>NC_040909.2:136585025-137785025 GCF_004126475.2 Phyllostomus discolor
CCTACACGAAATCCCTCACATGGATCAAAGGCTTAAACCCAAGGCCTGAAGCTGAAAAACTAGGAAAACAGGGAAACGCCCCTTGCCATCATCTGGGTGATTATTTTTTTTTTTCCATAGAACACCAAAAGCACAGGAAACAAAAACAAACAAAGAAACAAAATGCTACTCCATCAAGCTTAAAAGCTTCTGCACAGCCAAGAAAGCCATCAACAGGGTGCAGAGGCACCTGTGACATGGGAGGGAATATTGCAAACCAGATGTCCGATAAGGGGTTCATGTCCAAAACGTGTAAGACACAACTCCATACGAGTAAAAAGACCCAGCTGAGAAACAGCCGAAGTCTGTGACCAGGCGCATTGCCAAAGCACACCTGCGAAGAGCCACCAGCTCCCTGGAAGGATGTCCCCCACCATCAGGGAGAC
This sequence comes from Phyllostomus discolor, assembly GCF_004126475.2. NCBI lineage: Eukaryota > Metazoa > Chordata > Mammalia > Chiroptera > Phyllostomidae > Phyllostomus > Phyllostomus discolor. The sequence goes on from NC_040909.2 coordinate 136,585,451, forward strand.
GCCAGCCCGCATTGAGATATCGCTTCACACCTGTCAGGATGCTCCGTGTTAATTATTTTTTAAGTAAAAGAAAAATCGGTGAGGATGTGGAAGACAGGGATCTCTAGCACATTGTTGATGGAAGCACAAATTGGCGCAGTCACTGTGGAAAACAGGATGAAGGTTTCTCAAAAATTAAAAATGCAACTGCCGTGTAACTTGGCAATCCCGCCTCTGGGCGTTTACCCGAAGGCGCTGCAGCCCGGATCTCACAGAGACCCCAGGCTCCTCGCAGAGACACCCGGGCGCAGCCGCCATCTCCACGGCCGAGACGTGGCCGCAACCCCGGCGTCCTGCAGCGGGCGCGTGGACCCAAGTGCGGTCTGCACACACAGTGGACTGTCACTCAGTCCTAAGGAGTCCTGCCATCTGTGAGGACGGGGAGAATGGGCCTGCTCACCACTGGCTCCCAGGGTCTGGCAGGAGGAGGGACACACGGCAGGCTGCTGGTGCAGTCCCTGCAAGGGCACGCCACCGCCCTCCAGGCCCCCAAGGCCGAGGGCCCTGGGCCCTGGCGCCAGCTTCCGCAGCGATGCTGAGACGCCCCACCCAGCCGCTCCTGGGGTCTGCGCAGGCACCTCCAAATGACTTCTGACTGAGCAGAGACGCTCGGTGCCACGGGGTGGCCAGCGTCTGGGAAGGCCAGTGAGTACTCAGGATGGCCATGAACTCCCTCCAGCTCTCGGTGAGGTCGGGCTTCACCCCTCCGGTGTGGTGAAACCTGAATGACGGTGATCTCCCAGGACGGGTGGAGCAGCGGAACGGGGGTCAGGAGAGCACAGTGCCGGGACCAGTAGAGGTGGCTCAGAGTGGTCAACACCCCCTATGTCCCAGGGTCCTCTCGGACATGCTGGCCCTCCAGACTGGGGATGGTTCCAAAAGGGTCAGAAATTTGGAGGTAGGGATGTGGGCCCCTGGTGCATCGGAGGGTAGAGGTGGACCGGGGATGAGTTCTGAGCCCAGGGCAACCTGAGGGCTACGGATGGAACCTCCGGGAGGAGCGACACAGATTGGTGTGTGGACACACGGAAAAACGGAGCTGGCTGGGGCCACTGACACCATCCAGGACAGGGATGGGTATGGAAACTAAGGCCCAGGAAGGTGGGAGGCCAGGGCACCAGGCCTGTGAGCAGGCAGTGTCGGAGCTTGGGGGGAGGCCTCAGTTCCCGTAGCAAAATCTTTAGCGTCTTGTACCCTCTGTGTCTCACAGACGGGGCTGTTGGCAAGGGGTCCACTGCTCCCTTCTTACTGCTTTCTTGCTCTGTCTCTCAGAGGCAGGTAAACTAAAGGGAGAAAATGCATTTGGGGCATTTCAAAAACTTCTGGAGTCTCTTATCATTGGCCATTTTATCTGATCTATAATTTGGAATTCGCACATGTCATGTGCTCAGTGCCAGGCACGGCACCTTTCTGGATGCGCACCTTCCCGGCCCATCTCGGCAGGCCGTGGTCATGGAGTCCAGAGGAGGCGGGTGGCGGCCGAGTGGGCGGAGCCGGAAGCGGAGCAGCCAGGGTCCCCCGCCCGTCCTGTCTGATGCTGCGTCCATCAGACAGGGAGAGTGTGCTTACTTTTTTAGGACAATAAAAAAAAGACAAGAAAAATAAACGATTTTTTGGCTAGAGTATTTTGCAGTTTGTGAAATTTCTTGCACCGCCTATGCAGCCACTCCAGCCCTCGACCTCCCTGGGGGGTGGTGTGACCAGCCATGTTTCCCAAACGAGGAAATGGGGGGACAAGAGAATCAAGTGTCCTCCGCCCAGGCCCCCTCGGAGCCGGGACCCCAACCGAGGCTTTCTGGGTCTACCCTCGGAGCTTTTCCATCGCACTGGGCTGAACTCAGGGAATGGAAGGCAGGGAAATGCATTTTAAAGTTTAAAATCTTCCATCAGATGCTTTCAGCAAATGTTACGCGAAGGCCATTCAACACTGGATTACAGCTATTCCAAACTACCCAGTTGAGAGAAAGTGAGCATTTGAAGGCAACACATGCATTCTTGTTTTCCTTCCTCTGCTTCAGCAGGCCGGCACTCTCCGGCCTGCTGGGCGTTCTGAGGGCACAGGTGAGCATGCGCCAGCTGCTGGGGCCACTGCCACAGAGGAATGGGGGGGGGGTTCCTGTCCTCAGGACATCTGAACTCTAGAGAGGGGACAGGCCTGGGTGCAAGCAATGTCAACACGACACAGCACAGGCTGTCACAGAGCTGGTCTGAAGAGCTCTGGGAGCAGAGGGGAGAGAGACGGGAAGGCTTCCCGGAGGAAGGGGCATGTGAATTTGGGCAGCGAAGGGAAGTGAGAGTTGGTCATTGCGGGGAGAGACCAGCATGATCAGTGCAGGGGATGAAAGGGCAGGACACACTGTCAGCCAGTCCTGGCTCCGTCCAAAGTCACGGTCCCCTTGGCGATCCCATCAAGCCACAAGCATCTGGTCCGACCGGGCCAACCCCTGGTGAACATCTGGGCCTACAGAGCAAGTTGGAGGAACGTGAACCCTGCCCACGAGGGGCCCATTGTGTGTCCAGGGTTCCCGCCTCACGCACGCTGCAGTGAGCCCCAGTGTGTGCCTCTCCTGTGGACCTATCCGGTGCTTAGCACGGCCCCGGCTGAGCAGACCCTGAGTCCCCGGACTAGACGAGAACTGTGTTTGACGGCAAAGCCCTTGACCTTCACCATTTGTAAACAAGGGTGATGGCATGCTGCGTTTCCCTGACAGAGACCCCTTTCTGTGTCCCGGGGGGACTTTGGACCCCAGCACAGCGTCCCCGCTGTGAGTCACTGGCCAGAGTTTCCCCTCCCTTTCCCTAGCTGATGGCTGCTTACGACTCGCTGATCGGAGGAAAGGGGGTTCTAGAAGCTAAAGAACTTATAAATATGACACATGGACATGAACTAAAGGGGGGAAGTGGGTGGGAGAGGGTGTACAGGGTGGAGGGGAGTGAAGGGGGAAATGGGACAACTGTAATAGCATAATCAATAAAATATATTTTTTAAAAAAGAAGGATAATCCCCCTTATCTTCAGGGCACCTTAGGTTTGGAAAAGCGCCCCCCCCATCCATCACCCCACCCACTCGACTGTCACCCGAGCAGGCAAGCTGCAAGCATCGTTCATGTCCCCATTCTACAGATGAGAAAAAGGAGTCTCGGGGAGGAGGAGAAGCTCAAGGTCACACGGCAGGTACGGCATGGGGTCAGAACTCAAATCCGTGTCTCCGCGTCCCTTCTCCGCACCGTCCCATCTGTGTGATCACAGCCACATCTCCTTATGACGACACAAATCCCAGCTGAGATGCTGGGCAGCGCACATGCCCGCCGGCTACGGCATAAATTAAAGCCCAATTAAAGAACAGGGCCTTTTAACTGGGGCTGATCCCCGTCCCCAGAGGCCGGTGTGCAAAGAGAGAGCCCCAGCTGCCCCTCCTGGAAATCACCTAGAGACCCACTTACCCACAGGCAACAGCCTTGAGACCCAAATTCTTCACCTAACTTGACCTCCCTTCTCCATCATCTTCTGAGGCCCTGGCCCTGCTGGGCTGGGTCTGGGGCCAGCCCTGGGCCCCTGGCTCCCAGCCCGCAGCCCAGGACAACAGCCCGCCCCTCCGCACGGACAGCCCGGGCGCCTCTCAGCGCCGACATGTCTCTTAATGTCAAGAGCAACAGAACCCGATGGAAAGCAAACCTCCCTGGCTCAGCCAGAGAACGGAGGCACGTTCTCCAGCTCTGCAAGTGGAGTAGTGTGCCAGGGGCCAGAGTCCTGGGGGTGGCCAAGGAGACGAAGGGTGTCATCATAGCCCCTGTGGTCTTGTTTCGCTGGCAACGGCATGGGTGGGGGTCGCTGGAAACAAGGTGAGGAGAAAGGGAGGGGGCGTCCTGACAGCTAGTTTATAATGTTATTCCCATTCTCGCCCACCCCCCCCAGCCAATGGCAATAACAGCATCAACCCCAGGGACACCCCTGGGTCCCGAAATGGCAATAGTTCCCCCTTCCCTGGTCTAAACAGCCCTCCAGTTGCCGGTTTGAAGCTGACTGACAGAACCGCGGGCTGCTGTGAGCTCCGGTCCCAGTCCATGTCATAGCTGAGCTGCAGTAACCACCCCCCCACCCTCCCCTTGTTCCCAGCGGAGCCACAGCAAGATGGGTCTCTGGGTCAGCCTGAACCACAGAACCACTACCACCAGCCCGCTCACCCCTGCACCGTCTTCTTGCAAACCCAGAAGCAGGTCCAAAGGCCGGTCCAACCTGCTCGCCAGGGTCTGGACCAGCTCCCTCAGCCTCCAGCTGGGACTTCCGTGGGGACCACCTCATTAACCCCAGATCTCCCCCCTATGGCTTCAGATCCCCCCCTCTGCCCTCTCCGGCCCTGTCCAGATGTGCCCGACACCAAAGGACGGGGAGGTTGGGGGAGATCCAAGGGGATAAACCACATTTCGCGGCGGAATCCCTGTTAAGTAATAGAAAGCCATCCAACGAGCATCCACGCTTCCAGAAACGTCACCGCCACCGAGGAGTTTTGCAGCTGCCGACACGGAGCGCTCTCACCTACCTGTCTCCCACCGCAGGGCTCCCCTCCGTCACCTCCTGGGCCACCACTCCCGGGTCCCTCTTGCTCCTCTCGTCACCTTCGCCAGCCGCCAACACTCGCAGCTGCGGTGGGTGGCCCGCGGAGTCCCGGGCACCTGTGAGCTGGGTCTCAGGTCCCCTGGCGGCGAGGCTGCCTGAAGGGGGAGCGAGAGGATGCTGCCCTCGCCTCGGCCGCCGCCGTGGTGCTGATGCCGTTGCTATGGTTATGGAACTCCGCAGCTGCCCCCTCTCGGCGCAACAGCTGCCCGGCCGCGGCCTCCGGGCAGCCCCGGCCAACCCGCCCGGAGGCAGCCCAGTGGACGCGGGGACCCGGGCAGAGCCGCCGGCACCACTGCCAAAGAGGAACTGCCTGTGTCTGCGCCTGAGCCTGCCTGCGGGCTCTGCTCACCTCGGCGCCCTTGCTCGTCTCCTTCCCCCGCCGGGACGCGCCAGACCCCGGCGCAGCGCGCAGCGCGCAGCGCGCCCTCGCGGCCTGGAGAGCGCGCCCCCGCCGCCGTCGCCCGCCGCCGCCGCCCGGCCCTCAGCTCGCGCGCCGCCCGCGCTTGCGCGTGTGCCCGCAGGCCGCCCCGCGGCCAAACCCACCCGCGCGCCCGTTCGGCCTGTGCGGGGCGCCAGCGGCCCGCCCGACGCCCACGCGCCTCGCTGGCCCACGGGGCCTCGAGCATGCTCAGTCTCTGCGTGGGGGTCGGGAGCTGCCCGCCTGAATTAGGGGACTGGGCGCAGCCAAATGTAAAAGGTCCTTCCAGACCCCTGGGGACGGGGAAGCTAACCCCCACCCCGTGGCTGGGGGAAGGGTGTTCAACTTTGAAGAGGGGCCCAGGGGCAACCCAGCGGAGAAAGGAGCCTCTTGCTCTGCCCCAGCTCAGAAAGGGTGAAAGCCCCCACGGGATCTGTAGGTCCAGCACAGTTTTGAGTGTGGATCAAACCCAGTCCTGCCCCGCGCCGCCCCCACCCCCACCCCGGCCAAATCCTTCGATTCAGCACAGCAGGGCCAGAGTGTGAGGACTGGAGGGTGGCAGCGCTCATCCAGGGCCTCAGAGCCGGGGAGGGGGTTGGAACTTGACCTTGAGTACAACAGAGGGAAGTCTGGGTCAGCCTTACAGGAAGGTCCCCCAGGCTGCAGTTGGGGGCAGGATGCTACTAAGGCTGGGAGTCAGAGAGTCCTGAGGAGGTGCGCTGTAGTGGTGGGGGGCGGGGACGGCGAGGCCAGTGCGCCTGCCTGTCTGCGGGGGCCGGCCCCGCCCACAGCGCCTGCCAGGCCTTGGACAGCGCAGGTGCTGGAAGTTTGCAGAACGGCCGGTGAGTGAGTACTTCGCAGAGAAAACGATGCCCTTCTGTGCCAATGTTAGTCCTTGCACTGCGAGCGAAATCGTAGGACATTTATTTTGCTGTTAACATTGCATTTTCATGCAACCGTACATTTGAAAGTCAGTGCAAGTCCCCCAAATTTTCCTCTGCGTTGGCTAGTCCCCAGCTGCACGGAGACGCGGCCGGAGTGCAGGCTTTTTGTGTATTCGGATATGTTTCAATTGCCCAGATGAGAGGCCTCCAGGATGCACTGCTGAGTCTAGAGCAAAGGGCAGAAGAGTGTCTCTAAGAAGGCAGCCAACTCCGTGGAAGGAGGCGGGGACAGGTGTGCACATGACCTGGCTGGCATCGGCGTCAACAGGCAGTAGTGGGCTGCGTGAGAGACTCGTGGGGTGGGTGCGAGCCGTGGAGACGGGCTGGGCGGGCAGCTGGGTGTGCGAGGTCCGGGGTGGGAGTGCAACTTTTCAACGTACACTTTTAAGAAACTTTTCGATGTTTGAACCAGGACTTTATTGCACGGGTCCATATAGACAATGTGTCGCCACCCATGTCTAGAATGTTAATGAAGCTTGAGGTGACCTCTGACGAAACATGCGACCTGTTCCCCCCAGCCCCGCCAGACCTCGGTGGTGAAGCAGTATCATGACTGACCACTGTGAAGCCTCCCCCTTCGGTCCCTGCTGTGCCCGTGGCCTGGGGGTGACGAGCAAAGGGGGAAGGACAGAGACAGGGACTGAGGGCTCCAGGGTCCAGGAGCACCGATGTCAGCATGAGGGAGCCGTGTGGGTGTGATGTCTGTGTCAGGACCTGGGGGTCTGCACTACAGTGGCAGTCACCAGTCTGTGGTGGCCTGCATGGCACCCATCGGCTGTCCAGCTGGAGGGATGCCCCGTGGGCCCCGAGAGTCCTCAGGGGAGCCATGAGTCCTCCTTTGGAGCAATGCCCCACTCCAAACGGTGCATTCTGGGCCCCCCAGGGTGAGGCTCTGAACAGCCCGTGGCTGCCGGAGGTCTGGAAGGCAAAGGCCCTGCCGCTGCCCAGGGTGCGTGGGTGTGGCCCTCCACTGCCCCTGCCCTCCCAGGAAATGACCCACCAGCCATTGAATCCCCCGAGTGAGAAAGCTGTCATCATCTGAGGCTTTCTGGCCCCTCTGTGTGGGTCTCTCCCCCACCCTCCCCTCCCACTCCTCCAATCACATACCTCCTTCTGCCACTGCCACCTCGCCCATGGCGTCTGCAAAGTCACCTGTCACAGGGGCCCCACGAGAGAGGCAGGGAGTGATGCCGTGGACAGAAACAGGTGTCATCATACCTTTCTTTCTGCTTCAAGGTGAGCCGCCGGGACAGGGTTCTGGTGCCACTGGAAGGGGACACCCCATTTTAAAGAGCTGAGCAACACAGCAAAGCACGGGGTACTTCCGGCCGAGTTTAGCCCTGGCGGCTGAGCCCGCCCCCCTCCGGGGGGCCCCGTGGGTTCGGGGTGGGGATGGGGTCACAGCAGAGCGCGCCAGCGTTTTCCTGCCTCCTGGAGAAGGCAGGTTTTCAATGCTGACATCCTGTGGCAACAAGAAGCAACTGCCAGGAAGGGCTCAGCAGACTCCCGTGACCAGGAGGACCGTGGGAGCCCCCGTGGTTGCAGAACGGCTGGGAGAGGCCACATCCCCAAGAAAGAGAACATCGCTGCCTGAGGACAGAGGAACACACACCGGGCAGCTCGCCTGGCCTTGGGACCTGGCCGGGCTGCCCTCCCCCCGAGCCTCCAGTGCGGTGCCACTTGACCTGCTTGTATCTCAAGTCCCCGTTCTGCGAAACAGGGACGAAGGTAAAATACATCGTGTGGGTTTACGGTGACGTTTACGTGAGTTAAAACTTCTGTGGATTTAAGTGGGTTCACACTTAGGACCATGCCCAGAGGGGAGGGAGGACTCCCTGGGTGAGAGCTGTGGTTGTTTTTAAATGTCAGATGGAGTTGTAGCGATCGGAAAGGTGCTTGGGGTGCGTGCAGTGTTTTTATCAGTTACGCTTTCTTTCTGTCCCGGTTGCTTCTGAAGCTCCTGAGGGTAACCTCCTGACCCGCAGCAGCCAGTGATGGGCAAAAATAAAAATAAAAAGTTCCTACTAATGTCGCTGGATTTCAGAGTTTATCTGATTACATAGCACTGAGTAGCTCGATTCTGACTAAGGCGAGTAGAGACAGACCTAACCCTAACCCTAACCCACACCACCGGATAACCCCCCCAAAACCACAGCCGCACCTCACGTGGCCGCTCCGGGGGTGGTGGCTGCCCCTGTCTGACGGCCCCAGCTGAGGGCACGGACCCCCGGCTCCCAGAACCTCTCCGCACGAGGAAGAGGCAGAGCCCAGATCCCGCACAGGGTGTGCCCACGCGGCTTCCCCTCGGCCGGGTCACAACCTCGGGGGCTTCCTGGGTAAAATCCCACAGTGGCCCCGTACACGGAGGGCAGGGGAAAATCCAACAAAGAGACGCGCTGCTCCAGATCCAGGGTGGGCGGCAGGGTTAGGGAGCAGGGCAATTTGCAAGACTCGTCTTGGGCTGCTGCAAGGTGAACAGATCTCCACGCCCCCGCTCCGAAATCTTGCAGATGTAGAGAGAGGCCTCAGGAGGGCTCAGTCACATCCGCTTGAGGGGCCTCCTATGGCCAGGGTCCAGCTCACAGGCCCCTCGGTGGCCGCAGGCTCTCCAGGACCTCCTCCGACACACTCTGAGAGGCGTCCAGAAAGGTCTGCGTGACCAATGACTGATGAAATTTCGGGCACAGGATTTATGTTTACGTATCACGTGTAATGATGTCCATTACTTTGCTGCTGAAAAAGCTAGATTTACTACCGAAAAAAAAAAGGGGGGGGGGAGTTGGTAACAAATAAATCATTTGTGTCTTTTAGAATGTCAGCAACTTTGAAAAAAAAAAAGAAGACCGTGGAGTGGATTGTACGGTGACAGTAACAAATAACGGCCCTAAGTTGTAAAATAATGATACCATTTTTCAACTGGAGAAAGGTAATATGTATATAAAATTTGTCTCCATCATTTTGAGTTTGTGGATCATTAAATTAAGTGACGACAGTAGTGCTTTGGGGACAAATTCTTCTTTTATAAAGGGCAGTGCCTTGCCTGGGAGTCGGCCAGAGCGTCCTCACTTCTCCTAATTGAAGCATTGGGGACTGCACCACCGCTCCAGGCCCTGCTCCAGGCCCCCCTGCGCCCGCCCCGGCGACGTCCACAGGGAAGGAACGACCTGGACCACAGCCCATGGCCCTCTTCTCAGAGACTCACTTCCTCCTCCCAATGACAGGGTGCGGTCGCTGCGCCCCATGGGACCGGCTGGGGAAGGAAACCACCCTGGAGTGTGCAAGGGTCCCGCGTCCCCCCCAGACCCCCGCAGTCTTGTGCTGTCCCCTTGGACACAAGTCCCTCCTCCCAGCTCCCCTTCATCATTACGTGACATCCTCAGGGGGATGTAAAGGGCTCGGGGACCGGGGGCAGTTGCCCCCCAAGAGTAACAGGTGGCCACACTGGCACTTCGCCTCCAGAACCGAATCTGCCCGCACGGTGCATGGGGACCTGGGGCCGTCACCCTGACCCCGGAGCCTCGCTCCCTCTCCATGGTGGAAAGGATGGTGAGAAGAGTGAGACGTCCCTGCTGATTGTGACCGGTCCTGGGTCCCCGGGCCCGCACTCCATTCCCTGCACCCCCCGGGGCTTGCATGAAAAAGCTCAGGTTCAACACGGAATGGAGCTAAAATGCACACATTTCTCCTACTCGGTGTCAATGCGTGCTCTCTTAATTGAATGTATTTTCGATTGTTTTAAGGGTTTTCTTACGAAGTAGACCAGGCAGATAAAAGCGTATGTCACAAATGCAGAAACAGCACACACACAGAATCAACGTGCACAGTCACAGTCAGTAGTAATAATAATAACAATAACACTCACAATAATAATAATAATAATACAAAGCTGAACTGCAAGTGCCCTGTATACACAGTTTCGGGAAGAGCACGCTGCCCCAACCTTTCAGGGGCCCAGTGTGCCCTTGCTGATCGGGGTCCCCTTGGTCCCCCCGCCACCGGCTGACGTTACTCTGAATTCTGTGTCACGGAGTCCCGGGCTTGCTTACAGTTCAGCACACGCGTGCACCTCGTGAAATGCCTTCGTTCTTTTAGTGATAGCAATCCGACAGCACGCCTCCTTTGGGACCTGTGTCTCTTTTCCCACCACGTGTTTGTGAGTCAGTCACGTCAATGCAGGTAGCTGTACATTCATTCCTTTTCATTGCTGTGCAGTATTTCATTTAAGATTGAAGAGAGGAGGGGGTGGGGGCTGGGTGGGAAAGGCGCAGGGACTAGTACTAGGTAGCACCAATCGGCAGTGGCGGAGCAGCCGGAGACGCAGATGGCAGCACGGGGAACGGAGCCCATGATATCGTGACAGCCGCGGGTCGGGCCCAGGGAGCACGGGGAGCAGCGGGGGACCCCTCTGCAAAGAACCTGATTTTCCAACCACTCTGCTCTGCCTCTGAAACGAATACAGAATGATGGTGAATGTAAACTATAATTGAAAATTTTTAATAAAGTGGGACTCATTTAAGAAATTCTACTTTTGAGGTATACTCGCATGTGGGCCGTTTTATCCGTGTGTGCCTGCCTGCGCACCATTTCCAATAAAGCCACTACGAATATTCATAAACTCGTGAATATTCATGAACACAGGCCTCTCCTGGCACACCTGCGCCAGCTTCTCTCTCTGTGCAGCAGGGCGGTTGCTGACAGAGCACACACGTGCTCAGATGGACTGGGTAGTAGCCTGCGGTTTTTCAAAACGCACCATTTCACACCCACGCCAGCCGAGGGCCCGAGGCCCCCTGGCTGCCTGTCTCTGTCAAGGCCGGCAGGGCCAGACTTGGCTGCCGCCGACCCACTGACCGGAAACGCTCCCCACTCAGGGACCGTCTGAGGCCGCGCCTTTCTGATGACTCAGCACGTCCACCCTCCTGTGCGCGCTCACTGGCCGTTCTCGATTCCTGTTCCCCGAAACGCTCTCGTTGTTTTGCTGATTTTTATTATGGGATCTTTTGCCTCTTCCTTACGGGTTTGTATGCAGTCTTTACATATGGGTAGCATTCCGTAGGTTCTGTGTGTTCAAATACCTTCTCAAAACATGTGGCATTTGTTTATCCACAATTTCTGCAATGTCTTCTTTGTATTAATGCCGAGTTTGCTTAGTTTTTCTTTTTTCCTTTTCAATTATTTTTATTTTTCAATGACAGTGGACATACAATTCCCTTTGCCTTTTTAAATTTTTTATGTTCTCTAGGACACTTCTCTATCTTGAGGGCACTAAGATCCTCTCCTGCGTTGTTTTTCCTTAAGTTGCCTTCGCTTTTTGCCTGTAACTCTTCCATCCTATTCCCTGAGGGTGCTCACCGTCCCGGCCACTCTCCGCAGGGATCGCCCCGCCGGCTCTGCCGTGGACAAGGGGTCGTGCACAGAGGGGCTGGCTCCGCGCTCCCTGCTGGCTGCATTGATGCGGTTTTCCTCCTTCTTCCCAACAATATGCCACCGTGCACGCCACGCCAGGTTCATGGAAAACTTCGCCATCTAGCAGGATAGTGTCGCACACCTGGCTCCTCCTCGGGAGCGTGTCAGCAGTTCTTGACAACAGGGGACAGCAGGCGTCTGCCAGGAACGCGACCCAGATGTCCTTCTGCGTTTAAGTGTTACACTAGGCTTGGTGAGCCCGGGGAGGCTCCTTCCTGGCATCACGTTGCATCCACGGAACACCCTGGAAATAACTGACATGTTTAGGAAAAGGACGACACAGTTATTTCAGTCTTCCAGTATATTAGAATTGCATCATTTTTATCTTTGTAAAGATTTTATTTATTTATTTTTAGAGCGAGGGAAGGGGAGGGAGAAAGAGACAGAGAAAGACATCAACGTGAGAGAGAAACATCGATTGGTTGCCTCTTGTAGGAAAGGGGGGAAGGGAAGGGTGACCAGGGACTGAACCTGGAACCCCGGCACGAGCCCTGACCGGGGATTGCCCAGACGCCCCCTCGCTCGGCGGGGTGACGCCCAGCCAGCCGGGCCACACTGGTCGGGGCAAGTTCATCGTCTTTAAGTTACTTGCAAATGTTATGTTAGGTGTTGACCTAGGTACGATTTATGTATCTGTGCCCAGTTTAAACATACCCTTTTGAAAATAACATTCTCCAACTCTCGGCAGGCAGAAATGCGGCACCGTTATTTTCTGTCGTCCACATGCCTGTAATCGGCTGCTAATTCAAATGTCTCGTCTGCAGAGCCTTGGGGTTTCTCGCACAGAGAGCTGCATCACCTGAAAGTGACAGCCAGTGGAGCGCTTCCTGTACTTTGTGTTTCTTACAAACGACTTGCCCTCCGAATGCCACCGCTCTCTGGCCAAGCCCCCCTGCGGAAGAGCGAAGACAGGAAGTGCGGGCGGGACGAGCCCGGCCTTCCTGTTAGGGAGGCCGCTTTCGAGCCGCTCGCTAACGTAGCAACATTCCACTATTTTATCTGTGCGTGTTCATGGATGACCTGCTTGAGGAAGTTTCCTTTCATGCTCGTATTATTAAAGTTTTAAATAATATATCATTCTTGGAATTCTGTCGAATATCTCCCCGTCTATGGAGACGAGAGACTTTGCTCCTCACGGCGGGTCAAAGGTAAGTCGCATCAGTGCATTATGCAAAGGTGGTGTGCATTTGCATTCCTGGGATAAATGCCCGTCGGCCACAGTGTGCCTTCTTTTCGTATGCACTGTTCTCTTCAGGCTGCCAAGGTTCTACTCACAGTGGTTCCACGATGCTCATCAAAGAGCTGGGTTTGGTCTGTGATGACAAGGTCACTCGCCTCCATCCGACCTGGAGAGGACGGGCTGGGCGTGTGGAGCTGCAGGCTCCCCTCCCGGGACCAGGGGCGGGGCCACACTGGGCGCGCCTGGGAAGGGGAGGCTCGCACGAAACGTGTGTCGTGGCCCATCCTGGCTGTGACGACCTGGGATGCGGTCCCCGCCCCTGGGACACAGGCTCCCTGGACCCGCCCCTCCTTCCCTTGCACCCAGCAGGGCCCAAGCCTCAGCAGGTGGCTGCAACAGACAGGCTGGTGGGGCTGGGGGTGGGGGGGGTTGGTCCAGCGTGCTTCGGCCCCAAGAAGACGGGAGGAGGTGCCACGTCCGCGTGTGTGTGTGTGTGTGTGTGTGTGTGTGTGTTGGTCCCCACGTCGAACAGCGTGCTCTGCGGTGGGCTCAGAGAACACAGGACAGCTCAGTGGCATCTTGGACGACGGGTCATGATCGGGGAACAGGTCGCCGAAGGCTACAGGCGGCCCACCAGAGGACCGCTCACTGGGCCCAGAACAACCGAAGAGGCTTCAGTAGATGGGGCGTCCGCCGCAGCCTGGCTGTGCAGCCCGAGACAAGCCCTTCCCGCAGCTCGGCTGGGAGCCGCGAGGGTGCAGGGGGCTCCCCATAGCTGCGAACTGCTTGACCAATGCTGACCGTCATTAAGAAGGTGATTGCCCGGGACGTGCTCAGGTTCCACCTGTCAGCGCAGCAGCCACGGCGGCCAAGACACCCTGGGCCGGGCCACCAGCTCCTCAGTGCAGCCTGCACGCAGACACACAGGTGTCTGCCAGGCCCGGCTGTCTATCCCCCGCCCGCTGAGGGGCGTCTGTCCGTACCCCACCCGCCGCGCCTCCAGGCCTGCGCTGCGGTCCTGTGGCTCCTTACCTGAATGAAGTTCGTTTTAATACACCTCTCATCAGAACCACCTCCACCGACCAGAGTGAGTTCATCAGGACGAACATTTGACGTCACACCCACGTGCCCACCCACAGACACGGACGAGGCCCCCCGGCTCTTCCCTCCTGGGCAGCGTGGTGGGTCTCGAGACGAGTCCGCCCAGTCCAAACCCATTCCACAACCCTCAGTCACCTTCTCCAGCCGTCCCCCAGTTCCGATCGCCCAGCAGGTGCGAAAGAGCCTTAGCCAAGGTTTTCCGTTCCCTAGTCGACCTGCAAATTCTCGGTCAGCATTTCTTCCGCAACACAGATGCCCACCTGCCCTGCCCCCGGCAGCGGGGACTTCGGGACAACAGCTGCACGCGGAGGCTGGGCGGCCGGCCGGGAGGGCAGGCGACAGGCCATTAATCAGATCAATTACTGCAGTTATGCTCTAAGTGTGTTTCCAAATGGAGAACACTGGTCCTAGTAAATGAAAACATAGCTTTTATGAGAGTTTTATGGTGTGATCCATTTTGGTACAAAATTAATAGAAAAAAATATAGCGCCCCAAAAGGATTCAAAACCGAGATGAGCTCTGGGAGTGGGGAATGCGGATGATTTTAATTCTCTTCACTGTGTTTTGCCACATTCTCTAAATAGCTATAAGAAATCATTCTTTATGTCGTCAGGCAAAAAGAAATGTTATTTAAATTTTTAAAAATCACCTCAATTCAAATGAGCCAAAATTTTGAATTCTAGTCTTCTGTATATCTGAGCAGTCATCCATGCTCCTTCTCCCCTTCCTCCTCCCTCCCTCTCTCCTTCCTTCCTGCCATCTGTCCATCCATCCTTGCATCCATTCCTGTGTCCATCCTTCCATCTGTCTTCCTTCCTTCCTCCCTCCCTCCCTCCCTCCCTCCATCAGGGGGGAGGGGCGGGGACTGTGGTGCGGCCCTCCCTTCACAGCAGCTCTGCTTCTCACTGAGACCTAAATGCACGTCACACAAGGAACAGGGAGCCATGGTGGCTCCGTGGGGTGGCAGCAGCCCCACGAGCAGACCCAGAGCCACGGCAGGCAGGAGCGGTGGGCCCGGGGCCCGGTGGACAATGTCTGAGGTGGCTCCCGCGTCAGACCCTGTGCCGAGAATCAGCAAACTGCGGCATCTATGGAGAGATTGCCGGACGAGGGTCCCGGAAGCCGAGCTGGTGGTGACGGTGATAACCAGCCTGATCCCAGCCCCCCATCCCACCTGTGCTCCCCAGGCCCTGTGCAGCCCCTGGCTGACCCTGAGGAGGCGAGTCACCCCTGGGAACACCGTGCACCTAGCAGGCTGGGGGGCGCAGCCCCGACAAGGAGCCCCCTTCCCGCTTTTCTCCCAGGACCCCACTGACCCCACTGGCTCTGTAGCCTCCAGGCGAGGGCCCCAGCCCTGTCCTCAGTTACAGCATCTGTAAGTAGTGACTGCGACCTCCATTAGCATTGTCGGCCTTTTAGGGCCTTTTTTTTAACATGTATTTATTATCTTACAGCTCTGGATATCTTTTTTTTTAGATTTTATTTATTTATTTTTAGAGAGGGACGGGAGGGAGAAAGGGAAAGAGAAACATCAATGTGCAGTTGCTGGGGGCCGTGGCCTGCAACCCAGGCATGTACCCTGGCTGGGAATCGAACCTGCGACACTTCAGTTCGCAGCCCAAGCTCAATCCACTGAGCTACGCCAGCCAGGGCTCTTTTAGGATCTTTTAAGCAACAAAAGAACCAACAGATGTGGAAACCACTCGAGAGAGCGTCCCTTGTGGGTGACCTGTGACCTTCCTCACCCAGGCAGGCGTCGTGCCCGTGCATGTCACGTTGCAGGAGCCCGAAGCACCCCAGGAGGAACACAACTGTTTTCCCGTACGGGCTGCTTCTCCGGAGCCGCGAGGGCTCCGGGGACGGTTTGATGTCTGAATAAACACGCGCACCGTCTCCGCGGATGTGAAGGCAATTCACTAGCTTCCCACACAGAGGATCCTTCCCGCTGAAGTGGAGAAGAAGTCTTCATAACAGAGGGTTGCTTTGTGAATAGGAAAATGATGTATCTGTTGCACAATCAGCCATTCCCTCGGCACACCATCGCCTCTCCCGGGGAGAGTGTGGACGGATTGGAGGAGCCAGGAGACAGAGCGTTTCAACGCTTCTTTTCAGAAACAACGGGCCTGCTCTTCTGCTGAAGGGACAGGAACTATCCAATTCAAACCCTCCGTGACGTATTAAGCCCCTGCTGTATGCAGAGAGAGTGTTGAAGGGTTTACAAGCTTCAGGGAGATATCGCTCCCCTGGGAAGCTCCCAATTCAGGCGTAGGTATTACCGTGCAACCTGCGTTACAACCTGCAGGAGGAAGGCCGATCCCGGAACGAGAAAAGGGAAAACACACGTTTCAGGCTCCGCAGGGGACAGGGCCGCCAGTGCACGCATTCTCACTGACCTCTCAGCGCAGCGCTGCCAGGGTGTACCGCAGCTCCGTCTCCCAGGTGAGAAGCCGAGGCCCGGCCGGGCGGGCCCACCTGCCCGAGCAGCCCGTAGAGATGCAGGAAGAGACTCACCCGGGTTCCAGCGTCACCTCCTTGCCGCTGTCCTGCCGTCTCTGACCGCACGTGCGGCCAAGAAGAAATGTTCTCTCGGGGTTTCAAGTCGGAGCCGCCGCCCCCGAGGGCCAGAGTGCTGACCGTGGCCCAGGGAGCAGGCGTGGCCCACGGGGGGCAGGGCTCAGGCTGCGGCCAAGGGCGTCCACGAGGCAGAGGGCGTCCTGAACATGAGCAGATGGGGCTGGCCAGGCGCGTGTCTACACCTGACAGGGCGGGTGGGAGCAGACGGCGGGGGGCTATAGGCACCTTTTCCGCAGGGAATGCTGGGCCCCTGGGCGAAATGCTGAGCCCACGCCTGCCTGGGCCTTGTGGGGGGCAGAGCACAGTGGAGGCCCTGCAGCAGGCGGCCCCTCAGCCGGCAGCTTCCGTCTCAGGGACTCAGGGTCCAGATGGGGCCTCTCACCTCGGCGGAACAAGGAGCCGGCGTAGTTGTCTCAGCGGAAGCAGGTGGCAGGGCCAGCAGGTGGCAGGGCCCAGCAGGTGGCAGGGCCCAGCAGGTGGCTGGACGTGGGGGTGGCGTCAAGGCGAGAAGGACTGAGTCGAAGCAATGACTCCGCAGAAGCCCTGGGACCCAGCCTCCTCACCGGGGGGAGGTTGCCGGACACCACGGAGGACAGAACCCCGGGACACTTGCATTTCAGGGACACACGTCCCTTTGGCCCAAGTGTGCCTCGCATAGTGTGCGGAAAACCTTAAACTGAAAAGGCGAGTGAAATCCGGATATAACTGGGCGTCCTGTGTTTTATCTGGTGGTCCCATCGGAAGGGTCACCCCTCTAAGTGTCCCAGTGATTGCTTGAGAGAAGGGACCCTGAGCACTGGGGACCGTGAGCCCATACCCTCTGCAGCTGGCTTCGTCTGCCTGGGGGGGGTGGGCGACAGGGGAGCTGCGGGGCTCCCAAACAGAGCAGCTCGCACCCAGTTTGCCCGCTAAGGAAGGGGCCGCCCCTGCCCCGAGGGGCTGTCCCGGTCCAGGATGAATGCCAACGAGAGGCGGGATTCAAGTGAGGGACACAGATGCCACCGTGTGATCGCTCGACTGGGGTTCAGAGAGGGGCTCGGACCGCGAAGACTCCATCCAGAAAGGGAACTCCACTTCCGGCGAGCCCTGGAGTTCCCCCCTGCCCCTCACCCAGCAGACACACGCTGCCCTCCTGGGATGCGCCGGGCATGGTGACCGGCAGCTGTGCAGGTGAGGGGGGGCTGTGGCCCCCAGGAGGCCTCCTGGTGTGCCGGCTCCCAGAGGCTGGCTGTGCTGCTTACAAGTGGCCTGATCTTTCGCTGACCCTCAGCTTCCTCGCCTGGAAAATGGGGGTGATGGTGCCTCCACACAAACCAGGTTTCAGGGCCCATCTGAACGAGGTGAGCACCCAACGGTGCTCGCAGAAAGCATGTTGTCCTACCTGACCCCCGCTGTGTTTTCTGTTCATGGAGAGAGACAGACGAACTCGAAATCAGCCAGTGCCACGCAGGGCTACGGGGTTTTAGGAGGGAGGAGGGAGGAGGGGCTCTCCACAGAAGAGGGCGTCTAGCTGCGTGATGAAGAAGGAGTACGGTGTCCTCGGCAGGGGCTGGAAAAGGTTACCTGCCCAGGAGACCTACTGCAGCCACCCCTCCACCCTTAGCAATGTTCGTCAGCCCCTGAGGTGGGTTTGCGTCCTCAAAGCCCCCAGGCAGGCACAGGCCCGAGGCGGCCACCCAGAGAAATCACACCTGGGAAGGACGAGGCACACCTGGCGACTCAGCTCCGCCCCCTTGAGCTGTCTCTGAGGCCAGACCCACCCATCCCGTCACTCCACACCGGCTGTTTCTGCTCCAGCGAGTTTGGCTCTGAGCTTCGTCACGGCTAATTACGCAGCTCCCGTGCTAGGTGACATTTGGCATTCATTTCTCCAATGCTCCGTGTGACCCCCTGATAAATAAAAGATACGGTTTGGTGAAACGTATAAATCGATTCCTATTAAAATTTAAGTGACCCTTTCCTCGGGAAGCAGCGGGCGGGCTGGCTGTTGGGACCTGCATCTCGAATGAGGCATTCACATTCGAGTCTGGCTTTGAACGTGGACACTTCAGGAACTGGACAACAATAAAACAGTGAGCACCACTGTTGCCTGATACACAGGTCCTAATACATGAATCTCCTCTGAAACAGTGTTGATACTCCTGCAGACCCTCAACGAGCTCTAGATGGTGGCAAAACCCTGAGGAGACGCCCTCGCCTAACTAAGTGTTTGGAGATTCAAGCTGAGCTCACGTCACAGACGAGCAGGTGACGGCACACAGTCCATCTTCCTGCACCACTGAAACGTCTCTGAGCCAACATCAGTACGGTTGTTTTTCCTTCCAGCACACAGAGAAGGAGTCCGGTTTTCTTATTTCCTGGGCACGTTAGGAATATTTGACATGTGTGCTTTTTCCTCACTAGTTTTACCTTCGCAAACCAAGGAGAACAGAGAGTCTTTAACTTCAGAGACGTTACAGTCTGACTTATCGACAGCCTCTGCCCATAGGGAAGCACCCCCCATGCACACCGGTCACCAGAGGCCTGTCTGGGGCCCGGGCAGGGAGCGCTGGGCTTTCATTTCAGCCTCAGGCCAAGGAATGGAAGGGACAGAGGCGGATTCCCAGCGTCCGTCAGTCCGTCCGTCCTTCCCCGTGGGCACAGAAGCCTTCATCCGACTGAGCCCGAGTAAACAAGCAGGCGTGCGCACGCGCACACACACAGCAAACAGGACAGAAACAGGGTTCTCTGCCACCCCGCACCCCACAGGGGGCGGACCTCTGCTCCCCACCCGATGGCCCACTCCCCACACCGACCGCCTACCGTGCTGCCGTCTCCAGGGCAGCTGACCAGCCGGCCGGCCCCTGGCTCTACAGTGGCCTTTCTCCAGGATTTTGCAGCCCTTCCCTGCCTCCCCTCAATTGGCCCCACTTACCTGAACTCCTTCCACCAGTGTCCACACCCCTTCCCAGGAGTCAGCCTTGCACACTCCTCCTCTTGCACCAAAATGAGCTTATCCACACTCACCTCTGTGACAAAGGGAGAACACCCAGGCGATTCTGCCAACCAGCGAGGATCTGGTTCAGGGTCACCGAGGGCTCGTCTTGCTTCAAAAGCAAAACAATGAAATATCCTGCCGTACTGGGCATCCTCCGTACCAGCCAATGTCGTTGTTACAAGTGCCCAACTTAAAATCATTGAAGAAAACTTAAAAATAATAATGCAAATAATACGCAGGAAGGTATTGGCCCACGTGACCAGGAAGTCCCCCGGGGGAGCCCGGCTCAGATGAGACTCAGCCCTGACCTGGCTCCGCTTCTCCCGACCTCACCACTCTCGTTGGAGAGACTGTCCCCACATGGCTGATGGCAGAACGGTCCCCAGGAAGTCCTGCCTGAAATCAGTCACCCACATGAGCCACCAGGCCAGTCGGTGTTCTACGGGTCAGGCTGCCATAACCTCCAGGGTCATCTTTTCTACTGGACAGAAATTACTTGCGTTATTACTAGAGAAAATTGGCAAGTAGACATAAAATGTCACAGAGAAATGTCAAGTAGCAAAATGAAACAGAGGTAAATTCCCCTCCACAATTCAATAATCCTTGGAGGTGCTTGTCAAACAAGGTCCTGTGGGGACATGTCAGGGTTTGCTGTACTTTCTTGACCTTATTTTCAAGTTGGGGGTATTTTTAAAATCAAATATAATGTTGCAACAGAGAAGTCTAACATTCATGTAACAGTGAAAGGTAATGACAGAGGAAAACTCAGCAGAGAAAAAGATTGTGTACCAACCTGCTCGGGATGTTTATTAACTCCTTACTAATTAGTTCTGATACTAAAAAGAATGTTTTCAAATAATGTTCATATACTCCTGCAAAGGAGCAATTTATAGATGTTAAGTTCTGTTTCATAAGGTCAGCGAGTTTAGGGTGTGGGCGAAATGTCGCAAGGATGAATGGCCAGTGGAACCCGCCTGACAATGACAGCTCACGTAAAATAAATTCTCTACAGGAAAAATTCTACAACTGTGATTTCATAAAATAAGTCCTTATAGTGCAAAAGGTATATTCATAGATCTGAAGATCATTTTTCATTATCTTTTAAATGTTTAAATGTTATTAAATCTTGGAATTATAGAGAGAGGTCTTCATCCTATCAGAATATATGCAGAAATTTGATTTTAGTATGATGAGATGATATTGCAGTACCCAGGTGAGAAAGTGGGGTGGACCAGAGGGTGCGGTGGGGCAGAGGCGGAGGGAGCAGGCCACTGTGAGGACATGACCCCTGAGGGTGCATGTGGACACAAGGCAAGGAGGAGCCTGGGGCAGACACAGTGGGACCAGATGTAACACTGGTGACTCATGGGACCAGCTGGCCAACTGATAGGTTATTTGGGACGGCAAAGGAAATTTCACATAAAAATTCAGATTTCTGTCTTCTCTTAAAAAAGTCAGATGTTAGCGCTGGGATAGCAGTCTCCTTGGCCGCTCTCTGCTGGAGTTGACAGGGGGCCGGGTTTTCCCCTGGAAATGCCCTTTGCCTCGACATCCCCAAACCACTGACCCTCCATTGAGTCGTCCGGCCTGGCTCCGGCCCACTGCCCTGGCCCTGAGCTCTGTCTGGGTCTCACCCGGCTGTCGGATCTGATTTCAAAAATTGAAAAGCGGCTCTTATGCAAATGTAAAATGAACCTGCATCCAAGGTGTATTTAACTCATTGACATGAAACCAGCAAGAGAGTAAGGCTAATTCAAAGGAGAATTCAGGAAGCAGATAAGAAGCGCACACACACGTATACACAGTCTAACGATCTTATTTCATGTGTGTGCGGGTGTGTGGTTTGTGTATGTGTGCAAGAACAACTTATTTCAGGTGAAGGAAAGTTGTTACATTAGAGACCAACTAGTAAATGCCAATAACACTTTAAGCTCTGTGGTTACCTTTCTTGCCAGGAAGCGAGCCTTTACATTTCTTCTGGGCTGAACCCTAAACATTAGCATTCCAGGTCAGAGTCTGGACCCTAATCGATAGTGAATAGAAAGTAAGAGAAAATCCCTGGAAAACTGGTCACTCTGTGCCTATCGGACGCCGTCCCATCCTGCCATCGACAGGACACGCAGTCATTTTTCAGTGATTTCTGGTATTTAAAACAGGTTGTCGTTCTGTCTCTCAGCACTTTTACTCAACACTGTATTAGAAGACTTATCTACAACAATCATACAAGAAAAAGAAGTAAAATGCATCCAAAAGGAAAGGAGGAGGCAAAACTATCACCCTTGGCGGATGACACGATGCTGCGCACAGAAAGCCCTGAAGAGCCCACCGAAAACCTGTCAGAATTAATAAATGAATTTAGGGAAGTTGTAGGATACAAAATTAATTTGTAGAAATTGGTTGCATTTCTATATACTGGCAACAAGCCATCAGAAAAACAAATTAAGAAAAGGATCCCATTTGCACTTGCATTAAAAAGAACCAAGCACCTCGGGCTAAATCTTTGCTTGCTTCTAAGCGTTGGAAAATTGTGTGCTTCCTGCACTCCTGGTTTGGGGGAGCTTCCATCAACAAGGCTGTGTGTGGCCAGGACCCCTTCGGAAACCCGCCCGGGGGGCCGTAGCTGCTGGCTTTACAGGTGCGTTATCCCACCATTAGTCACCTTAATTTTCTGAGAAAATGCACGTAAACCCTGAACGCATGGTTCGGAGACTCAGCTCCCTGCCGTTATTTCCAATCTTGCCCCTACCTATTCCTCCCTCTTTGTCCCGTTGCAAATAATGCTTTTTGATTAAGTTGTTTCACTCTATGAATAAAAACTGGGGCCCTGGGTTTGGCTGGAATGGCATCATTTGCCAGCCAGCACCTTCAGCGTTTCTCTGAATAATGACCAGTCCAGTCTCTGCTCGGCTGGTTGTTGTCCAGTCTCCCTTTGAGAGCCACAGCGCGTCCTGGCTGTGCTTAAACGCAATGACTAGAGGGGAAAATGGACGCAATTATCCCAATAATCTGGGCAAAAAGGAAAACAATAATTGAGTGGAAAACAGGCCTGTGTCGGCAGACTTTACAAGCGAGCTGTCTTCATCACACAAACCCCTCCCGCTGAGGATTCATTTCGTGGATTCTCTCGGGTGGGCTCTCCTCAGAGATGTGACGGTGCAGAGCACTCGAATCCACGGCCATTTGCTCAGGAATGGACTGTGGGGAGAGCTTTGCCCCGTTGGGGGGGACACAGGGGAGAGCGTGGCAAGTCGGGCAGACCCAGCTGCAATCCCAGGTGCCTGCCCCTGCTGTGACACTAGAACAGAGGTCTGTGCCTCCTGTCCCTGCTCGTCAGGTGCAGAACGCCCTGCGGACGTCATCGGGAGGAGGAGATGAAGCTGTCCCTGAGAGCGTGGCACCCTGCATGCGGCGGGCACCCAGCCAAACCATCCCTATGCCCTGTCCCTTCTGCTTCCGGGAGCTTGTGTGATGGGGGAGGGGGTGCCCTCCTGGAGCTGATGGCGCTTGTCAAAGTGCAAGCGAGCGTGCCCTGCCGAGACCCGCCGGGTCAGGTTCCCGGGCGGGCAGGCCTGGGGCTGAGAGGACCCTCAGGGGACAGAGAGCCTGGGGTCCCTGACCTCAGAGCCGAGGGTTCCCCGGATAGCTGACATTGCAAAGCAGCTCATTTGTTCTCTTTGCAGGACTGTGTCTGCCAACAAGGCTACACTGGGAGTGGGATGGGAGAAATAGACTAAGTGGGCCCTGTGGTTTGAGTCAGAGGCTGAGCGGGAGTTTTGGGGGGCACTCATGTTGTGGTAGACACACTAACACCCCCCTCACAACAGACCCACACCCTGATTCCCCAAACCTGTGACTAGGGGACCAGCCGTGTCAGAAGGGACATTGACGCCGTGATCAAATGAAGGGTGGGGGGCGCCTCCAGATGAGCTGGGGGGCCCGATGCAGCCACAGGCGATCCTGCAATGAAAACACCTCTTAACCCGAGCTGGGGGGTTCTGTGAGCTGAGCGACGGAATGTCCCCGGGGGGAGCACTGGCGCACAGGGTCGGTGCAGGGGACAGGCACCGTGAGCACCAGGAGGAGGCCAGCGAGGACCCACCGCCCTTCCTTCTCTGGGGTCTTCAGAGCGGGCATGGGCGAGCCGAGACTTACCGCCAGGGCCTCTGCAGGGCCTGGAGGGGAGCGCTGGCCGCAGTGCGTGTGAGTGTGTGTGGATTGAGCTACATCCCGTGGCAAGTAAAACAAGAATGAGTGGAGTAGTTATACTGAAAACTTTCAGATTTATCTGTGTTGGATTACTCAGTGTCAGAACAGCACTAGCCCGGGGCCCGGGATACCAGCAGAGACATTAAACGTAATTTTTAAAAAAGCTCTCTTGGAACGAGTTTATATTTGAATGCCCTAAAATAGCAGCAGAATTAGAACACAGAGGACTTCTCTCCACTCCCTTTATGGTTTATTACTGTTTCTATTTTAATGCCTCGTCAGGCTTGATTTTTCCCAGGGCGTAGAACCTGCCATGGCCTGTGTCCAGGGCTGCGGTGGGGACAGAGGTCCGTGTGGAGGGCTCTGTGGTCACCTGCCGCATCACTGAGCCCGTGCCTGACAGGGAGGCGAGAACCCCAACGACTAACAGCCGAGGTTCAACGTAAAAGCTTCACACGGAGACCCGCAGTCACCTCCCCTCACGAAGCAGACGAACAAGGGTGACGACGACCACAGCGACAAGCGCAGAGCAGAGAGAGAGAGAGACGGCCCCCAACACGGAGTCAGGGCTGCCTCTCCGAGAGCCCAGCGCAGTGGCATCAGGGAGAGGTCCGTCCTGGGCTGCCCGGACTGACGCTCCGAGCCCTTCGTGGCTTCTCAGTGGTCACGGCACCTCGGAGCAGGTGCGGGGTGGCGGGGGGGGGGGGGGGGTGACGGGTGCGTGCAGTGAGGGGAGGAGCACAGGCTTTGCAGCCAGCGGCGTGGGCTCTGGTACCACGCCTGCCCCTTAGGGTCCATGCAAGCCCGCCCCAGGACCTTGGCCTCCCCCAGCCTGGGTGTCTCATCTGGAACTGGGGGAAGGCGCCTCATCGGCAGGCTGCAGAAATCAGTAGGAGTGGCCGAAAGTGTGGCTCAGTGCCCAAGGCGGGCAAGGGCAGGGCCTGGCTATGGACCGTGTGAGCAGCCAATGAGTGACCCTGGTCCTCCGCTCTGAGGGACATCCAGGATTCCCAAGGGACCCCAACACGGACTCCCGAGATCTCCGAGACTCCCATGATACACTTCCAAAGCCATTCCACCGTGTGATCTTGACATTCACTAAAGGCGCCTTTCAACAGTGAAGGTCTCTAGAGGCAGGGAGCACTCCGCTACTCCCGGAAGGTGGACACTCAGCCCGTGTCCCTACAGGCGTCTGAGCGCAGCCAGCATGACAGGCTCGCACTGTGGCAGGGCCCGCTTCGCCGGGCTCGTCCCTTTGAGTGTGCCGGGCTCATCACAGCTGTCCATGTGCATGCACTCAGCCCCTCAGAACAGAGCAAAAGGCATTAGTTATACAGGGAAAGGCTGGGGAAGCCCATGAAGGAAGGAATGGAAAATTGAAAATGACAAAGTTTAGATTCAAACCCTTGTCCTTCCAGAACTTCGGTCTGTCCGTTGTCCTACATGCAGTCGCCGCAGAAATATTTAGAAATTGTGCTTGGATAGGACCTCGGACATGGGAAAGGCCCCCAAATACATTAGTTACTATGGTGCTAAAAGAAAGCGAACCCCACCAGAACCATGGGACCCCCATGAGGTGATGCGCAGAGCGTGAATTATGCAGAGACAAACGCCGGTGATCAGAACCCTCCCTCTGCCCGGGGAGTCGGTGGCAGGGCGTGGATTGATTTTCCCGGAGGAGGAGGAAGCGCGGGTTTCAATGAGTCAACTCGAGAAAGCCGAGTTAGGGGGCCGCGGAGAAAGCCGCCACCGCCCGCAGCGTCCCGAGGTACACTGCGGGGACTTTAATGGGTTTGTGATGCGCTCCATTCCGAAGTCATACATGCTCATTTGAAAGGACTTGGAAGTGGCAGCGAAGCAGGAAGAAGAAAATGAAATTACTCACCTACCGGCCAGAGACACGCTCTGTTAATATCCTGACATTTCCCTTCCTGCTTCGATTTTCCTCTCCGTGTTGCAGGCTTTGACAGGAAGCTGCAGGATGGTTTGTAACCCGGCGGTGAGAACATGACGTGTAGGACTTAGCGTTTTAGGTTGTGCCCATCTTTTACGGATAAACGTTTTCTCTTTCTTTGCTCAGGTTTGGAGCGTAATCGTTGTCGCCTGCCAAGACCCCCGCCCCCGGTGACACACCTGTTTTATGTCATCGTCGCCATTAGGTTATTCCTACTTTTCATTGGTCTCTGTAATGATGGAGTGAATATCTTTGCGTGAAAAGGTTTTTTTTCCTTCAAAGTTTCGTCAATCCTTGGTCGTAGATCCACATGTTATCGTTTGCAAAGTTGGTTCCGTCTGCCTGCAACAGGGAACTATTTATGGAGCGTCTGGTGCGTGCCGGCCCTGCCCTGCGTCGTGAGGATTCAGCAGAACAGGACAGAGAAGGTCCCCACTCTCCTGGGGGTAGTAAGTTTTAGAAGCTTGTAGGCAGCCTCTCCTGAGCCATCCCAGGCACCGGGGTTGCGGCACTCACGGCCACCACCAGTTCAGGCACGAGGAACTTGGAGGTTCAGGTGACAGAACTTGCCTAAGGCCAAACGACACCGAAACAGAGTATTCCAGACATGGGCCCGTGCACTTCCTGCCCTCCCACCCTGCAGCCCGGACCCAGATGGAGCTGGGGGCTGGCCTCATGCCCCATGCAGGGCCAGGCGCACTGCAGTGGGTCGCCGTGTCCCCAGCTGTCCGCCCCTGGCCTGTGAGCTCATTAAGGGCCGGCACACTCTCCTGACAGCTCCACGTCCCCAGGGCTCAGCTCCCGAGATGGTATTCAACAGAAAAGCCAACGATCTTGTCCCCTTTTCTCCTTCTAGGGCCTGTTAGAGGAAAGCTGCCTCCTTCCCCCTTACTGTCAGCGAACTCCCGTCTCTGCGGCCCAGCCGTGAACCTGTTGCCAAGGGGGTCAAAGCCACCTAAGACTCTGCCGTCACCAAGGGCTAGTGCATGGGGGACAACACCCACCGTGGGCCCCCCACACTTGAGCTGCCTGCCCTGGGTGGGGTCAGCAGTGAGCACCCAGGGGTTGGGGTTGGGGGGGTCCCCATGAGACTGCAAGAGAGAGCAGGGTTCCGTGAGAACAGGGGGACACTCGCCGTCCGGCCATGGACTAGGCTTTTTCTCTGGTGCTAATGACAGCAGCCTGGTTCCAATGTGACTAATGCCTTCCATTAGCACTTGGGCACAGCCCAGCGGGGACAGGCAATCAGGGGCTTTACCGTGATTCCTTCAAAGCCAGAAATCGCATCGTCATTCCAAACTTTCCCTCGATCCTGCCCCGTAAGGCTAAGCCCAGATGGACTGAGACGGGGCTGAAAAACAGCCCACCTGTCCAGTTGCTGGGTAGCTGGAGGCCTGGGGGCGATTCCCCACCTCTCTGAGCATCACGGTATTCTTCTGGAAAATGGGGGTGCTCATAGCTGCCCGGCCGGCTTCCCAAGTTCATCGCGAAGATCAGATTTTGAAACAACACACAGCAAGGAGTGCTATGATGTATGAATGCCCTACTGTGTGCCAGACGCTGTGCAGGGCACACAGTAGGGTACTTGACTGTCCACGTCTCCTGTGGCCCTCGCTGCCATCCTGGGAGATGTAGTAGGTGGAATGCCGGCCCCCAATGTGGGCCACACCCCGCGCCCCGGCACCTGTGACCATGTTAAGATTGCCCCGCCAATGGGGGTGGAAGCTGCCGGTGGAAAGGCGGTTGCTCGGGAGCTGACCTCAGCCCGGGGGGTGACCCAGGTCGGCCACAGGCCTTCTCAAATGCGGGAGAGTCAGAGGTGCGGCCGTGGGAGCGAGGCCGGCGCGACACAGTGTCAGAAGGACCCCACGGAGGCTGCCGGCTCGGGGGATGCTGGGAGGGGCCGTGAGCCAAGGAGTGCTGGCAGGCTGTAAACGCTGGGAAGGGCAAGGGAATTAATTTTCCTCTAGAGCTTCCAGAAAAAAAAAACGCAGCGCACTGACTCCTTGACTTTAACCCCTAGAGCCCCGGGCGTGACCCCTGAGCTGCAGAAATGGACAATAATGACAAACGTGTGTTGTTTTCCGCTGCTGAATCGGAGGCGGTTTGTTAGGGAAGCCACCGAACACGGTGCACCATTATTTTTCCTTTTCTTTCTGTGCGTAAGAGACGAGGAAACGGAGAATCAGAAAAGGGGAATGTCTCACTCGTGGTCGGTCAGCTATCCCTGAACAAAAGTCCGTGCCCTTAAATCAGGCTCCAAGGGCACCGAGTGAGCGCCGGCCGCCAGTGAGCTGAGGGACGCTCTGGGGCCGTGTGAGCACGTGATCCTGGGTCCTCGCTGTAGCAGACGCCCCTCGGGAGACCCCCCAGGCAGCGGGCCTGCGGTGCGGGCTCCAGCCGGCTATGCAGGCGGACCTGCCTCCTTCCAAAACGGCCCCAGGGCACGTTTATAGACCGGCTCCCTGGGTCCGAGCCAAATTCACCAGCCCCGTCACGGGAGGGAGGTCTGTTTCATTTCTCAAGTTAATGAACAAATGGATTTCCTATTCATTATTCATTGGCTTTTGAAGTTTAATGAATAGCTCAGGGACAGCCATTAAACTTTGGTATTTATAGAAAACCAGCAGCAACCAGGCTCATTACGCAGCGAGCACTCAGGTATCGGTTTATTGTATATCATGAATTTCACGCGTTACTTTATCTGGCGTTTATCAACTCTAAATGTTTAATGAAGAAGGAGTGATGGATTCATTCGGAAGGTCCTCCCTCTTTGCTCTCCTTCGGTTTTGTTACTTTGTGACCATCCGATGACAGGTTCCCCGGCCCGCGTTGCCTTTTATCTCTGCCTGCGTTCCACCTGTTTGCTTGCTTGTTTGTTTTGTTTGCTCGTTCCCAGGAGAACTGAGCTCTCTCTTGATCTGCATCAGCTGGTTTCCATCATTCCTCTCTCTGCCGGGAAACCAATGTCTTCCCTCCTCTTCTCCCCAAAAAGGCCATGGCTCTGGGGGGTCACGGTAAGGCACACGAGTGGAAGGAAGGGCTTTCTGACACTAGTCCACTTTGTGTGGACTTCAAACCAACAACAAAACTACAAGGAGAGGAATGCCACTCCGTCTCGAACGCCCGCCCCCACGCCCCGTGTCTGTGACTAGACACATTTCAAGAGAATCAACTTAGGTACACTGGCAAATGGAAGACGTTGAGATTGCCATTACACCACAGCCTCTTGGTATATGTATCATTAGCCTAATAAGCAGTATCGTCTTCATTTACCTCTTGGTTTTAGGGAGGAAACCAAATGCGCCAGGAGGCGGAACCTGCAACATTTTACTTGTGCAGTAACGGTGACCAGCTCTCACCTGCTCGAAGCGCCCTTCCCCCGGAGACTGGTTCTCTTTAGCCTGTAGGTCAGGTTCAGGGGTTTCTTGTGTTTGTTTTTTTGTTTTGCTTTGTTTTATTTTGTTTGTCATTTCAGCTGTTGTAGCCCTCCTGCTTAAGTTCCATGACGCGCCCTGTTCTTCCGCGGCAAGAACTTCTCAGCCCCCCTGTGGGGGCCCTCAGCCAGCTGCGTCCCCGCCCCCCTGCGCCATGGGGCCTTGGCACAGCCAGGGCCGACTTCGGTTACTTTTAGGAAGGGACACGAGGCCAGCGGCCATCTCTCCTTATTCTGCATGATCTCGTCACCAGGCCAACCTCCTCCAAAGCTCTGTTGCCTGCTCCAAGGAGACCAGCGGGTCCACAAGCCCAGTGGGTGAGGGGCACTCAGCTGGAGAGCCACAGAGTCACCCCTCTTCTAGAACCCCCACATTTGTCCTCAGCTTACAGGAGAGGCTGCCTGGGGCCCCCATCTGTGGGGTTAGTTGGGGAGAAGCCCTGCGGGGCCTCCATCCTATAGCCTGCTGCACCCTTGGCAATGAGGCTCTGTGGCCTGCCCTGCCCTCCCACCCCTGGCGCGTGGGCTGGCCTCGCTGCTCGCTTTGGCCAACAGGATGAGGTGGAAGGGACGCGTTTCTTGGGAGCAAAGGTCGTAGACCGTGAGAGGTTGCCGGCTCTCTTGCTCACTCACTCCTGGAATTCTCCCCAGCCCTTAATTAATAGCTTGCCATTATTTTGATATTTATGCAAATGTTATCTTGAGAACAGGAAACCTGCTAGTTTTGTTCTTCACTGGCTACTCAGCTTCTGGCGCATCGGCCAGCCCGCAGCGGTACCCAAACGACCCGCACTGGGGAAGGGGGGCAAAGAGGGGTGTCTGAGGGGGAGGCCCCCTTGGGTGATGATGACACTTCAGAACTGAAAAGCTGGTGTGACTCTTTGTAATACAGTGAGCAGCATCAACCCCTCCCGCCATCCCTGTCAACCTCCCCACCCGAGGTCACGGGTAGAGTCAATGCCTCTGATGAAGTTCATTTGTCTGCATTTTGTGGACTTGTGTTTGCTGGAAGAGACAGAAGGAGGGAGGGGTTGAAGGTACGTGGGAATCAATATGGTAGAGAACCAAAAATGGATGCAAGGAAGACGAGCCCCAGGGGGAGGGGAGACCGAAGCAATGGACACTTTCCACAGACGTGTATGAATATGGGGGGATGTATGGACTCCCGAGGGTGTGGAAGTTCGCACCCAAGCCAGCCCGACCTGGAACTCCGCGGAGGGCCCCATCCAGTATCTGGGTCACATAAGGGAGAAAGAGACGTGATTCCTGACCTCGAGGAAGTTACACTCAGGTCACAACTGACCCCCATGGGCAGGCTGACTTGTCGCGGTCAAGAGTCTCCAAGACGGAGCCCCTCCCAAGGCTATGCTCGTCGCCAGGGGCGGCATGGGTCACAAGAACGTCACAGAATTAGAAGGCAAGGCCCGAACGTGGACCTCTCCTCTGGTCCTGCCTCCCTGAGTGCGCCCAGCCAGGGGTCCCGCTACCCCGGGGGCTCCACTGGGGGGAGGTGAGCAGACCCACCCAGGGGACCCCCTCTGCCTGGGCTGCACGCGAGGCCACCAGCGGGGCAGAGACATTATGGGGTGGAGGGTGGTCTCCTCTGCTTTGCACCCGGTGTCCCAGTCACTGCCCCCTGCACCCACCCAGGGCTGCTCCGTGGCCACCCTAGTGGGCAGACTAATCAGTATAGGAAGGACACGTGTGTCAGAGACGGAAGGGACGCGTTCAGGGAGAACCGTGCCCATCAAGAACGGTCCCTGTGGCAGCCAGCTCCCCTGACGGATGGCGGAAAGAGAGACGGGACCAGGTTGGTGAACCACGAAACTCTCCTCTCCCCTCAGACGGGAGGGACCGTGTGTGACTGCCTGCGTGACATTTGGGGGAGAAAACGGGGATAGACACTTCGGTGGTTGCTAGGCAGCCTGAAGGCTTTGAAAGATACCAGTGTCCTTAATATTAAGGATTTTAAGGCCTGATGGTCAGTCTTCCCTAATACCCTTTCTCTCCACTCAGCAGGGCTCCGGCCCCGGGGCCTTCCCCGGGCAGAGTTCTCAGCAACTGTGCACACACGATGGCGTTTAGAAAAGGTCAACGATGAACAGGCTTTTAAATTGTTTCAAGATGTGCCCCTCATTAACCCACATAAAAACCCCCGCTGGTGCCCCCGTATCCATCCAACACGAGCGCCGGCGGGGAGTGTCCAGTGAGCGCTGACTGCCAGGTGCACGGCTGGACACTTGAACTCGGGTGCGTTTATGTCACGCTCCGCCGTATCCTCTGAGACAGAAGCGCACAGGCCATTCGCAGATGAGGCAGCAAGCGGAGGCCCAGAGAAAGATGCCCCCCGGGACCCGGGCAGAGTCGGGGCTCGGGTCCCGCTGCACCTTTGCCAGAGCCGAGCCGTCTCCCTAATCTGATAAACTGGGTGTGCCAGGATACACCCCAAATTGTGGATTATTTTCTTCGTTTTCATTGCCACAATGCTTCTTCGGTTTGGTTTTGACTCTGGGCGGGGTACCATTCTCCGTGCTTTGTTGCATTACTTCCTTCGATCCTTGTCAGAGTCGGGGGAGGCAGAGACGACTGGAGCAGGTTTTACGGCTGAAGAGCCTGAGACGCTCTGGGAGGTAACGTAAGCTGTCCGGGACCATCCGGCTGGGAAGCGCCAGGATGTCAGTCGAAGGCCCCCGGGCCACCTGCTCCAGGGCCTGCCGCTCAGCCCCACCCCAGGGTCCAGACCCCAAGCCCACCCTCTTCCTGAACCCAGCCAGCCGTGCTAGGTGTCAGACACATGCAGAGACCCTCTGAGGTCGTGACTCCCGCATGTCATGCACACTACCCGCGGCTCCACCCTGCATCTTGTGTCCCCTCGCCGTCCACCAACGCAGCCTGCTGGCTCCGAGACCAGACGTGCCCGGAGCCCCTCCACGCCCACCTCCTCCACGGCTGCCCCCTGGAGAGAGCGAGTGAGCGAGCCCCGCCTTGCACCGGGGCATGACAGTGACCTTCCGGCTGGCCCCCTCCTGGCCTCGCTGGAGTCCGTTTTATTCTCGCACAACCAGACGGATCCCTTTAACTCGCCCCTCGGAACACATCACCCAGGGCTCTCGGGCCTGCTGCGTGTAGGTGGCTTCCTGTCTCCCGCGGGGGCGTTGGGAGGATGAGGTTGGGGCCAGCCCGACACGGGAGGAAGCCCCATCGGCGTCTCTCGGCCCCGCGGTGCGTGAGCAGCAGGCAGCCGCCCGTTCCATGGAAGCTGCAGACACAGAGGAGGTGCCTGGGGACGAGCCGCCGCACAGCCTCCCTAAGCGGTGGCTCTGACCAGCGGGTGCCCTGCCGGGAAGAGCCCGTGCCCAGCGTGCTTCCGAACTCTACAGCAGGGCTGGGCCGGGCCTCGGGGGAAGCCAACGCTGAGCTCCAGGCTGGTGAGGAGTGCAGGGTGCCTCTCGCATCCTGTGCGGTGAGGGCACGGCAGTGCGGCGGGCCAGACGCAAGGCTCCAACACCCACCTGGGCTGCTCCCCAGGACAGGACTCCCGCTCCAGGCTCCAGGGAGGGGTCCTTCTCCTGCTGACTCAGCCCTGCCTCGGGCTGAGGCCCCAGGCACACAGGAGAGACAGTGGGGACTGCAGGTGGCACAGAGTGATGGCAAGGGTGTGGGGAGGGAGCAGGAGCCTGGAGACAGAGGGTGAGAAGCCGGCAGAGAAACAAACAGATGGAGACAGAGGGAGAGAGGGGGGCATGGGGGGAGGGGACAGACAGACAGAGAGAGGCTCACTTCGGTCAAGACGGAGCCCCCGTGGGATCAGTGCTCTCGTGGGAGACCCCGCAGGGCCCCTCCCTCTTCTGGCGCCCGAGGACACAGGGAGAAGCCACCACCTGCAAGAGGGCCCTCCCCTGGCCCTGCTGCCCCGCCTCAGACTTCCCACCTCGGAACCGAGAGAAACACAGTCCCAGTGTTGACAAGCCCCCCCCCACCCCGCTCTGTGGCCCAGATGGACTGAGACGGACCCTCCTGCTGAGTGGAGCCCGGTGCCCCCGCCCGCACCTGAGCCGACAGGGAGCACATGGGCTGTGCCTTGATCCAGGCCACCGCCCACTCTGGGGCCCTGGCTGCCTCGCCTCACCTCCCAAACGAGGACCAAGACGGCACCCATAACTGCCCCCGGGCCGCTCCTGGGGGTGCCGGGCTGATGGCCCACAGAGTCAGGCCCCTCCTCCCCCCACCCCGCCCCCCAACTCAGCCCTAGAAGCCGCTTTCCGGCACCGTCCTGGGACTGTGGTGTGGCGCCTGCCCCCTGCTGCCGTTGTCCCCCAGGAAGGAAGCCCCACTCCTGAACCCCAAAAATGACTCCCCTGAAGCCGGCACCGTGTCCCCAGCCTGACCCCACGCAGGGGCGCGACCTCAGCCCCCACAGCACGCGGGACGTTATCTGCCGCTGCAGGTCTCCCAGCGAAGGGGCCGCCGGGAAAGGCCGGAGCCGCAGGACCGCGGCCTCCCCCACGCAGACCCAGCATGCTGAACATGAAGAGCTGTCTCCCACAGAACCCGGCTCGTCCCCCGCCTGGCAACTGGGGTGATGGGCCGGAAGGAGAAGCCGGGGGACAGAGCCCGCCCTTCCGGGGGGACCTGACTACTCACCGCTGTGCGACCTGGAGAGACGCACCTGTCACCTGTCTGGTCGCCGTGTCCTCGCCTGCAAACGCGAGGCTAACGCTACGGCCCCGAGACGCTGTGAGAGGCGGCGGCAGGACGGCTGGCAGACGCTGCCGTTTTATTGCTATCGCAGCCTCCTCCGCGCCACCCACGGATCTCACCCTCCATGGCACTAATGACCCCAAACTCGGCCTCTGTCCCGCCACCGCGGCTGCCGCCGCCCTCTGCACTGCCCAGAAACAGTGCTTGGAGTTCACGGCATTCCACCCTTCCCGGACTGTGACCTCCCTGTGTCCAGGTCACCGGCCACCCCCGCCCCTGGCGCCACGGCTGCTGGGCTTAAGCGTGTGAGAGCGCCCGTCTGGGGGTGGGCCCGTGTCCCTGCTCAGTGTGTCCCACTGCCCACACTGCAGGATGAGGAGGCTGCTCCCAGGGGCAGCTGGCCCAGCGACACCCGCCCACTCTGCATCCCTCCCTGACCTCAGGGGCACGGCGGGGTGGGGGGAGCCACCGAGACTGGCCCAAGCACCCCACCCACGTCTCCCTGGAAACAGCCCGCCCTGCCACACGGGATCTCAGTTAATTCGGCACTTGGAGGCCAGGTTGTCGGGGACGCCTCCTGGCACGCGCCCCTCCCAGAACCAGGTGGGTCCCCGGCTCCGGGTCATGAGAGGCGGAGACCCTAAGGGACGGCTCCTCAGGAGGAACGGCCGTCGGAGTGGGAAACCGGTCTGACGTGGTCCGCGCAGGTGTGGCTTTGTTTCCTGTTCAGGCCCTTCACCCACGTGCTCCCCCTCCCCCCGTGGACCTGGTAGTGGCAGGGAGACGAGGAAGGAACGGCCACACGGAGCCCAGGAGGAGGACACAGATTTATTGAGCGCCTGCCGGCGCCGGTGTGTCGCAGACACACGCACACTCGGTGCCGTCCAGTGCAGGGCGGACCGGAAGCACGCGTCCCCCAGCCCCGGCCAGGGCCCGGCCGGCCGGCTGCCCGCCCCCCGGAGAGCCCGGGAGTGGCCGCGGGACCCCTTCCTGGACGATGAGAGCGGGCGGCGTCCTCAGTAAGGTGCGCACGGGTCCTACCACGGCTCGGGAGCCCAGTCAACGTGCGGGGGCTGCCCCTCCACTCCGGCCTCCCCGTCAGCGGTCCAGACCCAGGACCCCACGGGCCACAGCCCACCCAGGGGGCACCACTGCAGTTCCACCAACGCTGGGGAGATGGGTCTGCGGCCCCAGGAGGCAGGAGGCGAGGACACTCCTCGTCTCTGCAAACCCCTGCCCCCGCGTCACTGTCTCTCCTGCGGAGGGTGTCCCGGGGGCGTCTGGGCGAGACCAGAAGCAGACGCTCGCCGACTCAGTCTTTTCAAGTTTCCTTCGGAGGAAAGAGGTAAGGCCGGCCAGGGTCTGGTCGGCCTCCGTAGCACCAAGAGTCTCCTCCGCATGGGCCGCACGGCCCGAGGGGCCGCCAGGAGAGCCGAGAAGCAGGCCTCTGCCCCCCAGGGCACGCTGCCCAACTTCAGAGGTGAGGGCAAGACTCGCAAAGCATGAACGGGTGAAATAATAATAATAATTAATAATATTATTAATGATAATCTGACCGACCGCCAGCTAGCACCTGTTGGTCTTAATAACACGGAGGTCTCTCGAGAAAATAAAACAAAAAACAATAAAAGAAAAAAAAACGAAGAAAGAAAACAGGTGGCTGAAATGGGTCAAGACCTCTGACCTCCTCGGGCTCTGAGTTCAAGTTTCAGAAATCCGCCACAGTCTCCTGGCATTCTGGAATCTTCTAGGGGCCCTTCACGTTCCCCGGGCGGGCGGCGAGGCTGGCGAAGTAGGCGCACTGGGAGGGGTCGCACTGGCCGGGGGGGCCGGGCGGGCCGGGGGGGCCGGGGTGTCCCGC
Organism: Phyllostomus discolor; assembly: GCF_004126475.2. NCBI lineage: Eukaryota > Metazoa > Chordata > Mammalia > Chiroptera > Phyllostomidae > Phyllostomus > Phyllostomus discolor. The sequence continues at coordinate 136,620,925 of NC_040909.2, forward strand.
GGGGCCGGTCTCCCCTTGCGGGCCGGGCCCCCCGGGGAGCCCGTCTTTGGCATAGCCGGGCTGCCCGGGCTGACCTGGCCAAGGGGCGAGAGACACGGAAAGAGCGTCAGGTTTCCCCCGGAGCAGCCGCGCCCCAGGCTCACAGTGTCCACCCTGGGTGAACCGGGCACCGTGTAGCAGGAGCCCTGCGACCTTCGGGACAAGGGGTGGCCTTAACTGTCCGGACAAGGACAGCAACCGGGCGCCCCTTGAGAGGAGCAAACACAGGTGGATGGTGGCCAGGTGCGGAGCACACGCTCTGAGTTGGCGGGGGGGGGGGGGGGGGGGGAACTGGCCCTCGGTGTCCTCCCATGACCCTCGGAGAGGCCCCTGCACTGGGGGCGGGCACCAGGGCCTCGTCCTTAACCATCAGCCCCAATTCTCGTGTCCTTAGAGTTGCCTGGAGACATGCCATTACCCAGCATCCAACTTGTCCCACAATTTCTCAGCTTTGTCTGTGTGTCGAACTGCAGGCTGGGCCTGCATCAACTACTCTGCACATCGTGGTCAAAGACGATACGAACAGACTGCAAGCAGCTGACAGGTAGACCAGGTGGACCCGGAGAGCATTACGCATACACACACTTCCATGCCCCCATGCATCTAGCATTGTACTATAACATATAATCAACCTGGCTCCCTTTTTGCTTCGGCGACTGGGAAGCTCAGCGCTAAGGGCTGCAGTTCACCCTAGCAATCAGATTCCTTCTGAAGTCTTAATAATCACATTACATAATCGGAGTCCCCCATAAAATAAACTCGAAGTAGATTGTTACCTTAAAAAGGTCTTTAGACATGTCATGAATATTAAAATTCATGAGTGCTTTTGTAGTCATTATGTAAACAACCTATAGGCTTAATATTCAGAAATCACCGCACGTAATCCCATGAACGAAAATTAAATGAAACCAGACACCTCAGGGATGCGGGGTTCCATGGCACACCGTGCAATTCCTTCCACTTCCCACTCTGCACTGCGTCCCGGCACGCGGGCCGGCTACCCTGCCTCAGCCCTGAGGAAGGCCAGCCCCCAGGTCCAGGCTCTCAGAGAGCATGCCCCTGGCTCCAGGAACAGGCCAGCCCAGGGCCAGCCAGGAATGCCGGCCCCCCGCCCCTTGGCCACCACCCCCAAAAATGCACTCTGAGAAAGAGTCATGGGGTGGTAACAAGAGCAGAGAGGAAGAAAAAGGGTTCCACGTTCACGCGAATTTGGGAGAGGGCCAGCTTCAATTAAACGCATGTGGGTTTTCAGGCAAGCGTCCTCGGCACGGGTGACAAGTTCACGCGCACCAGGAGCAACTACCAGGGACACGCGCGGGTCCCGCACAGTCCGGGCTCGCTCGGTCCCGACTCGGCTTTCTCAGGACCCGTGCCTGGGACGTGACCTCACAGGCCGCGCCTCAAGGACTCCTGGGATGTGCCACGGCCGCCCAAGCAGGTCTGGAGGCCGGCAGAGAAACCAACGTGTTCCCGTGTCCTTGCAGTTGAACCTGACCCCCTCTCCCACCCTTCCCTAGGGCTGGTGGCAATGTGAGCGGGCTCTGGACACCATGCCTACCTGGGATTCCGGGGGGGCCCATCTCGCCTCGGAGGCCGACACCTGGTGAACCTGGGTCACCTTTGGCTCCTCGCTCACCTGGGAGAAAAACCACGATAAGGTCAGAGACAGGACCCCCGCCACCGTCACCCCGAGCAGGAGGTGCAGCACCCGCATTGCGCTGCAGCCTCCATTCAGAACCGCCCTTGCTCACATGCACCCACACCTGGGCCCCTGACTCCCGTTCACACACTCACATGCAAGCACACACACACTCACCCAGAAACATACACACGTGCCCTCTGAAATAACCGGACACTCCCTCCTAAACGCACGCTCAAACACACACACATTGACACGGAGACTCCAGCACATAACTGCCGATTACACGCCCATCCGCACATTCATACAGGTGACTGTGTACATACGCTCGTACACACACACACACACAGACGCCCGCACACTCGCCTGCAGACGCACGTGCTCACACACGCCCGCTAAGGTGGGTCTCCGCGCTATTCCCAAAGCCAGGACTGCCCCCCTGAGGAGGGGTGGGCGGCAGACCAACAGAGTGCCCTGCGCCCCATGGCACACGGCACACGGCACACACCCAGCACTCGCTCTGCTCTCGAGAGGCTGGAAACCTCCTCGGACAGACGAAGCAGTGCAAAGACGCGCTCACGGGACAGGACGGCTAAGCGCCACTGCAGGGGTCAAAGCTGACAGATGTGCGGGGGGTGTGGGGGGAGAGGGCCCACCCAGCCTCGAGGGTGCCCGAGGTGACACTGAGTTAAACTGTGCAGATCCGACGGCCCTGCCTCGGTCTCTCTCTCCGTCGCTCGCCTTCCCAGGAGGTTTCCCTAGCGCCTCCTGCCGACAGCGTGCTTTCTCCTGTGACCCCGAGCAAGCCCTTGCTGGTTCCTGGACACGGGGGAGCCTGCTTTGCTGCTGCTTCCACTGCCCTCGGCCCGTCTCTGGTCTTTCTTTGCCTCACGCTCCCTCAGGAACGACTCCTTCGTGCATTTTGTGTTGTGAGTCACGAGAGGTGGGATTTGGACACGAAGGTAACAAAGCCTTTTCTTTTCAGGAGGAGAAACATTGCAGGGAATGAGTGAGTGAACGAATGAATGAATGAGGAAATGGGCCGTGGAGGGGGGCAGATGCTGGCGCACCCACTGCCCTAGCCCAGGTCACGCGGTGGCAGCTGATACGGCACCACCACGCAGGCTGTCCCCACTCCATTTTCCTGCACCAGGGAGGAGGAGCCAGTGATCAGGGTGGCGGGCGAGGCCCCAGGTCCCTCCTGCAGCTCCCGGAGCTGTGAGCCTGCCGGCACTGGGAGCACCCTCGCCTCTGGGCTGAGCGGGTGCAGTGAGGTGCTATGTCTGGGAGCCGGGCGGTCCGCCACCCGCAGACGGGGCAGGCTGCAGCTCCAGCCGCCTGAGCCTGCCGTGAAGCTGGCACCAGTGCCGTTTGTCTGGACGTCACGCGTCTCGTGCCTCAGTCAGCGCTACGCTCAGGGGGGCCTCTGGTGGGGCTCCCTGAGACCTGAGCCGGGGGACGCAGTGGGGACAAGGGAGCGGACGGACGCCGATGCAACCCTCCGGCAGAAGCACAATCTCACAACCCTGTCGAGCCCGAAAGCCGCTTATGCACACGGAACTAGCCCTCGGTGCCAGCGTTCTGGCTGCCACCAAGCTGCAGGGGGAGGACAGAGTAAACCGTCCCCCCCCCCCCAGGCCCTCCTCAGCCCCCGGGGGACAGCAGCGCAGGTCTCCTCCCGCCCTCACTCACCTTTGGGGCCTGCTGGTCCAGCCGGTCCTTCCAGACCGCCCTGCCCCGGCCGCCCCGGCTCCCCTGTGGGACCAGCCTGGCCCGGAAGCCCGTCTTTCCCAGGGGGCCCCGGGGGCCCGGGGCGGCCCTGAGACGCCTTCACGTGGGCCGGGGGCACCTGCGCCAGGAGGTAGGCGAGTCTGACTGTGGAGGAGGGGGAGACAGAGGACATGTCAGGAGGCGGGGTGAGGGACACAGGCCGGGACGGTGCCTCCCTGCAGAGCCTGGGGTCTCGGGCGCCGTAGCCAGCGAAGCATGGTGTCCTGAAACCACACCGAGGGCCGCCGCCTGGCACGTGAGCACGCCCCCTGCTGGCCCGGCTGACCCGGGGCGGGAGCGGCCGGTGCTGCCACGGCCCCTGGGGCCAGGCTGCTGCCATGTGGCCTTGAACAAGCCACCTGACCTCTCTCAGCCCTCGCCGCCTTGTCTGCAGCCCGGGGGCAGGGAGGTCACCCGCTCCCGGAGGGTCGGCGGGAGGAGGCTGGAGTGGGATGAGGCACGAAAACCGGGCCCAGCACGTGGCGACCAGGGTCGAGGCTCGAGCCACAGCCTCGGCGGAAATGTCGTTGGTCCAGTAGCTGCCAGTTGGGGCCACTGAGGCAGGGGCGAGCTCCCAGCGGCCTGTGTGGGCTTCAGCTTCCGCATCTACGAAGGCTGGGCTGGACGGGGGGTCGTGAATGGCTGTGACCGAGGCCAGACACTCACCTTCCAGCTGCTTCCCGAGCTCCTCCTGGATGAGCCGCCGCAGCGTGTCCAGGGAGGCTGGCTCGCCCTGGGGGGAAGGGGGTGGGGTTATCCCTGTCCCAGGAATTCCCACTGCTACCCAGAGCCCTGGCGTTCGGAAAACCGAGAGGGCCTCCTCGTCACGCGTGCAGCACCATCCCATTCTCAATGCGGCCTGGACTCGGGGCTCCCCGGGGCCCATCCATCCCTCCTGTGCCTTCCTGCACAGGCCGCTCCCCAGCCCTGGGCCCAGGGGTCTGGCCCCGAGTGTCCCCGGGCAAAGGCCTGGTGGCCTCCAGGACCAGCTCACAGCCCGCCGCCCGCATGCATTCGTGACAATTCTCTCTGACCGGCGGGCCACTTGTCCTCCCTGGCACCCAGGGTCTGCTGTCCCTGCCCCCATTTCCGCGGCCCCACAGAGGCGTCCCCTGCAGCCCTGGAGCGCGGCTCACAGGAGCTGAGTGTGTGAGTCGGAGGAGCGCCGTGCGGCCTCGAGGCCCCGGCGGCGACGTGTGACTCTCCCAAGACTCTAAGAGAACGGTGCCCATGCCCATCGGGCAGGCTCCTCCTTTGTCGTCTGAGTCCCTCGGGACTCAGTGCTTGCCTCTCTGGGCAGTGTGTGCCTCCGTGAGGAGGGTGTGTAACTCCAGAGATCTGTCCCTGGGGTGAAAAACGGTCAAAGGACAAAGAAGCTGCCCTACACAGGCCTTTCCTTTTCCCTCAGGAAAAGTGAGACCCCCCCCCCCCCCGGGCAGACAGAGGCGGCTGCGTCTCCCCGGCCCCTCTGCACAGGGCGCTGGGGCCGCAGAGCGCTGCAGCCCGCGGAGCGGAGTCTGGGGGTCTCACTCTGAGTCAGAGCGGGGCCAGGGGGCTACACTTGCACTAACAACCTGTCAGGGGAGGGTCTCCCTGTCCCCGAGGTCAGACAGGGGCTGGGGGGCGAGGTCACCTGCCCCAGGTCTCACAGGTGACTGGACCCTGGAACCCACAGGAGGCCACGCCCCTCCCTGGCCTCCCGCAGGCCCCGAGGAGGAGCCTGGAGCGGACGCAGCCGGCGCATCCTTACCCTCAGTCCCGGGAATCCGGGCTGGCCCGGAGGCCCCGGGGGCCCAGCCGGCCCGCTGTCCCCAGGTGGTCCTTGGGGGCCCATCAGGCCCGTGTGGCCTTTGTGGCCTGGGATGCCAGGGTCCCCAGGCTGGCCATTCCCGCCGGGAGCTCCTTTGTCACCTTTGACCCCAGGGTCTCCCTGGAGGGGAAAGAAGGGTGTCAGCGAGCAGAGGACTGGGGGGCGCCATGTGTCGGCTGCAGGGGACCCCCAACCTTCTGCCTCCCGGAGCACTGGAGTGGCGACCTCAGTCCTGGCACAGAGGCGGCCGCGGTCACCCAGGGAGCCTGCAGGGACAAGACAAGTACTCGGACCCAGTCCAGGGCTCCCTCCACCTGCCTGCCGAGAGAGGCCCACCACGGAGTCTGAGTGCCCAGCTGCCAGCCCGCTTCTGGCCCGGGCTGTCCTCCGTCACGGGGGGACAGTGGCACCCTGGACAGGTAACCTCCTGCTCCTGCCTCTCAGCTCTCAGAGGTACCACAGAGTATGATGCTGCCTGGGACCCTTTGCTCCCCAGCGAGGACCCAGAGTCTGTCGTCCTGGACCACAGGTTTGGAAACCCTGGCAACCGGGGGACTCTCCGGTCTGCTGCCCCGAGTGGCTGGCCAGCAGCTCAGTCGTCTGGTGGCGGGTCTGAGAACACGGGGGTCACATGGCAGCCTCAGGGTCAGTGGGGTGCCACGGCTGGGTGGTGGCAGAGAGAGGGAGAAGTGGGGGGAAGAAGGGAAGGAGGCGGTCACTGGGAAGGGGCTGGCGACGGGCGTGCCCCCGTGGCTGGAGCAGGAAGGCACTCGGAACTGTTAGCTGGGGGACCCCATCACTGGGTGTGGGCCCAGGAGGGAGGGGAGACACAAACCAGTGGGTGAGTCTGGCCCATCCCGGGGGGCTGGGCAGGAGGAGCCTGGGAGTGCGCCCCACACAAAGCCACTCACGGGTCCGTCTGCACTGACTGTGCGGTGACGGCCCTGGGGCGGGGCACCTTCTGTGTTGCATTTGCTTTTTTTTTTAATTTGCACTGTTTAACTATGTGTCTGGATGAGTGTTTTCAACAGTAAGAAAAAGGGCAGTGAGCCCTGGCTGGTGTGGCTCAGTGGACTGAGCACCGTCCTGTGAACCAAAGGGTCGCCGGTTCCACTCCCAGTCAGGGCACGTGCCTGGGCTGTGGGCCAGGTCCCCAGTAGGGGGCGCATGAGAGGCAACCACGCATTGATGTTTCTCTACCTTTCTTTCTCCCTCCCCTCTAAAATGACATAAATAAAAAATCTTTTTTTAAAAAAGAAAAAGAGCAGTGAGTTTAAACCCATATTTAGCCAGATCCGAAGAGGTCGCTAAATGTCTCAGGTGTCACCAGGCCACCAAAAGGCTGTCATCTGTCAGGGACCCTAAACTTGGGGCTGTGAGCGTCCTGATGCTCTGCGCACCCGGGTACCCAGGCCGTCTGGGCTCTGCGGTCCGGCATCTCCTATGCACTGGGCGTCTCAATGCCACTTTGGGGCCAAGGACTTGTCCCCGATTTCACGCGTCCCCGGGAGTGCCGGGCCGGGAGCCTGGCCCTCCCTGGCGGTGGGCCACGGAACCACTTAGTGCGGGAGGCCCGTCTCAGCCTATTGATTAGGCGTCGGAGAAGGCTCGCCCTTGCGGTCTGGACTCCCTGGCTCCCGGCCGAACCCCGAGCCACCCCCGCAGCAAGGACTCCCAGAGGCACCTGTGTGACACTGGCCTGGGGGCGGGGGGACCCTCGGCCCCTTCTCAGCCACAGCCCCCTCCCCTGGCTCCACCCCCAGGAGCCCACAGCCACAGGACGGGGGAGAGAAGGGGACAGAGGTCCGTGAGGGCGTAGGAACCGCTGACATGCTGGGTCTCCTTCCCGGCTGCCTCTGGCCTCGGCGGACAGCCGCTCCTCCCCCCCCTCCATGTGGGAAACACAGAGAAATCTCTGCAGGACCCGGGGGCTGTGTCGGGGGGTGGGGAGGCGGGGGTCTGGCGGTGACGTCCAGGTGGCACAACAGTGTGACGGGGGGGTGGGGGTGGGGAGGGGTGGCCGGCCGACCACACGGAGGCCTGCGGGCACAGCAGGTGTCCCGTTCCCCTGCAGCAGGGACAGCTGCCGCAAGTGGGAGGCTGCTCCCCGCCCCCCTCCCCGCTGGCGTCGCTGCAGAAGTAAATGATTTCCCTCTGTTGTTTTTTTTTTTTTTTTTGGAGGAGTGACATGTAAAGAAAGGCTTTCTGAGCGTAACGCCAAAGCGATTCATTATGGAAAAATCTGTTCCCTTGTCGCCCCCCGTGACAAAGCTGGCTGCGGGCAGACTGGCACTGCGGGACCCGGGCCTGGCGCCACGCGGGCGCCGGCACACGGGGGAGGGGGCCGTCAGAGTCTCAGGCCGCCTGCCTTGGCTGCGACCCGCGATGCCACTTCTCCAAATAACAGCCAGTGCGGCGGGGGTGGGGCGGGGGGAGGAGAGAACCAGAAGACCACCACCAGCGTGGAGGGCCTGCTGTCCCGCAGCTCCGGGGTTCCGGGGGTCCCCGCAGGGGCAGTCGGTGGCTCTCTGGGCCGGCCTGTGCACGAAGCATCTCGGGCCGATGCCCTCGCCGCCCTGCAAAGGCCCCACGCCCACGACTGTGCTCCCACTCACCCTCTCTCCTTTGGGTCCTGCTTCTCCGGGCTTCCCGGGGACGCCCTGCAGTAAAACGCAAGGCAGGGCGGTCACCCCCCAGGGCCGTCCCACCGGCGGGGGCGCCTTCGCCTCTCCGTCCTGCCCGAGCCGAGTGCTGAGGCCAGGGCCCTCCTCCGGGGGCTCCCACTCGTCCGGACACTGCAGGCCGGGTGGGGTCCACCCCCTCCACTCTCCCACCCTCCCAAACCCCCGCCCCAGCCCATGCTCGACCCCCTGCCGAGCCCTCCTGCCCCCTTCCCGGGGCAAGCCCCTCTCCTTAGCACCCTGGGGACCCTGCACGAGTTGGTCCTCCATAGCTGTCCCTGCCCTGCCACTCTGGGTGACCCTCTCCCGTCCCACCGCCATGGGTAGCACCTGTGGCTCTCAACACAGGGGGCATGGGGTCCTTTGCCTGTAGCACACTCCCCGTCTGTTACGGACTCACGTCGGTGCCCCCGCCAGGTCACCTGTGATGGTGTGAGGAGGTGGGGAGTCTTTGGGGGCGACTGGGGGTAGGTGAGGTTGTGAGGGTGGGTCCCCCGTAATGGGATTAGGGAGAGTGGGCCTGGAGACTCAGGGGCCAGCTAGTGTCATTATGGGGGGCCGAATCCAATCCACCACCCTCTTCCCAGACCCTAGGACTCTGCAAAATCAATGTCTGTTGTCTCAGCCACCAAGTCTCTGCAATGCTGGGGCAACCAGCAAGGACACTGTCCCTGTATCTGGGAGGTGGGAACAGGGGTCACAGGGTGACCGGGCAGCAGGAGGCAGGGGCTCCCCTGGAAATGGAGTGGGGTCCGGGGAGAGCTGGGTGCCTGCTCAGAGCCTGCACTGCAGCCACAGGGCACGGGGACCCCGAGAAGGCACCTCGGAGGGCAGCCGGGGGGTCGAGGGGGCTGGTGGTGAGCAGGGGGAGCAGGGGCAGGTCAGGGAGGGAGCGGTGTGCCTGTGAGCAGGAAGCAAGGCTGGGGAGGGGCAGACGCCCCCCCCACACATGGGGCCCTCTGACCTGGCCTCAAGGAAGTCGCCGAACCCTTGTCCAGTTAAGAAAGTAGCCCAAACGGGCAGAGCGGCACAGTCTTCCTCACTCCAAGGCCGTGTGCGGGCTGTGGGGCGGCCAGGATGATCTCCCCTGACCTCACAGTCCTGGGTGTCTCCCCAGCACCCACCCACTCTCTCGCTCGCACTCCGTCACAGGTTGTGGACCTGGGCTGTGGCCCACAGAGCACAGTGACCGGGCGCAGCACTGCGGGGGTGTCCGCTCTGCTTGCCGTGGCCAAGTGGGGGGTCGGACAAGGGGCCAGGCAAGGGCTCTCGGAAACGCGTGCCCAGAGCACAGACGCTGCTGGGGAAGAACTCGACGCATTTCAGAACTAAACGGCCGGAGGGACTGGGGCTCCGACCCCGAGGTGGGGCAGGCAGGGCGGGGGCACCCTGGGCTCCGTCTGCCGTCAGCGCCCTGGGGACCGAGCTCAGGGGCCAGCTGGGAGTGACGTGCTCTCCTGCATGTTCCGGAACCAAGAGCCCCTCCGACTGCTGGGTGGAGGGGGACAGTGGAGGGCAGGGCTGGACACAAGGAAGCCAGAGTGGAGGCGCCTGCACTCGTCCCGGTGGGAGAGGGTGACCGACCGGAAGAGGGTCCCCAGGGGTGGAGACGCAGCGAGCTGGGCAGGGCTGAGCTGGGCTGGACCCAGAGGGATGGGTGAGTGAGGTGCCACATCAAGGCGGCGCCCCTGGCCTGCCCGCAGAATCTGGGGGCCCCTTGCAGATTTAAAATGTGGACTTTGTTCAGAAATCACTAAAGCACCTGTGGGGGGAGCTCGGCTATGCCCAGGGCCCCATAGGAATCCACTGTCACCCCCCGCCCACCGCCACGCCACGAAGCTGGCCCTGCCTCTCCCGCAGGATGGGGTCGCCCACGGGAGAAGATACTTGCCTCCTTGCCTGGCGCTCCCTTCTCCCCGGGCTCTCCCTGTGGGACAGAACATGGCACGGTTAGCTCGGCGGCATCGGCACATGGCCGGTGACAAAGGAGAAGTTCCAGGTGGGGCGGGGCCCCCGGGTCGGGGCTGTGGGCCCCTCACAGGGCTCCCGGGGTGCCCGCCGTAGGAACCATCCGGCAGAGGGAGGGAGGAGACCCCTCCGAGGAGGAAGCTCAGTGAGTGAACTAAGACACCAGGAAGACTCTGGGCTCTGGAGTCGGCCTTCCCAAGTTCAAGTCTTGTCTCCTCCCCATACTGGATCTGTGACTTGGACAACCTCCTTACACCACCCTTAAGCCACCTGTGCCTCAGTGTCCTCCTCTGTGAAATGGGAACAGCAGCCGCACCGGCCTCAGAGGGATGCCACGAGATTTGAATGTGTTAACGCTCATAAAGCGCTCAGAACGGACCACGGGCAGTGGAGGGCACGTCCTGAACGGGAACCCACCCCCAGAGCCCCGCACCTCGGCCCCGTCGGGGTTCCCTGCTCACCGGAGGCCCCCGGGGACCCAGGAAGCCAGGGAGTCCGGGGCTGCCGTTCTCTCCTTTGTTCCCCTTCGGGCCCTGCAGAGGGACAACCGGGTTAACCCTCCAAGGTCAGGGCCGGCTCAGGCAGACTCAGGAGGCCTGTGACCCCTCCGCTCTCTGGAGGCTGGAGACGTCAGCAAGACAGAGGACAAGGTGCTTTCCTGGGAGGGAGGGGCAGGGGGCAGGGAGAGACGTGGGGCACAGGGGGTCCCCACGGTGCTGTCACTGGCTGGGGACCCAGATGGGCAGTGTCTCTGTAAACAATGGCCTTTCCATTCAAAGGAACAGAGATAAAATGGGACAAAATACAGGGTCCGGCACAAATAACACCCCTTTTTTTGTTACAAAATCTTCCATTACAAAAGCATAAGCATGCCATTCTGTACCATCACCATAGCACACTCCAGCACACCGTGTGATGTTTTAGGTGAGACGTTCAAATTAAAGCTGCAAATCATCACACCCGTGTCACTGCCCCACCCACCGCCCTCACGCAGGCGTTGCTTCTGCCGGACCCCGAGTTCAGCACAGCGCCCTGATGCATCCGTGTGTGGCCCCAGGCGCCCTGCCGTGAGGCTCCAGGCGTCTTCCCAACAGGACGCTGAGCGCATGCCCCGGAGGCATCACTCCTTGGGAGAAGCTTTTGGGACTCTTCCAGTTCCAACCTTTCCGGGAAGCCACCGTGTGTGAGTCAGCTCTGGCGGGGCCCACTGCCAGGGGCGTGAGCGCCAGCCTCACGACCCAACCCCCACCCCCCCACCCCGCCCGCTGTGTCGCACCAGCAGCAACAAGCCCCGCAGCAGGGCTCCGGGAGGAGGCCACTGCCTTCCCCACAGAGCTAGACCCCTTCAGGGCAGCTGTCCTGGGCCCCCGGGAAGATGGGGCCCCGTGTGCCTGGGAATGATGAGTTCCCAGAGTGCAGGATCTTCAGTGCTAAAGCCAGGGAGCTTCCTGGCAAACCAGGATAGACTGGTCACCCCAACTTCCAGGGGGACAACAGTTAGGGTCTGCGTGTCGCCCAGTGAAAGTGCTGCCTGACTCACCGCCGTACCCTGAGGGTGGGGTTCTGAACGGGGCTGCCCATGTGGGCAAATTCAAGTGCAGGAGGCTGGGCTGGGCGGAGACTCCCAGCTGGGCCCCGAGTGTGCCACGCCCAGAATCCACCCAACACCCGTCTTCCCCAGCACGTCTCCCCTCTGCCAGACCCGAACCCCAAACCCCGAATCCTTATCCAGTGTCCGGGACGTCACTGACCACGCAGTGCACCCTCCTTCTCCTGTGTGTCCTTCTTCCTTGCCCTCCCTGCCCCCACTCCTACCAGCAGGAGGACCCTTCAGCCAAAGCTGTGTGGCAGCCACTCCCACGCTGGGCTGCCCGCGAACCCTGCTGTCTGACCCCACCTGCTCACCTTCTGAAGACCCCCAACACCGGCGGGGCAACCTCATGACTCATTTGTAAACAGCCTCTAACAGGTTTGTCCCTCAGGGTGCGCTGGGCTGCAGCCCACAGAGAGCCACCCGAGTGAGTGCGTTTACCTTGAACTGTAAATGAGGTCCTTCCTGCCTCCTCCCGCCTCCACAGCCCACGTCTGCCCACGGGCCCCTGTTTTCCCATCTCTGCCTCTGGGGAGGGAGACCCGAGCGAGCGAGCATCTGTGACACGGGCCCCATGCCCTGACCTGTCCCGTAGTGGGGGCGGGTACTCACGGGGTTTCCTGGGGGGCCGGGCTCCCCAGCAGATCCGGGCGGTCCACTCTTACCCTGGCGGAAGAGACAGAAGCGGTCACGCTGCAGGGCCCCTGTGCCCGGGTGTCAGGGCGCAGGATGGTGGCAGGGAGAGGCTGCCGGATGGGGGGCGGGGGGGGGCTGACCTCACACCCAGAGCGGTAACCGGCCCCCCAGGGCTCTCAGTAAGCTGCTTCGTTACCCATAGACGCTCGTGCAAGGAGCTCATAACAGGGAATTCGTAACTGAGTTGCTGTGAATCGACTGAGTCAGCCCGTGCACATGTAAAAGCCTCCCCCGCCCCGTGGTGGGCGGCCGGGCAGCACACGCAGGCAGGACTGACCACGCTGGCCCCCTCGTCCTTCCGCGCAGGTGCCACTTCGAGGAGCAGAGCAAGCGACCGGTGCTGACCCCTCTGTCCTAGCCATGCCGGCCCCCGCTGCCCGGGGGGCATGGCTGCACACCGGTCTGGGCCTGCCCCACCCAAGGGTGCCATACGTCCCCACAAAGCAGATACAGATGCTGAGACATGGGGGACGGGGTGGGGGTGTGGCCTGTCCAGGGTCCTGCCACCGCCCAACACAAAACACAAGGCCCGTTCACTCCAGACTCTGGGACCGACCCTTCCACCCCTGGATGCGCTGACTGGGGGGGGGGGGGGGGGAGTCCTGTGAACCTCTGTGATTTGGTACAGACACTTAGCCAGCAAGCTTCCTGGGAGCGCGGAAGCCAGAACACCCGACAAGGCTCTTGGCTCCACCCCCCACCCCCACCTTGAGGATCAGATGAATTCCTTTTAAGTCTGGAAGCTCAGCCTCTCCAGGCCAGGCGGGGTGGATCCTGTCCTCTGCTCCCCAGGCTCTGCCTGGCCCTTGTCCCTGCCGCCACCGGGAGCAGCCCACAGGCACAGCCAGGGCCTCGGCTCCCCCTGCGCCCAGCACGGAGCACAGAGCACAGAGCCAGACCTGCAGGGGGCGCTCTGCCAGGAGTGCTCCCGGGAACACACGGAGCCCGCTCCCCATGGGTCCTTCCACCCAAGGGCGCGGATGCCCTGCAGTCGGAGAGGCGTGCATTCAGACGTGCCAGCTGCCTGGAAACACGTTACGGGGAGAAGATGCCAACCCTGCCCGGGCCCTTCCTGCACGCCAGGCCCACGTGCAGCGGCCCGCCGCACACAGCAGAGGCAAACACCGTCGTGCACAGAAATGCGATGCCACCGCCTGAAAGGGAAGGGGCGCTTCGAACGCAGCCGACACAGCGCCCACCTCTCGCTGCCCCGGCCTCGGTGAGGACGCGGCCTGTCCGTCAGGGGTCATAGAGACGGCCTCACGAGGGCACATGTGATCGGGGGGTGCATCTGCCTCACCTCACCAGATCCCACCAGAACCACATCCTGCTGCTGTCTTCCCCCCCCCCCGCCCCCCCCCCCCCCGTGGCGCAGATGAGGAAACCGAGGCAGCAGGAAGCGCAGGGCCGGCCCGCCTGCGGGGCCGCCCCCACCCACCCCTTCCAGGGACGGCGGCGCGCCCCTCCTCCCCGCCCCTCCCTCCGCCCGCCCACCGACCCATCTGTGCGCCTCTAAAAATACGCGCCTCGGCTCATCCCTGAGCTAATTTTACCTCCCCTCCTCCTCCCCCTGGTCCTCTCTGTCTGCAGGGGGATAAGGGCCAAGACGCACTTGCTCAGGGCCGGCACAGCGGCGCGGACAGGAGGGGCAGCTCTGGGCTGCCGCCTGTCACCTGTGCGCCAGAGTCCGTCTGGCTGGGGCCGAGACCTGGCTCCCTCCTGGGCCTCAGGCCACTTCTCAGAAGCCCAGGCCTCGGGAGCCCCTCAGGATCTGTGGCTGCCAGGACCCGAGGCCACACACAGCACCCCCTCAATGGCTCTGGACTCCAAACTCTGGCCCGGTGACCGTTTCGAGGAGGAGATATCGAAAACACAGGCCCGGGAAGGTGCTGGATGAAGCTGCAGACGTGAGCTGAACAGGCCTGAGCCCAGATCCGGGCTCCGCCCACCCCTCGGCGGCTGCGTGGGCTCGGGCAAGGCCCCCGGCCTCCCCGAGCCCGAGTCTCTCCTCTGTGAGCATGGCAGCAACAGCGCCCGCCACTGCCCGGGGTGTGGGCAGGGCTCGGGCATGAGTGCTAAGCAGCGGCCGTCTGCCTGGTCGGGGAAGCCCGGGTAGCACTCCCACACCAGCTGGTGAGAATGAGGTCGCTGGAGAAAAGCTGGACCCCGCTTTATGGCATTCAAGAAAATTCTTACTCAGTGAACGCCAGCCATTGACTGTTGGTTACAGATTCTCTACGACGTCCCTCCGCGTGGATGGGGACAAGTCAGAAAACCATGAGACTGCCTTCGGGGACCCAGGCCGTTGGGGCCAAGCCCCGCCTCCTGCAGGGGGCCTGGGAGGTCCTTCCCGGCCTCCCCGGGGCCTGGCGCCAGCATCCGGCACCTCGTATACCTGTCCTGGGGCATCCACTGTTCCCAACACAACCCTCCCTCAGCCTCACCTGTGCCCCCAAAAGCACCTGCATGCATTGGGGGCCGTTGAGTGCCACTCCACAGCCCGGGAGGGGAACAGAGCCAGGGGACCACCCTCCTCCGGACCAGATGGCGTGGGGCTCCCGGGCCCTCACTGCAGGCCCTGGCCACTGTCCATTCTCTTCCCTGGATGGACTTGCTGGATTCTGACCACCTTGCCCCATTGACAGGTGAGGAAGCTGAGGCCCCGGAGAGGGGAAGGACCTCACCCAGCCCACATGAGGCGGAAGAGGGGGCAGGCGCTGAGCCCAGACAATGTAACCCCGGACCCTGGATGCAGACCCCGACGCCAGGACAGAAGGGGCGCAGGGGTGCCACTGCGGGCCTGGGGCTGTCTCGGTGCCACCACACCCCTTCCCGAGAGGCCCCTGTGGGGCGCCGACGTCACAGCCACACCTCACGCGTGTCTCAGTCTGGGTGCACGTGTGTTTGATCTACGAAGAGTCTTGGGTACCCCAAGAACCAACGTGTGCCCCTTGGGGGGTGGCACCCCTGGGAATGCATGCCCCAGGGGGCCTAGGCCCCTGCCGCGTGGGTAGATGATTCCAGGAAAGAGCCCAGGGGATGGGGGTGAGAGTGGGGGGCCACTCGGGGGCTTCAGGCAGGGACTGCTGAGTCACACTGACGCTTCTACAACACAGAGGGCCACCAGGACGAGCCGGCCACACGCCACCGTCACCACGGTCACAGGCCCTGCCCAAACAGGGTCTCCAAGCCAAACTCACCGGCAGGCCCCTCAGTCCCTGGGGGCCCTGTGGCCCTGCGGGTCCAGCGTCGCCCTGGAACAGAGACAGAGTCCAGTTATCGCGGGGTCACTGCAGGTAGACCTCGGCGGCTCGGTCCAATGTGGGCCAGAGTTCACCACGTCTCCCCTTAAAGGGGCCACACACTGTGTCCAACACGTTTCCTTGTTGACTGCCACTGCCGCCACGGCCGCCACGGCCAGCCCATCTCGTGCAGCTGAGTGAGCTCGTGAGTGAGTGAACTCACCCATCCGCTCGCCGGCTCACTCAGGGCTCCCTCCGGTCCCCCGGGGGCTACAGGAGCGCCACCCCGACTTGGGGGAGCCCCCAGGGAAGGCAAGCGCTCCTGGGCGTCTGTCTGCTCCCGTCCACTGGGCTGTCACCCGGACCTGTCCCCGCCGCAGTCCCCACAGTGGCAACAATGTCCCCCACGTGTGCAGCGCCTCCTCGGGGACAAAGCAGTGGCGGTTCACCACCGCCACCTCTCGTGGACTTCCCCGGGTGGACAGGGAAGCTCCCACAGAGAGCAGGGTCTGGGGCACTCCAGGGAAGGGATGGCAGGCAGAAAGAGTCGGACGGTGACCAGGAGGGAAGGGCGCGCTGCCCACCACCTGGCGTCCTGGGGTCCTGTCCCAGTGGCACCCTCCCCTGCCCTGCCCTGCTGGCCGGGGGGTGCCTGGCAGCCCCCCTTCTGTAAGCACAAGGGGGTGGGGTGGCCATGCCAGGATTTTCAGACTGCCCATGGGGGTCTGAGGCGCCCTTGGGGGCCCAGGCAGCTGCTCTTAGCTGCGTGCAGGGGACCCCACACAGTATCCAAGTTTAATAAAATGGATCCTGCTGCTGAGGAATGACGTGGCAATGGACGGGATTTCTTCTAAGACGCTTCCCAGGCCCCAGACTTACATCTTTTCCCGGAGACCCCTCCCGGCCGGGGGGTCCCATGGCACCAGGCTCTCCCTAGGTGGGAAAAGCAGAAACAAAATACCTGCGGTTAGAGAGGAAGGCCCGGAACTCCAGCTGCCTCAACCAGCGTCTCTGAGCATCAGAGCAGGGGGAGGACCCAGGAGCAGGCCCGCCAGAAAGCGCCCACGGAGTCCAGGCCCCCCACCAGGGTCTGCGGGGCCCCGAGGCCAGTGTGGGCCTGGTCACGTGCACCTCTCTGAGCTGCTGGGACACCAGCTGCAGGGGCGCACACACCTGCCCGAAGTTCTGCCTCCTCTCCCGCTGACCCATGTGACCTTCCTGCACCCCCCTTCCTCACCTTACCCAGGACATGGCAGGGCTCCGCCCCGGGGACATGGCTGCCTGCCACTCAGGGCATTGGGAAGAGAGGGAGGGAGCTACGGGACAGGAAAGCAGGCCGCTGAGCTCTGGGCCCGGGGAGAGTCGCCCTGTCCTCTGGCCTCGGGTGCACAGCTCAGCCCGTGACCGCACGGGACTCCAGGCTGATGTGGTCCAATCGGTTGTAAGCCAGAGTCTGCCCCCGGCCCCGGGAGAAATGCCCAGGGCCACTGGAGCAGGAGGGCAGTGCCGCTTCCGGCTTCTCTCGGGTGGCCAGGCACCGCACCGGCCTGCAGGGCCCAGCGCCCAGTGTCTGGAAGCTGGGACAACCTCCAGGGCCAGACAGCCACTTACCCGGGGTCCGGGCGCGCCAGAATCGCCCGTGTGTCCCTTGAAGCCCTAGGAGAAGGAGAACACGGTTATTCTACCGCAGAGCAGGCTGGCATGGGGCAGGGGCAGGCGCCTGGCTGGGGGTGGGGGGCTGGTCAGGGGAGGGGGTCCAGCCAGACCCTGACTCCCCCTCACCCAGACGGACAAGCTGCAAGGTGCGGGGCCCTGCTGTGTGCCCAGCACCGGCCGTGTCCCAGAAGTGTCCTTGACGCCTGCTGACCGGGGGCGAGGCCCTTCCCCCCGGCTCAGCCCGCAGCATGGGCGGGGCTGCAGGGGGTGCCCTGGCTATTAAATAAAAGCCAGGTGAGTTATTGGTTGTTTTTTGTTTTTGTTTTTGTTTTGTTTTACAGAAAAAACACACTAAGGAAAGAGAACTAGCATTTTGACCTCCTTGCCGGATAACTGAATTTTAAAAGATTTTAATTTTCATTAAAAATCATATTTCCCCAAAAAACAAATTTAAGAAATTGTGTAAACAATTTTAAAATTATGGAGTAAAGCATTTAGCAAAAAAAAAAAAACCCACAAGAAACTCAACAACCCCAAAATACATAGATTGAGTTCACTTTTATAGAAAAATGCCTTACTTACATCATTAATAGTTTGACAACTAGGTTTGGATATGTAAATGTTGTAACTCATGCACAGAAGAAAAGACCAGAAAAAATACCCTAAAATTTTAATCAAGCTTTTCCTCTGTGTGTGGTAGAATTACAAGTAATGAGATTTTCTCCTCTATCGAATTATTTTTGGTATTTTTCTAAGTATTACCATCATCATCGTTACTGTTTTGCAACAAGAAAAGGGTTACTTTTTCAGCTGGTAAAAAGCTCTCAGCTGTGAAAATGTTCAAAACTAAAGCCGACTCCTGTTTAGGTTCTCTCATCGGAGGAAGCCCATTAAAACGACAACGAATAGGACGAGGCCAAAGGAAAACGCGGGTCAGTGACCTCATCACGGTGGTGGCAATTTGGGAAGTAACTTCCACAGCCGTGGGCTCTGAAAGAACCGAATTTGTCACGTCGGAACCCCGAAGTCTCGAAGGAGAGGAACTCTGGACCCCGGGGTCGGGCAGTGGGGGTCATCTCCACGCACCGTGTCAGCCACATGGTCCATGGCTTTATTCCACCAGGGGTACACATGCATGCACACGCATACACCCATGCACACGCATGCACACATTCACCCACATACACGCATACACACATTCACCCATGCACATGCACACACACATACACCAACACACACATACACACATTCACCCACGCACATGCACACACCCACACACACGCATGCAAACACATACACCCACACACGCGCATAGGGCACTTACGGGGGGGCCTCGGGCACCCTCGGGTCCTGGCAGCCCTGGCTCTCCGGCCTTGCCCTGGGAGTAAGGAGGAAAAGAAGGGCGTGAGGTTGGCATTTCAAGGACCGTCCTGTGTATTCCCGCCTGCCTGGGCCCCCACGTCCCCACAGGCCCGCCACTGTCCCCTGTCGGCCCGTCCCCTGGCTCCATGCTCCGCTGTTACCCACACGAGTCCCCACCCTGGCCCCCGGCGGGCTACATCCCGGTCTCCCTGGGGAGGGCTGGTTACGGAGTGTCATCTCCATGGTGACGAGTCCCCGGACCCCTTTGCCTTCTCAGACGTGCTCTGGGCTGGCTGAGAAATTACGTCCACACCCTCGCTGCAAATGACTCCATTCCTGCCCACGAAACCACTCAAGGCAGCTGGTGACTACCACACCTCACAGACGGGGCCCCGAGGCTCCGAGAGGCTCGGCCGAGGTGACGAAGGGCAGGCCAGCCCGCACCCCGGCTGCATCGGACCCCGGAAGGCCGCTCCGCTCACCCCAGCAGCTCCCGCCTGACCTGGCCCTGCAGTCCCCCAGCTGCCCCCACCCCACCTTCTGGGCACTGCACAGAAGCTGCGGGGACCCCTCTGCTGCTCAGCCTCCTGCGCTGCCAGCAGCTCCGTGCTGCCCTGGGGAGAACCGGCCACGCACAGAAGCCAGGGAGCGACGGGCACTAACGTCCAAACAAAGTGGTCAGAGGGGCTGGGGCGCGGAGGGGCGGGACTGTGGGTGAGCCGCCAGGTCTGCCGGGGGCTGCGCAGTGGCCTGGCCCCGCCCTCCGAGTAGCTGGGGGTGCGCCCGTTTCCCCAGAGTGGCCCCTCCCTGGCACAGCGGGTAACCACGAGGGTCAGAGGGGGCCCACTGGTGCAGGGAGGAGGGAGAAAGAAGCCCAGCTGGACTCGGAGAAAACCTTGCAGAGAGAAGGAGGGTGGGCATCAAGCTCGGCTCCCAGGCCGGTTTTCGGTCGGTGTCGTTCGTCTAAGCCCAGCCGCGTGATCTCAGGGTGGCCTTTCCCTTCGTGGATCTGCCCCTCAGGTGCACACTCAGGACAGTCCTGCCTCTCAGGTGTCTGTGACCATCCGTGGGAAGAGGGGCCCGGCCTGGCCCCTAGTCAGGCAGAGCGGCCACCCTATTTCTGGCCCAAGTTAGCAGCAGAAAAATGCAGCCAGCCAGCCACCGTGGAGGGTTCTCCACACGCCAGGTGCAGGTGAACGCTCGTGTGATCACATCACCGACTCCTCGTCGTAGCGGGTGAGGGAGGGGGGCCGCTCTCCCTCCGACACAGAGAGGGCGGCTGATCTGCTCCTGGTCGGCCGGCCGGCAGGGGCGCTGAGCCAGGCCTCTTGGCTCCGGGGCCTCTGTACCTCATTCTGAATTATAATTATTGTTCCAGTGACTCCTCATGGAGGTGACGCAGCAGGCAAGTCAAAAGGCTGCCACCTAACCGTCTGTCTGTGCATCCACCCATCCAGTTGTCCATCCGTGTATCCATCCATCCATCCACTGTCTACCTATCCATCCGTGTCCCCAAAGTATAGAAACTGAGTAAGTCAAACTACAGAGGGACCACCTGCCGCCTCTATCTGCCGCCCGGCCCCGCCCTTGCTCACACGGGAGGGCGCCTGTCCTCTGTCGGACACACGGCTCCTGCCGGACGGAAGGCCATGCACAGACGGCCCCTGTGTGCAGACTGTGAGGTGTGTAAGCCCAGGGCATGGAACCGAGGCTCCGGGAGAACCCCCGCCCCCGTCAGGACAGGCTGCAGCGCACTGCTGGGCAGTGCGGGCTCCCACGCCCCGGCCGGGGTGTGCACCGGCTGCAGGCCTGTCTCACGGGTCCTCTCGGGCGCCCAGCAGGGCAGAGCCGGCTGCCCGCTGGACAGATTCACCCCCTGGCCTGCAGTCAGGGGCTTTCCCTTCCTCGTTTCCCTTCCTCCCGCCCTCTGTGCTCCCTGGGGTCGCCCCCAGCATGCCGCCAGCCTTCAAACCCTCATCTGCAGTCTGCTCTTAGGGGGTCCCTGAGGTCCCCTGTTCCTGGGCCCAGGCCCTCGCAAGCAGCTCGGAGTGACAAACGTCAGGACGGCCACAGGCTGATGTCCCAGAATGAACTGATCAGTGAACCCAGGAGTGAGAGTCCCTGATTCCCACCCGCCCGGGGCCAGGAGACCAGCCTGCAGCCCCGTGCTCCAGCTCACCCAGAGCAGGCCCGGTCCTAGACCGGTCTGTGCCCCGTGCCTGGCGCGGGCCTTTCTGGAAAAGGCCTTCCATGGAGAGACCCCGCGGACCAACAGCCTCAGGGATGCTGTGCCATCGCACCAGCCCCTCAGGACAGCACACCGCGCTGTGGTTCGCTCCCAGCTCTCTGCACTCCTGAACCCCAGGGCCCCCACTCCCCCGTCACTCGGATCGAGGCTGCCTGGGGCAGTTAAAAACATGCAGAGGAGGGGCAGACGGGGCCAGGGCCCAGGCTGTGATTCTGTCTGGTTCCCGTGGCTCCGGGCCTACCACCTCCTGCCCCGGGACCCAGCATCCTCAGCTGCACAGTGGGGACAGCAGCATCTACCCAGCAGGCTCGCTGGCACAGAAAACACCTCCCCTGGTGCCCGGGGCCGAGCAGCCCCCCGGTGTGGCACGGCTGTTCCCGAGGGGGTGCCACCCTGGCCCAGGAATGGTAGGAATTCAGAGTCTCTCACCGGCTCTCCGGGGGGACCGGGCTTCCCGTCTCGGCCCTCCTTGCCTTCCGCTCCCTGCAAGAGAACCTCGAATGCGTGACGTGTCCGAAGGCCCCACGGGGGAGGGGAGGCCCCACGGGGGAGGGGAGGATACACAAGGCTCCAGTGGCCTGCAGAAGCAGTTCACCCAGCAGAACAAGGTGGGTGCCCTGGTTCCTCCCCAACCCCCAGGTTCCGGCTCGGGTGCCAGCCTGCAGCATCTGGCATGGAATGAAAAAGCAGGGCATTGCAGTGGTTCCTTTATCATCGCTGTCGGTCTAGAAAAGACAGCTCAGGACACGTCCGTGAGGTTGGACGTGGGGTGACAGGGCCTCGTATCTGGGGCCTGGGTTGACCGAGGTGGTAGGAGGGGAGAGGCGGGTGCTGAGGAAGATGAGGAGGAGGCTGCACGGCACACAGGACAGCCCTCTGCACAGGCCCTGGAGCCCACGAGGGGCTGGGAAGGCCCAAGGCCCCCGCTGCTCCCCAGGGGCGACGAGAGGGCTTCCTGGGCAAGCAGAAATGCACTCGCAAAGGCCCTGTGGCACGAGAGGGGGAGATGCCAGGTGTCCTGGGAGCCAGAAGTGAGCCAGTGAGGCTGGAATGTGAGAATGCACCTTGGGGGCAGGCCGAGGTCTGTGGCCAGTGGGGCCCCGGATGCAGGCCCAGGCCAGGCCGGAGCCTTGCATGAGGCCTCGCTCTCAGCAGGGGCCCCCGGCCTCTCTGGACCAGCCTTCTCTTCTCGCTGACACGGAGGAGGGCCCCGCCGCAGGGGGAGGCTGTGGAGGTGACCAGCCCCAGGCAACGCTGGGGGACAGTGACCTCGCAGCTTGTGTGGAGACCCTCAGACGTGACGGAACTGGGATGGGAGAACCACACTTCTGGGGACCGTCACCCAGGAATCAGAAAGGCTCTCTGCGTGCAAGTCAGGCCATCACAGATCTGACAACCAGCCGCAAGGGGTGCGAGGCGACAGGAGCATGGCAGTGCGCACAGGACGGGGCGTTCACTGGACAGAGTGGGGGGAGAACTTCCGACCACGTGACAGCCGTGTGGAAAACAGAAAATGTGCACGGTGTCACAGTTGTCACCTCAACCACGTGTGCACACGCATGCACGTTCTGGCCGTCTCCCTGTGTGGGTGTGCGGGGGCTCTCTATGCACACAGACATATGTGCACATGCACACATGTGTGTGTGGAGAGAGGTCAAGATGCTATTTAAAGGTGAACAACAAATGCACACATAAAAGAACAATGCTGAGATGCCCTGCACCAAAAAGTTAATTCTCTATACTGGCTCTTTTTCCCCTCATCCCCTACAGCACACACACCGCCCCACACCCCCAGGGGCCATGCCTGCCGCCCTGATGGTGACAGGCACTGTAGCCTGCTGATCTGCGCGGCAGCAGAGAACCCAGATTCCCCCCACCTTTGGTGGCACTTACGGGGACTCCGGGGAACCCAGGCGGGCCTGCGGGGCCGGGAGGACCTTCTTTCCCCTAAAAGATCCAAGACACAAAAACGCCGTTACACCTCCCGGGGAGGCTTTCTGCGAGGATGTGATGTCACACGGGAGGGAGGGGTCTCTGGGGAGAAAGGGAGGGGGCTCTGCCCCGACCTCCTGCCTTTCTGGGTGTCACCCCCCCCCCCGGCAGCGAGTGCCCCGGGCAGACAGGGGAGTGGGCCTGGGCTCTCTGTGGCCCTGGTACCCGCGCTCGGGAACTCACAACTGGGAGCCTGCCGGGGCAAAGGACACTGGGGCTGCGGAGCTCACAGACCGGGGTCCAGACCAAACTCTGCCCTTTTCCCCCGAAACTGCCCAAGACCCCGGTCCCTGCCACAGAGCACTGAGCACAGCGCCACTCGGGCTGACACGGAACCACAGCAACAACAACACAGAAACAGCTTGGGGCGAATGTTCGACCGTCGCTCCGGGCTTTGTGATGCTGACAGTGGGGTTCCCGGATCCTCAAACCCATTCCCTTAGAAAGCAGCAAACAGCAGGTGGGCGGGTGTCCTCTTTACAGCGCCGGCGAAGGGCTCCGTGGGGCCAGAACCAAAGCTGGGGCCGGCCTCATGTCACAAGATCGGCAAACGATTTATATTGTTTAACTCGACCTATACCGGGAGGGTTTTACGGCCGTGTGCCTTTTTAACTACGCCCTGTCTTGCTTTTTTTTATTGCTGTTTCTGAACTAACAACACGCATTGTTTGCCCCTTTGCCCCTAGGAAAACGTTCAAATATTTTCTGGTTTGAGGCTCACGGGGAAATATCAGGACCTCGGACAGCTCCCGGCACAGCCCTAAGTTGCCGCTGAGATGGCAACAGAATCGGTGTCTTAGGCAGTGTGGTTTCCTTCCTACAGGCGGAGGGACTTGTCCCTGGGCCTCACGCACAGCCCTCCCTGGGTGACCAGTGTGCCCCTTTGCACGGGTGCGGGGGGGGGTGGCGGGGGGGGGGGCGGCTGCGGCCGCCTGCGGACCAGTGAGCTGCCGCTGGCAGTGCGTGTGCCGTTCACTCACCTGGGACTTCGGGGGTGGAGGGGGGGGCTGTCTCAAACGGCCCGGCCAGACCGTGGTTGTGCAAAGAACCGTGGTGGCTGTTTTCTGTCATGTGGACAGCCCTCCGGCCCCACCCCCGGCCACCCCGCCCCGTGGGTCAGCGTGGAGGGAGTGGTGATTTGACGCAAGACCATCAGCGTGGATATTACTTTGTGTGACCTTGGACAAGTGACCTAACCCCCTCTGGCTTTTAACTCCTCATCTGCCTAGGGGGAGGACTTCTCCTCCTAAGCTCCTGGATGGCTCCTAAGGTGCCCTTGGCACCAGCGTCCAGAGAGACCAGGGCCTTGGCCTGCCTGCGGGCCAGACTTGGACCTTGACCCTGAGCACTCGGAGACGGGGTTTGTGCCTGGCGCTGACCCTCCCTCAGCATGTGACCCTGAGCTGGCGGTTTTGCTTCCATGGGTCCCCACTTTCCTTGTTTATAAAGTGGAGACAGTGATTCTGGACCACCCCGACATGCAGGGCCGTTGGCCGAGGTAAGGGACACCCATCTGCCGTGCTGTCCTCTAGGTGACGGAGCAGGCAGGGGCCGCTGCCCTGGTGCCCGCCACCCTGAGGTTGGCCCTTCACTTAGGGCACGGAAACCAGCAAGGGAGGGCCACGCAGCTCCGGGCCGCGCCTCTGATCTTGGTTTCCGAGCTACACGGCCTGGGTTCCGGGGCAGCTTCAGCAGTGGTGGCGTCACCGCCCTGGCTCATGGCCCCCCCTTTCCACCCTACGCCGGCCTCCGGAACAGCTGGAGACCGGCAGCTGCCTCCCAGCTGGCAGGCTTCCCCAAGAGAGCCGGGGGCGGGCTCAGGATGGGCGTGCTCCCAGCCTCCCCCCTGCAGACATGGGGCTGGGCCTGACGCCTGTCCGTGCCGGCTGGAGCTGCGTGCTGCTGTCCCAGATTCCCAGGCCGTTTCCCCAAGCCTCTGACCCAAACCTCCAACCGCCCCCCTACAGTGGCTGGCTGGTAGACCCTGGGGACATGAGAGCCACGGAGGTGGGAGGGCCAGGGCCTGGTGGGAACAGCGAACACAGACGGAGGGCAGACCCCATCCGCCGAGGAACTTACCGGGGGGCCTTCGATGCCTGGTGGTCCAGCAGCCCCCGCGACTCCATCCGCTCCCTGCAGACGACGAGGCCGAGAGTGAGGCTGGTGCACACCCAGAGGCCCCGGGCCGTTCTCGTGCACGAGCTGCACGCAGCCCCCCATCCCGAGCCCTCCCCGGGGGGCTGGGCCTGGCTCCCAGACACAAGGACGCTGGGAAGACAGCAGCCACACTTCAGGAAGGGACGCAGCTGTGCCAGCCCGTCGTCCCCAAGACGACAGCAGACGGTCTCACTCCACAGGGGACATTTTCAATGCTCTCAGGGGACATTTCCAGAAGGAAGGCAAGAAACAAGCAATTGGATTCATCTTCAGGGAGAGAAGGAGGCATCCCTCGAGTCAGCTCAGGTGGAGGGGTGCACAGACGGACGGAAAACCAGGAGCGATGCAGTGCACAGGGAGGCGGTGGGGGGCAGGCCCCACACGCCTCTGCCTCAGGGCTCTCGCACATGCTATTCCGGCAGAGTTCACGCCCCGCCCCCTCTGCGTCTCACCTCGGGTCTCAGCTTCCCAGGGGGCCCTGTCTGCCCACCACACCCGAAACGGCAGGCCTCTGCCTCCTCACCACCTGTTTTCCTCCGCAGGCCTGGCCACCCTCTGACATCCTAGTGCCTATTGACTTATCTATTGGGGGAATTACAGCTGTGTCTTGTAGGTGGTGAACAGGAAATATTTCTTAAATAAACACACGGTTTAGGGGCGAAGCGGGCTGGGGGATAAAGGCGAAGGCTCTTCAGACTAATCCACACGTCACGTCTTCCCGGCTTGGGCCCAGTGGAGCGAGGTCTCCGAGCTTCCGTGCCTCGTCCGGGAAAGGGCGGAGAGGGGCGTCTCCCACGCCGCCAGGCCGTGAGGATGCAGGAGGCAGCGCTCACGCTGTCCTCAGCCCGGAAACGAGGGTGTCGTTAGGAGCGCCCCACCCAGAGCCACAGTTCCCCGGGCAGGGGTGGGGCGGGGGGCACACCCCGGCTCTCCCGTGACGAGCTGCTCAGTCCCAGGCAGCTGGTTTCGCTCCTCTGCCTCTCAGGCCCGTGTAAAGCGGAGACAAAGATGCCCCGCTCCCTCTGAGCCACGGACAGAACGCAGTCGGTGCCTGTGTCTCAGGGCCCGCACCAGGGCGCACGCCCGGGGCTCCCCACTGCAGGGTCCCGTCGCCGCCGTGCTGAGGACAGAGTGGTCTTGGGTGCGTGGCTGCTGGCCAGCGAGAGGCCAGGAAGGCTGCAGACCAGACCAGCCACGGGACAGCGAGCACGGTCTCACGGGGCGTCGTTGACACTGTCCCAGAGGTCCCGGTTCACGTGACTCACACATGTGCACTGAGTGCCGGCGTTGTGCCAGGTTCTGGAAGAGTTTTAGGGCCACACAGACGGCCACCCCATGGCCTGGGGCCACGGGGGACTGGGCACGGCTCTGGACGATGTGGCTGAGGCCCCGTGTCCAACAGTCCCGGGACAGGGCACAGCCTGACTTGGCCGCGTCTGCCCCCCTGGGGAAGGGCCCAGCCCGTGTTCACGACACGAGGGGTGCCGCTAGTGTTGACAGCCAACCGCCCGCGGTCCAGGCCGCCCTGCGCCCGGGCTGCTGCCGGGGTGGGGACTGCACACCTAGTCCAAGCCTCGCCGGGTGGGGAGCTGCGGCTGCCAACCTGGACCCTGCCACAGTAATCGGCCAAGAGCGTCCTGGACCCCGGGGCCGAGCTGAAGTGGGACTGAGCCCCACCGATGACGCAGAGGAAGAATGTTCATGCCCACCAGGAGGTGAGCTGCAGGGAGGCTGGTCTGCTCGGCGTCCGGATCCCAGGGCACCGGGGACGGGGCGACGAGTTAAATGATAGCAAACTGATGGACCCCCACGAGGCCGCCCGGGAAAGTACAGGCGGCGGCGCTGGGGCAGTTAGGGACTGAGGCGAGGCCCGGGCGGGGACAGTGAGCTGAGCGGCGAAGGTTTCGGGGAGGCGCCCAGGACACTCAGAAAGCTGTCCCACTCAGAAAGCTGGGCGACTCACCTGTCATGAGTTTGCTGTAAAGATGCCCTATCAGACTCATTTATTTTAAAAAAATACATTTAAAACAACTGGATTTAGCCCTAGGTGGTGTAGCTCAGTGGATTGAGCGTGGGCTGTGAACCAAAGTGTCGCAGGTTCGATTCCCAGTCAGGGTACATGCCTGGGTTGCAGGCCACGGCCCCCAGCAACCGCACATTGATGTTTCTCTCTCTCTCTCTTTCTCCCTCCCTTCCCTCTCTAAATAAATAAATAAAATCTTTTAAAAAATGTACTCATAAAAAAACAACTGGATTTATCCTAAGAATTACCACATAGGTAGAACGAGGGTCAACTGGAAGTTGTGGAAAACAAGACAAATCACGCTTAATCTCTCACATGTTTTAACTTCGGGCCCCGAACCCAACCTCTCGTTCACTGTCCACGGCGACAGGTGGGTCCCGATGGGAAGCGGGTCCCCTTTGAGTGGCCTTTCACCCACTTTCGGGAAGGTCTGGGGGACCAGGGCTCCTGGGGACCGCACGGGACTCCCTGGGGACCGGTCCTGGGCTGGGTCAGGAAACTGAGTCCCACCGCCTGTTACCATGGCTACGGTTGGTAACCACCACGGCAGACCTGGGGCAGAGGAGCAGTGAGACTAATCACGCACATGGAAAGCCTAGGCTGCAGGGAGACGGTTTGCTAAGAGGGGCACCCGCCGGTGTCAGAGCCGAGGGTGCTACGGAAGCAGGAGCCTGACGGGGTGGGCCGGCGCACTGTAAGTGCCAGTCGTTATCGTTACTATAACAACAGGTGCCTCGGAATCACCGGGGCGATCGGCTGAAAATAGTGATGATGAACGGCAGTAGCACGTAGTTACTGCAACTGTTGTTGATGGTAGCGAATCCAGGGAAGCCTGGGCTCATGTGATGTGGCACGGCTCCCAGAGCCCCTCGCCGCCGCGGGCCAGGTTCCCACGGGGGGTGGGCGGCCGGCTGCGTCTGCATCCCTTACTCAAGACCCAGCCCTAAGCCCTGGCCTGCGTAGCTCAGTGGATTGAGCTCAGGCTGCGAACCAAAGTGTCGCAGGTTCGATTCCCAGTCAGGGCACATGCCTGGGTTGCAGGGCACAACCCCCAGCAACCGCACATTGATGTTTCTCTCTCTCTCTCTTTCTCCCTCCCTTCCCTCTCTAAAAGTAAATAAATAAAATCTAAAAAAAAAAAAAAAGACCCAGCCCTGAAACTGTCTCAGGCCTCCCACCTCCCGGCTGGATAAAAACCAACCAACCAATCAAGCCTCCCCCTTGCCCACGGCCCCCAGTGCCAACAGCATTCGGATTCCACTGTCCCTCCATGCCCCCCAGGGCCCCTGCTCTTGCCCCCCGAGGGCCCCTGGGACTTGTAAGGTGTCAGCTTATTCCTTAACACAGGAGGTCCATCCAGCACAGCCCCATCTCCACTGAGAATGGGAGTGTGTTCAAACACAAGGTCAAAAGCAGAGAGGATGACAGAGGATGACTTACGGGTGGTCCAGGGTTCCCTGGGGGCCCCATGAAGCCTGGAACGCCGGGGTGACCCTAGGAGACACAGAGGCAGACCTTTAAAGGGGCTCGTGGACGGCTGGGTGCGCCTGCCGCAGGTCAGGCGGCGGCCCAGAGCCTGACCCTGCCTCCAGGGACACGGTGGATGGAGACCCGGGCGGGCGAGCAGGAGCCCCGTTTCTGTGCCCCGCTGGGGCTTCGGTGGGCCGGCAAAGGAGCCGACCGCAGTCACAGAAGCACGCCCATCCTGAAAGGGGACCTGCTTCCAATCGGCGTGAAGAAAGGCGTGCGGGGGAGGGCATGAGGACGCGGGGGAGGGCGTGAGGACACGGGCAAGGAGAGTGGCCCTGACAGATGAAACCGCTGCGCCAGGCGACAGGCTCAGGGCAAGGAGTGCCCGTCACGCAGGCTCGCCAGCAGACAGAGACACACGCAGGAGACACAACGTGAGCCCACGGGGGACTGGCTAGGCTGACAGAAGTATGATCCCCACACCGTGACAATGACACGGTTATTTTAAGAGAGAGGTTCATGTCCCCACGTGGGGAGGGCTCCGGGTGTATCACAGAGAGCGCTAGACAAGTCCCAGTGTAAAGAGCACTGAAAGGGCATTTAACCTCATACAGCAGTTCCCACGAGCCAGCGAACCACCCTGCAATAGAGGACTCCCCTCGCCTCCACCCCCGCCCCGGCCACCGGAGACACCAGCTGGGACGCTCGCGATGGGTCCACCGCCTCCGGCCACCCGTCCTCACGAGACCAACCCAACCACATGCTGGTTTCCAGGGTCATGGTCCGGGGGGGGGGGGGGGTTTCAGCTGAGCCCGCCCGTCACTCGGACCTCGAACCCAGCTGGGCCTCTCTGCCTCGCCCCCTCACGGGGTGAACGCCCTGCAGGGTCAGATCCTCGAACCCCCACCCTGTGTCTCCGAGCCCGTGTGGCACCCGGCACGGAGCTGGTGCACCATGAGCACAGGCTGAGGGGTGCAGCGAACAGCGAGACATGTAGGGAGAGGGCAGGTGGGAGAGAGGAAAGGAAACACCGGCACAAGGAGTCAGCAGCCAAGCAGAGCACAGGGTGGTCAGCGCAAGCGGCAGAGAGGCCGTCCAGGGAGCTGACACAGCTGGGACGGCAGCAGCAGCAGCAGCTGGTGGCTCTGCATACAGGTGAGGGGACTTGCAACGTTCAGACCCGCGGGAAGAGCAGCACGCCATCGCTGGCGCCCCCCTGTGGCGCCTTTGGAGAAGCGGTCCAGCTGGGCTGGGTGCGCGGAGCCCAGCAGGGGCATCTGCCAGGCACTACAACAGCCCCGTGCGTCACGGGATGGGGATGTGAGAAACACCTGGGGCGTCGCAGGAAAGAAAGGGACGCCTTGTGATAAGTGGCCGCCATTCCCGTGGACAAGGAGCCCTGAAAGCAAGAGTCCAAAAGAATTGTTGTTAAAAAGGCAGGCTCCCCAGATCACTGGGGAGGAGGAAGGTGACAGTCAGCCAGAGGATTCAGGTGGGAGCCAGGAAAATGAGGTTTACAAAAAGCCCTCCCTGCGCACACACAGGAGACAAGGGACAACGTCAGAAACGGCGGAAAGGTGCCGAGGACAGACAGCAGCTCTCCTCCAGGCGCGTGACCCACTACGAAGCCCTTACCTGCTCGCCCTTCTGCCCAGCCTCTCCGGTGGCTCCACGCTCCCCTCTGCTCCCCTGGGGAGGACAAGGGAAGCCAGTCAGGGGGCGCTCTGCTGGGGGGGCGGGCGCCCATTCACCTGCCCGTGCACTGCTGCACCCCCTCCCCCGCTCTCCACCGATCTCGTATCGAGTTCACCCCATGGCCTGGCCGGGGTGTCAGCAGACAGAGACCCTGTCTGGTTGAAGGCCTGCTGGTGGGATGGTGTGGCTGGGCTGCAGGCTTCCGGTGGGGGCGGTGGAAACGGGGCTGGTGGGGGGGGCAGGCAGAGCCCACTTCACGGACAGCCATGTGTGTCAACCCTTGAACACGACTCGAGGGCCCCGGAGACCGTCGGAAGGCCGTGCGGTGGCCCTGGACATCAGAAGGGCCCCACTGGCCACAGTGCGGGGCGGCTGGAGGGCCAGCTAGGAGGAAAGTGGGACACTGTGGGTGTGGCAAGGGACGGGGCAGGTCAGTGCGGTGTCCGTGGGCATCACCATGCCAGGGGGGCACGGTGAGGAGGGGTGAGGAGCCGTGGGGGTGGTGGACGGGCAGCACCAGGCCGTGGGCCCAGGAGGGAGACGGTCTCTGGACATGTGCCCCTTGCCCCCTCCCTCAGTGCCCGTGGGACCTCGAGCTGGTCATCTGAACTCTAAGCTGTCGTTTTTACCTACAACATAGAGAGAAGATGAGGACAGTCTAGCCCATGGGGTGTTAGGGGAACGAGATCAGATAGAACATGGGCAACACTCCGTGTGCAGCTCAGCGCCCTCGGAGCTCAGCAAATGCTGGGTCAAAAGGTCATTTTACGTCATTCTGCATGTGAGCCATGGCGCTGTCATTTAGTAATTACGTGTCATGGGCAAGGCACTTCACCTGTCTCCTTCTGAAGTGAGGATAGTAGTAACAGCATCTTTGTCAGGAAGTTGTGAAGATCGAATGACCTAAGGTCTACACTGTGCTTAAGCTAGCGATGAATTCATTGTTAGCCCTCGATAAACATTAGCTATCAATTCTTCTCCTCATTACCACCACCATTACCACCATCATCATCACCACCATCATCACCATCTCCATCACCACCACCATCATCACCACCACTATCATCAGCAACATCATTATAATCACCATCATCATCACCATTGTCACCATCATCATCACCACCATCATCACCACCATCATCACCAGCACCATCATCATCACCACCACCACCACCATCATCACCATCACCATCACCACCAGCACCATCACCATCACCACCACCACCACCATCATCATCATCATTATTGTGGGTATAAGAACATCCATAACATGCAACCTGCCAGGAACATTTTTTGCAGACTAACTCTAAAAGTAACATTCAAAAGTTCCAATCTCTCTTAACTCTCACCTGTTTTGGCTCTGCACTCAACTGTGCTAAAAATGTGTTTCAGTAAAATGCTATTTAAGAAAAACAACACTTCAGTTCCTCTGAAAGGATGCATTATGCAGGGGATTAAGTCTTTGGCGGAGAGTCAGGCCTGGCTCTGGCCCCAGGCCTGTCAGCTCGCATCTTTGCCTCCTTGAGGAGACCACGGCTCCCTCCTCTCTCTTAGCCTGTTCATCCGGCCGGTAAAGGCGGGAGGGAGGGAGGGCCACCTACGAGGGCCCTGCCCGGGCCCGAGCCCCTGGTTCTCTCCCTGGAGCATCAGGCCGAGCTTCCTTCCGTCCACGCTGCCCCACGTCGGCCGGCAGCTCATCAGCGATGAGCCACCCGAGGACACCACCCCGCAGGCTTCCCTGGCATGCTGGGAGAGGTCGGTGAGCTGGTGCCCACCAAGTGCCACCGCCATCGTGCAGAGCAGGAAAGCAGGCTCCGAGGGGAGAGTGTTTGTCCTGACATGTTTGCATGCCATCACTTTTCAGCGGTTTTCACATCTATGAGGCCAGCACGCCGCCCTCAGGCTGCACCGCGGTCCCCACAAAAAGAACTGATGTTGAATGCCACGCTGGTTCTCTGACATTTGGGACAATCGCCTTCAAAAGTAAATGGTTTCCCTTCAAATCCCAGCCTTCATTCAGTCCGGGCATGGGGGGGTTCCACTCCTCATCGCTCAACAATGGAAACACCAGCAGCTCAAGGGCCTCTCACCCTTCTCCCCTGCAGCAGGCATCGGAGCCAGCTCAGCCGCCCCCAGCCCCCTCGCTGTCCGCCGGAAGAGAGGGCCGGCGCTCACCGAGCCCCCGCTCTGCCGGCACTCTCCGAATGAGACCCCATGTCACGCCCCGCGCTGTGGACAGCCTGGGCTGATGCAGAAAAACATGTAATGTGTCTACGTTATTGCATTGAGCCAGGAAGACTGCTCCACCGGGTAGGGTCACTGACAGAGTGTGCAGATAGGACACCTGAGGCCGCCTGTCACCATTCCCGTCACCTCAAACAGCAGCAGCTACGAGGACCGCTCAGGGCTCTGAGTATCCCACATGCCTCTGGGCCCGGACCAGTCCTCATGTTCGGTGACTGTTCCTTCCGTCCTCTTTGAGAGGTAGAGCAGGTGAGAGATGGGAGGTTCGGAGAAGCCCAATAAACTTCCCGAATCCTGTCACTGATAAGCAGATTTCACTCAGCTAGTGAGGGCAGAGCCAGGCTGGAGAACTGATTGGCCTCCAAGGACCAGGCGGTCCCCTCCGCCCTGGGTGGCCCCCAGCCCCAACCTGACCAATCTGAGAGTCGCCGGCCAGTAGGTCTCTGCTCTCCAGCACAGTGTCGGGCCCTGGCAGCCAGGGCCCGTGCCTGACCCGTCTCTGTCTGCACCTCCTGGCTTGGAAGGGGGCCGTTAAGGGGACACTTGGTGAGAATCTTTCAGGACTGAGGCAGCTATGGGTGAAGAGAGACATCCGGTCTTGGAGAGGGCACGCAGGTCACAGCTCCGGGTCACCTCCAGGCATGATGGGATTCCAGGGCCCCTCTGGCAGCTCTGAGAGCAGCACAGGACGGGTTAGCTCTGCCTCCCAGAACCATCCAGAACGTGCACAGAGCCAGGGACTTCTGCTCATACAGTGCCTCTGATCCTCACCATCCCCTCCCCCCGCTGGTGGGTGTGTGGGTGAGCAGGGAACCACATGCTTTCCGTGGGGGATAAAATAACCAGCATTTCCTTCCCCGGGAGAGGTTTGCACATCTGACTCCGAGGAAATCCATGTTCCCAGGGCCGCTGCTCTGATGACCACCTTGCTCCTCCCTCCTCCCCCACCTGAACCACAGTCCTGACAGCTGTCCCTGTCTCTGGACCTCGGCCCGCACTCCGGAGGCCTGGAGGCCTCTGTGACCGACCGCGGCATCAACCTCCCCAGACCCCACCAGCAGCGAGAGCTGCTGCGAATCCTTGAGGCAGGTCCTGGGGAGGCTGGCCCACCGCCGCATGCGGAGTCACCACTGCAGGCAAGCACGCGCAGCCAGCTGTGACCAGGGCACACCCAGGGCCTCCGGCTGCGGAAGAGCATGAGCAACGGTCCCAAGTGCTTCGCCACCAGCAGTGTCTCGGTTCACAGATCCGTGTTCAGGTCCGCACATCTCGCAGAGCTTTGCCTGACACGTGAAGCTCAACAGAGGACAGAACCCACCCCCCGCCCCGTGCTCCCATCTGCCGCCTGGAGGGGCGCGTGGGGTGGGCGAAGAGGGCAGAGGCTGGCTCAGGCCGGAAGTTGCGGAGCAAGGCAGGCCTGTGAGTCCTCAGACTGGCCACTCCACCTCTCCGGGACTCGTCTTCCCGACCAAGGGTGGTGCTGCCCCGGGCCAGCACCGCAGGTGGGATTAGACAGGAGGAGGGGCCCTGGGAGCTGTCCTTGGTGCTGACGCCCAGGCCCCAGGGCGGGTGTGACCGGGTCACACTGGGGATCCCAAGACGCACTGGCAGGGGCTCCCCTGGGCTCCGCCTCCTACAGGTTTGGTGACACGGGCATTGTCACCCTGCTGAGCCTCAGTTTCCCCCTCTGTGAAGTGGGTCAGTGTCTCTACCTCCTGGGACCTTGTTGAACATGGTGGCCGACCACGTTACAATGCAGTCAGCCAGGTCTGTGGCTATAACTGCCCCGGGGCTCCCCGTGTGGGGTGGACCTCAAGCCCCAAGGACACCTCAAGGTCGCCATGAAGTCTCAAGTAGAGAAGTTAGGGCCCTGCCATTCTGAGGCTGCACGGATTCACTTTTGCTCTGTTGCTGGATGGCAGCTTCCTTTGCTTTCTCCATGTGTGTGAAGGAACAAACCCTCTCTCGAACCGAATTATGGAAGAACAAAGGCACCGCCATTGTCCCCAGACAACGGCACTTCGAGCCGTCTTGGGCTGGTGGAGAAAGGGACTCCCGCTCACCGGGAAAACCCCTGAGCCAGGTAACTCATCAGCATTTGTTTCTCTGAGTCACGGCCATTCCTCGGCAGAGGCCACACCCAGCGGCCAGCGAACTGACAGTAAAGGTCACACAGGGATTGGCCGGAGTGACCGGGGGCAGAACTCCCCCCCCGAGAGAAGCTATGCCCCAGTGGGGACCCCAGAAAGGCAGGGCAACCCCCAGGAGAGAGAGCAGACGCTGCTGCACTTTGCTGGCGTCTCTCCACCAACTCGGCCCCAGGCCAAAGCTCCCGTGCCGTCCCGTCCCCACTGAGGCAGGCACTGTGGCTCCTGGAGCGGCAGTCTTGGGCACGCTGAAACCCGAGGGGGCTCCCCCACGCCCACGGGTGACGGCCGCCAGGCATCTCCACCTGCTAGCCAGGGCCTGGGAGACCTGGATGCGTTCCATAACAATGCCCCGCCACTCCGGTGTTTTTGCTTGCTGCCTGCCTGCCTTTCAACAGTGCACGTGACAGCCCCCACCCCGGTCCCCGGGGCTGAGCCTGGGGTGACGAGAGCAGGGCACTGGCCTTGGGCGGAGAGGCTAAGGGGCTGGGGACACCTCAGCACCCCAGATACAGGATATGCCAAGGTTGTGTTTTTAAATGTCAGACTTAATGCAAAATAACTCAAAACGAAGAAAATATCAACATATGACTCAACAGGCCCCCATGGGGCTGCAGTTAGGGGGGCAGGGGGTGTGAGAGGCAAGTCGCCCAAGCGTAGGGTTGGGCTCCACCTTTAAGTTCTCATCTTCCGTTTCTGGTGAACCTATTGCATTAATTTGAACTTTTAAAACTATGGCACCGAGTCTAATCACTCTTGGCTCCTGAGGTGCTGGCTTCCTCCCACACTTCCGCCCAGGTCTTCACCCCACACCTGGCCGTGCATGCAGCTGTGACCCCCAGGCTCAGGGGGCAGCACCCGGGGGCTGGCTGAGGTCTGCAATGTTGCCAGTGGGGTCACCGCTCTTATGGCCCCTCGTGTACCCCGAGGAAGCGGAGGGCGCAGAGGTGAGGCCTGTCCCGGGTCAGGGAGGGGACCCCAGCCCCGCAGGGCTGACTCCTGAGCTCCTTCTCCAAATGCAAACCTGTGTTGCATCTCCCGCCACACGAGGCCGAGGCCCACCGCGTCCCAGGCAGGCAGGCTGCAGGAGGAGCCACGGGGGCACTCTGGGATGTGGGGGTGGCTGCGTGCGGGGCTCCCAGCAGCAGAGGCCACAGGGACCAGGGGGCGCTCCGGGGAGCCCCAGTGCTGGGGGAGGGGTGGGAGGGAGGGAGTTTGGCCTCCACTCCTCCCTGCCCCCACGCCAGCACTCACAGAGCTAACAGGAGCGCCAATGGCCCGGACGCTCACTCTGGCGGCCGCAGCTTCCCACACTGTCCCTGTGAAACCACAGAGCATCCTGTGGCTCTGGACGGGCGCCTGGTCATTCACGGGGCAGTTAGTGACACTCCCCACGTGGCGTGGCTCCTTCCTAGCAGCAACCACCACTTCCTCTTGGCCATTCCTTCGTCCAGCTCTCACCTGGCTCTAAGGGGCTTTCTCTCTCATCAGTGAGAGCGAGCATTGAGTGAGGCCCAGAGAGGGCAAGGGTTGTGCCTAAAGCCACACAGCTCCGGAGGCTCCTGACTTAACCGGTGAGTGCGTACCACACATTCCGGTGCCGTAGCTCATCACACACTTGCACCCTCCGGGGTGCCTGTCCGTGAGCAACCCGACACAGGCCGCAATAGCCCCGCTGCCGAAGGTCACCGAGACTGCCGGTGCCAAGGTGAGACCTTGAACGTGGGCTCTGATCTGAACGCCGTCATTCCTCTACACTGGACACCCGTCCTCCTCACACTTAGATCAACCAGCGGGATGAGCAGAGCAGACGCGCGGCCCTCAAGAAGGCCCACTGACCTGTGCCCCCGCGGTTCCTGGGGGCCCTGGGGGGCCTTGGGGCCCAGCATCTCCCTGTGGCGGGGGAAAGAGAGAGAGAAAACGAGGATGAGTGCCTGGAGCCCGTTCTCGGAGTCACCAGCAGGTGTCGCCCTGACACGCCTGCTCGCCAACCTCCCACTGGGATCCCCCCACCCCTCCCCGCCCCACCTCACCCCACCCCACCCCACCCCAGGGTGCCTGAGCAGAGGGTGTCGGCAATGCACCACCCACAGGCACAGTTAGCAGGACAGCCAGTCACCAGACGGCCCGAGGACCCCTGCCTCCTCCCGGAGGACGATGAAAACTCCGTCTCCCTCTCCTCCTCACCTTTTTCCCTTCCGTGCCGTCTCTCCCTGGCCGTCCCGGGAGACCTTTGTCCCCTTTAAAGCCCGGCAGACCCGGGAGGCCCGGGGGGCCCGGGGGGCAGTCACGGCACACGTCCTGCGGGGGAGGCGACAATGCACACGGTTACTGGTGAAGCGGAGGCGGCCGCAGCCCCGCCCCCTGCAGACCGAGGCGGCCAGCCAGTGACCCTCCCCCCACCCCCGCTGTGGCCTGACCGCACTCCTCTCTGCCTTAACCTCAACTTGGACGGCAGCACCGATACGCGTGAGTTGCTGCCTCGTGTTTCCCTACTTCCGGCCAGCCAGACCGCTGGGAGGCCAGCCCAGGACAATGACCTCAGAGTGACCCTTAGACAGACATCTGTGAGCACCAGAAAACCTGGGGGCACAGATTTAACGCGAATCTGTAGCATTCGGAGTCGCAGGCTCTGCCCCCGAGGTTTCGGACAAAACAGCGTCGGAAGCTGAGGCCTCACCCGCGGGTGTGCTGGCGTGGTTTCCAGAGAAGCGGAGGAAGGGGG
This sequence comes from Phyllostomus discolor, assembly GCF_004126475.2. Lineage (NCBI taxonomy): Eukaryota > Metazoa > Chordata > Mammalia > Chiroptera > Phyllostomidae > Phyllostomus > Phyllostomus discolor. Next base: position 136,658,080 of record NC_040909.2, read on the forward strand.
GCAAGGCCCCCGGGACCCTCTGGCCGGGCCCTCGGCCCACCCGGACCATGCCCGGCAACGTTCCCTGTCCAGGCGGGCGCTGAGTGACGGTGCCCGGGCATCGCTGGGGCAGTGGAGTGCTGCCCCTCGAGTGAATGTCAGGCCCGGAACATGTTTTCCAGCTCATCTGCGTTGTCGCCGGACCCTCAGGCTTGGGGCACAGCACGTGCCCAGCAATGCCCGCTGGCTGGCTGGCCGGCCCCTCTGCAGCCTGCGGCCCATCTCAGAGTTGCCCTCTCTCCACCCTGCCCGCCCCACCTCCCCTCCCCTCCCCCCCCTCCTGGGACAGGGGTGAAGGGAGAAAACACAACGAGGGCACCAGGAAGAGTGTCGGACAGCTCCCAGTCCAGGCAGCCAGGTGACCGGCTCACGAATTAATTTGCTCGGTGACCCCTCCACGCCTCGTGCAAAGCGGCCACTCGGAGAGCCGGGGCCCTTCTGCTGGGGGACCCCGGGGAGGACGGGTCTTGAGGAGTTCATGGTCACACGGTGTCGGCTGACACAAAGCCGGTGCGTGTACTCCTGCACACTCTGAAGGGGTGCGGGGCTGCCTTCGATCGTGCCCGGGGAGGCGGTGCTCCCGGTGGCTGGGCCTGTATGCAGGTCTCTGACTCAGGGTGGGCGGGCTCTCCCCCACAGGAGCTGCGCTGAAGGGCCCGCCTTCTCTCCGTCTGCGTCACCTGTGCTCGGTCTTTGAAGATTCCTTGGAAGTCTCCCACTCCGAGTAGCCCTCCTCGTGGCTTCGGACCGCGGGCCCTTGTCTCGCTGTGGAAGCCGTCTGCGTGTAGCTCCCCCGCCTCGCCCCCGCGCCGACATCAAGCCCAAAGGAGCGACAGCCTCTCCGAAGACAGGGGCGGGGGAGCTGCTTGATCTCTGTGTGCCCGGCGCACAGCCAGCCCACGGCCTTCCATGGAACATCAGCTCCGTACTCGGACCCGCCGCCTGACCTTTGCTGTGCCATGTCCCTTTAGCGGCTGGTTTGGGAACTTGGGGGAGGGGCAGGTGCCCACTGTTGGGGCGTGTGAAGCAGCGCTGAGGGGCGCAAGCTGGAGGGCGCCGTTTGCAGCTGGTGAGTTCTGGTGGGGAGAGTGGTGGGGCCGGGAGGAAGCTGCCTATTCCTAGACCTCGCCCAGAGTGCTTCGAAGGGAGACACGTCCCTGAAACACTACAGTGGACATGGGGGGGAGCGGGGGACTGGAGCCAGCCTGGCGGAAGCAGGAACCCCGGCCCCTGGGATGGTGCTGGACTCGGAGGGCGCAGTGGTTTCATGGTGAAACACGGCGCAGGCTCGTGAGAGCCAGCACAAACACGGGACCGAATCGACGGATAACGATTCCTCGTCGTGTCCTTGACTGCGGAAAGGGCGCTCCCTCTCATCAATAAAATCAGGATGGACTGTGCTTCCTGCTACTTAATGTTTGATAAAATGTGTGCGTGTCCATCAAGGCGTCCCCACGTGTGCGTGCAGAGAGGCGACACGTCCCAGACCGGAGACGGCGTGTCCCTCCTGGTCCCCCCGAGCCCCGCTCTCGGGCATGAACTAGCTGTTTGCCGGCACCGCCCAAGGGTTGTTGCAGCACAGGGCGGAAGGAAGGGGCTATCACCCCAAATCCAGGGCCCGGCTTCCCCCGAGGTTCCGACGAAGGCTTCCAGCGGAGGCCGAGGGGCGTCCCCCACACTCGCCGTGGCAAGACTGTCCTCTCTGAGACGGGACATCTAGGCCCGTCCCCGTCTCGCTCCAGCCACCCCCAGCTCTCTCCGGTTTGGGGCCTGGGGCACGGGGGCATCCAGCATCCGCCAGCCTGTGTCAGCGGCCCCACTCCCCGAGTCTCGGGCAGCCACGGAGAGAGCGTACAGGTGCCGAGTCTCCACCCAAACCTGGGCTCGCTCCCCCCCGCCTCAGCCCCAGAGCCCAGCAGCTGCCCCCACCTGAACTGCCCCTGGGAGGTGGCCATCCTGGTTAAAGGTCAGTCTCTGGGCTCAGTGAGGAAGGGGGTCGACGCCCAGGGAGCCACTGACCCTCACGGGTTCCTAACGTGCCAACAAGCTCACCAGCCGCGCCAGCCTCACGGACTCACGGGCAGGCGAGTCAGGGACACGGGAGGCGGCGAGCGCAGCCCCACCCTCGAGCCCCTGCTGTGAGGACGGGGACGCCCTCTGCCTGCCCCGTCCCTACGGTAGCCAGCGGCCAGCCACGCGGGGCTGTGGCGTACTTGGACTGTGGCTAGTCCGACCTCTGGCCTGAAGTTTTATTGCGGTTTTATCTAAATTAAACTGACACCAGGCCAGCCACGGCCAGGGTGGACGGCGGGCTGAGCCCGTCACCAGGCACAGTGAGTCCTCAGCACGTGCTGCCACCGTTACAGCTGTAACAGCTGTTCAGACTGTTACAGCTGTAACAGCCACCCGACCGAGACCGCCCACCCCCCCACCACTGCCACAGCGCACGCACGTCCCTTCGTGCTCCTACCTTCACCAGGAGATTGAGGTCCTCCGGGGACAGCGCCGATGGGGGGCCCTGTCGAGGGAAACGTGAGTGAATATGGACACGCGTGCACACGCCCCACGCCACCTCAGATGGTGGGGCCTGCAGGCTGTGCCTCGTAACACACCTGTGCTCACGCCTGTGCCATGCACACAGCCCAGGCTACGCCCCAAACCTGGGATCCACAGGCAGAAGGCTGTCCCGAGGCAGGGATGGCAAAGGCCAGTCCCCGCCGAGTCTGTCTGGCATGGCCTTTCTGGTCCCCAGGGTCCTCCTGCTGGCTTCCCTTCTCCGATGGTCCCTCCTAACCCCGGCCCGCTAGCACCATGCATGTGGGTCATGCAGGTACTGGGGAAGGCGAGGGGTAGACTCGCCTCACGGTTCCCCAGGTGAGGAGAAGCAGCTGCTATCAGTCATTCACAAGCTAGTATGAATTGAAAGCAATCTCTTCAGCTCTCCCTGGTGACATGCCACATCTCCCCGAGGGGCCGGCCACACGTGGAGGATGGACAGGGAACAAACGGGGATGTGTGAGGGGTGCACCCTGCCTGGCCCTCTGTGCCCGTCCGCCAGGTGCCGGAACCCCGCCCGGACACGCCAGGGGGCTCCAGGGCCGGGGGCCGGCGGCTATGGGGGGAAGAGCACTGTCCCTGTCCCCACCCCAGACCTGCCTGTGGGGGGGGCTGAGGCTGGACCCCAGGTAGACCCACAGCTTTGACTGACTTGTCACCTGCCGAGTCCTGCAGGTGTCTCCTGAGGGCACCCCGGCACCCCGGCCCAGCTGAGGCTCTGCCTCCCGGGAACCCACCCGAGGGGGGCATCCTGGTGCAGGAATTCCGAACAGCACCCCAGGCCCCTCTCTCCACCCCCACCCCGCCCCCCGGGATGAGCACAGCTCTGTGGACATGAACTCAGCAGCCCTGCCCAGCCAAGTCCTGCCCGTTCAAAGACAGGTCTGGCCCTGCCAGCTCCCGAGGGGCTGCCTTGAAGCCCCCTCGCCCCCGGTAAGCATCATGTTCACCTGCTCCGGGCCACGTGGGGCGTCTGTGCCAGTGCTGTGACCCCCGGGGGGCCTTGGGCCATGCGTGGGCTCGGCCTGTGGGGAGCTGGAGACCGAGTCACTCAGCTCGGCCATGCCGACGCCCCACACTCCTCGGCCACCCCCGAGGAGACCCTGGGCCCCGGGGCGGGGCTGAGCTTCCTGGGGGGCCGCACCCCCCATGTTCCCTGTCATCGCACAGGCCCCTTGAGGACACACAGCTGGTGGGAGAATGCAGTCCCCAGGGTCCCGGGGAGAGGACACCCGGGGGCCCACTCCTGGTCCCTCCCACACTCGGCCCCGCCCCCACCGCTGCATTGGTTTTCCTCCGTCTCTGTTCGCTGGCACGAACCATGAGTGTTACAGCCTTTCTGAGCTCGGGGGTCCTTCCAGCAACTCGCTGGCCTGAGGCTGGTCTGGGGACCCCTGAAAGGGGACTCAACTGACTGGGGAGATCAGAGACCCCTGAGAGTGTGTTTGGTGAGTTGAAAGGTAGTGAGAACGACTCGTTCCCCGCCCCCTCTCTCTCTCCTGTGCTCTCTCTCTCGTACTCTCTCTCTCTCTCACCGAGTGGCACAGTCCTGGCTGTCCACGCCGTCAGCTGGACTCTGAGGCTCCACCCCCTTTGCACAGAGGACAGAGGGGTCCGGCTGGGTCTAGGGCTGGCGGGGGTCAGCCGAGCCCCTCTGGCCCAAACCTGACGCTCCCTCCCGCTTCCCCTGGGCCTGGCATGTGGGTGGCGGGGCGCACCCCATGGAGGAGGAGCGGGGAGGGAGTTGTATCCCTCGCGCCCAGCAGACCTTTCTCTCAGCCCGCTGGGGGTGCTCCGTGAAAGGTTCTGGGCCCTTCTGGACAGACCCGCGCCTCCCAGGGCCTTGCTGTGCCCAGCAGCCTGGACTGGGGAGGGGCAGCTGCTCCAGACGCCCGGGCCACTGGGCCCCAGGTGCCCGTCTGAGATGCAGCAGCCAGGCTTGGGAAGGGGGCCCGGGGCCTCCGGAGCCATGTGCTGGGGGGGCGGGGGGGGACTTCTGCCCAGGGGGTGCGCACTGGCTCCCGAAACCAGAGTTTCCAGGCTCAGTCCCGAGGCCTGGGACTCCCCAGTCATGGCCGCCCCATCCCGTCCTTCTTAGATAACGCCCTCCCGTGGGCTCGCCTGCCCCGTCCCTGCACGGCCGCCCTCCGGTCCCCACGCCTGCTGGCTCGCAACACTGCCCCTTCTCCACAGCACCTGCCTGAGGCCGGTTGGGGCCCCTCTGGCCCTGGCCCCCAGGTCTGGGGGGGCAGAGAGTGATAGTGCTCCACCTCGGGGAAGCCACGGGAACCCCGGGCCTTTCGCAAGTGTGGCCACCCGCACCTCCAAGGACCACACTCAGGACTGACCGCTCTTGCTCAGGCTGCCGCAGCCTCTCCCGCCCCCACGAAGGGTGGGGGGCACCTGGGTGGCGTGCAGATGACTTCGAAGTTCAGGCAGTGGGCCCGTGAGGAAGCCGCGCACCTACCACACCCGTCTGCTTACCCCCCAGACCCACGTCCTAGCCCCGTCTGGCCTGCCCTGCGCCGGAGGCTGCACCCCGGGACCCTCTCACAGGCCCACCCACCCACTGGCCTCCCTCTGAGGGGCCCCATCAGGAAGCTGGATGGGGACACGCTGCTCCCTTCCTGCCCGGGCCACGCCCCCCTGTCTGGCCTTGGCTTTGAACCCACGACCATAGCTCCTCTCAGCCCCTCCCCCACCACCGTCCCTCCTGCGTGGCTCTGAAAATGGGAGCAACGGGGGCACCAGGTCCCCGCGGGGCTGTATCTCTGGGCATCACGGCTTTATAAAAAGTCCCTTCTCCAAAGTCTCCCGAACCGTCATCAGAGTTGTCTTTCATCTTGCTGGAGCCCCGACCGACCGACCGACCGACCGCCAACATTCATGCAGAACAGAGGGAGGACGTACTGGTTTTCCGGGGGGCCCCCTCTCTCCTGGGCTTCCCGGGACGCCCTGAGAGAGGAAGAAAGAAAACATTAGCCCACGCGCTCTGCTCAGCCCGCACCCTCCCCCACCGCTGCACCTGCCGAGGGAACTCTGTAGGAGAGAACCCCCAGCCGTGGAGTCTGGCCCCAGCACACACCCCTGGTTCCCCCCCGCAGCCGGCCACGGGAGGCTCCCCGGGCGACATTCGAGCGCGGGAAATGTTGAGGACGGAGAGCTACCCTTCCTCTAACTCCCGCCCAAGACAAAGCTGAAGCAAAGCTGAAAACAGTGCACGCACAGTGTGCACACGCGTGTGCTCACAAGCATGCACACACACGCCCATCCTAAACCTCTGCCTCCCTTTCCCAGATGCGGGCGGCAGGCCCAGCTTCAAGGAGGAGGAGGCAGGCCCTTCTGTGGGGCCGGCTGAAGGAGGGCACAGGCGGTGGAGGGGCAATGAGAGAGCCCGAAAGTGTGGGGGGCAGGGACTGGAAGGGCGTCTCTCCTGCAGGGGGGCCCAAGGGGAGGAGCCAGTGGGGGGGTTGCTGCCCCTGCACAGGGAGCGCTGAGACGACAGAGAAAATAGGAGGGGCCGTGTGGGACCCCAGGAGGTTCTGAAAGCGCAACATGGCAGCGAAAGACATCAGACTGAATGACACAGAGTCACGGGCCACGATGCACAGAAGGACAATGACTTAGAACGTCAAGGTGAAGGGCGGGGCCCAGTGCTGGAGACTAGCTCCTTCGGGCCTCCCTGGAGACCTGGGGGAGGGGGGAGCTCCTGGGGGGGGTCTGTAGTCACCTGGCCAAGCCCCTACCACCTCCCTCTACTTACGTCCTGGCCCGCTGGTCCCTGGGGGCCGGGGAATCCAGGTGAGCCTCGAGGTCCCTGTGGAGAAAGGGGAGGAGACGCCCACTGCGGTGGAGGCTGAAGGCGGCCCCTCCCTTGGCCCCAGCGGCCTCTCCCTGGGCCGGCGGCCCGCAGTCACGAGGAGTCCGACCCGGCCTGCTCAGAGTGGGCTCCTGTCCCTACACTCCCGGGTGGACGTGGAAATGCACTCAGAGACCACGCCGGGAGCCTTGAGGGGAAGGGTCAGTGACACGGGGACCCAGGCCTGGGCTCCAGCCCCGGCTGGCCCTCCGTGACCTGGACGGAGAACAGGTCCCGGGGGAAGTTAACCTGGTGACAACCCAGCACAGTGCCGGCACTTGGGTGACAGCTGTGTGCACCTGTCCTCCCGACCTCCCCACGGGCTGAGGCTCCAACCGCGCCCACCCGAGACCCTGGTGAGACCCCGGTGAGACCGCACCCTCTTTCTCGCAGGGCTGTGCGGTAGGGAGTGATGAAGCCAGGATTCTGAAGGAGCACTTCTGGCAATTTGATGCATCCATTAAACCACAGCCGTCCTATGACGCAGAGACCCTCCGGGGAAGCCAGACGCAGCGCGACCCCTGTGGGCCCTGCCTGCCCACAGGTCCATGCTTCCTGGGGACAGCCCGCCCCTCAGCCCCGGCCGCTCCCACATGAAAACTGCTCCGGTCAGAGCAGAGTCCCTCCCACCGGGACCCCGCCCCTGATGGAAGCCATACCGTACCGGCGGTCCTTTGTCTCCGGGGGGTCCCACGAGGCCCTGGGGAACAACAGAGAGTGAGTGGGCGGAGCAGGGCGAGGCGTTCACCGGAGCACGCGCGGCGGCTGTTTCTGAGCCCCGTCCTTCACCGACGAGAGGAGGCGTGACCTTCCTCCCACCTCCCGGCCAGACTGTCGGGTGTCAGGGAAGGGCCACCTGTTCCCCTCCTGCGGGGACTCGGCCCGAGCGCGGGGCGGGCCCAGAGGTCCCGGGAGTCAGCGCCCCCGGGAGCACGCAGCCTCCAACCAAGGACCAGCAGGGGCCGCCCAGCACCCGGTCCTGCGGCCCTCCCACAGGGCAACCCTCTACTGCCCCCCCCCCGTCCCGGGGGTGCGTGGGGGATGAGCCCCCGTGGCCACGGCAGAAATCGCCCATTAACCCCTCCCCCTCCTCAGTGCTGATTCCGGAGGGCACCTCCCACGCGCCCTCCTCGCCCTGGACCTCAGTCCGCGGGGACGCCCATGCAGGGCGCTGGCCTGGACGGAGCGCTCAGGCGGCACACTCACAGTTCCGTGAGGGGGGAGGGGGGAGGTGTGGCCCCGGCAGGACCACGCAGCACAGGGCAGTGCTCCTGCGAAGGAGCAACCGCGTCCCCGGGGGACCCGCACCCCCTCTTCACCACCTGCGCACACCTGCCCCAAACCCCGCTCACAGGTGCCCAGGCCGTCGGGAGCCCAGGCTCGCGGCCTGAGGCAGGAATCGTGAGAACACAGTGCGGGTTCGCCCACCACGGGAGCGCTCCACGGGGGACACGGAGGAGACACACCGGGCGGCTGGTGGACGGGCTCTTGGCTGGGAGCCGCCAGTTATGTTCCGGTGGGGTCACCTAGGGCTGTGCCGCCTGGGGGTGGGGTGGGGCGGGGGCAGTGACTGTGTCCCCTCTGTTGCCATTCTTTCTGACCAAGAGCTTGGTCCCGTGAATACTCTGGGAGCACAATGGGGGGCCGGGGGCCCAGGTTACAGCTCCGCAGGGTCCCTTAGGGTCAGTTTCTGTCCTAAGGGCTGACTCCCAAAGCAGGACCCCCCAGGTGGGAAAGTCTGAACTCCTGCCTTTGTTCCCGGCACATCATTGGTTCCAGGTACCAGAGGACTGGAGAAATGGCCCCGGGCAAAAGAAAACTTTGATGTGACAAAGCAGAGGGTTGTGTTCATCGGGAATTCTGGCTGAGAGTTTCTGCCAAGACAGACGAAAACGACACATCCCCAGGGGATTCCACACGCCCTCTCCCAGGTGGGAGAGTCCAGACCCCGGGCCCTGCCGACCACTTCAAGGGAGCCCCCCTGGCGAGGGCGGGGGCAGGCGGGAGGGAGGGGTCACTGCCAGTGGGGGGTGAGGCATGCCTGGGCACTGGACAAGTCCAGAGAGACAGGAGCCCAAGACCAGTTCTGGGGTCTATGGAGACCACAGGGGGAGAAAAGGGGATTGTTTTTTGTTTCACAAGCGATACTGTGGCTATTCACACGCTGGATTCCCTTTCAGAGTCCCAGAAGGATGGGTGAAGAGTGGCATTGTTTCCATTACTCTGGCCGTGGTCTGCGTGTCTTGAAAGCAAAGCCAGGCCAAGACAGGCCACGAGCTCCGTGTGCCCTGCGGCACTGGGGTCACGTGTACCAGGGGTCAGGCGGACGGTGCGTCTGGGCGAAGGTGGTGGGTGAGGACAGCGACAGTGGGTGGTCTGGATGTGACGCGGCTCAGCAGTGGCATTCGCCAAGGATGGGGTGTTTGAGCCTCTTCTAAGGAGCAGTGGGACAGGGGCCACAGACCCCAAGTTCGTGTCTCCCCCAGAGCCGTCTATTGAGACCGAATCCTCAGGGTGTTTGGAGGTGGGGGCTGGGGGGCGAGGAGGTCCTGAGAGCAGGGTGCTCCCAATGGGGGTCGGTCAGGAGCCCCCTCCCACTCCACGGTGTGAGGACACAGCAGAGACCACCGTCTGGGGACCAGGAAGAGGGCCCCGACACTGAACCTGCCAGGCATGTGACCTTGGCCTCCAGCCCCCAGAAATGTGAGAAACAAGTGCCAGCCCTTTGCAAGAACGGACGGGGGCAACCTGACCGTCAAGGAAAAGTGGATGCAAGCGAAGGTGTGTGAATACGGGGCTGTGTCTCTGTGGAGGAGAGACCCAACAGGAGGAGACAGCCCCAACACCAGGACTGCAGACGGGCCACGACTTTGGAAGGCTATCACCCAGGTCATCGTCCAGTTACTGGGTGGGGAGGGGGCAGGGGTGCGAAGGGAAGAGTCAGAAGCAATGGTGGAAGATACAGGACACCATAATTCTAAATGTCCGCCCTCTAAGCAAAGAATTGTCTACGTGTCGACTCCAGCGGTGCCAGCTTCGAAAGGAGGGTGCTCTGTCTCTAGAGGGACGCGGGCGCAGGCTGGTGGCAGATCCCGCCAGCAGCCTTCAGCGGGGGCGGGGGTCTGCACTGGTCTCTATGACCCCTTATGACTCCAAGGTCCCACCGTCGCGAGAGCCGCCACCTGCAGGGACTGCGAGCTCACACCAGCCGACTGATGAGCATTACTCATCAGAGCACGAGTTTGGGGGCCGTATGCACACCTTTCCCGACTGCACAGCGGTGCTCACCTGTGCACTAGCTAGAGGAGGCGGGGTCATGAAGGCACTTTTGCGGGAGACACGAGAAAGCACGCTTTCTCTCCACGCCCCACCCCCACACCCCTGCCCCAGCCGACTCAGGGCCACGGGCTGCCGCTCCGTTTTTGCAACGTTTGTCCAGAGTCTCTGTCTGAAGTGAGTTTTGTTCTCCCCTCTTTGAAGCAGATGGGCCTTGGTCCCCCCCACCCAAGGCCTAGGCCCTGCTTTAGTCACAGTGGACAGGCCCGAGGACCGGGGCCCCCCGCCCCAGGCTGGCTGGGAAGGCGAGTCCCCGCAGGCGGGCCCAGGGCACACTGGGGGCCAGCAGGGACAGGCCAGGCGGCCCCCCCGGGGCAAGGAAGGGCTGGAGGAACAGGGACTCACAGGAGGGCCGGCGAGCCCGACGCCCGGGTCGCCGCGGCTGCCGGGAGAGCCAGGGATCCCAGGTGCACCTCGGTCCCCCTGGAAAGAGAAAAATAACATCGACGGTTCAGCTCCCCGAGGGCGGAGCCCAGGTTCCAGGGAATTGGGCTCCTCTCGCTGCCCCGACAGTGCCCTCCAGCGGGCCTCTCCCAGCCCCTGGACGACTCGCCCATGCAGCCCACTGTCCCACCCAGGCCAACAGGCCTGGCCTCAGCCACCAAGGGCCATCCTGCACCTTCCAGGCCGACTAACCTCACCCATGGCTCCAAATGCAGTTATGACACTGTGACCCCCACCACGTGACCACAGCGCCCAAGTTTCCCGGCTTCCTCCAGGGCTCACCGTGTCCCCACTCTGCCCACGCCCAAGACGGGACCCCGCACCCCTGCTCAGCTCAGTTCCCGTGTCACCAGTGAATTCGTTCATCAGGTCAGCCATGACCTCCCAGGAACCCGTCTGCTGTGGGTCCCGCCCCCCGGGGGTGGGAGGGGCGAGGTTCATCCGATAGGACCTTTGGCCTCAAGCTCAGTGGTTAATGGAGTGTGGGTCTCAGTTCCGACGTCAACACTCATTCATTGTCACTGTAAGGGTGTGACGAGTCCCTCGAGCGGCAGCTGCTTTATCACGGGAGCGGCCGCGTCAGCAGCTGTCCCGAGCAGTAGGGGAAGCTACACCTGTGGAGGGCCCAGCCCGACACCCGGCCCAGCACCCAGCCGCGGCGGGAGTCAGACCCTGCGCTGGAGGACGTGACCCGCCTCTCGGAACACGGAGGTGCGTGGAGGGGACCACACGGGGCTCACGGTGGGATTCTCCTAACGGGAAAATCCCAACTCCCTGGAAGACGGCAAAGGCACCTGGGACACTCATTTGCTCACAAAGATAAAAGGTTTTCGGGAGGTGGAACCGTGACGTGGCCTGAAAGACGGCAGAAGGTAGTGGAATGACTCGGTGAATACGTTGTCCAATAAGGTCATTGGAGAGCGTGAAAAGTGTGTCTTAGTTCCACTTAGAAACCGAACGAACTTTTTGGTCAACCCAATACAAGGTCTGCCTCCAAGTGCACCCACAGCACCCACCACGGCATGCTGGGATTGCCACGCACCTTGCTTCCAAGAGGCCCGGGCAGTCCAGGTGGTCCGCGGAGCCCCTGGGGGAGTGAAAGACACAAGGGTGGTCACGGAACCCCGAGTGAGTGCTGCCCCACCCACCGCGCATCCGCCGGGTGCGCCCTGTGCTGCAGGGGCTGGGAAAGATGTCCCGGACTCCCCCGTGGCCTTGCCGTGCAAACCACCTGTTGTTGAGCCACAAGGCCCCTGGGTGAGAACCCTGCCTGCCTCCTACTGCCTCTGCGGGTCCTCAGGCAAACCCCTCGGTCTCGCACTTCCCTTCCCCGCCTGCGATCCTTACCCCACGGGCCCCCGCCAGTCCGGGCCCGGCCTGCTCCCGGGGCGGGGCTCCTCTGACCCCAAAGCCGAGCCTCTCCCTGGTTTACTGCGAGGCCCAGGCCGGGGGAACCACACACAAACGCCACTTCACACGTGGACCAGGAAGCCCCTTCCCTGCGTGCACCCCACGCCTGGCTCAGGCTGTGGACAGGTCCGCTCAGCTGTCTCAGGAGCATCTGATCTGGACATCAGAGCCCAGTCCGACTCTGCGTCCCCGGCAGATGGCCCCGAGCCTGACACGGGACAGCTGCCCCCTGGCCTGCAGTGCACCGGAGACCCTGGTGCCCCACCCCTCCCCCACACCCTTTCCCGACCAGCCCGATCGCACCAGCCAGGACTCACTCCCCATAGAGTCCGGCCAGGGCATCTTTTTCCCCCTTTTCCTTTTCTCCGTCTGACCTGGCTGCCCTGGGTACAGCCCCCAGCGCCCAACTCACCGGCTCTCCGTCCTTCCCTGATCCGGGAGGCCCAGGGGGCCCGGGGGCCCCGGGATCCCCGCGGGGCCCAGCTGGCCCTGGGCTCCCTGCTTCCCCAGCCGCTCCCTGGAAAGAAGCAAGGACAGTTTGCAGCACCAATGACATGCAGAAGGCCAGCCTTTCAAGGGCATGCCAGCCCGAAGGGGGAGGATGCACTTCCCCCACCCCCAGTTCATAGGCTGAAGTCCAGCTGAGAAATGGGGTCTAATTCATCAAGTTAGGGCGAGGTTGTAGTGGAGTAGTCGGCCGTAACCCACTATGCACTGGCGTCCTCCTGAGAGGGGGACATCGGGACACACACATGCATGGAGGAAGACACTGTGAGGACACAGGCACAAGGAGAGGAGAGAGGCTGGGAGAGAGCCTGCCCTCCCCGCCCTCCGGGAACCAGCCGCACGGACGCCCTGACCAGGATGCCGGGACACGGGGAGGGCGGCAGGCCGCACGCCTGCGCCTGGAAGGTGGCCGGCGCGCCACCATTCTCTACGGGAGCTGCCTCCGTGCACGCACACAGCCTGGGGCCCAGGGGCGAGGAGGACACTGAGATTTCTAGTCCTGCCTTCCTCCGGTGCAGGACCCCCACGGGGGCGCCTCCTCCTCCAGGCAGCCCTCCACTCCTGCTCGGCCTCCTGCAGGAATAGAAGTCTCACTTCCTCACCCAGCTGTTCGGGTTCTGATGGGGGGAGCTGGGCTTTTTGCTACAGGCAAACGCCCACCCTTCTGACCACAAAGCCTCGTGCTGGAGTGGCAGCTCCGGCTGCGGAACACCGGGCGGACGGGACTGCGGAGCCGGAGCCACGGGCGCTGCTTATCCCTGGCAGGGCCCCCTGGGCCCCAGTGAGGACCCGAAGGCCTCCAGCAGTCCCCGATGGAGGGGGGTGAGGAGGGAGTGAGCCAGCAGGGGCAAAGCCAGGGGCCCAGGGACGGACCTGGACTCCCAGCCTGGGGCGGATCCGCGTCCCCAAGCACCTGCCCCGGGGGGGCCAGGAGAAACACCCGCCCTGGTGGCAGGGATTTGTATGCTCCCCACAGCCACAGCCTGGCCTGGGCCCCCAGCCCGGGCTTCTGCTCAGCCCAGCCCAGGTGTTTGGCTCCCTCTAGAGGTGGGAAGTGCTAACTGCGCATGGATTTCCTCGTCTTGGCTCTCAGCATATCAGTCCTTGAAAAACCTCCATGTTTCGGTCACCCCTTCTCTGGTGTCAGTGCCCAGAATGGAGCGCAACCCCTCACACTCGGGTGGTCTCATCAACCAGAGCAGGTGGCCAGGATTCCCCCCCTCACTTAACCTGGGTGCTGCACTCTCATTACGGCAGCCTAAGATGGTCTTATCTTTCTGCCAAAAATACATGCATGCATGCACACATAAATACATAAGTAAATAGATAAATAAGTGCACCTGCCTCGCTTAAGGGATGTTATGAGCTTATAATCAGCTAACACTCCCAAGTCCCCAGACACTTCCCACGAGATGGCTGATCATCACCTCCACAATTAATCGCCTCCTTCTCTACGTTTTCAGAGTACAGCCTTCTCGCCAGGACACAAATATTTACATCCATCCTCATTACATTTTGTCAAAACAGAAGAGATAAGGTGATCACTCCCGAGCCGAAGGAAAGTGCACGAAGAAGCTCAGGCACCTGTGAGCTCAGGGGGTGGGTTTGGGGGGCTCTGTGGCTGATCCACCGGAAGCTGGGGGGTCCCTGGGATGCCTGTCTGGGAGTGTGAGGCCCACCGACCTGGGAGATGAGGGCAGCGGACCCCCAGCGCCCACCACCCGCCTCACCTGCTCTGCGGAGCCGCAGGGCCGGCGGTCCCCTGGGAGACCCCCGCAGCCCACGCTCAGCAAGTTACTGCCCCACGCGACGGAGGAGACACTGCAAGTGCGTGGGGGGCGCCTGGGGTCCCGGTGTCCCCACACCCGATGGGCCCACTGACACTGAGGGCGGTCTGTGCTCGGGGGAGGGGCCCTGCCCTGGGCTGGCGCGACTTCAGTGGAATCCCTGACCTGTCCCTCCCGCCGCCAGGACAGCCGCAGTCTCAGCGACACTCTTGCAACGGAGCTCAGAGAGACGCAGGAAGTGGGACTACGAAAGCCGTGGGCTCTCCCCTTCGGCCCCTGGGGAGCTGGTGTTTGGGGGACGCTGTGCCTCCCTTCTGTCTAGTAGGTGAAGCCTGTTGTCGAGTGTGGGATGCACTAACTGCTCGCCAGGGTAGCAGGGAAGCAACGGAAGTCCACGGTAGACGGGCCTGGCCGACGGGCTAGGAGCTGGCGGGCCGACCGAGGGACCTCGGGGGCCGGTCCCCACGTCTGTCAGACAGGAGCCCCTGGGGCTCCAGGTCTGGTGTGAGGATGGCAGGAATGGCCGCAGGGCCTGCTCCCGCCGTCCCTGGAGACGGGTCCCAGGTCCCGGGTCCCAGCCAGGCCCAAGCGGAGCGGGCTCACTGTCCACATTTCTCAGAAACAGACCCGCGGCGGGGGCTCGGGGACCCCACCGTGTCTTACCTTCTCGCCTCGCTCCCCATCTCTCCCGGGGGAGCCTCTGATCCCTGGGGGGCCCTGAAGACAGAAAGGTTATCATCGGTGTGGTGGTCGCCGGGGAGGGGTGACCAGGTCCTTCTTCAGCCAATGGCTATGGCTCTGTCCCCTCTGGTCCCCCTCCCTGACTGGACTCCCCCAGAGGCCTGGGGCCCCCCTTCCTGCCACCACCTCCACTGCCGGCCCTGGTCAGTGCACGCCCCGCACACAGCAGAGCTCTCCGCACACTCAGGACCTCCTGACACTGGGCCCGGCTGTGCAAACACTCGCCCAGAAGGTGCCCCCGGGACAAGGCTCAAGGGCACGCATCCCAGGCCGGCACCAGGGACGCAGGGACGGAGCGAGGGGAGGGCAGCAGGAGCCGGGGAGGGACACACGCTCAGAGGGGCCCCGGCGGGCGAGCGGCTGGCATCATCGCCCCTCAGTCGTGGCTGCCCCTGCTGGGGCCAGCGGCCACGTGTCGCGTGGCTGGACAGCGTGGTCTCTAAAACCCAGAGGGAACCCTCAGGCAAGGGACTGCCCCCCCCCAGGAGGCGGTGGGTCTGCTGACACGTGGGGGGGGTGGGGGGACATGACACGGTCCAGCACCACCTACAGCAGCCATGACCCCCCCATGCCTCAGTTTCCTCCTGTGTTTGGGGGCAGCGACAGCAGCCCCTCCCAGGGTGGTGAAGGCCGTAGGAGTCGGCCCGTGAGAAGCGCCCAGAACAGGGCTTGGCCTGTCAAACTCCCGTAAGCAGCCGCGATTACTGTCCGCAAAGGCTGGCGGCCAAACGGGGCCGGCCGCCATCTGCGGTGGGAGCACAGCCCGCCGTGGCCTTGAGACGGCACCACGGGTGTTTTTTTGCTCAGAGGTCGGAATCGACATCCGCGGCCTCAGGCTCATCCTTTAGCAGACACCTCGGGGCCCGCAGGGAGGGGCAGGGCCTCAGTGTGTGTGGGACGCAAACCGGTAACCCGACCACCCGCTCCACTTTGAGGACAAAAAGGCCAAGGCCTCAAGGCGGGGCCCCACCCCCACCCCCACCCCAGCCCCCACTCACTCACCGCACTTCCTGGGGGGCCGCTGGGGCCGGGCAGACCTACAGGCCCAGGAGCGCCCTGTTCAGAAGCAGAAGTTTAGATGGGCCCCATGGACTGAGGACAGGAGGGACCCCCGGTCTCTCGCCAAACCTGCCTCGCACTCGTGTCCCCCGGGGTTTGCTGGGACTGGGTCTGGCCCGACACTGCCCCCGCAGGGGAGAGGAGCCTGCTCCTGAGTGCGCAGCGCCCCGACCGGCCGCGCCTCGAGGAGGAGACCCTGGCCCGAGGCGGGGGGCAGGAGGGACCCCAGAAGGTTCCTCGGGGCACGGAGGTGTGTGCGTGTGTGTGCGCGTGTGTGTCTGTGTGCGTGAGTTGGCTGTGCCTGGCCCATCGGGGCACGGTCCCTGGAGGGAGGGACTTGGACTGGACATTGCGGGCTGGGCGGACTCCCTCGGAGACATGGTGAGCGGCGATGGCGGCGGCAGGAGTGCAGGAGGCCTGTGCGCAAAGGCGTGTCTGTGTGTGTGTGCGTGCTCATGGCTGCGTCTGCGTGTCAGGAGCTTACACATGCTTGTGCATCACAGAACGCGTGTGTGTGATGTGCACGTGAGCACACCCCTGAGTTGCACCTGTGTGTGGAGGGGGGACGTGTGTGTCTGTGTGCATCCCTGGGTGGACAAATGAAGTGGGGCCGTGCAGCCCCGCCCAGCCTGTCTCTCTGGGTCTTTGCTGCCCAGACGCCCCAGGCCTGGCCCGCCCCTCGCCCCCGGGCAGCCTGCACTTCCTCTGGTCCTTCTCCCCAGTTTCCCAGGGCTGTGAGCCCAGGCCCCTCTCTCTGTGTGACCCCCAGCCCCGCCTAGCCCCGAGGAGGCGGGCAGGGCAGGACTCACGGGGCTTCCAGCTGTCCCAGGCACCCCTCGTGGTCCTTCCTGTCCCTTGGCGCCCTGCACAGGAGACAAAACGGGGGGTGTGACATCAGAGGCACCCCTGCAGGGACTCTCGGGGACACCTGTGCATCAGAGCCAGCCACCCACACGGGAGACCCCGGGAGCCGCTTCTCCCGGCCGTCCGCAGGTACACACACTTCCTCCCACCCTCTCCACCCCGGACGGACACAGGCATCCGCAGGACCCCTTGGCTTCATGGGACAGAGCTCAGAGGGACATGTGGCCCGGGAACATGGCCAGCCAGGGGCCCTGGGGCCTGAGTCTAGGCAGGTCGCTCCCAGCAGAGCCGTCCAGGGAACCCAAGTGCGGCCTGAGAGGCAGGCGGCTGGGCCACCAAAGCCGAAAGCAAGGACACAGGACACAAATGCCGATGGAGAAGGGGGTCTCGGGGCTGGGCTCGGGGGGAGGGGTTCCCGGCCTCCGAAAGGCCTGGGGGAGCCAGGAACTTTCGGAGCCCCGGCTGAGCACTTGAGCCTGAGGGCACGGGGTCGGGGAAGGACGGCAGTGTGACCTACGCATTAGTGACAAAGCAAAGACACCAGGGGTCCGGGGCAGGGCCCACTCAGAGGGGCTGGGTGCTGAGGCATTCTGGGTGGGGCTCACCCCCTGAGTGTGGGCTCACGGTCCCAGCAGCACCTGGGCCGGCGCCCACTGGTGGGCGTTCCCAAAATGGCAGACCAGCAGCACCCCCGGGGCCAGGGTCACAGAGGGATGGAAGGGTATGTGGCTGTCCCTACGCCTGGGGCCAGACGGCAGAGCGCGGGCTTTCTTACCGGCAGTCCCACGAGGCCCGGCGGCCCCGGCTCTCCAGGACGGCCCTGGGGTCCCTGCAATGAGACAAGCCATCCATGAGCAAGGTCGTCACCCTTGTCCCGTGTGGACGGGGCCGGGCGTGGACATGCACCGTGGGTAGAAGATAAGATCCAGGGGCAAGGGGTCGAGTCCTTGGGGCCCTGAGGGAGGGGGAAGGGGCCACATTTGGTTCAGCTGGGCTCCTGGGGGGTGGACAGTGCAGCTGAGACCTGCCGCAGCTCAGCCCTGGGGTGTCCAGGCGCATGGCTCGGGGCGCGGGGCACTCACCGGCTCCCCAGGTTCGCCGCTGTCGCCCTTCTCTCCTCTCAGCCCTTGTTCTCCCTGCGGGTGGAGAAGCACCAGGTAGAGCGGACCGGCCCTGCCCGCCCCCAGGCTCGGCCACGGGGCCCCTCCCGCCCTCGGGACGCCCACTGAAGGCGGTTCCCTCCCGCCCCAACCAGACTCAGGTGCATGCTCACTCGCCCCTCAGATCTAAGGTTGGGAGTCGCTGCGTCGGGATCCCTGTGCCCCACACGGGGCTGGGCCCTCCTGCCGCAGACGCCCACAGTGTGCCTTCCTCCTCCGGGGCCCCAGCTGTGGAGCACGTTCGCACGCCCTTGTGTGGCTCATGCCTGTGGAGCACGTTTGCAGGCCCTCGTGTGGCTCGTGCCTGCCCCCTGCAGCCCAGAGCTGGCACACAGGTCATGGGTGAGAAATGGTGCAAAGAGTGCAGAGGGGACCCGGGGGCATCTGGAAGGCAGATCCTAGCATCGGAGTCTGGGAGCCCGGATGTCCGGTCGAGCGTTCGTGGGCGGAGAGGTGGCACAGACGGGCAGGGCCCTGAGCAGCCCCCACGCTGCCTCCTCTCCCCGCGAAAGGGCAGGTCTGGAGACCCCGCCCCAGTCCTCCTGCCAGCATCCTCCCTGAGCTCCTCGCTGGCCCCCAGGGCCGTCGGCAGGGCCCTGGGCCGCTTCCCGCTCTCTGCGTGTCTTCTGGGGAGGGGCATGCTCTTGGGTCGGCCACGCAGAGTGTGACCGGCTCCACGAGACCACGCCTTCCTGCAGGGCACGTCGCAGCGCAGGCACAGGGCAGCGGTTCCGGGTCCGAGCGCAGTCCTTCATCCAGCGACTCCGCTCCCAGCCGGCTCAGAGGATCTCACTGGGGCTCCGGTCCCCCGGGACACAGATACCCTCATCTTCAGCATGTTTCCTCCTAGAAGATCTCCCGTGGCGGGGATCCGTGGAACTCTGTGGTTCTCAAGTCACTCGCAAAACGATCCATAAAGACGAGTGTGCGGGACCCTTTCAGGCGGTGAGCTGAGAAGGGTCTGCAAGGGACCCAGGTGGCAGGAGGACGGGCTTGGGACCCGTGAGAGGCCAGGCCAGAGGCGGGACCCTGGGGACCCACAGGGAGATGCTCGGCCACATCCGTCCTGGGCCTGGAGTCAGGGGCAGGACCATCAGCGCCGGTGACACCCTGTTAGACCGCGGCTGAGTGCCTGAGCGGGCCTGGCTCCCCTCCCCCACCCCCTCCCCGGACACCTGTGGAGTCTAACTCCCTCTCGGGCTCCACATCACACCGCCAGGCTCAGCGTCGGCCTGGGTTCCTGGCGGACACTGGGTAGGTACAGGGGCGGGGGGCGGGGACAGGCTGCCAGAGCCTCCCCAGGTGCTGCTGCCGAACCACTACAGGCCTGCAGGTGACAACGCCCCTCTGGATCCTCAGCTGTGACTTCTGCAAGTCCAAGGCTGAGGGACGGGCTCCTTCATCTCTCTGACATCTCCCGACCTGCTCGCCACCCAGCGGCCCCCACCGGGCTGCCTCCCCAGGCGCGGTCCCCAGCTGTCCCCAGATGTCGCCCCACTCCTCGGCCAGGCGCTCCCGCCCAGCCCTCCTCCCTCTGTCTGTTCCCCAGGTGCACACCTGAGACGAGCAGAGACACACTGACAGAGGGCTTTCCACACCATCAGCACAACCACACAAACACGGTTACCATGGCGACAAGGCGGTCCCAGAGAGATCCAGGCAATAACCCACAGTGAGCCTTCCCCCACCCCCCACCCATACACTCAGGTGCTTTGCATCCGAGAGCGGCTCCCTGGGTCCCTCGAAGCTCAGGCCCTGCAGGAAGCCGTCCCGCCCGGGACTCAGAGGGGGGCCCAGGCAGGCCCCACGCCTCCCGCAGAGACGCCTCGGAAGCCGTCTCCCGCGCAACGACGTCTTTAGGGACGACCGGCCGGGCGTGGAAGCCCACATCTCGAGCTTGGGGGGCTCAGCAGGGGAGCGAGGGAGGGAGACCCAGAGTGAGCAGGACCAGGTGGTGGTGTGGGGGTGCAGGCGGCCCTGGAAGAGGGAGCCGACCGACGGGCAGTGCGAGCCAGCAGCTGCCCCGGGGCGGGGGGGGGGGGGGGGGGGCTGGTCAGCCCTGCGCCTCAGCAACGGGTGGGGATGGCGGGGGCCGTCCGGCTGACAGCTCCGTCCCAGTGTCCATCTGCACGGCAGGCCCTCTGCCGCCATTTGGCTTCCGCGCCACGGGCTCTCCGTGGGTGCCGTGGCCTCCTCCTCGGGGCGGTGTGAGCGACACGGCACTGCACGGCCTTGGTTAGAGACTCTCACCCCGTGTCCAGTGAGTCCTCCTTCCCGGGGGGAGGGGCCCCCAGAGCGGGTCCTTCCCACAGGCACCCCCCCCAGCCCACCCGGCCAGTGGTGCCCCTCCTCTTCACGCCCCACGTTCCACCCGGGAACCAGCTCCGGGTCCCGTGTGCTTCCGCCCTGGCTGCTGCTCCGGCTCCATGGTGCCCGCTCGCCTCTCTTCCTCCGCAGACGGGGTTCTCCCTAGTTTTTCACGTTGCATTTTCTTAATGTTGAAAACGTGGACAAAGCAGCCACGGGAACCGGGTTCTCTGTCCAAGGCACTCAGCGGGGTGCGACCTGGAGCAGCCAGACGTGTCCCCAAGCAGAAGGACTGTGTCCTCCGAGATCACCAAGTGCACACACGGGGGCCACTCAGGGCACCCCCCGCCCCCTCCCCGTCGCAGGGGTGTGAGGAGATCCTGCCTGACGGGCCAGGGCAGCTCCCGGACCATGTCCGCACGGCTTGGGGCTCTGCGGCAGGGACTGGCTGCAGGCCTGGGCTCTTCCCCTTCGCACGCGCACACACACGCGCGTGCACACACAGGACTCAGGGATGGGCTTCCCCCCTCAGTGTCCTCGAGCGCTGGTGTCTCTCTGACGCTCCGCACGCAGCACGCACACACGTGTTTACTTCTATAAAACAGGGTTTCCGCGGCATGGAGAGTGTGTGGCTGACGCAGTCCCCAGCTCCTGGTCACTCGGCCTGCCTGTCGCTTCTCGTCAGGAGCAGCTGCACGGCGCACAACCCCCGTGCGAGCTTCCCGGGTGCACACGGTGCAGAGGAGACCGGGCGGCCCCACCAGCGGGCGGGCACTTCGCCACCCGCCGGTGCTGAGTGACTCCCCAGACAGGCCGCACCGCCCACCGAGTGCTGCGCTGGTCTCCCCCGGCGCCTGGCGGCATCGCTGGCATGAGTCTCAGGCGAGGCTGAGTGGCCAGTCCCAACTGTAGCGTGGACACCCGTGCGGGACAGCCGAGCCTCGCTGAGATGGGCGTGAGTGTGGGGGGAGGGGCCGAGCTGTGGAACGACGCCGCACAAAACCACACAGGGAGGCCCCTGGTCACACGGCGTGCCCAGGGCCCCATCTCCGGAGCTCCACGCGGAGACGGCTCCCCGGTCTCTAGGGCACTGGGCCAGTCCCTGCGTCCCACCCCGTCAGGCCCAGCACTGCTCCACGCGGAGACGGCTCCCCGGTCTCTAGGGCACTGGGCCAGTCCCTGCGTCCCACCCCGTCAGGCCCAGCACTGCAGCCGCGATGCCCCGCGCCCCTGGGGTCGGCTGTCCCCAGAGCAGCACAGCCAGGCCAGGAGGAACGCTAACGTGAGAACAGCCCAAACTGGGTCCCACACTTCTGCTGCTGTTTACGCGTGGTGAGCGCTCAGGTACCAGGGGCGCCCCGTGCCCCGGCCCAGTGTCAGCTCACTCTCACCACCGGTGTGCAAGGCAGCCGGGTGTAGCATGCCTGGTGTTAACAGGAGGAAACCGAGTCCCGCGAGCGAAGGAATGGATCTGAGACCCCAGTGCGGGTGGGGGAGAGAGCTGCGACCCCAGCCCACATCTTCTCTGGCTCCAAAGCCCCCGTTCCCGCTCACAACTCAGCCCCGACTCACACGCCTGCCCCCCGTGCCCGTGCTGGCCGGCAGGGGAGCAGGAGTGGGGATCGGAGCTGGTGGCTGGAGGCCCTCACCGCGGCCCCCCCCGCCCCGGGCCAGCCCCCAACTGCTGGCGGTCTCTGGACCTCGGTTTCCCCAGGTATCGGGGGGCACGTGTTCTCAGGGGCTGGCCAACGTTCGGGCCCACAGCCACGTGCTGGGTGGGCACGCGAAATCGCTAAGCGTGGGCGGTTCCGAGAGAGGCTCCCGGCCTGCAGTTTGGACTCTGACACCCAGGGATCCGGCTGGCTGTTGACCGACTCTGTGACATGCGTGTTGACAACTAAGTGGCTTGGGTAGGAGGGCAGGCCCTGATTCCCGAGGCGCCGGAAGGAGAGAGGGTTCCAAGCAGAGGGACTTACGGCACTGGGCGATCCGGGGGGGCCCGCGGGGCCAGCGTCACCCTGGGTGAGGGAACAAAAAGCATGTCACCGGCGGTCCCAGAGACTCTGCCTGCCTGGGGGGTGGGGGGCCCCCATATCCCTGGGCGGCAGAATCACCCACTCTGCGGCTGCTGGGCCCCTTATAAAGCACGCGGACGTGTAAAAGCCTCGTGCTGGAGAAGTGTCCACGCTGGCGCCATCGCTGCTGATCGCTTGCGTCACCCTCGCCCCCACCCAGCACGGCAGCCGCACCCTGCTTCCCTGGAGGGCCCCTGGGCCCGGCCCCAGCCCCCATGAAGGGGGCGGGCTGTTCTCGGGGGCCTGCGGGGACAACGATGACATTCCCGTAAAGAATGCAGGCCCGCCCCTCCCGAGCTGGAAGCCCAGCTCTGCCGGTCTCCGCATTATTTCACCTCTGCGGCTTGTCTTCCGCTCCGCCGCAGGCTGAACACGGCGCACACGGCCCGCAGCGCCGGCAGCGGGGCTGAGATCTCCATCCCCGGGGCCCAGGGGAGAGGACCCCACCGGCACGCCGGCCCCGAGGAGAGGCGGCCACTGGGCCACTGCGCAAACACGGCCCCCAGACCTGTCATCATTCCACCTGTGTGACGAAGGGGTCGGGACGCAGGTGTCCCCGCCCGGGGGTAGGCCTATGGCGGGCCCTCGCACGCGGGGATGAGTGACCGAGCGAGCGAATCGAGGGGGTGAGGCACGAGGCCGCCCTCGTGCACAGTTCCCAGCAGCGGAGGGGCCACTCCACTAGGTCTTGCCGCTGTCCCTGCTGCCACCACGTGGTCTGTGATTCCCGGCGCTGGCTTCCACGGCCACACGCACCGGCTTAGCTGCTCCCTACCAGAGGCCTGTGGCTCAGGGGCCTCCGTGCCCCCCGGCCCGCAGGTGAGGAACCCCAGGCAGCGACACCCAGCCGCCTGCCCGGGGTCCCACAGCCAGCCAGCGGCCGAGCCTGGCCTGGCTCTCCGGACCCGAGCCCTGGCGCCCACACGGGCACTGCCCTGCACGAGCTTCCAGAAGCTGCAGGAGAAAAGGGCACCCCCACAGTGCCGTCTGCATGGCGGCTGGGGTTCGCCCACCTCTCTCCTCACACCTCGGAGCACGTGCTATGGGCCCAGCTCGTCTAAGCCAGCCGACCCTGCGTTAAAAAGCGCGAACGGTCCCAGCTGAGCGCTTCCTGCCAAACCTGGGGCTGGTGGGCACAGACCACGGGAGGGCCGGAGGAGGGGCGTGTCTCCGGCCCAGAGGCCCTGAGGCTGCCTTTTGGGGCAGAGCAGCCTTCTCCCCAGCGCAGAAGGGTCCAGGCAGGACCAGGGGGTGGGGTGGGGTAGGGTGGGGGCGACCCCGGTGGCTCTGACTTGGAGAAAGAGGCCTGGCTGCGGAAGGGCCTGGGGGGTCTGGAGTTCGTGTGACTGTCTGGGGCTCAGTCCTGGGTCCCCCAGGACCCCCTCCAGGGAGCAGGATCCGACCAGCTCCCCAAGATGCAGGGGGCTTCCCCACGCAGCTGGGCAGCTCCCCGTGCACCTGGGCGGCAGGGACGGCGCTGACGGCATGGTGCCATCACAAGGGGGACAAGGCTGCTTTAGCGCCTTAGTTTGTACACTTCAACCAGAATTGGCCGTGACTGCGTATTTCTCTGGGGGGAAAGAGAAGCGGGCCAGACCCTTCGGAAGCTCAAATGCAATTCTGCTCCGACCTCGGCAATGCCGCCACAGCCATTAAGGGGGTTTCATGGGCTCCCTGAGTCCTTTGCATCCCGGAAATGAGTTTCTCAACTGAAAACTGCGTTTCTGGGAGGTCCATGAGAGCAGGGGGCCTGCGTGGTGTCCAGGCAAACCCTTTCCTTTCCACACTCTCTGTTTGGACAGCAGGCCCCTCAGCCCTAGAGCAAGAAGGGGGATAGGGGGAGGCCCTCCTGGAGCGGAAGAAGACCAGGGCAAAGGAGGGTGGGCAGCTGGAGGGGAGGGGCGCACATGCCTGGGGAGATGGAGGGGACCTGTGTGGGCGCTGTGCCACAGGCGCAGACCCAGGGCCCCTCGGGAGGCATTACTGCCCTGGCTGCCAGCCAAGGCCCGGGGCAGCCAGCGAGCACGCCCAGAGCCCCACGGCGGGCGGAGCCAGGGTCAGGACCCAGGCCGGCACTCTGCATCCAAGAACGGGCCCCAGCCCACTCCACCACCGCACGCACGGGAGGGGTGCATGGACACGACGGTCACTGATGGCAGGATGACGGCTCCTCCTACCTTTTCTCCGCGGTCACCTTTCTGTCCCGGGAGGCCCAGTTCACCTTTCTCTCCCTGCGGCAAAGGGAGAGGGAGAGAGCATTAGAACTCGGCCGAGGGAGACACTACCTGACCCAGGCAGGGCCGCGGGACCCTGGAGACACCCTTCTTTCTCTGCCACCTGCCCTCTCCCCTCTGCATGCGACCCCAGCCAGTGACCCCGGGCCCCCAGGGACCCCCCCCCGTCAGGAAGTGTGAAGCACCTCACTCTCAATGGGCAGCAGACAGACCACGCCCCTCCCCCAACCCCGTTCCATCAATGTCGTCTAAAGAGGCGGCACCCTTTCCCCAGCGGTCTCTTGGTCACCATCCTCTGACCAGCTCACGGGGCAGAGCGGCCTGCTCCTTTCCTTCCCCCCACACACTGGGGAGAACCACCCCCCGATCCCTGCCTGCCACCGCCCGTCCCCCAGGGGACCGAGACTCCCCACCAAGGGGCTGCTTTCTAGGGGCGGTGGGCACGGGCCTGGGGGGACAGAGGCTGCTGACGCTTACCTGTTGTCCTTTCTCTCCCCGCAGGCCCGGGAATCCTGGGTCGCCTGGGAGTCCCGCCGTGCCCTGTGGGGACGACACACCCTGTCCTCAGGCTCCGGGGGTGGGGAGGGGGGGCGGGGGCCAGCTGCACGCCAGCCCCCAGAGGCCTCTGGCTTGGGGGATGACACGGCAGCGCACGGAGAAAGGGGGTTCTGGAGAACTCATTCAAAGGCGTGTCCAAGCACCTTCTCTCCCTGGCCGTTCCCTCTCCTTCCAGGAACCCTGGCCGCTGGCCTCTCTCGGCATCTAACTGCTGGTCCTTCAGACCGCAGACACAGTGCCACTTCCTTGCCACCCGTCCCGACAGTCCCCAGGCCTCAGGGAGGGGTCTCTCCACTCCTCCCCCACCTCCCCCGCCCGCCACCGCTCCCTGCGTGCCTGGTCACCCTCTCTCTGGGTTCACGCACATGGCCCCAGGGCCAACCGTGGCGGACACGTAGGACATGCTGGTAATTGTTCGGTGAGTGAGCAAGTGCGTGGGGTGAAGGCAGCAAGGCCCCAGAAGACGGAGGATACAGGCCTGGTGTGTGTTAATGAGCGGACGGCTCAGGGGAAGAGTGGAGGGGGGAGGGAGGGAGGGAGGGAGGGAGGGAGGGAGGGAGGGAGGGAGGGAGGGAAGGGAGGGAGGGAGGGAGGGAGGGAAGGAAGGGAGGGAGGGAGGGAGGGAGGGAGGGGAGGGAGGGAAGGGAGGGAGGGAGGGGAGGGAGGGAGGGAAGGAGGGAGGAGTGAACACAGACCTTCTCTCCGGGCCGGCCAGCCAGGCCCCGCTCTCCAACCTCGCCCTGCGGGAAGAGGAACAGACGCCCGTTATGCCCCCATCACACTGGCAGAGCTGACTGGCACCCCCTGCTGGCCCCACACCCACAGCTCCCCGGCCACAACCCCACACTCTCAAACACGCCACACTGAGACAGCCTGAGTCACAGGCCACGGAGACCAAGGGTCTCGCATTCCTGGAGGGGCTTCCACATGCCCTGGTGTGGTTTCTGCTGCTCCCCCCCCCAGAGGAAAGGACGTCTGGATGTTCCCTCAGAGTCCGAGCAGGAGGGACTCACTCACTCGGAGCCTAAATGCCAACAACTCAAAATAATGACAAGCAGAACCCTGTGACCTCGTCCATGCCAACTCCGTGACTACCACACGTCTGGGACCCCCAGGTCCCACGCCGGCCGCGGTGATGGGGAAGCTGCTGGTGGGCCGGTCCACGCTGGCCACCGTCCCCAGTGGCTGCGCAGACACGGGCAGCCCGGGGCCAGGCGGGTAAGGGCCTCACGCCCCTCCCCCGAGGTGTGGCCGTGTGTCACAACACAGGCCAGCAGGGGGCGGTGTTCTGCTCGCACCCAAACGGACCTAAGAGGCGAGCCCCGCCACCCCCCCCCCCAAGAGCAGGTGTGTGCTCTGGTTCTGGAAGGCTGGTGGAGTCTCGTCCTCAGCCAGCAGGCTCCTGACAAGCGTTCTGCGGTCAGGCAGGAGTGTGGGACGCAGAGCCCAAGGGACTCCTGTCTGGACCCAGAGCGTCGGGCTGCTGGGCCTCCCAGGTCCCTAGAAATCGCTGGTGCAAAGAGGTGAGTGTGGGGGGAGGGAGGACTGTCATTTCTAACCAGTCACATGTCTTGAGAATCACTAACTCCTTCGATGACAATTTCTGTTTAACATCCATGCCATTTGGTGAAAGCTTTGGTGAAGATTTCCGTAAGGAAATGTGATTCCTGGTGAGTGAATGCGTGCATGAAAAAGTGAGTGAATGAATGAATGGATGAATCAGTGAGTGAATGCATGCATGAAAGAGTAAGTGAATGAGTGAATGCATGAATGCATGCGTGACAGAGTGAGTGCGTGAATGAATGGGTGAGTGAGTGAATGCATGAATGAATAAATGAGTGAGTGAGTGAATGCGTGAATGCAGGCATGAAAGAGTGAATGATTGGGGTGAATGAATGAGTGAGTGAGTGAATGCATGAATGAATGAATGAGTGAGTGAGTGAATGCGTGAGCGAACAAACAGGCGAGCGGCCACTGGTAGCGAGGACCAGAAGCCCCGTCACTCACCAGAGAGGAAGGCAAAGGAAAAAGGAAAAGGAAAAAGGAGCCGGAGCATCCTTTCGGGCCCCTGCAGCTCTGGAGCGAGCACACACAGAAATTCCAGACGCGCCCAAGCCGCCCGTCAGCCCTCCGTGCATGCAGGCACCGCGAGTCCGAACTGCTGTGGCCGGCACTGTGGGGATACTTGCCGTGCAAACTGTTACGTTAGCTCTGCTCGGGTGGTGACGCCCTCGCAGTGCGAACTGCCTCACACGTGCTGCGGGAGGTGTGGAGGGGCAGGGCGTGGGTGGAGAGCAACTTCCGGGACCAAGGGCAGTGCCCCCCGAATCTGTGCTGTGAGCCCCCAGCCAGGGGCACGCTGGCCGCAGCCCTCGACGGCCTGGGGCTCTCACCCTGAGCCCAAGAGGCCGGTGCCTCACCCGCCCCGCTGACCAGCCCCACCCTGCTGACCAGCCCAGCTGAGTTAGAGCCGCCGTCTTCCCAGGAGACTCACACCTTCCGTGGGCATTTTGTCAACATAAAGTAACAAGGTCTCCTCCGAAGCTAGAGCATGTTATAAAAGCTTCGGAGCTGCAGAAATCCACAGCTTTGATTTTTCTAGAGAAACGCTTCACACGGACAGCCCTAGCGATCGCACCCAAGTGGCACTCGAGCTGGAGCACCGGAATTCTCCGTGGGAATCTGCCAGCCGTGAGCGATGGTAAGAAATGAACAGCCCACCGATCGGAAGACTGAAGAAATCCCCAGAACACCTGTAATTCCCTACCGATTCTTCTCCTCATCGACCGCCCGCCTCCACCCGCAGAGCCACGCTCCGGGACCCCGGCGGGGACCCACTGCCGCCGAAGACCACTCACTGCAGTGTCCCCATGACCCTGAACACGGGGCCGGCCAGGGCGTGTCCAGATTCATGAACCCGAGAAAGCCCCCACTGTCAGGAGCGGTGGGCTCCGCACAGCCAACCACGTCAGAGTGGAAAGAACAAAAACCTTCCCGGAAACGACGCATTTCCATCCACGACCCAACACTGCTGGGGGCCGGGCGCTCCTGAGACCGCGAGCTTCCGCCCTGCACAGCCACCCGGGCACACGGGCACAGAACACGGGGAGTTACCCACGAGCCCATGTCAAGGACTTGGGGATCCTGATCAGTATTTTTTGAAAACACGCAGGGTGATTTTAAAACACGAAGGGTCACCGAGCTGGTCCGTGGCACTTGGAGGCTGCGCTGTGCACCAAGGGGAGCCTGCAGGCTGAGTCCTCAGCACCCCAACGGGAGACGGGGTGCCTGGGGCGCTAGCCCCACCTCTGAGCCCACCTGGGCAGGTGTGAGGTGTGACATGACCTGTGCTCTTCTGCTCCGTTTCACCTGGTCCCCTACAGAAGCGTGGCTTCCCGCAGCAGCCCTGAGCCAGCTCGGGGGTCTGAGCCTGCGTCCCTGAGGGCGGGGTCCTCCCAGGGTGGGGGAGTCCAGGCCCTGCCTGTGCTCCCGCTTGGCTGGCATCCGCTCTCCATCCGGGGAACCCTCCCTGGGGACCCAGCAAGGGCCTGGCCCAGTCACCGCCATTACCTAGTTCACAGCCCAGGAGAGTGGGGAGCACTGGCCAGGGGGGCGTGCACCCCATGCAATCTCCTCCCCAGGACAGGCTCCTTGAGAGACACAGCTGCGTGCACACACACACCAGCCCCAATATACACTATACACTATACACACCACACACCACACACCGCCCAGGGTCCCGCCTTCTTTCCCTTCTCGCTGTGTGCTGAGCCCAGGCTGAGCCTGAGACACAGAGCTGAGTGCCTCCAGGCAAAAGGCGGCCCTGCGGCCCCTCAGGAAAGCCCACCGGGAAGCAGAGGGCCCTGGAAGGAGCCAGGACAGCTGCCCGAACCCAGCACTTGGGTCCTCACACCCACAGGGGCACCCTCTCCAAAGGGCGTGCGTGGACACCCCTGGCTCCCCTCCGGGCCACCGCCACACCCCCACCCCCGGGCAGCCCGGAGTCTGAGCCACAGGTACAGCTGCCAGTCCGACCTCAGGCTCCCTACGGGGCTCAGCCCGCCTCCTGGTGGGGGTGGGGCGGGGAGGAGGCAATGGAGGGACAGCAGAGGCCAGGGCCAGGGGCAGGGGTCCAGAGGCAGAGAGGGGCCTTCCCTCCAGCTCCAGGGGTCCCCGTGCCCCTCTGTCCTGCAGGTGCCGCCGCCCTGTCACTACCATTCCTGTGTCACGTGGGTCACTGTCCCAGCTGGGACCTGTTTTCCTGTTTCTGGCCCGACCCCAGCTGATCCTGACGACCCCGCTCCCCAGCAGAGGTTCCCACCCGGCCCCACAGACACCACTGAGGACCACGAAGGGGTCAGGGGGGCAGGACCGCGTCCATACCCGCAGGCCAGGCTTCCCAGGCAGGCCGTCCTCCCCTCTGTCTCCAGGCTGTCCCTGCAAGGAAAGCACAGCCACGGGCATGGTCATGGTCACGGTCACGGGGCCAGCTGGGCAGGCACAGGCTGCTGCCTCTCGGGCTGGTGGGGAGAGAACCTGCACTCCGGGGCGTTCCTGCCCATCATCCTGGGGGGCCACGGGGTGGAGGGGGGGCGGCATTAACCACTCTGACTGCCCCCCCCCGGGGTCCACGTTCCAGGCCCTGCCTTATCCCCTTGTCCTAAAGTGTGAGGGGAAGAGTGCAGCAGGTGCATGCGCCTCCAGGATTAAGTTAAAGCCACACTTCCTTTGTCATTAAAAACTGAGTTTCTGGCCCTGGCTGGCATAGCTCAGTGGATTGAGCTCGGGCTGGGAACCAAAGCTTCACAGGTTCGATTCCCAGTCAGGGCACATGCCTGGGTTGCAGGCCATGACCCCCAGCAACTGCACATTGATCTTTCTCTCTTTCTCTCTTTCTCCCTCCCTTCCCTCTCTAAAAATAAATAAATAAAATCTTTAAATAAAAACTGAGTTTCTGCATCTGCTGATGGAGGAGGATGGTGAGTCTTCTCCTAACATTCAAAAGCTGCCTTTTCGGGACGGCCGACCTGCGTGCTGGGCTTACGTTTACTATTCAAATAATTAAGTTCGTTTCTTTAAGATACGGGTTGTGTTTGCCCACAGTTTGAAAACCATGAATGTGCTTCCCAGTTTTATGATTTTTAACCTCTGACTCCTCTCCTCATGATCCTCCTAGAAGGATTCCCGCCGGGATATTTTTAAAATTGACGTCTCTGATTATGTCAGTAAGGGTCTCTGGAGGTTTTTCCTCCCTGCAGATAACACAGACACAGTTCTAACAACGGTTTTAAAGCCCACGGCTTCCAACCCCTCCCCGGCCAGCTCTGGGGACCTAAGGGACGGCCCACCCCCAACCTCGTAAATCCAGACGCTTCCGAGTCCCGGCCGGGGCTTTGCAACCCACTTATTTTAGAATCCTCCACAATCAAGAATCTCTCTTCTTCTTGCGTGTTGGGCCCCCAAGCCCGCACCACCCCGAGGACACCCACCTTGGGTCCTGGTGGTCCCGGGAGTCCGTTCAGCCCGTCCTTGCCGGGCGGCCCCTGAGCAGGAGGGGAAAGAGCAGACGGAAGTGAGAGGCACATGGGGAAGGCTCATGCCGGGCAGTTTGCAGCCCGGAGCTGCGTGGGTGCTGGTGCCGGAACCACGGCCACCACCGGGGCTCTGCGGTCCTCCACCCAGGGGCCCAACCGCCAGGTGCTGCCTGACCTGACTTGCCCCCTCCGCCCTTTCTCTGGGGTCTGGCCCCTCCAGGGCCCGGGGATGCAGGCGTCCCCCAGCCCGACTCCCACCCGCTGGCCCGCCAGAGAAGCCGTGGTCAGGAAGCCCTTCCCGCCCAGCCAGCCCTCCCCAGGCCACCGTGAGGCCGGGGCTGGTCCACATCAGGGCCTCAGGTGTCTGACCCCCGGCCACACCCACCGTCTGCCCTGGACACCGACGCCGGGGAGGAAAGGGCGCCAGAGTCCCAGCCCCAGAAGCAGCCCTCGGTCCCGGCACGAGGCAACGGGACGTGGGGAGGGAGGGGCAGGGGTGCTCACCGCCTGCCCGGGGTGCCCGGGCTTTCCGGGGAAGCCGATCTCTCCAGGTAGCCCCTGGGAAGGGAAACACGCATGGTGGTCAGTCCCACCACTCCAGAGGCCTGCCCCACCCACCTCCCGGCCAGGCCCAGGCCCCTGGCTGCAGTGAGGATGCCCGGGGAGCGGGGCTGCACCCTGGGGGCGTCTGGTCCTCCCTGGTGTGGGCCTCTGTGGAAAGCAGAGCTGTCACACCGCTGGAGTGGGCCAGCCCAGGGCTCATCTGGCCTCCTGGGGTCGCTGGTGGGACAGGTGGCACCGCCCACAACGACTGCTGGGTCCACCCCCCCAGTTCTCTGCCACCCCCCAACTCCCTGCAGCAGGAAGTTCCCAGCTGCTCCTGAGGTCCCTGCAGCTGCACCTGAGGTCGGGGAGGGCACGCGGTGACCAACACCTACGCTAGCCCTCTTGTCCCGCGCTGTTACCAGACACCCCGGCAGACACACCTGGGGGAACGTGTCTCCTCCAATGAGGCCCAAGGGGCACTTCCCCTCCAAGAGGGTCAAGGGCCAGAGGGCAGGGGGCGGGGTGGCTGCAGGTGGGCCTCCCGTGTGGGGGCGTGGACACACACAAACACGTTGCTCCTGCCACCCGCAGCCCCCAAACCTCCACCCACGTGCCCAGGGAGAGAAGAGCAGAGCCCGTCTTACCGGGGGGCCTCCAGGTCCGGGGGGGCCAGGGACGCCGGGTGGTCCTGGGGGGCCCTGTGAAGAAAGAGCGAGGAGTGGGTTACATGCAGCAGCCCCCTGGGGGCGCTGTCCTCACAGAGAGGAGGAGGAGGGGAGGGGACACCGTGACGGGGTGGAGCTTCAGCGTCATTTGTAATGACTTAATTTTTTAAGCAAAAAAGCAGAAGCAACGAGAAAAGATCTAAAGTTAAGTCTACCGAGTGTTATGGCGTCATCTTGGAGGGAACGGGAATGGACCAGTTGTGATACCTGTTCTGCGCTATATTTTAACTGCGTGAGTGTTTAAAATAGATGCACAGGTGTGAGCACGTGTGTGTGCACACACGCAGCGGGCTGACCCAGCGATCCACAAAGATCCCCCAGCGCGGCGGCTCCCAAACATGGTCAGCGCCGTGTCGCCAGGGTGCAGGGCAGACGGGGACCCTTGATCCCAGGACCCAGGCAGGTCCCAGGAGATGGAGCTCCGGCCTCAGCTGCTCAGGGTCCTCCCAGGTGTGACCTCCTCCTCCCTCACCTCCTGCCCCTGCACCCCGGCCTCTGCAGGGGCCCCCAGTCCCCCCCAGTTTTCCCCCATCCCCCGGGGCGGAACTACACCTCACGCCCTCCTCCATGCTCGAGGCCGGCGAGGTGGCAGCGCTCATCTGACCCGGAGTCCTGGCAGGCGGAGGCCCCTCGGGCTCGCTCTACCTCTCACTCCACACAGCGCCCACCCCGGGGCTCCGCACAGAGCGGGTGAGTGCTCTGTCGGTGTTTGGCCGGCCGGAGGAACCCAACTGCAGGCTGCGGGAGGGCTGTGCCTTCAGAGAGAACGCCATCCCCTCGCCACCAGAGGGCGGTAAACACTTAAAAATGGCAAAGACTGCGGCTTCCACGGACGGTTCCCTTTCTCTCCCTCCGGGGCTCGCGCAGCCCACGACAGGCACTGAGAGGGACCAGAGCTTTCTGGCGGCTCTGGGGCTGTTGCTCTGCAGCCCACCCAGGCCTGGGGGCCTTTGGGGGCAGCATGTACTTTTGTGTGAGCACATCTGCTCTGGGCTGCAGCCCCCGAGGAGCCAGCCAGAGCTGGACGGTG
This sequence comes from Phyllostomus discolor, assembly GCF_004126475.2. Classification (NCBI taxonomy): domain Eukaryota; kingdom Metazoa; phylum Chordata; class Mammalia; order Chiroptera; family Phyllostomidae; genus Phyllostomus; species Phyllostomus discolor. The sequence goes on from NC_040909.2 coordinate 136,690,851, forward strand.
GGTGGCCTGGGCAGGTGCGCGTGCAGAGCCCCCCCCCAGTGGACTGGGGGGCGGAGGGCACCAGAGAAGGCGCCCAGTCCCACCCCCGCTGTCTCTCAGCCGTGCGGCACCCACTCGCTGCTCCGGTGCGGCTCCACTCCCCTCTCCTGGCCAAGCAGCAGCCCGGCCCGGGACACAGGACCCCCCCCTTCCGGAAGGATGTCCCAGACGCTGTCCTTACTGCAGGCTGACCTCTGGGGCTCTCGCAGCCGAGCCTCAGAGCTGATGCGAGGTCCCCGCCCATCACACGGCCTGCCCCCTGGGCCATTCGGGCAGCTAGGTCCGCCCTCCTTATACCCCAGGGAGGCTGCCACCCTGGGATGCTCTGCCCACTCCACAGAGACCCGTCCAGGAGGTGGCCACCCGGGCCGCTCCATGTGCCGGCCTCAGTCCCCTTTCCCTTCCGTCCCCTGCAAACCCCTGCAGCCACCACCGCCGCCACCGGCGGGCTCTGGGGTTCCACAGTCCATTAGGGGCACGCTCTCTGGTCATCATCTCCTGGAAACTAAACCTCTGGGGGGGCCGTGATGGGACCAGTGCCCAGAGAGGGTGAGGGCCCCTCTGGAGGTCACACAGCCACCCTCGGACGCGGGTCCCCAGGGGTCGGGCGCCAGAGGAATCACCTGCAGAGCCCGGCGTAAGCACAGGTGCACGGCCCCTGCCCGGTCTCTGAGGCGTGGGTCGGGGACACGTGTGAGGGGCAGGGACCTGGGAAACACCCCCCAGGGAACTGCGGAGAGCCGCCAGGCCCGGGAGTCACCCAGCTAGACCGACCCCGCGTACCAGCCTCACCGCTGGCCATTCTGCGAGCACAGGGGCGCCAGGAGGGGCCTCTGAAAGAGAGCACAGACCCCGCCCCCACGTAGCGTCTGCTAGGCACTCGGCTCCTGTTAGTGCTCACGCCGAGGCAGAGCTGGAACTGGGGGGACACAAGCTGGCAGGGGACACGCTGCCAGTCAGAGGCGATGGCCTGGTCCCTCCTCCCTCCCTGCCCCCCATCTCCCCCACGTGAAGCGTCTGCACTGAGCAGCCTGGGGACCTGGTCTCACCCCCGCCGGTCACGGCCCACCCCGTCCCTGAACATAGCACTCCCCGAGAAGACTGCCCGCACACAGAGGGGAACGGGCCCCCCGGGGCGAACACGGGCAGGAAGAAGGAGTCCGCCCCCTCCGCCCCCCGCAGACCCCGGCTCCCGGCTGCGCTCTCGGTGGGGCGCTGGTGGCAATCTGCCTGTTGGACGCCGCGAGCTCAGGAACGGGAGCGGACTCCCACACAGTGATCCACCTAACCAGGGCAGTGGCCTTTCACAGAGGGGCGGCCGCTGGCCGCAGGTGCAGACAGCTGTGGGTGGGGAGACCACCCCCCGCGGCCCCGCCCCCCGCCAGGGTCGCAGGGCAGACGGGGCTGCCTGCAGAGCCCTTTGCGAGCAGTGCGGAGCTTCTCGCAAATCCAGGGGCCAACGGAACCAGAACCACGTGGACGGAGAGCAAACAGCAATCAGGATGCGACTGCAGCCAGAGGGTGGTCCCCTGGCACCCTCTGGACCCTGCTCCCAGGGCCACCCACCCGTGCCTTCCGATGGCCACCAACTGTGCCATGCCGGGCGGACCCCAGCCCCCGCCCAGCCCCGGCAGCCCTCAAACGGAGCAGAGCCTGGGGGGCCCCCCGACACATGGGCAAGCTCAGGCTGCTGCAGCTTCCGGGAGGTAGCTGGGAAAGCCAGGCTGGGAGGCACACTCTTCGTTATTTTAAAAAACCCATTTTGGGCAACTAGTTGGAGCATTAAAACACAACAAAAATGGTAGCACCAACCAAACAGAACATATTGGTGGGCCGAAGGAGGGGCTCAGGTCCTGGGTCTGCAAACTAGAGCTTTCGGTCCGTCGCCAAGGTGGACAAACTGCCAACAGGTGCGGGAGACAGGCTGCCCGGAGGGGACACGCACAGGGGTCCTGACCATGGATAAAATGCCCCGTCTGCCGGATCAGCACTCGAATCACAGAAGATACATTAGGAGGCTGTTTTAGACTAGAAGGGCTGGACTATCAGTATCACTCTCAGAGCTAGAGAGGACAGCGTGAGGAGAGAAGTCCGGTGTAAGGAGGTCTGGGTCACATGCCCTGTCACCTCCCAGCGCCTCAGCCCCCCCAAAGGCGGGGGGGCTACCCCCCACCACTGCAGTCGGGATCAGAGAAGGGCCTCCAGCTGACCCAGCACGTGGGCGGCTTTCCCCAGAGTTTGTGACTTCGCTCTCCTATTAACAAACACAGTTAGATAGCCAATTAATCTATTTATTAATGAGAGTGGCAACTTTGCCAATAGACCTAAATGTTAACAACAAAATAATGACTGTTTTAATTATTACTAATGAAAACAGCGAAGCAATGAATGACTCTGCTTATTAATTAGTCGGCCGAATTGCTAATGAAACAATATTTGATCTCCCTAATGCAAGAGTGACCCAGCAGCTATTTAATGTGATTAGGAACCATAATGATGCATAAGTGACCAATTAACCTAATTATCATCAATAAATGAACGGCGCAGAGTGGTTCCTAACAGCCACCTGGTTCTAATTGGAACAGATTGACGAAGCCGGAGAATCTGGAGATGCGTGAAATGACCCCCACAGATTAGCACGGCAGCCACACTCCCTGTGCGGCCGGGAAACGGCTGCTTTTGGGGGGAAGCGGTTCATCACCATGCAAGTTCTCCCCTCACGCTGCGGCCCCCTGGGCGCGCCCCTGACGGCCCCCCGCAGCGGCTGCTCCGTGGAGCCCTGGGCCCGCAAGCCCACCCAGCCCTCCAGGGCTGGCCCCTGGCCAGACTGTGTTCCCGCCCATTCGGGGAGCTTCTGTCTGTCCACGGACGGTCCGTGTGGGAGGGAGGGAGGGGCACAGGGAGCAGGGCAAAGCTCGGGGCCGGAGGAGCTACACGGGAGCGGAGCCTGAAGGAGGGGTGCGAGTTAGGGGAAGGGGGAGGTCTCTGTGAGTGGAGCCCCACCCCCTCATCTGACACACGGGGAAACTGAGGCCTGCTGGGGGCCAGTGTCCAGTGTGGCAGCTGTCAGGCTGACGGCAGAATAGGAGTCCCTCGGCCCTCCTGTAGCGACTGCCCTGTTGCGTGTTCCGGCCCCTGGGCCAAGCCCCTCCCAATTCTGAAACCGTGGTCTCGCTGCACCGCCCCCGCCACCGACCAGTGCTGTAAACTCCCCGTCACTACAGGCCTGTCCAGCCGCACACACGCTGCTGGCCGGCCCTGCCGGGTGCAGCCCCAACCCCTCCTCGGCCTGGCTCGCTGCTCGCGGTGAGTTCCTGGTCCCAGGTCCCGGTGCCCCGCCCACATCCCCACCCTCTCCCTCTCACACCCCTGGTCCCTGCTTGTCTGCCCTCCCCCGGCCCTTCCTCCCTCCAGGAGAGCCGACAGCGGGCCTTCCCCCCACACAGGAGTGGACAGGTGGCGGGCGGGCCTCCAGGACAAGGGGAGGATGCGTGGCCTTCTGAGGAGGCCGACCTGGGGACGCTGCCCGCCCACCCACGGAGACACATAGAGCAGCGCCCCTGCGGGAGGGGCTGGGGGACAGCGGTTACCTGTGGCCCCGGCGATCCCGGCGTTCCGGGCGGGCCCGTGTCGCCCTTCTTGCCCTGCGAGCAGAAAAAGAAGGTAAAGTTAGCAGGCAGGCCGGCGGCGCCCGCGGCCGCGTCGGGACAGGGACCGGGCTCAGCCATGGGGTTGGGAGTCCAGCTCGGCTCCCCAGCCCCGCTCCCTGTGTGACTCTGAGCCCCAAGTTCAAGAGGAGCAGAGAGGGATGCTGGGAAATGTCCTCCGAGTCCCGTGCTCAGCCACGCGGCTCCTCTCCGTGGAGGTGACCGACACTACCAGGTGCTGCATCGTTCGGGGACATCTCACGTGTAGGAGAGCTGCACGCACGCACCCACCTCACACACGTGCACAACACACACATACATGCATATACTTCACACATGTACACACCCCACACACTCGAGTGCCATTACATACACACCCCACACATGCCACATGCCACACACACGTACCCCACATGCATGCACACCCACACACATGTGCACACCAGATACATACACGGCCCACACATCACGCACCACACACACACACACACACACACACACACACAGCGTGCTCCTGAGCCACGGTGACGTGGGGACGGCCGGGAGCGGTTAGAGCGGGACCGGGTGAGGAAGGAATGACGGGCCCTGGCCGCCTGCGGACCCCGCTAGGAGACTGGCGGCCTGCCCCAGAAGCCCCTCGCTCCGCAGCCCCGAGCCGTGTGACACGTCTGCCTGGACGGTGCAGGGGGTCCAGGCCAGAAGGAGTTTCCCGAGTCGCCAGGAAACACTCAAACCGTGGCGTCACAGACACCTTCCGGCGGGGCCCAGCCCTGGAGCATCTGGTCTCTGCCACCCCCCCCCGCCCCCCCGAGCCCGCTGCACAACCCTGGCCTCGGGGACCTGGCCGCAGAGAGCCGAGAGCGCCCGCCCGGCCCCACCCCGCCCCAGCGACGGAAGCCAGAGTGGTCAGTGTCCTGTCCAGACAGACCCCCCCTCCGCGGGCTTCCAGGGCGCTCCGCGGAGCATTGCTGGCCATGTTCGCCATGACCAAACCCTTCTCACTCAAGGTCAGTGGGGCGGGCTGGAGGAGCATCAGGGTCCAAAGCCAGGGCCTCAAGGTCACCGTCAGGGGAAAGGCCGAGGGGAGTGGGTGACTGGGGTGTGGGGAGGGAGGCGGGGAAGGATCCGAGGGAGGAGGAGGGGTGCGAAGGTCAGGGCTGTGATGGAGCAGACCTACTCGTTAAATGCCGCCTGGATTGGGGACGCGTGGGTGTCCCTCTCCCGAGGGATCCAGTTACCTTCTGAGGGTCCTACAGGGTCTCGGCAGCCCCCTGCCCCCCGGGCTGGTGTGGGATCTTACGTAATGACATCACTAACTCTCCGGGAGACCTCCGAGGGTGAGGACATCTGGAGGAGGCACGGGGGTGGGGGTGGGGGCGGGGGCGGCGGCCACGCCAGGGAAGTCAGAAACCTCGTGAGGAAAAGGAGCAACTCGGGCAGGCAGGAGGGGGGTGGGAGGGGAGGGCACATGCCAGCAAGGGCACCTGGAGGGGTGGACACCCCAAGAGTCCGGTTTCCAACCGAAAGGCAGCAGCCGGAGTCCAGAGACAGAAAAGAGCCGGACATCTGTGACTGCAGCAGAGCCGTCCGGCGGCTGCCCCCTAAGCAAGGTGCCGCTCTGCACGGTGTCCCCCAGAGGGACAGCGGGGCAGAACCTCTGGCCGGCCTGGCACCTGGGCCTCGCCTGCCTGCCTGCCGGCTGCAGCCACAGCTGTGGGCCGGGGCCCACTCCCACGCCCCGTCCCCCCCCTCCGGACTTTCCTGGGCCCACCTCCGCTAGCAGGGACCCTTCCGGAAGGACGAGAGAAACCTGGTCCGTGTCACCATCCCCCTCTCTCCCAGAGCCGGGGCTCTCCTGTCTGGGAGACACGCCCTCCGCGAGGTTCTAGCGGGAACCTCCGGGTGCAGCGACTCTGGCTGGCCTTCGGGGCCGGCCCTCACTCTCCTCCCCAAAGCAGCAGCTCCAGCGCGCTGCCTGGACCAGCCCCCCAACTCTGGCCTCCATGGGGAGCCCCTCCCCCCAGCACAGCTTGTCCCAGTCGCACCCCAGCCCAGGGCCACCTCCTCGGGAAGCCCCAGCAGTCAGGGGGAGTAGCAGCACAAGGGGACGGACACGCGCCTGAGACAGAATTTCCCCAGAGCTTCCGAGAGCTACAGAGCCAGACCTGCCAGGGGGCGGGGTGGAGGCTCGCAGCGGGCGGTCACCAGGGCTTGGCCGCTGACCGCTGACCGCCACCGAAGGGGCTCACCTGCTCTCCCCCCAGCCCTGTCCCCTGCAGGTCGGGACCAAGGAAGGAGCCCTAAATCTAAGGCAGGTGGGGAAGGGCGCCACGCAACCGGCTGAGTGTGAGTCTCCTCTTGCGGAAAATCATAATCACTGTAATTATCTGAAAGGAGAGCGGTGGAAGACATAGCTCAGGGTTTGAGGAAGCGATTTATAAAGCACAATAAAGGATCGCGCACACGTAACAGATAATTACGAGGAGGAGGAGGAGGGAGATGGTGGCGGTGACAAGGAAGAAGTGAAACAGCAGGATCCCAGCTCCTCTGCGTGCCCACCGTGGGTGAGACCACGCGTCCGGCAGACCCGCTTTCACAGCGGCTGCCTCCGAGCCGCGCGGCGGGGGCTGCAGAGATGACGACGCTCACCGCGTGCTGAGCCCGGGGCCCGGCGGTGAGGGATGCACGGCAGTAACGGGGGGGGGGGGGGGGCGCGATGGTGGTGGTGATGATGATGGTGGAGAGGAAGGCAGCTCTAGCAGCGCCTGTGGCCGTGTTGTGTAACCTCTGCATCGGGCGTATGGCCGGCTGTGGGGATTCGCGAAGCGCTGGCCAGGGCAAGTCCTGCAGCGGTCGAGACCATTTCACCGACAGTCAGCCTGCCTGTTGGCTTTCGTGCTCCCCGACACCGTGTCCGGGTAAGGGCTCGCCTTTGGCCGTGAGGGCAGACCATCCGAGCCGCTCTGAGTGTCAGGAGGCTGATAAGCCCCACGCGGCCCGGCTGCCACGGAGCAGGGGGCCCACCCATCCAGAACGGAGCCGCCCCCCCCAACAGCCAGGGCGCGTGAACTCGGCCGAGTGAGGCCCCAGCACCGTGACAAGGGCTGCTTGTGCGAGGGGCGCCCACGTGGGCCGCGCCGTCTCCCACTCAGCCCCGGTCTCTGCGCCTCCAAATGTCAAACGTGATCACGTTCCGCCGGTGAGCGCCGGACCCAGGTGCTGTCCTCACACGAACCCTGGCCGCGAGCCACGGAGCGCGTCAAACGGTGGCCTGCGAGCCAGATGACGCCGTTACCATCTGGCGGCGCAGGAAACGGCAGGAAAGGAGGCTTGGAACATTACCGAGGGAAGCCAGTCCAGCCCAGGCTGCCACGGACGGGAGACCGCCCGAGCCCCCTGCCCGAGGGCACTAGAGGGCAGAGCCGAGTCCCCCGGACGCTGTCGGCAGTGGGGGGCCCTCGGCGCCGGGGGGGCCGCGGCCCAAGATAAAAACCGAGGGTCTTCAGTCTGACCCACAGAACAGACTCTGCCGCCCACCGGGGGGTCCTCAAGTTCTCCACAGCATCCGCTGCACCACGGCTCATGTCCAGGTCAGGACTCTGGGGTCACCTGGACACACACACACACACACACACACACACCTTGCAGCAGCGACAGTACAGGTTCGGAGCCAGGCAGGCCTGGGTGTGAACGCTTGCCCATCATTTATACTCCGTGGGACAAGGGTCATTTGACTCCCACCTCTAGGTCTTGGTTTTCTCGTTTGCGGAAGGGGCCTAAACCTGCCACCCCGCCCCCTACGATCCCGGGGAGAACGAAGCGAGAAACGTGAGCAGTGGCAATGTCCCGGCCCAGAGCCTGCTGACCGTCCACGGTCCCCTTCCGGCCTCCTCCTGTGGGCTCGGCACCTCCGCAGGGAGACTCTGCGTCTCCAGGTATGTTCCCACGGCGGCCAGCCCAGGTGGGCAGAGGAGGAGGCACTTGGGGGCCGCCCTATTTTTAGAAAGAAGGGGAGCACCCTGTCTGATGGGGACGACAGTAGTTCCCCCCTGCCGCAGAGAGAGAAGAAAAGCCAGGCGTGGGGAGAAAACGGCCAAAGGGACCACGGGGCATGTCGCCGGCCCGTGGAGAGAGCCGTGACAGGGGCCTGGGCGGCCTTGAGCAGGCGCGTCCGTCGGTCCTTCTGGACGTCCCACGGCTGCTGTCAGGCCAGGAACCCCTTCCATGGTGATGGTCCCACCGCTTAGATAGCCCACATTCTACATGGAGGTTAAACGCCTGACAGCACGGGATTCTCCCAAACAAAAATACCTTTTTTCTTTTTCATCTAAGAACAGGACAGAGGATGCCCCGGCTGACGGAAGTGGGACGCGGCACCGCCGAGCAAGGTCAAGGCGGAACAAAGGCGAAGGCGCGGAAAGGACCGAGCGCTGTCCTCTAAAACTGGACACTGCGTGTGGGAGGCCAGAACCCAGGGGACCGGACGCCCGGCTCTGGGCCCTGAACTTCGCCCCCCACCCGGCTGTGTCGGCCGCCCGGGGAGTGGCCTCATGCACAACTCGCACACGCTTGCACACTAACTGTGCCAGATGCATGTTATTGATGGTGTGGTCACACATAGTTACACTCACATGCTTTATGTTCGTATACTGCATGCATGCATAAAACGTATGTGTGTGGTGAGTGTGAGGCCCCCTTCCACGCTCTCACAGACTCACGGTCGAGGGGAGAAACCAAAAACAGACTGAACCCCTTCCCGGACAGGAAGACGGCCAGGGAAGCCCTCTTCAGGGAGCTGAAACGCTCCTCTACCAGGATGCCTGTTTGTGGGGGGATGACCAGGGCGTCCAGGGATGTGGGGGGAAGAATCAGCCTCCTGGAAGCGGGGGAGGGTCCAAGCGCCCAGTGGCCCTGAGCCAGGCTGGCCCCCCTTTGGAACATGCGGGTTCAGAGGCCCCCATTGTGTCACCCTCGCCTCAGCCGCGCCTACTGCCTGGCTCAGACCAGCAGGAGGAAAGGGGAGCACCTTCCCGAGGACAAAGGCAGCACCCTCCCTACGGTTCGCAGGCGGGGCCCGGCTGGCACCACTGCCTCACATTGTCCAGGAGCCGTGTCTGCTGCCTCTCGTGCTGTGCCCCGGCCCGGCGTGTCCCCCCCCACCTCCCAAGAGCCTGCTCAGCCGTGACTTTCTCAGTGGGGGCGTCCCACACTGTCTGTTCAAACGCTAACTGTGACGTGCACACCTTGCGGGCCAGGTGTACAAGCATCGCCAGGCGGGGTCTTTGTTCTTCTCACCGGAGGACCCCACTTGCCCAGAACAACGATGCCCAGAGCCCGGCAGACGCTGAAGACACAAACACGTGTCGAATGGATGAAATTGTGGAAGGAAGGAAGGGAGGGAGGGAGGGAGGGAGGGAAGGGGAGAAGTGAACAGGCAAAGGAGGGAGAAGAAAAACAGCAAAGACGAGCAAGAGAAGCAGAGAAAAGAGGACAGGGGTCGCCCTGGGCCCCCACGTGAAGTGGGCAGAGCTGCGCCCCAGCCGGGTCTGCATCCTCTGGAACCAGAGGACCGGGAGTGCAGATGGGCGCTGACACTTCCTCTCCGGGCACTTCCTGCATCCCAGCCACTCCCTGCGGCGCCCCCCGGCAACGCCTGCTGACACCTGCTCACTCCCGCAAGGCCGCTTCTGGTGCCACCAGTCCCCAGCCCCCACTCCCTCTCTCAGTGCCGTCCCTCTGCGAGACCCCTGTCCCCTCTGGAGGATGAGCCCTCCCCAGAGACCCCAGCAGCATTCCACCGAGTGCTGGTACACCAGGGGCACAGCTGGGCTTCGTCGACAGACGGACACGTGGAAGGAGGGGGAGAGAGGGGAAGCCGGGCCTCAGAGACAGCCAGTCCCGGGCAGCTCCCCCGGTGACCCGCTGACCCGGTGACCCGGTCCCCTCCGAGGCCCTGCCCCTCCCTGGTGGGAAGGGGCGTAGAAGCACTTTCCTGGGAGCCTGCAGCTCAGCAAACACGGCCCCTCCCCTCCCCATCCTCCCCCTGGCGGCTCCAGGGTCCCCCGCCCAGCAGGTCTGCATCCCCCTGAGCTTCTCCACGGCCCTGGCCAGTGTCAGGGCTGGGCACTGCACGGCGGCTGGCCTCACTCTTAGGAATAAGGGTGTTGCTGGGGATGACAAGTGCCACCCCTGGGGAACCATGGGCACTTCTGGGGGGCCAAGGCGTCATGGGCAAGGAGGCAGGGCCCTGGACAAGCCAGCTCCAGGTAAGACAGGTCTGTCCCCCAATGAGACCTGCTTGGGGAAAGATGCCGACGACCCAGCCCCTCCGGTCGTCCCTGCATCGGGGTCCCGCCCGCCATCCAGCACCCCACAAGGAGAAGTCACGGGGCGGCGGCTCCATGCTGGACGAGGCTCGGTGCCCCTACACACCAGCTGCGCGTGGACAGAACTGCCGCTGAGCATGCTGGGAGAATGGGGGCCATGATGGCCGCCCCATCTCGCTGCCCACCCAGGGCTGAGTCCCACTAGGTGGGGAGCTTCCCCCCACCCCAGTAACAAAGTCAGCAGGCTCACGCCAATGCGGGGACCCCCAGGGTCACACAGCCACCGAGAAGGGGACAGCTGTGTCCCCCTGCCAAGTCTGGGACGCCCCCACAGCACAGAAGAGAGGGCGGCCTGGCCTTGACCCATCTGCCCAGCAGGAAAGGGGAGGCAGCCTCTGCCAGAGGTCACGACCCCCGTTCCCACCCACCAGCCAGCGGTCACCTGGCCTCCTCCGGACCTAACCCTCGGGGGCAGTGCGCTGGCTCCCCCAGGGCTGCGCACGTCCCCCTGCAGGGCGGTGCCCCGGGCTGCGTGACCTGGGGGAAGGTGCTGCACCGAGGGGCTGGGGGCCAGCAAAGGTGGACGTGCGTCACCCCGCCCCGCCCCGGCGCCAGGCTCCCTGCCCAGGGCTGGGACGCAGAGCCCAGGGTCAGTCCTGTCTCCTGCAGGAGAGCACTGCCAAGGAGGGCAGCTCCACACCCCTCTGTCACCTGACCCCTCCACCACAACACCCCTCAGAGCACGGGACCCCGCGTCTGGCGCTGAGCTCCCCACTGGACACGTGAGGCGCATGCCCAGTCTGCACAGGACGGGGGACGAGGTGGGGCTCGGTGGACTGCAGCCAGGCTGTGTGAGGCTCGGTGACCGCGTGGGCGTTGAGAGCCGTTACTGGCCGGCGGGCAGCTCTCCACCCCCCAGTACCCGGGGTCCTCCTGCTCCCTCCTCACGACGCAGCCACAGCGTCACCTCTCCCAGCAGGCCTGGCAGCTCCCAGGTTGGGTCAGTCGGGCAGGTGCCCCCTGTCCGGGTCCTCTCAGCACCGGACCCCCTCCTGCGGGGGCTCCGCTCACACGCAGGCAGGTGACAAGCCCCCTCCCCTCTCCCCGGGGCCTGGCGCAGGGCTGAGCACACGGGAGGCCCGAAGCCCGACGGCGGACTCCGTCTACCCTTCCGTCGGCCCCTCTCCTCCACTCACGCGTGGGCTTCCTCCCCCGGTCTGAGCTGCTGAATGGGGCCAAATGGGTGAGCCGGACCCAGGAGGGAAGTCGGGTTACTTACCCGGAGCCCTTGCAAACCGGGAGGTCCATCCTTGCCTTCGGGACCCGTCAGACCCTTCCGGGAGGAGAGAGAGCAGAAGGAGACACCGGTGAATCCAGGGTTCGGGGCCACGGCAGCTCGGCCCTCGCTCCAGCTGGGCAGGGAGACGCCGGCAGTAGCCCAGGCATCTCGGCTCTGAGCCTTCTGCCCTCGCCGCGCTCAGCGGGAAGGGGTGGGGTTCTCCTACTCTCGGGCACTGGTGGTGTGCCACACGGGAGAGTCGGCCCGAATAAGGGAAACTGTCCGAGAAAGGCCCCTTCCAGGGAGCAAGACCGCCAATCGGGGCAGGAAGAGGGCACACCTAATGCCAGTCCTGTCCCCGGTCCCCACGCCGTGCACCTGCACTGTGACCTTGGACAGGCCCCCCGGCCTCCCTGAGCCTCGGAGAGCCCCTCTCTGAAGTGAGGGGAGATGGTGGTGGTGGTGATGATGATGATGATGAAGGTGATGATGATCTCCAAGCAGGGAGTGAAGTCCAGGAGGACCAGAGAGGTTGCGTCGTGCCACCAAGACTCAAGGCCACGTGGCGGAGGACCCGCAGCCTGGAACCGTGGGTCCTGGCTCCTAAGCCCAGCACCTCCCTCAGCCACGTGGCCCCTCACGAGAGCAGGCTGCAGTTGGCTCCCACCCGAGTCCCTGTTGTGGGCCCCCAGCACACGGCACACTCTGTGTTTGGGGCTGGGAGAGGTCTTGGCCCGGGCCTTAGGCTGACCCTCTCACAGACCTGCTGCCCCCCGTTAACTGGGGCTTGAGGGGGAGCCCTCTGGTTGTTTCTCTGACCCCTTCCCAGGGGTGTTCACCGCCAGCACCACGTGTGGTGCTAAACCCAGTCCAGGGGAGCACCTAGCCCAGAGGCCCCTGCAGGAGCCCAGCCAGCCCCGCGGGGGCCACCAGCTGCAGAGGCTGAAGGCTGGGGCCTCCCTCCTCGCTCTCTGCTCTCTGTGCGCGGGTCTGGAGGAGCCACGCGGGCAGAGGATTCTCGTCCAGCCCCTAAAGACGGCACACCACGCTCGAGAGCCCGTCATCCGTGTCTCCTCCCCACGTCGCCAGCCTTCCTACTTTGCCTGACATGCAGTAGGCGGGCACAAATGCTCGGAGCTTCTTCCTTCTCTCCCGCCCTCGTGTGCCACAGCCACAGGCGCCTGCGGGGGAGGGGCACACCGCTGCAACTGGGATCCTGGAGCAAGGGCGGCGGCCCGATGAGCGAGCTGGCCGTGCACCGCCGGCTCAGCTCATTCCAGCTCCGCGGGCGCCGGGAAGGGAAGGGACTCTCCTCCACACGTCTCAGGAGGGGCCGGGGCCGACAGACGGCACAGGTTCAAGGCTCAGTGCTGCTGCTCGCTGGCCGTGGGCCTCTGTGAGAGCCACTCAGGATCCCTGCACCAGCGTCTTCACTGGCAAGAGCGGAAAACACACCCTCCCCCTCGCAGGTCCCCCCCCACACACACACGTGCCTGCCCGTGAAAGCACACTGCGGTGCAGACGCCGCGCACTGCGGGCCGACCACGAGCCTGCAGATCACACAGGCACACACCTGCTGTACCGTCCCCGACGGCGGTCACGCCGGGAGAGGGACCTGGAGACTGGCCCTGCAGGGGGGGAGCCAGATGTGGACGGTTGTGGCCACAGCAGGTGGCCTGTCCGGCCTGAACTCTCTGACCCGGAGCCGATATGCTTACACGGGGATGAAACAGCTTCTACGTTTCTTCCAGTGTCACCCCGGCGACACGCTCCCCGTCTACCCTAACGAGCACGGGGCCTGGCCGGCGAGATAGAGCAGCGGTGCGTGCACATCTCGGGCGGAGAACTGCCTTACCTCCTGCAGCAAAACCCGTCACCTGAGGCGGACGGCAGCCTCCCGCCCGGGAGCACGGGGCGGCCCCTGACCCGAGGAGGCCCCGTGCGCTTGTTAACTACCCCACGTGCCTGCACGCACGGCCCGGGACGATCGCGGGGGCCCTGCCCGGGGCCTCCTCACCAGTGGTCGTCCACATGTCATTAAGCCCCTAATGGAGGGGAAACCGAGCCAGGGGCGGGGGCCGCTGTGGAGTCCGCCTTGATTGGGACCCGGGAGCAGCCCGCGAGCACTGGACGCGATTCAGCGGGCGGCGTGGCGCCCAACATTTCCGTCCGTTTTGTCAGAACAGACACTGAATCAACAGGCCGAACACCCGAACCCCGGCCGTGGCCTGTTCGAGACCCGGGGGGCGGGGGAGCGGCTCCAAGGGCAGGCGCCCGGGCTTCACACCTGGGGACGGCGCGACCTTTGGCCGCTCTCTTCTCTCTTCCAGGGTTCAGTCACCCTCCCCAACCCGACCCCCCACCATGCAGGATGGTGAGGCCATCACCAGCCACTCGGGTGGTGTCAGGAGCCTCTGACATGGCTCGGGGCTCGGGGCTCAGGCAGGAGAGGCCTGCCTCCCCCCACCTGCAGGTACCCAGAACAGACCCTGGGCCAGAGAGGGGGCACTCACCGGAGCTCCGGGAGGCCCGGGAGGGCCCTGGTGACCCCGCGGTCCTGGGACCCCCTGGGGACACAAGCCAAATACGCATTAGCCACAGCTCCCTCCCACAGCAGACCAGGGCCACCCTCACCCGTGACCCTTTGCTGACCCAGAGTCCACTTCCACAGGTCCCAACAGGGACCCCGAGGTGCCGGGAGGTGCAGGGTGGACCCTGGCATTCCTGGCAGGAAGACCCGCGGACGCCTCTCTTGCTCGCCTGCAGAAGGACACCGGGCTCCTTCTGAGCTCAACTGGCAGTTTCGGCCCCCTGGCCTTGGGCTTTCTGCCTCTGCTCCCGCCTAAAGCCCCCCAGCAGCGGGGGCAGGGGGGCCCACGTTCGCCTTACCTGCTCGCCCTTCAGGCCCTCTCTCTGCACCTGCGGGACAAACCGGCGTCAGCAAAGGGGGCGGCACTTCCTCAGCGGTCAAGCTCGCTCGGCTCCACAAGGGGTGCCCGCACGCGAGCTGTCGTGCGGTCATTTCAGACCGTCCTCTGATTTCTCCCCACTTTTCGTGGGGGGCAGCCTGCGCCCTCCCAGAATTCTGCTGAGACGGGGGTCCTTCCACCACTCAGTGCCACCAGCCTGGGAGCCCAGGGCTCTGGCCGCCGAGGGCAGAACCACTTACCACGGAGCCCGGTACGCCCGGCGGTCCTGCGGGCCCCACGTCACCCTGCGGAGACACGACAACCGTCTCAACAGAGGGCACGTTGTGCCGCCTTCCCCCCGAGGCCCTCCCGCTGCTCTGAGGCCCCTGCGCATTCATGCACATCCACAGGGCCCCTCCTCCTCCGCACGCCGCCGTACACGGCCGTCACGCTGGCCGCACGCCCTCCTGCGGTGCACCCCAGTGTTCTGTGGGAGGAGACTGGTTCTCTCTGTGGTCACACCGGCCCGGGGCCCTGGCGGGTCCTTTCACAACCACGTCCTGCTCGGGAGCAGCCCTCGTGCACGGCTGCACGGGCACCTGCCTGCACCAGGAGCACCGAGAGCAGAGACGACACCTTCCAGTGCATCCCTCCTACCCAGTCCGTGTTCCAGCCTGCGGCCTGTGGCCAGCCTGCAGGACTGTTGGCCGGAGAAAGGACCGGCACGAATGCTGTGCCCGTCCTCCTCCACCTCCACGAGTCACACAAACAAGACCCGCCCAGTCTCCTCCTCCGCTCCCCCCAGGAGGCCAAGCTGGGACGATGGGGGCTGAGCAGACCCACCCCCTGGCTGGGGGCTACCGCCTGGCTCTACTCAGGGCCTGTGTGTCCTCCTGCTGTCACCCCGCTTCCCCCTGGCTGGGACAAGGACACAACCTGCAGCCAATGTCCCCACCTGTGGCCTGGGGACATGGCTGTTCATGTTCTCCCAGGGGCTAGCTCGGGGAGCAAGGGAGCATTCAGAAGCTGCTGTTGATAACATTGGCAAAGAGGGAAGGAGCCGCTGAGTGGATGAGAAAGTGCCCGTCAAACCCTGAGGCTGAGGAGCGGGCATGAGTGACTCTCACGGCCCATCTGTCCCCCTCGGCTGCCCTGTGCCACACGTTCTGTCCTGTGGGCCCCGAACAGGTGTTCTCGGACACCAGAACGGACCGGGTCACCACCCCCTCGGTCCCCACTGCGGCCCGGCACAAGGAAAAGTCACCTCTCTTTCCACAGCGTCAGGTGTGTGTCTAAAACCTCAGCTGACCCCGCTGTTTAAGGCTCTTTTTAACTCTGGACAGGACGCCCCACTGGCCCAGGCTTGTGCCCTCACCCGTACAGCAAGGGGTTCAAGAGCTCAGCCCCGTGGCCCCGGGGACTTTTCCGAGTTGTCAACACCCAGGATGCGTCTCAATGACGACCGCCCCAAATGAGCTGAGGGGCACCGTCGTCCGGGCACCCAGGTTTCCGGGTTATTCCACCAAGCGCTCCAAGTAATTCCAGGGCCCGGCCTTGACCCCCACCTCTGCGGCATTCACCATGGTAACCGACAATAACTCAGCTGCTTCCCAAACGGGAGGGGCCAGGAAAGCTGTCCACACAGTGGCAGCTTAGGGTTTGTAATAATCAAGTCCCTCTCTCTCTCTCCACTCATCTCTCTCTCTCTCTCTTTCTCTCTCTCTCCCCCCTCTCCCTCTCCCCCTCCCCCTCCCTCTCTCTCTCCCCTCCCTCTCTCCCCTCCCTCCTCCCGCCTCCCTCTCTCTCTCCCCCTCTCCCTCTCTCTCCCTCTCTCTCTCCCTCTCTCTCTCCCTCTCTCTCTTCTTCTCTCTCTCCCTCTCCCTCTCTCTCTCTCCCTCCCCGCCCTCTCCCCCAGTAGCAGGAAGTCACGGCCAGGCCCAAACTTCAAAGGTCCCTTCTTCCCAGGGACATGAAATAAACCACCTACTTATTTTGGGATTCAGCATCATGTCAAAGAACCACAAGAGCATTTTAGAGTCCTGACACCAGGATAGGACAACAATGTGAATCTCGGCTCCAAAAATACTCAGGCGGAGAGAACAGCTCACTCAGCCTGCAGGGCAGCCTGAGGGGGGCGGGGGATGCAGTAGACCTGAGCTGGGCAGAGCCAGGCCCCCCACAGAGGCGCTGCAGCCTGCCCGGCCCGCGGACCCGTTTGCTCGTTTGTGACGTCCGCCCGGTCTGCTTCCAGAGTCCGGGCAGCCTCTCCCTCCTCCTGCGTTTCCGGCGTGGGCCAGGAGCGTGTCCCAGGCGGCCAGTGACCCTCCCCTGTGCTCAGAGACATGAGTGGACATGCTGTGCCTCTGGCCACCCCGTCAGAGTGTCCCTGGGTCCCTCCTGCGCTCCCTTCCCTCTTCCCACCTCATCTGAAGTCCCCGCGTCTCATGTCCTTCCCAGGGGCCTGGCCACGAGCCTTGGGCTCTACCCAGTCACCCCTCCTGCTGTGACCCCAAACCCACTGCATGACCCGAACGCCTGGGGAGGTTATTCCCTTCACGGTCATGTTCAAAGCCCCTCACGACCCGCAAGCAAGTTTCACACAGAGCCTGTTTAGCCGGGGGGCGGAGGGGCTGTGTGGCCCCGTTGCCTGAGCCGCGCCTTGTTGGAAAAGGCACCAAGACAGGGGCCAGCGTGACGAGAGACACCCTTGTCATCTGTTCACGAAAGACCCAGCACACGCTCGGACCTGTGACCCTGGTAAAGTCGGAACCCTTTGCAGGCCTCACAGAGGGGGGGAGGGAGAGGGAGGAGGAGGGGCGAGACTTGTGTATTTAAAACTCCCGGCCTACCCTGGTCCACAGGCAACTTAAGTGTTCTAGTGCGCCTGCGTATGACATGGTAGGAGTTGGCTTGTCAAGTCAGTTTTTGTTCCTCAAAGTAAAAACACATTCAAATGCAGTAACGAGAAGTTACGTGCTAGCTGAGTTGCCGGTGCCACCGCACCAGGTTCGTCTGGGCTCCGTTCCCACAGCTCCAGCCTGCCCCCGCCCCTCGCCCCGCCCCTCGCCCCGCCCCTGGCCCCGGCTTACCTTCTCTCCCCGGGGCCCGGCCACGCCGGGAGGGCCAGGGCTTCCCTAGGGGAGAGAGGGGAGGGGCTGTCAGCGTGGGTGAGTGGAGCAGATGGGTGGAGGGGACGCAGCCCAAAGCCCTGATTTGCTCCCCCCCCCCCCCAAGACATAGACCCCTGGACCAGACTTCCAGAAAGTTCTTCCTCAGCTGACATCTGCCCATGGCCCCTCTGCACCCACACTGGCACTGCAGCAGGGAAAACACCCTCTAGGTGAGCCATGCCCTCTCCTGGGGAGCACGAGGGACGAAAGAGCACCTGGCGCTCCAGGGGGCAGGGGGCGGGGGCAGGGTGCTGTGCCTGCCCCAGGCACGGGGCCAGGAGGGCCGAGTCGGCAGTGTAGGCTGGAATCCCGGGGTGCTGAGGGCCGGCAGGGTCTCCGGGACCAGCGACCAGGGCAAGGGCCACCTGAACTCTGCACCTGGATTAGTCAACGCCACAGGGAAAGCCGGGGCCCGGGGGGCTGGTGTAGGAGGTGCTGAAGGCGAGGCCCCCTCCTCCTCCCTGTTGCCAGGAGGAACCTCCTACACTGGCCCGCACCTGCACCAGGGCCCACCTACCTGTGCTCCCTGCTCCCCAGGCTTCCCGGGGAACCCGTCCAGGCCTCGCTCCCCCTGGGGAAAGGAGGAAAGGGAGGAAAAGGAAGAAATGCAGAACAGACGGACATGCCCAGGGCCAACGCCAAGAAGAGGGAAGGCAGGCGAAGGCCCTCAGTGTCCAACTGCCCTCGGCTCCCCTCCCCACCAGGCACCTTCAGGGCCAGGTCGGCCACACACACACACACACACACACACACACACACACACACACCTAGTGTACTGGGGGCCAAGGAGCATAGGTCCAAGGTCAGAGAAACCAGGTCCCTGGCTCTGCTTCTCATTTTCCAAGTCTGTGACCCAGGAAAGGCCACGGGGCCTCTCTGAGGCCCGGTCTCCTCACCTCCCCGGTCTTCGCGGTCGGAGGAAGGCCTGTGAGGTCTGGAAGGCAGCTCGCAAAGCTGCGGGCGCGTCTCACTCCTCACCCGTTCACCCAGTGAGTGGGTGTGACCATCCTCTACCTCACCGGTGCTCGGGGAGGACCTAAGAGTTCATCGCTGGCTAAGGCTGGGCCACCGTACGTCTACACGACCACCCAACACCCCCCATCTGCTGACACCCAGATGGAGCCGGGTGTGAGTGTCTCACTGGCTGTGCGGTCCTGGCCAAGGACTGTGATTCACGGGACGATGATGATCCCGTCCTCGAAGGCACCTGACCGAGGGGGGGTGACAATCTGCCTAACACCCCTGTGGGTGACCCCCCGGCCCCACACTGGCCATCTGAGCCAAAGCCCACAGAGGCCACTGTGTCCCAAGCACAGGAACCCCTCGTGTCTCGTGGTGCCGGCCAGGGTCCCGCTCCCAGGCGGCCCTGCGGACTGCAGCTGAGGGAAGGTGACTCAGCGAGGTGGGCTCAGGCGCAGGGGGGTCGGCAGCCATGGTTGCCCTCGCCGAGGTCCTCAAAGGCAGCGACGCCTTCCTGCTCCCACCTGCCGCTCTCGCTCATCCCTCTGCTGGCTGGTCCCCCCCACCTCGCCCTGCAGGACTCACATCACCGCCACCTCCACACCCTTTTCCTGCGAGGCATCAGCCCTCTCCTCCTCCTTGGGGGCTCATGGAGGCCTCCCCCGCTCTCCATGCAACGCACCTTCATTACCCAGGTTACTCCCCCGCGTCTCACGGGAGGACACGACCCAGGAGCGTGTCCCCGGGGCCCTGTGCAGGCATGCGCAGTGTGGCCCCCAGGTGGCAGGCACTGAATCACTGGAAGGCTGCCTGTGGAAATTATTCTGAACTCTACTTTTATTTTTCCATGACTTCATGGCTTATTTTTATTTGTGGGGTTTTTTTTTCAGGTTGGTGCCTCTCTCTCGGGATGTTGTTTTTCTCCGAATGACGGAGGCTGCTTGGCTTCTGGCTCATTCTGCTGTGTGAGCCTTGGGCTGCCTGCCCGAGGGGGCCGAGGCTGCACCCTCCCCCGGCCCAGCCCGGTGACCGCGGGCATGGCGGGGCTTCCAGGCAGATGGTTGGGAGGCCTCAGTGTTCTCTGCATAGATGCCCTGGGGCGCGGTCCTCTCCATCTGGGGACAGAAAGCAAGGCTGCCGCTGGCCAGGCCAAGCCGAAGTTGGGGGACAGGGTGGGTGGTGGTGAGGAGCCAACTCGGCCGCTCCAAGCGCACGGCCCCAGTGAACCCCAACAGCTGCCCCGGGTCCCCAGGCCCCACCTCCGTTGGCAGAACCTCTCCCGGTTCGGCAGTGTGGTCTGCAGTTTCTCTGCGTCCCGCACCTACGTGAACCTAATCGTCATGTATTTTCCATCCTTCAGGAATTATTTCGACATCCTCAAAGAAGGACAAACACATTCCTATTTGCAAGCACTGTTACATATTGATTCTTTAGAAAGTCTTTTCATTCGGTGAGTCTTGGGGTGAGCGAGAGCTGCCTATTTTCTCTCTCTGCCACCCAATTCCACGTCTGTCCCTTCCCCTGCTCTTCGTCTGAGTGCCAGGAGGTTGGGGGCGGGCTGAGGCCAATGACAGGCGAGGAAACCGAGGCCCAGAGGTAAAGCCACTCACCCCCCGAGAGGCGTGTTTGCACCGGAGCTGAAACCTGGGCCCTTGGCCCTCAGTCCACGTTGCTGCCCTCCACGGGGTCTGGGCAGAGCCCCTGGGGGAGTGGGCGGTCTCTCCCGTGGCTCCCGGAGTGGCCGAGCTGGTGGCGCCCTGGAGCCCACAGCACCCAAGGGCTCACGTGACAGGCGAGGAAACTGACAACCAGAGGGGGTGTCTCTGGTCCAGGGTCCCAGGGACACTCAGTGATGGGGCCAGGAGCAAAGCCAAGGCCGCCCATCTCCCAGGGCAGGGCCCCCCCCGACATGAGGCTCAGCAAAGGGCAGCCTGCTCAACGGGGTCGCAGCCAGCCGCCGCCCCCACTCCACCTGAAGTGGAGGGCCAGCCGGGCACCGAGCGCCGGCATCTCACTTCCCCACCTTGGCATTTCCAGGTCAGCGCAGCCGGAGCCAAGATCCCCCCCGGCTACCGAGAGGCACAGCTGCGGGCGCACGGCGAGGGCCTGGCTGGACGCGGCGTCAGCAGTCTGCGGGGCTGGTCAGCACGGAGCAGGGGGGCCAGAGGGACACGGCTGGGTGCTGGCAGACCTGGGTTTTCGTGAGCGGGGGAAGGGGGAGCAAGAGACGGGCCGGGGAAGGTGGTTGCCCAAGAGAGCGCAGAGACGGAGAGAGAAGAAGGGAGGCAGGGGCCCACACAGCAGGGTCGCTTGCTGGCTGAACCCCCTGGGGGGTGTGGGCGGAGCCGTAAGGAAGAGCCCGGTGAGAGGTCAGAGGAGAGAGAGCATGTTGTCCCCAAAGGCTTGACACCCAGTTTTCCTCCGTTGCTGTTTGTCTGTGTCAGGAGTTGCCGACGCTGCGCTGACCAGTCAAGCATGACAGAGGACAAAGCCTGGACGACTGGCCACCAGCCTGGCTCCTGGCACCGGCCGAGGGGCAGCCGGGGCTCTTGGAGGTGGAGGGGGGCAGGGACCAGCGGTCACCCTCAGCAGACTCAAAGCCTGGCTGTCCCCCCTCCAGCTGTGTGACCAGGGGCCGACGACTCGGTTTCCCGTCTGCAGAGGAGGCTGCTGTGAGGGCGAGCGAGCGGACACGTGGGGAGGCTTAGACAGTGCCCGACAGGTGGAAGGTGCTTATTGAAAACCGACCACGTGGAGCCGAGAGTGGCCAAGAGTGGAACACGGGAAAGGAGCGACATCCATCAGCTGAAAGGGGCCGGCAAGAGGGGAGCGTCGCAGGAGAGGAAGGGTATGAGCCAGGGCACCAGAGGGCCTAGAGCGGAGAGACCGGGCCAGCGGTCCGGAGGCCTGAGCCCGCCTCCGACTCAGTGAGCGCCGGCTGCCGGCTGCAGAGACTGAGACCTCGCAGGTACTGGTTTCCTCGCCGCAGGGCAGTAATAAGACGCAGGACAAGAAAACAGGCGGCTGCCGCACAGGATCGCTAAGACCTCCCCTGCCCGTCACGTGCCCCCGTCGCTGGGAGGTGTGTGTGCAATCCCGGTGAAACGCTCTCCTGGGCCAGAGCACCTTCCGGTACCAGGTGCAGAGAGAGGAGTGATCTTTAAAACTCGCATCAACCCCAGGACAGGTGGCCCCTGGCTTCAGGCGGCAGGTCTCAGAGACCAAGGGCGTCCTCCTCGCGCATTCGCCCTCCGGATCCCTCCGCTCCGGTCCCCGTGCTGCGGCCCCGAGTCCCGACAGCAGAGGGCGCACGCACCCCACTTACAGCCTGTCTTCCATGCTAATTGCCCGGAGAACTCTGAGTGCTGGGTGTTGGTGGGCACATTCCACGTGGGAGGCTGTGCGGCGTGCTGCTTCCACGCCGCTGGCTCCAGAAAGGTTTGCCAGATGAGCGCATGAGCGTACCTCGGTGGGCCCAGCACACGGCGGGGATTCAAACCAATACCGGACCGCAGTCCGGGCTGGTGGGCGGCCCCACCCACCCTTCCAGAACAACGTGCACTGAGGGTGACATTCCTGTGTCTGCCTCCACAGCCGGCTTCATCCGACCCTCAGAGCCTCTTCCGGAGGCAGCCAGCGTCACCCTAAATGTCAGCAAGTCTGGGAGCCTGGGCGCCGCCCGGGAGCTGGGAGAGGCGGGGCCGCGGGGCAGGTCTGCTGCTGCTGCTGCTGCTACGGACGCAGAAGCCGGTGCTCTTGCCGCTTTGCTAGGGCCGCCGGGACGGGACCCCTGGGAAACCGTCCGGGGCCCTCGGGAGCTCTCGGCTGTCACCGCCCCTCCACATGGTCCTGTGAGCGCGTTCTCCGATGGAGTGGGGGCCCGCTGCGCCCAAATCTGGCCCCCCAGCGAGGGGACCCCTCTGTGTGACTTACTAGATCCCCTTACAGTGTGCCGCGGTCCCACGTTCAGTGGCGCCTGCACAGCCCACTCGGGTCCCACTGCCCCTCCATCACCAGGAGGTCCTCCTGCCCGCAGAGCCGGCATATCCCGCTGCGCCCCCAAGGCACCTTCCGGAAAACGCCCAGAGCCAGGGCCGCACCCCTCACAGAGAACGCCGGGCAGCAGGCACTGGCCTGGCTGACGGATGGGGGTGGCTCGCTCTGGCCCGGCTCCACGCCGGCCGAGGCTGGGCAGCTGGACGGGCCAGTCCTGCGGGGGAATGGAAACTTCCTTCCTGCTGATGCAAGAAGTCAGGTGCGTGGTGCAGTCGGCTGTTTCAGGGCCATCAGATGCAAGGACTGGGAAGGAGCCTGAGGTTTCACACAGCCGGGCTCCTCCGACAGATGGGGAGACGGGGGTGCAGAGAAGGGACCAGCTGTCCCAGAGCCGCCCAGAAAGTCAGCGCCGGAGTCAGAAATCGCACCCAGGCTGAGCCCGCGGAGCCCAGGCTCGTGCCTCCCCCTCTCTCTGTCCTCCCACCTCCTGCATGGGTGGCACGTGCTGCTCAGCGCGGTTCAAGGGCTCACAAAGGTGAACTCATCTAATGCCCGTTGTAGCCTCCTGCAGTGGGTACAGCTCCCCCAGCGGTGAGGGCGCCCGGAGGGACACTGGCTGAGCTTCTTTCTGGGACCTCACCTGGGGTCCACACACGTGGGCACACACACTTGCTGTGCACACACTCGAGTACGTACACTGCCTGCACAGGCAGGCATGGGCATACACGCACACATGAGCACAGGTGTGCACACACAAACCAGCACAGGGCGGACAGGCCCGGGCGCCTGCTTCCTGTCTCCAGAAAGCTGACTGTACCTACCTTCTCTCCGCGGGCCCCCCGCTCCCCTCGCTCTCCTTGGAGACCCTGGGGAGAGGGAAGGTCGGAGTCAGCATCTCGGCCAGCCTCTTCATCCTCACTGCGGGCCCCCGGCGGTGGCCCGTGCATAGGCTGCCGGGGACACTGGTGGTGAGGGGCCCCCCAGAAAGCCCCCCTGCACACACTGGGCTGCTGTCCTCCCTCGGGCCTGGCCGCCCAGCTTGGCCCTTGCCAGGGTGCAGGTGAGCTCTCCGGTCTGGTCCCCTGGTCCAGGTGACCCAGGGCCTCCTGGCTAGACAGGAAGACCCCCCCCCCAGCCCCTGAGTTAATTCATCCAGGGACAGGAACGTGGCTTCAGAGTCAGTCCCCGCTGCCGGCCAGAGCCTGCAGTCCGGACACCACCACCCCACTGCCATCGACACGGGCAAGACAGCAGATCCTCTGCGGATGGATGTGCGGGGCGGGGCACCTGTCACACAGAGACTGGGCCCTGCCCCTGGACAAGGGCCCAGGACCCCTCCAGACAGACGCCCATACTCACGGGAGCTCCGACGTGGCCAGGGGGCCCAGGCAGCCCAGGCAGTCCGTGGGGTCCCTGCAGAGCCGCGTTCACAAGGAGGTGGAACGGGGCGGAGAGGTGGGAGCAGAGACGACACTCTGTCAGCACCAGGCGTGAGGCAGCACCCGCTGCCCGTCACCCGCCACGTGCAGCCACACCACTCCACGAGGTTGCCCAGAGAGGCCCCCACCGCCATTGCCGTCTCAGCTGAGACCCATGACATCCCCTGCCTGGTGGAGCCAGGACCCATCCCGGATCTGCTCAACTTCAAGGGCGGGCTAGCAGAGGGCCGGCTCTGAGCTCTGAGGAGGCCAGCGCCACGATTCCATGTCCATGGGTCCCTGCCCTGTGCCCCTTGTCCCCTGACCTACGCCCCTTGTGCTGTGACCTGGCCAGGACAGGCACACAGCTGCCAATCAGCGTGACTCTGCCTGCAGCTCGGGGTTCGCACCCAGCCCCGGGGCCCGAGCCTGGACAGGCCCTGACCACACCCGGCAACCCTCTGAGGAGCCCGGAGGGCCCCTGTGGCCCGAACCATGAACTGCTGCAGCTTTTAAGCAATTCGTTTGGCAGCATCTGTTAAAAGCTATTAAAATTAAAACGTGCATTGCCTCAGCCAAGGGAATGCTAACTTTTTGTTGTCTGTCCTGCTGAAAGGAAAACGCAGTCACACCCACAGAGACACACACTCAGGCACACGCACTCGCTGCTCCGCCCACTTCGGTAAAAAACTAGTGACACTGGACCCCACCTTGGGGCCGGGGGCGGGGGAGCTGCGCAAGTCAGGGAGCAGCCACACCGAGGGACAGCGAGCCTCGATGAGGAGAGCGGGGGGAGGCTCCCCGGGCTAGGTCGAAAGGGGTCCCTGCCCCCTACCACCCCCAGTGCACGAAAAGCACACACACAGAGTGTGGCAGGACTCACTTCTGTTAGAATTTAGGGGAAATTAAACAGACACACACCCGAGCAGCGTGCAGTTAGGACACGAGGAGGCTAGGTAGGGGTGCGTGGGGGCGTCCCCCCTGCTCCTAGAGCAGCCGGCTCTGCTCCCAGACCTGCCCCCTGGGGACGCGAGTGGAACGCAGCTGGAGGCGACACTTACCCGCATGCCCACCTCACCCGGCAGCCCCGGCTCTCCAGGCTCCCCCTGCACACAGAGCAGGACACGGTCACCACCCAAGGGCCAGCACACCCGGCAGCCCGAAGCCAGGGCAGCTGCTCCTGGGCTCGGAGCGCGTCCCCGACGCGGCAGCCCCCAGTGGTCAGAGACCAGCGCCCCCCAGGGCCCCTCTCTGTGAGCAGAGAAGCTGGTCCTCACGGCCGGGGGCGGTGCCGGCTCAGCCGCCCGAGCTCCTGGGCCGAGGCCAGCAGGGCCGGGCGTGGGCAGTGGGGCGGGAAAGCCGGGCCACGGGAGTGGCGGCCAGTGCGGGCCTTGTTCATGGAGAAAGCGTCTGCACATTCGGGGGGAAGGAGAGGGCCTCGGGGCGCCTGGGACCCCCTTTCCCTCCTCGTCTCCCCCCCCAGACCTCCTGTCCTGGCACGCTAAAGGCCGAGGGCTCAGGAGGCGCCCACGAGTCAGGGCCCCCACTGTGAGGCCCGATCACACGTGGCTGAGAGTGGCAGAGGGAGCAGCGGAGCCGGCTGCTGGGGCTTCTCAGTGGAGAAGGAGTGTGGTGGTCCCGTGCAGAGGCGCAGTGGGGGGCCAAGGAGAGGGCAGCGGCTGGCCCTGCAGGGTGCAAGGCGCCCTGTGGGCCCTACCCCGGCTCCTGGAGCAACAAACTGGGGTCGTGGGTGAGTCCTTAGCCTTGGACTGTGACTTGCTCCCAAGTCAGGGCCCTGAGGACGAGGAGACCGCCTGCACTGCACTGCTTGTCACCTGACCGAGACGCAGCTTCCGGGGACACACAGCTGACGCCCGGGGGCACCAGCTGCAGGGGGAGTGATCGTTGTGAGGCCGACCTCCGGGGGCCTGGGAGCTGCCCACATAAACGAGCCCCAGCTTGGCCCAGGCCTGGCCCAGGCTGCCCCTGTGGGGGCCAGCAGGCTCTGGCCGGGCCCCCGGGCCGGCGCTGCCGCGCGGGAAGGGTGGTGGGAGCACACGTACCCGCACGCCTTTGCTGCCGTCTCTCCCGGGGAGGCCGGGCGGGCCCAGGGAACCCTAGGGTGACAAAGAGAGCAGCCATTGGTACAGGAGGAGGACAACGCGGCAAACAGGCCCCCGGCAGGCTGGTGCTGTGGGGACAGGCCAGGCTGGGTGGTGGCCCAGATTCTGCTGCTCAGAGGGGGGCCCAGCCGCCTGGACATGGGCTCCACCCGGACGGTGAGAGGAATGCAGATTCTCAGGCCGCACCAGGGCCAGGTCTCGGGGGCCCGGGAGGTGGGGGGCTCAGCCCCCAGCCGCCCCGCCGGTGTCCAAGGCCCACGTCCACCCCAGCCCCGCCCTGCGCTGACCTGAGCGGATGGCGTGGCAGCGACACCCCCTGCTCACTGCCGCTTCTCCGCCACTGACGCCACATTCGAGCGTTCCCCACAGGGGGGCCATCCTGGAACGAGGACCCCTCGGAGGGAACGCAGCGCTCGCCCTGGGGGCCAGTCACCCAGGTGAGACGGCAGGTCCTCGCACGGCCAGTGTCCCTCCCGCTGCTGTGGGTGGGAACGCCCTGTAGCCACGGGAGCGGGGGGGCGGGGGGGGGGAGGGCCACCTCGGGGCAGGGCCCCAGGACTCCCAGGACGGTCTCATACAGGGACCTAGGCAGGAGTCCCGCTACCGTGCCAGAGGGGGCCCCAGAGAGTTCCGGAACCTTCCCTACGCCCACAGTTGTCACACATCCGGGAGCTGGCAACCCTGCGCTCCCCCTGCCCGCCGTGCCCTGTGCACTCGGTCCCCTCCTGAGCCCTGTGGCTTGTGGGGGGACAACAGGGGGACCCTCCGACAGTAACATGAGCTTTGGGGATATGAACCGCCAGGAACAAAGCCCCAGGAACCCGGGGTCTCTGGAACGCCAGGAGTAGTGGTGTCTGGCCGGCGGGGGGCGGGGGGCGGCTGGGGAGACGCCTTGAGACCGGCTGGAGGAAGCACTCTGCGTGCGGGCAGACTGGACGCCGGCATCGAGTCCTGCCGTTCCTCCCCTGTGGACGGCAAACCACCGGGGCCAGAGGACGACGAGGGTTGATGCACCTGCAACCTGCCACCTGCTACCGACGGAGCCGGGGCTGGAGGAGAGGGCAGCCCCCACTCACACTGGCAGCAGGGACCCCAAGGCTGGGCCCGGATTCCACTCATGGCTCTCACCTTCCTGCCCCCAACCCCGCCGGCTGCCCCCATGACCTCATGGGGGTGGGGGGGGCACCTGGCCCAGGGTCTCAGGCAGGAGGGGCCTGCCCAGGCGCCAGCAGGAGAGGCCCAGGAACCATGGGGTTCCCTCACTGGGCAAAACACGGAGAAAGGAGGGGGCAGGCGTTTCTCCTGTTCCTTCGGTGAATTAACTACGAGGCCTTTGTCTGGGTGTTGACAGAGAGACTGAAGGTGTGACACATTACTGTTCCCCTTCAGCCAGCGGTGGGGGCCGGGGCAGGTCCTCCAGGCGGGGTCTGAGCAGCCCCCTGGGCAGCGGCGGCCCTGGCACCTGCAGCGCCCGCATCACCTGGGCCCCCCAGAAACCAGCCAGCCCCCCAAATCCGACACAGGGCAGGGGGTGTGGCAAGCCGGCCTGACAAACTCTCCAGGTGATTTGGACACTGGGTCCCAGCCTGAGAGCCACACCTGAGCGCTGAGGGATGCCAACGGGGCGTCCGACCACAGCGCCCGGCTCTGGGCTTGGCCACAGAGAGGGCGAACTCACTCGCTCCCGGCCCCACGGCCACCGAGCTTGAACGTGAGGACGACAACAGGTGCCCCCAAAACTGAAGGGCAGGCACTCGAGTCCCGGCAGACAGCCGCACTTGGGGTGCGGGGGGGGCCTCTCTGCTCTCCTCTTTGCTGCTCCGTGGACTGTTTGGGATGAACTGCAGGAAGGACAGGACCCTGCCCCCCCCCCCCCGTAAAGCAGCCCCCTGGGAGCACGCTTTCCAACAACCCCACCCCCCCGCCCCGGCCTCCTGAGGCTTCCGGAGTTAACTTCCTCCTCGGGGGGCAGGGAGCCTGGGCACCTCGCAGCTGGCGGCTGCCCCTGGGGAGATGGCCTCACCGGCGCGGGGGACACAGACGACATCATTGGCTGAATAAAACACGGAGCCCCTGCTGCCGTAATGGTAATTACACTTAACACGTATGAGCGATTTCTACAAACATGACTCATTTGTGTTCATTAGCTCACTCCACCCTGCGAGGCAGCTGCGGTGACGGTGGCCGCTCTGCAGACGAGAGGGGCGAGGGTGACAGGGGTGGCGTGGCTGCACAGTGTCACGCGGCGGGGACGGGGGCGGAGCAGGGTCTGACGCAGCCCGGCTGGGTCTGGGGCCCGTGCCCTGGGCACCCCCAGCCCACCCCCAGCCCTCCCAGTCCGGTGGCCCAGCATGTGCGCCCCCCTCCACGACTGGCAGCCTCCTGGGTGCAGCTCTGGGTCCCGGGTCCGGGCTGGGAGACTGGGTAGACCTCTGAGCGTCAGGCCGCGCTGGGGAAAAGGCCGGCTTTCCTACCCCAGCCCTGCTGGGGGCTGGGGGCTCCAGGACCTCAGAACTTGCCCAGCGTGGCCTTCAGCACCGCGGACAGGGGGTGCGGCACCTCCTCCCACCTCCCACCTCCCAGCACTGGGCCCCCAACTACAAGGTTATTTGAGGGCACGTGGGCAGCGAACTTACTCCCCCGACACCCTTTAATTATTGTAAAAATAGAAGGCCCGCAACCACAGTTACCCGACGCGATAACCGTGAATAATGCGCATTAGCGCACGGGCTAAGAATAGGAGACGGGCCGAGGGGGCCAGAGCGCACAGAGGAAGGGGGCCCAGAGCCGGCGGGCGTGAACAGACCTCGGAAGGTCCGCCCGCACAAACACACACACGGGCGTGTGCTCTATGGCTCCGAGGGCCCTCGGGGGGATGGAACGGGCTGGCCCCCACAGGGAGGTGGTCCCCAGGGCCGAGGGCTCCCGGCGATGAGCGGCGCGGTGGCCCGGCTGGCTGCGAGGGGGCAGAGTCCGACAGGCAGACACGGCCCTTCCTGGCCACTTCCGAGATCCCGGACGTGCCCCGGACTCCCGGAAGGGGCTGCAGCGGCTGACCCTCTGGGCTAAACAGCCTGGCGTGTATCTAAAGGTCAGTCCCAGGCCAACGTCACAGTCCTTTCCTCTGCGGCAAAGTCACTCCACCGTCCTAGGGAAGATCACCCAGGGCTGGCCACTGGAGCCAGGCAGCTGCTGCCGCGAATGCCCCCAGCCTGCCCTTCCAGAGAGGATCGGCGGGGCAGAGGTATGCCCATCACGACTGGCTACGGCACACACACCCACGTCGCTTAGCCCAGAGACCCCAGCGGCAGAAGCCCCTTGCAGGCCCCGGAGACCTTCCATGTCACTGCTCCAGGGGGGATATCTGTCTGTCAGAAGCCCCCTCACCCTCCCCAGCCGCCTCCCTGGTCCCATTCTGATGCCTCCTCGAACTCGCCTCTCCGCACAGTTTCAGCCGGAGCCCCCTGGAGATGACACCAAAGGTCCCCGCTCTGGTGGGCGGGACCAGGTGTGCCTGCCGTGCGGGCCTCAGAGCAGCATCCCCGTAAGAACAGACCAGACTGTCCCCTGCAGCAGGGCCCAGGCATTGCTGTGGCGGCTGTACTGGGGGCGGGGGGCGGGGGGGGCTGCCATGCGCTCAGACAGGGCTGGTCCAGAGCAGGGTTGGGTGGGACCCTCACTTCCAGGTGCCAGCCGCCCTGCCCTGCTAGCTACGCAGCAGCCAGAGGCGCCTCCTCATCCCCTCGCCCCACCTTACGGCCGTGCAGACGGCCCAGTGAATCGTCCTCCACGACCCTCAGCTTGCTGTCCAGAGCCGGCCCTCTAGCACAGCGCCTGGCCCCAGACGGGGAGCAGGCAGCGCCTCCTGCCTGCACACCTGGGAGGGACACCTGAGACGACACCCTCAGAACCACCCGCTCCATGCACAGCCCCCCGAAGGTTGGAAGGCGCAAAGCACCCCTGGGGTTTCAACAGGCTGAGAGATGGTGGACGTGCGAGGTGGGGAAGCCACCAACAGGGACGCAGGAACACCCAGAATCCTGCGGGGAAAGGGAAACCCAGAATCCTCAGGGGACATCCCAGGGCAGGGCCCCTGGGGCCCCCTCATGGCAGATGGGAAGGGCTGCACGCTGAGCAACCCCAAGTTCATGGGCCCACGGACACCAAGGGGCTGAGTGGTGGTGGGGAGAAAATGGCGTGGCGGGAGCAGCATTTCAAAGGAACACAAAATTCACATGTTTCCAGCCAGGTGCTCAGACCTAGTGCTGGGCGTCACTCTTGGCTGGTGGGTCCCCAGGGCCCCTCAAGCCGGCTGCCTGGCCCACAGCGCTGTGAGGACCCTGCTCAGTCCAGCTCCGAGTCAGAAAACGAAGCGCCGGCCTCCTCGGGGGCTTGGAACGAATAGGGGGCCGAGTCCACTCTTCTCAGACGGGGGCCTGGCCCCTTAACCACCTCCCTGACGCCATCACGGCGGCCCTGGCCTCTCTTTCCTCAGTGTCCCAACGGGCCCCTGATCGCTTCCGCTTCTTGGAGAGCCGACCACAGGCCCCTCCTGCGTGAGGACTTGGTAACTCTTGGGCGCCTGCTGGAGGCTTGGGCAGCCTCTCCAGGACACCCAGGGAAGTTTCCAGAAGGCAACAGCCTGGGCTACGTGCCCGGTTCAGACTTCACTGTCACCAGCTCGTCCCCCGCCAGCTTTATGGTTTCGGTAAAAATTGGAGAAAACCGTGAACGACAAGGAAGCAATGGCTGGGTGACCTAAAATTCCATCCGCAGCTGAGTGGACGACCAGCCCGGAAAATTCAGCTGAGTTTCTTGTTTGCTGGCATATTTTTGCTGGGGCACCTCGCTGTGAAATCTGAGCGCGGAATCCACGGGAAGCTTTAGTTTTTGCCATACGGGTTTCTGGGAAAGTGCTTGGGAAAGGACTTTTCGGTGGCTGTTGTGCTGGGGGTTTTCCCCTCCGGCCAGTGCTGAGTGAGGAGCTGCTGACCCAGCACGGCTCTAGGGGACACCGTGCCCCCATTTCGTCCCGCGGGCCTCGAGGGCCTGCAGCGTCTGTGGGGTGTGCACAGACTTGGGGGGGGGGGGGGGACGGGGTGGAGAGCCCTCTGCCGACCCCGTGCTCTGTTCCTTCCCACTCCAGGGAAACTGAGTCTCCTCCGCACTCGGCCCTGCCCCCCTCCGTGCCCTGGTCTCAGCCAGTCCCGACCTGAAGGCCTCCTTCTCCATCCTGACCCAGATGTCACATGAATCCTCACTGCTTTCTTAAAGAAGACCAAGAGGGCTGGGGCACGCTGCCTTCCTGTGGCTGAGCTGCTGGAGGTGCTGGCCTGGGTGAGCCACGACGCCACCCAGCCACGACGCCACCCAGCCACAGCGCCACCCAGCCACGTCACTCACCAGGACCCTGCCGGAACCGCCTCACTTCACGGCAGCGCAGAGCAGAGCTTTCCGGCACGGCCCCGCCCAGCCTCGGGCCCGGGGCTCCAGACTTCCAGGCGGAAGCACCCCGTTTGCTGGGTGGGAGCTGGCTTAGAAGACGTGCTTGAGTCAGGGCACGCGGGACCCAGCACCCAGAGGGCTCAGAGCGGGCGCTCGCCGGCACTTTCTGGCGTCACTGTGTACCGGGGCCCTGCTCATTCTCCCACAGACACACCCGTGCCCCCTGGCGCAGCCCCACGAGAGCGCACTGTCGTTTCTGTCGTCTTCAGTTCCCGGTGAGGAGACGGGGCCCCGGGAATCGACCGGACCTCTCCAGGGATCCACGGCAGGACGGGCCCTCAGCCACTGCCGTGCTCTGCCCCTGGACCCCCCAGCCATCACCCCATCCGTACTGGGAGAGGGGGCTCCTCCCTCCAAAGCATGCCGCTTCGGGATGTCTCCATGAACAATGACGGATACACTACATGTAAAAGGGTTTTCATTACATCAACAGTAAGACCCATTCTCTGGTTAAATGTCTGAGATGTCCCGATACTGCAGCACCACGCAGAACAATTACCTATGCACAGAAACGTCCCCAATCCCGTAGCCTGACATGCAGGGTGTCCTCACAGCACCAGTGCCCTTTTCCGCGTGAGGACTTGTGGCTTCCTGGTCCACGGCTCCACCCGCATGACGCTGCGTGCGCATGTCCATAGTACGAGGTCTCTCCGGTCCCCGCCCGTGTCCGTCTGCTGGGTGCAGCGCCCTCTTCCGCTGGGTCAGCCCATCCTCCCTGCGCCGTGTGTGCTAAGGGGACGCACGCCGGCTGCAGGCTGCTGTGGCCGCTCTGCTCCTGCTTTTCCCTCATCTGAGCTGTGCCCCAGACACATCTGGGGTTCACCTTCTCAGCACCTCCCACGGTTAACTCGGGGGGTCCTAGAAACCCCTCGAAGTGCTCTGCTAACGTCACCACCGTCGGCTCCTCTGTCCCCGACACCCTGCAGCCAGGGCAGGGTCTCCTGACAGCTGCCACCCCCTAGATGTGTGACAGTGCAGGGGACAGAGGCGGCATAAGCTGGCTCGCTGGAGGACTAGCGAGAAGAATCACACTCTTAAGAGATGACCACACGACCAGAATTTGCACGCCCGCCTCCCCCTCTGAATTGGCGAGTAAGCCTGGAGGGGCCCACCCAGGCTCCAGAGCCCCGAGAGACCGCCGCTCTCTGCCGTGTACTAAGCGGGTAAATGCTGTGTATCGAGGGAGCACACGTCACCCTTGCAGCTTTTAGCTTCTAGCCGGGAAAGGAGAGGAACAAAGACGAGGGAGAGGTGTCTGCGTGCACCCACCCCGCGCCAGGGACAGGTGCTGTCACGCGCGTCATCCGCCCCCTGTACTCCCCACCACGGCCCGGGCGGGCAGACCTCATGGCCCCACTCCACAGATGAGGGCGCTGAGGCCCAGAGAGACGTAACCAAGGCTTGCCCGGCCACTGAGGAGCAGTGATCCAAACCAGGTCCGCCCCACTCCCCAAACCTGCTTTCTCCCATCACCAGAGCCCCGTCTGAGCCCAAAACCAAAGCTGCCTTTTCCTCCTCCCACCCCGAGGCCAGGAAAGGGGGCCCACCCCCGACAGAACGGAGGGCAGAGGTCTCCCCAGGCCCACGTCACAGGGCAGCAGGCCTGCCCAGCAGAACGGGATCCGGCACTCTGGCTTCCCAGCACCAGAGGGCGCTGTGGGTCCAGTGGCTGCAAGCTTCCCCCCCTCCCCCCACCCCACCCCCATGAAGGCCTGGGGCCACCCAGAACAGGAGCCTTAGGATGCACCGGCACACCTTGACCTTGTTTTCATTGTTTCTAAACCTTTTTCTACCCGTGGGCCTCGTGGACCACGTGTCCACAGAGTACCACAGACCCAGCGCCCACCCACAGAACCTCCGCCTACGTCCTCACAGCAGGCGTGAATCTTCTGATCAGGGAAGAGCCAAGGGCGGGAGGGCCATGGAGGTCATCCATCCCCCTGCCCACCCCTCCGCAGGGCTCCAAGCCCCCCAGGACAGAGAGCCCGAGGCAGCCCGAGCCAGGACAGCTGGGAGGCAGAGCTCCCTGTCCCAGGACCCCATTTGCTGGGACGGGCTTGGAGTCATGCCCTTTCTCCTGTGTTACCACGGAGGTCAAGAAGGGACAGCACCCGTATCCGGGGAGGGCAGTCACAGGCCTCCCTCCGAGTCCCCTCTCCCCACTGTCTGGTCCTGCCACCACCGCAGCTCTGTCCTGCGTCACCACCCCTTGAACTCCTGCGCCCGCCGGTCTCTGACTATCCCCCAAACCCCTCGGGGCTCCCCTCCCCCTCCCCCACTCTTATTCACGCGGCACCTGCTATTCCAACCGTCTCCCTGTGTCTGACCACGCACGGCCCCTTCCGTGCTTCCCGCCACTGCGCACGGGGCCTAGGCGTGTTTCCACACAAATGCTTTCCGCACCGGCCCCTCCCCTTTCTGTGGCTCTGCATCCAGTGTCCTAGGAGCGCCACCCAGCGCCCTCGGGAGGGAGCCCTCCCTCTGCCTGCCCCTCCCCCCACTGCCCTGCACCCAGCTCTGCACTCTGCAGGGGGCCCTGACCACCATGGTGCCCGCCTCACCCCGGTGGCTGCAACCAAGGACAAACATGAGGCCTCGCTGAGACCGGAAGACCCCTCCCCTCCAAAATTCTTAGTGCCACGCAAGGGGGCACACCTCCCCCGCACCTGAGACCTCCACCCCACTCTGGGAGGGGCTTACCTTCTCTCCCTTCTCTCCGTGGACGAAAGGTCCTCGGCCCTGGAAGGGAGAGCAGAAGCATGGGCTGACGGGGCCACCCCAGCCGGCACGACAGCATGTCGGCCGCACCCCAGGAGGGGTGACAGGGTGGGTGCCTTCTCCCCGGCTCTGCCCCAGAGCCCCCAAACCATGAGAGCCATTGTGCACGCACTGCAGGTGGACTGTCTGCAGGGAAGGGGGTCAGCGGATGCCGGGACCGAGGAAGTGGGGGCACTGTGGGAGCACGGAGGTGGGGGGCGGCCCAGACCCGGGAGCCACCCTGGCTCCCCAGGACGGGGGCCGCACATGGCTGACTCGAGAGATGAGGAAACGGGAGCCAGACAGGAGTGAGCGGGGAGGGCGACAGCGGGCGGGTGGGTGCAGGGCAGACGCCCCTGGGAGAGGGTGGGGTGGGGCAGGACGCGGGCAGAGCAGCGGGCCGGGGCCACACTCGCCCATGGAGCGCAGCCTGCACCGCACCGTATGGGGCTGGGTGCCGGCACCCACCAGCCATCCAGAGGGGGCCCTTCGCTCACCGAGTCGCCTTTCTCTCCCTTGGGTCCAGGAGCTCCAGCAGGCCCAGTGGCTCCCGTGTCTCCCTGGGGAGTTGAAACCAGAGATGGACGTCACACAGCTGCTCCGACAGGCTCCCGGTCCAGACTGCCGGCCACCCGCCACACCCGGGTCCCCAGGGGCAGCCAGTCACCGAGGCCACCCCTCCCCTCCCCTGGGGAGCACAGACTCAAAGAGTCTCCCGACCTCCTCAGGCAGGAATTGAAGGTGTGAGGCCTCCCAAAGAAAGGACCCCGGGCCCTCCCCAGGGACCTGTGGGCTTCTCCCCTCTGCCCGGGGCTCCCCATGTGGCACCCCACTCCTGTCTCACGTGCCCCCCTGCCTGTGAGTCCTGGGGGCAGGGCTCTTGCATTCACAGCTATGTTCCCACGTCCAGAAGGGGCCTTGGCACCCAGGAAAACACCAGGCAGGCCAGGGCTGGTGACTCGGCCCCAGCGGTATCTGGGTGCACGGGGCCCCTGGGACCACAGCTGTGCCCTCGGAGTCTGCACCGCAGCGGCTGGGACGATTTAATGGGCGTGAAAGGGCTGGACTGTGAATCAGTGACGTGGGGGCGGGCCTGTCTGCAAGGGGCTCCAGCAGTGAGTGTCCCTCCCGCCCTGTCCTCCCCGCCCCCCCTCCCCGGGGTCAGGGGTCGGGCCCCACGCCCGCACAGCCCTGGGCCCAGCCAACCACAGCACGACAGTCGTTCCGCTGACCGCTGCCTCGGACGTGCGTGCTGGACTCACAGGCCCACGGGCCCCTAACCCTAACCCTTGCGTCTGACGGCCGGACGCCGGGGGCCGAGCCCGCAGCAAACCGGCTGCAGGCGGGGGCTGCGTCCGCTGACCCCTCCTCGCTCACGTTGGCAGACTGAGAAATGCAGGTTCTGAGCGAAGCGAGTCAGAGCTGCTGACTTTTATGCCGCTTGCTCTGTCCTCTGCCCCTACAAGCTGGGGAGCCAAACCCCACAGGGCGGGCGGTCCCCTAACACGCTCCGTCTTCTCTCCCACAAACAGAGAGCAAAGCAGCAGAGGGCCGCTCGGGCCCCGCGTCCACCGCGGCAGCCCCCGCACTGACCTTCGGGCCGGGGAATCCCAGCAGGCCGCTGGAGCCCTTCTCTCCCTGGAGGGAAAAGACAAAGGAGCCGGTGAGCTGCCGTCCCCTGCGCCCATCCCCCTTCGCACCAGTTCCGCCCCCACGTGCCCTCGGCGGGTCTCTCTGTGACAGCGAGTGCGGGCTGACAAGCTGGCCGGGTTTCTCGGGGTGACAGACCCTTGACCTTGAACTGAAGACCTGCCCGGGGAACTCGGGCTTCGCCTCCAAGTACAGACACCAGCAGGACCAAGTCGGAGACAAACCAGGGGGTGCCCTGGGGGAGACTTCTACCCGAATACGCCGCCGCCATTTGATCACATAAAAACCTGTGGCCACCTGGCTGGCGTAGCTCAGTGGATGGAGTGCAGGCTGCGAACCAAAGTGTCGCAGGTTCGGTTCCCAGTCAGGGCACATGCCTGGGTTGCAGGCCATGACCCCCAGCAACCGCACATTGATGTTTCTCTCTCTCTCTCTCTTTCTCCCTCCCTTCCCTCTCTAAAAATAAATAAATAAAATCTAAAAAAACAAACAAACATGTGGCCTGTGGAAGGTTCAAATAACCATTATTCACTGAAACACAGGCGTGTGGTGGGGCTGCAGCTGACTGCACACACCGTTCACTTGTTGAAATGTGAGCTACGCGTGTGAGAGGCCTCATGGCTGGACGTACGTGTGACTAAGACACACGTGTAGCCCGGTTCACACCTCTGTGTCCGCGCAAATGCCACCCCGTCCGTGAGAAGAGAACGGTGGCACTGTGGCACTGACACGTGTGCACCACCGTCACTGAAAGACGTCTGCACTCCCGTCACCGTCGTGCCCTTGGCTGCCTCGGGAACCGGCCACACGTGTGTTCACAGATGCCATTCACAGGTGCAAACGGAGACGCGTGGCGTGGCGTGCTCAGCCCTGGGAAAAGCCAGCCGGAGGACCTGTGTGCAGTCCACACTCGCCGTGACAGCCGGTTCAGAGACAGGAACAGGGGACCCAGAGGCGGCACGGGGGCTTCGGCGAGTGAGGGGGACATATTGCCCGCCGAGGGGAAGGCTTATGCCCCCCGGAACCAAGCCCGCCGGGGCCAGCCTCCTGCCTCCCGGGAGAGGGCGCCCGGACTCCCGCCCCTCCTGCTGCGCTCTCTACGGAGGTGGGGGTGGAGGCGCGAGGGAGCCTCCGTGCACTGAGGCAGCTGGTGGGCCCTTCCATGGGGCCTCTTCTTGGGGGAGGGAGAGCAGACCCCTCCCCACGGGCCTGTGCTTGGGAAGCTCTTCCGCACACCAGGTGGTGAGCGCCCCGTGGCTGGGCCACAGGCAGAGAGGACACTGGAGGGCTTTGGAGGCCCACGTCCTGTGTGTTTTAAGACCTCAGTGTTTGGCACGCAGCGGGTGCTTGGTGCGTGCTGTCAGAACAGCGTGCTGTGAACTGAATGCCGGGACAGCCGGTTGGGCAGCCGGGGCTCGGGATTTGTGGCCTGGCAGGGAGTCCTAAGGAGCCAGGCCTTGTCCTGCCAGCCAGAGAGAGAGAGGCTGTGTTTCTTCATCCCCCCTGTTCACCCATCCGTCCGTCCATCCGTCCATACCCATCCATCTGTCCGTCCGCCCACCCATCCTCCCTGCTCCGGTGCACGTGTCCAGCGACTCAGCCACGGTGTAACGGCAGCTCTCTCTCGATAGCTACAAGCACAGACTCGCCAATATTCAGCGCCTGCCATCTGGAACTCGTCTGCGGAAGCAGAGACAGGCAGGCGCTGGAACGCGACATGATAATTGCCGCGATGGATGGAAGTGCAGGCGGGGACAGGGGCCACGGGGTCCGGGAAACAGCAGGTGCTTCGTAAGGAGCTCCCAAGCGGGTGAGCGGTGAACGATTGGGCGGGAGGGGGCGCGGGCAGGAGGGAAATCACACGGGGGGGGGGGGGGGGGGGGCAGGTGCTGGGGAGGAATTCCTCGGGGACCTCTCCAAGATGAGCAGCATTAGCCGGACAAAGGGGGGCACAGCAGGACCCGGAGCCCCAGACAGAAGCTGTGAATGCAAGTGCCAGAAGGCGAGGAAGGGCGTGACCCTCCAGGAACCGGAAGTCCCTGCCTGGCACAGCACAGGGAGGGGACTCAGGTGCAGCGAGGCTGGAAAGGCAGCTGGGGACTCACTGTGTTGGGGGGCCACTCAGGGTGGAGGGAGTGCAGGGAGGGGTCTGTCAGCTGCACCCAGGAGGGAGCGGGAGCCAGGAGAGCCGGAGGGCTGGGAGTGGGGAGGTGGGTGGGACGGGGAGGGTGGAGGTCTGCTCGAGCCCAGACTTCCCCGCCAGGGTCCAAGTCGGGAACCCACAGGGGCCTCAGCAGGACACACGCAGGCCACAGGCCTGGTGCTGGGACAGCCCTGCACTGGACGGAGCTGGGACAGGCTACCCTCCCCAGCTCAGGCCGCCTGTGCGTGCAGCAGCACCCAAATGTCACAACGCTGTCGGCCTGCTCCTCCGGCTTCTTAGTGCAAATGAGGGTGCCACAGGGTTGGGGTTCACACAGCTGCTTTGGTTACTTCATTGACAGGCAAGAGCCACATCTGCAGACTGTCCGTGGCCACCCCGAGCCATGGGGCCACTGCCCCGCACTGAGCATGCACCCTGGTCCCTCTCTGCTGTCCGTCCATCATTCCCCGCCCACCTGTCACCAGCGGCACCGGGACCCAGGCTCCTCCGCTTCCCCCGCTGCCCCGAGAAAGCCTCGGCTGGCAGCAGGCCTCCCAGGGCCGGGCCAGCGTTCCCCAAGCCCCGCTTACTCCCCCAGGGAGTCCCTGGGGGCTCCCTTGTCTGGGATCGGGCTCTCTGGGTGGAAAAAAGTGTGTGGGGGAGGGGGGGGAGGCAGCTATGGCCAGGTCAGGCTCACTGAAAGAAGGCTGTTGCTGAAACCCCGCAGGCGGGTGCATGCCCGTGCACCTCACCCGAGATTCCCCATTTGTGTCTGTGTCCCCCGAATCCCTCACAAAGCCACTGAGCCCCAGCTGCATGCTGGCCCGGAGTTGAGCAGTGCAGGCACGGCCGTAGCCTTGACCGCAGGCTGGAGGTCAAGGCCCTGGACTGTGGGTCCAGTGCCCTTCGTGGAGACGCTGTCCAACACCAGCCTGCTTCTGTCGCCCTTGTGAGCCTGTCCGTGTCTGTTCTGCTTGAACAGTGGACAGTTTTTCTCCTTATCCGAGGCCCGCCAGCCCACAGGGGGAGAGAAGGGACAGAGGCCCCAGCACTCGGCGCTGCACTTCCTCTGCGTAACGGGTGGGGGCGCTGTTCACAGAAACACACTTGTTCTTAAACTCAGAACAAGACGCACAGAAATCTGCTCGTGCCGGCACTGAGGTTGCGGGGCACGACTCGTTATAGGAAACCCCAAGAAGAAAGGGGAGAGGGCGTGTTCCCCAGAGCGTGTCTGAACCCCCACCCAGAGCCACTCTGAGCCTTATCCTCCAGCCGCACCCTTTCTGAGTTGGTCCCACATGAGTTGGGGATGCAGGCAGGGGCCAGGAGAGCCTCGGGCACGCCCCACTATCTCGGGGAGAGGTGCCACGGAGCCCGGTCTGAGAAACTCCCGCCCCAGCCTGCACAGAACCCAGAAGTGAGAGGCCCGAGCAGCAAGAACGCTTCCCTGCCTGAGAGTCCTGTGAAGGGCACGTGCATGATGGGAAATTCCCGCCTCCACTGTTAGTCCTGCTGGCCGGCCGGCTGGCCCCGCTCAGCTCTGGGGCTCAGAGTAGGCTGGCACTGGGCTGCAGGAGGTACCTTTTCTCCAGCCGGGCAGGAGCAGTTGATGGTCTTCAAAAACCCGATGTGCTCGCTGCCGGAGGTGGGCGGCGGCGGGGGCGGGGGCTCCGTCAGCACGGTCACCTGGCACTGGAAGGGAAGTCCCGAGCGAGGGTCAGCACCTGGACCTCTCCCAGCACCGCTCCCCGCCGGTCAGGGGGCTCCGCCTGCAGGTCCCTCAGAGCCGACAAGGCCAAGGGGAGGGGGGATCCCTGGGACCCCTGAGCATGAGCTGGGTGGGTGAGACATGTCTGTCCACAGGTCATTCCGGGGCCCTGGAGACCAACAGGCCTGAGCATCAGCCACCTCCGTAGCCTCTAGGCACCCACAGGGGCCACTGCACCCCACTGAGCCCAGTGTTGACCTCTGCAGGAGCGGGGCAGGGCAGCGGGGTGTCTCACGCCCACTAGGTGCTCGCTCACTGAGGACATGTGTCTTTACCCTCCCCCTGCCCCTCCCCCTCCCTCTCCGGACACTCCGGCCGTCTGCTCCAAGCCCCGGCCTGGCAGTCCTCACGCTGCATGCTGGGTCCTGTAATCGTGCCGAGACGGGCACACTGGCCCAGCGCTCACTGCGTCCTGGGGACGGGGCCACAGAGCAGGGCATGGGGTTTCACCCTGCGGCCCTGGGGAGCAGGCTCCACTGTTCCCACCTTCTGAGCAGCCTTGGCGCTGGGATTTGGTAACGCAGTGGGAGAGGGAGAGACCCGCAGAGGGGCGGAGGGGACGTGCCCCACGGGGAGGGCCTGAGCCACACAGAGGGTCCAGGGCCCTCCCTGGTCTGTCCCGCCCGTGACCCGCCCCACTCCTGTTTAGCCGCCCAGCCCAGGGCACTGCAGCCTGCCCCGCCTCGGAGCACCCAGGGCAAGAGCAGTCACCCCTCCTGAGGACACGCTGCCAGCTCTGCCCCCCGCCCCCCAGAGCTGGGCC
Organism: Phyllostomus discolor; assembly: GCF_004126475.2. Lineage (NCBI taxonomy): Eukaryota > Metazoa > Chordata > Mammalia > Chiroptera > Phyllostomidae > Phyllostomus > Phyllostomus discolor. Next base: position 136,731,304 of record NC_040909.2, read on the forward strand.
TCCTTGCAGGCCTACGGCCTGCGTGTGCTGAGGACCGACACCAGGACCCGGGGCACCTGCGGGACCCTCTCACCTTCAGGACCAGAAACGGATCCCTAGCAATGATCATGGGGCTCCCTCCCGGGTGCCATCAAGGTGGCAGCCATCCCGAGCCCCAGCTGCCCCTTCCAGGCCCGGGACACCCCTGTCCTCCCGGAGGCCAACGGCCTCTTTCCTCCCAACCTCTCTGCTCGCGAGACTTTGCTCACTGGGCCCGTGGGGATGTCACAGCAGGTCTCCAGCTCTGCGTGGCGGGCGTCACAGTAAATCACAATCCGCTGTAGGTCGAACTGCAAAGAGAAGCAGGTCTGTGGGTGAGACTCTGGGGCCCAGGGCCCTCCACAGTTCCGGGGGGCCCAGCATCTGGGTGTGACCCCGCCACGGCCGTCGCCGAGCTGAACTTGAACCCCTGTAACCGTGGGGCCCAGCTGCAGGAGGCGAGCTGGCCCAGCGCTGATTGGAGGCCGCAGCCGTGGTGCCGCGCAGCAGTCCCTGGGAGTCGGGGCACCCCACGCGGCTGCTCAGAGGAATGTCTTAAAATGAAGAGTTGCTTCTATCTCCTCCTTTAACACCACAACCCCTTAACATTATTCAAAGGAGCCGTGGTGTTAAACACACACACACGCCGAGCCCCCAGGCCCCACAGGGAGTTGGAAGGGCTCCCTGAGGGGCTCGTCATGACCCCCGAACCTGAGAGTCAGGGTGTAACGTGCAGAATTGGCCATGGAGCAGGCCGCGGAGCCTGCACTCCCCGCACAGGTCCCTCCGTCTTCCTGGGCCCACGTTTCCTCCCCGGGTGGGGCGGGTCGGTGAGTGAGCTCACGGGGCCGGAATGGGAAGCAGTGACTAGCAGTATGGACCCCGGAGCCAGTGAGCAGCGAACAGTAGATGCAGTCAGGTGGCCGCTGTGCCTGTGCCGGGGCTCAGCGTGCAGTCCCCTGGGTGCGCACCTGCCCCACAAAGCTAATGGGGGAGGGAGACTCAGCAGTGCTGAGTCACCAGGAGCCGCACTGACCCCCAGGGCATCCCCCAGCCCCTTCCCCCAGCACACTGGCCTTGTCCCCGCCCACCAGGCGGGGAGCCCCTCTCACTAATCCCCTCCTCCTCCTTCCATCAGCCCTTCAGCCCCAGGGCACCTCCTCAGGTAGGGTCCTGACTCTCCCTGCCCTGCCTCAACGCTTCCCCCCACATGCCCCACAGGCAGATGCCCAGGCCTGTGGGCGCACAGGCCTGCCCCTGCCATCCACCCAGCCTCACCCCACTGCGCCCAGCTGCACCCCCAGCTCCTGCCGCCTCTCCAGGCTTCGCACACATTGCTGAGGGGGGTCAGGCTCCTCTGCTCAGACAAAATGCACTCATCCTTCAGTCACCTCCTCCAGGAAGCCACCCCTGCCGACCCCTCCTCCCTTCCCCACCCTGCTGACCCGAGGTGGGTGCCTGTCCCCAGGTCCTGTAAGAGCCAATGCTTAGTGCCATCGTGGCCCTTGTTCCACAGACCGAAACGACCTCAGTGAGAGCCCCTCTGCTCTCCGAGACATCAGTGTCTCAAAGTCAGAGAGAGCCTGCGTCTGTGTGTCAAAGTGACGGGCAGGCCAGAGACAGCGGCCACCGCCACAGGCTGCTGTCCTCCTGAGGCAGACGACAGGGGCTGTGTCGTCACACAACCTCCCCCCCCCCCCCGCCGACCTGCACCCAAGGGACCCGGCTGGGGTGCGGAGCACGCAGGTCTGGGGTGCCTTGGTGGGCCGACAGCCCCTCCCCGACCCCCCCCACCTACTGGGTGCTTTCAGGCAACTTTAGAAGTTAGGTGTGCGCCTGTGTGCACTGGGCTGCACGGGCGTGTGCACGGCACGGAACCCACCAGAGTGCACATTTTACTTATCTGATTGCCCCTCAACAAAGAAAAATCAAAACATGCATTAACCGTGTGCATTAACTTAGCCAAGCAAGACAAAGCTTCTTTACTGAAAACACAGAAACGGTCTAGAAATTTCAAAGGCGTTGTGAGCATCAAATTAGATTACAGTTCTGGCACCTGAACCGAAGCAGGCGGGCGTAGGCTCAGCAAAACGAGCAGCGGTGCGCTTGTGTGCCACGGGAGGCTGCGTCAGCGTACCTGAACCACAGTAACGCTGCCCGCCAGCACGGCCCGCTCAGCGTGCACGGGGCTCCGTGCACGGACAGGTGGCCCGGGCGACACAGCCCCCTGTGCTCATCACCGGCTATGTGGAGATGTAAACACAGACACAGGCACAGACGGAGATGTGCAAGCACGGATACACCGGGTGCCCAGTGCTGGGCCCAGTGCCTGGCACGTAACAGGTGCTCAGTACATAGGTGGTAATGACCGACTGGGTGGCTGAGGAATTGAACGAGTGAGTGAGCGAGTGAGTGGATGGATGAGTGAATGGGTGAATGGGTGAGTGAATGGATGAGTGCGTGACTGAGTGAATGGATGAGTAAATGGGTGAATGAGTGAGTGAATGGGTGAGTGGAGTGTGTGACTGAGTGAATGAATGAGTGAATGGGTGAGTGAGTGAATGGGTGAGTGAATGCGTGAGTGAGTGAGTGAGTGAGTGGGTGAGTGACTGAGTGAATGAATGAGTGAATGGGTGAGTGAGTGGGTGAGTGAGTGAGTGAGTGGGTGAGTGACTGAGTGAATGAATGAGTGACTGGGTAAGTGAGTGAGTGAATGGGTGAGTGAATGGATGAGTGCGTGACTGAGTGAATGGATGAGTAAATGGGTGAATGAGTGAGTGAATGGGTGAGTGGAGTGTGTGACTGAGTGAATGGATGAGGGAATGGGTGAGGGAATGTGTGAGTGAGTGAATGGATGAATGAGTGAGTGACTGGGTGAGTGAGTGAGTGAATGGGTGAGTGAGTGAATGGGTGAGTGAATGGGTGAGTGAGTGAATGAATGGGTGAGTGAGTGTGTGAGTGTGTGAGTGAATGGGTGAGTGAGTGAATGAATGGGTGAGTGTGTGAGTGAATGGGTGAGTGAATGGGTGAGTGAGTGAGTGAATGGGTGAGTGAATGGGTGAGTGAGTGAATGAATGGGTGAGTGAGTGTGTGAGTGTGTGAGTGAATGGGTGAGTGAATGAGTGAGTGAGTGAATGAGTGAGTGACTGGGTGAATGAGTGAGTGAATGGGTGAGTGAGTGAATGGGTGAGTGACTGGGTGAATGAGTGAGTGAATGGATGAGTGAGTGAGTGAGTGAGTGAATGGGTGAGTGAATGGGTGAGTGAGTGAATGAATGGGTGAGTGAGTGAGTGAATGGGTGAGTGAATGGGTGAGTGAGTGAATGAATGGGTGAGTGAGTGTGTGAGTGTGTGAGTGAATGGGTGAGTGAATGAGTGAGTGAGTGAATGAGTGAGTGACTGGGTGAATGAGTGAGTGAATGGGTGAGTGAGTGAATGGGTAAGTGGAAGGGTGGGTGAGTAGGTGTCTGAGAGGGGGTGACTCTGGGCTCCAACACGGCAGTCCCCTGAGTCGGGGTCCTCGCTTCGAAGGCAGCCCGAGGTGACGATGTGACACACGATGCAGGCGGGGCCGGGGGCTGGGGGCCGGGGGCCGGGGGCCCTGCCTGGGGAGACGGGGCGGCGCACTCACGTCGATGGGCACGCTGTCGTACAGGCGCTTGCCGACCACGGTCTTGCCCTGGATGTCGATGTTCTCCCGCTCCCCGATGGGCAGCGTCTGCACCAGCGCGCAGTCCACGTACAGGGAGACGTTCCGGGCCTGGACGCTCAGGGCGATCTTGTGCCAGTCGCGGTCGAAGAGGTCGTGGACGTGGGCACCACGGAAGACCACCCTGACGGCGTCCTCCACGGCCCCCACGGCGTTGTACTCCACCACCTTGTTCTCGCCGTCCAGCCGGATGGAGACCTGGGGGGGACGGGACCAGGGCTGCTTGAGCCGCCTGGGGCCGAGGGGCGGGGGGGTCCTGGCTGTGGCCCTCACCAGCCGTCTGGCTGCGGGCAGGCCACTCCGTGCGTAAGCTGCGCTCCCTCCCCCGAGCGACGGCCCCGATAGCGCCCCCTGGCAGGCCCTTCTGAGCCCCGCATCACTCGGACGGACTGCACGCTCATCCTGGGCCCCATCCGGGCTCCCTGGAGGGACTCACAGGCAATAGCACTTTCTTCTCTTTTCTTTCATTAAAAAAAATATTTTTAGCCCTGGTTGGCATAGCTCAGTGGATTGAGCAGGGGCTGCGAACCAAAATGTCTCAGGTTCGATTCCCAGCCAGGGTACATGCCTGGGTTGCAGGCCATAACCCCCAGCAACCTCGCATTGATGTTTCTCTCTCTCTCTCTCTCTCTCTCTCTCTCTTTCTCTCTCTCTCTCTTTCTCCTTCCCTTCCCTCTCTAAAAATAAATAAATAAAATCTAAAAAAAAAATTTTTATCCTCACTCAAGGACATTTTTTTTTTCATTGCTTTTAGAGAGCCAGGAAGGAGAGAGAGAGAGAAACATCCATGAGAGACAGAGGAGTGGATTGGTGCCTCCTGTAGGCACCCAGGCTGGGGATCGAACCTGCACCCTCCCACCAACGGAGCCCCCCCTCCCCCCCCCCCGCCGCCACCCCGCCGGAGCAGGCAAGAGCACGTTCGTGAGACTGCGAGACGGCGGGTGCAGAGGGGCTCGGGTCGTGAGACCCGCCGGACACCCTGACTGGCTTCAGTGTCACTTCAAACCCCCGCTGGCAAAACAGGACCTCTCTGGCCAGAGGCCAAGTACGAGTCTGAACACCTGCCCCCCCTCCGCCCTCAGGGTGCGGGCCTTTGTCCTCAAGCCCCAGACCTACAGGGACAGGGCTCCCACCCTGAGGACACAGCGGAAGGCTCAGCAGATTCAACTCCCTCAGCAGCAGGGACCTTGCCTGCTTTGCTCCCTGGCGCCCCCTGGCCTTTGCAAAACGCTTGGAAACTGGGAGCGAGATTTACTTTTGCTTTGCTTACAAATGAACAATGCCCTCATTCGCCATCCCCTGCACAACATTCACCGAGCATCCTCTGTGACACGCCAGCAACGTGCCAGGCGTCAGGAACGTGACCGAGGGCAAGATGGGCGAGCAGTGACAGTGCGTGTGTGCGGGCGGGCGTGAAGCACACGGGAAATCAGACTCCCTGAGTGAATGGGCAGAGGAGTGCACAGCGCCCCATCTCCGTGGGCGAGCCTCCGCTTGCCCCAACACCCACGCCCCACCTTCCTCGGCCGGCCTCTGGCTCCCAGAGCCTGACCTTCAACAAGGGCTCCCGTGCCCTTGGGCTCCTGGTCCGTTTGGGCCACGGGAAGCCCCCCGTGGGGGAGACCAGAGAGCCAGGAGAGAGTGGGCTCGGGTCCTGATTCCTCCTGCGCTCCGGCTCGCTGGGCTTCCCGACGGCCGTGCTGCTCCTGTGCCATCCGCCCCCTGTGACTCCAGCGTCACCGTCTCTCCTCACCGCCCACCTCCCCCGCCCAGGCCTCCCCTGCTCCCAGAGTCACCTCTCGAGGTCCTGAACCTGGACCCTCCGCCCATTGGCTCCCCTAACCACAGCCCCTTTATGAAAACGGTCTCCACAAACTCCGGCTATCGCCTGGCGGTGCGGCCCCGGGCGGGCTGCTGAACCTGCGTCCCAGTTCCTCACTTTGTGAAACCCAGGCACAGCAGCGCCCACGCCTCGGAGTGGTTATTACGGGGTTAAATGAATCCACATGCAGCAGCTTTTGTCCCCAAAGAGTCGGATCGCGTTGCCACGGCTGCTCACGCTGCCTCGTCATCTGCTGCGGGGGTGACCGTCGGTCTCCCCATCGTAGGCTGCCCCACCCCCAGGGCCTGCTCTCAGACAGGGTCCCTCCCTGTGCCCACCAGGCCACAAAACCTGGCCCCCCAGCACCCACGCCTCACCTCTAACGACCCTCAGACGCTGCCCCGGCCACACCAACCTCCTTCCCATCCCTTTATCTTGTCGGGAATCAGCGAATGCCCCTCCGTTTCCCCAGGCGACAATGAGAAACAAGCCCAAGTTCAAGGGTGGATGTAGACACTAGATGAGGTCATGCATTGGAAACCCTCAGCGGACAGATCCCCAGGGACTGGGGGCAGGGACAGCTGCTAACACCATCCTGCTCCACTTCGTGTCTAGCCGGGATGTCCCCAGGGCCTGGAGGTCAACTCCCCACCAGCACTGCCCGGGAAGGGCACTCCGCCAGGCCTGTGTCGTGGCGCTGAACTGCCAGGCGCCTGTTTGAAATCGAGCCCGAGGTCCCCGAAGGCCGGTGAGCCTCTGGGTGGCTCAGCAGCATCGCAGCCCATGGCCGGTTCCGCAGACGGAGGGGCAGGGGCGGCGGCCATGGGGGACGGGTGCACACACAGCCGAGCCAGCATTGTGGAGGAAGAGGAGCCAGACGGAGGGGGCGGCACGGGCTGGCCCCCCGAGAACGCCATGGCAGGCGCCCAGTCCCGGGGCCGCACGCAGACCTGGGAGACGGGAGCCGCCAGGCCTGCCCACGGAGGGGGCGAGGGTCGCTCCAGCTGCCCGCTCTCCAGAAACACCTCTGGGGAAGGGTCGCCTGTCCTCCAGGCAGCCTCCCACACAGCAAAAGTCCGGTCACTCGGCCTGACCGGGGCTGCGACCAAAGACACGGCCCGGAGGACCGACAGACAGGAGCCAGCTGCCCGTGGTGGGTAGAAGGCAGACTTGGGCCTTGACTGCCTGGGCTCCAAACCCCCCACCTCCCCCTCTTCGCAGCTAGGACAACGCGGGCCCGGGCTGGACCTCGCTTTGGCTCCGCTTCCTCCTCCGTGAGGTGAGAGCAGCAGGCCCACTCACAGGGCGGTGAGGGGGCTGAGGTATGTGAAGCACTCAGGACCGTCCCGAGGTCCTACTAAGTGCACGTGCATGCGCATGTGGACAAGCCTGTGCTCACCACGTCAGAGTCCAGCTCTAACCAGCTGCGGGGACCCCGTTCTCCCGGTGAGCAGCTGCAGAGGGGCTGAGCACGCTTCCACTTTATTTAAGTCCCCCAGCCGAGGGGACTCGTGTCTTCACACGGTCCGTCTCTCCAGAAAGAACAGGGGAGACCAGGGACAGAGAAGCGATCGGTCCAGGAACGCTGAGGCCGGGCACCGGGGTTTGGCAGACACGAGAGGGAGAGCAGGGCCGCCGGTGTCTCCACCCAACGCCCGTGCCCACGGCGGCTCAGACGCCGAGGCGGGCCTGCGCTCCCCCGGCCCCACGCCGGCCAGGTCAGGGCTTCTGAGCTCGCTCGGGGCCAGGCCGGGAGTCCCAGGGTGTGACCCGCCTGCGCCAGCTCTCGGGCCCTGTTCTAGATGCTTCCGCCAACCACTCCTGGCAGAACCTGTGCTCCAGCTGCCCGCTGAGAACGCCGAGACTCGGGGCCCAGACCCTGAAAGGGGTGGACACGCGATGTGAACCCCGGTTTTGGGGGCCATGGCTGCCTTCTTCTACCTACCGCTCCAGGAAGCTCGGTCACGCTGCTGGCACAGTGCGTGCCGCAGACCAGCAGAGCGGGCAGGAGGGCAGGAGGGCTGCCACCCCGTTAGGCGGAGCGGCCCCAGACAGGCCCCGGTCTCTGTCCCCACCGGAGTGCCCGCACCTGCCCTGCCCGGGAGAAGCTGTGCCTGTCTGCTTGTGCGACGGTCCCCGCAGGCTCCCTGGCCCAGGCTCCTACGTTCCCAGCCCCTGGACCCAGGACTGAGGCCCGGGACAGGGGCTGGTGGGTGTGGCCAGCCCCTGAGGAAGGCACAGGGAGCAGCAGCCCCCCAGAGGCCCCCCCCCCCCAGAGGCCCGTGCGCGGCTCATACCTGCGGGATGCCGTACGGGTCGATGACCTGCCAGATGTACCAGTCCTCCTTCCGAGAGCCCTTCCGGAAGCGGAAGGTTGTGACGAAGGCATACTCGTCGGGCAGACCCTGGGGGAACACATCCCTGGGGGGGGGACAGAGGCAGAGGCCACCAGGCTCAGTGAGGCCAGCGGAGCTGCGGCAGCGGGAACCCATGTACCCGGGCCCCCAAGTCCCGCCCTCGGTGCCTCCCGAACGTCTCCACATCCCACCTGCCTGCACTGCCTCTCCTTCCCTCCAGGCGGCCCCGGGCAGACCCCCCTGTGGCCCCTCCCCTGGCCCCTGGTCCCACCCTCGGCCCCTTCCAGTCCACCAGCAGACGCTTCCATCTCTCCAGCACCTCGACCCTGACAGGACCCACGAGAAACGCCACACTGCCACTCCCCATGGTCAAAGACAGCAGAGTGCCCCAGCCTCCACCTCTCCCTGCTGCTCCTCGGTGGCCAGGCCCACCTGTGGCATCCTGTGCCACCTGGTCCCCTGTCCCTGCACCCGGACATCCTCCCTCCAGCTCCACAGAGCCTGGGGTTCCGGTGAGCATGGCGCCAGCCCCCGATCTGGGGCAGGTCCCCAGCTCCCTGCGGCTCCACTCCAAATTCAGAAGGGACGTTGTCCCTCTTAAGAAGCCAGGAAGAAGGGGTTCTGATCTCTCTCTCTTTTTTAAGATCTTATTTATTTATTTTTAAAGAGGAAAGGGAGGGAGGGAACGAGAGAGAGAGAGAGACATCAATGTGCAGTTGCTGGGGGTCATGGCCTGCAACCCAGGCATGTACCCTGACTGGGAATCAAACCTGCGACACTTTGGTTCACAGCCCATGCTCAATCCACTGAGCTAGGCCAGCCAGGGCTTGCGTTCTGATCTCTTCGTAGCTGAGGGCCTGGCCCCCATTGCTGTCCTGATCCGCCAGCCCTGCACCTCCCGGGGAGGCCAGGGAGCTGCCAGAATGCACGTGGCTTTGGCTTCCACCAGCTGTCTGGCCAGAGCGCCAGGAGGGGAAGTGCGGAGGCGGCTGGGTTCCTGATTCTCAGACTCTCGGACCCGCAGGGACCCTGCCTTTGGCGAAGTCTGGTCCTCCGTCCCTGAGTCTCGGTCCATGGGCCTCAGCTGGGAGTCGGCCTGCTCGTTCCAAGTCCCAGGCCACCGCCGGGGCTGGATGTCACCGTGGGGGCCACACCCAGGCACCGGGAGCAGAGCCGTCCCTCGCTCGGTGCTGGGACCACCTCAGGCTTCCAGGGAGGGGCCGAGGCCAGCACCCCAGGACCTGCCCCCCCCCCCGTCTGAGCAGACACGGGCTGTACAGCCACAGAGAGACCTCACATCACGTTGCTCGTCTCCTCTTTCATTCAGGGTCCAGCTGTTCTATGGCTTCTAAACACACTTTCTCCTTGCACGCTTGAAGTAACACACACGTGAGCATGTAGATATATATATATGGAGACATGCACATAGAGACACATGCTACATATTATCATATCTACATGTCTACACCTACACTATGTCTACGTGTCTGCGCCTGTGTTCTTATTTATCTGCATGTAGAGAGAGAAGGACTAAGACTTTTCTCAGGCCACACACAGAAGCACGCAGAAGAAAAAGATATTGCAGTCGGGACGGGGGGGAAGGTCATCAACAGAGACTATCTCCCGGAGACAGCACGGCCCAATCTAACCCTTTCCCCAAGGAATGCAGCCGATTATGAGGTTACAGCGAAGGAGGTGAGGGGTCTGGGGTTGAAGGACCCGAGTTCGGGGCCGACGCCTGCGTCCTATGGCCTGAATGGCGGAACGAGTTACTGTCCGTTGCAAGTCTCGAAATGTCGCACCAGACAAACAAGAGGAACACCGCCCGCCTCACTCGCCTCACTCCATTGCGCTGGGAAGTGGACCAGACTGGGGAGCAGAGCGCCCCCTGCAGCTCAGACCAGTGGGGAAACATAAACACTGACGGCGACACCCCTGCGCATGGGAACAGGATGGACCTGAAACCAGAACCGCACCTGTGCCTGCACCTGTGCGCACGTTTCAAAGCGTTAGGTGTTAAAGGGACACGGCTCCTCCCTGAGATGTCAGAGCTGTGCTGGGCTGAGTTTGGTCCTGGTGTGTGGCCACTAAAACACTTGAAACCTCGTAGACATCCTCAGAAGGACGCAGGAGAACAGCCAAAACCCTCCACCCAGGAACACGCCGCCCCGTGTGCGTGTGCAGCCAACGGGAGGGCCAGCCCCACCGCGGTGGGCATGGGGACACGGGGTGGGCTGTGAGGGGGGCAGGGAGCAAGAGCAGCCCACGGGGAAGGCGTGTGGGAGAGCTGCAGGGTCGAGCCGCTCCCTGGAGCACACACAGGTGTTCCCGGTGGGGGAGTGCAGGAACAAAGGAGGGAGGAGGGTGGTGTCGGGCTCGAGGGCTCAGAGGAGCCAGACAAGGGCGGGCTGGGGGGCGGGCTGGGGGTGGGCTGGGGGGCAGGCTGGGGGGCAAAGCGGCAGGTCAGGGCCACACAGGTTTTTCCAGCCCTTTGGCTGGAGTACGGGGCGGGCCAAAGCAGGTGTACAGTTCTTCATCCGGAAGATGACACGATGCGCAACAGCACAAGAACACACTCTGTCACAACTGCGAGCCCACCTCTGCCCAGCCCTGCATGCTGGGGGGGTCTGGGGGCTCCAACATGGAGAAGGGCAAGCAGACCCAGCCCCTGTTCTGGCAGCGCCAGGGGCCCCCGGGGAGACCCCGGACGATCTCTCCATCACAGCCCTCCCCACAGCGCGGCCAGGCAGGGGCGCTCAGCGCAGGGGAACAATGCAACATCACGGGAGCACAGGGCCACCTGGGAACCTGGGTGGGCCAGTCAGTGTTGCAAGTGGGTCCTCACTGGCCAACGCGCCCACGTGGCGCTGGGTGGCGCTGGGTGGCGCTCTGCCCACCCCGTCACCCAGGTTAGGACCTGTAACCTCAAAAGTCTGCTGTTCAAGCCCTGGCTGGCGTAGCTCAGTGGATTGAGTGCGGGCTGTGAACCAAAGCGTCGCAGGTTCGATTCCCAGTCAGGGCACATGCCTGGGTTGCAGGCCATGGCCCCCAGCAACTGCACATTGATGTTTCTCTCTCTCTCTTTCTCCCTCCCTTCCCTCTCTAAAAATAAATAAATAAAATCTTTTTTTAAAAAGTCTGCTGTTGAGCGTGCTGACAGAGAACCGCACGCGTGGAGGAGGGACTTTTTGGAGGGATTTGCGGGAGGGCCGGGGAGCCAATAAAGTCCATGGCAACGGGTCTGCTCCAAGACAGGCTGAGTTTCCAGGCCAGGGGCTGGGCGGTGTCACCCCCGGGGGGCTTTCCGGGGCACGGAAGAGGGGAGAGACCTGCCAGGTGCTCAGGGTGCGGCCGCAGGCGCGGCCGAGCTCCCCGGCGCCCCGGCGGGTCCGGAGGGCGGGCGGCCCCACTCACCCGGTCCTCTGCACCACCGGGGAGGAGCCCAGGCGGACGTAGGTGCTCTGCAGCCCGTTCTCCCGCCTGCCCGAGAGCTCCCTCACGCGGAACAGGTCCATCAGGTCGAAACCTGCGTGAAGACGAGAGCCGGGGTGAGGGGGGGAGAGCAGTGGCAAGGTGAAGGAGGAGTCCACCCCTCTCCGCACAGGCGGCCCGCCCACCCGCCCCAGGGGCACCGCTCAAACGCATATTCGGGAGCTCGCGTGAGCCTCAGGAAGCAGGGAGAGGGTCAGCTTCCCTGTCCCAGTCCTCTCCCAGGAAAAAGGTGCCGGGAAGGGCAGGCGCTGGGCCTCCCCCCACAAAGTGAGCACTTCGAAGGTCCAGGGTGGCAGCCACCTGGAAGGCGTCCTGGCTGCGGCCCCGGGGCTGGGACCCCGGGGTGGGAAGCCCACTGGGGACCCTTCCCTCACACAGACTGCTCTTCAAGCATCGTCTGGGGGCAGAGGGCACAAGGCGCCCCTGGGCACCTCACAGAGCCCGGCAGCCCCAGCCGGGTCCAGCTGGTGGCACCGATGGGGTCCCCCACACTGGAGAAGATCGAAGGGCTACTGAGTGCCCCAGGGCTGGGAACGGGGTAACCATCCAAGTACACATTCCAGGTTCCACGGTAGGGACCCCACGCAGGAAAGGGCGTCCGAGCTGCATAGGGTGCGGGTGCTGCTCCAGAGTCGGCATAGTCGGCAGGAGCCGGCAGGGGAGCCAATCTGTCCCGGGTCCAGAGGCTGGTCAGCACTGGGAGGGGCGTGATTGGCACCTGTGAGCCTTCCTCATCCAGGAGCGGGGGCGGGGACACTCCCCACAGGCCTGCCATGCACGTCGAGGACTCGGCGCCTCCTACAGGCAGGGCTGCGAGTTACAGGTGCCTGCACCTGTCATTGCTACCAGCCTGGTGCAGGTGGGCAGCACTCCGGGGCGGCCGCCACCTGGGAGCGCTGCGGAGGAGGCCAGAGGTGCCGGTCGAGAGACGCCGGCAGCTTTGTCAGGGAGCGAAGGTCAAGAAGAGAGCGTGTGTCACCCAGACACACCCGGGGCCCTGTCCTGCCCCTCTCTGTAGGCCCTGCCACCCTGTGACGCTGGCACGAGGACTCAGGCCCTGACACGCCGCCTCTCGTCTGCACGGGATGGGTAACAGCCACACGAGGCTGCCGAGGCCCCGAGTGGGGGCCCGGCCCCTGGGGGCTCCCCTGAAGTGTTGGCTCAAGTTCAGAATCTGGTGGGGGTGCCCCGAACGCCGCCCCACACGAATCAGGGGCGAGAGCAGCAGGTCTGTCCCCCGGCCACACAGCTCCATCAACGGTCCCTGGAAATGGCCTCATCTGCTGGGTGATTTCCCCCCCGGGGCAGGTATAGACGGGAGGACCGAACACAAAAGAGTTTTATAAAAGCAAACACGTGCTCTAGTTCCTGGTTCCACTTTTCTTGGTTTCAACAGACGAAAACAAAGACTTAAACATCAGAAGCGCTGAACAACAGGCAATTAGCTAGGTGGCAGCCAAGGGCACCCGGAGAAAAGAAGAATTGCCTGGGATAAACGAGGGGAGTGAAAAATGGTCCCGAGGTGCATGGACCACAGTACGAGGCACCGCGTGAGACAGAAGCAATCGTTCAATGTCAGATCTGCGGGGTGCAGCTCCCCGAGGTCAGAGTCAGCCGGTGCTGGCGGCCTCAGGGACGCCGTGAACCCAGAGTCGGCCGGCGGCACCGGCTCCCTGCTCGCCCTCCCAGTCCGCCCCGGGCGAGGCTGTGTGGGGCGTGGACGCCCCCAGGCACGACGGTGCCCCGGGTCTTGGGGGCCCTGGCTGACGTGCACGCAGCTGACCTGTCCCCGAGTGGTGGCCAGCAGTGTGGGGGATGGGACCTGGTCTGATTCAGGGCTCCAGCCTAGAACAGCCAGGAGCCTTGGCGGCCATCCTGGTCTGTGGCACCGTTTGTCGGAGACAGACAGGGAGAGAAGGGAGGGGTCCACAGAGCCCACTGGCTCCTGCACAGTCAGTGCCCCACTGGCAGCTGGGATCCCGATGATGAAGGGGACAAAATCCCAGCCCCCGAAGTTCGGTGTCTGATGGGCAACAGACACGCGAATGAGCAGCGTTACTACATGACAAGGAGGGGGAACGGCTGGGCTTGTATAGGAGCACAGGGAATATTCTCCCTGCCCACCTGAGGGGCAGTCACGGAGGGCTTCCTGGGGGAGGCAAGTGCAGAGGTCACTGGACCCGGGTCAGCCGGGCTCCTTCTGGGAACCCCGGCCGAGTCGGATGTCAGGAGACGCGGTGAGGGGCCACCGGCTCGAATGAGGTCGGGCTGGGTTCCTCCGGCCACATGGGCGAGCTTGAATGGATTTCCGCAGGCACCGGGGAGCCGAGGAAGGGCCTGACAGCGAGGGCGAAACACAGTCTGGTTTCCATTCTCGAAGGTGACCCTAACAGCCAGATCTGGAGGAGCCGGGAGGCCGTGAGGACAAGGCATGGAAAGATGGGGCTGGGGGACGCGGGGGGGGGAGGGAGGGGAGAAGCCGTGGGCCTGCTGACTATTTGGGATTGCAGGTTATCTGGATACCGTAGCCTGCGAGGAAGGAGAGAGAAACCCAGGACATATTTCGTGCCTACACCGCCCCTGGCCCGTCCTGAAGCATTAAACAGCTAACTTCCCAGGAGGGGTATAGGACACCCTCCGTCTCTCGAATTTGCTGTCAGCGCCAAGACGGACCTTCAGAGACCCCAGGCCAGCCCCACTGTTACACGCTCAGGGAGGCGGAGCCTCAGGGATGTCGGGGGATGGACCCTGGGCCCCAGATGGCGAGCTGAAGGCCAGTCCGCGGTCTCTACCTGCAAGCTGCCTCCTCTGCTCTCCACACCCGCACTGCTCCAGGCCGGAGGAGACCTAAAAATAGCCGGAGTCCTCCAGGGAAAACCTGGAGGTGAGGCTTTGGGGAACCGCGTTTTCCCAGAGCAGAAAAGCTTCCCCTCCAGTTACCCCGTCACAGTGCAATGGGCACGTCCGAGGCTCCGCCTCTCCGTGACCCCCCCTTCAGCTCCTCCAGGCTGCCGCCCTCCTCTGGGCCGGGGGGGGCAGGGGGTGAGCAGAGGAGACTTGGGGTGCCTCGGGCTCTCGGTGCCCTCAGGGCTGCACACACAGCGGGCGTGCCTGCGCGGTGTCTTCCCGGGGACCTCGGAGCCCCCTGAGGGGAGGGGACACCGCGGGGCTCCCGATGGACACCGTGGATTCCGTGGAAGGACATGTCCCTGAGCTCGGGCAGCAGAGTGCTTTGCAGGACGCCAGGCCACAGCGAGGCATGAACAGATGCTCATCCTTTTATCACGAGGACAATGACGATGGTGAGGCCACCCTGGCCACGCCCCACCTGTCCCCGGCACGTCCCGTCGCAGACAGAGACAGCCACAGAGGAGCGGCTGCGGTCACGCATCCCTTCGTTCTCTCAGCCATTGATTCACCGGAGTATTTATAACTCTGACTCACCCTCTCCCTCGCTCCCGACGCCTCTGTTTACTCACCCTCTCGCTCCTCCCGCCAGTCACCTGCTGCCTGCTCACCAGCTGCTCGCCCACCCCTCCTGCCACGCAGTCCTTAGTGGGTCCTGCAGGGCCACCCCCAAGCCCCAAAGGGAACCCCTGCATGTCCTGACCATTGGGCAGCGTGTGGGCGGCAGCTGCTACCCGCGCCGTTCGGACCATCCTGCGAGGTCTTCGGTTAAAGGCAGGAGGCGGAGGCAGCGGGTCGGCCGGGCCAGCCCTGCACCCAGGGGCCTCGGCTCAGGCCCAGCAAGCGCCGCAGCAAGGCCGGTGGCGGCGGCTGCACCTCTCACCTGTGATCTCCCGGGTCCCACCATTGGTGTGTCTGAAGCGGTCCCCTTCCACGCGGACGCTGGGGCACAGCACGTCTGAGGGGGGCAAGAGGAAAGAGAGAGGCCAGTGAGCTAATGTGATTGTGGGTCACGCTGCGGGGCGTGACCTCCCACGGACCCCCACCACCCCCACCCCCGACCTCACGGCATGTCGGGGGTCCAGTGCCCAGAGCAAAGGAAATATGGACAAGGCCTGGTCCCTACCAGGAGGGGCGCAGAGTGTCCTCGGTGACAGGGGGCCAGACACCAAACCCATGGGATGACCATCAGGTGACAAGTGACAGACAAGGGCGGGCGCGGGTCACTGGGGGATTCAGGGCACGGGTGGCGGGGGGTCGGGGGAGCAGCAACAGTGACGCCTGGGCTCCCTTTGAAAGGAGCAGTCGGGCTCAGCCCGGCCGAGACACAGGGACACAGGGACACAGAGACGCAGGCGGAGGATCTCTGAGCAAAAGCCCGAAGTTATACGAGCAAGTTCTAAGTCGGCGGGCCGTCCATGGACGGGTCGTGCCTGTGTGGGGGCAGCCGGGAAGGTGCCCCGGAGCATCGGGTACAGTTCCGGAAGGACGCAAACCCTGCTCGGCCACACACGGGCCCCAGTGAGTCGCCCGTGCGGTAAAGATCATTGACTTCATCAGAGGCCCTGGCGTAAACCTCCACCTGGCCGTCCTGGTCACTCCCCACATAAAAGAACAACATTGGAAGGAAAGAGGACTCTGTTAGTTGCCCCAAACACCCCAGTTTCGAACGTGGGGGTCCTGGGTCCCGTTCGGCCCCGCTGCCAGCCCCCCTCATCTCCAGGTCTGCGGTGAGCGTCTGGGGTAAGGGCAGCTTTCCAAAGTGCACAGCAGCGGGTCCCAGGGCCGCTGGGCGCGCTGGGCACAGCCACGCCCACAGCCGGGCTGGGACAGGACAGTGGGACCAGACAGCAGGCCCCTCTCAGCGCCCGAGGCAGCCTGACGGGGGCCCTCCCGCCCACGAAGCAACTCGGTCACACCCAGGTTGTGTCACAGCCACACAGCTGCAGGCACAGCACCCTCCCACCAGCTCCCGTGCCGTGGCCTCCTGTGATAATCTGGGGCGTGCACGCTCAAGTTCGGGGAAGGTGTAAGGCTCCTTGGCCCGTCAGCAGTGAGGGCGATCGGGCGAGGTCCCTCCTGATTCGGGAGGAGCTATTCTCGGTGTTTATCCTCAAAGGCACCAGGAGGTCTGACGAGCCCCGTGGAAGAGGCTATTTTGGAGCGAGCGCCGCCGAGCCACCTGTCCCGGACCAGACGCTGCAGAGGATGCAAGCTCGGCACAATATTTAGACGGCGGCACCCGGGACAGCAGCAGCTGCAGGGCGACCATCCATCACTTTCACTGTGGCAGCCGGCCAGGGCGACTGGCTGGGGATCCTGCGTCATTTAAGAGGACTTGACTCAGAGGTTCTAGCCTTGATCGTGAGAGAGCCCCTGGAGGCCAGCAGCTGGAGATCCAAGCAGGCAGAGCCACTGAGCTTGTCTCTGCAGACATCCCCGGGGAGCCGCCTGATTCCCGAGCCTGGTAGGCGAGGACGGTCTGAAGACCCTGGGCCCGGAAGAGGCAGAGGCTCTTCTCAAAGATGCCAGAGCTCGCCCACACCGGCTGCCAGCCAGCCCCCTGATGGGGGCACCACTAAGACTCACAGAGGTTTAAGGGGCAATTTATAGCCGGCTTAGTTAAGTCAGGACAAACGGCTCCTGAAATACCCCACCCAGCCGGCTCCCCAGGGGTGTGGCGGCCCCGGGGTCGCCCTGCTAGGCAGGGAGGTAGCTTAGCGACCGAAGTCCCTCTCGGCCTGTAAGTATATCCTCGGGCCCAGATATCTCCACGTCCGGGTAATGGTCTATTTATTTCTGCATTAGCACATTTATTCAAAGTAAAATATTCGTAGAGCTCCCACGATGCTCCAGGCACGGAGCTAGTGAGTTCTGGGGACACACAAAAGGGATTGTCGGGGAGTCACTGTCCCTGCCTCCAGGGCACTGGCAGGCGACCGTGGTGGCGGACGCAGAACACGTGAACACGAGGAAGTGTCAGAGCTGCAGGACACCCTCGTGTCCCCTCACTCCACGGGCTTTTTCTTCTCAACCTTCGAGAGTCTCCTCGGCCTCGGGCCCCCACCAGGGAGGGCCTTGCTCTCCATCAACCCCCCACCCTGGTGAGGAGGCCTCTTCCCGGCCCCAAGCGCTAGAGCTGAGGTGCCACTCTGAAGGCACGGGTGCCCTGTGCACCTCCCCGGTGAGTGGGGGTCTGCAGACCTGGCAGGATCTCAGCCCCGCCCTACAGCTACGCTGCCCTCACGCGCCCCCCACGGACAGGTCTCGAGGTCGTGCAGAGGAGAAATGACGGGGGCACCTGCACTGAGAAGCAGACGCTGAGCGGTGGACAGGACTCCCTTCCAGGCGCCGGCTGATCGTGACCTTGATAAGCCAGCGAGAGAGCTCACTGGCACCTGGACGCCTGCCGTGGCGCGGTGGCAGACGCCTTTCATTGTCAACCCAACGCCATTTCCCCCACGCCTTCCTGGCTAAAAGAACATCACTTTTAGCCCTGGCTGGCGTAGCTCAGTGGATTGAGCGTGGGCTGCAAACCAAAGTGTCGCAGGTTCGATTCCCAGCCAGGGCACATGCCTGGGTTGCAGGCCATGGCCCCCAGCAACCACACATGGATGTTTCTCTCTCTTTCTCCTTCCCTTCTCTCTCTAATAAATAAATAAATAAATTAAAATAAGTAAATAAAAAATCTTAAAAAAAAAAAAAAAAGAACATCACTTTTGCTCGGAATGGCAGCGTTTCCTGCCCCAGGAGAAAAGCTGGGGCTGGCTGGTCTAAGCCAGTTACGATCACTCTGGCCCCGTCTTCCCAGCCTCCCTTGCAGCTAGGGATGAGCATGTGACCCAGCTCTGAACAAAGAAACCAGCAACAGAAGTTTGCTTTGGTTGGGAGAGGGGTGATCGCTTAAGAAGTGTTTGTTTGCTTTTCCCAGTGTAAGAGGATGGATAGGTAGATGGTTTGGGCGAGTTTACTTTCCCTTTAACTTCCTTCAAATGCTGTCTGGTGGGGGAGGGGGCGGCTAGCTAGAAGAACGGCGGCGAGAAGGCCTCCGACCCCTGGCCGAGGTGTAAAGCACAGAACGAGTGAGCGCCTGCGTGCCCAAGCCACTGCAGTGAGGTTTCCTTCACTCGTGGCTGAGTGTGCTCAGACTCCCAGACACTTCCTTCCCGAGCGGCGGGGACGAGCCAGGCGGAAGGATCTGACGGCCGGCTTCTCCTTCCTTCCCACGCCCGAGGACGATTGATGAGGGTGGTGAGAACAGGCCCGCTATTTTTCTGGGGACAGGGCTACTGGCAGACTGCATTACCTTCACTGCCCCATACATATGGATGCGTCAGGCAGTCACAGAGGACCCACAGAAGGGGCAGCTGTGCAGCGAAGGACAGGGGCGAGTTCTCGGAATCGGAAAGTGCGTGCCGTTAGTCCCTGCCCGGTTGATGGATTTTCCTCCTCGACAGCACGGGGAGGACCCCAAGGACACGGCTGATTACACAGGCCCTGCTGTCTCGGAGTTCAGGGACCGCCACCCGCCGATGCCCGTCTTCCCCTGGGTCTCTGGGCAAGTAGAACATCCTAGACTTTTTCCGGAGAGAAAAAACAGTCTCTCCTCCTCCCGCAGGACGGGCTCTGTTCCACCAGAAGCCTTGCCCAGAGGCCAGACCCCGGCTGGCCAAACCTGCCGCCCCAGGGGACACCCCAGGAATCCACTGCGGTTTCCCTGGAAAAACACTTCAGTGCGTCCTCGGTTTACCAAACGGCAGAGGGGAGGGTGCGCCTGCGCATCCCGGGCGCAGGGCGGCACGGGCGGTCGCTGGTGTCCCTCTGCTTTGCGCGGACATGCCCTCGGTTCTATCTGGAGAACAGGCAGCCAGGCTGTCACGGGCTCTCAGCCAGGGGGTCTCTCCAGGTGGGAGAAGAGGGTTCTGGCCACTGCTGAGCCCCTCCTGTGCGGCCACCACCCCGATCGGGACGTTACCCACAACAGCCATCCGAGGACATCTATTGGTTCCCATTACATGGATGTAAAAACTGAGGCTAAGACGCTCAGGAGATGGGAGTGTCTGAATTTAAACCCCGTTTCCCTGCCCCCAGAATCTAGGGGTAGACATGGGGGCCCCCCGTCTAGGAGCTTGGCAGGGCCAGAGGAAGTGGGTGCAGAGCTTGGCCGGCCGGTAAGCAGGGAGAGGAAGCAATCCCTGCCCATCCATCACCTCCCTCCGGGCAGCAGCCGCTGTGAGGACAGCTACCCACAGGCGAGGTGATGACATTCCGAGTGGGCAGGGAGGGGCGGGGCGGTGGGGGATGAGTCAGACGGCAGCCGGCGCTGGGCCCAGCTCCGCTGCGGCTCCCGGGCCAGCCGGGAGATGGTCCGCACATCCCCACTCCGTGCAGCCAGCAGGCTCCGAGCCGGGCCGCTGGGACACTGTGAGTGACGATCACACCCTCCCGGCTCGCTCCCGGGGACCGAGCGCCGCAGGTCCAGGCGCTGTGGGGGACCGTGTCCTCCCTGCTGTGGGACGACGGAGTCACCGCTGTGACCAGCAGACAGGCAGGCTGGCTCTGCCCCGGATGTCGAATACATGACCACGTTGAACCAGACCCTCCTCGGGCAGGTGCTCCTGGCTCCAGAAGGGGAAGAAAGGCTCAGAAAAGTCAGGGAACGGAGTGCCCCAGGCCGCAGACTAGGAAATGGCTCAGTCAGCCTGCTGGCTCTGGCAGAGGCTCTCGACCACGACCCCAGGCAGTGTCTCCAAGGTCACCCGCCCAAGGTCATCCAGCCCACTGGGACTCAAAGTGGGTGTGTCCCCAAAGCCTGCGTGGACAGCCAGCCTGCTGTCGCCTGGGGAGCCCCTCTGCCTCTGCACAGCCCCCACTTGTAGAGGGGGTTGCTCGCTCTGGGCCCACAGAACTCCGGTGCATTCTGAGCCTGGGCCGCTGGTGCCCACTTACATGCCGCAGGGACTGTGAATCAGGGTGGGCACGCTGCAAACACACCAGCCTGCCCTCCGCCGGCCCCAGCCCAAAACGGGTCCCCACTCTCTCTCACAAAAGCCAGCGGTGGGAAGTGACAAAATACTGCCGGAAAGAACCACCCCCGGACCCGCCGACAGCCGGGAGCCCCGGGCCCACGAGAGCAGGGCCACACGTCCCCTGTCCCTGTCCCAGCAGGAGCCGGCACGCAGGCAGGAGGCGTGTGGGCACAGACGTGGGGTGGAAAGTGTGCTGATCTGTTTGAAGCCTCCGGAGGCGAAGGACACAGTGACGGGTGAGGCCCCAGCATGCGCCCGCGCCCCCTCCCTGGTGTAAGGGAGGCGGAAGCTGCCTGAGGGGGGCGCCCTCTCCCAGGTGGGAGGAGCAGGTCTGGAGTCTGCGACCTCACCTAGACCACGTCAGCGTCTCCTCCTGCGTCTGCGCGTCCTGGCCAGGAAACAGGTGTAAAAGCCTGTGGGGTTTTTATTCCCATCCAAGGTCGTCCTGGAGATTCCATGGCACAGTGGGTGGGACGTTGCTGATAGGACACTGGTGTGTAATACATGCCCCTTCGGCCCTGGCTGGCGTAGCTCAGTGGATTGAGCTCGGGCTTCGAACCAAAGTGTCTCAGGTTCGATTCCCAGTCAGGGCACGTGCCTGGGTTGCAGGCCACGGCCCCCAGCAACCGCACATTGATGTTTCTCTCTCTCTCTCTCTCTCTCTTCCTCCCTTCCCTCTCTATAAATAAATAAATAAATAAAAGCTAAAAAAAATACTCGCCCCTTCATTCATTCCTACATCCTGGCAGGCGTGGGGAAACAGCATGCAAACGCACAGGAGTGGGGACCCTGCCCCCCGGGTATCCATGTGCAGAAGACAGAGACAGGGAGCAAATGAAGAGACGGAGAGAGATTCTGCAAGCTGGCTGCCACGTGACCAGTGCAGTGGGTGAAATCCGTGGGCGATGGGATGGGGCCATGGGGCTGGGGGCCAGGACGCAGCTCAGGTACGCTGCTCTGGACAAGCCTCTCGGCTGAGCGACACTGGAACTGAGAGCCAATGGGGATGTGAGCCAGCCAGGGGAAGAGCAGCAGGAAGCAGGTCCCAGCCGGCACCGGGCCCTGGGGACGGAGGGGCTGGTTTGCCCTGGGGGGATGGGAGGGAAGCTCCCCGGGGAATGGGTGGGGAGAGGGACAGGCAGGGAGACACTGGGTCAGGGTCTGGAATTCGGGGTGACGAGGAGAAGGCACGCCAGGCAGAAGGCAGTGGTCGTGACCGTGTGACTTCAAATGCCCGGGATCCCTCGGACCTCCCCTCCGGCCAGGGCAGTGTCCACGGAGCAGGCACCGGTAGGTGTCACCAGAGACTGCAGGACCTCCTGCAGGAGGAGCTCCGGGCTGTTCTGACCAGAGGGCAGGGCACAGACAGGGGGCAAAGCCTTGGGAGCAGAGAGGATGGCTCAGAAACACACAGAGAGAGGGCGGAGTCTCCAAACTAGGTCCCAGGCCTCTGGCATTAAAATGCAGGGGAGATGAAGAGGAAATGGCAAAGCAGGGGAGGCTGTGAGACAGGCGAGGAAGGAGAAGGGTCCAGAGGTCACGTGGAGGGAGCACTTCAGGGAGCCCTGCAGAATAGGGCGGCACGCACCAAGTGAGGGGACGCTGGGGCACGGATCCCGGGGGCTCTGAGCGGTGGGGTGGCGGCCCGAGTGGAGGGGCCAGCCCCCTCTTTCCCTGCCGCCCCACTCAGGGAGCTTGGGTCACCCATCCACGCCACCTCCAGCAGGGATTCACAAGGGTTCTCCGGGGAAACACACCTGCCCCGCCACTCCCAAAGCATGTCTCTCTTCCGCACTAAAGTCTTCCTCTCCAGCGATTTTTAAAATTATTTTCACCAAGAAAACTAGAACGATGCTAATCACTCTATCTCCAGGTTGGGGCCCCATGAGCAGCTTTGTGCTCTGACCGCCGCCTGGCCCCTCCTGAAACCAGCAAGCCCATCAGTGCAAGGGGCTCGGCCGTGCTGCAAAGTCTGTGTTTTCAAGCCCCCTGGAGGCCGGTGGGCCCAGTTCTGCACCCAAACCCACCCGTGCATCCACCCTTCGGGCCCCAGCAGGGGCCGGTCAGGAGAAAGGGCATGAGGAGCTAGACTCAGGCCCAAGGCCACCCCGACTGCACAGGGGTCCTTTCTCTCCCACCCACTCTCGCCGCGGGACCTGGGGTGCTGAGGGCAACGTCACCTGAACCCAGTGTGCCAACCGTCACCCACGAACCCTGAGCTTCAGAGGACTGGCGGGGCGGGGGCACCCCAGGGGCTTCCGCGTGAGGGGCAGGGTCCCAGCTGAGAGGACCTCGGGGCCAACCCACAGGCCAGGGACTGAACCGCCCTCCTCCCGTGTGGACCCGGTGACAATGCAGGGGCGGAGTGCGGTGTGTCCTGGGAGTCCAGGGGAGGGCTGCCGAGACCCCCACTCTGGCCCCCGGGAGGGGCACGCTCTGGAGCCAAGGAGGGGAGAGAAGGGAAGAACTGGCATGAAGAAGGCCCGGGTTCTGGGGTAGCGCTGACCCCAAGTCACACCGTGCCCCTGCCAAACCTTCTCCTCCTCAGCCTCCGAAAAACAGCAGGCTGGCCGAAAAAGCCCCGGATGCCTCCCTCAGGGGTCTGTCGGCCTCCTCCCCGGTCCGTCTGCGGCTCTTGGGGAGATGGGCAAACCAGATCCGGCACTACTTACATTCACCAGGCGGCCACGTGCTCTCCATTAGTGTGCGGCCTGGGATCAGCCCCGTCTGTGTCCAGGCTCAGGGTCATGTCCCCAGAATCCAAACGCCAGGGACAAAGGCAGGCCCAGGGGACAGCACAGCCAGAGCCCCCGGGAGAGGGCAGGGTCAGGCTCGGCCCTCTGATGCCCCATAGGGGCAGACGGCCGGGTCCCAGGCGCCGGGCAGAGCGGGGGACCTGGCCAGGCCCGTCCCCGAGGGTGAGTGGAGGTGGGCTCCCGGATTGGCCCCTGGCTGCATTCCTGCGGGCACGCTGGCAGGGCCACCGGGAACCTCAGCCAGATGTGAATGAGGAACAGCTGAGCCCCTCCCCCTTCCCTAGGCCAGCAGCTGGCAAAGGCCAGGCTGGAGCTGGAGAAGGGCTGAGGGCTGGGGGCTGAGGGCTGGGGGCTAGGGGGCGGGGGGGAGGGTGCACACACTCGGGAGGGGGCCGTGTGCCCAGGGGCGCTGCCTCCATCCAGAGCATCATCATCCACCTGGCCTGCCCCCAAAACTGCCATCTGCCACCTCCTCCAAGGGTCTGCAGCCAAAGGGGACGGCCCAGGCTGGGTACGAGGCGGGGGGGGGGGGGGGGGGGGGCCTTGGCACTGGGCCCCTCTGCAGCTTCGGACTTCCTCCTTGTGGCCTGGCTCCCGGCACTGACTGGCCCCCCCACCTGGAGAGTGAGCCGCTGGGGGCAGGCCGCCCCTTCGGCTGCAGGTGGCTCCCCTCCCTCTCCTTCTAGCTGACCGAGAACCAGCTGCCCCCGCTCTCCAGCCTCAGTGAGCTCGCCAGGACACGCCCGTGTGCGGGCCTCTGCCCACGTCTCCTGACCTCCGGCCGGCCCCTCCCTGCACCCACCCCCCGCTCCAGCTCGCCGCACCCCGACTTGGTCTCCCAGCTGCTTCCGTCCAGTCGTGTGGTATGAGGCACCCCATTTATGTCCCCCTGCGGCAGGGCCGGGGGAGGCCACCGAGGGTCCAGGGCGCCTCGTCTAAGAGCCCTCACTGCCATTGCCTACCATGATATCACAGGACCCCAAGACTGAGCATCTCCTAAATTCGGGTGCCTCGTGGCCTCGCCCCCGTCCCACCCTGCTTCTCTGGGTCTCCGGTACCTTCTTTGAATTTTCTACACCCATGACCTCGAAGCCACTTAAAACACACTGAGTTCAGAACAAGGACACACT
This sequence comes from Phyllostomus discolor, assembly GCF_004126475.2. Classification (NCBI taxonomy): domain Eukaryota; kingdom Metazoa; phylum Chordata; class Mammalia; order Chiroptera; family Phyllostomidae; genus Phyllostomus; species Phyllostomus discolor. The sequence goes on from NC_040909.2 coordinate 136,755,523, forward strand.
TTCTCCTGCCACCCACTGTCCCCTCAGTCCCCCCACTCCGAGGTGTCACTCTCGAATGTGCCCAGGAATGAGCTTCGAACCCCTTCCCTTTGGCCTGCACCCCCTGTTCTCTCTCCAAACTCGGCCCCGTGGGGACTTCCCCCACCGCCACGCCTCGCCCTGGGCACCGCCCCGCGTCCCTCTTTTCATACCTTCACGCACTTAACCTTCACGGGGCGGGAGGCGCTGGCCCACCCATTTTACAGACGAGGAAACCGAGCACAGAGGCCAAGTAATGAGAGAGGGTCGACGGCAAAGACAGGACTTCAAACCCGGGCCCGGCAGCCTAGCCCCCCAGGCCGTGAACCGGGGTACACACGGCTGGGGCCCAGGGGTTAGGACGGAAGGAAGAGAGGCAGAGCCCTCTGCAGCCCAGGATGTTGGCCCGCCCGTCCTCCCCACAGCTGTGCCGGCTGGGAGGGCAGCTGGCTGGGGATCTCGGATGGGGCTTAACCTTGTAACTCGGTCTCAGGGTGTCCTCATGCATCCCTAAGGCCCCCCTGGTGCAAGACCCGTGGAATGGGGGTGCGAAGAGGAGGGGGGAGGCAGTGGCTCTCTGGGCACTGCGTCCCTGCGTGCCACGGAAAGGGCCCAAGGGTTCCGAGCACGGGCCTGCCTCCCAGGCTAGGGCCACGAGCATCCTCTCTGGGGCGCCTTCTAATCTTCGCCTGCAAACTCAGAGCGGGGAGCAGGCAGGCCCCTCTCGTTCTGCTGCCCGGGCCTCTCGAGGGTCAGGGCTGCTCAGTATCTCGCTCACATCCCTGCTCCGGCCTATGAGCACCTCCCAGCCGCCTGACCCAAGCACAAGGTGGGAGCTGGGGTTGCGAGGCAGAAGGTGGCTGCAGGAGAAGACCCACATGCCGAGCAGACTCCGAGGGCTTCCAGAACTTTCCCTGCCAGGGAGCACTGCCTCCTGCCTGCTGGGCCCCCTCAGGGTGGCCCCAGGGCACTGCTCTCGAGCAATCACCCTGGCCCCCTCCTCCTCACACCCACTTGTTAAACGGACGTAAATAAAAACCTCTGTTAAAAACCAACAAACAGAACGCTCTGCCTGTGTGTCTGTTACAGCAGCAGCCCAAACCGGCCGGTCAGGAGTCCAGGGAATGCACGCAGGGGTTTCACAAGCGCAGACCGGCACTGGGAACGCACTGATTTCTATGAAGCCGTGTTTCTCTAGGCAGCAGCTGCGTGCAGGCTGCTCCAGGTGAGGGGCTGAAGGCAGGGGTCTGAGCACCCCCGTCTCGGATCCTAAGTGCGTGTGTGCCTGTGTGCGGACGTGCATGCACCAGAGTGTGTGCACGAGTGGCGCGTGTGTGCGCCCCTGTGTGTTTGAGCGTGTACACGTCTGTTTGTGGGAGCGTCACTGTGTGTGTGCGTGTGTTTGGGTGCGGGCACACTCAGAGAGGCCGGAGTCTCCAACCAAGAGGGCAGAGGCTGACGCAGCTCACAGCTAGGCAAGCCGCCTGGAGCACAGCGCCGCTCCGGCAGCTGCGCTCCTGCGGCCTTCCAGGCAGCGTGAGGCCGAGGCTGTGTGGGAAGCCCGTCGCCACTCAGCCGCATTTCTTGGAAAGCCCCTGCATGCTATGCAGCCGCCGCCTGCCACTTGCCCCGAAGAGTGTGAGACCGGCTCAGTCAGGACGTGAGAGGCTCGCAGACATGTGGAACTCCTCCGTGGGTTTGATTTAATTACAAGGATGCGTCCCTGTACAGAGGCATCCATTTACACAAGGTCGTCTGTGTGTGTGTGTGTGTGTGTGTGTGTGTGTATAGATACATACATGCTTTCTGCAAGCACCAATTTGTGGTGGCCACTATATGCTGCCCCTTCACCAACCCGGAACTGAAGCCACCGTGTGAAAGGCACAATCAAACCTCTGTGAGCCAGGGCACCTGGCCTGGCGGCGTCCCAGCGGCAAAAGGGGCGGCAGAGGGTCGGTGTGGGGAGGGCTGAGGAAACAAGGGTGCCCGTTCCTACAGTTATGTGGGGCACGCTCGTCACGGAGGGTGAGACGGGCCACCTTCCCCGGCCCCGCAGAATGACGGGCGGACCCTCGGGGCTCTGACACGTGGGCTGTGGCATCTCGGGCACCGCCAGGGGCCAGGCGGGGCCACGCACCACAGCGCTCCCCGGGGTCAGCTCCCGCTTGGGCCTGGCTGACCACAGCCATCTGTGGTGTAAACAAATTAAAAATAATTTGGGTGGTTTTCGGTGTTCGTCAGTTCCAGTCATTTTTTTCTAATAAAATTTCTCAACACATCGTCAGAATTAAGTAGCCCAATTACTATTTCTAGGGTGACCTCGACCGGGACAGGCTTTGCCAAGGAGGGACTCCCAGTGACCTGCAGGGGCGGGGTGGGGTGCTGGCCTGAACTGCTTCTGGAGGCCGGCACAGCCCCAGGGGCCAAGCCACAGGCATCCACGTGGCGGCTCCACCGCCACAGCTGGTGCTGCCACCAGCTCCTCCGGGCCCAGACCCACCCGGGCTCCTGCTGGGCGGGGCACCTCGGGGGCACATACGTGTTCCCAGATGTGTGTGCGCATGTGTGGTGTATGTATGTGGTGTGTGTGTGTGTGGTGTGTGTGGTGTGTGCATGTGTGTTTGGGGGGGCATGTGTGTGTGTGCTGTGTGTGTGTGCTGTGTGTGTGTGGTGGGTGTGCATGTGTGTGTGTTCTGGGTTTACTCAGGGCCAGGCAGAGGGGCCTGAGGACAGAGGCAGGCGTGTGCTCGGGAGGACCCGGTGCTCCCACTGGGGATGGGGACAAGGACACAGCAGAGCTATGCTCTCTCCAATGACCACGACAGTCTGACTTACAGGGACCCTGGGCCCAGAGCAATTCCCGGGCTGGACGTGCCATGCGGACCTGCTGACAGCTGGCCCTGCTGCCCTTCCCTTGGGAGTGACCGCTGGGCCTTCCAGGGAGGGGGCAGCGGAGCACAGGGCGCCGAGGCGGACCCCGCTTCTGTCCGAGGACCATGGCGGCCGACCCCGGGACCGGCCTCCTTCAGGCGTGGGAACTCAGGGAAGCCGAGCCACAGAGCTGGGGCGCAACCTCTGCCCCCTGAAATGAGGGTCAGTTCTGCCTTCTCCTGGGGGCACCAGCTGCTGCCCCCTGCCCCCAGGTCTATCCTCTGCCCTGCCCTCCCGCAGGCGGCTCCACGCCAGCCCCAGGCCCTTGCTCTCACTGCCTCCTCTGCGGACACTCTGGGCCCCCGAGTCTCCCCGTGGACACCCGTGCTGGGTCATCCCGAGCCCAACGCACGTTCTTCCTCTCTCAGAGGCCCTCCCGAGTGGTGGCCTGACACGCCCCGTCACGTGGCCCTGCTCTCCTGTCCTCAGAGCACCGACCACTGGCGGGAAGCTCCTCGCCCACCGATGTTCGTCATCCGCCTCCCTTCCTCTCCGGGCGAGGGCGCCCTAGGACGGGCCCCTCCAACGCCCGCTGTTGGGAGATGACACCTGCCAGGCCCTTGCCATCCGCGCCCAGACGCGTAAATAAGTTCCATTTCTCCCGAACATGTTCTACCTGACCCAAAGAAGCAACGGACAAACCTCCACGCGAACCTGACAATGGCCTCATTCAGCAGGGGACGCGCGCTGTCCCCGGCCACAGTGAGGAGCAAGGCTGACCCTCTCTCCACGGATACCCCTGCCCACCCCCAGGCCAGTGACCCTCCCCCTTCCGAGGGAGTCTGTGAGGAGGGGCCGAGCCCCCTGCAGGGAGGGAGCTGAGGCCGAGGCTGGCACTAGCCCAAACGCAGAGCTGGGGTGCAGGCACCCACAGTTTTCCAGTCACAACCACACCCACAAGACAGCCCCGAGGGGAGGCGACCACGTGCCGTGAAATGAGGCACCAGAAGCGTGGGAGAGGCCACGCTCCCATCTCAGCCCAACTGTCCGAGAGCTGAAAGACCGGATCCGGGAAGGTGCCCCTTGCCCATGGGAGAGCGGAGAAAGGACCACGGTGGTGCCCTCGAAATAGCAGGAGGCGGTGGCTCTCGGCAGCGGCCGGCATTCCGCAGGCTGGCTCCCGGCGAGCCGATAAGCTATATAAAGTTGTTCTGCGGCCACAACAGAGCCCGGGGTGGAGGACGCTCTTAATTACAGCCAGTGTTCTGGGGCGGGGCCCATCTGCGGCATCCGCCCCACACACGGCAGGAAACCAGGCCGAGATTGTGTCCCCTGGGGACCTTGTCAGGCCTCGGGGCGGCAGGACTGGATGCCGTGTGACCCCGAGCGGCTTCCCGGGGTGAGCCCAAGGTCAGGGGGACAGCGCTCCATGCCCTGCAGCAGACCACAGGGGGGCCACTGGGAGGGGCCCCGGGCACATGACACCGGAAATCCGTCTCTAATAGCACCAGCTGCTCATTGCCGTTGGCTGATGTTACTGTACTCATAAGTTTGCAGATTTTTTTTCTTTGTAACACGGGGATAATGGTCCCTTCGAGTACCACGAGTGCCTGTGGGAGGCACTGGCAGGTCCCCCGCCTGGACTGCGGCCGGGGTTACTATGGAGGGGCCGCTGGGAAGGGCTCACGCCCAGGCGGCAGACTCTGAGCTGAAGGAGGGCTGAACGCCTGGTGCCCGGGGACCCCGGACGGGCCATTTAGGCCCTGTGCCTCATCACCGACAACGCCAGAACAGGGACCCCTGGCTGACACTCAGGGCACTGCAGTGAGACACCCGTGGCATGGTGGGTGGAGACGCTCCCTACTATCAGAACTCACGGACAGGCGCTCACGCAGGACCTGGGGCCAACAGATGGGGAGGCCCCGGCTGCTCCTCGCCCGCGGGGCCGCCCTGGGGGGCTGACGGTGATCCCCTCCCTGATCGATCGCTGGCTGATGATCGCAGTGCACGCTCCAGTGCAGGTGCACTCGTGGGCTCTGCTGACGCTGAAGCACAGGGCGGTGCCTCCCGCCCTGCCAGGGAGAGGTGGTAGAAAGCCCCAGCGAGCAGAACCGCCTGGCCGTCCGCAGCTCGGACTGAACTTGAACGGAGCCGTCAGCAGAGTGTGCCGGGAGGTGCCGGGAGGCCCTGAGGGGCGGAAGGACAGGTCCAGTCCACGGGGGACCCAGCGTATTTGCATAAAGAGAGCCTCCTGCAGCGGCCACCCCAACAGGTCCAGCCCAGCCCCAGCCCCGTCCTGTCCTCTGCCCACAGGGTCACTCTCAGCTGGGCTTCCTGAATGGAGGGGCCACTGCTCACAGAGCTCAACCCGGGCTCCCTGGGGCTGAGGCCGCTGTGCCCACCGCAGACGCCAGCCCCTTACACGCTGGGCCCTGACCTGGGACCGAGCTTCACCCTGGAGGGCAGCCCGGGAGCCTGCTGTCCCTCAGAGCCGCCCTTCCGCCCTTCTGTAGCCAGCGGGTGGAGGGCACGGGCCCTGGGAGCAGTGGGGCCTCAGGTCACGATGCCCGTGTCAGCACCATAGAGAGAGGGGGGAGAGGGGAGAGGGGGAGGAGGCCGGGGAGGAGGAGGCCCCTCCTATGTGAAATGAAGTGTTAGATTCCCTAGTAGCCATGTTTAAAAAAGGAAAAAGCATCAGGTGAGATTAATGTTACGCATATACTGCATTTAACCCTAAATTTCCAAAAAGCATCATGTAAATATATAACCAATATAAAAATATTCATGAGAGGCTTTACTCCCTTTTTCCTACTAAATCTACAAAATTTAGTGTATATATATTTCCCCAGGCACTTCTCTGCCTGGAGTGGGCCCCGGACGGTCAGTGGCCACGCCTGTTGGCAGCCCAGGTCCCAGCACTGGTCGCCCCGCGTGGGAGCCCCAGTGCCGACAACCGGGGCCGGGACAGAGTGCCACGCGATGCCACGCCCAGTGCCGGCTGGGTGTGGTGCCCCGAGAATGGCTGACCCTCAGTTCCAGCCGCCTCCAAGGGAGCCAGCCGGGGCCCTCCGCCGCCGTGTCTGTCCCAGCCCGGGAAGCAGGGAGGCGTCTCCCGTGCCCCCTGCCTCCCCCAGAACTCCGCTGACCCTCGAAACCCAGCCGTTCGTCTGCTCCCAGAATACGCACGGGTTAAAAAGTGCCGTTATCCTTGGCTACGATGCCGGACCCGCTGACCACCCCTGTCCTCTGCACCTGGGGGGCGGGGGCTCCTTGCCTGTGTCCCCCAACGAGCAGCGAGGACAGCAGCTGCAGACCTGGTCGCCAGGCCCCTGCCCTGGACCCCCTTGAAACAACAATGAGGCAGCTGCTCCTGCACACCCAGCTCTGTCCCGGGCCCCCGGGCCCCCGGGCACCACGGGGGGCAGACTGGGCCCTGGAGACGCTTCCACTCTGGAGTGGAAGACAGGCCCAGGGCGGATAACGCGCAGGAAGCCGGGCCGAGAGGAGCTCCAGTTCAGGCGGCAGAGTCGCCCGCAGGTCTCTCCCAGGCGCCCAGGGATCCCGGGTTGTCTGGGGTCTCGGGAGGCTCCCTGATCCTGGCCTACTGCGTGCATGTCGGAGGGTTGCTTGCGGTCAGCTGTTTTATTCCGTTGTGCTGTGCGTCTCACCGCAGCGGTGGTGAGGGGGTCTTGCTTCCTCTGCCAGCAGCCTAGAGCCGGCCCTGGTCAGCGGACAGCCGTGCTCACCACAGCGGACCCCCCGGACGGCAGAGTGTGACTTAAACCTTATGTCTCTTCAGGCAGTGGGCGGGGCCGGCTGGGGCGGGGCGTTAGTGGACAGATCGGTGGGCACCACTGAGCTGGGCTGGGCCAGTTCAAGGCTGTTGCCCCTTCTGTGGGTTCCAGATTGAACCCCTTTCCTTGAGGGAGTGGGGTGCTATCCAACTCAACTCCCAAATGCTAGGCAGGGTCCTGTGCTTCGGGCCCCACACGGAGCACCGGTCTCCGCTCCTGGGCTGCGGTGCCAGCCCGCAGGGCCCACGCGCATGTCAGGCTAAATCCCGGCGGCTGCTCGCGGTCCCCTGTCCCAGGTCTGCAGGCTCACACAGCTCTGAGATGCGCCGAGAGCTGTCTCGTGTGTGGGCAGCCCCATCTTGCTCCCCCCGGTGTCCCTTCTCTCCACCCCCCCACCCGCTCTGAGCCTGGGGATGTTGACTGTGGGGGGGGACTTTGTGGGCTGATATTTCATGGGGTGAGGCCAACGGGGGGTACCCAGCAGCCAGAGAGAAGGGGAGAGAAAGCAGGGGTGTCTTCCTGTTCCCTGCAGGGCGGCCCCCTCCCCACTCCACAGGGCTCCAGCTACCCCCCGTCTCAGCTGGCTTCCCCCCACCCCATGCCGCCCCCTGTGACCTTGCCCCCTCAGTGAGGACTGCTTCCTGGCAGCTTCCCACCCCTCTGTGCGTCTTCCCCTTAACCGTCTGGACATGACCGCCCTGAGGGTGGGGGCTGCATCTTATCTTCCACTACAGGCACCAGTCAGTGCACAGGCACACGCAAGCAGACCCCCAGGGAGTGTGTGTGAATGGCTGGAGCCTAGGCGAGCCGCCCCAGGGGACAGAGTCGCAGAGTGGCCAAGAAACCACGGACGTCCAGTCTCAGGCTGCAGCGGGATGCAAGCCAGGCCCATCCCTGAGACCAGGGGTCACGCCCAGCGGCTTCCACCACCGGCCCCTCCTCCACTGCCCCTGCTGAGATGGGACCCTCTGGGCTTCCCCCACCGGAGGGTCTCCGTCCAGGGAGGAAGTCATTGGAGGGAAGCTGAGGCTGCTCCCGGCCCCACCTGCTGGCCCTAGATGGGGAATCACCCAGCATTGGCCTGGTCGTGGGTGACTTCCACGGTGGACGTGTCACCCTAATGAAGACACAGAGGCAGGCCTGGAAGAATCCCACGTCAATCTCCCCGTCCTAGGGAAGGGCTGCCCTCAGGATGACCCTGCCAGAGGTCAGCGCCCCGCGGCCACGGGCTCACTGCGGCCGCCACTCCCTCTCCCTCTGCCCCACACCCAGCCACAGTCCCTTCCCAGAGAGACAGCTGGAAGACCGGGGTTATCTCAGAGGGTGTGGGTCAGCAGCCGTGGCCTCTGGGACAGCAGCACCCTTGACGTGGTCAAGGGGCTGACTCAGGGTCTCCGGGCCAGTCCCCAAGCCTGTCCGTGCCCATGTTCTCACAGGACCGCTCGCCAGCAAAGGGGGCCCCGCCTTCGCCCACTGGGTGCAGAGGTCTGACGGCAACATCTCCACCGGGTGGGTGGGGCCGGACCCCTGCCCTCCCTGAGTGCCTTGCTGCTGCTACTACAGCCCGGGCAGTGAGAGGACAGGACAGGACCCTGGTGACAGGCACCTGCTGTGTGCAGGTGTAACCGGGTTTCTTACATTACGGAGCCTGGGCAACGGTGGCCTCGGGCCACTGCCGTCACCCGCGGTCGTGCACAGAGGACTGTCTCCACCTGGCTCCATGGCCCGTCCCCGCTCAAGACGCCCAGCCTTGGACTGCTGGCCCCACTCAGGCCCCGGTCTCGCCGTCCCACCATCCCCGGCCCCACCCCCAGCCCGCCGCGAGCAGACTCACTTTCACAGAGGCGGCGCCGCAGCTTGCCGCGGATCCTGTCGATGGCGTCGAAGTCGGACACGTGGAAGACGTGGGCGGACTTGGGCTCCGAGGCGATCTCCTCCAGCTCCTCCCTCAGCGCCTCCCCGACGCCCACCGCGAAGATGCGGATGCCCGCCCGGTGGGCCGCGGCCGCCGCCTCCAGCACCAGGTCCTGGCTGCGGCCGTCGGTCAGCAGGATGGCCACCTGCTTGAAGGCGCGGTCCCCCGGGCGGCCGCCGGCCAGCGGGGAGAAGCTGTGGCGGGTGATGTAGCGCAGGGCGTCCCCCGTGTTGGTGTGGCCGCCCTGGTAGGCCAGGGACTGTGCAGCCGCCTTGACCGCCTCCCCGGAGTCGAAGTGGCCCAGCTCGAAGGCCGTGGTGGGCTGGTCGCTGTAGTGCACCACCCCCACGCGGGTGTGCTCGGGGCCCACCTCGAAGGTGTCCACCAGGTTGGCCACCCACTGCTGCACCTTCTCGAAGTCCTCCTTGCCCACACTGGAGGACGTGTCCAGCAGGAACACGAGATCGTAATGGACAGTCTTGCAGCCTGCAAGGGCGAGAGGGAGGGTGAGCTGGGGTCAGCGGGTGGTGGAAAGAGCGCTGCCCCTGGGGGCCCTGGCAGTGTGGCCCCTGGGCCACCCCACCTGCCTCCAACGCCCACCCACTCTGGCTCCCCGTGGCTGGCGGCCTCGTCCAGCTGCCTGGGAGCTCACGCCTTCCTTTCCTAACTGTCACATGATGATGAGTGTCCCCACGGTTGCGGAGAGGCCCACCTGACAACACACAATCTTACATGAAAGTGATTAACATTCATGGGCCGACACTGTGTCAGTTTGTTTGACTGCGTGGTTACAAGTGAGTTCATTATTTTTTAAACCTGCCACGAAAAGAAGAAAATGTGTGCCCATTTCGGAAGAGTCAGGAAAGGCAATCAAAGAATATTTGAAATGCTCATATTCCCATCTACACAGAGAAAACCATTGTTAACCGTGGTGCATAGACTTGATCATTTTCCATTTATTTCCACGTCGTTATTGATGGGAGTGGGATTGTCCCAGACCCGCTGATGGATAAGCTGTTCTCCCTGCAATGTGCTGGGAACCTGCTTTCAGTGTGATAATGCCGGTTTCCATGGCTACAGAGAGCCCACTGCGAGGATGCACATAATTTATTTAGCCAGAGCTCCCCTGTTGGATATTAAAACAGTTTACTGTACTTCACTATTAGAAATCATGTGAAATATAGTGCCTTCGTGTATTTTAAATACAAACTTGAAGAATTCTATAATGCTTCGTAAAAATGTTTATCTTTTATAATAACTATACAAACACAAATTTTAGATTACCTACACAATGCTTTTGATTAAACAAGAAATGGCATCATTAGTTTATCTCGGGCCCTCGAGGCAGCAAGGGCTGAGTTTGCTCGTCCTCGTTTTATAATTACAGGGCGAGGAGCAGCGTTTTCTAAATGCCCAAGTGCCGCACACACACGCAAGGGTCCCACCAAGAAGCCCCTCTCCGGACTCTTCCAGAATCCGGGGCTTGGTCCTGCCAAGAGCAGCAGCTGACCAGGCCTCTGGGAGCCCCGGGCACATATATTTGGCTGGTGAAAACAAAATAAAAACCAACACACACACACACACACACAAAACCCATTCGGCCCAGCCATCAGATCGGCCGAAGTCTCAAAGAGCAAGCCAGCAGTGAGAAGGTGAAGGGAATCCATCTGTGTCCTGGGCGAGTGGCTGTGGGGTTTGTAACACTGCTTCCTGGGGCCTCAAAATCCTCGTGAAGCTTTTGATCCACCAATTCCAAGTCTAGTGATTTACCCGAAGAAAGTAACCAGATACACAGGAGGGGAGGGAACCAGATATATGGGAGTTCAGGGCAGTATCACCCAGCAACGGCCTGGGGACAAGCCGCACGCCCACCGTGAGGTGCCGCTCAGGAACCATTGCCTGCATTCACCCGGGGCACGCCGGGCGGTCCCAACAGGGGGGGCTGTGAGGGGACCCTTGTCGGGTACACGTGCCCAGTGCACCGTCAGAGGTGAGAAGCTGTGTGTGTGTGTCTATGTGTGGGAACGTGTACACACACCTAAGAGACCCTGCACAAAGAAACATTGCCCACCTCTGGCCAGCAGAACCACGAGTGACTCTCGTTATTTTGTATGGCTGAGTTTCTATTTATAAACAACAAATCAGGTTCAGAAAGCAGAATGAAGCCACACACACACACACACACACACACACAGATACTTCCCTGCCCCAGCCTGAATGGGCGCCGCCCTGGACCGGCCCGCCTCTACCCTTCCCTCTCGTTCTGTGGTCCAAGTTACAATCTGCCTGCAGGGAGCGGAGGTTAATCCCTGGCTTCCCAGGCCTGATCCCTAACAGAATTAGAGCTTCTGGAGCGTGCTTGCCCAGATGTGCGGACTCAGGGACGATTCCTGGGGAGTCTTTCTCCTCCACACGAGCGGCCGTCCTTCTGTCTTCGGGACAATCACGTCCCAGCCCGGTCACGGTAAGTGCCGCTGCGGGCCAGGCAGGGCCCGGCCTGCGGGCTGTACTCCTCGAGCAAATTGGTTTTAATGCTGCAGAAAGTTCATTTGTTCAAGAGGCCTCCCCAAGGGGCCCCTGGGAGCTCCGAGTGCATTTCCTCCTGGCACCCGAGCAGCAGGCTAGGTTGGAGGCACACGAGAGCCAAGTGTGAGGCCTGAGGAAGCACCCGGACCCCGGGGCAGGTGCCCTGGCTCCCGGCCTCTGCTGGGCCACGGGTAAGGGCCATGTGACCCCACCAGATGACGTTTTCCTGGAGCCTCATTTCCTCCCCGTGACATGAGAACTTGGAAAAGCCGGCCCTCAGCCTCCCCGCTGCTGAAACGGGTCATCCTGTGTGTCCACTGTGCGGTACAGCTCGTCTCGGTGGACACAAATCCACAGGACGCGTCCATAAGCGGATGTCCATGGTCGTCCAGCCAGCCCAGCTTTGAGAGTCTCTCTTGGGCAAAGGGAAATACTCAGCAGACTTTGTGACAACGATGCAGAAACACAAGCCTTTGGGGGTTTTGTTTTTTGCCATCTTGCAGGCTCAGGGAAACAGCAGGGGGCTAGCTCAGACTGTGTGCCCCCGCCTCACCTTCATGGGGCTCTGGCCCATGAGAAACCTGGGTCCTCATCTGCCAAGTGGGCTTGGAGCTTTACGTGGGGCGGGGCTTTACGTGGGGGTAGAGCTTTACACGGGGACAGGATTTATGTGGGGCGGAGCTTTATGTGGGGCGGAGCTTTATGTGGGGCAGAGCTTTATGTGGGGTGGAGCTTTACATGGGGCAGAGCTCTACAGGGGGTGGAGCTTTAGTGCAGTGGCGCTTTAAGTTGGGTTGCGCTTTACCTGCAGGTGGCGCTCTACATAGGCCGGCACCTTAATCCAGCCATCTAGTGACAAGTGCCCAGTGCTTCCACGGGTCCTGCGTGCCTCCGCACCAGTGGTGACTTCCTCCAGGAGGCCCTTGGACAGGTGAGCAGAGCCACCTTGTCAGCTCAGGGCTCCCCACCAACCCCAGGCTCCCTCTTCTCCAGGGAATTTTCCCGCTTCCCGCGTCAACAGCACACCTGCCCTGGCCACCTCTTCCGGCCGGCCCCAGTATGTCCATTTCCCCTGGAATGGCCCCAGAGCCTTTACAGGACACGGCAACAAGATATGACCCCACGACAGTGCCCTAACCCCTGCCCACTGCCCCCAAACCCGACAGGCACTTGAGAGGGACGGGCTCACGACACATTCTGGGGTTCACTCAGGACGGGATCAGACAGCTTGCTTTTCTCAGACGCACACTCACACACTCACACACTCACACACACAGACGCGTGCCCTGGCTGGGCAGCTGACGCACACAGTCTCCGGTGCACACACAGGCATGCCCGTGCACCGCAGGCTCCCACACGTGCAGACAAGCGCCCTGCCCAGCCGGACACGGACTGGCGGCCCCACCTGCCCTCTGGGCCCGGCAGCCGCGGGGCCCGCTCCACAGCAGCAGCAGCAGCAGCAGCACCCACAGGAGGCAGGGCGCGGCGTGGCCTCGCAGACCGGCCATGGCTCTCTGGTGCCCGGGGAGATGCCGTGAGGTTCTACGGGAGCATTTCCTGTGTGAAGAAAGACACGCTTTCAGAGGAGGTGCTGACCCCCTCAGGGGCTAGCAGTGCAACCCTGCACGGACTCCATGGGTCCCCCCCACCTGCCGGCGGATGTGGCTGGGGGCCTGCCAGGCCCCATCGTGGCTGACTGCCTGAGGCTGCACCCGTGGCACCAGCACCGTGGTCTTCATCACAGTTTCTATTTACAGCGTTTCGGACACTCAATGGGCTATTTTGTTAGTTTACTGTGTCCCAGGAGGACAGCTTTGCACCTGCCTTTGCATGTGCTGAGTTATTGTCTGAGGGCAGGTTTGTGGAAGACGCTTAGGATGGCACGTGAGTTTTGAAAGGGCCCTGGCTGATATGAACCGTCAAACCGCTTTACCAATGGTTCCGCCCCTCCAGCTGTGGAGGAGGTGAGGGTGTGGGGGGTGTGGGGGGGCCCCCACACTGGCAGCAGCGAGTTGTATCACTCCCTCACACTTTGCCAGGGCTGCAGGAGCAACCTTGGTTCCTGCTTCCCATGCAGCTCTTTGATTCATGAGGTTTATCAGCTAAGCGTATTTTCTCTTCTCTGTGTTTCACTTTGATGTCCATCTCAAAAAGCACTTGTCGTTATCAATGCAAGATCCAGGAAAGAAAAACCAGTTTATGGGTTTCACAATTGATGTGTTCACTTAACAGGTACTTACCAGTCACCCTCCTGCGCCAGGTGCTGAGGGCAGGCTGATGAATGTCACCCAGCCCACCCTCGAGGGCACGCTCGGACCCTGGGAGACAGGCAAGACTTGGGCCACAGGAAGGTAGGATAAAACGAGTGAGTGAGGCAGGTGGAGGGCAGCGCAAGGGCTCATGGGAGCACTGAGGGTATGTTGGGGAGGGGTCACGTGATCGTGTCAGGAGACAGTCTGGCTTCCTGGACTAGCTCCAGCCACGCCGAGTTCGGAAGGTGCTCCCTAGTCCGTGGCCCCTTCCTCTGTCTGCAAAGCCAGCCGTGGCCAAACATGCCTTTCTCAGGTTGCCGTCTCTCTGGCTCTGACTTGCAGGGACCCTCGTGGTCACATGAGCCCCCCCAGGTACTCCAGGGTAATGTCCACAGTTTAAAGTCGGACTGGTAGCCGCCTCAATTCCACCCATAACCTGAATCCTGCCTTGCCACGTGACATAACACATTCACAGAGACTGGGGTAGGAACGCCTCGTTCTGTGTGTGATGACATGCACATCACGTGAATGTCGCCATTGTAACCGTTTTAAGTGTGCAATTCAGTGGCATTAATGGGATTCACATGTTGTGCAACCAGCGTCGCTATCTACATCCAGGACTTCTTGATCACCCCAGACGGAAGCTCCGAAACCACTAGGCGATGACAGGAACTATCTTTTGGTTTATTCGGGGTCTCTTTAGTTTCTTTCGAAGACGATTCATAGTTTTCAGTGTGTGAGTCTTGTACCTCCTTAGTTAAATGTATGCCTGTGTGTTTCAGGCCAGTCTTTGATGCTATTATGAATAGTCTTATGTGTTTCATTTCTCTCAGTTGATGATTTGCTGCTAGTGTACAGAGATGCTACAGACTTTTGAGTATTGACTTTGTGTCATGGAACTTTGCTGCTTCTGTTCATTGTAATAGTTTTTTGTAAGTCCTTCGGGGTTTTTACATACAGGATCGTGTCATGCGTAGGGATCATTGTACCTCCTCCTTTCCCCATGAGAGGCCTTAACTTCTTTTCTTACCTAATTGCTCTGGCTACGATCTCTAGGTCATGGCTCGTCATTCTTTTTCTATATTATAATGCTTGTTTGGTTAACATTCTTTGAGCATTTTTGCATCTGTGTTCCTGAGAGATTTTGGTCTGTCATTTTCTTTTTCTTGGAACGTCTTTCTGTGGTTTGGGGATCATGGACTGGGTTTGGAAATGTTCCCCGTGCTTCTCTATCCTGGAAAAGGTGGTAAAGCAGAGAACGGCCTTCAGCCCAGGGGGAAAGGAGCGACCACAGGGCAGGCCCCCTGGGTGGGGCAGGCCCGGCGTGGGGACCCGTGTGCTCCTCAGTGTTGTCAGTGAGCGTGTGCTCTCCATGACATGAGCATGACCTCTACTCCATCAGGGGTGCAGTGAGGTGTACAAAAAATAATTTTTGCAAGGCATGCAGGGCAGATCCTGGCACAGAGCAGATGCACAGGAAATGTGGGATTTTTGGCAGCTTCTCTGCCCCCCCCCACCCCACCACAGCGGGCACCACGATGCCCTCTCTCTCTCACCAGCCCTGAGCTCTTTCCGGGGCGTGGCTGCCCAGCTGGCGTGATGTGAGCCGCACCCCGTCCCTGAGGGGCAGAGTTCTGCCATTTAGTCTCCAAAAGTCCAGCAATTAATGTGCTCAGCTGAGTTCCCTCCACAAGCCGGCCCATCACCATGGTAACCAGCATTCCCAGTTCAGGGGCCCAGAGGTGGGGGAGGAAAGACACCAAGCGGACAGCAACTTAGAGGGAGAAGATGAGATCTGGCACACTGCCTGGGCAGCCTGGGCGGAGGGCGAGCTCAGTCTGATCCAGACAGCCCGCCGCTGCCCACCAGGGGCGGGGGTTGGGGCAAATGAGGCGTCACTGATGTGCTGCTGGGGGTGACGGGAGACGCTCAGGGCAGGGGTCTGGCCAAGCCTGGGAAGCATGGGGTGACTGTATGCGGACTGCTCAGCCAGGTCCTTCTCCTCCAGGCCAAGCGCCGGGCCTCGGCTGCGTGTCTGCTGAGCTGTGTGTGTGTGTGCGGGGGCCAACCACAGCTGCCGGCCGGGGATGGGGTGAGGGAGCACGGTGCCTCCTGTCGGTGCGGGGCTGCCTGAGAGCCAACTTCCCCGGGAAGAGCTGGAGGGCTGAGCCCGGACTCCACACTCCTCTCTGTGTGACCTCAGTCACCAAACACGTGCCGGGCTCCCTCTGCGTCCCGGGTGCCGTCCTAGGCACTGACCCCTCCAGGGACAGCGGGCGTCACGGTGAGGCTTGCCGATCGGAATCCCTGTGCCCACATCCCAGTCCTGCCTCTTACGGGCGTGCGCACCGGGGGCCGTCCCTCATCCTGTCCGGCCCTCTGCCCTGGTGCCTACGCAGTGCGGACAGCGGCACCTGCGTCACGGGCCACGGGAGACCCGGGAGAGCCGCTTCAGGTAGGAAGCTTGGAACCGCGCCCGACCGCGGAGAGCGCGCAGGGCGTACCGCCGCTGTCACTGTCCGGTTCTTCGCTTCCTCGCCGGTAAAACGGGAACAACACCCGCTGCTACGCAGACCCACAGAGGAGCCCACACGAGTGAATGCATGTGCTGACTCTTGGTACAGTAAAATGTGACCATTAGTGCCGTAAGGGACGTGAAAGGGAGGCCAGCCAGCCTGACCTGCAGAGAGAGGTCAGCTGCACAGGGGCCTGGGAACGTCCTTGCTCCAGTCTCCGGTTCAGTCACGCCCTAAATGCACGGTAAACCCTTACTGAGCACCAGGCACTGTCCAGGGGGCTCGCATCCTAGTGGTAGGGACAGACAAGCAAGCAGACGCCTGCTTTTCTTTGTCGCCAGTGCTCTGGGAGAGGGAAGGACAAGCACCTACTGCTGGCCTAGGAGGTCAGGGAAGGCTTCCTGGAGGAGGTGATGCCTGAGCTGAGTCTGGAAAGAGGGGTGGGGAGCAGGTAGGAAGGCCAGGGCGGCCTGCACCAGGAGCAGCCCGCCTCCCTTCCAGGGTCGACCATGCGCAGGAGGCACGGTGCTTTGGGGGAGGGGAGGGAAGGGGCAGCAAAGGTTCGGGCTGGAGCAGGTGGTAGGAGTTTGGGAGAGGGAGCCATTCAAGTCTGAGGAAAAGGTGTGGAAAGAGGCAGTCCGGGGTCATGTGCGTGGACCCAGAGACAGGGGCCGACTGTGGTCCTGGCACCAGTGGCTGTCCTCAGGCATCTACTGCTGTGATGTAGGGAGCCCTCCTGAGGAGGGTGGATTGACTGGGGTGCGGTGGGGGGGCAATGAGGACATCGGCGCAACATCTAAAGAGAGATGCTGACGACCTTTCCCAGCAGGCCGAGGGGTCCCCTGCTGCAGACCCTGCAACACCAGGTGGCCGGCGGAGAGCAGAGGGAAGCCCAGAGGGACAGGGTGAGCATCCGGGAGCCGGTCACGGGGGAGGCCAAACAGGACAAGTTGGGGCGGAACAGAGCGGGTTTGAGGCCCTCGGAACACCGCCCAGTAGCAAGGTCAAAGACAGGTGGGCGCTGGAGTCTAGAGCCCGGGAGAGACCCCGGGGAAGTGCAGAGGGGACAGGGGACAGGAGACGGGCCTCGGGGGACCACTGCGCAGGAAGGAAAGAACAGAGCTGAGGCCTCGGGAGCCTTTGGTCCTGCTGACGAGCAAGGACACCCACCCGTCCCGTGTCCTGTCCGCTCACACACCCGGGGTTTCCCCTGCATCGGCGGAAGCCATAGGCTGCCGACACGCAGGATTAGCTTGATGGAAGGAGATGGAAACCGGGTGAGAAATGTGATTTCCCGCCCTCCTCCTCCATGCTGCGGAATTCAAAAATATTGCCTGTCGCTTATTTTTTCCCCTAGGAGGAGGCCAGATGCCAGCTGGGTCCCGCAGTTGCTAAAACCGTGAATGATACTCAAGCCATGCCTGTCTATTCTTGAAGCGACGGAGATTCCTCAACGGAGGCCCAAAGCACTTGAGAGGCATGTCTTATGCTGAAGCCGTGACCCACTTCTTTCCTATTCTGCACCATCTTTTGGAGGCATCGATTAGCTAATTAAGTAAACACTTCTCAAGTCCCGGGCGAGGTGCCGGGCACCATTTTAATCACTGGGAATGGCAGCATCCTGCCTCCCGCTGACGTTCTGGGGGGAGAAGACAGAAACAGAAGAAGGAAACAATGGCGTGATTTCCGGGAGAAATCACTGATTCCAACTCACCAGGGTCATGTGATAGGCGGTGGCTGGGGCAGGTCCGTTTTTACCCCGCCGTCCCCACACCCTCACAAGGACCCACTGAGGCTCCTTGCACACACACGGGACCTTGGGACTCACGTAGGGACCCTGCAGGGACCCCTCACTGCCTCCGGGTGCAGCTCGGAGCCCTGCCCTCAGAGACCTCCATGGGCCGGCGTGTACCTGCCACCCTCCAGCCTCAGCTCTGTCACCGCAATGCAGGTGTGTGCGTGTCCGTGTGAACAAAGGAGGGGAGACGGGGGCGTGGGCCACGCAGGGCAGGGGCAGCCCACACTCCCAGGATGCCACGTGAGCACGTTGCCCGCACCGCAGACGGAAGCTCGGCATGGTCGCTGCGTCGGTGCCCGACCGAGAGAGCCGCGGCTGTAAGAAGCCACGGAGGGGAGCTCGCTTCGGAGATGCCCAAGGCCAGGGGCGCCCGAGATTTTGTGTTGCGTGAGGCAACCATCTCCCGCCCTGTTTTTACTTGTTTGTTTGTTCCGTTTTGTTTGCTTGCTTTAAGAACCAAAGTAAACATCTACTTAGGATGAACAAAGCAAGGACGACAAATTACAAAATTGAAAAAGCTGACAGAGACCACAAACATCGAAAAAAATCCAGAGAAATTTCTCTTTTGACGGCCTGACTCCTGCTGTATTTTCCCTGTGTTTGTAGCTCCGAACGCTAAGAGCCACTTCATTTGCAACAATTTTGTAACCCATTTCCTCTGGTGAGAACAGAGAACCACGCCCAGTTTCTAAACTTCAGATGGACGGTGTGAGCGGCAGCTCTTCCCCTGCCAACTGCAGCGCAGGCCAGGCGGGGCAGGTGGGGCCTCCCGCCCTCGCCCCTGGGGCTCCCCGCCCTCACCCCCAGGGTGAGTTGGGCCCCCTGAGACCCCTTCCTCCCTCTGAGTCCGGTCTCCCCCTCCCACCCTTGACTGACAGCTCAGTGGAGACGGGCTTTCCCTGCACGGCCCTGTTCCAGCTCCCCTGCGAGGCCTGACCTCCAAGCCCACGCAGGCGCCCCTCCAGCACCCTTCCCAGCCACGGCCCCCCTCGGCCGGCCCCACCCGGGGCACCAGAAACCCACACGCCCCTCCTGGTGTTGCCGGTCCAGTCACACATCTGAGAGTGGTCACAGCCCGTTCTGAGTCCGTTCCCGTTCTCAGGACCGACTCCTTCCCCATCATCTTCTTTCTTTCCCCCCCTCCCGACTACCCTGCTCTCCGTGCATGTCACAAGAGACCGTCTCAGATTTCAGGGTCCTGAGGACACAGACACATTTCTGTTTCACTTATTTTGAGCAGCGTCTGGTCCGATGAAACGGTGCGCGTAAATAGTGCTGTGGCACCCACCCCGGCTCTGGAGCTGCTGCCCAGCAGACCCCCCCTTTCCTGGGGGAGCAGGAGAGGCACCCACAGGCAGCGTCCTGCCCCCACAACCGTGAGACAGGAGGCAGCGTCTCCCGGCCACGGCCCCCGGCCCCCGGGCCCCACACGGGCTGCACCAGGGGTCCTGTCTGCTGCACGCCCCGGCTGCAGTCTCAGCCAGCCCCCCCTCTCCAAACCGCAGCTGCCTCACGGCCCGGGAGGGATCCCAGTCCCCAGCACCGTGCCCTGTTGCCCGGCAGTGGCCGTCATAAAAGATAAAAAAACGCTGCACACACTCAATTAGAGGAAGCTGTTATTAGCAGAGAATGCTTCTCAGCATGCCTTCCGTCCCGGCAGTCCTCCCGCGCCCGCGTGTAACTCAGCTCGGAGACTTCTGTGGGGGGCACGCACTCACACGGCTGCGGGGGGGGGGGGGGCGGTGGGGCTGGCAGGGGGGGACCGCTTCCCTCCTCGGAGCCGGAGCCGGCCGGCCGCATCTGTGCCAGCTGCCAAGCCCCTCCACAAGTCCCTGTTTGTTATCCTCCGAGAGTCCGCAAAGGGCCTCGCTTGCCCAAAGCCGGGGCTCCGTGGCACGAAACAGGCCTGTTCCCTGTAAGGCCTTTCTCAGTCTGACCCCGACCTCCTTCCCCAGGAGCCCACCCACCCCACCTCCCCCTCGGTCGGGACCGCCCTCTCCAGCCTCAGCCACGCCCCTCTCCCCCTCCAGCGCCCCAGCGTTTTCCTGACTCTCCCACGTTTGCGTCTGCGCTCTCACCTCCGGGCCGGGGGCTCCGCCCTGCCAGGCGGGCCCCTTCTCGCCCCTCAGCACCCAGCCCTTGCACCTTCCCTCCAGGAAGCCCTCCCGGGTTTCCCGGGTTTCCCGGGCGGGGCGTGGGTCCCTGTCCTCTTCAGGCGCCCTCAGACCCCTGGTGTCCATCACCCCGGGAGTGGCCTTAAGATCGTCCCCCGTATTGGTCTGTGTTTCCCACGGGGCTCCTGAGACGCAGGGGTCACGTCTCGGGGTTCTTGCTCCGTGCCCGGACAGTGCGGGGCTCGGAGCAGGCACACACCCCCACGTCAGAGCAACAGGGAGAAGTGAATCGACGTAACTCTCCTTACTGTTGGTAATATAGTAACTTCACAGTAACAGGGAGTTCTCTTTCATTTTTCAAAAAAAAAATCCATCATTAAACAATCTCGCAGCATCTACATCCCGAGAACAGAGCGAGCCTGTGGATTACAGCACAGAGGTCACTGTGTTGGCCTCGCCACCAAGGGTGTTCCTTTCTTCCAAGAAATCAGCTCCGTTGCTCCCCAAGCCCCGTGGTTCTGCAGACCTGAGCGCGCAGCAGGGGTCGGCGTGCGCCAGGGAGGGGTCGGCATGCGCCGGGGAGGGGCAGGGGAGGCAGGTTCTGCGGGACGAGCTTCCTTCCCAGGGAGGCAGTTCCTCAATACACGCAGCACAGGGGGACAGGCAGGCTCCGAGCCACCACAACGCTCTCGGGGCTCCCAGCTCATCTCTGAAGGGAGCCCTCGGCTTCAGCACCACTGCTCCGGACCAGGGACTGAGGGGGAGGTCCTGGCACCTGTCCGTCTGTCCATCTGTCCGTCACAGGGAGGCTGTGGGAGGAGCTCTGCTCACGACCAGGTACACCGCTGCGCCTGGCACAGGCAGCTTCTTAAATGCAGTGTGAGCACCCACTGATGGGGGAATCCGGCAGGAGAGACAGAAGAGCCTCTGGGAAGGTTTTGTCCGAGCAGAGGAGCTGCATCCCATGCTGGCGCCTCTCCACCTGAACACCGCTCCCTCCGGGCCCACCACCACCCGGCGAGGTCAGGGAGCTCGCTCCCCCGCTCACTCACCCTCCTGTTCCCGCACTCGCTTCCTGGTTCACTGTTCCCGAGTCTGCTCGGCCCCCGTCCACCCACCCACACGGTCACGCATGTCTGCATTTCCTCCCTCTCACCCTCACCACTCACCCCCCATCCCCCCGCACAAACGCACACTCCCGCCACCGACGCTGTGCCCGCCGCCTCCCCTCCCAGGCTGCGCCGCAGCCGCGGAGATGGAGCCTGACGAGGAAGAGTTTCTGCCTCTGGGACCACGTGGGCGGGGTGTGGGGGGCCGTCCAAAGGAAGAACAGAGACGTTGAAAACAGGGTGGCGGATTCTCCTCATCCCCCCGGGACTCCGGGAGTCCTCCTGTGAAAGCCCAGCCCGGCCAGGTCCCCCTGACGCGGAGCAGGGGACGAGCCAGAGGAGAGGGGCGGGGGGGCGGGGGGGGGGCGGGGGGACAGGAGAGCAGCGGAGAGAAGCGCAGGGCAGAGAGGCTCTTCTCCTCCGGCCGCGTGTCCTCGGGCGGGTCATACACACAACCTCTGCGGGTCTCTCCTCGTGCCTGAAGCCACCACTGAGTGCCTCTAAGGTGCTGCACAGTTCCGTGGGGGGAGGGGCGGGGGGCAGCGGGTGTGAACACCCAGTGCCAGGGTCTGCAATCTGACGTGAACGTGATGCGTGCAGAGTGGTCGGTCGGGGGTGCGGCGCTCTCTTCTGTAGCACGTGGGGCGCCGGAGCTCCCCGAGGGCCCCTCGGCGCAGGGCTGTGCTTCCCCTTCTGTCCCTGCGCACACCCGGCACGCGGCAGCGTGTGCTGGTGCACAGCTGGGCCCCAGAGGGAGAGCTCCTGCGAGGTGACCAACCCCCGCGCCAGGGGTTACTGAAACCTCCAGGTACACACAACACGTGGAGGGCAGCCACTGAGTCGCCGGAGGAGGGAGCGACCCAGCCAGCGGGCTGCCGCACTTTCCTTCTCACTGCGGGGGCAGGCGGGTGTGGCTGAGGGGGTGCTGGGGCCCGTGCAGCCTTGGGGCGGTCATAGAAAAGGGCCTACCAGGAGCTGAGGACACTGGGCCTCCCAGACACCGTGCTGGACAGACCTGGTTCAGCCTGCGTCCTTCTCTTCCCTCAGTGGTCCGCAGGCTGGGTTTGGTGCGTGTGTGCATGTGTGTGCATGTGTGCGTGTGCATGTGCGTGTGTGTGCACGTGTACGAAGCTGTGAAAGGGTGTTTGCCAGACCGCACCTGCTGGCTGAGTGGTGGGCATGACAGCCCAGGGGGACACCCATGTCGTCACATGTGCCAATGTGCTTTTGTTACTCGGACCATTTAAAACATCCTAATGAGAAATACTTTTTTAACAAAAAGATATTCTGAATGGTGCATGTGCCTTTCTGTATGAATTCTATTCATTTACCTTAAGCACACACTTAAGGAAGCTGGGAATTTTGGTTTCAGCCATGGCCTTGGCCTTAGACAGGGGTTCAAACCCCGGCGGTGGGACTGCATATCTGTAAGCCTCCGTTTGCCCATCTGTGGCGGGGTGGGGGGGGGGGTCAAGGGGCAGCACGGCCAGCTCACAGCAGAGAATGGCATGTGTGGGAGGGTCTGGCACACAGCCCTCGCCAACCAGTGCCACGGAGTGGTGCGGCCCCTCATCCGTGCCGTGGGGCATCCCTCAGTTCCAGCTCACCAGAGCGTGGGCTTGCTCGACTCGGTAGTTACAGGTGCCGGGCAGCCTGGCACGTCTCCCGTTCCTGAGCCAGGGATTGGCTGCAAAACTCTCAGGGACCCGCCCACCCTGAACCATCCCGGTGTGCCGTTCTCCTGTTCCGGTTGTCATTGGCAGGCCTGCAATCGGTAATGACGCCCTCTTTTGAGGAAACTTTCCCCAGCTTGAAGGAAATGGCCTTTGCCAACGTGGGCTTTGGTCCCCCAGGGGTGACGTGGAACCCTCCCTCTGTGTGTCCCCTGCCCCTGTCCTCAGGTAACGCATCCACGCTCCGATTTTCCCTCCTCGTTTCTGTGGCAGAGGTGTGGGCAGCACCTCGCTCACAGCCCCGGCCACAGCGGCCCCACAGGCTGGGCTGGCCTTCCTGAGCACCGGCCGCCGCCGCGGCAGCGCCGGAGGAGCAGAAGGAGCGGGCGAGGCCAGTGGAACCGGGAGGCCGCGGCGGAAGCACTTCCCAGGGCAGGGTCCCAAGCGGAGAAAGGGCCCTCCGTGCACCCCTGGCCCAAGCAGCCAGGGCTCGGACCAGCCCTCCGCCAGCCCGGGAAAGGACCGGCCGAGCCCCGCCGGGGGGGAGGCCCTGGCACTGGACTGGACTCCCGTGCCCAGTGGCATTTCCCCCATCAGTTCGCCTGCTTCCACCGCCCGGGGACCGGAGGACGGATCAGCTGCCTCTTGGGCACGGACGCCCTCCAGGCCCCCGTGGCCGCACGTCTTCCTCCCTCCCCGCCCGAGGACCCCTGTGACGGTGGCCCGGATCTCTCTCTCCCCGGAGGCCACAGCTTCCCCCTCTGCAGCCGTCCTACGGGGGACCCGGAGGCAGGAAGGGGACCCGGGTCACCCAGTCCCGGGCCGGCGAACACCCGTGTCTGGGGAGGCCCTGCGCTTCACGTGGATGACCCTGGATGACCGAGGGCACACGCCAGGCTAAAGCGGGCGGCTGCTCTGACGGCCTTCCAGGAAACCAAGCCACACGCTTCCCACCTGCTCATTTTCCCGAGAAGCAGGGGCGGAGATTTGCACGGGAACCTCCCGCACGCTCTGCGTCCGCGAGCCATTAACGCGGAGTCAAAGTCACCGACGAAGCTTCACACCTGCCCGCGGCTGGGCCGGCATGCCGGCACCCACTGGATGGTGTCATGGGCGTGGGAACACTGTTGAGAGTCTGACGGAACTCTGAAGATGCCCCAGGAAAACCAGTGACGAGTGAATCCCTTCCCCAAACACGTCCAAAGGCCCGCGGGTCCCCTGGGGCCGTTCCTGGACCCCCGTTAAAGGCTGCCCTTGTCTCTCCCAGTCTCCTGCCTTGCGTGAAGGCCCAGCAGCAAGGTGACAGTTTCCCAAAGTCGCACAGGAGGCCCCTGAGCAGCAGAGCGACAAACAGACCCAGGACGGCGGGGGCGGAGGGGGGGTGCTTCCTCCCGCAGAGACTCAGACGCCGCCCCCTCCCCAGGTCTGGGGAGCGGAAGCAAGCCAAGGCCGGCCACACACCGGCCTTGTGCCAGGTGCTCCCGGGTTACCTTACTGTGTCCCTTCTAGCACGTCCCTTGGCAGAGGAGGAAGCTGGGGCTCACCGGACACGGACTTCTAGCTCCGGGCATCCAGACAGAGTGACAGAGTTAGGGCAGGACAGTGAGACAAATGGCGGTCTCCGCCCTTCACCTGCCCTCTGGCACCGCTGGGCAGCGCACCTGTCGGCCAGCCTCTCGCCACACGCAAGCCTGGGAATTCTGAACAGCCGGCCCAGATTTCTGACTGGAACAGCTCAGTGAACTCCCTAGGAGGGGCCGGGAGGCGTGGCTCTCACAGGCGGCGGTCTGGCTCTGCAGGGGTCTGCCAGGTGGACATGGTCGAGGGGGGACGGACAGACGGGGGGCTGGACTGAGCTGTGTAGAGACAGAGGCGCTGGCCCGAGGTTCTGGAGGGGACAGGTGTGACGTTCTGGGGAGGGGACCCCAGCAGAGAGCTCCAGGACAGGGCGAGGGGCCGCATCCTGCAGGGGATGCCCGGTTGGGAGTCCCTGTGATGGCCGAGCCTCAGTCGGCTGCAGCGGGGACAAGGGAGGGCGTGTTTCCCAGCCGCACGTTGTCACCTGGACGTGAGCGTGAGCTCCGGCCTGCAGCTACAGGGGACGGTGGGCAGAGGAAGGGGCCAGAGCACGGGAAGTCCCCGGGCTGGAGAAAATGAAAGTGGGAGCACGGTGCCGGTGCCGGACGGGAAAGGGTCTAAATTTAGACCCAAATGGTGGGGTTCCTTTGGAGGATACATGCAACGCTGAAGAGAGAAGGTCCCTCCTGCCCCCCACCCCTGCACTCCCTGGGCTCCCATTTTTCTAGCTCTCCAAATCTCTTAGCGGAAGGTGGAAGGAGACTGGGCCATCTCAGCAACTTGAAAGCAGCAACTCAGAGGAAGCCGGCCCCTAACACCTCGCAGCCTCCCCGGCACCCCGCCTGCCTCCGGACGCGTGGCGGGCACCAGACAGGCGGTTCTCAGGACTGGCTGCACTTGACTCTGAAGTCTGGGCAGATCACAGAGCCCTCCGCTCCCTGACAAGCTCGGGCTCCAGAAGGGAACAGCTCGGTTTGCAGAGGGGACACTCCCTCCCTCGTGCACCCCCGGCTCTGCCCTCCTGTTCCCGGAGAGGGCAGGAGCTGGAGACCCCCCGCTGGCTGCCAGCAGCCCCAGCACAGAGAAACAGCCTTACCTGGCAGGGAGCGCCGGCTGGGGCTCCAGTCCGGGAGGGTCCTCTGGAAGCAGGGAGTCCCGGAGACGATGCAGCCCCGAGGCCCCCTCCTGGGGTCACCTGCCAGCAGCCACACCTGCCCTGCCCCCGAGTCTGGCAAACTCACTCTCTAGACCAGACTGGTAATAAGTCTGGGGGTTTCCCCCAGGTCAGGGGTCAGGAGACAGAACTAGTTTTAAAGCAAATAACTAAATAAATACAGCAAAAAAAGTTAAGGCTTAGAACTTAGACAATAAAGTAGAAAGTGTGGGAGAAACAGAAAGTGTGGGGAAAGGGGGGCACTTTCTCGGGGAGAAAGGCAGCAGAGGCAGCTGCTAGATCCCCCCCAGGGACAAAGTGGCCAGAGCGGTGGGATCCCCGGCCCAGAGCCCTGGAGGGAGGAGCCAGTGGTGGGCGGGCTCGGAGGAGGTCGGGGGTGGGGCCGGGCCAGCCAGGGAGTGGCGGCGGATTCCCGAGGGAGATTGGGGCCCGAGGGGCCGGGGGCGGAGAGCAGGGGGCAGGGGAGGTCCCCAGAAGAAAGCCCAGGGTGGCGGGGACTGCGCTGGATTCCCGGCAGCCGAGAGCCGTCCCTAGGAAGCCCAGGACACAGACTGACAACTCTTCCCAATTATAGACTTCCCGGGATATTTTGGTGCCTTCTACCACTGGGTCTGAAATAGCCCCGTCCCAGGCAGCAACTGCGGCCAGTCTGGACAGCTTAGCGGGCAGGGGAGGAGGGCAGGGGCACCACCTCTGCCCTCCCTGTCCTGCTGCACAGAGCGGCCCCCTCCAGACCCAGCCCCTACCTGCCTCTCTGCTCCCGCCCCACCCAGGGGACGGTGGGTTGGGCACCTCCGATTTAGTGAGCCCCGGGAGGGCTCAGAGAGAGAGAGCAGGGGTGGCGAGGAGGGCCCTTTCCTTCCTAAAGGGCTGCTCCGCCCCCCGGTGAA
This sequence comes from Phyllostomus discolor, assembly GCF_004126475.2. Lineage (NCBI taxonomy): Eukaryota > Metazoa > Chordata > Mammalia > Chiroptera > Phyllostomidae > Phyllostomus > Phyllostomus discolor. The sequence continues at coordinate 136,781,751 of NC_040909.2, forward strand.
CAGCGGGTGAGCAGCTGCCAGCCCAGGGGGCTCCTCCACCTTCTCTTCTGACCTGGGGTCCCCAGCGTGACCCTGGCAGGGGGACTCTGAAGGAGGTGAGGACATGGCTTCTTCCTGTGACCTCACCCGCCCTCACACCCTCCCCCAGGTGGCCCCAAACTCTGGGTCACCTTTCCACGGCTGTCTGCAGGGGGGCAGAGTTGAATAAACAGGCAGCGTGGGGCTCGTCTGGGGCCCAGGGAGTTCCCAACCATCTGCCCATGCCTTCCCCTCCGCCCTGTTTCCCAGCCCGTGCCAGTCCATTCGGTCACGTTGTCCAGGAAGTGCCCGCTGGGGCCACACAGCGTGGGGAGCCAGCAACGGGGAGCAGAGGTGGTGCTGTGAGGACAGGATGGCGCTGTGCTTAGCAGAGGAACGGGGAGGGTGGAGGCAGCGGGGACTGAGGTGGCACGTGCGTGAGAAGGCTGCGTGGCTGGCTCGCTTACTCAGCAAGCAATGACGGTCAGGAGCCCAGGGTGCACCTGGGGGCTGGGCTGGGGGCTGGGCCTGGGTCTGCCTCCAGGCATCCTGGATGGGGTGGGGGTGGGGGTGGGAGAGACAGAAACCACGGGAGCAGACCCCACGGCCAAGGGCTGGTTGTCCCAGGTGCCCGGACAGACAGTGAAGAAGTGAAGGAAGGGGACACGGGAGACCAGGACAGAGCGAGTGGGGCAGGGGAACAGCAGGTGGGGAGGCCCACAGTGGACGCGAGCACGGTGCAGCCAGGTCGCCCGCAGAGGTCCCCAGAACAGCCAATCCCTGCGCTGACCCTTGAGGTCCGATGTGGAGGCCTGGCTCGGAGGACGGAGTCCCCCGCCGGCACCAGGAACCCCCTGAGGAACTCCCTCTGGAACCCTGTCGCCCAGCGGGCCCCCATTGCAGACCAGTGGCCCCCCGGACTCCCCTGTCACCGGAGTGCCCCCAGGCCCGGAGGAGAGGCTGGATGCCCGCACACCCAGCCCTGCCCCCAGCGCCTCCCCCCCGCCCCCCCCCCCCCGGCTTTTGCGGACCAAACGCCTCCGTGCACGTGGGTCGTGCTCCGCCCCAGAGCAGAGCAGCCCGGAGGCCCCTCGGTTCTCCCAAGGCTGAGGCCAGGGTTCCAGGGTTGGGGGGGGGGGGGGGCAGTGGGCGGGCAGGCGGCAGCAGAGGGCTCTGCAAAGATGATTCCGGTGTGCTCTCTGGCTCGCCGCCGGCCCCTCCCGGGCTGCTTCCCCGCCAGGATGACGCACGGTTGCACTGTTCGGATGTGTTAAACAGACAACGTGGGCAAACGGCCCCCTACACCGGAAAAACTTGTGGCTCTGCACTGACCGACGAGGACGAAAACGCCCCCCACAACCTCGTTTCCCCCCATTTCTGTCGCCCACTCCACCACTGATAACAGTGCGTGCCACGGGTCCTGCGAGGGATGACCTCACGACAACTCTGCGTGGGCATGAGGTCTGTCTTCTCCATCACGGGCCGTCTGTCTGCTCAGGGTTCCCCGAGCCGATAGTGGGGCTGGCGGGGCTGCTTCCGTCGGAAGTCTCCGGGGAAGAGTCCGCTCCAGGCTCCTCTGGGGGGCTGGCCAGCGTCACTCATTCCTGTGGCCGCGGGCCTGGGAGCCCCGCCTCTCCCGACCTGCAGGCATCCGAGAAGGCTCGCAGCCTCCAGAGGGCGCCCTCTCCCCCGGCGGTGGCTTCCTCCTCGTCCGGGCCAGCGGACGATGCCTCCCTCACTGGATCTTTTCTGCCGCCTGGGGCCACCAGAGAGGAAGCTCTCTGGTTTCTGCGGCTCCTGTGACTAGAGTAGGCTCGGCCAGATAACCTCCCTCCATGGAGGTCAATGGGGCCACGTCACACGACACAGCTACGGGGGCGGCAGCTTCCCATTCTGGCATTCTGGGGGTCAGGGCGGGACGTGTTCCCGAGGGTCCTATGCTGACACACCACACCCGCCTTTTGTAAATGCTGCCCTTACTGAAATTTGTAATTGCTTTTCTTTAAAAAACAAAGCGTTTATTTCTTGCATTTCTGTTGGACTTCCACCTCAGTGAGGACAGTAAATGTGTGTTCTCTTGTCGTTGGCCACCGCGTCCCCGAGTGTGGTGCTTGGCATGTAGCAGGCGCCAACCATGCCTCTGACATGCAGGACGTAAGCGTCAGTGGCGGGAAGGTGAGTGCAGGGAGGAGGCCCCGCCGTGAGTGGCCGGCACGTGGCCAGCGGTAAGTGTTAGATCCCATCGGCTCGTTGGGAGAGGTTAAAACATGGAAGTCACAGAAATGGGAGGGGACGAGGCTGGCGAGGTTGGAAGGGCGTGGGGTGGGGGAGGGACCGGAATGGATGACCCACTCAGAGATTCTGGTCTGTCCCCTCCCCCCTCTCTCCCGGGCTGTTCTCCCACCAGCCACCTGAGGGGGCCTTTGAGAAGTCAACCACACTCCACTCCCCCCACCCCGGACACCCCCAAGGGCTTCCCCTCCTGCTGAGAATTTGATCGGGACCCCGGGCCCCATCTTCCCCTGCAGGCTGCCCCTAGGCCTGCCCAGCCCACCCGCGACCACGGGGGACCCTCCCCCGGACCCCAGCTGCGGCGGCCTCGCTGCACTTCCTCCAACCTGGAGCCCCACTTGGGGTCCAGGACTTGCCCCGGTGGCCAGCGCTGCGACCAGAGCCCCCTCGGTGTGTGCTCTGCCCCTCACCACCTCCCCACCTGCGTCCATGGCAGCGTCCCGCACAACAGCCAAGAGGGGGATCGGCATAATGTCCCCGGGTGGGTGCGCCAGCGAAGGAGATGCGGTCTGCGCCTCCAGGGGGCGCCGCGCCGCCTGCAACACGAAGGAAGTGCCGCAGCGTGGAAACTCGGACGAGGCTGGGGCACCTGGTGCGGAGCAAACAGGCCAGCTGCGGAAGGACAAACCCCGGGCGGTCCCACCTACGGGGCGGGGCTGGGGGAGCCTGGAACTCAGACCCCTAGAAGCAGAGACTCAGAACGGCGGTCGGCGAGACCTGGGGGGGGAGGGGGGCCGCTGTTCAACGGGAATAAAGGCTCTGCAACAGGAGCTGAGAGAGCTCCAGCCGTCTGCTGCGTGACCGCGCGCCCCAGGTCAGCCGTGGGGAGTTGCGCCCTGGAACACCGGTTAAGGGGGTCAACCTCCCGTTACATGTTCTCACCACAATGAAATAAAACCGGTAAAAATCGCCCTGTGGAAACCAGCCCCACGTCTCCCCGCCTCCTGCCAGGTGACTGCTACCCGGCCGTGCATTTCATACTGGTGTGTTGACTCTCTGTCCCCTCAGCCAGGAGCCAGATCCAGGTGGGCGTTGGTTAAGCGCCTGTGTGCTGGACACCCCGCCGGACGCTTGGGCGTCTCCCAGCTGGCGGTGGCGGCCACACCCTCCCCCCACAGATACAGACACAGAGGCGTGGGGCTGTGAAAGAACCTGCCGGCCTTGCTCTCGGACCTCACATCCATCGCTGTCTTCTTCTAGAAGCTCGAGTATTCTTCTGTATGACTTTAAAAGTGTCCTCCTGCCCCTGGCTGGTGTAGCTCAGTGGATTGAGCTCCGGCTGCAAACCAAAGCATCGCAGGTTCGATTCCCAGTCAGGGCACATGCCTGGGTTGCAAACCACGGCCCCATGCAACCACACATTGATGTCTCTCTCTCTTTCTCTCTCTCTCTCCCTCCCTTCCCTCTCTAAAAATAAATAAAGTCTTTTAAAAATTAATAAAAAAAGAATTCTTATTAAAAAATAAATAAAAGTGACCTCCTTATCACCAAGATTCCCTGATTTCTGAAAACTTAGGTGCAATTGTCAGCTGAGAAATCAAATTCCCGTTTCCTGGCAACCCAGAATCCCCTTCCTCCTCAGCCTTGCCCATAGTCCAATCAGAATCATTCAACCGTGCAGACTGTGTCACCAGCTGGCGGACTATGTGGCCCTGCGGAAGCCACTCAGCCCGCTCCCGGCCAGTCTCTTGCCCTGGGTTCAAAGCCCACGCCCCGGGTGTCCTGCATTAGAAGTCAGATCAGTGACGCCTTCTCTCTAGGGAGTCCTGTCCTAAGACCCTGGGTGTCCCTGGGACATGCGACTGGCCCCCTCCTGGGAACTTCCCTGTCGGCCCATCTCTTCCCAGCAGCCCCTGGGGTCACACACTTCCCTTTCCAGGTGAGGACAGCGAGCTTCAGAGCTCGATTCACTCTGTCTCCGAGGGCATGAGAGGCTGTGCTGGGCCCTGATTTAGAAACCACTCTGACGGGCACGGAGGTCAAAGACAACAGAATCAGCATCAGTGACAAGGTTAGCAATTATGCTTCCAGGAGCGTGCAGTTCCTCAGCAAAGATGGTCCCCTGAGGATGTCCGAGTAAGTGTTGCCGATGAGCGTGAGAAGCGGGCGGTGGCCTGAATGTCCGCCCCTGGGGATCACGTCTATTCCCCTGCAGATCTGTCCATGCTAGAGCGCTCAGCGGGGGCCAATAGTAAAACGGGTTCGTAGAGCGGGGTTCTCCACGTCCCTTTCCAAAAACAGTCACTGGAGCGACCCTTCCGTAGCCGTCTCAGTGTGTTCTGGCCCTCGGAGACTCCGTGTCCGGCGCAGACCCAGGCCCACCCTGTTCTGGGCGCTGCCAGCGGCCCCTCCAGTAGTTTCACTTCCCACCCCGCAACGCACGCCGGGCACCTCCCGAAGTCAGCTCGTTCTGCTGTGCCCGACCCCGAAAAACGCTGCCTCTCGCCTTCGCTCTGCTTCTGCTCTCATTCCGCTGGTGCTGGCTGCACACGGAGAGCTGCCCAGGTGTGGCATGTGGCAGGCGGCAAGCTCCTCCCTGATCCCTCGGCTGATGGACGGGGATTTCCATTTCTTTCCTCAATTACAACGTGCTGCGGGGCATGCCTCCGCGTGCACGGCTCACTCTGCTCTGTGCCTGTGTTTACAGACAGGGGAAGGTCCTGGGAGTGGCCCCCTGGAAGTAGGGGGTCCGAGGATGTGCACCATTTAAATCGTAATAGACACAGTTTGGGGGGTATCTTCACCCTTAGAGCCGTGGAAGAAGAAGTGTGGACTTGAACCTGTGCCGGTCAGAAGCCCCAGGAGACGTGAGCTGATCTGTGAGGAGTCCCAGGGGAGACGGGCAGAAGGGCTCACAGGCAGGGAGCAGCCCTGCTCCGGCACTTTCCCGGGCGCCCGGACGCAGCTCATGGGCGGCTCTGCCGTCCCTCAGAGGGCAGGTGACCACTGTGCCAACACGCTGGCTGTGAGTGAGTGGCGGCTGGACGGAGGGCACCGTTGTCCCCATGGTGCAGGTGAGAAAGGGGAAGGCTTGCTGGACAGCCGGGCAGTGCGCACTGCGGCCCAGAGATCAGTGTGTGTCTGCACGCAGGCAGCTCGGGGGGCGAGGAGACAGCCAGGGGCCAGCAAGGCTGCCGTCCCCATGCTGGGCACCAGGGAGCCAGCAAGAGAGAGGTGGGGCCGAGGACAGTGTAATGAGCGTCTGAACTTTCCGGAGACAGTCCTGACGACACAGAGCACTCTCCAACCCTGTTGTTCCCCAAACACAGAACCACTCTTCTAAATTACATGCCTCCGTGTGGATTACAGGGATCACGGTCCTCCCCAGCTGCTCGGGGAGCGCCCACGGTCCCGGCCCTGCGGCTCAGCAGCGCCTGTTCCGGCGACACGCCCAGCCCGGCGGCGCCCTCACCCGCCTCGTGGAAGTCTCCCGAAATGCTTCAGAGCGAGAGTCAGCTGGGGTGGGAGGCGGCACACCACAGGCTAGCACCGACCTCAGGCTCCCTAACTGAGGACGGGAGGGGAGGGGCCCCACTCCTCATCCCGGAGCGAAGCCTGGAAGTCAGAGCATCCTGTCTGCGGGGCGCAGGGCAGAGAGGTGCAACTTAGCTTTGAACCCCTGCCCAGCCTCTTCCGTCGCTGCACAACCAGGGACCCTCTGCCACCATCATCCCCGTCCTGCATCATCCACCCCGTAACCCGAGCTCAAGGATGGGTCGCCCCCCCGGTCCCAGGGGGACGACACCGCTGTCTCCCAAAGTCAGTGACGTCCCTCACGTGAAATGAGCCACAGGGTTGGAGCTTCCTGGGTGCTCGGGAAAGCCTGTCGTGGTCTCTTCTGGAGCCGTGGGCTGAGACGAGTGGTCTGCACATGCCTGGGGCGCGTGCAGTGCTGGGAGCAAGCGAGAAAACACGCATGGACACAGGAGAAAATACGGGGCAGCCCCTGCCAACCAGACACACATGGGGGGACGCGACGTGAGTGGCAGCTGTCACTCCGGGCACAGCCCTGCACCCAGGCAGGCCCCGTGGCTCTTGCCTTCTTTGGGGCGGGCCTGAGTCGTGCACCCCGAAATCACTTTTGCTCATTCCGTTGCAAATCATTTAGGTTTCACTTTCCTGTTTTACTTGACTTCAGACCACATGAAACACTGCTTTCCTTTAAGTTTGCTTTTATAGGAGCCCACGTTTTATGTGATCTAATTTTTGGAGCCCTTCCTTATTTTGTATTGCTGGGTTTTTATTTGTATCTGATTTCTGTTTATTTTTTAAAGTCTTTTTTTTCTTTAGAGCAGTCGTAGGCTCACAGCAAAGCTGAGAGGGTGCACAGACACGTCCCCCTCACCCCACCTCCGCACGCGTGCACGGCCTCTCGTGATTGACACCCCACCTGCATGGTGTATGCGTTATAGGTGACAGGCCCGCACGGCACCTCGCAGCCCCCAGAGTCCAGAGTCAGCCTCAGGGTTCTCACCTCTTGTACATTCCTTGGGGTCGAGCAAATGTATGGTGCCGTGTGCCCGCCGTCCCAGTGCCACACACGGTGTGTTCCCCGCCCCAGACAGCCCCTGTGCTCCGCCCCTTCAGCCCTCCACCCCTGCCCCCACTCCCCCAGCTCCTGATAACCGCCGACCCAGCTGCCATCTCCACAGTGTGGTCTTTTCCAGAATGTCCCAGAGTTGCAATCACACGGTATGCAGCCTTTTGAGGTTGGTTCGTTCACCGAGTCCTGTGCAGCCGAGGTCCCTCCCTGTCTGCGCGGCGCCGGAGCTCATTTCCCTTCGGGCCTGGAGAACGTCCGGTCATTGGGCGGGACCCGGTCTGTTTGCCCGTCACCTGCGGACAGGGCATCTCAGCCGCCTCCAGGGGTCAGCGACTCCGCTCACGGCTGCTGTGAAGACCTGCCTGCAGGTTTCCGTGGGGACACAGTGTGGGCTCCTTCGGGTGAACACCACCAAGGAGCACGCTGCTGGACCGTGTGCCGAGGGCGTGTTTAGTTTTGTTCGAAACCGCCGACCCGTCCTCCCGGGCGGCCGCCCATCTGCACCCCACCAGCAGGGGGTGCGTGGCTGCGGCCCCTACGCCTCACCGCCACTGGGCGTGGTCAGGGTTCTGGGGTCGGGCGGCTCTGATAGGTGTGCGGCGCTGGGGCTGCACGTCCCTGGTGACGGGGACATCCCTGGTGACGGGGACGCGGAGCATCCCTGCACACGCCTTGTCTGCCACCTGCTCATCTTCTTCGGTGAGGTGTCTATTAAGATCTTTGGCCCTTTTCTAGCTGGGCCGTTGGTCTTCTCACTGTGTAGTGGTATTTCATTGTTGTTTTAAAAGTCCTTTGTGTATTTTAGACACCCTGTTAAATCACATGCGTCCCTTGTAAATGTTTTCTCCCTGTCCGTGGTGGGTCTTCTCATTCTCTTGACCCTGTCTTTTGCAGTATAGAAGGGTTTTTTTATTTTATTTTAATGGAGTCCAGCTTATCAATTACTTCTTTCATGGACTGCGTCTCTGGTTTCATATCTAAAGCGGCCTCACCGCACCCCAGGTCATCTAGATTGTCGCCTGTGTCATCCTGTGGAGTTTTCGTTCACAGTTCACGTGTGGGTCTGTGATCCATTCTGAGTCACTTCTCAGGAAGGATGTATGGTCTGTGTCTAGATTCTTTTTTTTTTTTTTTTTTGCATGCGGCTGTCCAGCTGTTCCAGCACCATTTGTTGAAACGTCTATCTTTGCTCTGATGTGTGGCCTTTGTGCCTTTGTCGGAGCCCAGCGGAGTATACTTATGCGGGCCTATTTCTGGGCTCTGCGCTCTGTCCCGCTGATGCGTGTGTCTGTTCCCTGGCCAGCACCGCCCCGTCCCGGTCACGGAACCTTTATAGTCAGTCCCGGAGCCCGGGGGTGTCCGTCCTCCCACTGCGCTCTGCTCCTTCGAGGCTGTCCTGGCCGTGCTGGACCTTCTGCCTCCCGCTATAAACTTTGCCTCTGTTTATTTTTATAGCGGCTGTAAGGTTTTTATTTGTGGGTATGTCTTATAACACATTAGTCAAGAGAGGCACAGCCAAATGCACTTTGTAAAGTCAAATACATCCATGGAGCGGGGTGTTCTGGCTTTGTTCTCCGTGACAGGGGCGCCATTCCGAAAGCACTGTTCTGTAGCGCCGGAGCCGAGGGAGGCCTTGGCAACTCCAGGCAACGCGCCTTCCAACTTCGGGGGGTCTCAGACTTGGCCAAGGCCCACGGGGGAGGGTGGCGAGGGGGCCTGCGAGGGGGCGCCCAGTCGTCTGCTCCTGGACAAAGGCCCTGCGTGGTTTCCAGCAGGAGTCTGTGGACCGCACGTGGAGGAGCACGCACATCCATCCTTCGCCTTCACGGTCGCAGAAGCTGGAAGCCAGGACTCCCAGTGTGCAAAGAGACGCGCCAGGGCCCTCCCCCCCTCTCTTAGCTCGGTGGCCCTGGAACCCCCTGCAGGCTGCCTCCGCACCCCACCTCAGTGCCATTTGCCCTCTAGGGTGTCCTCTTTACTCACATTACTAGTGCCTCACAGAGGACCTGCTGGCTTTCCCTCCTGTGTGCTGTCGTTTCTGTAAAAGGAGCCTCTGAGAACCAAAGACGGAACGGTGAGGAATCACCCCCACCCGACTCTCCCTCCAGCTCCCTGGCTGGCTGGCTGTGTGTCTGTTTGATGAGGTGTTCCGGAGCTCCTGGACCTTCGGAATCGCCGGGGGAAGCTGAGAGGGGTTGTAAAGCCTCCAGCCCCCACAACTTCAGTCCGGAAGGTCTAATTCACTTCGTCCTCGCAGCAACCCTCAGAGTTATGAGTGACTGGAGGCCCGGAGAGGTTAGGTCCAGAGCTCGAACCTGGACCTGGGTTCTCTTACCCATCAGGAGGCCAGCACATACATCGAGGAAGGCGTTTCACTTGGTGAAAAAAGAAAAAAAAAAACAAGTGTCCACAAGACACCTATTAGTGGTAAGGCCAGATGTCAGCACAGGACTAGCCATTAAGACCAGCAGGGGGCGCTCGAGAGGCAACCACACATTGATGTTTCTCTCCCCCTCTTCTCCCTTCCCCTCTTTCTAAAAATAAATTAATTAAATTTAAAAAAGAAAAAGGACCCAGTCAGAGCTGCATGTGGAGGTCGGGCACCAGGAGAGTGGAGAGCTGTGGGGGCCGGAGCCAGGCCCGGGGGTGGCCGCTCTTCCTTGCTGTCCCCACACTGCCAGGAGCAGGAGGGGGGTCAGATGGGGAGAAGGAAGGAGGAGGGGGGATTTGAAGGCGTGAACAGGGCTGATTGAATTAGGGTTCGAACAGACAGGACTTCAATCTGGGGGGAAAAGAACCGTTAAGAAAGACCTTTCTGGAGGAAGCCAGCCGCACTTCTGCCAACCTGGGCCATTGGGACTGTGGCCCAGGCCTGCGGCCCCCTGGCCCCCAGGGCCCTCCCCTGGAGCCCAGCCCAGCCCGGCTCTCCAGACCCCCAGCCCTGTCCCCTCCAAATACAGAAGTACCTTTCATCAAACATGCCCCAAACAGATCAACCTTGGAAATGACCTCCAGACTTGAAGCCAATAGGATGCGACCAAACCTGAAGGGAGGGGCCGTGGGAAAGTGAGGGCCCCCCGACCCACGGGGTGGACCCCGTCTTCCACGCTCAGGGCAACACATGCCCCTTCTTTTCTCCACAGCTAAAGGCACCCTTCTTTCTTGGAGTACAATGCAGTGAATGAGGCCAGGATTCCAGGCAGGGCGGGACACTCCTGCATTGTGTCAGCCGTTGTGAGGGGGGCTGGGGGGTTCGGGGGGCCTCACAGCATGGGCGTGCATGTGACTAAAGCCACTTTCTTGGGCTGGGGCAGGGCTGGCTGGGGCTTTCTCAGACAACAGCGAAGTGGGCAGCGTCTGCACTTGGGACGGGCCCTCAGAGGATGCCAGGCAGGCTGGGGTCCTGGGCCCACGGCCGCTTCTGAGAAAAGGCCCCTGGGGGCTGCGAGCCCTGTGGAACCCGGGGTGGGCCGAGCACAGCCCGGGCGGGGCCAGCCGCCGGGGACGGGCGAGCAGGAGGCGTGAGCCGCGTCCTGCTCTCACACCTGTTTCCACGTCTGAGAGACGAGAGAGTTCAAATGCAGTCCTCCGGGTTGCCTCTCAGCTTTAAAATATTCCGTTCGGGGCTGGCCACGTACATAATCTTCAAGGTCTCGTACAAAATGAAAATGCAAAGCACCTGTGTTCAAAAAGCAAGGGGAAAGGCTGTCAAAGATGCTGGAATGTGAAGTTTTCCCCTTCGGTCTACAGTCACTCTCTCAAGTGGTCGCTGGGGGTTCTTTGCTAGCTAATGCCATTCTAAGGGGAGAAAAATGAAAATTTACATTGCTAACATGAGTTTTACCAGCCCTCTTTATGTTGCTTTCAGTGCAAATGTAGGAGCCCTTGGCCAGCGTGCAGGACGACCCGCATCACAGGACTTGTATTTTGAAGCCTGTCCCCTGCCTACGTGTTTCGCTGTGACCAGAGGATGAGCTGCACAGAAGTGCCTCGGCTGCTTTCATTTCACATGTGGATGCGTCTCCCAGCGCCCTCCCTCTGCTGCCTGGGGAAGGGGGGAGGCCCGGGAGGAGAAGGACCCACGCAGTCTCTGTCCTCCGTGCCACCACTTGGGCATCAGTGGCCGGCTCCAACGGGGCAGGGAGTGACAGGACCAAGAAAGAGCAGACACGATGCCACAGCGGGTTGCGTTTCTGGAATGCCAGTGGCTGCCTCTGTATTTGGGGCGAACTCTGTGTCTCCCCTAACCCGGGTGTAGATGGGGCACACCTCCCCCTGCTCTCTGGGGGACCCCCCTGGGCACCTTGGGCTCTGGGTCCGGGGCACCCCTGTCTCCGGGGGTGTCGGAGAGTGGGGTGCAAAGGGTACAGCAGAGGTGGCACGCAGCACGTGCCTCCTGCACCCACACACGCTCCGCGGTGCCAGCAGACGTCCCCCACAAATCACAGGTTCAAGCGCACAATGCTGAGAACGCCCAGGCGGTGACAGCAGCATGAGAGGCTTTGCTGGTCTGGGTTCTCCAGAGGAAGAGGACCAGTGAGACCACCCCTCGAGCTCTCAGGCCATCGATCAATCCACGTATCTGTGTATCTATTGAAGAAGCAGCCCCCCCACATTCTGCAGGCTGGGGACTCTCAGGGTCTGCTGTGTGACGTGCAGACCCACCCGGGAGGCTGATCCCAGTCAGGTTCCGGGGCTCCGGGGCTGCGCGGCCTGTGACCACTCACCCAGCTGTCGGCTGCGGGTCCCGGTCTGTACACTGAAGACCGCAGTCAGTTACAGAGCCCCTGGCCCGCCCGTCACCCCCTGTCACCGACCCAGAGCACCCGCCCTGCCATCACATCACACATCAGTGCCACGAGGGCTGAAGCTGGTGAGAGGCCAAGGGCCCACTACGAAGCGGTCGGCGCCCAGCAAAAGCCCACTTCTGTTCATGTTGCTTTTCAGCGAAGGAGCCGCCCCTGCCTACGCAGAGCAGCCCGAAAAGCTGGAGGAGCGCTGAGAAAGGGTGGGAGGGAAGTGACTCCTGGTCCCCGGGAACTCGAGGCCAGTTTGGGACTGTGACCCCAGCCTGGCAGCCCAGAGTGCAGCTCCCAGGGGTAGACTCACGCCGGAAGCCAAGCAGGGCAGAGGGGACGGCGGGCGGAGAGAGGAGGCTGCGGGAGAAAGATCCGACAGACAGTCGGAGAGGCAGCTGCACACTGGCTGGTGCAGGAAGAGGGGCCACACTCCAGCCAGTTCCTCCGCGGCTGATTCCCGACAAGAGTGGGCCCTCTGGTGGGCCGCGGGGGTAATGACCCCTGCCTGGGGCTGTGGCCCCTGTCTGAGCCAGGCTGGTCCCAGCTGGCGGGGACTGCCTGGTGTGTGCGCACTGAATCCCCGAGGCGCATGCATGGTCAGGGACACTGGGAAAAAGCACATGCAGCTGGAATTAACTGGGGGGGGGGGGGGGGGCATTTGCTATATTTGGAAGACCCCCCCGGGGCGGGGGGCGTTTGAGCTGACTCTCCCTAGAAACCCGCCCTCTGCTGCTGGGCCCCGGCTCCCCTCTCTGGGGCCCAGGTGGAGGCCCTGCTCTCTCCCACACTGGGCTCTGGTTCTGAGGCTGAAGAGAGCCTCCTGCCAGGACTCGGGGCGCAACAGGCCACGGGGCGGCAGGCCTGGGGGAGCACCCACGACCGACTCTCTCGCTTGTGCGCAAGCGCGGGCACCGCAGTCCAGACACCGGACACGCGCCGTTTTAGTAGGACGCGGTGAGGGGGCGGCCTGAGCCGGCCGCGGTCATTTCCTTCTGAGCGTTCCCGCCGCAACCTGGTCTCTTATTCCTGCACCTGCCCCTTCGGGGTGATTTCTGCTCCAGGTCCCTGCCAGAGGGGGAGTACCCGCCACCACCAGCACCCCGACCACAGCCGCCTGGGCGGGGTGTGGCCGCCCCAGCCGCGTCGGCAGCTTAGGGTTTGCGCGTATTCACCCTTGAAGACGTGCGTGCGTGCACACCTACAGACGCACCCACATACGCACACGATATAACTGCGTACGCATTCGGGCCTGTGACTGACGTACACCAGCGCCTGCGCACAACCGTCTCAGTCTCCCGCCCCCACCTGCGGGGCCTCCCTCAAGGTCATTACTCTCTCTGGGCCCGTTTCCTCCCCCAGTAACTGTGGGATAACTGTCTCTTCCTGCCAGGAGCTGGGCGACCACGAGAGAATGACGGGGACCCGGGGTGCGGAGGGGACACTTGTGGCACTAGATGTTCGGAATCGCTGTCTTGCAGACGAGGAAGGGGGCTCCTCGTTCCCCTCGGAACTTGCTTGCTGTGTTTCTTGGGGCCGAGCGGGGGCAGCACCCCGTGGGGGCTTGGCCTTCCTCCTCTCTGCAGTGACGGTGCCGGCAGAACCGGCTGCAAGGCCCTGCTTAGTCCTTTGAAGCCAAGTGACTGCAAATTGGATAATGTCACCTGACGCGTCCCACCTCGGGGCCCGGATTCCCGACAATGCCCTTTAAATGTCACTTCGTCCCAATTTCCTCGGTCATTATTATAATCGTTCCTTTCTCGCTCAATAAAAAATGGGCATTAAATCAGACCTCAAACCCTCAAGGTGACTCATCTGTTAAGCAAATGCGGGAGGACAGCTCAGCTGCACACGGAAATCTGAAACCCCTGATGGCCCCGGATCCCTCACGCCGCTCCAGACCCCTAGCGATGTGAGTCCGGTGCGTGCTGACCCCTGCCATGTGTTGGGTGCCAAGCTCGGCACTCAGGGCACACACACGAACAGACACGGTCCCTGTCACGAAAGAGCTTACCATCCCAGGAGACAGCTAAAGATGTACAATGTCAAGGTATCCGTCAGGAGAAGAAGCATCAGGAGATGCGGGCATGCCCTGAACTTGCTCTTTCTCCAGCTGGGAGCGAGCACACCCTGGGGGAGACGCGGCCGAACCTTCCCGTGAAGAGGCAGCCAAGAGGATACGGGAGAGGGAGTGGCACGTGCCAGGGTCTGCAGCAACCCACTGCGGCCACAGCTCCCCCTGGCCCGGCATCCTCCCTGCCGCAACGCACGGCAGCAGGACCGGAGAGCCGAGACACATCCCTCTGTGGCTCACAAGTCTCCCCAGGGGGCACTGCAGAGGCCCTCTGAAGGCTGAAGCTGGCACAGTGGACCCCAAAGAATGCAGGCAACTCCTAGAGACCCTGGAAGGTGAGGCCTGGATTGAGAGAGAGAGAGACCCAGCACAGTCAAAAGCCGGCAGCCGGGCTGGAACACACAAAGAGATCCCAGTGTGGTCTCGGCGTTTGGATGCCTGGGAACGCTCCTCTTACCCCTTTCCCGACGGCCCAGCTGTGCACCAGATCCGGGGGCAAGTGGGAAGCGCTCCCTGTTTAAATACCGATGGAACTGACTTCATCCGTCAAACAATGCAACATTGTTGTCAACAGTAGTTCTTGGCATTCCCCCTGCCGTCTTCTGGAGGTAAGTACCCTTTAGTCCCGCCTCCACTACGGACGTACACGCCCTGTCTGACGTGGAAGCAAATGAGATAAAACAAAGGACCAGGCACCGGGATCCAAGAGAGGAAACTGCCCACAGAAACAGAGCAGAGGGCTCAGATGCTGGGCTTCTACCATTACAGACACTGAAAAACAAACATAAAAAATGTGCCACAGAGTCCCACGTGGTGAACATGGTATGAATGGCTGGGAAATTTCTGTGAAGAGATTGAAACTATAAAAAAAGACCCAAGTAGAAATATTAGAAATGAAAAATACAGTATCCGAAGCAAAAAGATCACCCAGCGCACAGGAGCCGGGGCCCCGAGTTGAGGCACAGGGGCAGCGGCAGTCAAGCCTGCCGTCCCCCGCAGCTACTTCAGCAGCCTGTCCCCCCGCTGTCAGCCCACTGGACGCTCAGGCCACTCGGCGCAAGAAGGCAGGCGTGAGGGTGTGGAGGGCACAGTGCTGCGACCGCACCCTCCCTGCACCCATGGAGGACACGGCATCTCCCAGCACAAAGCTCGGGGGTGCCAGGCCCTGCCTGGGTGTCCTAGGCAGGTTGCTTGGGGTGCCCTGCAGGGCGGGTGACATTTGGGTTTTGAACCAACCTGATGCCTGTGTCCTCAGCCGTCTTCCTTCTGGTGGCACCAACCAACAGCGATGGGTTTCACATTTTATTGTCCTGGTGAAGGGCACGCCCCTGCCCCACCCCAACCCCGCACCCATCCTGGGCGAGCGGTTCCTTTATTAGCACAGACGGGGCTCGTCCGTATTTCCGTTTAGAGCAGTGTCACCGTTCGCTGTAACCATTCGTTTACGTCTCGGCCTTTGTCAACCCAGAGGTCAGAAGATGACCCGTTATCCACGCTCTGTGACAATGTGTGCAGCTGGTGACCGGAGGAGGTGCCCTAGCAGGGAGCAGTCACAGGATAGATGAACGAAGGAATCTTTAGGGAAGGCCTGTGTAGGGTACGACTCTTTCCAGGGTTGGAGGGCTGGGAGAGGAAGGGAGGGGCAGGCCGACCGGTGCCGGGATGCCAGGCCAGGAGGCGAGACCAGGTCCCGCTCGCCCCGGGGAGAGAGGAAGGGACTTCATCACCTCCATGAAACTGTGCCCCGAAACTGTCCTAAAAGCTCTGGCACGGAATTTGATATACAACTCCCACTCCACAGACTGAGAAATTTAGGTTCAAAAAGGCTAATACATGTCACCCTGGTAAGAAATGGCCAAGCTAAGTATAATTAATTTAATTATAAACGCCAGGTCCCTCTGTGTCAAAATCTCTTGAATTTTCCGTGACAGTGTTTTGCCTCTAAAGCAGCACTTCAAGAAATCCAGGCTTGAGTTCCCATACACCTGCGTCACCGGCGCTGACGGATGACACTCCCCAAATGCTTTATGCGCAACTGGGGGGGTGGAAGGGTGGGTGGGTGCACAGGAACACGGATTAGAGACCAGACCAGCAAGTGC
This sequence comes from Phyllostomus discolor, assembly GCF_004126475.2. Taxonomy (NCBI): domain Eukaryota; kingdom Metazoa; phylum Chordata; class Mammalia; order Chiroptera; family Phyllostomidae; genus Phyllostomus; species Phyllostomus discolor. The sequence goes on from NC_040909.2 coordinate 136,797,573, forward strand.
AAGGACAGGTGGGTGGATTAGAGGTTATAGGGCTCCGTGAATGAAGGGAAGGATATCTGGATGAATGTAGGAATTAATGGCTGAACAGTTGGGTAGATTATTGTGTAACTGAGTAAGTGAGTACATACATGAGTTATGAATCGTTGAGCGAATCAAGAATAAGTACATGAATGACTGTGTATGTGGATGGCCTAGTTTATCATGCACAGGACAAATACACTAAAGGACATGTGAGTACACACATAAAGAATACATGGATGAGTAAATGAGTGGATATGTCATGGAAATAATTACTACAGGTGTGTATGGGTGGATGTGACAGTGAATGAATGACTGACGGAGCAAATAAGAGGACATTTCAGGGCCTTAATAGATACATGGACGCGTTCCCGTCTGTTTGGATGAAATCAGATGAACGGGTTATGGGAATGAATGAGGGACTGCCTGGGCAGATTGATCCCTGCGGGGCTGACCCAGGGACTGTGAGGGGTCAAAGGACAGGGGGCTGAGCTTCGGAGTCCAGCCCCTCCGGGGACAGGGGGCTCCGCCCCTCTCCAGGGGCTTCATCAGCCTTGATTGGTTGATGGGCCTTTCCCTCGCGGGTCTCCTGGGCGGGGGTGAACTGGGGCCACGGGGGTGCTCCAGGGCCTTCCACCGCTCGTCCTTGGGGTGACTGTGCCCCAGAACAACCACGGGCAAACAGCCCTGCTGCTCGGGGCGGGGGGGGGGGGGGGGGGGGGGGGTACGTGCCCGCCCGCACCTCCTTCGTGCCTTCACTTGCCCGGAGGGGCAGGTTTTGCGGCAGCGCACGTGGGCTGGGGTCTGGCGATCTCAGCGAGCACAGCCCATCCTCGAGCACGCACTGCGCGCCATCGCTCGGCGTCTGCGCACGTCCGCTCTCTCCTTCCGCTCTCACAGCTCCCGAGGTGGTTGCTACGGTGACCCCAGCTTTCGGAGGAGTGGCCGGACACCTCGTTCAACGTGGCAGAGTTAGGAGGGGCCTGACTTCAAGTTCAAATCTGTCAGATGCTTGGCCGTTACGCCTTCCTCATATACCGTAGAGTGAGTCACATGGAATAGGATGTATCTATGGGCATAGCGTATGCCCATGTCTATTCTACGTTATAAATCAGTGTTATTTGTACATCCACATGTCCTATGCATATCTATGCACGGCATATATAATGTCATATAAATATAGGTAGTGCTAAACAGTACATTAATTATTAAAAGTATAAATTAAGTCATCAATAGCCTATTTAAATGTTAAATACTTATCTGTAAGGAGAGAGTGTGTCAGTATGCATATGCAGCTGTTCTGATTTTATAATTATTTCCCTAACCATATTTTTTAAGCGATTTTAAGCCACTTGCCTGGCGAGACACCAAGCCTGGCGAATTTTAACCGCCTTTCAACTGCACCGTGTTCCCTCTGGCCGGCTGGCCTCACAGCCCCGATTTCAGGACCCAGACCCAGCCGGAGAGCCCGCCGGCCCTGCTCCTCTACCTAGCGAGGGTCTGTTCCCCGTCCGGTGTGGCTGCTCCCGGCGGCAGGGGGCACTGGAAGAAGTAACTTACTTTGGACCTGCTCTGTGACGGGTGGGCTGGGAATGGCTCGAGGAAGCTGGGCGTGAGGCAGCGGACAAGCAGGCGGCCACACCCATAGCGTGCCTGCAGGACTGGGGTCGGAAGGCGGGTGTTGGGTCTCAGCCCCGTCCTTACCAACCCTGTTGCCCGGGGCTAGTTAATCACTCAACCCCACGGAGCCTTGAATTTTCTCCCTGTTCAGAAGTTGGCAACGACGAGACCCATGTGTGAAGCCGTGGAGAACTCACGGCTGTGTCCGGTCACAGAAACACACCGCTGTTCACAATACGAACGCACGTTCAGTTCTTTTGCACAAGATGCGTGGTTTTGCACCTCTGTGCTGTGAATATGAATGAAGGGCATCGAAGTAAGCACCTCACAGCTCTCTGTTCTGCCCCGGCTCTAGGGCAGAGGGAGTCGGCCACTGGTGCGAGCATGTGGCGGCCATGCCTGGCAGGTGGCAGTGGGGGGACCTTTCGAGGGGAAGGGGAAGGCTGCAGGGGCGTCTGGCTGCTCACTGTTGGCTTGGAGGAGCTGGAGGCAGGCCAGCTACAGGCAGGACACCCTAGGTGATTGTTTAGGGGGAAGATCGGGCTTCCTCTGGCGGGTCCTAAATCTGGAAGTGGGGACAAAACTGGGGACGCTGCCAGTTATTCACGCAGATCCGGCCGCCCGGGGCTGACTGTCCCGGGGTGGCTGTCTGGCTGCCCGGGTTGGTTGCTACAGACAGGGGTGCGGCTTCCTGCACTACTGCCGCCGGCCGCGGGGCGGCGCTCTGCTTCCATCCATGGCCCGGCCTCGGTCCCCGCGTTCGTTCATTCAGTCCACCGCTTTAGCCTGGGGGGTTCTCCCCACCCACAGACCCACCCCTCCTCTTTATCCAGCTGCCAAACTGGTATTCGAACTTCTGGACGTGACGTAGGTGTAACTTCGTCGGAGGGGCCTGCTGCGATCACTCCGCCCCCGTGATCTCTTCGGCAGCGCGCCCCTCTCAGTACTGAAGGCCGCGTGCCGCGCTGTGCCATTGGCCCGTGCTTATCTCAGTGTCTCCAGTGTCTAGCCCGTGGCCGGGCAGCTAGATGCTCCGTAAATGCCTGCTGGACAGATGTCCGGTAGTCACGGCCAGCGACAAACCAAACCCTCCCTCATTCCCCATCCCTCCCGGTGGTTTTGCTCCCAGTCCCGCCCCGGTGAGGCTGGAGCGAGGGAGTCAGGCCGGCTCGGAACTGGAGACATGGAGCGCACCTCGGCCCCCTGCCGGCACCGACCAGCAGGATGGCAGCCTTGCCCCAGTGTCTGCAGGGGGGACAAGTCCGGATAAGAGCCCAAGGCAAGATCCCCCTGGGGCCTGGGTTCTTTCTGGTGCTCCAAGGAACCTGGAGACCTTGGGCCACCCTCCAGATGGGCCGAGAGCCAGTGTGCTGTAGCCTGGGGCCCCTGGCACAGTGAGTGAAACAAGCGCCCGCACAGAGAGGCTGTTGTTTGCATAGGAGGATGCACTCATGAATAATGGAGACTCGCCCATCACCTAGCAACCGCGATGAATCAAACTTTCTCAGGAATTCATAGCAGGGAGGCAGAGGGAGGAAGCGCTGGCTGGCACCGAAGACTTCTGTGCATTCACCACTTTCCCCGTCCACGCTCTCGCTAGCCAGCCCCACGTGCAGGAAACACAGACAGTCACAGACATGCAGATTGGCACGCACCAATCTGCTGTGGTCCGGGGAACTCGGTACAAAGTGGGAGCCCGTGGCTACATTTCTTTCACTTCTTTTATCGCTAACCCAGGAAGTGGGCATGTTCGAGGATCTCTCTCTCCTTGTGAATCACTTCAAGTCCCCGTCTGGTTAATTAAGTGTGAGGGCATCAGCTCTGCTGCGACAACGGCGGAACAGTCCCATCTCAACAATCCATCATGCTAATTAGCGGCGGGGGGGGGGGGGGGGGGGGCGGCGGGGAGGAAGCTATCTATTTGCAAACCCTCTGTTCCAAAATTCAGAGACGTGCCAAGCAAAATCCACACGCAGAATGTTGTTTGGGAAGAATGATGCCTTATGAATTTTTAACTGCAGCTTGGATCTGTTCAGACTGGGGCCTCTTGTCTGATGATCGTTGCTGCAAAATCATAATAATAACCCAATGATGCTTGTTAGCAATAACAATAATAACTCTGGTGTCCGAGAGCATTATTGCAGAATGTCCGTCACCCTACGTCACCGTACCTCTGAGGGTGTTCACGCAGCCCCGCCCTGCACCGTGGACAGAGTTCCCGAGGGTCAGAGGTGCAGCAGAACACGGAATATTCTAGCCCCTCCTTGGAGGTGCATAGTGTCTGTTGCACTGAAGTTAAAAAATTAATTTCTATCCAGAGCCATTGAATCATACTTGATAATGCTGTCGTTTCTATTTTAAATGTCTATTAGCATTATGGGAATTAATGTTTCCTGGAAGAGATTTGGATATTTTCATCATTAAAAACAAACTACTAAGTGGTTATCCCATCACAGAAAAGAAAAGAGAGACCCAGAGGGACATGGCGATTTGTCTAGAGCCCGCCAGCAAATCCCACCCGGGAATGCGGATGCCCGTCTGTCCGACCCCACAGCCCAGCCCCTAGGGGAGTGGGGCTTGTTTGGCCACGGGACTTGGTCTGTTGAAACCAACGCTCCACAACTCAGATTTAGTCTTTCATCCTTGCGGTTTGGAGGGGTTCCTTTCCAATATTTGCAAAAGGAAGCGCTATCGGGAGCCAGCAGACCTCCACTCACGTCTTCATGTGAGGCGTGGTGGTCCTGTGGTCGCTTTGCTAGTGCAGGGGCCTGTGGTGCCAGTATGACACAGCTAGAGACCCTTGGGCGGGGGAAGGGAGAGGACAGGGAGAAAGCAAGCCTTTCCTTTTAAAAAAAAAAAAACAATATTTTATTTATTTATTTTTAGAGAGGGGGGAAGAAGGGAGAAAGAGAAGGAGAGAAACACCAATGTGTGGTGCCTCGTACGCACCCCCTACTGGGGACATGGCCCGCAACCCAGGCCTGTGTCCTGACTGGGAATCGAACCAGTGACCCTTTGGTTCACAGGCTGACACTCGATCCACTGAGCCACACCAGCCAGGACTAATGGGCACAGTTTTCTAGTTTTAGTAAGTTCTCTTTTATTTTTTTATGTGTAGTGGTTTATAGTTATTTAAAACATCTTTTCTTAAAACAAGATCATGAAGCTGTTATACTGTTTTATTCTGAATCTTGATTATTTTAACTTCCAGGCATATGTGTATGATTTTCCCCAAATGAAATTGTGAACTAAGGAGGAAAGCTCATTTTTCCCCATGCACATATTGGAATGTGGGGGCCAAATTTACTGAAAATACATTTCCCCGTGAAAATCAAGGGCTGTCTATAGAGGGGTCTCTCTCCGGACCCTCTGCCCTGACTGAGTGGCTCTATTTATCCATCTTTGGGTTAATGCCCGCACCGACTTACTTGTCCCAGCTTCATTCTAAGTCTCGGAGTCTGCAAATCCTCTAATTTTTTCTCTTTAAATACTGTCTTGGCTATTATTCTCTGACCATGGCAAACTTTTGAATTTGTGCATCAATACCTACAACACTAACATAAAAAAGGATGATCTTCTGAGATTCTGACTGGAACTGCATGGAGTCTGTAAATGAATTTGTAGAGAATTGAAATCTTAATGACATCAAGTATCTCCACCCCTGAACATGGACTCTCTGAGCATTTGTATAAATATTCCTTAGTTTTTCTCAGCAATTTTGTGTACTGTGTGGAATTCTTACACACCGTGCCTTTGAGATATTGCCACTTATTTGATACTTTAAATAGCACACATATTTCCGTGGATTCGTTTCTATGTTCTTGAGGATTCTCCTATGCAGCTGCAAACAGTGGTCTTTTCCGCCGCGTTTCCCTACCCTTTGCTGCTGGAACGTGTGAACACCGTGGACTCCAGGCAGATCTGCTGTTTCCTTGCTCCCAGCGCCCCTGATACCTTGACTTGTTAATTCTAACTGTAGGTCTGAGCCAGTTCTACATTCGTAATCACGCCGTTTATGAAGACAGATAGCTTTTAGAATCCCATTTCCAATCTGTATTGTTTTTACCTATTCTGTGTGCATAATTGCCCTGGCGAACGTCCCCAGCACCGAGCTGATGAAAGGGACGGCAGGAGACGTCCTTTCGCTGCTCCTGCTCTCAGGGGCGGAGCATCGAACGTTCGGCCGTAGGGTAGAAGTGAGCACAAGGTTTTCAGCCGCTGCCTTTTCTCAGATCAAAGGAGTTCCCTGTAACTCAGTGTGTTGATTGTTTCTGTCACCAACAGGTGGCCAATGCTGCCAAGTGCCTCTTGCACATCTATTGGGGGCATCATCGACTTTCCCTCCTGTATTGTTGGTACGTAAATTAAAGCGATTACAGTTTCAATATTAAACCAAACTTTCATTCCTGGAACAAATCATACTTGGCTGAATTGTACTGCTTTTTTATATCAGGCTGGGGCATAAGAGGCATTCAGTGGATACTTCCTTTAACATCCCTCACCCTCCTTCTAATAGAATCAAGAAGATTTTATGTGTGTGTGTGTGAGTGTGTGTGTATGCACACATATGTCACATACATACAGAGTGGAAGCCATTAGGGTCCATATATATGTAAATATATATATGAGATTCCATCATATATGCATATAATCTCTAATGGGGACTGCCGATTCTGTCTAAGGAGTTTAGAAAAGACAGCAAGAAGGATAAGAAAGCTTGAAGAATAAATGCGAACTCCAACAAGCAGAAGAAAGTGGGTAACACACAAGCGGTCTCCTGGTGCTCTGAGTGCACCCGTGCTTCTCTGGAGCAGCCCTGGGTGGGAGGGCGGGGGTGCCGCGGATATCGGAGTGTAAATAGCGATTAGGACTTAATGGGGTGAAACAGCCACAGTCCCAGCTTCCATTAGACAACAGGGGAGCGATGAAATTACAAAACAGACAGTAACAGACAAGCGGCAGTGATTTGTGAAACGGAGAGTCGTTTGTCAAAGGGGGTTGGAACGTGTTCCCCAAATGTCTGAAAGAATTGGTGCAGTGCCAGGTGCTCTCCGAAGGGGTTTCCGCTCCGTCCACCGGGAACAACGCTTGCAGGGCGACAGATAAAGGCCGGCTCTCACTCACTCGTCCTAATCAAGGCGCTCGGCGTTGCTGAGGCAGCTGCTGTGTATGGGACACGACGGCAGGTCCTGGACATACAACGATGGCAGAACACAGAAACTCAGAGGGACCTCAGTCACCACAGTTCCAAACCACAGTGAGCTCTTGGGATTCTGCGGAATACGAGGGAGCAGGGTGAGTGGGCTGGCTGGCATTCTTAACTTCTGATTGTGAGAGCTGCTGATGCTCTTGTGTGTGATTATTCCAGCTACTATAGCTGCAAAACAGGTCGTCCCAAGGCTCAGTCCCGCAGCGCAGCCGTGGAGAGCAGCTCTGGACTTCGGGCTCCAGACAGCACCCAGAGTGGCAGGCCGGTCTACTCCCCATGGCCTTCTGCCATCTCGGGTCTGGCGGTCGATCCTGCTCCCAGACGAGGTGCTGGCTCCTGCCTGCGGGGGCCTCTGGGCTGGACTTCCTCATGATTTGGCGTCTGGGTTTCAAAACCGAGTGTGCAGAACCGAGTTCGAAAGGAGGAGCTGGGGCCCCTCTGACTGCCTAGCTTCCAAGGGGGGTCACACAGTAGCACCTCCACTGCCTTCTGCAGGTCAAGGCCGCCACCAGGTCTGGCAGGTTCAAGGGGAGGAAATAGAGCAACCTCCCCTTCCAATGGAGGGGTGTCAACATCTCAGAAAACCACGTGGATAGAATCTATGTTGGTGATTCCTGATGTGCATCTGAGTTGCTTCTACCTTCAGCTTCATCAGTAAAGCTACATAAAACATTCTCGTACACATTGCTGACACACACATGCACTTACTTCCACCGAGGGGGGTACGTCGGGTGGAACTGCCTGGTCACGGGGTGGGGTAAACCACCGTCAGCGGTCAGTGCTGGACTTTTCCGTCGCCTGGTGACAAGTGCGCGTGTCTACGGCAGATGTAAGCGATGCAGCTGCTCCGCACCCTTACCCACGGGTGAGCAAGTTGGGGAGAGACGTCAGGAGACCTGCTCTTGTGCCTTCCCGTCATGGGGCCCTGACCGTGTCCTCCAAGCCCAGTGTCTGAAGCTGAGGCCCCCCCGCCAAGCCTGTGAGAACCGTGCTGTCTTTGTTGCTGGCGTTGTTGTAGCTTTTAGCTGATTTGGAAGGGTGGGATGTAGCTCATCCTTGAGAGTTCCAGACCAGGCGCAGGAGGCGAAGATGCCGGCGTGATGGGCTGCCGTTACCTCCAAGAGGGCCAGGCGCGCCGTCCTCAGGCTCTGAGTTTTGGGAAGCACCACAGGCACCAGGGGGTGTAGTGGGAGGGTGTTTGCCCCGCACGTGTACCAGATACTGAAACGAGAGCTCCCTGGCCTTAACCTCTGATAGCCTCAGCCTACGGTTGTGGGTCAGGGTCTCAGAACTGATGCAAGAGGAGAAAAGAACCTGCTCCCGAAGGTTCTGACATTCAGATTGAACCCGTGTGAGCCAGTGGGGTCCCCTGAGGGATTTTAGGCAGGAGGACCACAGAACTGGGTTTCATGTCCAAAATAATTATTGTCATAATCGTTCTATTTTAGTATGGTGCTTGCTAATCTCGCACTGTGCCTCATGTAGAAATTAAACTTCATCATAGGTATATGTGTGTAGGAAAACAGTGATAGCAAATGTGGGGTTCGGGGGTGCCCGCGGTGCCCGGCATCCAGCCGGGGTCTTGGCGCGCGCCCCGCCCCCATGGAGAAGGTGGGCCTACTGAACGTGCAGCTGCGCGCTCCTGATTCTCCCGCGGAGCGATGGGTCCGGACTTGGGCTACGGGGCTCACACTTGGGGAGAACGCAGCCTCCCCAGCGCGGGCACTGCAGTCGGAGCAGCTCCCAGGATGTGTTAGGGATGTGGGATGTGGCCGGCCACTAGAACAAGCAGGTCGTCTTTACCACGGTGGGGCTGATCTTGCCCCCCACACCCCAGGGGAGGAGACACCCTTTTTCTGGCAGAGGGTGCGCTTCCTTCCTTGGCGAGCAGCAAGGCACCGGCGGATGACCACGAGGTGGCGCTGCTGAGAACCAGCAAATGAGCAAGTGGGAGTCGGACCACGCTGCCTCCACGTTACTTTGAATCTGTGACTACGGGATTCTGTAATCACACCCCTTATTTCGTGGAAGATACCCGCTCTGACATCAGTATTTCTCATCACATTCATTGTTTCAATATCGTCTGCTGGGAAAAAGACTTGGCGGCATTCCAGGGCCCAGGAGCGGTCAAAGCAGGATCCCCCACCACCACCCCCAAGAATGTTGCTTCGTGAATTTTTTTTCTTAAAGTCACAGGATGTGGCTTTTCCCATCCTTGGCACCACCTCATAAATGTTTCATCGGAGTACATTTACATGTGGAGATGAAAAAAATATACGAAACTGTTGCATTTGGGGCTTTACTTCTTTTTTCACAAGGAGCGTATTTTCTCCCGGGAATCGTGATCTAGATGTGGTCTGACAAACCTTTAAGTGAAAATAAAACGGTCCCCCTCGGAGTCCTACAGATCGCGCCGCGGATGTCCTTGAAGCGTTAGCAGGCAGGACGGAGAAGGGAGAAAATAGAACCGTGTGGCTGGAAGGGAACCGCCACTTGTCTCATCCAAGTCCCTTATTTTGCTAATGAGGGGACAGGGACTTCAAAGGTGCAGAGATAAACGCTTGTCAGTCGGAGTTCTGGCTCTGCAACTACCGTACTCTCCCTGGCCAGTCTGCAGTACTCTGAGCTATGATTGCTGGGGGGTGGGGCGTGGGGGCTACTGACTTCTAAGAACCTGTTCCGTTCTACCTGCCCACGTTCCGATTGGTGGTGACTCACCGTAACCAGTCCTGCAGGGCAAATCCACTCTCTCCGTTTCAAACTATCTAAAAGGGTAACGGAGATGGTGGGGATATTTTTTTTTTTTTTGAGTTATGGGTTAGATTCGGGGGCGCCACTCCTGGATAGAAGGGAAACGGAAAAGGGAAGGGAAGGACGCGACCGTTTAAGCACATGCTCTCCCGGTGAGGGTGCAGACAGTCTTAGGGGGCTGTGCCCACCGCCCTAAAACACAAGAACAACGGAATGAACTAAGTAATAATATATGTTTGAAAATCAGATATCTACACACGCAGAATGGAATGAATGCGAGAAAGGGGTGAGTGAGTCTTGCTGGGAAAGGGGAGCCCCACGCCGGCCCGCATCCCCGGGGGCCGGGCGGAAGGAGGAGGAAGGGAGCCTGCCAGGGGGATTCCAGTGCACCCGTGACAGCCGCGTGTCAGCTGACGCGGAGGGCTGGACCTCCTAGGCGACCCCATCCCAACACTCGTTGTGTCCACGGGCCGGCCTCGCTCCGTGGACTCCCCCACTCCTGCCGCAGAAGCGCTCACCTTAGTCTGGCCCTGCGAAAAGCGCCCCTGGCCTCAGATGCGCGGAAACAGACAAAGACAACCCTCCTGGGAACCCACAGGGGCTGTCCCCGCAGGACAGGATGCACCAGAGCAAGAGGTTCGGCCACCGCTCTCCCCGCTGTGGGCCAGAGTCGGGGGCAGGCGGAGGAGCGGCCGAGCCTCCCGCGCCCCAGCTGTCGGCGCCGGGAAGCTGGCTGGCGAGCTGCAAACAGGCATTCCGTGAGCTTGTGTAAGTGCCTCTCTGGCCTTTTGCAGCCGGGCCTGGGTTAGCAGTGGGGCAGGAAGGAGCACAGCGGGCCATCGCTGGCCGAGCCTGGCCGTTGTGGACGGATCGCCGACAGGGTGGTGCAGCTCCCTCGCTGGGTGCTGCGGAGGTTTGGGGGGACAGTGTTCTGTTGTCCTCTGGGGTCTGGCCATTGTTGGTATATTCGGTCTTTCCAGTGGAAAAAAAATCTTGTTCTTTCAGCTAATTATCACTGAAAGGTTCAAAACCAAGGTTCAGAAAACTTTCTTGCTGGAAGCCGTAGGGCCTCGGACCTTGCCCTGTTGTTTCCGTGGGTGGGCCTCTGCCCAACGGGGGTGGGGAGGGCACGGGAACGAGAGGGAGCCTCGTGCTGCGCCCACCCTGCTGTGGAGAACCATGGGCTCGGGGCAGTGGCTCGCCTCTGGTCCCCCGTTTCCTCATCTGTAAAATGGGACAAAACTCGCAGCAGCTCCGACCCTACAAAACAAGGCCACGTTTTCATCTGTAGGCCTGGACGTTTCCGGTTATTGCACATCAGAGGGAATGAATGACACGTGGGCTGTTTCCAGGGGTTCTGAAGCCTGGAGGTGAACCAGACTTGGAACACAGCGGACGACCGTGGAGATGTCGGTCTCGGTGATGGCGATGGAGGCGCTGCTGCTGATGATGCTGATGATGATGTTGATGTTGATTATAGAGATGACGACGATGATGATGATGGAGATGATAATGATGATGATGATGATTATGGAGCACGTGAGAATAGTGATGAGGGTGGTGATGAGGATGATGATGAGGATGATGATGAGGATGATAATTAGGAATAAGAAGATGATAGTGATGTTGATGGGATGCTGCTCTGGCAGGGCTGGGGATGACGACGGGATAACAAGGATGCTGACAGTGATGATGATGATGATGGGGGTGTTGGTGAGGAATGACAGGGGCGAGGATGGGGTGACGGTGCTGACAGTGACGGGGATGCTGGGGAAGATAATGGTGTTGACAGTGATGATGCTGATGGTGATGATGCTGATGGTGATGATGGTGATGAGATACCTTGATGACGACGGTGGTATTGGCGATCACAGTGGACAGGAAAGGAGCGTAGCCCCAAACCAGGTGCTGCGCTTAGACAGCTACGTGTTCTGCCGCATTTGACCTTTACGACCCTTAGAGCAGCCGCTGTGATTATCATCACGCTCAGGGAGGGGACACAGAGTGGCAGAGAGTAAATGAACTGCTCAACGGCACATCCCTAGCCAGTTGTGGGATCCAGATGTTGCTCCAGAGGGGGCTCTCGGAACCGCTGGGCTCCCCCGGCTCGGGCTGTTGTCCAAACTGCAACGTGCTCTCCCAGGAGAGTGTGAGTGTGGGTGTGGGTGTGAGAGTGTGGGGTGTACGGACAGAAGGGGGCGTGTCATTCTGCAGGGCGGGGCGGGGCTGAGAAACTTCACAGGGATGTGCGTGTATGTCACCCTTTGACTGACCGAGAGAAATAGAAATGGGGGGGATGGTCACTCCCAGCGGGGTAGGCACCACAGCGAGGGTCGGGGCCCCGGCGGGGGCAATTTGAAAGGCGGGAAATGAAGCTGGAAAGCTCCTTTGGGGCCAGGCAGTGAGGAGCGCTGAGCTGTCTGTTAAGAGACCCACAGCCAACTGTGGAGTCAGGCGTGCTGCGTGACTGAACACGGAAAACGCCTGACTTACGACCGGAAGGGGCACCGCACAGATTCGCCACGTTGCTCCGCCTACACTTCCCCAGGCAGCCGGGGGTCTTAGGTGATATGACTGGGTGGGCGAGGGCTCAGGCTCTCGCCTCTCCTCACAGCAGCTATCGCGAGAGGCCGGGCAACCCCCCGGGGACGGGAAGTGAGGGCCGCGGGTGGCCAGCTCCGTGCAGAGAACCGCCGCGCCCCCAGCAGAAGCAGCAAAGCCTGCAGAAGCTCTGCCACACCCGACCGGCTCCCGTAACTACACAGGAGCGACGTCCTTTCCCACCTCGCCCCAGAGAGCTCCCTGGGGCTGCTTTTCTGAATTAAAACATTTCCCCCAACACACAGGCGAGACCTTCTTCACGTGCGCACGACCACACGGCAGCCTTCCCGGGGTCAAGTTCAGTCTGCCGGAAGAGCAGTCAATGGACCCTGCTCTAAGGGTACAGAATTCATGGCCACCTTCTAGAGGACAGTCCCCTCTCTTCCAAGGGGTGTGATGCAGTATAATACACTGGGGCACCTTGTTCCATGAATAACCTAAAACATGGTTTGGGGGGAAAAATCAAGCTTTGCATCATATGCGTGGGTGCTATGTTCTGGCGGTCTGGGTCTGACTCAGGGCGTGGGGGGAGACTGTCACCTGAGGAACCGTCTGTGACTCACGGGGGCCGGGCCACCTCCAGGAGTGACCACACGCGGTGACCCTCCGTGGTTATTTCCCTCCGTGCCTCTCCAACGTGAGGGGACAGGACGGCTCTCGCCGGGAGGCCCTGCCTCACCTGGCCTCATTCTATCTGTCCTGCTGGCATTCCATGGAAGGGGACAGAAGGGGAAGGGAGGGCGGAGGGGACAGAGAGGAGAGGGGAGGAAAGGAAAGCGAGAGAATGGAGGCAAGGGGAGAAGGGAGGCGAGGGTGGTGGGGGGCACACGGGGAGTCGGGGGGCGTGGCCTACGTCGTCCAGCAGGTGTCTCGGAGACCTGCCACCGTCCCGTTTCATAGGTCCCCGCAGACCGCCTGTTTCCCTCTGTGATGGTGCGAGTCCAGCCCCCACCACCAGCTAAGCCCTACTTACTGTTGTCCTTGGTTCCCACAATTCAGGGCTTCGGGCCAGCGGGACGGCCAGCAGGGGGCAGCAAAGAGCTTCCGTGGGCTGTCACCACCGCTTAGTGTGGCTGCAGCTGGAGCAGGACCGAGGCCGGTTGGTAGGCAGGGCGCAGAGGCTGACGGGTGGAGGACGCTGCTGGAATCTTCCGAAGGTGGGAGGTCCTTCGCACCTCGTGGCTCTCCGGGTGACTACCTCGGAGAGCCACCTCCCTCCGTTTCAGGGAGGGAGGGACTAGCTCCGAGTGTTTCCGGCGGCGCCACCTAGGCGGCGGCGCAGGTCCTAGGCGGCGGCACAGGTGTGGAGGGGGCCGGTTGCGTGCTGTGCGAGGGTCTCCCCTGTCACTGCGCACGCGTGCCGTGCCGGGTTAGCAGGCACCCCGCCCGCGGGCTGCGGTGTCCTGGGTGGGGAAGGGCAGCACCCCTTCAGGCGGTTGTTACAAAGGGAGTCGACTAACCCGCCCAAGGGGCTGAGTGTGACATCTGCCAAACGCTGGCCTGTGCTCAGGGTTCCGTGTTAGTGACGCCTTCATCCTGATCACGGAGACGCTCGGGGTCTGGTTAGCAGGACGCGCTGAGAGGCCGGGCGTAAGGGGAGGCGGGGGTGGGGCCGTTCTCGGAGACCAGGCGGGGAGGGGGAAGGGGAGGGTCTGGGGGCAGAGGACTTACCTGCACCCGGGGCTCCCCTCTGGGTGACGATGGAGAAGTTGGGGATTCGAGGTCTGACCCTGAACAGGGAGGGAGCTGGCTCTCCGAGGTGTCTTACGTCAGGGCGAAAATGTGCAGCTGGGGGAGTTTTTCCTTTTTCTCTGAATCCTCACCCGGGGATATGTTTATTGATTTGGGGAGAGAGGAAGGAGGAGGGGGAGAGAAAGAGAGAAATATTGATCGGTTTCCTCCCACACACGCGCCCTGACCAGGGATTGAACCCCCAACCTAGGCAGGTGCCCTGACCGGGAATCAAACCTGCGACCTTTCTGGTGGGCAGGGACGACGCTCCAACCCACGGAGCCGCCCAGCCAGGGCCAGCCGGGTGAGTTTTCACACAGCAGCAATTGCCTGAGTGCCCACCACTCCGGTCCCAGGAAAACCGAAAACAGTGAGCGCCCCCTCAGGGCCCCTACGGGTTCCCTTCCAGTCCCAACGCCGCTTGCAGGATAAACAGAGCCCTGCTCTGTCACCAGCGATGACCTTCCTGTGTCTGAAACACACGTGTGCACACACACTCACACCCACTGCAGTGAGCACCGGTGTGGCCGGTCTGTTCCCTCCGGAGACCGCCCTGGGCGGCCGTGCGTGGTGGGGGTTAGCTCTGTTCCTGCTGCTCCGCCCTGTGAACCCTCGGCATGGCACGTTCGTCCATTTCACCGCTGGCTGCGCTGTTTCCAGCTTGGCTACTAGCGGGGCTGCTGGGGCTGCTGGTGCTGCTGTGAGCGTCAGGACAGGCCTTGGTAACCCAGTGCTCGCCACCGCCTGGGAAGGGGGTTTCCGGGCACCACAGCGTCCCCCTGGTCACTTTGTGGGGACTGCCAACCGGGCTTAGGGAACGCTTGTAGCGACTGGTGCTGGGGACCAGGTTGGAGCGGGCGTCGCGGCTGACAGTCCCCACCCACACCTGGGACGGTCGTCATTTCCTTTGAGCTTTTGGGGAACCTGGGGGCCTTTACTGGGACCTCCTCCTGGTTCACCTTTGCGTTTGAAAAAGAGGTTGAATGCTTTGTGTACATGTTGGCCTCCTGGAGGAGAATGTTGCAGAGTGCTCGCTCCATCTCCTGCCCATGTCTCTGCTGAGTTTCTTTGTTTTTCTTACTGATGTAAACGATTTCTTTATTCTGGATGAGTCCTTCTTCACATAGAACCCTCTCCTCCTACCTGCGGCTCGCACAAGCCCTCTCTCCACAGCATGTTTTGATGAATAGAAAGTCTTAATTATATCCTGGACAAATTATCTCTTTTAAAATATTCTGTGTGGTGAGTGCGTGTTTTTCCTGTTGGAAAAATATTTGCCTGCACCGTGGCATTATGCCATTCTCCATGCTCCCTTTCAGAATCTATAACGGTTTCCCTTTTACACTTGGATCTGTAATCTACCCGGAATGCGAGAAGCCATCGATATTCATATTTTAAAAAATACGGATATCCAGCTGATCCAGAATAACTCACTTATTGATCGCATGTATGTGTTCCTGTGTGTATTCAGCAGGAATTTGACTCTATTCTACTTCTCCACTTGCTGGTTTTTGCACCTGCTCTCGCCCCGTCTTCATTAGGCAACGTGACAACCGTCTTACTGTCTGCCAACAGCCATCCTCCGCGTTTGCTCGGCTCCTTCAAGGTTTTCCTGGCTGTTCCCGGTCATCCGTGTACACGTAAGGAAGCCTCGGGTGAAAGAAGCAGGACCTGCTCCACTTTTGGAGTCACTTAATTCTGTCCTCACTTCCGCTAAGATTCTTCTCCCCGGAGTCTGACCCCCTTGCCAGGTGTTCTGTGCTTGTCAATACACGCGCCCGCACACGCCCTGAACCGAGTGCTCTCTGGCACGCGTGCACGTCTGCGGTCTGAGTTCGCAGTGACCCCTGGGTCGGGCTGGCCACGTGACTGACTTTTGCCTCACGACCGCGCATCACGGGCCCCAAGGCAAGACCTCCGGGAACACCGGCTTTTGCGAAGCTTCCTCTTGGGACCTGGATGCCTCACGGTGAGAAGGCCGCCGGCCCCCAGAGAGGCCGCGAGGAGAACTGCAGCCCAGGCTGAGGCCCAGATGGTGGGCAGCACCGACCAGCCGGGCACATGAGCAAGCCTTCCCAGGAGAGGGTCTTCAGCCCCACGGGAGGCTCCCGGGCTAGAGCCAGGTGCCTAACCGCAGGATCTTGAAAAACAAGTTATTCTGGCTCGACTAAGCCTCAGATTTGGGGGTGGTTCTTTACACGTCATGGGATGCATGTATATGTGTGCATGTGCATGTATTGGGGTGGCGTATTACACGGCCATAGGACTATCATGTGAAACAAGATCACACAGAGATCACATGTTCCAGTCCCAGGGCCTCTCTGGCATCCCTGCCCCGCACGGCGAGGGGGCTTCCGCGCCCCTCCAGGCACGGACAGACGCGCCAGTCATTCGAGACTGACCGCCATAAAAATGCTGAAGCCTGCAAAGCACACACTTCCTAAGTAGCTCAGAGCAACTCCAGGTGATCTCTACAACCGTCTACTTCACTGCCTCTCGGCGTCTCCGTAAGATTCCTCGTGGCAAAACCCAGAAATTCCGAGCGTCCTCCCTGGCGAGCCACTCCACGCTCGCCTGGTCTCACACCTGCTTCCTTCCTGCGGGAGACTGTGGTGCAGAGAGCGGGGGTCCCCTTCCCGGTGTGACAGGCAGCTCGCGTGGCCCCGAGTGTCCCGGCAGGGGACTGAGGCTGCGGCGTGAACGGAGAAACCTGTGAGCTGAAGTCTCCGTTTGGTTTCCACGGATTCGCGCAACGGCGAACACCAGGCAGCACGCCGGCGCCACGCCCTGAGTGGGGTGGGCTCGCTTCCGGCCCTCACGCGGCTTCCTTCCCTCCCTGGGGGGAGGACAGAAGGTCGAAAGGTGACCACGTGTTGTGATTTGCCATCACTGCAGCGAAGGAGACTCGTAAGTACAATAGCAACAGGGAGAGGGTGGGGGGGCTGGGCTCGGTGCAGAGGTCACATTCAGGCACACACCCCACCGCTCGTCAGTGCCACGCCTCACGTGGCTTTGCAGCGTGCCAACAGTGCACCGTGCCCGGTGCCGCGTGCTGGGACTTCCCGACGGGGGGGGCCTGACCCTGTCCGGGACACAGACAAGTGAAACGGCGGGGGCCACGGTGGCGGCAGACACGGTGTGCTGAGCGCCCCGGGAGGCGTGTTCAGCACGGTGGGAGAGGTCGGGGCAGGCTTCCCCGAGGAAGCAACGCTGGCAGCTGCAAGGAACGGGGTTCCGGGAGCATCGCAGGACCCCGAACAAAGCAAAGCCACGTGCACAGGAGCGCCAAGGTCTCCCCAGCGGCCCTCGGGCCAAGGGCTTGCAGACCCAGGATGCAGTGGGGGAGGGGAACCGGATGCAAGACGAGGCTGCAGAGGGGGACCCGGCAACTCAGAACCTCCCGGGTTGTGTTAAGGACTTCTGTTATCCCGATAGCGCCGTGTGTGTGTGTGTGTGTGTGTGTGCGCGCACACACGTGTGCCCAGAGATAGAGATCCCTCCGCCCCAGCGGGGCTGACCGAGGCTAATCGTGGGAAGAATCAGCCCACGGGAGGGGGGCTGGCCGGACGATCAGAACAGCCTGTGCAAAGGCCCCGAGACCAGAAGAGCTTTGCGCAGTTCGTGGAGGAGACGGAAGACGTGTGTGCGGGGGCCTCACCCGTGAGGTGGGGACAGTTTCCGGAGGGGGTCAGGGGTCAGGCAGGGCTGGTCCGAGCTGACCTGAGTGCTGCCAGGGGCCCTTCCAGGAGCCCCCAGGATGTGCTGACGCAACCTCACACTCACCCCAGACTGGCTGTGTGGCTGGCCAAGCCCCTGGTCCCCTCAGACCCTCAGGATCCTCATCTGTGAAACCAGCGCAGCCTCCGCTGCCGGAAGGTGAGCGGAGGGACACCCTGGGTGGGCGCGGCTCCTCCTCTCAGCCTCCCCCGTCTCAGAAGGGCAGCGGCGACCCAGGTCAGTGACCCCTGGACTGCGGGCGCCTCAGAGCCAGCGGGAGCTTGTTTAAAGCGCAGCTCCCTGCCCTCGCTCCTGGGCCTCGCTCTGGACCCAGAGTTTGCAGGGGCTGGGCCAGGGACCTGGATTTTCAAACAATACGCCCAGTGACGGAGGTCTGGAAGCCGCCTGAGCCCTCAGAGGGCGCCTGGTCGTGGAGCACACTGCAGCCACACACCCCTCGCTCCAGCTCTGGCCAGCACTGGCCGTGACCCTCTCCGGGGGCCCGGGCCCTGGTGTCCTCCTCCCGCTCCTGTGCTTGGGACACCTTCTCTCCCTCCCCCAGTGTCTGTAAACTCACAACACCGGTGTGACAGCCCCTCCCAGAGCCACGTAAGCATCTCAGAGGGCGCCAGGCGGGACCCAGGCCTTCAAGGGGTGGCCCGGCCAGCCTCGGGCTGGGGAGCGCTGAACAGTTCTCCTGCCCACGCCATCCGACTCCACAGCCGTGGCCGTCACAGTTGAGTCTCTCTGTCCACAGCGCATGGGGCCCCACTGGCCGGTCCCCAGAGTACAGCGACCCCTCCCGACCACAGCCCCGTCTGCGGACACGCCTGTGCCTCTGTGCCCGCCCCCGTGTCGTGGGAAATGTGACGGACATGAGGGAGTCTCCCCCAGGAGTGAGGCGCCCCTGTGCAGACCGGCGCGCCCGCTCACCCGGGCTGGTGGCCCCTGCGGTCCCCTGGCGGCCGCTGTCCCCTGCGCCTACGGTGGCTGGCGTGAGCCGCCACACGCAACAGGCACAGCTTCCTCCGTTTTCTCCGGACTTTTCCTGTGGAGTGCTCCTCCTTGTAGACACGGGGTGGAGGGGGGACATGGTTCCGAATGCATGGATGCATTCGGGGAGAGAGCCCAGGACTCGAGACAGAAGATCTGAGTCCAGCTTTGCTTACAAGGATCCAAACTGGGAAACGTTGCTCTGTGAGATGCAGGACTCCCCTCCGGCGGCATCGCATCATCGCCGGGGAAACGGGCGACACACCAGCGAGCCTTCCCCCTCGCCCCCCGCCTCAGGGGCGGCGAGTCTGCCGGGAGCCCTCCACGGCGGTGCGGGGCTGGCGCCTGCGGGGACCCCGCCGGCGGTGCCGGCAGCTGACAGGCACCGAGTGCGCGCTGCATCCCAGACGCTGCGGGACCGGCTCGAAACGCGTTAATTAAGACGATCCCAAAATAACTCTGGGAAGCGGCTAGAAACCCAGAGATTTTGCACATCACGTGGAAGAAAAACCTGGCTAGAGACGTCACGGCATCATTTATGGTTTTCATTTACTTCGCTCTCACAGATATTCGTGCCTCCTTGCAAAACCAGGCATGCCTTTTACTAGAGCGCACTCCTTGGCCCTCCCTGGGCATCCCGCACCGTTAGAAACACGCATGGTGTCACATTACACTTCTCAGGTACTAAAACATTCTGACATCTGACCCACCACTCGGCCCAGCAGTTTCCGGTGAGGAACCAGGACCTGCGTGCATCACACTCACATGTCCGTAAAGCCCAGACCAGGATGGCGTGAGAGCTGCCCCGAGTCAGCAGACGCGGCTGTGGTCTGGACGCTTCTGTGCCCCCCAGACCACCCAAAAACAGTGAGCCGGGATCTGGGAGCCTGAAGGGAGACCTGGACAGGGGGCCCCGCGCCTTTCTAACTGGGACCCGTGGACCTCGGGCTGAAGCGACTCTCGCTTGTCTTCGCCTTCTCCAGCGCAGCGGGGCAGCGGGGCAGCGGGGCAGCGGGGCAGCGGGGCGGCCGCAGTGCGGGTTAGTGGCGCCCGGGGAGCAGGCTGACGGCGCCCCCAGACTCCAGGAGCGGACCGGCGTGACACCGATCTCGTGGGCTCCGGGCAGGGCGGCGTTCCGTGAGAGGCTGACTGGCCCTGAGCTGATCTGACGGAAAGGCCAGCGGTGGGTGGGCGGGCGAGTCCCAGGCAAACGCTCTCCTCGGAGGGCTCACGGTGACCACCCTGATGCTGCTTGGATGCCAGAGGTGACGGAGAGCTCATTACTTCTCGAGGAGCTGATCTAATGTTTAAAACTCCATGGGGTAAAAAAATATCTATACCCCACAAAATAAAAAGAAGTATCACTTTCAGTGTTTGAATCTCTTCGCCCTAACTCAAGATGTTGAGGTGGCATTAAAGAAGTATTTCCCCCAGGTTACGGGACAGTCTCCCCGACTCCCAGAGGGGGTGCCCCAGCTGTGAGGGCCCTTCGCTCCTCCAGGCCGGGCAGCCACGATGCTGAGACCGAGTGCTCACACGACAAGAATCCCATGTTCCTTCTGCAGGTGTCGCCCAGTCCAGCTAGGGACCGGCCTTGGAGAACGGATAGCATTGCTCGATATGAGTACGTTTTCTGAGCCAGTCTACATGCGCAGGGCACTAAGCACCCGCTAGCGGCCTTCCGCTGAGCCAGGCGTGTCCGGAGAGGCCTGGGAAGGAGCCACGGGGCGAACCGCCACCGGCTGAGTGGGCCCGGGAGCCCCCGAGGGGCTCCTGGAGAAAGCGCCCCTCCACGCAGAGCCCCAGGGCGTCTGGTCCCCCGAGGCCACGGGGAAGCACCTCAAGCAGGAGAGTCTGTCCCCCGGGAGGAAGTGGGCGCCGTGGGAAGACGGTCATGTGCGGGGTAGTGTTGGGGTTCCGGGAGATGTGGCCATTGCTCGGCAGGTCCAGCCAGGGAGGGATGACCAGGGGCACCATGGGCGCCTTGTTCGTTTCCCGGCTGCCAAGGCCCAGGCCACACGACATCCTCGTCCAAGTGCTGCCGGTCCTCCTGCCAATGAGTGTTAAGGACAGGCCACGGCCAAGGACCCAGGGGGAGTCAGGAGAAGGACCAGTGACAAATGGCCGGAGGAGGGTTCGTCGGAAGAGCCGAAGGCACGGCCTGGACTCGGGTCCCCTGGGAATGGCTCAAGGCTCCCAACAGGGACCAGGAGACCCTGGTCACTGAAACGTGGGTATTAGGGCCGGTGGGGCTGGTTCTAGCGACTGGGTTCCGGGCCAGGCGACCATTTGGATTTATGGATTTCCCAATGAACTCTGCGTCTGTCGTTGGCAACGACGGTGTGCGCGAGCCCGGTACCTCGCCGCCCAGACCGTGGCCACGCGCCCGCTGGACACCAAGAGCGGAGCCCCGCCCCCCCCCTCCCCCAGAGAGAGCAGAGCAGAGCGCTGACGGCCTCAGAGGTTTCCTGGGAGGACGGTTTGTCCCCATGAACCTAGTCTCCCGCGGCAGGGCGGCGGTGCTCGGGGCGGGGAGACAGCGGGGCGGAGGGGGGGCGGGGAGCGATCCATCTCCACTTGGGCAAAGTTATGGGCGCTTTACTGCGCGGCCCATCTGTTCCGCGTTAAGAACATATTCCGAATGACAACCGCCAGGTACTGCCCGGCTGTGTTTTCTGGGATAATCGCCTGTGGGCGAGCACAGAGAAGGGTTTTCTGGAAACACGGACTGGAGCCTGCAGCTCAGCAGTGGTCCCGGGCGCCCCGGTCTCCGGGAGCTGTATCCCTCCGCGGGCGCTCGCTCGTGCTCGTGCGGGCCACCTCTGCCTCCCGCCGCGCGGGCCGAGCCTCGTGTCCTGGGCGCCCAGCGGCGCCAGGACAACGGGATCCGAGCAAGGGACCTCTGACCCCAGGGCCCAGGAAGGGCGTGTCTAAGTACGGGGCCAGCAGGAAGACCGAGGAGACCTGGTAAGTTTTATTTTTGCAGAGTGGCCCGGAGGACAGAATTGCTGGACACGCGCCTGTCCAGTCCCCTAAGACTCCCCTACAGCCCCGCTCCTGCCCGGAAGACTGGCATCCCTCTCCGGGCGCGTTGCTTCTCCGCCGCCCTGTGCCCCGTGCACACGCACCCGGGGCTGCCTCAGGGCGTCATTTCTTGACATTTCACTTTCCCTACGTTGTTCTTGGTCTTGCTCTTGGGAAAAGGAAGAACCTGAGTTAGACCAGCGGTGTTCACCTTGACCCCACACGGCCTTCGCCAGCAGCGACCCGGGGTGAGTCACCTCCTCTGTATACACTGCGAGTGCTTGTGTCTGGAAAATGATGGGGGGTAAAAAAAAACAAACCCAGCAATTTCTCTGCAGGGAGGTTGGATAAATAACATTGACGAAAGTAACATTTCTCAAGTGGAACGAGTGAAGTGTGATTTGTAACAACAGTCCTGAAGGCCTGAGGAGCAGCATTAACGGCCCGGAGCCAGTCCCGACCCGCAGAGATGCAGGGCGGTCCGCCCGGGAACCGGGAAAGGGCTCTGTGCCTGCTAACACGGCCCCATCTGGCTCTCCTCTGAGGACGCGGCCCTCCCCCGGGCCTCTGCAGGGGAGGACTGATCGCTGCGGAGGGGAGAGATGCGGGCCTTTCAGGAGAGGAGAATGTACGACTGCTAGGCAAGACACACTTCCAATGTCAACTGATGCCAGCGCCATCCTCCCTTGTTCACGCGTGCAGACTCAAGTTGGAGACGACACACGGGAGTTTGAAGGTCAAGGCTGCTTCACCCTCTATTTTTTTAATAGGGAAATCTTGATTAAACAAACCCTTGAATAATGCAAAGCTGCAGTTTGTCGATGGTCCTCAGAGCAATGAGAAATGCTGACTTTCGGATTATTGAACTTACAAGACTTAACACAATGAGTGGAAAATCGGAGATGAAAAATGTGTCCTTCTTTACCCTAAACGAGTCCAGATATTTGTTCTCAGCTCCGAGTTACAAGCATTTTGTGTTTCCATGATCATTCTTACCGCCCCATTAGGAGGCTCCCATTCAGCACAGGAAATCGGAGGGTGGGGAATCTGGGCAGGCACACCCGTGTCTCCCAGTCCCCCGAGTCTTTGATGAGCTCACTTCCTGAAGCCACCTGTACATGGCTTGCCTGTCCCCTTGACTATGACCTTGGGGTTTCCTGGAAGCTCTCTGAGGGGTTCTGATGCCCGAGGCGAGTGAGTCACGCCCTCCGAATGCTTGTCCTGGTGGCCGTGGCGAGAGGGGGGTGAGAGGGGACTGGAATGCTGGTCGAGGAGTGAGGACAGGTGCGGGGACGGAGGGACAAGTGCCCACGGCATGCTCAGGGGACAAGGCCTTGACTGAATTCCTTTTTCAGCGGCACACTGGTCTTTTCACGGATTGGTTCAGGATGAAGTCGAACTCAGAGACTCGGCGAAGGCCACTTCCAACCTGCACGAAGCCCTGAGGTCCCCACCAGACTACACGGACGGAGACCTCCACAGTTAAACCGCTAGAAGGGCCTGTTCCCCGGGACACCGCGTGCACAAAGATGGCGCCGAGGCCTGGCCCCGTCCCTGTGGAGTGGGGACACTAGTGGGGGCCACAGGAAGGGTGCTCACGCAAATGTCATTCAAGGGAGATGCACTCAGTTCATGAGGTCCCAGGTCAGAACCAGCTCGCCCCGGGCAAGGCGGGGACTCTGGGGCAGGGCCCATTTCCTTGCCTGTTCTGGGCTCTGAAGACCACCGCGTCCCCAGGCTCACGGCCCTCCCTGCATCTTCAGAGCCAGCAGCGTGGCGCCCTCACATCTCTCTCCACCCCTCTGCCTCCCAGTCTCACTCGTAAGAACCCCGTGGTTACTGTGGACCCACGGTGATAACCCAGGTGCCCCCCCGTCGGAGGTCTGTCACTGCATCATGCCTGCAGGTCTTTTTCCCACGGGCTCCGCGGGTCAGACAGGGCAGCACTGGGAGGCGGTGGCTACCCGCTCTCCGGCAGTGGGCACCGACGGCTCCGGCCTCCGCGGGAGGTCCCAGACGGGGGACAGTGTGTTTGCACCTGCAATCAGCGAGGACACGCCGAGGTCACTCGGCAGTGTCAACGTCAGCCTGTCCTCCAACTGGCGCTGTCCCGGCCTCGGTGATAAGAAGGTGAGAAACACAGGCAGGGGGCCCACCCACGCTGAGCTTGCGATGCAGAGGGGGGCAGTATCGGAGGGCCGCCGGAGCCGCGTAGACTCAGCCACCCTGTGCTGGTCCCAGGGGGCAGGGACCCGGGGTGCTGTGAGGGTGAACGGTGGGGTGTAGGAGAAAAACGCTCCAGGGTGTTGCATGGAGAAACAAACACGACATAGAAAACGCTGGTGGTAAACTCCATGGAGTGGGTGGTAGGTTGGGGGACCTCAGAACGGAGAGAGAGAGCTGTTACCACCGAAGCCGCGGGACTGCGGAAAGTCTCCCTGGGCTGAGCCTCGAAGGTCAGGTCAGATCTGAGTAGACAAGGGTTCCCTTTCTCCTTCCGTCTTCTCTGCCTCCGACCTTCCCTCCCTCCCTGCCTCCTTCTCTTCCTCTCTTCCTCAGTCCAAAGTCATTAAGACCGACGAGAATCAGCAACGATAGCCCATAGGGCGATATCGGAGCTAGCCTGCGGACCAGGCCAGTGCGGACCGAAACGGTCATCTCCGGGACCCAGGACCCCCGGCAGGCCCAGAGCACTCTCCACGGGCATGGGGGCACACGGTGCCTGTGCTGGGAACAGGAGCCAGCTCCTTAACAACGAGGAGGGAGGGAGGGAGGGAGGGAGGGAGGAAAACGGAAAGGGACCCTGGGGTGCTGAGATGGTGTTTTGGTGCAAAGATGGACGAGCCGATAGAGAGAGAGGTAAGAACGAGAGAGGCGAAGGGGTGGGTGTGCAGACCCACGCCCCACCCAGGGGCAGCGGGGACGATAACCACAGGGCA
This sequence comes from Phyllostomus discolor, assembly GCF_004126475.2. Taxonomy (NCBI): domain Eukaryota; kingdom Metazoa; phylum Chordata; class Mammalia; order Chiroptera; family Phyllostomidae; genus Phyllostomus; species Phyllostomus discolor. Next base: position 136,822,176 of record NC_040909.2, read on the forward strand.
GCGGTTACCGTACAGGACTCTGAGGTCTCGCCTTCTAAACACCATAAAGGCGGAACGCTCTACTCAAGAGCCATGAGATGGTCAAAAAAGAGAGAGGAGCGTTGCGGTGCCGGAGACAGCACCCTGGGCAGCGCCGGGAGCGTCTGGGACATCTCCTTCAGCCCTGGGCATGCGGGGCAGGCGCCGCACCCCGCACCCCCACCGCTGACTGGTGGGCACGGTCTGGAAAAAGAACCGCATCCTTCAAGGACGACTAAAGAGAACATTCCTTCACCTATGAAATATAATTGCATGTCTATGGGAATTAATCTGCTTGGCTTTTCCGAACACGCAGGAAGACAGAGTGTCTACAAAGCGGAGCAGAAAAGCACAAGGTAAGCAAAATCTAGGACGGGCAAGCCGGAGGGAGGAGACGGGGAGGAATCGGGGGCGGGGGGGGGGGGGGGGGGTCACGTGGCAGGGGGCGGGGCTAAAGGACAGAGCAGGCTGATAGCAGAGACCCAGGTAATGAAAATGCAGACACGCCCGGCGGCCTCGGATGAAAACAGCTGAGGTTAAACGCATTGAGGCGAATGAGTAAAGAGAGGGCATAATAATGACTCAGAGATTGAAATGTGCCCATTTTTGAACCGTGGAGAATCACAGTTTCAAACTTTTCTACGAAATTAAAAATCGCTGAAAACAATGATTATAGGGATCCCAGTGTACTGCCGGTTCAACGACCCTCCTCAAGGGGGCGGGGGCAGGCTTGCCGCCCTCTACCCCTCCACGGAGGGGCCACGGTGCCGTGCGGGTCTCTGTGGGTCGGGGCGGCTGCCTCGTGCCCCACCTGGGAATACGGCCCAAAGCCATGCACTGGGTAAGCCAGAGGCTGCACGTTTTCAAACGGGCCCCGCACACAAGGGGGCTCAGCCTCAGGTCTCCACCGAGCTCGGGCGGCGGCTGGGTCTCCCGCAGCAGCTAAGGGGAAAGAAGGGCGGTGCCCGGCCAACGCAGGAAGAAGACCCGGTAGGCGCGGAAGGCACCGCCGCGTGCGTCCTGGTGTTTGAAGGAAGGCCATGCTGTCCTGTGCGCCTGGGGTATCTGTCGCCTACACTCTTTTCCTCTCTTGTTTGCTTTTCTGCAGGGTTCTGTTTTATACAGGCAGCAAGGGAGGGCGCTGTGCGAGTCTTTCTGTTAGCACCCTTCGGCATGGAGTAGGGATTCTGTGGCATCAACAACAAAGAACCACCTACAATTTTAATTACTATTTTTTTAAGATTTTATTTATTTATTTATTTTTAGAGAGGGAAGGGAGAGAGAGGGAGAGAGAAACATCAATGTGTGGTCGCTGGGGGTCATGGCCTACAACCCAGGCATGTACCCTGACTGGGAATCGAACCTGCGATGCTTTGGTTCGCAGCCTGTGCTCAATTGACTGAGCTATGCCAGCCAGGGCTAATTACTATTTTAATATTTTCCAATTCTTAATACCTGTTAGAGCATGTGGGCGTCCTGATAGCCCCACGGGGTGTGTTATCATCACCTTCATTCCGTTCACAGATGGGCAGCCAAGGCTCAGAGAAGCCGGTGTGTCCTGGGCACAGTAGCTGGGTCCCTCGGTGTCCCCGGGGTGACTGCATGGCCCATGATCTAGGCATGATCCTGAGGGACCGTCCACAGACGGGTCAGGCTCTCCTTGAGCTCCACCTGCATCCCAACTCGGCCTCAGCTTGAGATTGGAACAAGGTTTTTGAGAGTGAGGAGTCCAGAGAATGCCCATGGAGTCCCACCCCCACCCGAAAGCAAAGATGTCGGCACCCCCAGGGCTTTGGGTGTGAGGTGGCGGGGAGACACGCGGTAGATTCATTCACAAAACCTGTGTTGTGGTCGCTGCTTCCCTAGCTGGGCGAAGGGGTAACTCACTAAGCTGTCCCCCCTACACCTGTGCCACCTTCCTCAGTTCCCGCCCCCCACCCCCGCCTATCATGACAGCTTCTCCGCTCACTGGGACTTGGACCAGATGCTAAATCACAAATAAACCTCAACAAGGTTGAAATAACTGAAATGTAGCCCACAGGATCTGACCACAATGAAAGGGAATCATACATATTTATATAAAAGAGCAAAGCAGCCTATAACCCACCCAGAGATACAATGAAAGCAAAACCACCCACTTGAGATAGCATATGGTCATTCCACCTAATTTATGAATCCTTACAAGTGACAGTTTTTTCATTGTGTTGCATGTATGAGAAGGTTTGGGTCATCTCAGAAGCTTTCCATTGGATTTCTTGGGGGCTCTGGGGTCCTTCACAGGTGCCCTGGGGCCAACATGGGGGACGGTGGCCCTCCGGAAGATGACCAGGGGTCCGTACTGGTAAATTCCTTGGTCAACCCGACATGGGCACGAACTGCTTGGCCTTACGGAGAGTCTGCCCCAACAGTTCCGTGGCTCAGCTCCAAACACGGGGCCCAGGGGAAGAAGGTGTAACAGGGTGCAGCCAAGAGGGGAGCCCCAAATAGGGATTGGTAATAGGGTCCTGAAGAGCTTGGAGATCATTGGCTCCACACCACAGGGCCATGCCTCCCCAGAATGCGGGCAGCTGTGGCCACTTGTGAGAGGATCCGGAAATGGGGCTGCAGGGGAAGGTTGGCTCTGGGATTTAGACGGAGGCACAGCAGCCGTTGGGGGCCTCTCTTTTTGGGACCATGTGTCTGTTTAGGACCACGCGGCTTTGGTGTCTTGGCTGGGACCATGAGGCTTGGGTGAGAGTCAGGACCACGAGGTTTTGGAAGTGCTTCCTTTTGCCACATGGAGGGTGCTGGGAGGACTGTGTGCATTTGTGGGGAACTGTAGTTTGTGTTATTTCAAACTAAATAATAAACTAAGGAATAATAAATTCCTTTCCTTGTCACGGATCTCTGGTATTAAGAGACGTCTTTCCTCAGGCAGTGGGCAAAACGAACCCAGAAGGTGGGAGGAGCCCCCTGGAGACTGTAACAAGGGACAGGGCCTCAGGTGAGGCCTTCCTGCTGGGAGGAACGAAGCTTTTCCCAGAGGCCTCTCTGTCCGCCTTCCCCACGTGAGCTGGTCGAGAACACCTGAGTCAGCTCAGGGTCCGCTCCCACCGGGGCCTTCGCCGGGAGCGCAGAGGGGGTGACTGCTGGGGGGCGGCCTGCCAATCAAACCCAAGTAGGCGTGTCAATGAGGCTGTGGGCAGGCGGGCCCCCAGAGGGCCTCACTGACCGCTGGCTGTAACCCTCTCAAAGGTCGTTCTCGGGTGTCAGCCTGCGCGCGGGCCTGTGCAGACACCCAGGGCTGCGTGAGACGCTCTATTTAAAGCTCCGTCCGAGGGACGGCACGACACACACAGTGATGAATTCTCTCTCCACGTCCAGGGCCCTGCTGGCTGCCGTTGGAACCTTGGCCAGCCCCTGCGAGGTTCTGGGCCGAAGAGAGCATTTCCCTCTCCACTCGGAGACGCCGCGAGCCGGTGGGGCGCAGGGCGTAACTGCGGGGGTGGAGCGTCGGGGACCCAGAGGGCAGGTTGACCCAGATGGCCGGAGGAAGGCAAGGTGGCCGTCCCAGCGAGAGTCGGGGTGGGGGAGGGGCCGGGGTGGCCCGCGTCCAAGGCCAGGTGGCACTCTGTCACATTTGGGGCTCTTGAGTCAGCGTGGCTATAAATAACGTCCAGGCCTCGAGCAAGCTGCCCCTGTAGGAGGGTTTCTGACCTTCCCCTTTTAAAAATAAACGTACAATTTATCTAAAGCCCACGGCGCGCCGCCAGCACCCAAGGGGGCTCTTCGTCCGTCCTTTTCCAAACCAGGTTAACCTCCACACCTTAATAAAAGCAAACAAAAAAAATAAAATGGACACTAAGCTTTTACACCAAGCACCACACGTAACACCAACCCACGTTCTCCAGGGAGATGGTTAAAATTGGATTCCCTGGGTATTATTTCTTTGTAAACATGACATGCCTTGGAAGGGGTCAGGCTTCACTCGTCTTTCTGAGGAACGGTGGCACATTTGAAGGGACTTCTCCAGGGGCGACAGACACTTCGGGGACGCTCATGAAAGTTTAATCCATGCAGAGCGCGGCCAAGCGACACCGTCAAATGCCACCCGCTCGGGGAGGTCACGCCTCAGGTCTTTCTTCTGAAATTGAGGCGATACAGTCTTTGTCCTTTTGCCCCCAACCGGCACTCCCAGGAGGAGTCGTTCTTTGCTGGCTCTCTGAACGTGCCCCAGGTTTCCCAGGTGAACGGCGTTCTTACTGAGAGGAGCCGCTCAGCCGCGGAGACCCGTGCCTGGCCGGCTCGTCGCACCACGTGGCCGCGTGGCCGCGTGCTGACAGCAACAGCCCTCGCCTGAGCCCCAGCTGGCCCCGTCCCCGTGGGGGTGGGCGTGGTTGCTGTTGATCGTGGGGGGCGGGGGGGGGGGGGGGTGCACGAGAGGTATATAAGGAGGCTGCGCTCTTATTTCAGTTGGTCACACTTTGAGGGCGGGGTGGAGGGGCTGAGTCCGTGCTGCAGGAATTGGCCAGCCTGGGGGGGAATCAGTGGGGGGCTTCCAGGGAGATGGGGACTGGGGGGCCTGCCTGGTTTCATTTTCCATCAGGGCAAAGTTGCTGCTCTTTCTTCCTAAAGCTCTTTTCCTGGCTTTCTCCTTCCTCAGCCCGCTTTACCTAGAAGACTCTGTCTCTCTGACCACAAAGGGGCAAGACGCTCAGAAGGGCGGTCTGTCTGCAGGGCCTGCTTGCTTCCTTCACAAAGGAAACCTTTCTCTCCCTAAAGCGCCCCTGAGAACTGCTGGTCTTCAACTCAGCAGGCCTGGAGGGAGTCTGGGTCACCTCGTTGGAAAGAGGGATGCAGAGAGCTCACCTCACTCCTCCTAGAGAGCGGCAGACGGGGCTCTGGGGGGCCTCAACTTGCTGTGGAAACAGAGGCCGGGATGGGCGAGGGCCGCCCAAGCCTGTGGGGGAAAGGACGCTGGACAGGAGAGCCAGGGCGGGGAGCTCCGGCAGCAAGGCCGTCCCTCCAGGCCCGGTGGTCCCTCCCGGCCTTCCCCTAGGTCTGGGGAGGCAGCAGGAAGGCCCGGCTGCCTCGGAAACCTGCGGCTCCAGCAGGAAGGCCATAGTAGCATTAGGAGGACAGTGCTGTAGGCGAGGGCTGTTCAGCCGAAAAACTCAGCTACAATTCGTGCTCTCCTTGTCTCTGCAGCGTGGGGGCAGGGGAGCTTCCATCCCCATCACCCCAAGAGCACCAGGAGTCTCCTGACCGTCCCACGCCTATAGTCGTTGGGCAGTAAGCGGCAGGGCGGGGCAGGCTCTGGAGCCCCCCGTCAGGCTAGCCCTTCACTGGGCTTCGCAGTGATGGGGTCCGGGGAGCTCAGCTGGGCCGGCAGGGCGGCGGCCAGTCCGCTGTGAAAACCACGCGGCCCTGACGCGGAGCTGCAGGCTTATGGGGAGCTCTGGGCCCTACTCAACCCTGCGGAGGTCAAGGCTCAAAGTCACAACACAGGTCGCAGGCATCTGAGAGACACGTTCACTGCTCGTGTGTGCTGCAATGCTGACGCTCAACAGGCACCGTGAGAGTTTGCACTCACGTAACAACACACAGGGTGACTTGGTTGTAGCCTGGGGGTGACTAAGGAGCCAGGGTGGGAGTCCTCTCAGAAACGAGCGCCCGTGCGCCACGAGGCAGGGGCTCCACGGGACACCTGGGGGGTGTGGGTGGGCTTGGCTACGCCCTCAAACTCGCACAGCTAACAGCCTCCACAAATCACTAAGTCAGGGGGCAAACGGCCTGCCGCTGAGGACCCACCGGGGCCCGAAGTGCTGCTGTCCCGCCGCCTCATGCCACCCGAACGTGGGGCTCGGCCAGCGTGTCTTCACTCGACCTCCCCAACGCTCCCGAGCCCAGGGAGACAGTGTGGGGCAAGCTGCTGAGCCCAGCGAACTCTGCGGGCTGGGCAGCCCCCCCTCGGGTGAGAGCTGTGGTCTCTCTGGGTGTGAGGGCTGTTGCTGCCGCTGCTTCCCGATACCCGGCTTCCCTCGGTGGGTGGGGAGGCTCCGACCCCCGAGGCCCCGGGGTGCTGGGAGGCCTGCTGCGGACAGGGGGAAGGTTCGGGGCAGGGAGAGGCCAGCAGGGGCTGGTGGGAAGCAGAGCTCAGCTCTGGGCCCGAGAGGGAGCCGTCACATGGTGACAATGGGGGACCTGACGAGAGGACTGACGAACCCTGTCCCCGGGATGACCACGGCGGGGGGGGGGGGGGGGGGGGGGTGGGTGGCCAGAGTACGCACTGAGGCTCCCCTGGGCCAGCAGTTGAAAACGCCCCTGATCCCAGTAATGTTGTAATAACTATGTATGGTGCTAGACGGGTTCTAGAACTACCCGGGACCACTCGGCAAAACACACAAGCCTGTGAGACCCCTACATTGTGTACCTGACCCCACCACCTTCCAGCCATGACCACCTGACGTCCCAGGGAGCTGTGGGCCTCGGGGCGTGGGGGGGTGACCAGGGCTGGCTGGGGGGCTCCCAGAACCACGGGAGCCTGAGGAAAGCCAGGGGGGTAGAGGGAGGGCAGGGAGTGGGCAGCCCCCAGCCCTCCTGCGGGCCCTGCAGGGGGGAGCTGTGGGAGCACCCCCTTCCCAGGAGCACCAGAAGCTCCCCCGACCCCTGACGGGAGGTTCGCTCCCCTCTGATGGCCGGTGCCCAGTGCGAGCAGCTGTAGAGCTGGTCCCCGTGAGAGACCAGGGACAGTGAGACTGTGGAGGGAGAGCCTCCCCAAAACTTCCCCGCATGGACCTGCTCACTGTGCCTGGCCTCCCGCCGAGAATCCCAGCTCTTCTGGGGGCCGGTGTGTTGTAGAGGGAACTGCTGGCAGGAAGGGGGGGGGACGGGGGTCTCTGCTCAGAAGCCCAGCTCCACCTCCTGAAACAAGCTGAGCCCCAGTGAGAAGGCAAAGCCCCCCACCCCAGGCCGCCCACACTCCAGGCCACAGGCCGCTGCCTGCAGGCCGCGCTGCTTCTTCCCATCCAGGCCAGGTCTGTCGCCTTAAACACGGCTCTCGGCCCCAGGGGCAGAGCCGTAGGCGAGTCTCAGGTTCCCCTATCCTCGGCCCGCCGTGAGGAAGGTTTCACGGTGGTAAACAGACCGGGGGGGTGGGGGTGGGGGTGGGGGGGCTGCTTCTTACTCGTGATACTTGCTTTCCTCCTCTGAGTACTCAGCTCTCTTCCTGGGTGTTTCCGCTAAACCCGGGTCCTCTCTGTCCCTCATGACCACAGTCCCCGGCCCTGTGTAAGGCCCTCTCTCCGGCAGCTCCTCCTCCCCAAACCTCCGCTGCAGAGCTGGTGGCCGGTGGCTGTCACCACGCTCGGGAAGGTTGTTTCTCTGCACGCTGCCCCCCCACGCAGAGCGTGGCTTCCGGAGCAGCAGCCGCCAGGGAGGACTGCCATTCACTGTGGTGTAGTGACTCACCCGCCGACCACGGCTCGTGACAACCCTCTTTCTCTCCACCCCGCGTTGCCCTCGAGACCGAGGAGCAGATAGCCATGGGGGGCAGACAGGACGCAGCTCCTGTGCTCAGGGCTGCTGGGCAGTGTGTAGACCTGCCTGCCAGCCTTCTCCCCCGAAGACTTCCCAGAGCTCCCCTGGGGCGGGGGGACCCTGGTTCCCAGGGGACCAGCCCAGGCCACACCGGTGTCTTCATGTGCGGCTCTGCTGGTAGGGGATCAGGGCCCCCGGCACAACCCTCCCCGGCGGCTGGCCCACCCCTGCACCCGTGAACTCAGGAGTTCTGTTTCTCAGCCGGACAAGTCTGCCAGCCTGTGGCTCAGCTGTGACCGGGGCTGGGGTGGTGTGCAGTGGTCCCCGAGGCCATGGGACCCCCGGGCCCGAAGCTCTCCAGACTCTCCTGTCTTCAGCGCTGCTGGAGATGCCGGTGCAGGGACTCGCGGGTGGGACAAGCCAGGGCGACAGCTGGCTGGTGCAGGAAGAGCTCAGGGGAGCCCGGCGTGGCTCCGAGGGTGGGGTCCCCTCACCAGTGCCTTCATGGGGTGTCGGCTGTCTCCACACAGACCCTTCCCTACGTGTGGGGCTGTGGCAGCTAACGCCACCTAAACTTCCATTCCAAAGACCTGACGGTTTCCTACTCAAGATTTTTTACCACTTTTCCCAGGGACTTACCCACTTTCTCCACTTTGGTGGCAGGTAGCGGCTCTGTGTCCTGCCGCTCCGAGCCCCCAGGGTCGGGGGTCTTCTGACTCTAACACAGGCAGCGCCTTTGGGGCCTCAGAGGCCTGAACACTCCCCTTCTGGGTTTCCCGGGCTCACCCTCATCCTCCTGGGACCCAGACCCAAGACCCACCCCTGCAGCGCCCTGTGCTGCCCTCAGCGGGGCCTCCTTCCTTCTCCGGCACCTGCTCTCTGACCCTCCACCCAACCTGAGGAAAACTCGGTGTCCGGACAGTGACGAGATTAGTCTGAGGCCCCCCACTCAGCAGGGGTAACGGTGATGCCCCTCTGGACACCGTTGCTGGGGAAACACCACAGCAGCATGGCTGTGGGGGTGGCCCCTGTGTTCCGGGGCGCATGTGGCTGTCTGGCGGTGGGGGGGGGGGGTCCTGTGGCTTGTGGTTGGATTTGGGGGTTTTAAGCTGCATGATTTAAGGAAACGTGGCCCTCGCCTGCTCCGCTCCAGACCAACATGGGCCCTGGAGCTCCCCTGCATGGGGAGGAGCCGAGAGCTGGGGGCTCGCACATGTCCCCTAGTGTGTCCAGACACGGGTCGCACTCTGGTCACAGAAAGGGCCACAGGCCTCACAGCAGAAGCTGCCGTCTTGGGCCCTCTGACTTGCATGGGGACAGAATGGGGTCCTTGCAGATGCAGGGGTGGGGGGTGATGGCTGCTAGCTGAGGTACAGGTGGCCGCTATAAAGCATGGCACGCACGAGGCTGTCCCCCTCCCAGGAGGCCGGGGGGCAGGGGATCGATCTCAGACACAAGTGAACACATTGCATACCGCGTAGAAATCTGGAACACATACACCAGGGACCACACGTTTTTGGGCAAGCTGCACGCTATTTAAATCATAACTACAGATCATAATGCACTTTAGGTATTTTTCAATAACTATAACATTTTTATTTACAAAAACAAACTAATTAAACAAAGTTCCTAGTATTCTTTTAACGTATGGTGCTGCATAAAACACTTTCCTCTATGAAGGGGGACCCAACGAAATTTGACATAAGGATCTAGATTCGCTCCTTTTTCCATGGGTGGCACCAGCTCTGCAGGCTCTCGTAGGAAATTTTCTTTCCACTCGCTGCAATACACGTAGGTTCCTGCTGCTTCGTGTCACCTGACCACCTGGTGGAGGGTGGGGGGTGAGGCTGTAGAGTTGGTCCCCAGCCTCAGTGGGCTGATGGCATGGCAGGGCAGCAGGGACCATAACCAGCTTCGAGATCAAGGCTCACCTAAGGCCATGCTAGACAGCACAAGCTCAGGGGCGACCGGGGCCATGGTTCAAGGCCATCCCACAAACTACAGAGTTCCTGAGGGCAAGAGGCACAGGGAGCTGACAAGGGAACTATGCACATGTTACATGAGGTAGCTAAGTGGCTGATAACTGAAGATACATACGAATGCACATGTACATGTTACATACAGAACAGGCTGGGGGGGCACCCAAGGATACACTCCCAAACAGCCCCGCCCTTGTGCTCCGGGGTCCCCCACCCTGTACTGGGTTCGCCCTGACCACTGCCAGGGAAAGACGTCTCTCAATGCCAGAGACTGGTGAAAAGGAAAGGGATTAAAGAGTCATACAAACCTAAGTATAATGACTTAATGTCTTGAGACCCTAAAGTCCTTTAGCATACCCACAATCCTTCCTCCCTCCCCTGCCCAGTCCAGGTGTGTCTCAGAAAGAGGAGTCCGTGGTTCTCTGCCCAAGCCGCGTGGCCCCCCAAAAGCCACGTGGCCCCAAGATGCCGCATGGCTGCCACACCTGGGTTTAATCCCATTTCTGATTCCTCCGATTGGCCACAGCTGCCAGCATTGCCGTGTTTTTCCAGTGTTACTCGGCTGCCACAGTGAGTCCGGGCAGGTGTGGCTCTGTGGCGTGGAGCCAATCATCTCCAAGCCCTCACGCAGGTGGAGCCAATCATCTCCAAGCCCTTACGCAGGTGCTGTCACCAGGGGTCCTGTCCTGCCCCCCAGTTACATCACGGGTGGAAGTCACTCCCCCCACCCCCCTGGCTCAAAGCAGGGCCACAGCTGTTTAACATACCCATGAAACCAGTGAAAGGTTATACATGTTAAAAGGACCATTCTAGAGGTTTCTGCAAAACTGCTTAGATCACTAGCTACAGGTGTTACAACACTCGCAGGTGGATGTACTTCCCTCCCAGTAAATCCGAGCTCAGGCTGAGCTGGCTCAGGGCTGAGAACCGAGGGAGGGAGCAGCACTCCCCTTCGCCCCCTGCTCAGTCTCCCTCTCTCTCAACGCATGTGAGTGACAGGTGCAGCCAAGGGGGGCCCCAAACAGGGAGTTGGAATAGCGTCCAGAATGCGGTGTCCAGGAAGTGTTTAGGAAAAAAATACATAGGATGTCCTCACCCCCACCAGTCTGAGCTGGGGGATGGGATGCATGGAGCAGGGCCAGTGAGAGCTGTTTTGAACAGCAATGCAACCTGAACAAATCACCTGTCGTAGCGGCTCTCTCGTTCTTTTCCTCGAAGGATCTTAGTTATTTCCTCGCGTCCCTGGCAAGTGGGGGGAGAACACCTACTTCTGGGGGTGGTGTGGGTGTGCAGGCGTGAGCTGACACGAGTCCAGGGCACCCCGCCCCGCAGTGAGAGCAAGGCCTGACGGCGGGAGGGTGCTGAACGGGGCTCCGGCGCCCCGTCTGCTGGTCACTGCCCGAGTTACCTCATTGGGACAGGAACTGTGAGCAGGCAGCTGAACTCGCACTGGTGCTCTGACCCGATGGACGGTCAGACGCCTGTCAGGACAGGCACTACTACCGGCCTAGGAAAGGCCCAGAGGAGCGTGTGGCCCAGCCCCAGGAGTCAACATCAGCCCTCGTGGACTGGGAGAGCTGCGTGCCCACCGGAGCCCCAGGCCGAGCCCCGTGGAGGTCAGGTGGGTCTCTGCGGGCTCGCACAGCAAACGCCCCCGGCCGCTGGGGCTGCCCGACTCACACGGGGGGCTGAGGGCACCTGGCACCTTATGTCCCCCTCAGGTGGCCACAGCCAAAGACTGACAAGTGCTGTCAGGACAATGTCTCGTCCCCCTGGCCCCATGTGGCGTTCAGCTCCACGCAGGAGGGACCTGCCAGCCCATCGCCCCAGCTGCCGCGGGCATCCCTCGTGCGGCATGGGCTCTTCCGCTCCGGGTGAGCGGGAGAAGGGTCCACCCCACACAGACACGCTCACTCGCTCCCGCAATGTCCCTGTGGCTCCCCTTCGGACACGAGGAAACTGAGGTGCAGAAAAGCTGAGTGACTTCCTTGGAAGTCACATCACGGGTAAGTTTTGAGGTCAGAATTTTCCCTTGAGCACTTTTGTTTCTCCATTCCACAGGAGATGTTTTCACGTCCCCACCGTTGGCTGGATGCTGCACAGAACTGTGGGCAGCCTGTGTGTGGGTCCGTGTGCCCGCCCACCCACCCACCCACCCACGCAGGGCAACCCGAGCCCTCGGCGGGGAAGTCACCCCGGTGGCCTCGGGGAAGTCAGCTGGGCCTGGGCTCGGTCTTCTCCCCTGCGAGCCCGAGAGCAGTGAGAACAGACGGAGCTGTAAGGTACCTGTTATTCTTTCTCTATGTGGTGGCCTCCATCTCCGTCTCATAAGCTGCCAGGAATATTTCTAGTATTTGAATGATTATCCGAGAAAAATAAGTCAAACCCCCTCCTACTGCCACCTCTACCCCCGATTCCTGGTGCATCTGTGCATCTGGTTCCCGAGTGGCAGGAGCAACATGAGTCAAAGGAGGGAAAATGGATACGGGCTATACTTGCACACCCATGTGCAACACACACGCCCACACACCCATGTGCAATACACACGCACACACACCCAGCAGCGTACAGAAACCAGGGCTCTCGGCTGTACGGACGGGGGTCGAGCACATTAAAACCCTCACAGGAGTCTGCAGACATATAGGTCTCCGGGTTTAAGGGCTGTTTTTAGAGGAGTAACGCCACACGCAGCCCTGGGAAAACAGACCCCGGAACGGGGGAGAACCGGGTCCCCGGGGGTGAGCCAGGAGCGAGGCCGTGCGGAAGGGTGCGAGCACGCTCGGTCCCCATGCCCGGGGGTGGGGGGGGGTTTCCGGCAGGCGTGGGAACTGGCCTGTGTGCACTTGCACTGTGTTCGGGTCCAGATGGTGGCAGACACTGCTGCTCCTCTCCCTTGATCGTCGGCACGCGGTGGGAAGGAGTCTGAGCCAGCCTGTGACCCCGCCCTGAACTCTGCCGAGGGATGCTGAGTAGAGATGAGTACCCTCCCCGCCCCCCACACACACCCCCGCCCCGGCTCACCCATCCTGGTCCAGCTGGGTTCCTCCTGCCCTCAGCTCGTCCCGTCTTCTAAACTATACCCCCAGGCTGGGGCGCTCCGTCTCTCCTGAAAGGGGGGGGGGGGGGCCCAGTGGTGAACCGGGGCAGAGCCCCTTGGTCCTGAACCACGGGGCCGCGCCCCTTGGTCCTGAACCACGGGGCCGCATCTCACCACCCACCCCCATGCACGACACCCTCTGTGTCTCCCCCAGCATGGCTGTGAAAACAGCGGCCTCCGGACTCCAGCTCAGGTGGGACTGTCCCTAGGCTTCCGTTGCTGCCAGTGCTCGCACACGGCCTCCCAGGGTGCAGACAAGTGCTCGCGCAGCTTTCTCAGTGGGGCCTTGGGATCTCCGAGCAGCTGACTCGCTCATTCATCTCTCAGAGAGCTGGGCTACCATGTGCGAACGGTGTGGTGAGAAATAATGGAGTAAAGGGGTTTATAGTTACTGGGATCAATCCCTTTGCAAACGCGAGGGCCAGTGGGAGGGAGAGGAAGAACTGACGGGGGTGGGGAGTGCTGGGGGCCGGCCGAGGGGTCCCCGTTTGGAACTGTGCACTACGACGGAGACATGAAAGCCGGGTGCCGCCTCACTGGATTGCTGTACGAATCAAAGACAGGAACTCGTGAGTGGGATTTACGGCCTGTAACACTCCACACACAGTGAAAGGTCTATTATTAGCTAACAGCGGCTCATTTTTCCGCTCACTCATGCAAAAAGAAAAACGTTTCTTTCGTTACTTCCCAATAACTCTGATTTTCACTGGCAACTCCCACTAACTGGGCAAGGTCCTGCAGCTCTGAGCTCCGTTCCCTCAGACTGGAGGGCGGGGAGCAGCGTGCCTGCCTCAGTCTCAAGAGTTAATGGGGAGAACAGCTGTAACCCCCTTAAACCACCCCGAGTCCCTGAAACACGGCCGTACGCTGCAGCAGTGACCGCACGATGACAGTGCGCACTCTGGGGACGTCCGAGAACGGCTTTCCGCTGGGTTCTCTGGGGACACGGGCGCGGGGAGAGCTCGGGGGTGGAGCTTCCGTGAGGACGGGCTCCGAGGACGGGCACCTGCAGGAAGGAGAAGGCGAGCAGGGACTGAGTGCACCTGGACCCTCGGCCAGTCTTGTCCAGACTCGCCCTCCCAGACTCGCCCAGAAGGAGCACCTAAGCCGATGTCTGGGCGCTCCAGGGCCCGGACGAGGAGACACAACATTACTCATCACGGCTCTAACAGTTTCTTCAGTGAATACAATCAGAGTCACACTACCTGGTCTGACTTTTACTTCACTGTGGAAACGCTCCATCTCCCCAGTTCCACGACCAGCCACCGCACTTGCGTATGCTGGCTGCATCGTCCCCCTCGCTTTTTGTCCTTATTTCTTTGCTGAAACATTTTCAAACAAATTCCATACGTGACTTTCCCCCCATGTCAGGGCATAACTAAAACAGACAGACATTACCTTTTACAGTCACTGTGACGTACAATGAGCTACAAGATGAGAACTCACAACGGGAGTCTCGGGAAGGGAAATAAAGACCCGAGGGAAGCTGTCAGTCCCCAGAACGTGTGGTCCGCACACGCTGAGCAGTAAACTGGGGGTGGGGGGTGTTCCGCCCCAGCGCAGTCCGTGGGATGGCGAGCAGGAGATACTTGCAGGAAAGGCAGCAGGAAGGTACAGGAGGTTTTAGCAGGCTGCTTTGCCCAGACCCGCGTGGGCTTTCCTCCTGTTGTGTCAGAGTTGCTCACAAAGCCGGACGGACACAGCGAGCTGAGGAGAACGGGGTTTCTCAGCAGGTGTAAGAGGGAAGGTGGAGCCAACGAGGGAGTCTGGGGCCCACTCAGTTGTTCTGAGATCAGGGTTTTTAAACGCAAACACCTGCGGTTGGGGCATCAGAGCCTGATGGGCTGGAGCTGGTGACGAGGTGGAAGCTGCACCCTGTTATGCTGGATAGGCCAGTCCCAGACCTTAATCTTCCTGGGCAGGGTCTGCAGGCAGCTCCCCTCGGCGCCCTCTTCTCGCCTGCTGCCGTGCGTTCCCCCAGGCCTGCCCAGGCCTGACGCCTCCCAGCCTCCTGCTGCAGGGGGCAGTATTCAGGGGACACTGGTGGCCTGCTTTGGGGCAGAAGGGGAGGTCAGGAGCCCTTCACCTCGAAACAGTCAACGTGCCCAAGCAGCACGGTGGGGGCAGCAGGTTCTGACCGCTTCTCCAGCGATCGGCTGCCCTTACCCGCGCTACCTCAGGCCCCCTGGCGCAGGAAAGCATGTCTATCCTCCTGCTGCTCCTCTTCAGGCCTCGAGGTCCCCCTTGGATCACTTCTGCAGCCCCTGACAAGTCTCCCGGCCTCCATGAGACACACTCTCACCCGGTCCCGGCCACTCCTCTCCCACAAGCTGCTGTGGCTCCCCGCTGCCTGCAGGCCCAGCAGGTACCTGCGGCCTCTCCCTCTCCATCAACCACTCGAGTCTCTCCCGCCTCCCTGGCTGGCCATGCCCACATTTCATCTATCAGCCAATCCCCCAGCCATCTCCCATCCCCCTGTCCCCCCCAGATACAATCTCCGAAGACAGAGTATCTGTCCTCCTGCACACCTCCTTCCCCCCCACCCTGCACCTGGCACACCTGCCTTGCCTTCTCCCAGCAGACCAAGTGTGTCTGCTCCATCCCGTGCCCGCCGACGTCTCCGCGGACCGGAGAGCCTCGACAACCACTCAGCGGCCCACGTGCTCGTGCACAGCTCCTGTGCTGACCCCTCCCTGGCGGGGGCTGCCATTCCTCGTGGTGCCTGAGGAACGGCTCTGCTCCCAGTGTCACAGAATCTTCTGGGTTTGCACAGCAACAACCTCAGGCGCAGGGTCAGCACAAGCCCACCCCCCACCCCCCACCCCCCACCCCCCACCCCCCACCCCCCACATGCATTATGGGAAACCAGCCTCTGCTCCCCCCAGGGCAGCCTGCGGAGCAATCCAGTGAGTCTTTCAAAGAAGTCAGCGCTTTACCTCCGGCTCCCTTGGCTGGCCACACTCTCCAGCTGTCACCGATCAAACCATGTCCGCGACCAGCACATTCCGAGTCATGCTGGGGTGTCATAAAAAAGCCTTGTTAGTCTTTGTGGAAACTGCACGGTGGACCAGTTGCAAAAGCAACTCTTCCTGCAAGTACAGCCAGCATTTCACGGGTCCACCTCGGCCACCTCACGTCGTTAAAGCGTCCTTAGCTCTCACCTGTGAGTGCCCTGGTGGAGCGGGTGCTGACCCCTCCGCCTTGACCCCAGCACTTTGGGCAGGAGGCGCTGGGGTTTGCAGTGTTCCCACACTCTGTCTGCTCAACCTGCTGCAGCCAGAAAGGGGGCCTGGGAGAGGGCGCTCCCTGCAGGCTGGCCAGAGAGGGAGACTGAGGCATGTCACAGGCACTTCAGGCAGAGCTTGAGGGGGGGTGTCCGGGCCGAGTGCAGCCAGAGCCCCTGCCCTGCACTGCTGCGGTGCGTCCCTGCCCCCAGGGTATAGACGGGGACGTTCCCGTCACCTGGGCATGCCCACCTGCAGTCCGGGCCCCGAGCCTTACCCGTCAGCAGAGCGAGAAGGCGCCCGTCTGATGTTCTGCTCACGTCTCCCGGCTCCTCCGCCCCAGGAGGGGGGGAGCCTCTGCTGCCCGAGGACCCCCGTGGGGTCTGGCGCCGCGTGCAGGCGACACAATCAACCACCGAAGCGCACTCGGGGCTCGGTGCAGGCGTGCAGGGAAGCAAGTGTGATGAGGGGAGAGGTGACCGGTAGGGTCAGCCTAGCACTTCATGCTCTGACGGGCCACCGAAGGTCAAGTCCAGGGCCGGAGCCCAGCGACCGGGGATGCACGAGCCTGGTTTTCTCTGTAACTCCCGGTGTGACATGGGGGGCAGCAGAGTGTCCTGGGCCTTGGTTTCCCCACTTCTAAAACCCGGGGTTTGACTGGATTGTCTTTCCCACGCCTACCAGCTCTGTCACACTCAGGCTTTACAGCTTCACGGTGGTGTCCCAGCTCTGCCGGTGGGGTGCATGTTCACAGACGGGTTCCCGCTGAGGGACGCGAGGGGTGTGAGACCGTTTGCTGGGCCGTCCCTGTGGCCCTAGACGCCAGCAGGTGCCACCCAGCCCTTCGCTCAGTGAAGAACTTGTGGGTCCGGCTGCGGGGTGGTCTGCCGGCAGCGGTGGTCTGCCGTGGCGTCCTTCCGGGCTTTCCTGAGGGGGCTGGTCCTGCCCACCCACCCGCCCTGTCACGTCACGTCACGTCACGTCACGTCACGTCACGTCATGTCACATCATGGGCCAGGACCGCCTACCTAGTCCCAGCGGTTCCTCCTTGTCCTTCCCACGGGGGTCTGACTCCGGGGTGTCAGCCACCCAGCTATCTTGCCCACCCGCTACTTCCTCTGACAGATACTCAGGGTGCGCCCTGTGACAGGTGTGTGGAAGCTCTGGGACTTCAGGCATGCGTGACGTTTCCTCTGGGCATGTTAGTCGGGCCCACGGAGCCGCTGGGTCCCAGGGGCCAGGCCTGGGTCTCAGCATCAGCGGTGGCATCCACAGCCCGGGGGTTGGCGGGGACCGCTGGGCCCGGGGCCTCCGCAGACACATCCAGGCTGAGTGAGTCACTCGGCCCATCACACGCTCTGGGTCAGACGAGCTCCACCTCTGGGCAGTGGCCACTGTCCACCTCTTCCTTCCTGGGCTCTCCTTGCTATTCGGGAATTGAATCACAACCAGACACACTGCACCCTGTGGGCTCTGGGTCTCCCCTCTCCCCTCTCCCCTCTCCCTCTCCCCTCTCCCCTCTCCCCTCTCCCCTCTCCCCTCTCCCCTCTCCCCTCTCCCCTCTCCCCTCTCCCCTCTCCCCTCTCCCCTCTGCGGCAGGTCAGTCCCCCCACCCGCTCTCCACAGAGCCTGAAGCCCGAATCTTCCCTGCTGTCCCCACTACACGGCCCCGTGTCTCTGCAGCCGGCCCTGCCTGCCTCGCACCTGAACCGGCAGGGACACCAAATGCCCCTGAGGGGCCTCACTTTACAAAGAAAAACACAGGATTTATAGAAAGTATAACTAGGGAGCCAGTATTATAGAGGTAACGATGGCCAACCTCACTTACAAACAAAAAGACCTCCTAATTCAAACAACGAGGTTTTGCTTGTGAAAATATCCGTGGTTCAAGAAGAAAAGCATTACTACTGGTGGACTTGGTAAAGTTCTCCCCGCCTCTTCATTGTAATGACTATTTTGGAAAGCGATTTGGCAACATACTTTCCAAAGCCACAGAAATATTTATATTCTTTGACCCAATAATTCACTTCTGGGAACGGAGCCTAAGGAGCATAACTTTGTGTCTGAGAAACACAAGCGCAACCTCTACGTCTACATAATGTTCCCTGAAGCACTGCTCTTCGTGGGGGGACTAGAAAGAGCCTTAAACAATCAACAACAGGGAAAAGGGTTTGTAAATTGCGGTGCGCACACACACGCTCTGCGGACTGGCAGCGCGTTTCATGGGTTACGGAAGCGCTCGCCCCGCGGAGCGAGCGGGGACCAACGGGGCAGGCTCAGCAAAGCTGAGAGGTTCGCCCACGTCCAGGGTGGCTTTCCTCGTGCCCCAGCCCGGGCACACTTGGAGTCTGGCTCTGACGTCTAGAAAGCGGTGTCCTCCGCACTCTCGGAGTTCCTAGGGGTCAGTGTGGACCCCCCAGGACCCTCTCTCAATGCTCCTTCACACCAGTGTCTGCTCAGCAGGCCCCTGACCCCCTGCTCCCCCAAACATAGCCCGGAGCTGCCCCAGGTGCCCCTCCTCACCTGGGATGCCACAGGCAACAGGACAGCTCTTCTAAGCAGCCAGCCAGCCTCGGCCCACGGACTCACGGCTCGTCCCGGGTGGGCGCCCATGGGTCGGGCCGCCCACCAGCACCGACCTTCAGGGAGCTCCCTGGACCCACGCCTGCCCGGGCCTGCTTGTTGGCTCTGGGAGACGATGCTCGTGTTGCTCCCAGGTTCAAGCCCTCCTGCCGCTTTCCTGGGCAGCTCTGCTGCGGACACACCTACCTGTTTAAACAGCCAGGGGCGGCACAGGGCCCGGAGGTGAAGACCGTGTGCTGTGTACTCGACACCGAACAGTGTCCTCTACTCAGGGTCCCGCAGCGCAGGCACCACTGCCCCATCCCTTAACATGGGACGAGGGATCTCAGAATAAACGAGTAATCTGGTGCAAGATGGCTCACCCAGCCATCTGTAGTAGGAGAGCTCCGTCCAGCAGAGCTCTCCCGGCGGCCGGATGAGAATAAATCTACCGAGACATGATCTGCTTGGGGAGAAGAGGCTGATGGATCTTTCGGAGAAGGGCCTCGAGCACCTCTTTGCCTGGGCTTTTATTGGGTCTGGCTTGCACAGGGATGCATGTCAAAGAAAGGAGGTATGGTTCACAGATAACACTGCTGGGGTCACCAGGGTCCTTCTGAGTCAGGGTCTGGTAGACAGGGTGACACCAATGGGCTGCAAAACCTTGGGAAACAAACTCAGTTGGTGTTTGCCTCCAATTTAAATGTGAAGGGTCCATTCTTAGCAAAGCAGGTTTCACAGGATTTAATGCATTCTTAGGTCTCATTGCTCACGGAAACCGCCGTCCCCGCGCAGGGCTGTACCTCCCTTTGGTGTTGTTTCAGGCCTGAATCGGGTGGGGGAAGCAAGGCAGCCCAAGGGAGGAGGAGACATTTTACAGACAGAATTGCAGACTCAGGCTATGACAAAGCCAAGGGCTGAGGGTCTTTCTTCCTTCCTCCATAATCTAAGTCCTTCCTTGCTGGCCCTTCAAGACCGTGCCTGTCTTAGGTTGTCCCTTCCTTGAGGAATCTTACTCATTATTGACTATCCAGCCATCCTCCAGGGGCCAAGCAGGGTGAAGTAAAGGGGGCAGAGTCTGCACCCCTGCCAGGAGGATAAGTTTTGTCTCCTTAGTGGCCAATGGCCCCCTCGCTGTGGGCTCTTCTGACCTGTCGGCGAGGTCACAGCTCCTGAAACCAGGCAGACGGTTCCCAGCAGCCATTCACTCAGCCATTCAGTGAACAGGGTGTGTGCTGAGCTCTGCTGGGTATTGTCACCTGGAGCAGTTGAGCTCAAAAACATTGGACGTTGGAATCAGATCCACCTGCGTTCAAGCCCAGGGTCAGCTCATCTCTCCTTAGCCGGGACGCCTCATGGAAATTCTTTCCTTCCCAGACCTTAGTTGTCACACCTGTTGGCCGTTGGGGCTACTGATACCTGTCTTCTTGATCCCTGAGGTTCGAGGACAAGACAGCTCAGAACAGACCCACGGGAGTGGCACCGTGAGCTCCAGGAGTTGTTGGGGAGGATGAAGGACAACATTCTCCCCGAGCAGCTGCAGGGAGAGGCAGCTGAGAGGGGAGGGAGAACATTCCGGAGAGCAGTACACCACGGTGTGGTGTGTGGTGGGTTTGTGTGGAAGAGGAAACGGTGCGGAGAGCGTTTCCTGACACCGAGTGTGCGTGAAGACTCCGGGGAACTGCGGAAAACAGACCCCATGCCCCACCCATGCCCCACCCATGCCCCACCCCGCCGGAAGAGGCCTGATTCACTGTCATCTTGCACGAACCAGGGCATCGAGAGTTGAATACGCACTGGAAACCATCCTTCACAGGTGATTAGTTTGTGGACTCTCCTTTGGGAGACCCCGGCGGAGACACGTGGATTCAGAACCACTGTGCTCCGGCTGGGGCTGTGACCTACCTTTGTGCCCTTGCCCGAGTCACCTGCTCGCTCTCTGGGTTTCAGTCACAAAACGTGGCTTACCATCGACTTCCAGTGATCATGGGTGTGGGCCTCACTGGGGTGGTGACGCATTGTAAAACCACGTTAGCTCTTCCCCACAGATGATGAGTCATGGCTCAGTCTCCCGGTTGGAATCCAGTCTGAACAGACCTCCTTCTGCAGTCAGTGGACAGCACAGGGTGGGGCCTGTCGGGGCCACAGGACCTAGTCGGCCACTGCTAGTGACAAGGACTGTGTGTGGCTCAGACCGACAGAGACCACAACAACTGCTCACCTTTCAGGGAAGGTGCCGTCCACCGGACTCCTGTGTGGCTAACCAGAGAAGTACGTAACCTCTCTGAATCCAAAGGGACATCGGCAGGCGGCGTGTGTCACTGGACCTCCCACATCTCAGGTCCCCACCCGAGACAAGGGAGTCAGTGCCACTCTCCGACTGTGCCAGTGAAGGAGTTTGGAGACTGACATGGCAATGACATCGGGCAGTGTTGCTCAGAGGATGACGTCTAAGCTCCTACTTCCTCTCCTGTAAAACAGTATTGTAGCTGGTCTTCCCTGTGAGGTTATGTGAGGACAACTGTTCCAGGCACCCCCTGGTTCTCAGATCCCATCTAGGTGTCCTGCCCCCCTTTCTCCTCCCTGTGGAGGGCTCCCATCAAGAGAGAGACTTATACCCACCCGCAGTCCCCACCCCACTCTCCCCACCCCAGGGTCCAGGGACTGTCTGTACCCACAGCGGCCTCGGGGGACAGCACCTGGGAAAAACAGCAGGGTGTGAAGTCTCCTCCCTCTTGCAGCTCGGTGTCAGCTCTTGCCGTTGTGAATGTCCAGAGAAACTGCTTACTCGTTAGGATGCGGCATTACCTAGCATTTGTTCCATCTGTCGGGAAGAAGATACCAAGTAAGCCATCTTGGTGGCGGCTTGTCCGGATGACAAAGGTCCTCCCCGGGGAACTGCTGGGCAGAGAAGCACTAAAACACATGCCTGACAGCAGGAAAGGTCTGGGGATGGGCCCTGGGCCTGCCGCGTGGGGGGAGGGAACTCGACTCGCCGGAGGTTACATGGTTACTCACTCACTCACTCCCGCTCGCTGGCCTGCAGAAGGGGATCTGGGCCCTACAGCGTTGCTGCGGGGACGAAAATCCTGAAGGATATACGTACCCCCTGACTGTACGTGCTGGCAAGCAGGAGTGTTAGATGCCAAGTGGATGAAGGTGGAGGAAACAATGAGACGGAGAGCGGGCCAAGGAGCGGGGTGCCCCTGCCACAGCCTGCCGCCGCATGTCTTCCCGCGGCGTTCTCTGAGTTGGGACCCTGCAGCCCTGAGTGCATTCGCCCCCCCCCAGGGGAGCTGGGGAAAGGGCGGAGTCCCACGTGACAGGTCTGGAGTGGGTCCCGGGAGGACCCCACCGTTCTAACAATCTCCCCGGTGACGCCAGGGCTCCCAGTCCCCAGACTACTCATGTTTTTGGACTTCACAGATGTTGCATTTTTTATGGACTGAAGGCAGGGCCCCCCCGACACACACCCCCAGAAAAGGGTGTGACTGCCCTAGCAGTGGCCTGGGCCTGAACCGCCGCGGTTCCGAGGCTACCCGCACTCTGAGCGGTGACATTTAACAAGGCGCCCACGTGATCTGTGCGCACGTTAAGGTTTCAGGGGCTCTGCGAGGCATCTCGGGAGGCGCTGGCAGTGAGCAGGGGTCTCTGGTTCACACCAGCCACCTTGAGACGATTGTTGTAACTGTCAGTTTGCAGAGGAGAGGAATGCAAGGCGGGGGAGGCGGGGGCAGTGCTGTGTCTGAACTGGCCACCGCATTCAGAGTTCGCTCAGCACCATGGACAGAGCCTGTGGCCCCCTTCAACGACCAGCACCTGGCCCACAACCTACAAGGCTATTCGAGGGCACATGGGCACGTGGGCAGCTAAATTTACTCCCCCCCGACACCCTTTAATTATCATAAAAATAGAAGGCCCTCAACCACAGTTACCCGATGCGATAACCGTGAATAATGCGTACAAGCACACAGGCTAAGAATAGGAGATGGGGCGGATGAAGACAGCCGTGATCGGGGCGCACTGCGTGTGGGGGGAACTTCTAGGATGCGCCTCAGGGACAGGTGCCAGTGCCTCAGGCAGGTGCGGACTCCCTGGACCCAGGGTGGCGGCTGCGGCAGCACCTCCACCAGAGCTCTGGGGGCAGGACCCAGCCGCCGGCCTTGACACGTCCCACAGAGGGTTCCGCTGTTTTATCTGAGTGGCACAGCTTCATTTTATTTCAAGATAACTTTAAATGTCTAATTCTGCCGGCCCTTAAAAATGTCTCAGGGGTTAAGAGTACAGGCATCTAGTGTCAGCACCACCCACGTCACCTGCTAGCCATGTGACCCTGGACGGGCTGTGTCTTAGATCAACAATTGTCGGGAGCTTGCGAAAAGCGGCCTGCTACTCCGCACAGGGTGGAACGACACAGTGACTGCTCGGTGAGAGGCAGGCGTGCCCTGTAAAAAGGAAATCACTCTTCGACACCCATAACGTCAAAACTCGGGCCAGCCGACTGCCCACAGCCCACAGACCCCTGCCCGCTCCTGCCAGCGCGTCTGCTGTGGTCCGTGGGAGAGAGCACGTGTCGGGCATCTGTCCCACGCCTCGTACTTCACCTGCACCACCACCTCGGGGAAGTGAGTCCTCTGTGGGGGGCGGAGCCCACACCCAGTCCCTGCTCTGAGGGACGGAGGACTCCCGAGCCCCTCCCTCCTCTCCGCAGCCCGCCCGCCCGCCCGCCCGCCCGCCCGCCCGCCCGCCCGCGTAGTGACAGACCTGCTGGCCCTCCGCGCTCTCCCTTCGGCCCCCAGACGCCTTTGAATCTCGACTCCAGACAGAGCCTCGCTTTGTAGAAACATCAGAGAAAGAAGGAGGTTCTGTTTCAAAGCCCCTTCTCTCCTGTGCGGCTCACACGGGAAGGGGGAGCCCACGCCGCTGGGAGACTGGAGACCAGGGCCCGGCCCGAGGTCTCTCCTCCCATTAGAAGCTGAGTGCAGGGGGTGTACCGCCCCCTGCGACAGCCACTGCTCAGGAGCCACCTGGCAAAAGGATGGCCTCTTAGGACACAGCCTTTTTCTGCTAAGAGCGTCACGAGAACTCCCTACTACGTACAAACACAGCCGAAGTCCCTTTGCTTTCCACATGCTTCATGCACTCCCCCTGTCCCCCGTCCCCCATCCCCATCTCCATCTCCTATGGCTCTGTCCGTGGCCCTCAAACGTGAGGGGTCTCTGCCCGCCCTCCGCAGGGACATCAGGAAGCACCCGGGAAGGCTTCCCGGTTTTCCGGCGTGGCTAGAATGCCGGACGCCGCCAAACCTCCCCCAGCGTGCGGGCAGACCGCACCACAAAGATTTGTCCAGCCAAAAAAACACAAAATGCCAGTCATGTTAAAATTGAGAAACTGAGCTAAAGTCTACTAAGCTGAAATGTCTCTTCCAAGCAGCTTTCTGGAAGTTTCTTTCCCAGGGGGATGCAGGCGCCCTGGATCTCAGAGCTCGCACTCAGACACTCAGGGGGCTGCCGGAGCACCCACACTGCGATGTGCTGAGGCAGCTGTCCCTTGGACTCCACCTGTCCCCTGCTTCAGTGGGAGGTCCTTCCAGGAAAGAGGCGGGATCTGTCCCCTTTTGCTTTAAAACAAAACCCTGAGACGCAGTGCTGAGTTCTCCACACCAACTAATGAGCACAGTGCCCCTTACTGGATCTACACCCCATGCGACGCAGCTGCGGCCCGTGGCAGGCCCCCGTAAACAGTGGTCCAGTCCGTGGCCCATTGGATGACTATATCTCACTTTCCCCACCCCTACCCCTGCTACAACCACTTAGTGTGAAAAATAAAATGTTCAAGGGCGTCCGGTGCCGCACCCGGAGCAGGGCTCTCGGCGGGGCCCAGCCAGGCGGGCGGCAGTGCCTCTCGGCCACTGTCTCCTGTTTGCACCCGTGTCCGGGCTGGGGTCCCTTGACCTCTGAGAGGTCGCCCACCTCACCGTCCACAGCAGAGGGGGAAGGACCCCGCTTGGCTTCTGACGACTGGAAGACCTTGGAGCAACCTTGAGCTGGACAGAGATGTTCCAGGGGTCTCGGGTCTGGGTCCAGGAGAGACGGGCCCAGAACCTGGCTGAGGGTCTGGTGGCAGCAGGGTGTCACAGCCCCAACGGATAGACACGGGAGCCTGCCTTGCAGGTGGCCTTCTGGGTCAGAGTGCTGGGTTTTTGTCCCCCACCATCTACGCAGCCCCTCCCCAGCATGGGGGACCCTGGCGTTGGGCCTCGACCCCCTGCTGCACGACACTCACACGCCACCCAGAACAGCCGTCACAGCCGGGTGGCACCCCTGCGACACGGGAACAGCTGTGACTGTCACTTCAGCTCAGAGTCCTCTCTCTCCACGCTTGTCCCCTGTCAGGTTTACGGCCCCAATGAAAATGAAATAAAACCGCAAAAGACAATGAACGTGTGGTTATTCAATCCAAAATTCGGTCTGCTGCTGAGTCAACTCACTCAATAAAATTCAGCTGAATTTCATTTATTGGCTCGCTGAACTTTTTCCAGGGTCACAAGCGTGAAATTGGGGCATAAAATCCGCGTGAGGCTTTATTTATTGCCACCCACCCGTCTGTGAAGACGCAGAGGAAACGGCCTCCTGGTCGCGCCGGCGACACCAAACCTGAGCTTGTTGTTGACAGAGGCTCGTCTCGAGGGCCGTGAAGCCTGATTGTCTTGTCTTCCCCTGATTGGCTGGTCTCCCAGGACCCTACGGGACAAAATCCAGAGTCGCTCGGGCCCTTAAACCCGCATCACACGTGACGCTCTGCCCCTAGGAAGTCGGGCCTGCTCAGCAGTGGCTCTTCCCCACCCCCACGCCACCTCCAGTCTCTGGTGCAAGGCTCGCCTCCTCTCGCCAGACCCTAACAGGAGGACGGCGGTGAGGACCGTGGCAACCGTGAGACACAAAGACACGCTAACGCGATGCACCGGTCTGACCTCTTCCCAAGCATCCCCTGCTGTGACCTCCGCAAGGACCCGGAAAGCCCGGTCCCATCAGCATCTCCCTGGACCAACGAGGACCCTGTGCCACCAAGGATGTAAGCCACTTGCCGGAGGCCACACGGCGAGACAAGTGCAGCTTCAGAGCCAGGCGCGTTGGCACCCACATCGGAGCCCCGCCCCCCGCGTCGTCTGTCCCCCGTGACTCCCGCACTCGGCCAGGACGCCGCCAGCTCTGCGGCGTGGGCGCAGGCCCCCCGGCCCCCCTGAGACAGTATCGCTCGCCTCCCAGAAACACATCACGCCTCGTCCTCACTCTCACGACTGAGAGAGCAAACCGAATTATGTGTTTTGTATCAGGATTACGATTGTTCACCTAAAACCTGTATGCACCGTCATGTCAAAGTCTGTCTTCATCCTCTAACTCGAGACAGTCCCCTCCCACCTCACACACTCCTAACCCTCCAGCGTGCTCCCTGGTGCGTGCAGGCTCTTCGGGCGGGAACAGGTGCAGCCTCGTGAGCCGCTGTTACGTCTGCGTCACGACTGCACACACATCGCCGCCTTCTAGCGCCTTCCTCGTTTAATCTCACACGGCCGCATGAGAGTGCCTCTGACTGATATAATCCCATTAACTGTTGGACTATTTCCTTTCTCGTGTGGTCTTCCCGAAGGCCTGCTAACAGCAATATTCTCTGCATAGGATATTAATTTTTTAAAATGTTTATGTAAATTATTTGCTTAGAATAATTCCTTGGGAGTATCGTACTGGGTCAAGGGCTGCGGCGTGCTCGGTTCCATTTCTAATTGTTCTCCTGGCAGCGAAGTAGACTTCCAAGGATCCCAGTTAACCCTGAAGGTGCTTGGCTCTGTGTCCGAGGCCACCGCCCTCCTTGTTGTACCCCATGGACCGGGGATGGTCACTGGAGCCATCAGCCCCTTCCCTGTCTGGGACAATGGTGAGGACACAGCCTAGCTAGCTTAGAGGGACGCGAAGAAGATGAGCTCTCGGGAACCATCTGAAAAACAAAGTTCCTGCCCTGGCTGGTGTGGCTCAGTGGATTGAGCACTGGCCTGTGAACCAAAGGGTCACAGGTTTGATTCCCAGTCAGGGCACATGCCTGGGTTATGGGCTGGGTCCTCAGTGGGGGGGCCACGTGAGAGGCAACCACATACTGTTTCTCTCCCTCTCTCTCCCTTCCCCCGCCCCTCTCTCTCTCTCTCTCTCTCTCAAAATAAATAAAACCTTAAACAAACTCACTCCTTGCCTAGCTCCTTCTCTCTAGCGGGTTTGTCACCTTCCTGGGGGTGCGGGGGGGCACAGGTTTCAGGGACCTGTGGACCCACCACTCTTCACGCTCAGTGAGCTTCTCTGGGAAGAACAAACACCCCCGTTGTCTGAATGTCAGCAGTGTCGTCTAGCCAGAGGCAGGAGAGTATTGAGGCCGAGGTAACAAATGTGTCGCCATGTGAACCGACCGGGTGTCAGGAAATGTCCGGGGTGCTTCTGCCTCCCAACACAACGGGGAGGAGACTGAAGCAGACTCGGAGAGCCCCAGCAAACGGGCGGCTCCCCCAGCAAGTTTGGGGTACAGCCGAGACCTGTTACAGGAGCCGTGTCTGAACGTGATGGGAGGGAGGGCTACCCGCCTGTCTTCCCTCCCTCCCTCCCTGCCCCCCCCCCCCCCCAGAGCTCCAGGTTCCCAGGGGCAGCCCTCCATCCCTTCAGCAAGAACACCTGAGCCGAGGAGACGCAGAGGGGACCAGCCACTAGAGGGCGCCGCGGGCCCAGGAAGAGGGGAAGGTGCCGCGTTTCCTCCCCCAGTCTGGCTCCGTCTCCAGGCAGAGAGGGTTTCTCGCGGTCACTGCGAGAGAGCTCAGTGGAAACCGCACAGTTTAGCAAACAGAACCAGCCCACATCTTTTTCTGGATTGCTTATCCCCGTGGAATCCACCCGCCCCGTCCGTCTACACCGGAATGACTCAGCTGCTGCCCCCAGCAGGCAGCCTCCACCAACACCCACCGTGGGCTGCTGCTCTCACATTTCCGAATGTCAAGGACTGCGTGTCTGGACTAAAGACTCCAGCCCCCAGCCCGTCCCCTGCCCTCTGCCCCCTGCCCCCTGCCCCCTGCCCCCGGGGCCACGCTTCACTGTTGTCATCGTCCCCCTCCCATGGAGAACTATAAAGACAGGAGAGTGGCATCAACCCCGGCGAACACCTTTCCTCCCAGCCAGCACGCCGAGCCGTGGGGGAGACGAGGAGACGGGCCCCAAAGCCTGAAGCCGCGGATGAGCCGGAGCCGCCCTGGAAGTCCAGTCCGTCTGGTGCCAGCGTCGGTGGCGCCGAAGCCAGTCTGCTCACCCCGAGATCTCCCAGTCTGGACGCGGGGGAGTTGGGACCGCCGTTCGTGTCTGCAGCAGCAACACGCTGACGCGCTTGCTGAGGTCTGCGTGATGGACAGGAGTGCACGCGTCCGCTGCACAACACGCCCGACGGGTCCGGACGCGGCACGCACCCGCCAGGGCATCGCCCCAGCCAGGGCACCACACGCACCCACCGCCTCCCAGAGTCGCCTCGGCTGCTTCTCGTGGCTCCGTGTTGGCGGGAACACGTCCCGTGTGAGGCCCGTCCTCCTCGCGTGTTTCAAAGCACACAACACCGTCTTCAAGGTCAGGTACCGGCTGTACCGCGGAGCTCTGGGCTTCCTCATCTCGCCCACCAGAGACTGGACACCCAGGGGGTCTCCCAGGCCCCCTCCTCCCAGGCCCCCTCCTCCCAGGCCCCCTCCCCCCCCCGCTTCACCCTCACGGCCGCCTCCTGAGTCTGTGGGTGTCTGTGGCGTCACCGGTCACGGCTCCTCTTTCATCTCGAGTCGTCTGTCTGTCTGTCTGTCTGGAGCCAGCGGTTTGTCAGTTTCACTTCCAAAGCACAGCTACTAAATGCATCGACCCTTTCTAGCCTTTGTTTCTCTACTATTTCCTTCCTTCTGCAAACGTTGGGCTTCGTTTATTTTTCGAGTTCCTCGGGGGGATGATGTACAGTTAGACGGTCTGAGATCTCCTTTCTCGATGGGGGCAATTATCGCTGTACAACTTCCTTGGCCCTGCTCTTCCTAAGCACCTGCCGCACACCATTGGCCCTGGACCCACAGACAACGCAGTTGCTGACCTAAATAAAGTCCAGCAGCTCTCCGGCCAGAGCTGTTCCCAGCGCTCAGGAACCGAGAAGGCAGAGCGACGCCCAAAGACAGGCGACAAGGGGACGGGAGTGATCAAAACTAACAGACAAAAACCTGGATCTGGCTTTGCAGCACTCAGAAAGGAAGGCTCCCTCCCCCCTCCCCCCTCCCCCCTCCCCCCTCCCCCCTCCCTCCTCCCTCCTCTCTTCTACCCCCTCCCCCTCCCCCCACGGCCCAGCTCTGGCTGCAGGAGTCTCCTTCCGGCCCTTCCTGACCTTGCCATTGAGGGAGAGCCCTGGACGTGTGGGCAGGTCTGCAAGACACCCTGAGGGCAGGAGAGGATCTGGTTTCCCGAGTGAGGGGCAGAGGCAGCCCAGGGACACAGGCGTCTTGGAGCAAATGCTGAGGGGACGGTCAAGGAAGGGCAGCAGGAGGTCTGGGCCCGGGAACTACTGTTCGGCCATCACTAAACCTCGGTTTCCTTGCTTTCGAAAGGGGGAAAATGCGCCCTGGCCAGGGTGGCTTAGTCGGTGGGAGGGCCGTCCCCATGACTGAAAGGTTTGGGTTCCGCCCCCGGTCTGAGGGCATGCAGGAGACGACCAATCCGTGCTCCTGTCTCCCGTCGTTTCTCTCTCTCCATTTCTCAAAGCCACAAAAAAACTGTCCTTGAGTGAGGATTTTTAAAAAAATGTAAAGGGAAAAAATGAGAAGCTTTCCACCTTATTTTAATAATAGTCACCGTTGCATTTTATAGCCACTAGCGTGACGGCTGGCTGGCCCGGAATCTCTGAACCTTAATCTCCAAACTCCAGCGGCCTCATCCTTGAAATGAGGGTAACGTGCATGTCCCCGGAGCCCCGAATAAGAATTAGGTGTCGAGAGTGAGCCTGCCCTGCATGCAGCACAGAGCAGGGAACCGAAACACCCGAGTCCAGCCTGAAACTGGCAAAAGAAATGTTGCCAGCGGAAAGCTCCACTCAGAGAAACATAGCTCATCAGGCACCGGACCCCCTGCTGGTGAACTTCCTCTGCGTGTGGAAACTCAGGGGCCGTTCAGCCAAGGAGCACCACCCCCACCCCACACTGAGTCACCAGCCGCCTCTGGCCTGGGACGCCCCAGCCTTCCCTGTTCGGGGGGGGGGGGGGGCGAGAGTGGGCAGGGGGGGATGATCCGTGGGGCTGCAGAGTGATTGGGCTGGAGGCGGAGGGACTGCTCATCTGACAGAACGAGGAGCGTGGACGGGATGATGCATCGAGGCCTTCCCAGGTGGGGAGGTCTGGGAGCTGGCCCGGGCCCAGCAGGAGGAAGTGACTCAGCCCGAATCACAGGACCATGCTGGGGACGAGCTGGGGTTTAGCTGCTGCTTAAAGCGGGGCCTGACTGCAGGTGCGCAGGGGAGGCCCGGGCGGGGGTCAGAGCCCGGCCGGCCCCTGAAACGGTGTCCTTCCGGGGCAGAGGGCCTCAGAGGTGGCGTCACGTGCAAGTGCCTATGCACGGAATAGGGTGATAAAGTCACATCCGAGGCCACCGGGGAGTGGCCCCAAGAAGGAAGAGAGAGAGAAGGGATGGAGCAGAGACCTGCCCGTTGGGCCGTCTGGGCCCTGGCCGCTCACGAACACGCCCAGCCCGGGTCCAGCAGGGCGGGCAGGAGGCAAACCGGGGTCGGGAGGCTGACTCGCCCTGAGGCCAGGCCGTGCGATCCGTGCTCAGCCCCCTTGGCCCGGCCACAAAATCCCCCCGTGGGGTGGGGGGTCTGTGCCTGGGAGAACCCAGGGAGAGATCTCCCGTGTGATGAAAACAGCTCCCTCCCTCGAGCACCAGCGATGCACTGGGTGCTTTGTGGGCTCTCTCTCAAAGCCCGGGAGTGGAACCCCCACCTGGGAGTGGAACCCCCACCTGGGAGTGGAACCCCCAGGGAAACTGCTTTCTTAGACCTGAGACCCGGGGGGCTAGCGATCCGCAATCTCGGTTTAAACAAGGTCTGCCTAGCTGAAAAAGTTTTTTTCTAGGATATTCTGCTGTCTCAAACTCTTTTACCACCCTTATGTCGTGTTTTCAAAAACAATGTGTCAACATCCGTATTATAAAGTATCAGCAGCTAACTGTACTTCCCGTGAGCGAAACCTAACGTATGCTCTCCGTAGAGCGAGCAGGAAATGCAAACGAATACAAGAGCCGTCACGCAGAGATAAGGAACAGAAAGTTTTCTCCAGGCTCTCCCTCCCCTCCCCTCCCCTCCCCTCCCCTCCCCTCCCCTCCCCTCCCCTCCCCTCCCCTCCCCTCCCCTCCCCTCCCCTTCCCTCCCCTCCCCTCCCCTTCCCTCCCCTCCCCTCCCCTTCCCTTCCACCTGTGCACGCCACCCTGCACACACCCCACGTGTGGGCACACACACACATGAAACACACAGCCCTGCACACACAGGCACACAGACATTTGCACACGCACACACTTAGTGATCCACGCTTTTCTGGTCTGCTCTGTGAAAGGGCTATGGTGTCTGCATGTCGCATACCATTGCTCACGTCTCCACGTGCAAACAGAATCGCCGCACGCCCATTTATGAGTTACATCCCGGCGGACGGAAGCCGCTGTCCCACTGCAAGGCTTCCCGAGTGTTTCTGGCCGAGTGGGAGATGTGCGTGTACACATGCAAGCCCCCGTGTGCTTGTCTCTGGTTACCTTCTTCGCCGTGGGACGCCACCACCGTGGCTCTATTCACATGCGCGAGGTGTTGTGTGGCTTCCGGTGGGCCTGCCTGCCTGCCCAGAGGGAGAGCGTGGGACCACCACACCAACAGGGCTCTGCCGGTGGGACGGGACCACCTCCCACTAGCGTTCAATCAGGTGGCGTTTGGTTCACGTACCCGCTCCTGAGTGATGAGCTAGCGTGAGCGCCCTCGGAGCAAAACTGCACACCCCCCCCCCCCGCAGGCTGTGGAAATTATTTTTGTGAACCCGCAGGTCCCCCGGTGCCGGAGAATTAATCAAGGTGAAGGCCTCTGCGAGGCTGCCTGCCTGCTCGCCTGCCCGTGAACTTGGCTCCGCCGAGAAAGCCACACAATCACCGGGTGACGGCCTGCCAGCTGGAACCGCTGCCCGCAGGAAAGCCAGCGCCGCCCAGCCGGCGTGGGCGAGTGGCAGCAGCATCCTAACTGGTCTCTGCCTTCTGCAGGTGCTCAAGGCCACACGCCCGGCTGTCGGCCCCTCTCAGAGGAGGTACAGACACCCCAAGATTTACACGACTCGGGAATGGTCTGCTGAGTCCAAGGAGGCTGCAGTGTGAAGCTCGGGAACCTTGAAGGATCCCCCCAAATTTCCACTTCTGTCTTCCCGCCGGGTCCTGCTGTGCCCCCTGAAAACACATAGCTCCCACGTTCACCTCCTGACTGCCCCCCACACTCCTCCGGGCTCCCCCACCTTGGGCCCACTGGAGGAGGTTCGGCCTCAGAACCCGCTGTGAAAGAACCTGGCCTAGAGATCCCCGTTTCAGTCAAACTCCGCCCAGCGTGGGGGAGACCGAGCCCCCACTCTGCTCTGTCATTCAGGCCCTTCCGTGGTTTGTTTCCCGCTGCCTGGAGCGCCTTCCCCTCCCACGGTTCTGAGCTGTTCATTTCCCCGCTGGGCTCTCGCCGCTTCCCTCTCCTCACCTTGTTCTCTCCCCCTCCCCCTCCCCTGCAGCCCCCCTCCCCCTCCCCTGCAGCCCCCCTCCTGGAGCTGCTGCAGGACCTTCATTCCCTTCCTGGGGCGCATCCGGAGCCCCGCCCCCTGCCTGGAAGTGCCCCCCAGGAGCCAGGCTCGCTCCAGGAGCTGAGGGAAGAGTCACAAGGGAACCGCCGAATGCTCCGGTGGAAGGTGTGGGCGCTCCGGGCAGCACTCAGGTCTTGGAGAGCAAGACCCCTGAGAGGGAAATGCAGGGAAAAGCCCACCCTACCTGCTTTTCCCTCGAGTGGCTGCTGCTTCTCGCCACCGGGAGCGTGGGAGAATGCCACGGGAAGGCGCTGGCAGAGGAGCAGGCAGGAGGGCGGGAAGTCCCCCGGGGCGGGAGAGACGAGGGAGATAAGGGGCTGCGGATGCAGCCAGGACTCGGGCGGGACCCCAGAGCCCGTGCGGAGCTGGGCACGGAGCAGCGGGCCTGGCACACAGCTGGCTTCTCACAGTGCACGGGGCAACGGCCCACAGGGCGCAGCCGAAAGCCCCTGATGCGGCCCGGGGGACACCAAGGTGCCCGAGAGGACAGAAGCTGAAGCCCACAGCCCACAAAGGAGGGTGGGTCTGAGCCACATCCCCAGGTTACCAGTAGAAAGGCGTGCGCTGGGATGAACACAAGGTCAAACTGGCCTCAGACGCCTGGGGGGAGATCTCAGGCCCCGACCGGGTTAGGGTGCGCTGCCCACCTCGCGGGGGGGACACCCTCCGAGGTTCCACAACAGCCCACACACCACATCCGACGGGCACATGGAAACATCACCAGCTATGCTAAGAAACATCAAAAGGAAAGAGATAGACAGAAACCGACTCGGGTGACTCAGTGTTTCGGAACCCCCAGACGGCGTCCTTAAAGGAGGCGTCGTTGCTCTGTGGGAACGGACAGGATGGGGCGGAGAAGCCCCCCAGACGGGACTGGACAGAGCTGGCGAACCTGGAATGTGGCTCCGCCTCCTTCTCGCTTATTCACACACACGAGAGTCTCAACCTTCATTTTCAGGAAGGCAGCCTTGGAAAAGAAGGCAGCCTGCCTTTGTGAGAACACAGGTGGCCCCAAAGCCCATTCTGCAACAGGAAAGAGCCGGCACGGAAGGAGGGGTGGCAGCAGGGCCCCTCGTAGGAGGGGTCTAGAATAGCCACGGAAGCAGAGAGAGGACACGTGGGGTGCGGCCAGTGGCAGGGCAGCACGCAGCCGGGGAGTCGTTTGGGGCGGCGGTGTGGGGGTATGACGTCCAGTCATGCTGCCCCCTGCGCTTCAGCATGAAGGGTGGGGAGTGTCTGAAGTGTGCTCTCTCTCACACACACACACACACACGCACACAGGTGTCACGAGGGCACCCTGGAGCTGATGGGAGTCTGTGTCCTCGATCGTCGTGACCCTATCCTGGGTGTCGGCCCCTGTCCAGACCCACCCGGTTGTACACGCCAAGGGCGTGCGGTCCGGCGGGTGTGGACCACCTCCCGGCCGGGCTGTGAAAGAAACGGGGAACAGAACAGACACGCGCGCAGAAGCACATTCGCCGTGGAAGGCGAGCGACGCGGTGGGGAGACAACCTCCCTGTCTCTGCGGGAGACGAGGCGGGGGAGACGCGGCCGCCGCGCTTCCTGACCGAGTCCGGGCGGCAGTTGGAAGCCCTGGGTCGGGGTCAAGGCCGAGCCACGCTGGCGGCCGGGCGTCCCGTGTGCACAGCCCACAGGGGAGGCAGCCTCGGAGCCCCGAGACCGACCGTGCCTGGGTCTCCTTTCTGCCACCGCGCTCCTTTTATTTCTCCTTCAATTCACTTGGATCTTCCTCTGATGGCTCAGCAGCATTTAAGGTCACTACGTTGTATGAAGCGGGAGAACGGGAGAAACGAGGGGGCTCGCTCAGCTCCGCACACGGCGAGAAAGAGCATCCTTAAACGCGGTGACAGAGGCGGTGAGGTGCCTCGGAAGAGCGGAGCAACTGAAGCGGCCGGCCCGGGCCAGGCCGGCAGGGAGCGGAACGTGGGCAGTGCCTCCCACGAGCTGGGCAGCCGGCGCTCCTTGCACAACCTCCCAGAGCCCGGGCACCGCTCAGAGGCGGGGCCGAGAAAGCTGCCTGGGGGCGCGGGGGGGGGCGGTGCTGTCGGGAGAGTGCACACAGAAAGCTCTGCACAGTCTTGGACAAGTCTGAGCCGCGTCACTGTCACTACTACTGCACCCGACGGCCACCACGATGCCTCCCCTTTAACGTGAGCGTGCCAGGACACTTGCCAAGCCAGCTCTGACCACTCAGGCCAGCAGCGGCAGGCTGCCCCTCCTGAGATCGGGGTCCCTTTGGCTTCGGCCCCTGAGAGCTGCTTCCCCATGAACCCCCTCCTGAGGTGCTTTGCGTTTTGGAGGGCGCTCGACAGACCGTTCAGGCAGATTATTCAGATGGTGAAATGCATGCTGTGCCGTGGGCAGTTCCAAGAGGTCTGACCTTGGACTTGTGGGGGTTGTCCTCAGGCGCAGAGCTCCGGGGCCCCTGATGTGTAAGAAACGACAGGCAGGGAGCCGCTGGGGTCAGCACTGGGGTGAAGGGTGGCGCCACGACCCCCGTTCCACCCCGTGTTAACTTGGGCGAGTTCCCAGGCTTCTCGGGGCCTCAGTTCCCCCGTCTGTGAAATGGGAACAACAGGGACAGGAAGCTCACAGGGTTGTTGTGACGCTTAAATCATTTGATACACAAGAGTCCCTTTATCTAAATACCTAAGACTTCTTTCATAGCCAATAAGCCCATTTGCTGAAGGGTTATTTTATCAATAACATTCTGATTTTGGCATAAAGAAGCGTGATGCCTGAGACATCACACTTTCACATTTTTATCCGCTAGACGTTTCTGAGTGCCCGCCACGGAGACACCGTGGGCAGCAAGGCCAAGCCCCTGCTTCCGTGGGATTTATGGGATGTATTGGGGGGAGGGGTACCAGAAAAAAGTATGGTAATGAGGACATAGGTAGCCTTTCGGGCAGGGGCAGGAGCTACAGTGCCCCTCTGAGCCAGGTGAGGGCTTTGAGACGGACCCAGGAGAGGATGCTCAGGGCGGGCGGCCCTGGGGAGGAGTCGGGGGCCGCAGCCCGACCCTCGGAGGATCCGGTCCAGGATGGCGAGACCGGGGGCTCCAGGCAGAGGGGCCCTGGAGCTGCTAGTCAGAGGGTGGACCGGTGTTCGCAGGGCACCCCCCCCCACCCGTCTCCCATCATGCAGTTCCCTGAAAATGACTGCAGTGCATCCTGTCAAACAGGCTTTCCTCCGGAGCGCCCCATCTCAAACGGAACTTGTTAAACAATGGGGGAACTCCAAAGACCCACAACAACACAGAGCCTGGGTTTATTTCCCTCCCGAGTGGGGTGTGGGCACGGGGACCGCCCTTCACCACACAGTAAAACGGCCAAAGACCGCGCCTTACGCCACACTTCCCTTACGCCACACTTCCCTTCAGCAGGTCCCTGAGCAGGGGGAGGAAAGGTAAGAAAGGCGGCAGTGTTCCCAGCATGTCTTACCACAATTAAAAAAAACTCTGCTTCTGGGGAACTGCATGAAAAGAAAAACTCTGAGCAGCAAGCAGTTAACTAGGTGGCAGCCGAGGGCGCCCGGAGAGAAGACGAATTGCCTGAAATAAACAAGGGCCTCGAAGGGGAGTGAGAAGCGCCCCGAGGTGCGGCAGCCACTGGGCAAGGCGCAGCGCGAGAGGGAAGCGACCTTTTCACGCGAGAAGACAGCGCCTCGTGGAGCCGGCCGCTTGCCGCCTCCAGAGCTGTGCCTGGGGGGTCCTGGCCGCTTGGTGAAGGGCCGAGATGATTACCACCGCCCCGCCCCGGTTACCACCTGTGGGGGGGGGGGGTCTCTGTGCATGCTTGGGGTGGTCTGTGCAGGGAAAAACCTGCGTTTCCCGGCTCCACCCACCCCGCCCCGCCCACCATGCCACGCCCCCGCCACGCCCATATCCCTCCCTCACTACCCGGGAGCCCTGAAAGGGGGAGGGGGGCAGGCACAGTGTGTTCATTCGTCCCTAAGGGGCCTGGATGCGTTTGGTCACCCCTCTAACGACCCTATTTCCAAATACGGTCACATTCTGAGATGCTGGGGTTAGCACAGCAACCCTATCTTTTCTGGCGGGGGGGGGGGGGGGGGAAGGTCACAATTCAACCCTTTGCCGTAGGGACCAGCAAAGTCCATCGGGGACAAGGGCACCCACGTCCATGGGCTCCGAGGACACATCCAGAGTGTGGGCAGGGACACAGAGGAAGCCCTGGTCCTGCCTGGGGGGTAAAGCAGGGGGCGCTCCCTGGAGGAGGTGACATTGGAGGTTCGTTTTCAAGGAAGCATAGCATTGGCTACAAGAGAAAGAAGACAGTATTTCAGGAGATGGACAGAGCATTCCCGCTGATGTGAAAGTTACTGGTGTGATGGAAGTGACCGGCAAAGTGCAGGTTGTGGCGTTCTCGGGCCCCCGAGGAGCGCTGTTGCAGTTCTGACACGGGCGAACGAAGCCACCCCTGTGACTCGTGCGCGTGATGAGGACCGAGCCGAGAGCCTTGGACGGGGCGCAGAGGCCCCGCCGCTCCGGCGCTCGGCGTTGTTACTCCTGGGTGGACGGGATTCCTGTGTGTGGCCTCGGCCTTCCTGAGACAAAGCTCCATCCACGGGGATTTCTCCTCCGGTGACGTGTTCCCGCGGCAGGTCAGGCTCTGGTTCGAGAGCTAACGACCCGTGTGACCGACCGCCAACTTATCGTAGGCCCACCGATAAAACCCCGGCCCACCAGAACTCCGGTCCTCATGTGGACACGGCGCACACGTGTGTGCGGGGCGTGGAGACCAGCGGGCAGGGCGAACCGTCGCCAGGCGCGCTGAGTTCCTGCGACCGGAGCCCGGCCCCCTCGTGGGTCCCGGTTCAGAACACAAACGGAAGTCACGGAACCCGCTTCGTGTGGCCCACGGAACTCTGGGACCGTGTCCTGAGTTCGAGTTCTAGTCCCTCCCACCGATAAGCTTCCAGGACAAGGCCCCTAATCCCTCGGTCTCGGTGCCCGTGACCTAATACTAAGTTAAAAACCAGAACCCCACGAAAGGGGAGTTTGTTTCATGTTGAGAACTGGGCAAAGTGGCGGCCCTGCCTGCTCGCTTCCCCCGAGGGAGGCAGGCCCCCCGGAAAACCTGCCTCCTCAGGGCCCCTGGCCCCAGCTAGGTGTCGGGGGCAGAGGCGGCGCATGGGAGACGCCCGTCTGGAGCAGAGAGGAAAGACTGAGCAATGAGCACATTAACCCGAGAGCAGCGTGAGATGTGAACCAGCTCCAGGAGGGGGTTCTCCGGGGCCCGCAGAGCTGCTCGGGGCACAGCGGCAGGCAGGAGACCCGGGCTCAGGCGCTGCCCGGGCCGCCGGTGACCTCGGCAGCGGGCTAACACCTCGGAGCCTCTGCTCCCTCCTGCACCGTCCCGCCAGGGCTGCCGTGGGGAGCGCTCCGAGGTCCAGTCCCGGGCAGCCGTTGTGTGGCCACGGTGGTTTCATCACCTCTGCCCCTCCCGCCCACCCCGGTGTGGGCCGGCTGGCCCGGGAGCCCCGGCGGAGCCGGGCCCTGCACCGGCTGCTGTCTGACTCATCTCCCCCCTCCGCCCCCTCCGCCCCCTCCCTGCCCACTCGGAATGTCATCACCTCGCCTGTGGGTAGCTGTCCTCACAGCGGCTGCTGCTGCTTGCGGGCGGGAGGTGATGGATGGGCCGTGATTGCTTCCTGCCTGCTCCCGGGCCCCTCCCCTCCCCTCCCCTCCCCTCCCCTCCCCTCCCCTCCCCTCCCCTCCCCTCCCCTCCCGCTGGCCCCGGGGAGGCCCTGCCTGACTCTCCATCCTGGGCTGCGAAGGCATCTGAATTTTAAAACACGGCTCCCCCCTCGGGGAGACTTTGCTGAAAACGGGTCCTTGAACTACCTGAGCCCCAAACCTGTTTTTCTCACTGGCACAGCGAGAAAGCCCCCTGCTGCGGTGCTGCTGTCCGGGCAGCGCCCTCCCAGCGCCCACAGCACTGGCTCCTGTCTGTGTGGGCGCTCTTTCCCAGCCGTCTGACTCTGGGGCGGGGGGGCCTGGGTGGGTGGGCGGGCGGTGCAGAAATGAGGACAAAGGAGGAGCCGGGGGCTGGGTATGGCCGTGAGCTTGGCACAAAGACC
The DNA here is from genome assembly GCF_004126475.2 of Phyllostomus discolor. Lineage (NCBI taxonomy): Eukaryota > Metazoa > Chordata > Mammalia > Chiroptera > Phyllostomidae > Phyllostomus > Phyllostomus discolor. The sequence continues at coordinate 136,860,600 of NC_040909.2, forward strand.
GTCTGACTGAATGCAGCCTTCAGGGCCACCCCGTGCGGTTCCGTGCCTCCCGCTCTGCTCACCTGCGTGACAACACCCCCGCCCCCGCCCCCGCACTGCCCCGGACCACTGGGGAAAATGAGTTCCGGTTGGGTAAGGTGGCTCGTCACAGGCCACAGCGTTGATGCTGGGCGCCGTGGGACAGCCAGGCCATGGCAGAAGTTTCCTCAGAGCGGCAGCTGGGAACGACAGGCCTCCAGCAGGGGCTTGGTTGCCTGTGGGAACGGGGAGCTCCCTCCTGTGGGGAGGCATCTCTTTTCATCTCTCGGGTTCCGGGCGGGGGTGGAGTCGGGGGGCTTTAGTCACACGAAGCCGGAGGGGAGTGACAAGTACGGCTCCAGGAAAAGACGCGACCTGGTGGCCGGGCTCCCTGTAAGGAGACACTCCCTTCTCTCTGTCGCACACAGTGGAGAGGGCCAACCCGCCGAGACCGTACTCGGCACGATCCTGCACCCTGAGGACTCGCCCTTCCCCGGGTGGAAGGGCCACTATTTAGCTCCCTGACCCGGAAGGCCAGCACGTGACCCCCGGCCAGGGAGTGGCCAGAGCGTTCTCATCAGCCCATTCCCTCGCTCCTTCCTCAGGACGCACGGCCTTCTCCTCGGCAGACTCTCGCTGGTCGGACTCAGGAAGCCAGGAGGAGGCCCGGTGCCCAGACCCCGTCCAGGGCCTTGGAGGGGAAGGGAGCGACCCGGGACCGTCAGGATCAGATGCTCCATTTGATCAGAGCGGAACCCACGCCAGCATGGCCACGGGGGCCGGCTCCTACGGGAGGTCACATGCACAGGGGGTGACCCTGAGTAAGCCACCGCCTCACCGGCGAGCGGGAGCTGACGTCTGCTGGGGGCCCTTGGCCACAAAGCGCTCAGCGAGTGTCCACTGCGAGCAGCCCTCCCCCGGGTGCTGACCCGGCTCTGTCTTCCTCCACGCCCCCCCCACAGGTAGACTCCCCACCACTATACAGGTGGGCAAACCCATGCTGAGCAGCCGACTGGCTCACCCAGGATGCACCACCAGGACACAGCAGCCCGAGGCCCCACACACGGGCCTGGCTGACTCCCACCCTCAGTCACGGTGTCTCCCTGGGGCACGTGGGGCCAGTCTGGGGGTGCAGGGCCCCGGGGGGCACACAGGCCGTCCTCTTGAGCTGACGGCTGTCACCCGCCCCTGTGGACTGTGACAGGCGCTTCCTGTGCCTGTCCGTGTCCAGCCTTGACCACGGCCGGAGTTAAAGCCTCCTTCTCCCAGAGAAGACGCTCAGAGGACGAGCCCCGCGCCATGGCGGTGCAAGTCAGCATGGTGCAGCACCCTCTGTTGGAGCCCCAGGGACGCAGCGGATGCAGGCGCCGTGCTGAGTGTCTCCGTGCCGGGCACGCGTGGGGCTTGTCCAGGAAAGCGTGGGATGCAGCCCGCCCGGGCTCTGAGCTCATGGCCACCACCGGGCAGCTCCTACCCAGGACACCAAATCGCAGCTTCTCCAGAAGCTGAAGTAGCCCAGCTCCCAGGTTGGGAGGGGCAGTCCCTGCGGCGTCCTGTCCATGCAGCTGTGACCCCCCCACACACTTTGGTCTTCCCGTCCCCGGGGTGCCACAGGGGCTATCCTCGATGAGGTCCACCTGCTGGAAGAAACAGGTGTAAGGTAGCATCCAGGTGGTAGAAGAACTTCACCGCCAGAGAGCAAAGGAAAAGGAAAGTTCAGGACACTTGGACAGTGCAATGACAAAGGAAGCCAGAGTCAGAACTGGTTAAAATGCCCGCGCTGGCCCCCACGAGCCAGGTGGCCGGCACTCTCCGGGCCCTGGGGACCGACCCCCTGTGGCCCAGGAAGAAAACAGCGGCGTGCGCTCAGAGATGCCGAAAGCGTCAAGGCCATCACGCATTTGTGGGTGCCTGTCAGGCACTCGAAATGATTTGGGTGCCAGCTGCTCGTGTAACACGGCCTTTCTCTTGTCACACGCAGTGCCCTGCAATCACAGAAGAATCCGAAGGGACGCACAAGGTAGAAAGCTCACCTACCGGTCCGGAAACACGCAGGGTGAGCGCAAACACAAGTGTGAGTTCAGAACTTTCAAACCCCGTCTTGGGGATCCTGGAGACCCTCTTACCCGAACCTCCTTCCCACAGCAGAGAACTCGAGTCCCGGAGGGGCGTGGCCGGTCGCCCTAAGCCACATGTCCCTCAGACTCAGCCCAGGGGCCAGGGCGCCCACGGCTTCTGTCCCTGCCACGCCACGCTGCATTCTGACTTGCTCCCTCTCGGTCCCTCCCTGGGCCTCTGGGACGCAACGTGTACAAGCTCCAACGGGCTGTGCGGGCGAGGCTCCCGCGCTCGTGAACCCTGTGTGGCCTGAGAGCGAGTTTGCTGCGGGGCTGAAGCCCCCAGACTGAGCCCTGCCTGGCTCCCAGCCCCAGTTATCCTGAAAGCTCTGGGACGTTCCTGTCCCCAGGACAAAAGGACAGGCTTTGGTGTCCAGGAGAAAGGCTCCCAGGAGCCATCTCTCAGGCCGACGATAGGGCAAACACTCCCACCCTGTTGGGGGCTGGCTCTGCTTCACGCAGCTCGGCAGCGCGGAGATCTCGAGACAGATCGGAAAAAATACAGGACGCTTTCACTTATGACCAGGGGACAGGAAGAAGGAACAAAACTCACCTTCCACCTTAAACAACTAGAAAATTTTATTTAAACATGCAGAAGACGTCTGTCCGGGAAAAGTGCAGCCATTGTTAATATAATGAGAACAGTTTGCACGACATCAATGTCGCCTGGCAGCCAAGGAGCGTGAGCTGGAATGTGCATGTGTGAACTATGAGGACTTCACTGCACTAGTCAGTAGGGGGCAGTAGATGCCGCTGAGTGAGCGTGTGTACTGTGTGGTCGTCGTAGTCAAAATGACTGAGTGAGTAGAGCAACGAATCTGCATCCGATTCTGTGTGAAGCGTGGACATTCTTCCCCAGAAACTAATCCGGATGACTCAGAAGGCCGCAGCTGTGGGCAGCTGGTGACGGCCAGCTTCATCACAACAACACACCTGCTCACGCATCGCGTCTGGTGCAGGGTTTTTTTGGCTAAATATCAAATCACCCAGGTGAGTCAGCACCTCCTATAGCCCAGATTTGGTGCCCTGCGACTTGTGGCTTTTCCCAAAAGTAAAATCACCTTCGAAAGGGAAGAGATTTCAGACTATTGATGAGAGTCAAGAAAGTACAACGGGGCAGCTGATGGTGACTGGGAGAACTGTGTGAGGTCCCAAGGTGCCTACTATGAAGGGGACTGAGGCATCATTTCTCTGTGTACAAGGTTTCTTGAACCTTGTATCTTCTTCAATGAATGACTTTTTCACATTACATGGCTGGACTCCTTCCTTCTGGACAGACCTCGTATTGTCTATGATTGTTCTGCACACACAACAAACTTTAGATGCTGGAAACCAGCAGGACTGAGCGGCCCGAAATCCTGAGAAAAGGGGACAAGAGGTCCCCGGCCCAGTGCGGGCTGCCGAGCAGGGGGCCCTGGCTGCCCAGCTCCACCCCCCACGTTTGCCGGGCTCCGAGGCGCGGCCCACTCCCCTGAACAAAGCACGTCTGGTCGGGGCTCTGTTCCGCTGGGTTCAGCGCCCTCTCCCAAATCCACACCCACACCACTGGCTGGAGGTGCCGCCAGCATCTGACAGACAGAAGCTCACGGGCTCTGTGACCCGACGGTGACCCCCACCCCCAGCTGGACAGCAGCTCTGGACGGCAGCCGCCTGGATTCGGCCCATGCACACAGAACCCTTTCTCTTTCCCCGCGTCCTCAGTAGCTTCCGTGGGGTCGGTGCCGCATGCTTCTGGGCTTGACAGTAAACACTGCAGCTCCCTCAGGGAGGGTTTATTCTTTTTTTTTTATTATTGACATTTTTTTTAGAGAGGGAAAGAGATGTCAACTTGTTCCACTTATTGATCCATTCATTGGTTGCTTCCTATATGTGCCCTGACCAGGGGTCAAACCCACGACCTTGGCAAATCGGGACGACACGCTAACCCGCTGAGCTACCTGGCCGGGGCCAGGAGGGCCCATTCTCAGTGTCCCCCTAAAGACGATGACCGAATCCGGGGCCAACGGCCGTCTCAGATTCAGAGTCCTGGCATCTGCGCCTGGTGGGGACCTCGGCTGGAGCTCTCGGTGGCCGTGACACACTCACGCTTCTGTCGCCCCTGCCAGCCTCCGCTCCCCTCAAGGGCACAGAGGGCGCCCCACTTGTATGTTGCACACAGCCGGTGCTCGGCTAGCCCGTGGTGATGGGAGGGAGGGAAACAGGGAGGGAGGGAGGGGGACGGGTGGAAAGCTGGACGCCCAGAGAAGTGCAGGGGGAGAACTGGGGCGGTCCCGGGCGTTGGATCGTCGGCCCCCAGGCTCACTGTGCCGCACTGCTAACCGTTCTCCTCTCAGTAAAAACGGTTAATATGTATGCGTTGCCTTGCCAGAGGCTGCAATATCTATTTTACTTTGTTTGATTGACACGTGTCGCCTGAGATCATCCTCAGATCCCTCCCTGGGAGAAGGAAGCTGCCGTGCTCCCTGGGGACAGCTGAGGAGCAGGGGGCGGCGAGGTCCAACAATCGGGCCCGGGAAAGACAGCAAGGAGGGGCGGTGCCTACGTCAGCCCAGGGAGTTCAAAGTCGAAGCCCGGGGCTTTCATCAGGCGGCTACATCATGGGGCAATTGGGCTGGAAGCAGGGCCGGGTGGACGGCTGCGCTCCCCTCCTGACCCACCGCTGTGCAGCCCGCACACCGGGCTGCTTTGATCAGCTCGCATTCCGGGGAGAGGGGAGGGCGTGTTTTTCCCTCTGCCTCTCTCTCGGAACCACCGAGAGCCCTGAGCGTTGTAAATAAAACAACAGAGGCAAGCTGGCTGGGGATGCTGGGACCCGAGGAACAACTGGTTTCCTTTGTGCTCCAAGCATCCTAGACTGGATCCTAGGGAAACAATGGCAACCTGGAAATGCCGGTGAGCAGAGGAAGCCACCAGGAGCCTGGTGTGGCCGCTCTCTCTGGCCGCAGCACCAGACGAGCACAGCCGGGCCGAGAGGGAGGCTTTCAGGCAACACCTGCTCTGTCCTGGGGGGAAAAAGAGTGGCCTTCGCCTCCACCCCACGAGCAAAGGCCAAACGGGGAGCCCAGACCCCCACTCTTGCCAGGCTATAAGAAAGCCTCCCATCTTCCTCCCTCCCCCGCTCCCGCTCCCTGCCGGGGGGTCAGAGGTCAAGTGGAAGCCAGGGCCTTGGCCCCCATTGGGCAGTAAGGAGTCCCCCTGCTGTCTGTGGGGACCTCACCGGGACCCTGGACTTCCTCTATGCTCAGCGGTGAGGCGTCCCTCCTCTGGGGGACTGAGCTAGTGACGAGTGTTTCGATACGGCACCAAAGACAGCATCTACAAAAGGAAAAAAATGCTACATGACAAAATTAAACACTTCTCTGTGAAAGACCACCTTGAAAGAAGACAAACTAGAGACCGGGAGAAACTATTTGCCAACCACAGATCGGACCAAAGATTTGTGTCCAGCGTGTATAGAGAATTCTCAGAACCCAACGGGAAAAACAAACGGACAATTCAATTAGAAAATGAGCCAAAGACACGAAGAGACGTGTCACCGAAGAGGACACACGGATGGCGAACGAGCCCATGAAAAGGTGTTCTGTGTCACTAGCGACGAGGGAGAGCGTGGTGGGAGCGTGTCCCTCTGCGTTTCCAGGGGGACGTTCGCTGGGGAAAACGGTGTCGGGGAGCTGGCTCGAGAGTGCAGAGGTGTCGTACGGGGAAAGGGGCGAGTCTCCAAATAAGACGGCAAATTAGATACAAATAAGTGCCAAGACGTCCTGCGTCCATGCACTACAGCCCTCAATGTTGTGAAACTATCCACACGGCCTGAAGTGCTCTATGGATTCGGGGCAGTCCAATTCCAAATCCATAGGGTACCACGAAGGATCCCAAACCAGCAAAAACAACCTTGATGATGAAGAACAATACAGCTGGAGGTGTTACCCTTCCTGATTTCAAAACACGTTACAAAGCTACGGTCATTAAAACAGTATCCTCCTGGCATAAAGACAAACACATGGACCAGTGGAGCAGAAGAGAGCCCCCCCCCCAAAAAAAAACCCACACATATGTGGTCACCTGACCTTGAACCAAGGGTGTCGTGGGTGCCGGGCGCAAGGCGGGACACGAGGCCCTGGAGTGGGCCGGGGGCCGGAGCAGCGAGTTCAGGTGCGAGCGCCTGGACTGGCGGGCGTCCGTGACGCATCGGTGAGGGTCCTCCGAGGGCCAGCGAGTCCCGCAGGCACGTGGTGCTCAGGGGAAGCGACCCCGGCGGGGGAGGGCAGCTCGGGAGCCATGAGGAGAACCCACGTGGGTGTCTGGGAGCCGGGGAGTGGGAGGAGGCAGAGGAAGGGCAGCCCCTGGGCTGTTCTCTCTGCACTTCCACCCAAACGCAGGGGATGCGTGTAAGTCATCCCCGTCACTCCTCCCCTCCCCAGTGTCCCATGGACCCCGACAGTGGGAAGCAGGGTGTGCTGTCCTCTGGCCTGTGTGATGGTGAGGCGAACAGTGTGCAGGTGGGGGACACTCCCATCAGTCCTTGTCTTTACAGCCTAGAAAACGCACTCGGAGGTGGCACAGCCTCTGTCCAGGGTCGCAGAGCTACCCAGCAACAGAGCTGAGGGTGCAGACACCCACGGGGGGGGGGGGGGGGCAGGGGAAGAGGGTGGGGCACAGATTAGGGGCCTGCCACGGGCCAGGCATCCCTCCGTTACCACATGTAGTCACCGGCGTCCCCCCGCCAGGAGAGACCACGGACCGAGGTCCCTGGGGGCTACCAGCCTCATGCTCCCCCGGCTCCCCCAGTTCCCCTGGCTCAACACGCACCACCTGCAGCGGTCCTGAGGGGATGGACAAATGCGCTGGGACAAACAGCCTCGGCAGAAAAGCAGGATTTCTGAGCCAGAGCCCTTGTCACGTGTCCCATGCCACCTCTCGGTCTGAGGGAACGCAGGAGCCTCTGCATTGCGGAAGACACGGACCCTCGCCTGCCCCAGTGGCTGCCAGAGCAACACCGAGGCTGAGGTCGGTCGCAGCACGCCCCAGCTTGCCTCTGCGCACCGCCACTGGGTCTGCGGGGAGAGGGCAGGGTTGGGGCAGGGCCCCCCACCCCGAGGAAGCTCAGGGCCCACGGACTTGTCCGGGTGTTACAGAACAGACCCGGGGTGGGGGAGTGGACGATATTCTATTACCAAAAGGACCCCCTCTTTTCCTCCAGGGGTTCCCCACCCCCAGTACTAAGGTCACTTTGCCTGCCGCCAGGGAAAAGACGTCTCCCAATGCCAGAGACTGGTGGAAAGGAAAGGAATTCTTTATTTAAAAGTTATACAGACTTAAGAGTAATGACTTAATGTCTTCATTAAAATGCTAACGTACTTTAGGATACCCACAGACACACAGTCCTGCCTTCTCCCTCTGCCCAGCCCGGGGTACCGTATCTCAGGAGAAGAAGTGGAAATCTGTGGTTCAGGCTCCCGGCACCATCCGCTGTGTCACTGCCACGATCTCCAGTTAATCTAAAGCCACGTGGCACCTTCTCACGGCCCACCAGCAAGAGTCCTTTCACCCCCTTTCTTCCAGGCAAAGTCTCTCCTGCTTCCTAAGCCATGTGGCAGAAGGGAGCACCCCAAAGCTATGTGGTCCCAACCTCTGGTGTGGCTGCCATGCCTGGGTTTAAATCCCCCTGCCAATCCTCCCCTGCTGCACCATTTCCGACTCCTCCCACACTCAGTTACACCTGCCAGCATTCCTGTATCCTTCCAGCTTTCCTGGGCTGCCATAGTAAGTCCAGGCAGGTGTGGCCCCATGGTGTGGAGTCAATCATCTCCAAGCCCTCATGCAGGTGCGGTCACCAGGGGTCCTGCCCCCCAGTTACATCTTGGGTGGAAGTGACTCCCATCCCCTGGCTCAAAGCATGGCCACAGCTGTTTAACATATCTATGAAACCAGTTAAAGGTTATAGATGTGTTAAATGACCATGCCAGAGGTTAGCTGCAAAGCTGTGGCTGTACAACACAGCTTTCAATGGCCCTGCTCCATGTGTCCCATCCCCCAGCTCAGACTGGAGGGGTGAGGACATCCTATGCATATTTTTCTCTAATATTTCCTGAACACCCTGAGTTCTGGACCCCATTCCAAATCCTTATTTTGGCTCCGCCCCCCTTGGCTGCACCCTGTTACATGCAGAACCAGGAGAACATTCTGGAACTGGATGCAGAGGGTCCAGCCCAATTGTTACCAGACAGCAAGTGGGGTCCTGCTGCCCGCCACCACCCTGCAGGCAAAATTCCAGAGGCAAAGGTTTGCTGACAAAGGAAAGGAGTCTTGATTCAAAAGCTCCACAATTTTGGAATAACAGCTTTCCGCTTGCATTAGTCACTTAAGCCTGTCAATTGAGGCTAAACTCTTTAATTCTTTAGTTACAGCTTTAATCACATAAGCCTATCAATTAAGGCTCAGCTCTTTAACACTTGAGTTCTCCTTTCATCCCCCCGTTCATTTTAATTATCTTTTTTTCTATAAGGTTAGTTTACAAACAAAACCAACATGAGATACAAACCCACACAATGTGGGAAGGATGGCAGGCTTCTGCCTCAGAGCTCATCCCCCCTCGGGAACGCCCACAGAACAACCCCGCCACCCTCTGCCCGGCCAGCCCGACCCCAGGCTGTGCCTGGAGGTCCTTCCCATCCCAAACACCCCCTTTGGGAAACGCGGGCAGCTGCAGCAGCACAGTCCTGCAAGCATCCTCAAGGAAGAGAACAACCAGAGAGAGCCTGCCAGTCTGAGAGCCCAAGAGCCCTTCTTTTATTTCAGATCTTCCCACTCAGAATGTCACGCGCTTTGGAGACGTTCGGCTTCTCAGCCAATCCCGACTTGGACTTTTACCATTGCCTTGGGCGACCTCCTCCCCTGGCCCGTCCCCTGGCCCCTCTCCACACCTCCCAGTGATCCAATCAGATCTCTCTGTGGCACCAGGAGGGCGGAACAGAAGGCTGAGTGAGGAAAACAGGTAGTCACGGAGCATCCGCTCGCGATACAGGATCTACCTCACAGCGAGGGCCCCCCACACCCTGCGAGGGCGGCTCAAGGAGCCTTGAAGGAGTGAACCGGCAAAGCCACAGCAGACGCTAGAGACAGGATCCAAGGCTCAGAAACGGGCTGGCCCGAGCGAACATGCGACCTCAGCGCGGAAGACTCACCAGCCCTCTGCTTTTTGGAAGCGGGTGGGGACGCAGCCCAGCCCCCCAGCAGCAAGGCGGGTGCTGGCCAGAGAGGCACCCGTGTCCCCGAGGAGTTGGTGGCTGTCCTCCAGGGCCAGAGGAATGCTGACACACTCCCAAAGAGACCCCAGGGTTCCCAAACGGCAGAGCCAGGGGCAGTGCCTACCTGCCAGGGGTGGGGTGGGCTCAGTTGCCACTGCAGCCAGCAGGTTGGAGTGGCGGCCAGGTCTTCGGCCCCCAGAGAGCCATGGAGACGGTTACTAGGACCCAGGTAAGGCAGACGGCTGGCCGACGAGGTCATCACTCAACCTATTAAATCCGAGGATAGCGAGAACGGACAGCCAAATGCAACACCTGACCCTGGACCGGGTCCAGGAGAGGAGAATTGCTACAAACAGCGTGACCGGGTCAACCCACAGACTTGGCCTGAAGGTGACATGACAGATTGAATATTTCCATGTTCACTGGGTTGAACTTGAGGAAGCAGGCCTTCCGGGCGTGGCAGAGGTCGGCCCCTCTTCCTCCAGACCCCAGGTAGCTCTGGCCGGTCCTCCAGGTTGGCACGTCTTACCCGGCTTCTGGCCCCTTATCCAAGCTGTGTCCGACATCTCCCAAGTCCATGACCGATGCCCACGCCCATCAGCCCGGCAACCCCCGCCCTTCACGCAGAAGTTACCCGGGGGGCAGATCTGCACGTGGGGGAGCAGCCTGCACGGGGTTGTTCGTTACAATTAAAAGAGAGAATTCATCACACGAACCATGACTATGCAGTGGCTGGGATATGACAAAGCCATTGCAAATGGCATTCACGCTCCCTAAGAGTGTGATTCATATTGCTAAGGAATGAAGAGGCACTAAAATACAAATAAAGATGCATCAATGTTGGGAAGACAGTTTTATTAAAGCCACACATGCCCGTGGCCAGAATTGGCAAACAATGTTTGAACACCTACTATGCACATGGCGCATTAAATAGTGGGTCTGCTCGAACCGCTGGGCTGTGTCCAGAGAGGGGGGTTACCAGCGTTTCATACATGAGGACACCGAAGACTCGAGAAGTGAGGTGACTTTTCAAAGCATCTCAGGTATCATCATGTGGTTGCTAGGTAGTTTGAACCCAGGGCCACCTGGCTCCAAAGCCCTGACTGGGCCTCCCGCCGTGCCCCTGAGCTACATGAAGATGTCTGAGGGTGGTGGGGATGCAGGTGATTTTAACTTTTTTCTGATACCATTGACCGGAAGTCGGCATCAGCCCTTCAGACACACTCTCACCAGTCCAAGGTTTTTCGGCTTCAGCCCTATTGATAGTTGGGGCCAGAGAACTGTTTGCGGTGGGCACCGCCCTGGGCACTGGGGAGTGCAAGGCTCCGCCCCCCAGGGGACGGGACTGAGGTCGGGCATCAGCGGAAGCGGCTCGGCCCCAACTCTGCCCTTTTCTGTGAACTCCCCCCCCCACCTCCACCACCTACCCCCGCCATCTCTGCTCTGAGTTCTCCGCTGAGCAACCTCGCTCGTGAGAGTCCGTGTCCCAAGCTCAGCTTCAGGAAACGCCCCGAGCCCCCTGCGGCAGCCCCTCCTTCCGGGACAGCCACGCTGCAGGTGTCCCACGTCTCCCCTTCCTCACGCTCCCCCCACCCGCTCACGTCCCCCGTGCTAGCCAGGCTGCCTGCTTCCAGGCCCTTCTTGCACGGGCCGGAACGACGTAGCCCGAGGAAAAGACACAGAGCTCAGGTTGTCTGGTCCGGAGGCGGCCAACTCAGTCGCCTGGAGGGGCAACGCTGATGACGCAATTCAGCAAAGCAGCTTCTCCCGTCTTGGCGGGACGCTCTTGTAAGGAAGCACATGGCCTCAGTTATGAGCTAGTCAAAGCAGCAGCTCCGCAAGTGTGTTTAAGCATTCGAAGTGACCCACTCAACCAGTGACAGAGCCAATAGCGTTATCAACTGCACGGGAGACGGATGCACAGCTCCCAGAACATGTAGCCAAATTGTCACAGACACAGTGAGTCTTTTACGAAAGCTTGGAATTGATGGCCTCTCGCTGACTTGCAGACCATGTGGACCCACGGGCATCCTAAATACCAGACGGAGCCGCCCTCCCCACCTGTTTTACGGGGAGGAAACCCAGAACAGCTTGCACACGTCCCCCAGGATGACGAGAAACGGCGTGGGAGCCACGGTTGGCACGGGAACTGGACCCTAACCGGCCAGACGGAGGGAACCAACCAACCGACCGACCACGAGTTAACCACCACACCGCGTCTAAGCAGACATTGTAACAGCCACCCCTCTGTCCCCCGGTCCCCAGTCAAACTGCAGTGACAGCTGTTCTTCTCCTAACAGAATCCCCCCGGAGGTAAGACCCCCGATCAGCCACTTGTCTCACTTACGAACCCCAGCGGGTCTGCGCCCCCAAACCACACTGAGACGCCCCCTCCACGTCGACTCCCTGGGCCAAGGTGGTGCAGGGACCTTGGTGAAAGTGTCCTCGTCTACACCGAGCTTGGACGGGCCACCGGTTTCCCTGGAGATCTTCGCATGAGCAGGGACACTGTCACACACAGGACACAGTGCAGAGGATGTTTTTAAGCCTTCACAGAGTCATTATTTCAGCACTTCCCTTGATGATAGCAGCTTCCTCTCTGCTACATTTTTTTAAGAGTAGAGAAAATGGCACATAAATAGGAAATTTGGGGTTGGAGTCCATTTATTCCTTTCCATAAAGCCCTGCATTTCTCAGAAACCACCTTCGTGTCTAGCAAAACATCAAGCAGGGTTTGCGGAGCCTCTTTGCTCCTGGCACCCAGCTCACCCAGTTTGGGGCAAATGAGGGGTAGCTGGGTGTCCTCCACCTCCTCCAAGCCAGCCGGCCTGCCCCTGCCCAGTCCCTCACTACCAGCGGGGCCCAGGCCGCACCACCCTGGGGTCAGCCGTGGGGAAGTTGTCCCCGCCTGGCCCGGGGGCCCTCGTTGGTGTTTCCGGGGACGGCCCATGTGAGGGCGGGTGAGCCGGCCTTCAGACTACCTCTGGCAAAGCGGTGGCGAGTGCAGACTGAACAGTGTTTCTCCTCAGGGGGGTGAGCAGCAACCTTTCTGCCCTCCCCTCAATGGGATTCAGGGTCCCTGTGTCTCCATTGCCTCTGGAGGTGAGGTGGGTGTTCGGAATGAATGACCTACACAAGGACATTCGGGTCAGCCCTCCCCCACCCCCTTCCCCACCCCAGCCTACACTCCCAATCAGCCACCTACACAAATAAGTGGAAGCACGTGCCGTACTCACAGATAGGAAGAATTAACATCATTAAAATGTCCACAATACCCAAAGCAATCTATGGATTCAATGCAATTCCTACCAGGATCCCAGTGACGTATTTCACAGAACTAGAACAAATATTTCAAACATTTACAGGGAACCACGAAAGGCCCCACATAGCAACAGTAATCCTGAGGAAGAAGAACAAAGGTGGAGGAATCACACTACCTAGTATCAGACTATACTGTAAGGACATAGTAACCAAAACAGCCTGGTACTGGCATAAAAACAGACACACAGACCGATGGAACAGAAGAGAGAGCCCAGAAATGAACCCCCACCTTTATAGTCAAGTAATATTTCCAGAGGAAGCAAGCACGTACAGTGGGCTAAATACAGTGGATTCAATAAATGGTTTGGGAAAATTGGACAGATACGTGCAGGAAAATGAAACTAGGCCACCTGCTCACACCACACACAAGAATAAATTCTAAATGGATCAACGACTTAAATGTTAGACCCAAACCATAAAAATCCTAGAAGAAAACAGGCAGCAAAATCTCGGACAGAGCTTATAGTAATCTTTTATCAGATCTCCCCAGGCAAGGGAAACAGAAGAAAAAACAAACCAATTTGGGCTATATCGAAGTAGAAAGTTGTCGCACAGCAAGGAAAAAATATCAACAAAAGAAAAAAACATCTCACAGAACGGGAGAATATATTCACCAATACATCTGATAAGGAGTTGCTATCCAAAATTTACAAAGTACTTACAAAACTCAACACCAAAAAAAAAATAAACAACCCAATTTAAAAAGGGGCAAAAGACCTAAATAGGTACTTCCCCAAAGAGGACATACAGATGGCCAACAGACATATGAAAAGATGCTCAACGTCACTATTCTTTAGAGAAACGCAATTTAAAACCACAATGAGATACCACTTCACGCCAGTCAGAAGGGCCATCATCAATAAATTTTTTAAAAAGTGCTGGCAAGGATGTGGAGAAGGGGGTCCCGTTTGCACTGTTGGTGGGAATGCAGATTGGTGCAGCCACTGTGGAAAGCAGTGTGGAGACACCTCAAATAATTAAAAATGGATCTGCTTTTTGACCCAGCCATCCCACTTCTGGGAATACATCCAAAGGAACCCAAGACACTAATCTGAAAGAACATAAGTGACCCTGTGTCCGTTGCAGCCTTATTAACAATAGCCAAGACACGGAAGCAGCCCAAGTGTCCATCAGTTAGATGAGTGGACACAACAACTACAGGACATTCACACAGTGGAGTTCTACTTGGCCGTAAAAAAGAAAATTCTACCCTTTGCAACCGCATGGATGGACCGGGAGGACATTATGCTAAGTGATATAAGCCCGTCAGAGAAAGGCAAATACCACATGATCTCACCCACATGGGGGCTCTAATGAACACACTGAACTGACAAGGAAAAGAGAGAAAGACTCACAGGAGGAGAGCAGACGCCAGTTAGTAGGGGGGAGGGGGGCGGGACTGAGCAAGAAGGAAAGAGGACTCATGGACACAGACAACGGGCTGGTGATGGCTGGGGGAGGGGATTACAAAGGGACTAAAAGGTCATGTAAAAAATACAATAAAAACTTTAAAAATTTTTCTATTGATGGGTTGTGGTAGATTTAAAAAGAAAACAAAAAAATGTAAATCGCATTAGTCTCCGCCCCTGGAAACCCTTCAGCACCATCTTTCACACAGAAATCAAATTGCAAGTCCTTCCCAGGTCCTTTGAGCTCCTAGGGGTTTGTCCACTGGCCCCCTCTCCGCCGTGCGTCACCCTGGGTGCCCCAGCCACGGGGTGCCCCTGCTCTTCCGGGGGGGGGGGCAGACTCTCCCCACTCGGGTGTCACAGGCAGCTGCACTGTTCAGACCCCCTGCACTGTCGCCTCATCCAGGTGTCTGCCCACGGCCCGCCTCCCTCGAGCCCCGCCCCCTGACCGCCCTTCCCCCACCGCCAGCCCCGCCCAGCCCTGACTCCTCCCCCGGTCGTCCTTTCTTCACCCCTGGTCGCTTCTGTGCCCTCCGCCCTCCACAACCGCCCAGGTGGGCATGAAATCCCAGAGAGCAGGGGTGGGATCCGGCGAGCGCCCGGAGCAGCGTGGGACGCCCACCACGCCGTTTCCGCAGACTTCTAGAAACAGCGCCTGTCCCTTAACAGCACATTCTAGATTGTTCCCGCCAGCGAGCGCTGCTCACTGGCCCTCATTACTTCTAGCCCCCGCGCGCACCTGCAAGCCCTCGGCTGTAGCAGCTGCGTGTGCACCGTCCAGGCTCCTTGGTGCCTGTGATGGACACGGTTTTTTTTTAATTTTTAAAAAGATTTTATTTCTTTATTTTTAGAGAGGGAAGGGAGGGAGGTAGAGAGAGAGAGAAACATCAGTGTGCGGTAGCTGGGGGCCGTGGCCTGCAACCCAGGCATGTACTCTGACTGGGAATCAAACCTGTGACACTTTGGTTCACAGCCTGTGCTCAATCCACTGAGCTACGCCAGCCAGGGTGACATTTTTCTTTTACAAATTTCTGGCTTCCTTCTATCAGGAGAAATCGGCACGTGGCAGTGCCAGAATTACCCTGTAATTGCATTTTTCCAGGGTTTTTTCCCTGCCGCCGAGACTGCAGCAAAGACATCTTTCTACATTTATCCTTACATGCTGGTAATTTTATTTCTGTCGTATAAATTCCCCAAAGTGGATTATCAGGTCAAGAGTTAGATGCATTTTTAATTTTAATAGAACGGATTACTTTCTGAAATGACCGTAATAATTCATAATCCCATCAGCAATGTATGAAAAGTCTTTTTTTTTCCCCTAATCCCTTGCCAGCCATGAATTTTATAAACCCTATTAATTTCTGTCTGCCGGACCGTCAGCAGTTACACTCCTACTTAATTACGCTCTCATTTCCCCGAGTGAGTGAGGTGGAGGGTGAAGCTGTCTCCTGCTTTTGGGTCGGCAGCTGGCGGGTCCCCCGTTGTGCCGGGGGAGGGGACGCGCCCATAGGTCGGGACCTCATGCCCCCACGTGTGTATGTCACTGTCCCTCCTACTGTGACCGTGGCAGATGGCGCTGGCCAACCACAGCGTCCTCCTGTTTCAAAACACCAGCAGGAGAAATGAGAAGCCCCGTGCAGCCCTGGCCTGGGTGCGGAACGGGGCAGCAATGACGGAAATCAGCACGGAGCCTCCCCAGAACTTTCAGCTGGAGCTGCCGTGTGACCCAGCGCTCCCACTTCCGGGTATGTGACCAGGAGAGGTGCACGCAGGGACTCGGGGAGAGGTTTGCACACCCACGTTCACAGCAGCACAGGGCACCACAGCCCGGGGGCGGGGGGGCCGAGTGTGCACGGCGGAGGGGCGGAGAAGTGCACGGTGCTCTGTACTCACAGGGCACTGTCACCCAGCCTTCCAAGGACGGGGCTCCTGCCCCCTGCTGCCGCCCGCGCGGGCCTGGAGGACACGGTGCTGAGTGAGGGAAGCCGGTCACACAGGACACAGGCTGTGTGATCCACCTGCATGAGGGCCCTGGGCAGGCGGAGTCACGGAGACAGAGGGCAGGGCGGTGGGGCCAGGGGCTGGGGGCGCGGGATGGGGAGTCGGTGTTTTACAGGGACAGAGCCCCGTGTGGGGACATGAGAGTGTCAGGGGGCGGCCGGTGTAACAGTCACACAGCAGTGCGAATGCGCCTGGTGCCACAGAACCGCACCCTGAGAAATGGTCAAAGCGGTAAACTTCATGTCCTGGGGGTTTCACTGCTATTAGAAAACAAAAAACGCCCGGCTGGCGTAGCTCAGTGGATTGAGCTCGGACTGTGAACCAAAGTGTTGCAGGTTCAATTCCCAGTCAGGGCACATGCCTGGGTTGCAGGCCATGACCCCCAGCAACCGCACATTGATGTTTCTCTCTCTCTCTCATTCTCCCTCCCTTCCCTCTCTAAAAATAAATAAACAAACAAATAAAATCTTTTTAAAAAATAAAACAACACCAAGCACAGGAGGGGCTGTGAGCCTGATAACCAACGAACAGCCAGAACCCGGCATCCAAAAAAGAGCCAGGATGCCGCCCGCACTGGGTACGTCCCAGTGAACATGACCCCCGTGTGACCTCGGGGCGTCACCTCTGCGTCCCTGAGACCGGGAGAAGCAGGGAGACAGAGCCCATTCAGGGTGTCTCTGTGGCTTTACTCCAGGGGAGCTCGGGAGATTATGGGCAGGCTCTAGAAACTTCGGCGGCGAAGTCTTCTGAGACTTTTTTCCTTCCTCTAATTGTTTTTGTCTTTTTGTTTACATTACTTCCCAATTTGAAACTTGCGCACACTTCTCCTGTTTATTTTTAGTCTCTTAGAGCTTCTGACATTTTACTATTAAAATTACATATTCCACAATGAATCAAAAACATAGCTTGATCTCCTAAACAACACCAAGTACATTGTATCAGTTTGAATCTCACAAGACCCTACTAACTTACATGCAATTATGTTGTTGTTTTATTGTATCTTCTCAACCACATGCAATATTTTAATCACTCTTATCAAGCACCAAGAACCTTTGTTGAGACTTGGCTACTGTTTACCCATCTGTTTACCGACTTTCCCCGCTTGCAACCTGAACCTTCCTGCGGGGGTCATGTTTCCACAGTGTGTGTTCTCGGAGCAGACAAGCCCCCAGGTCGCCTTTATGCGGGAATGCCCACCGTGCTTTGCACACGCTCCCCAGAGACAGGCTTGTTCCCACTCGGGTCTCGGTGGGAGGCCGTGCCTCCCCTCCGCACATCGTATCGCTCGCTTCCTGCTTCCCACTTTGCTTGTACGAAAACATCGGTAATTTTCATTGTAATTTATTTGCAAATGATATGCTTTCTCTGTAGACTTTTGAAAATTGTGTCTTCGTTTTTCTGTGGGTTTCATGCAAGATGCCCAGGTACAAGTTGCTATTTATTTATGATGATTGGTGTAAAGCACGCTTCCGTACACATGCACCGGTGTCTTCTGAGCTGAGATGATTCTCAGTCCCTTTGCACTCAGATCACTGTCACTCGGACACTCCTGTCTCAGCGACTCTGATGGGTTGTTTCGGAGTTTCTCGAGCCAACCACTCGCACCCCCGATCCTCCTCTCGCACTCGCCACCTCCTTTCTCGGGGGTGTGTTGGGGCCCCTCCCCCGAGTCACTCCTTCTTCCTCTGCGGTGCTGACCAGCCATTTGATTTCAAAAGGTTCTTGTCACCTGGAACAGTTTTATTGTGGCTTCTATTATCTTTATGGATACTTGGAAAATCATCTCTCTTTCCAAATGTTAAGGGTGCAACCCAGCACGTCTTGACGAAAGTGTAAGCTGTATGACCACCACCCCATCAAGGCGCAGAGCTGCCCCACGGCTCAGAAAGGCCCCCCTCGCCCCCGTGCCCTCCCCCCCGTGCCCTCCCCCCCCTCACCCATGGCACGCACCTGTCAGCTTTCCGACACGCCTGTCCACCTCACCTGGGATTTACCATAATCAAAATCACCCGCCTCCTGAGTCGGGCTCTTTGCCCTTAGTGCAATGCTGTTGAGATGTGTCTGTGTTGTTTCACGTACCAATAGCCCCTCCTTTTTGCTCCTAACGACTTCATTGCATCTTGTACATGAAAAAGGGGCCGCACATGAATGCTGACCAGCTCAGGGAGCCTGGGTGGCGGCCTCGCAAACCCAGAGACGGAAAGTATAACCATGTAGGATGGGCTGAAATGAAAGTGTTTTGACTGAAAGCAGTTCGTGGTGGGCAGCCCGCCCTGGGCCAGTATTTTCTCCTGACAAATCTCCATCTTTACCTTAACGAGCCTGCCTGTCGTCCTTTCTCATCTAGGGTGACAGTCTGCTAAACGTGCTTCTGCAAAGACAGTCATTTCCCTTCCTCCAGGCCCCTCCAGGGGCAGGCAGGCCCGGACCCTCCTTGTTACCGCTCTGGTGGTGACTGCTGATGGTTGCCCGTGCTGTACTCACCTGCGTAAAAGCGAGTCTGTCTTTGCACCTTCTGTCCAACCCCAGAGGTCTCCCGGCTTCTGCACTCTGCCGCCTCCCTAACCTACCACCGACAAATGTCCCGTAGTCCCACGACGACTCCTCCTCTGGTTCCAATCTATAAAACCAGCTGCAAAGCTGCTGTTCTCTGAAGCATTTTCTCACCTCCTTTGGGGAGTTTCTTCCCTGCAGTTGTTGTCAGCTTAGTGCAAACACACTCGAGAACACTCTCTCCTGACCTCACGTTCCTTAACATTGACGACGGACCCGCCCGTCGGGCTCGCCCTCCCCCAGCTCACGGGCGCGTGGCCCTGTGCCGCCTCTGGCTGTTGCGGAAGAAGGCTGCGTGTGCACATGCTTTTGCTCCTCGTGCATCACCACGTGCAAGTGGAAACTGCCAGTGCACAGGCCGGGTGTGTGCTTGCCGGCTGTTAGAGAACAAACTGCTTATTCCGCCCGCCCTTGACCTAGCCAAGCTAGACACCTTGTGACAGTCCTTCTGCTGACATTCACAAATACTTGGCCAAGTCAAACATAAACCTCCCCCTCCCTTCTCCCCTTCTCCCCTTCTCCCCTTCCTCCCGCTGTTGTTTCGGCGCTACGGTCAGATCGATAAGTGTTGTGCTTACTCTGCACTGACTCAAAGGCGGGACAAGGACGTGCTGCGGTGGGGCTTCCTCCGCACGCAGCTGTCTCTCCCCCGAGGTTCCTGCTCCACGTTTCGCTTCCCATCCCTCCCTTCTGTTGGACCTTCCGTTGTGGGATCCACCCACGTCACGTCTTTCCAGTTATTTTATTGTTTCCTTCTGAGTACGACGGCTCTCTCGGGATCCCTCTCTCCTCCCGGTGCAACCAGGGCCCCCGTCTGCCTGGGGGTGACGGTTCCTGGGGCGCGAGTCCACTGCACCCCGCTCTCCCCGCCGTCTCTCTGCGTCCTCTCTGCCGCTTCACTGGCCGGCGTCTCTCTGAGACTTCCCGTGGAAAGGGAACGTGAGCTCCCTGGACACCCGTTTCCGATGAACATTTGTGACCTCAGATCTAGCTTTGTCCTTGACCTTCACCGTGTCTGTCGGCTGTGTATCCAATCCCCCCTGGCTTCCTGAAGGAGCAGCCGCATGCCCCTGAGCAACCTAGGTCAAGGTCATGACCTCCCCTTCTGCTGCGTCAGTTCCCGCTCACCCCTGACTCCCTCTTCCAGGAATGCCTGGATTGTGACGCCCGCCCAGTTTGTTTGTCTTATTTTCACTGGTTCGACGTCTCCTCTCACCGAAGAGCTAAACGGGTGTGTTCCTGCCGCCGCCCTCAACCGGAAATCCAGAACCATCCGTCGGAGCGTCCGGTCTTTTTCAGCGTGAAGCTCCTCAGTGTCCTCCCCCTCGTCTCTGCCGTCTTCTGCTGCCGTCACTCTGCGCTCAGCGACCACAGGAGCGTGGTTCCCTTTGGAGAGGCACAGCCCAGCCCTCCACGCCCGGCCGAGGGTCCACGCTGGTCTCTGTGCGTCTCCGCCCCCCCACCCTGTGTCTGACAAGTCGGTTGTCCATCCTTCGGGTCTCAGCTCCGCCGCCAGCGGCTTTGGGGGTTCTGTGTGGCCTCTCAGGTGACTCGCGGTGTGTTTCTGGCCCCAGAGCACCGGGCACTCACCTTTGTCACCACGGTCACCACGCACCTCGCCCTTTACTCCTCCCTGGGCGGCCGCTGGACAGCGAGACGCGCGGGTGGCAGCGACCGTGTGGATTGTGCACCAGTGCCGAGCCCGGCGCCCGGCTGGAGACGGGGCCCCAGGCGCCCTCTGCCGCGCTACAGAAACGGGGAGCATGTGCGTGCAGTCGGGGGGCTCTTCCACATGTGCCTGTGTTTCTCCTCCCGGACGGCCTTCGCTCTCAGGTTGGCACCCGTTTGTACGCGGGACAGAGGACTCTGGGGCCGACAGCAACCTCCCCAGGGACTTCCTCCAGAGAAGGAGACCGACGTTCGCTCGGCCTTCCGCTGGGGGCGGAGGACTCGGCTCTCGGCACTCGCAGTGGCCCTGTGAGCGAGGCACTGCTAGGGTTCTGTTCTCCAGGGTTCTGTTCTCCGGGACTCTGCGCACAGAAACAAAGCCCTCCCACCCAAGGCCACACGGCTGCCAGGCATCGCAGGCCGGGCCGTCTCTCCACATCACAGCCGAGAGGGAAGGGCAGAGTGTTGAAGAATGTGCCGCTGGCCAGCCCGGGGGCCGTCCAGCTGTGTGGTTCGGCCTCTGTCCTCGGGGGGGGGGGCGGGGGGGGTCCTGTTCTCTTCGAGGTTCGTCACTCGCTGATCCACCCTCCCGCTCGTTGACTCAGGACCCACCCCACCTCCCTCCCCCTTCCCCACTCTGTTCCCGGGTCTCCTGCCTCGAGTGCATTAGGCAAACTCCCAACACTCAACGGGGGTCCCGCGGGCTCCATGGGTCAGCAAGGAGACAGAGGCATGAAGAGGTCAGGGAGCTTTCCGGAGGTTGGAGAGGCAGGACGCCTGGGGCTGTGCCCTGAAGCCAGGACTCGTCCGAGTTGCATTCAAGCTCAGGCCTGAAGGACTCCAAGTTCGCACAGCCTGGCGGGCCTACGGCACCGCCTCACCCCACTGCCCTTGAGGGTCACCGCGGCAGGCTCCTGGCTGCAACCCCGTCATCCACGCTGTTGGTTCCATGCAGTCAGGACCAAGCCCAGCCTCCGCACCAGCCCCTCCCTCCGAAGGCCCAGTCGAGGCCTGTCTCCCCGGCCCCGCACCGCACCTGCGCTGTCCTTCCAGCCCCCAGGGGAGCAGGTCCCAAACACACCCCTTTCCCCGGAACCGGCGTCGGAGCCCAGCGTCAAGCTCCACATTCAGCCACCCCTCGCCGGTCTCTTGAGGCTCTATTTTTAGCAGCCCTGAGCTCAGTCCATTCTTCATGGAGAAGCAGTAACAAGAGCCCCGACCTCCCCTTGTGAGGATAGAGTGAGACTGCTGCGAGGTGGGAGGCGGCGGGTGTGCGGGGGCCGGGATTAACGTCTGCGCCCCACCCCTGCTGCCTCCTCCGCCCGGTGCACCCCCTCTGCCTCTGCCACCCAGCCCGCCTCACCGGCAGCCCTGGGGCCCCGGAGACACTCAGCTGGTTTCTCTGGGGGCCCAGCCCGCCTGGGCCGGCCCCACTAGGGCCCTTCTAGCACCAGATGGATCCTTCAGGGAAGCGCCACCGTCAGCCTGCGAGCCCCATGGAGTCAGGTGTCTCCATGCACCTGCCCCTCACACGGGGCTCTGTGCCCGGCACATGGTAGAGGCTGCAGAAGGTGTTTCTGAATGAATGAATGAATGAACGAGTGAATGAGTGAAGCAATATCACGTTCATGCCTCTCCCACTTTCCAGGGAGGCAGGGCCGTGGAGTTATGTCTGCTCCTAAATTATTCTTCCACAATTACATTAAGAACCTGATTGTCCCCGGAGTCGCAAATTGTATCACGTCCCCGCTCTGAATGAGCAAGGAGACACCCACATCGTCAGAATAATGACTCAGGAGACACAGTCTGTGACACTCAGAGGGCGCTGCCGGGACCCAGGAGCCCACACAAGGGCTCCCGCAGTTGCCATGATGGAGGGGGACGGGTCCCCGCGGCACTGCGGGACTAAACGAAAACTTAGGGGTGACTTCATCTCACCTGCTCGCTCTCCCCTGAGGGGACCGAGGCCCAGAGGATGGGAGGCTGGGCCTGGAAGCTGCCCGTCCAGGACGCACAGCCCTGGGCCAGAACAATTCCGTCTCCCGGAGGTGACTCAGACTGCGCACAGGAGAGGGAAGGGCTCACAGCAGCTGGGGGGTAGGGGGGCGAGGTGGGAGGAGGAGACCAGGATGGGCATCTGGGTGGCAGGTGCTGGCCTCCCCCACAGTGGGTGGGGCTCTGGGGCCGGGTCGCAGTGCTCCAGGGGGACAGGGTTCTGCCTCAAAGAGCCGCCGATGACCTAAGAGTGAGAGAGAGAGCAAGGGTGCGAGGGTGAGAGAGGTCCTGGGGTGGGGGGGGCCAGGCCTCTGAGGGTCCGCCCCAGCTCCGAGCAGCAGGGGCAGCCCTGCTTCCCACTTCCCACTGGCCCTTCTGTGCCCCCACCTCCAGACACACACTCCACTGGGGGAGGCTGCTGGCCCCAGGACGGCGGAGCCCTGGGAGCAGAGCCGGACCTGACCTTCCGTCCTGCCAGCGAGACATGGAAGCGTTGCCGCCTGAAGCCACAGATGTTTCGAGGTGGTTTATTGTATAGCCGAAAAATAAAAAATCTGTAAAGGTGCATGCTCTGCTGGCCAGAGGAGCCGGCTCCGTCCCCTGGCGTCAGGTGTGTGTCTCACCAACCTGGTCCACCCAGAGGGCAGGTGTCCTTCCAGGTCCCGGCCCCAGTGGACCCACACCCAGCGCTGCCAGGAGAGGGGTTGGAGGCTGCTGTGGGCCGGAGTCGGCCCGAGTCGGCCCGCTCGCCCGTGTGAGTGGAACCGAGGCGGGGAGCGCACCTGCCCTGGCACCTGTTGTGTGTCAGCACGTGACACGGCCATGTCGTCTGCCCCCCCCATCACCCCCAGAAGAGCCGCTGCTGGACCGTGTCTCCCCTTCCCTGCCCCCCGTTTTCCCATCCCCCAGACGAAGAATGACGTGGGCTCGTGGGAAGGCACAGAGACCCACGCTGCCCCCCGCTGCCCCCCGCTGCCCCCGCCAGCGCCTCCCCCAGCCCACGAGCAAGCGGCAGCGAGCCGGCCCTCCGCCCGGCTGGAGGAGGGAGGGAGGGGCCGAGGGTGGCCCGTGGGCAGGCGGCTGCAGGGGCCAGCAGAGGCCAGTCCCGGACGCCTCTGTCACAGGAAACTATGCTACCGCCTACCTCTCGGCGGCTGTGGAGACTGCGTGGTCACGCGGGTCGAGTCACACGGGGCATGCTGACACCACCCCTGACAGTGTGTCACCGGCGTGTCATCACACCCCGGAAGCCCATGGTTAGCGGCTCAGGCTCCCCGCCTGCCCTCATCCCCACTCTGCTCCCGTTAACTGACCAGCCTGCTGCCCCGGGCGCCAGTCCCGTGCCACACGGGCCCGTGGCCTTTCACTGAGCCACAGTAGCCCATCGAGTCTGTGGGCTCTCGGGGCCGTGACCCTCGCAAAGAGCCTCCTGGGGTGAGAGCCACCAGCGCTGCCGGGAGCCAACCAAGGACGCATCGAGCAGCCAAGTGGGGCCTCGCTGTGGAGCTTGGGCAGATGCAGGGAGGAGCCAAATCTCTCTAGTGCCAACCTCCAGGGAGGCTGCACACATGTGCACACGCATGCACACACGTGTTCATGGTGTCGTAACGGAAAACAGATGAGCCCCACACCTGAGGCAGAGTGGACTGGGGGCCTCAGGGGCCTGCTGGTCCCCGGCTGGCCCGCCTGTCTCAGTCTCGGCTGCTGGGAAAGAACACTGTCAACCGAGGGGCTTCACCCAAGACCATTTATTTCTCACCGTCCTGCAGCTGGAAGTCCAAGGTCAAGGTGCCAACGTGGTTGGCTCTGGTGAGGACGCCGCCCTGGCTTGCAGCTGCTGCTCACGGGACCTCTTCGTCCAGGCAGGAGGGGGAGGAACCACCTGCCTCCCTCCTCCTGCAGGGCACTGACCCCACCACGGCTCCACCTCCTTGCCCTCATCACCTTCCCACGCCATCGCATGGGGGTTGGGCTTCAGCACAGGAAGTCGGGGTGCCCAGGGGCCCTGAGCATCCAGTCCACAATGCCGTCTCCGCAGAGCCCCCACTCTTATCCTCTGGGACAGGAGCTGAAAGCCGGCAGCCTGAAGGGCAAACTGCCCTCCCGGATTACGTCTCACTTGTCCTGGGTGTTGCAAGATAAATCGATTTAGTGGCTAATATTTCACGGTGAAAATATTTCCCGTCAGAGTCCAGCTTTCAACTCGTCTTCAGAAACAGGATCTCCGGAAGCGTCTGCAGGGCTGCGGCTGCCACCCCTGTGGAAGGGGCTTAGGGTGCGGTCTGGCCGCAGCCCCCGGCCCTCCCAGCCCCCCCAGCCCCGAGGGGCATTCGATACCTGACACCTGGATTCAAGGCTCCTCCTCCAACGCGAGTGATGTTTCTATCATTTGACTTCGTAACCTGCCCCTGAAGACAACCCCCTCTTAAGGGACCAGGAAACCGAGGCCCAGCTCTCAGACCGGAGCTGGGACTGGCACCTGGCGTGCGGCACGGAAAATACCGTTTTCACAAACTCCCCTCTCCCTTCGAGGCCCAGCTCCAGGTCCGCCCTCTATCGCCACAAAGGTCCTGGCACCCAAAACTCTCTCCTCCTCCCAACTTGCGCCCCCCGTGGTGGTGAGGACCCCCAAGCTCCCTGGGAGACCCAACAGGGGGGAGCACAGACAGAGACGGGGTGCTTGCATCCCTGCCTGTTCTCTCGCCCCTTCTCCCCTGGGGGGTGAGGTGCTGCCCGGGGAGGGATGCAGGACGTGCACGGCGCCTGGGCCAGCTCTGAGGCCGTCGACCTCATCATCCGGGAGTAACTGACTTGCGGTTCCCCGGCTCACCGGATGGCCCTGCTCCCCCTCCGTGGAAGGCAGCGCGTTCCCCTGGAGTCCGCCTGGCTGCCCGGGGGACCCCGGGGCAACAAATGCAGTCGCTGGACAGGAAGGGTGGCTGAGCAAAAAGGCAGAGGACGCCTTCCTTCCAGAAACTTAAAAAGTGGTTCTTCTCTCTCTCTCTCTGCCAGGCCACGGGGGGTGGGGGGAGAATGGGGCAAATTCACGCCCGCAGACAGGCAGTGCCCTGGCCCTCAAAGGGCCCGGCCGCTCCAGCCGCAGAGAGCAGGGCGGGGTCTCCGCCACGGGCTCTGTCTACACCCCCGTGGTGCCGCGTCCTCACTGTTTCCTTCAGGAAGCCCCTGTGCCTTAACCAGATTTGATGGTTCAGATCCGGCCGCTTCCCCGCAGAGAACATGCAGCCGCTGCCTTCTCCTGGTGGCGGATCAACCCCAGTCTGGCTTCTCGCAAAGAGCGCCGGGCCAAAGATTCCAGGGATCGGAATCAGCCCTTTCTTTCTCGACGTCGTCTCCCACTCACCTGGACCAACGCTGTCTCGTGGGGCCCTCGCCACAGCCCCCGAGGGGAGGAGGAGGACAGGGCCGTGACTATGTCCACCTCTCAGGAGGGGGCGGGGACCCAGCAGGCGACAGGTGGGGTCTGGCCGAGGCCTCCCAGGGGGCCACGGGGAACCCCAGTCTAGGAAAGAGCGCCCCCACAGCCCACAGGGAGAGGGTGTGCTGCGGGGACCCCGGGGACAGGTCACCCGGCCTGGAGGTTCAGGGAAGACCAGGGCTTCGCCTCAAGGACAGGCAGCACTGACCTGCAGGGTCAAGTCCAAAACACACAGACAAGCACAGGGTGCCCTTGGCTGACCGTTTGTGTCCCCCGCAAACTTCTCTGGGGAGCATAACTGCACCGCCTTCCCGGAAACGAGGGCCACGGAGAACAGAGCTTCTGAGCGTCTCGTGGGGGAGTGAGGAGACGTTTCTCTTCCCGGCGAAATCTCATCAATGATCGGCGGCGAGTGTGCCAACTGCAGCCGTTGAGGCCTATGGGGGGGCCCAAAAACCCCAGAATTATCCTCAGCAGAGAGGGCCCCTTGCAGTACAGACTTCCCCTGCCAGGTGGGTGTTCTAGGAGCCCATCTGCATCAGTGTGCCAGCGGGCGTTGTTGTGAGAGGCTGCCTTCAGCTTCAGTGAGTTTTTCTGAAGACTCGCCCAACTCATTTGCCCAGTTCATGACGGGTGACTTACGAGCGCACCTGCCCGCACCACACTGAGTGTTCAGCAGGTCTGGGCCAAAAACCGTGTGGCCCCCGTGTCCCACCCTCCCTGTTCACCCGTTCTCAGCCCACGCAACCTTTTTTTGTTTCCCTGGATGAAGAATAGCCTCAAAGGGAAACGTGTTGCCAATGTGGAAGGGATGAAAGAAAACACAGCAGGAGCACTGGAAGGCATCGGAATCGATGTACGCAAAAACTATACGGAGGAGTGGAAAACACGTCTTGATGGGCGTGTTGTATCACACAGAGAGGACCTTGAAGGGGACTGGAGTTGAAACGTGGAAGAAAAAATACACAGTTTTCCATAAACAAGTCCTGGTTTTTTGGGTTCTCCCCCATATTGAACTTCGTTCACGGTCCTTGGGGGTGCTTCATTCGGTTGCCTTCTTATCTGTCCCTGAGCGCCGTGCCACCCCACTCACCTGAGATGAGACGCTCAGGCCCCCGTGAAAACAGTAAGTGAAGGGGAGGGTAGGGGGTGCAGAGGTACCCTTCAGTGGGGGGGCCAGGACCCCTGGGTTTGGGGGAAGAGGGAGCTGGGTTTAAAACTTGACAGTTACTTAAGCTTCTCCACTCTCAGTCTTTGCCTCCATAAAACTGTCTTCATGACCGCGCCACTTTTAGGGTCGTACCACAGGTGAAATGTGATCCAGTGAACACCGGTCACTCGTGGGTAGTGCAGCCGACTGTGTGTTTCTTGTGATGGGACAGGTTGTCTCCACAGTCACGTGGGAAAGCAAGGGACCCGGCGTGGCCAAACGGCCCTGAAGAAGTGACCTCCGACGCACTCACATGGCCTGACGTCAAAGTGTAAGACACGCGACCGTGTCTGAGCAAGTCTGGTGCTGGGGCAATGACAGACAGGCAGGGGAACGGGTCAGAGGAGTGGACCAAGTCACACACGCAGTTTGTTCTTGGACACTTCCACGGAGCAAAGAATAACTTTGCAACAAATAGGGCAGGAAAAAATGGATACACGTAAGAAGAAAATTGCACCGCTAGAAGACGAGGAAGCCAGGATCTCGGGCCGACTTTCCACCCGCAAAATCTGTGCTGAAACACACCCCCAGCTGCCCTTCCGGCGCCTGACCTGCCACGGGCCCTGAGGGCGCGTCCAGCCAGCGGTGCCAAGCCTCTTCCCCGACCAGACCATCGTTGTCTGCAGCAGAGAGAGGGTACAGGAGACGGCTTCTGAGGCAGCTGTAACTCTGGAGACTCTGCCCCTAAGTGGTAGATGGGAGGGGAAGGTCATCAAGGCAGGGGACCCAGCGTGGAGAGTTCTGAGCCCCGAGCGGGACGGGCCAGTGGGCTGGAGCAGGAGCCAGGGAGGCGGGGTGAGGGGAGGCCTTCCCCCTTCCCGGGGCCGACGGGAAGGGGCTGAGGTCCTAAGCCAGGGTGACACAATACACTGGTCCTGTGCGATGACACGGAAATCTGACTCCCAGGACAGGAATCGGCCAATGCCTGCTGTTTGCACAAACACGTGCAATCAGAACAAGCACCGACACCCGGGAGAGGCAGGCAGACGGCCGGGCGGCCGGCCCAGGAGAGCGGCCATCTCCGAGAGACGGGGCCGCGGGAGGGTTCTGCTCCTCCCCTCATACACGTGTCTGAACCGCACACGTATTTCTCATCAGCGCCTTCGGCCTTTGGTGAGAGGGAAGCAAAGTGTGCTTCCTTTTCCCGTTTTAGAAAGAAAGTCTCTGCAGACACGCCTTCGGCAGACGATGGGCATAAATCGCCAAGGAAACTGCCCTGTTGCGACCCAGACTGGCACCGGGCGGGCTGGGAACCGAAATAGAAAGGTCTCCCGATGATGTCACGTCCCGTGGCCTTGACATTGGTGCAGGCTTTAGCAGAGCCAAAGAAAGGACGAAATAGACCCAAGGCCTCGCCGCTCGCCCAATCCAGCCTGCACGCCCGGCCGCCGCAGGGGAGGGAGGTCGGAGACACAGACCCTTCGCCGAGACGCCCCTCAGGGACGAGGAGCGTTCCTGAACAATGACCCCAACGAGACGTTCACGCACGGGAAACCCTCTAAAAGGGTTCCATCGGCAACAGCAGCAAAGACTTCGGCTAACGAAGAGGAAATCGAATCCAACACGTGCAAGTTCATCCCGAAGAACATGGGCCAAAACAGTCAAGGTGTCGACGGAGACCAGCCCCCACGGGGCTCTGTGGCGCAGGGTCGAGGACGGGAAGCTCCACCCCGAGGACCCACAAACCACATGGACATGCGGGGGGGGGGTGCCCCATCTCCCGGGCACAGTGGACGCGTTGGAAATCTGCCAGCCTCCCCCACTCGACAAGCATATTTCCATTGCCGTTCCAGTAAAAGTCCTGGCAAGGTCGGTGGGATGCTTTATGTTTCTTTATACATTTTTTTTAGCTATACTACACATTAAATAAAATTCGCCAGTGTTCAAGGGCACCATTTGACGAATTTAGACAGACACTCCATGCATGAAATGCATGTAAGCACCACACCACCCAACGTTCTCATGTTCACTACCCCAAAATGTCTCCCAAGGCTGTTCAGGAATTTGGCAAACTGACCGTAAAACATACACGGGAGACCAAAGGCCAGGGACAGCCCCCACGAGTGTGAGGAATAACGAGCAGAGGGTTTCAGCTGACAGATACAAAGACTCATCTCAAAGCCCCAGTAACTATAGGACACAAATACACGGTCCGAAGGCGCCCTTACGAACTCCGGAGACAGACACACGCCGGGGTGGGGTTGCCGTGCACCCTCCCGGCTGCAGGCACTGAACATGCGTCTCCCCTGGGTTTTCCTGGAACACGGTCATGTCGATTCACGTGCAGACAGCCTGTGGCCATTCTCCTGCGGTGACCGTGGAGCTGAGTGGCGACCGTGTGGCCTGCAAAGCCCAAATAAAGCATCGGTGTTCACTCTCTTTGCAGGGAGAGCTGGCCAGCCGCCGCTTACGGCGTTGGCTGGGTTCTCAGGCTGCGTGACATCGGAGTTCAAGATACTACTTTCTCCCAATCGTGGACACTGGCGATTTTCTTTCTTCGCCTCTCTTGTTGCCTGCACTCCTTTCAGGAATTCCATCAAACGTTGAATAGAGCGTTGGTTCCTTCCATCACGCATTCCCTTACTTCTGCACGGCGTCATTTCTCCGGCCTGACGCGCACCCATCGGGATCGAGCACGGCGTGCCGATGTTCACTTAGCTCCATTTCCGCCTAAAGCGTTGCTACTTTGCCTTCGGTGTTGGAGCTGCTTTTGCTAGAAGTGGGATTACTGGGCTGCGTTTCCTTCCCATCAGCATTCTGGTGGTGGTCGCGTGTGCCTTTGACTAAAGTCACAAATCAAACACAGATTACTTTTACTGGTTTCCCCGGAATACTGGGACCTGGAAATATTCTAATCGTTGCCTTTATGATTTTCTGATGAGAGTGTGGACCCTTGATCTCTTCTAAGTCTCTCGGTTACCACTGAAAGAACAGTGACAGATGTAAAACTAATTAATAGAGGGAGAAAGGAAACGATTCTTTTAAAATCTAGAAGAGGGTGGTGGTGGGAGGGGGAGGTGTGGGGAGAGGACAAAGTGGGGACAGTGACGGAAGGGGACAGGGCTCTGGGGGGCACACCACAGAGAGTGTGATGCATCACAGAGTTGCACCAGTGAAATCTGTAAAATGTTACTAATGTTACCTCAATACATTTAATTTTAAGATGAAATGAAAGCAAAAACAAACAGAAATAACAACATGCCACAGGGGGTCAAGCAGAAAACACGGACCGGCTCTCTGCCCCGGGTCACTCAGCTGTTCGAGGCCGAGACCCGGTGGCCACCCAGGGGCTCTGGCTCCACAAGGAGCGCCATCTGAAACCCCAGTCATCCCACCCCCGAGGCCTGCCCCTAAGCCATCAGATGTGGAGCAAGAAATTACACTCGTGATGCCTGTGGGAGCATACCCGCTCCAGCCCCGACCACGCGGCCTGCAGGCCGCACGGCTCCAGGCCTCTGTGGCTCCGGTGCCGGGTGTTCTGTCGAGTCGGGCTGGGTCTCCACTTTGCTCGTGTCTCCTTCGTGGATTTATAACTAGAAAACTCAACCGATGAGTGGGTTTAACAACCCACACCGCTGGCTTCCCACCTCTCTCAGAATAAAATGCAAAATTGCCTTCCCAAAGCCCTACCGGACCCCCAGGGCCCTTCTGTCCGCTCTCCTGCGGCCTCCCCTTCGCTCTGCTGCCCTGGCCCCACCCACGACAGTTTTCCTTCAGCAGCCCAACCTCCCCCCCACCCCCACCCCCACCCCCACCCCCACCCCCCCGCTGGAGTGCCGGAGACCCCAGTTCCACGGGGTCTCTTCCCACAGAGCCGTGCTCTCCAACCCTTTCCATCGCTCAGCACACACACAGACTGATTACTGGAATTCTGCGGCACATCAGAAACTACATTTTTTTCTGCCGATCTGATTTTAAAAATAGCTGTAATTTTGATTCATTCACACCGGAGAGCCGCTGTGTGGGCTGCTGTCAGTTTCCTGTCTGGCTGGCGGAGCAAAAGGGGGTCAGTGCGCCCGACTGGACCGGCGCGTCCCGCGTGGCATAAACAGGTCTGCGGCGTGCTGCTCGCGCCGCGCCACTGCTCCAGACCGCTCCGCAGCGCCCTGCCCGCGCTCCTGCTCAGAAGGCGGTCTGCAGCCGCCAGTTCCCAGCGGGACCCTCACCCCGGCCCTGGCCTGCGTCTCCTCGGGGCTGCTCAGCCCAGCACCCACGAGGCCCGGGGCGCAAAGGAGGCCCCTGTCTAATCACGTACCGGTTACAAGCCAGGCAGGTGAGCTGTCCCTGCAACGTGTGTCTGTTCTCCCGCGCCGACACACACGGGGCCGTACCAGGACACGCTGGAATGTAGAATGCTCAGGTTCCTCCGAGTTTGTGCCAGGGCTCGGGAGTGGGGGGTGGGGGAGGAGGGGGCTCTGGTTCCCAGACCCGGGCTCGCTCCCATTTTCCACCAGGGGACGCAGGCCCACCACAGACTTTCAGCCACCGGGTGTCTGTCCTCCTGAGGCTCCCCGGGAGGGCCGAGCTTTCCCTCAGTTGGAGTGGGGTCCTCCAGGCTCTCAGCCCGTCCTCGGGCACGGCTGCCATACAGAGGCTCGGCCCTTGGGGGTCACGGGCAGGGACGATGACGCTGGGAGCGGGGGCGGCGGCAGGTTGGCATGCCTGGAACAGGTCTGTGGCTCGACGACACGACAGGAGCAGCCGAAGCCCTCCAGTCATGACGACCTACCCATCAGGCTGCTGCCGGGACAGGGCGGAAGGTGGAGACTGCGTTCGAGTCCTGGCTCCGCCACTTCCTCAGTCTACCTTGGAGCAGTCCTGTCACTGTCCTCTGACCATCGGGGGCCGACTGCGGGGCTGAGGACAGGCCAGGTGGTGGGGAGTCCTCGGCAGCTGTGAGCAGTGGGGTCCTCACCATTCTCTTCCACCAGGTCCTGCGGTTTGTCACAGGGTCAGGACCCACAGACAAATTAATCACCTCCTTGAAAGTAAATCCCGAATTGCAGACTTCATATTCCATGAGATTTTCAGAGAAAGGAGAGGGAAGGAGGCTCCGGAGTCCCTCAGAAAACCTACACAGGGAGGCGGGGCCAAGGTGCACCTGGGGAAGGGGCTGTTGGCAGGAGCAGAGCCGTGCGCACCCAGGCCCCTTCAGTGGACAAGGGGGCCGGTGTCAGAGGGCAGCACTTTGACAGACACAGCGAAGCTGAGTGTCCTCGCACCAGCCCAGAGATCGGCCGTCGTAGGAGGGGAGGGAGCAGGGCTTCTGAGCCATCCCACTTCCTGCCCCTGGATGAGACCCTCCTCCCCCATCAGACCACTTCCTCTTCCAAGGGAACGGGAGCTTGCCGGCTTGCTTGCAAGCGATCTCACCAGAGGCCCCGCCTGGGGAGGTGACCAGTTTTTGTCCACAGAGCTGCCGGGCTTTCGTCTACTTGGGGTTCACAGACGAGACTCTGAGGGGTGACAGTCCCCGCACAGGCGCCATACTGATGCAGCCCACCTCCCGCCTCCCGCCCTCGCCGTGGGCTCTGCTAACTAGGCCCTGGTGTCCTGGGATCGAGCTGGATTCAGGAGGGTCCCTCGGGTCCTCAGCTTCCCCTCCCCTCATTCCCTGAAGGTCAACCCAAGGGCAACCCAGGATGCGTGTGTGGAAAAGGCTGCAGAAGCACGCAGTGAATTCACGGAACGGGACACAGGCCCGGCTGCCGGCAGCCGGCAGCCGTGGGAGCTGAGCTTGAGAGAGACAGGGGCCGGTGAGGAGCTGCACGCGGTTCGTGCAAGCACCGGCATCTGGAGAAGGTGAGGGACTCTCGTCCCAGAGCCCGATTCACAGCTCAGTGCAGGCGGGGGGTTATAGGGAGGGCGGGGGAGGGAAAGCAGGACAAGAGACCCAGGGAGGGGGTTGCAAAGTTCTGTGCACACCGACCAGCGCCGTGCATTCCCACAAGGGCCTCCGGACGGTTGAGCAGCGGCCTGGGCCGCGTCTCCATCCCAGTTTTCCTGTGGAAGGTCTGCAGACTCCCGGCGCGGGGAAGCCGGCAGGACTAGGTCTGCAGACTCCCGGCGCGGGGAAGCCAGCAGGGTGCAGCCTGCGTCTCCTGAAGCCGGTGCCTAGGGCTCTTCCACAAACGTGCCATGTTTCTGTGAGCTGCCTAGTAGTGGAGCCAGCCACACCGAAACAGTGTCACAGCGGTGGTGGCGGCGGGGTGGCGTCCAGTTCCCACCGTCCCAGTTGCCCACTGTTACAATTCCCCACCATTATTACATTTATTCTCTCCAACTTGAACCCAGGCACAGGAGCTAATGTTCAGTTGTAATGGGTATATACATACACACATGGGTGTGTACTTAGCATTCATACACGATTTAACATGGTTACACGTATGTTTAGGCATGCACCTACATCTGTGTGCCTGTTGCTGCGACTCATGAGGCTTGCTCAGAAGTCTCCCGGCACACTAGCGCCTCTCAGTGGCTCTCTTCCCGGGGCGACCTCGGGGAGGCGTGGCGATGTGACCTCAGGAGTGGGAACGAGACCCAGGAGGTCTTCTCACCGCGTGCGTGCAGCGGGAGCTGCTGCCCGCATGCCTTCCAACTGGACTCTCACTTCCAGCGGTGGCGGTGGTGGTGGCGATGCTCTGGGCTCCGCCACCGCCGCTTCCTCGGAGCTGAATCTGGAGCACTCGGCCCCTGGGGTGGACTCGGCCGGGGATTCAGGAGGAGGCGGGACAGGGAAGCGCTCCAAAGCGTGGCAGCCCAGCACTCCCAGGGCCGAGGGCCAAGAAGGCGGGGGTGGCTTCTGGTGGCAAGTGTTCGTCTTGTCTCCTTTCCCCGAGACCCACACCCTGCAGAGCCCGCGGCCCCGTCTCCCGAACATTTAGTGCCTCTCGATCTCGGTCCCCCTCAAACCCCCCGTGGGCGGGAGTCTGCAGAGCGGGGCTGTGGCTGCAACGCAACGACTCCCAGAAGTTTCCGGACCATTCTGAGTGACAGGTGCACTCACCCAGAGGGCGTGTTTGTGTTAACAAGGGTGAGAGACGGCGCCGTAAGCCAGAGAAAAGACTTCCAGGCAGCCTGAGCCAGGTCCTACGGGACTGGAGGGAGTGGCTGTGCCCTATTTTGCCTCCTCTGATCACAGCGTTTGCTGGGTTTCCCCGCCTCGCAGGAGCGAGGCACCCCCTGACCGCCCACGCGCTCCCCGGGTGGCCCGCTGCTGGGCTTGTAAACACACGCGGTTCCATTTAACCTTGTGCAAGGCCTTATACGAACTTCACCACAGTTATCGCAGGCAAGTGCTAAGGAAACTGGATTTTATTCTGTTTCTGTGTTAAGGGAGGAGGGGTCAGCAGTTAAGTGACTCAGTGGGGTGGCGAGGCCGTGGCAGGTCTGGGACGGAGACCCAGGTCCGCCGACCTTGGCCTCAGGCCCGCTTCCCACTCAGCTTCCACGGGCCCTCCCGGACCAAGATCGCCTGGGATGCATCACCAACGCGGGTGCGTCTGACTGACAGCCCACGCGTCACCTCGGGCAGGCTCTGCAGAAGCAGGCTCTCGGGCGGAAGTACGGGGCAGGGTGCTGGCTGGGGAGCATCCCCGAGTCCTCACCTTCGGGGCAAGGACAGGAGGGAGGTTTGGCTGTAGTGAGTCCTAGCAGGGCTTCTGTGGAAACTACCAGAAGCTCTGAAGCTGGGATGACCCCTCAAAACTGGACCGAGCTGGAAGGCGGGGCCAGACCTCTGTTCACAGCACCTGGGTGTGCGGCTCCTGGGTGTGCGGTGACCTGCAAGGGAGGGACAGGGTGTCGGGCCAGGTGGCACCCCTTGGCTGATGCAGCTCCGGAACAGTCGAGAGTGGAGAGCTGCTGGCCACCTGGCCACCCGGCCGCTGGTGAGGCAGCTCTGTCAGTGCCGAAGGGGACTTGGGACGGCACCCCTGTGTGAGACCCACAGAAATCAGCCCAGGAAGTCCTCAGGGGTCGCCCCCAGCAAGATGGTAGACTTTCCCATCCTCCCCAGTAGTTGCTGAGGGCCAGTAGGGGGCAGCAAAGAGCTTTCCAGGTGCTGCCAGGAGCCGCAGGTGGAGCGGGAGCTGCTATGAGGCATCACGTGGGAAGGAGTTTCGGGGGGCCAGGAGTCGAAGCAAGCCCAAGACTGAGCCATGGGTATAGCCACGTCTGAGGAGGGACAGGTACGTGGAACCCAGATTGCAAAGAACGTAGGTTATGCAAAGAGATGGGGCTTCACCCTGTGGGGCATGGCAGTCTCTGGGTGGTTTTAAGTGTTAGACGCGATGCATTTGGTGGCTTCTATGAAACCCGCTTTGCCTGCAGGGAGGAGACGGGCGATGGGACCACCGGGGGGAGGGGCCTCACCGAGGGCCTCCCCCGGCCTTGCAGCCACGCAAGCCAGCTAACCTCACTATCTCGAGGTCTGAAACTTTGCGTGAGGCCAATAGAGCCCACCTCCTAGGGCCCCTACGCCAGTGAAAAGGGGTGGACGGCACACAGTGCTTGGCTTGGTGCCTGATAAACAGTACATTTTCCCCAAACCATGTGGTTTCTTTCTTCGTGTTTAAAGAGACATTGGCAACCTAACCAAGAGGCTGCGGTGACAGGTTGGACGTGTGGTGGGGACAATGGTGGGGCCTTCTGTAGAGACCGAGCATGGCCACCAAGGAGCCGGGTTCGCAGGGTCGGGAGGCCTGTTCAGGAGGCAGGCTGATCTGCAGCCACTGCCCAGCGAGGGGGGAGATGCCAGGGATCCGAGGGCTGACGGGGTGTCAGGAGGAGCCATATGCCGAGAGGGCTACGTGGGGTCCAGCCGGATGACTCAGCAGACCAGGGACACAGAGCTTCAGAAAGGGGCTGCAGAAGGAACCGTGGAGACGCTGAGGCAGGGGAAGAGCCTCCCAGAGTGGAGGGTGGAAAGGAGACCGGGCAAGAGTGAGGAGGACAGGTGGGGGCCGGGCAGGTGTGCGGGCCGCAGCCCAGGAACCAGGAGAAGCAGGTTTTCAAGAAGAAAATGGCCGGCGAAGCCACACGATGCACCGATGTCCAGCAGGGCAGCACTGGAGAGGGGAAGGGTGCTCATTCTCCCCAAAATACCCTCACGACAGCAGAGGCTTGACCTCAGTGAGCCCAGGAGCCAATGGGGGCAGAGGTCAAGGGAGGTAGGTGGGTGGGAAGGTGGGCACCTAAAGATTGTATTAAGGAGGAAATTGGGATGGATGGGTGGTTGGATGGATGCACAGACACATGGAAAGATAGACTAGCAACAGTCTAAACCCCACTTGTTAAGTCACTCTTCTAAGCCCTTACTGTATTATCTTCATTTAACTGTATGTGATGTATTATTATTATCATTATTATTATCCTAACCTAAAAGCACACCTTCTCATTGCCCTATCTTTGTGAAAAGATTTAATGTATGACATTTTCTCTTCCATACATATTTTAGAATAAGCTTAAGTTCCAAGAGAAAAACGAAGTTAGGCTACGTGGAATTAAATGTTTAGATTCACTTAGGCAGGATCAGAATCTTAGAGTGAGTCTACCCTTCCAAGAATAGAGTAGACCTCACCGTGTACTCCATTTTCTCTCATATCTTTTAATAATACATCAGAATTTTCTATGTGATGACGGCCTTGTATGTTTTGTTAGATGTTTTCCAAGCTCTCTAACCCAGTGACTGGGTCTTTTATGCCACTGCAGCTCGTACGTGGTCATTCCCAGAGCGTAATATGCCGTGGGTCCCCGGGGATTCGTGCTGGGCCCCGCGGCCTGGGCCCCGCAGCCTGGGCCCTCCGAGCTTTGCCTGCGCACGCCTCCGACTGATTCTGGTTTTCCGTAGATGCTCTTCGACTCTCTGGGTAGACTCATTCGTAAATAAGGACAATTTTCTCTCTTCCTTTGTAATCCTTTGCGCTTTTCTCTTTCTTAGTAATTTTTATGTCTCTCATTTCTCATTCTGCTTATCTCACTGTGTGCACAGGACCCTCCAGTAAAACGTTACACAGCACGCACTCGGGCCTGTTTGTAACATCGCGGTGACGCCTCTAACAGATCCCCATGGGTACAGAGCTTATTGTAACTTTTTTACAATAAACACTCTTTACCCAATTAAGGCGGCTTCATTTTTACTTCTATTTTTCCCTATAAGTTATCATGAATAGGCACTGAATTTTATTCAACACTTTTTTTTTCAATGCCAAATGATAAAGCCATGCCTCTTGCTCCTTCAATGCTGAGTGTGGAGTGGCTTTGGTGAATGATCTGATGCCGAACCATCTCTGTACTTCCAGAGTAAGGTGCTGCCGTCTGAAGTTTGTTTAAAAATTGAAGCCCACTCCCCTAGCCCATTACAAAACACGGTGTTGCTGTCAGGAGTGTCTCTGCACTTGCTAAGAGGCGCCGCCTGTCTTCAGGATAAAACCACGCATCCGATCATGTCCTGTCCCTCCTGTTTGAAAGACTTTCGGTGGCTGTCTGTCGTCTGCTGCAGACAAGGACTTCGCTGCAAGGCACGCAAGGTTCTTCGGGGCGGGACCCTCCCACCGCGCCTCCCAGGTCTCTGCTCATCTCCGGGCCCTTTGTTCACTCGCTGCACTTGACCCATCACCAAAGCCTGCCGCTGCGCTTACCGCTGTGTACACACACACACACACACACACACCGGTACACGGTTTGCATTTGTAATGCACTCTGCGCGTACACACAGGCGCTCACAGAGCGTGCAGTTCAGCTCGGCCCCAGCGTCTCTCGTCTAGATGGCTGCCCCGGCTCCCAGGCTCCCGGAGCAGTTCGCGCAGCGATGCTGCAAAACACAGATTAGTCCGCGGCCCTCCGAGAGCCCTCCGCCGGCCCAGTGTCGGCTGCGGCCCGCTCACACCCCTCCCGGGAGCCATTGTTGACACTCGGAAACTTTACAAGGCAGTTGTTAACCTGGCGTCAGCTTGAAATGGACCGTGGGGGGACTATTTGGTCTTTGGGGAAATGGCAAGTTCTCCAATCAGCGAGCGTTTTCAGAAAGCCCGTGGTCCCGGACACCACTGAATGGAGTCCTTCGCTGCTGCGAGGTGCAGGTCGCAGCCCGGGCCCCGACCTCACTCCGCTTTGTGCCCTGGCAGCCCTGCAGGCCCAGAGCTCGTGGGGGATCCCCTGCCTTGGCTCTGCCTGCCCCTTCCGTTCCCAGCCCACGTGCGCCGCCCCCGGGCCCAGTCTGTCCCGCGGAAGCGCTCACAACCTCTCTTCCCCGGACGGGTGTGGAAGCCCGTGTCACAGGAGGCCCGGCCCAGGTTTCTGGGTCTGTGTGCCCCTTACTCTGCACGCTTCATTGTTCATCTGGTCCCCGTGGGCAGTCCATGTCTGGCATGTGACATGTGACAGGTGCAACATAAACGTTTGCCCTGCTGAGAACCGAGTAAATAAAATACCTCCTGCCTTGTTTTGAGTACCAGGTTTCCTGCCGCTCACCTGCTTCCCAGCCCTGAGCTTCCTGCCATCTCCCCAGCCTGCCCCTTAAAAAGAACTGCATCCTGCCACCACTTCAGACCCCGCCCCCTGCCACATAACCGAACTTGGGGTCAACCGGGTCAACCGTGAGAGCAGAGAGAACCCAGACTGGGGGGGGGGGGGGGGGGTTGGGGGGCTGGTGTTTCTTCCCACCTGGCAGGAGAGACCTCAAAAAACTACTCCGCAAAATTGTTGCAGGTTGTTCCAGCTACCTCCCTCAACTTCACAAATGCCCCCCACATTTGGCGGTTGAAAAGAGCCTCTTTATTTAGCTACGGTTTTGTGGGTCGGGACTTCAGGATGGCGGGGACTGGCAGCGCCACTCTCCACGTGTGGTGTCATGTGGCACAGTTGGGGGGGCAGCACTCCCCCCACTTTGGGCACCGTGGTGTCCTTTGCTTCTGTCTCTACATGACATTCACCTGCCAGGGCTTCTCCAGGTAGCCCGGGCCCCTCACAGCACGGGGACCCCGGGACGGTGAGCCCTGGTACACCGAGGCTGACTTCCGGGAAAACGTGGTGGACACCACCAGCCGTCCCAAATCTGGCCCAGAGCGAGCAAGCATGGGAGTCCCACCTGTGGACCCTGGGGGGCGTGGGCCTGGGGGGACTGGTGTCGACTCTGCAGCTGAGCTGGCCTGGTCACCATCGGCAACTGGGTTTGACTGCATTTGACATAATTAGATGTATTAGAATCTACGTCAATACTCTATCTTCTTAAAAAAAGAATTTTGGAATTTTCTTTATGTACAGAGAGTTGAAAATTATAAGTCCGTTTCATTCGTCATGTTAAACAATGTATGTGGAAGGGTTATTGCATTGACTTCATAGACCTAATGAGCTTATTAAGCAGAATAAACATATTGAACTACCGACGTACAGAATAAGTTTTACATAGTCATTTCTGGTGACAAGGAGAAATAATAAAGCTATTAAAGACACATTAATAGGTATGCAGGATAAAAACAATCCAAGCTACGTAAAATTGATGGCTCCGAGGTAAAAACCCAACAGAAGGTACAGAAGACAATTGAAAGGTAAAAGACAAGGAAATTCCCCTACGACATAGAAGCTGGGAAACAT
The DNA here is from genome assembly GCF_004126475.2 of Phyllostomus discolor. Taxonomy (NCBI): domain Eukaryota; kingdom Metazoa; phylum Chordata; class Mammalia; order Chiroptera; family Phyllostomidae; genus Phyllostomus; species Phyllostomus discolor. Next base: position 136,900,169 of record NC_040909.2, read on the forward strand.
GAAGGTCGACCTGAACATACACCTCAATCCCTCCACTCCGTAGGATACCCTCTCGGGTCTATCGATCTCCACCATAGAACAGTTTCCCAGGCAGGAAAAAAATAAGTGACAAAGACAGACAAAACATCAGGCAGCACCTGAACCTCTTCAGATCAATAGTGAATGTCACAAAGCAATGGAGTAATGTCTACAAAATTCCAAGGTAAAAAGTTTAAGCCAAGAAAATGATTAAATTAAAGATAAGGTTGCCAAACTCACGGCCAGTCCTCTCATTGCTGGCTAACCACAGCAGATTTTTTCCGGGCAGCACTGTGCCCATCGGCCCAGGAAATGGGTCCCAGTTGATCCAAGGTGGTGACGGCAAATATAAGGGGTGGACGAGGTCGGGGGTCTGTGGCTCCCTTCCGGTCACTGAGACCGAGGAAGAGTCTGACTGAACTTCTAAGAAAAGTTCCCCTCCCAAGACTGGCAAGGGAGAAGTCCCTTTACCACTGCCCTTTTGATTCTTCTCCTGGAAGCTGTGATGTGAAGACAGGTGCCTTGGAGCTTCAGCAGCCACTTTGCAACCATGAGGGAAGAAGCCCTCAATACATGGGGGTGGCAGAGCACACAGGCTGAGGAGCCTGGAGTTTAATGGCATCCTGTGACTATGAGAATCAATACTGGGACTGCTTGCTTCTGGGCTTCTTCTTAAGTGACTCATATGTCTTCACATCTGAAGCTACCATTAGTCAGCTATCTGTTTACTTGTCACTGAAGTTATTCTAGGCACATTCCTCCCATTAACAGCATGCTTTGCAGTGCAGTTAAATCTAAGCTCCTTGTTGGGAGGGGGGGCAGGCATTTTTTATAGATTCGGTGTACTGATGTCTCTCCAATGCCTAACACAGTGCAGTATCAGAGTAGGTACAAAAATAAATATTTGTCGAATGAATGAATGGCAATGGGAAGCAAAGCAAAACAAACATGTTTTGTGTAGGAATTTAAATAGTAGAAGCATCCGCACAGGGGAATTGTCTTAAAATTTCTTTAGAATGATCACTCCAACCAAGCGAGCGAGCAAGCAGCCGGCTTACTAATTCAAAATCCATCATCCGTCATCATGGTAACAGGCAGGGATGTGTCAAGAGAACCGAGTGACTGGTTAATAATGTCCCGTCCGGGCCACACGCTCCAATGACAAGGGTCAGACCGCACAGACCGGCAGCGCTGCGGGGTTCTTGCACATTTCACATGCGCTGCGGCTGCTCCAAGTCACTCACGTGCCTTAGAAATAAAGCCGTTCTGAGCCATCAATTTGTGCCGTGTCTGCACGTGCTCAGGGTCCTGGGTCTCAGTTCCTATCATGGAAGAAAAGCTAGAGGGTACATTGAGATGACACAGGACTGGGACTAAACCCTCTCGCTTAATTTTTAGACAAACTAAACCCTCTCTTGAGCTGATAGGCCTGCACTCCAGAAATTTTATTTTTCCAGAGCGGAGCAGGACTCGGGGAAACCATCCTCTAGGGCGCCTTCTCGGGGCTCCCTGTGGCCCGGAGGCGCGGTTCTCGGCCACGGCGGCTGCTCTCCGGCCCATCTCCGTGCGCCGGGAGATGCATCCCCAGTAATTGGAGCTTAATGACCATGAAATGACGGATGGACTTCCAATGATGCACTTTGTAAACAGCATGGGGAAAGTTCAAGGTTACCTTCCAGGAAAGCATCCCTCTTGCTGGCATTCTGATGTTTACTTAAAGTGCTCGGCGGGATCTTGCCTGCTTCCCGGGCCCCGCTCTGTGCCCCGAGGCCGACCTGAACATGGGGCATCCATCCACAGTGGCGGTGCATCCACGGGCCGTGCGGGAGAGCGTCAGCAATGGCCGCAAAGTCCTCCCTTCCCCACATTTTTGCCACGTGGCTTCACTGGTCTTCCCGTCAAGACATGGACTCTGTCTCTCCACCTACCCCTCCTTCGTCAGCGCCCAGAGTCTGAGCTGGCTGATGACTCAGCTTGACCTTTAGAATGTAGCAAGAGTAACGTCGTGGGAGCTCCCAGCCAGGGCGAGAAAAGGCTGGAGCCTCTGTCCTTCCGTAGAAGCCCGGGAGAGGCCACACAGAGCAGGCCTGGACCGGCGTCTGGAGGACGGAGAGAGGGGCCCGGCTGAGAGCCAGCCCCACCTCCAGGCATGTGAGCGAGGCCAGCAGAGACTCTCCTGCCCCCTCCCCACCCCCAGTGACTGTCGGCTGACTGAAACCACATGGACAAGCTCAGGAGAAGCCAGCGGAACGGCACCACGGGGCCCATGCCAAACGGCTGACCTCCAGAATCCTGCGTTCCCAGCCATTCCCAGGGCCCGGTGGGCCGGGGCCTGCGGCTGCGTCCCTGCCAAGGGGAGCCACAGGCTGCTGCTGCTGCATCCGGGGGCTCCTGCTGCCACAGAAACGGCGGGCGCAGGGCCTGGTGGGCCTCTGGACTGTGGGGACAGTGCGGTCTTCACTTGTCCACGTCGCTTTGACCCCATCTGCAAGCCGCACAAGGGCTGCTCCGTCTGACGAAGCACCGGAGGGAAAGGCTGTGTCATTCCAGGGCTTTGGCCCTCGGGCCGTGTGACCAGCAGGCTGGACGGGACTCAATTCTCTCCGGGAGAGGCAGGAGATTTGCACAGCCCTGGGCCACCCCACAGAGGAACCACAGCACCGCCCTGGGGAATGCAGACGGCAGCTCGGCCGCCCTCCTCAGACCCTGCTCTGTGGAGAGTCGCTGGCTTCTTGCAGGCCTGGCGGCCAGCAAACACTGGACCATAAGGCGCCAGAGTGCCGGGCAACCCGAGGGGCCCACGTGACGGCCCCTCGGCACTGGGGACGGTCCAACGCGGCACGGTGTCAACTCCGGCGTGCTCCACAGCCGTGGGGCAGACACGGCACGCACGAGGTGGGGCCGACAGGGTCTACAAGCTCAGGTTCATGCATGAGCAAGGGGCTCTGACCCCCGCAGCTCCTTCTCTTGCTCTGTGGCCTCCTCTGTCTCATGGTAGCCCCTGTGCCTCGTGGGGAGGTCCCTGTGACCAGTGAACAAAGGGAGAAACCCTTCCAGCCTTGTCCACAGAGAGCTCCCGACGAGACTCCGGGGCCTCCCGAAGCGGACGGAGCCGGCACAGGCAGGAGCCGCCCTGAAGGACAATAAAAGCCGTAAAGGGAGGCCCTCGCCCCGCCGTGGCCGGAACCGTGAGCAATGCACCTGCTTACCCAAGACAGAGCCCAGCGGGGGCCCCGTCCCCGCCGGCTCACGACCCCCCACGAATGGAGAGTCGGGGGAACCAGAGAGCAGGACGGCCGGGGACTGAGGACAAGGAGGTCCGGGGGAGGGGTGTGTGGACGGACCTCTCGGCACGGGCGCAGCTGTGACGACGCCCGTGTCATGTGTGGTGCTCGGGGGTGGGGGGCAAATGGGACGTTATTGCTAATGCGTGTGGGGTTTCTTTGAGGGTGATAAAAATGCCCTAAAACTCCAGGGAAGTGGTGGCTGTAGAACTCTGCGAATGCCCTAAAAACCACTGAATTATATGCGTTCAAAGGGTGGATTTTATGAAACATAAATTACATCCAATAAACGCACTCTGTCTGAAAAACAAAGCGGGCCATCTGCTTCCTGCTGGGACCCCGACTGCTAGAGGCTGGAATAACAGCTGTCTCGGTCTGTCTGGTTTTACGCCGGGTCGCACCCCCGGGAGTCATTCCCGACCCCGCACCACACTCCGCGGGGCCGTCATAAGAGATAAGAGGTATCACAGAGGGTCAAGTCCACCGTCTCAGCCTCGTGGCACAAGTGCAGGCTGATTTCACACAATCTAAGCCATCTAAAATAATTGCCGACACAGCCACCCTTCCGCGGGCACGCGTGCTGGGCCAACAGGGCTGCAGAAGGGGCTATGCTGTGCGGTGTCGCAGAGAACCGGGCGCCAGGGGTGTCTTTTCTTCCCTCAACACAAAAGATCAAGCCACGGTGTGCAGGCTGAGGCGAGGGTGCAGGAGGGACCCCGGGTGGGCCGCACCAACGCTTGCTGGGTCCCCTACAGGGGGACCAGCTGGGAGGCCCCCGTGCTGCTGGCTGAGGGGCTCCCCTGCACTTCACGGTGGGGGCTCTGTGGACTGTGGCAGGAAGCCCAGGTGACAGTGACCTGGGGGGTCCCTGGAGAAGGCATGTGGTCTGCTGCCCGCTGCTCACTGGCTGGGTGACCTGGGGCAGGTCTCCGGTCCCCTCAGAACCTCAGTGCCCTTCTCTGCCACTGCAGTGAGTACAGGCACCCTTGGGGAGCTGCAGTGGGGCACCCACATGCGGGGTGCCCGGCGCACCGTGGGAGTCTCGCTTCCAGGCCTCTCCAGCACCGAGGCCGGGAGACCAGAAACTAGGTCACCGGCAACCGAACTGAACTCGCATCGGCGCCGGCATCACCGGGGAACGGGCTTGCAGCAGAGGCGCCTGGGGCCACACCCAGGTCAGGAGGGCGGGAACAAGCGGGGACAGGAGCTGGGGGTGAGTCTGCGGACCAGCCGCCGGGGGAGTTCTGATCCTCAGCTCACCCCTCAGCCGGCCGGGAGTGGAAGCCGCTGGTGCGACGAAAGAGGCTCCGGGCCCGGGCCCCAGCCGGCGCCGAGGTCACCTCTGCAGAGGTCTATTTTGAGATCCACCTCGGGCCTCTGGCAGAGTCCAGGCGGATTACACGGAGGCCTTCCCCTCCTTCTCTCTGCCGCCTAATCTAATTATCCCCACGGCCAGATGTGGCAGGCTCCTCGCAGACCCACTTAACCGTCTCCAAAGGCACCTTGGAGTATCCAGGCCTTCCCTGACCGTCCCTGCCGCCTCTCGCCGGGCACCTTGGCCCCTGGCGCTAGCCCCCACACCACTTAGCAGTGAAGCTCCCTTCTGCCGAAGTAATCGGATTACGGGGCTCTGAAGAGCAGACCTTCACGGTCAAATCCTGGTCCCTGGAGGAAAGGAAACCCACCCTCTTAGCCTCCGGCAGGGTCGGCCTCCTAGGCACGACAAAACCTTCCCTGGCAGCCCCACTGCGGAGCGCTTCTGGGCGCCTGCGTCTCTCCAGGGAGCTTTGAAAACGGATGGAGGCAAAGGTTTCCTCCCCGGAGAAATGCACCAGGGTGCGCTGATTCATATCCCACCTCCAGAGTTCAGGGTCCCTTGGAGACCATCCCTGGGACCCCTGGCCCTACTGTGTGCCCTCGGCAGCTGTCGTGACCCATCCGGGCCCCGTCCCCCGCCACGACAGCTTTCCTATTGCCTTCCACACCTTTCCCCATTCCGGAATTTTCTTTCTAGAACAGTCGGTGGGATCTTACTTCGGCCGTACATCCTCACTGTGGTCTCTCCCCTTCACGTCTGCCCACCTCCTGCCCCGTCAGGAATGCCTCGGTCTGTCACTGTCCGTGCTGGACGGGTCCGAGGGGTGGGTTTTTGTTGAGGGCTCTGGACAGTTCAAGGGCTCCCCTCCCCACCCACCTGCAGGCAAACCAGGCATCCCCAGAACACACAGAACTAAGAAATCAGCATCAACCATACGGATCGAGGAAGAGAAAACTGTATTTCAGGCATGGCTGACACACCGTGGAACCCACAGACCTGCCCTCGGCCCCGGCACCTCGCACACAGAGCGGAGTCTGGGGACAGCCTGGCGAAGCCGCCCCCTCTGGCCTGGTCTGTGGGCCGTCCGCACCCCCCCCCCCCCCCCCCCCCCGTGACTTAGGATACGAGGTCCTGAGTGCCGTGCCTCTCCCCTGTCTGGAGCGCGGGCCCTCCCCGCCCCTGTACGAGCCCCACCGGACACATTCACACATCACAGGAGGAACCACAGGAAAGGGACCGAAGCCACTCCTCCCGCCCTTGGGTGGTCTCCTTGCAGGACCCTGGGCACCTTGCCTCCTCGGCGCCACCTCGCGGCCAGGAGGGGGAACAGACAGGCCTGGCTGCTGCCTCCCGCTGGCGAGCACGCCACACAGCCGGGGATCTGCACGCGGGGCGGTCCCTGCGGATCGCCCCGCGCGGTGCCCATCCTGAGTCAGGGCTGCCCTCCGGTCCGAGGCATTAGTTCCTGCCTGTCCGGCAAGCGGGGCCCTCCTCCTCCTCCTCTTCTGAGGACGGACCTCACCTCCTCCCCGCCCTCCTTTCCTCCACCGACAGCCGCGCTGGTGGCGATCCCTCAAGTCCTGGATACAGGGTCAGGCAAACGCGGGTCATGTGACCCGGGCAGCCAATCAGGACTCATCCCCAGGCACGGGGACCTGGGACCTGGAGAACAGTGAAGACCCCCCCCACCTCCCCACCTCCCCACCGCGAGGTCCAGGCTGGGACGTGCCTGCAGAGAGGGTGCAGACTGAGGCCACCCTGCGGAGAGCCGAGGGGGGTCGGAGGAGGGCGGGGAGAAGGGCAGGGCAGGCGGGAGGCTGGTTCCTCGAGCCCTTCCTGGACTCTCCGAGCTGCCCAGACGCCCCTCCAAGAAAATGGGGCAGAAATTTGAACAATCTGAGTCACTCGGATGTGGGATCCTAACATTGGAAAGACACCCATGGCGAACGTGAGGAGTTTAGCCATCGACGGGGTCCGGGAGCTCTCTGCCCACCTTCTGCACCCAAACCCGGGACGGACTGTCGTCCCTGGCAACGCGCGGAAGGACACGGCGGGCGCGCCCATCAGCCCGGCTCGCCCGGACCGTCTCAGGCTGCGGGCCCGGCGTCTAGGACAGCGCCTGGCCCGTGGCATGGAGCCAGGACACCTCTGTCAGCGAGCAAATGTGCAGAGGACTCGGATTTTGAGAGGGATGACCTGAAATCACATCGAAGCTGCACCACTTAGCCGCTCGGTTCTCCTTGGGGAAACAAAAATCATTTTCTGAGGCTCACTGTCTCTGCTGGCACTGGGGGAGTGCTTTGTTGAATCAGTGGATCAAACATTTGTGCGGTGTTCCTCCAAGAGCCCCTGCGTGTAATCAGTGTCCTGTGAGTGGGTGACCTGGCGCCCTTCTTTCCCAAGGCTCAGGTAACTTACCCCCAACGTGGGGATATAAGCACGTTGCCCTTTGGAGTCTGTGACTTTCTTTTATGGTATATTCATCTATTCGTCCTGTCATTTGGTGGGGGGGGGGGGGAAGCCTCCGTGAACGTGGTCCACACTCCGGCCCTCCCTCTCCGCAGCGGAGACGGGAAGACTCCTACAAGTAAGTGTGTAGTCAGGGGATACCCCGAGGCGGGCCTGCTGCACTGGGGACACGTCTCTGAAGGTCACGTCAGTCGCCTCCTGGGAAGGACGTGAACTGCCAGCAGGTAACCCCTTTGCTTGCAGAGCACTGGCGGGTCTGCCCAGGTGGGTCTGCCCAGGTGGGTCTGCCCAGGTGAGGACAGAGAGACACGGTGATCTCTGCCTGACACAGGAGGGAGGCCTTCATCAGGGCATGGGGCACAGGGTCTACAAAGAACGGGGGACTGGGGGGCTTGGTGGGCCCCAGGGAGCAGGTAGAGAGAACAGAGGAAAAGCCCTTAACACTGCCCCGTCCAGAAGGGGCCCAGGTGCCAGGGAGAAGCCCTCCCTCTGCCCCTCCGAAGGGCGGGCTCCAGGGAGCCGGGTGGAACGCCTGAGGCGACATGCGTCCTTCGCAGAGGGGAGAGGTTTATTTGTGCACACTCACACGTGCACACGCAGGCGTGAGCGCTGAGAGAGGTGGTGAGCTCCCCAGGAAGGGAGGCGTGGCGGCGGGGAAATGGGCCCTGAGGGGGTCCGCTGCCTCTGATCCGCCTGTTTCAAAAGGAGAAAAGCCGATTCGTGGATATAAGCCATGTGCCGTGGGGCGTGTGTGCCCCTCCTCCATCTCCCCCGGGAAATCTCCATCCAAGGCTTTTCCACAGGGGGCTGATGCTGGGCAGCAGCACGCTGCCCCTGGTTCTCTGTCCTGGTGGGGATGGGAGACACCCGCAGGGTGCCCGTGGGAAGAAGGTGGCCCTAACGGGCTGCCCTGTGTCCCCCTGTGTCCCCCTGAAGTTTGTAAGCTGCAGCCCTAAGCCAGGACTTCAGAATGTGGCTGTGTTCCGAGGCGGGGCCTTTGAAGACGCGGTCGGGTTCAAGTGAGGCCGTCAAGGTGGCTCCTCACCCAACCTGACCTTTGTCTTTAGAGAAGAAGAGACTGGGACACAGAAAAGACCATGTGAGGACACCGGGCTGGGGCAGCCGTCTGCCAACCTGGGAGAGAGTCCTCAAAGGACACCAACCATCTGAGACCTTGATCTTGGGCTCCTGGCTCCCAGCGTTCCGAGAAGTACTTTCGGTTGCTTAAATCTCCCCCAGCCTGCGGTGTTCCGTGACAGCAGTGTCAGCAGATGCATGCAGAGACGGGGCATCTGTGCGGCCTGGGCTGCTTCTCGGGGTGACCACGGGCTTGGGGAGAAGAAGCGATTGTTCCCAAGGCCTTTAACTGGCTGTGCCCGACTCCAATGCCTGGGTCGTGCCTGCTCCCCTGGACCGTCTCTTCCGGGCAGAACACCGCAGCTCCAAGTGGGGTGGCTCAGTGGGCTGCATGTGGGCCCACAAGGCCAGAGGTCACTGGTTCGATTCCCAGTCAGGGCACATGCCTGGGTTTCGGGGTTTGGTCCCCCATTTGGGGAAACCAATCAATATTTCTTTCACAGGTTAATGTTTCTTTCCCTCCCTTTCTCCCTCCCCTTCTATCTAAAAAGAAGTAACTTCTTTTTTAAAAAATGCAGAATAGCGTACTTGCTATCGGGAATAAGAAGAGCTGAATCCCAACCCCGTTACTCTCTCAGCAAGCATCCCTTTCCTACTTAAATACCGCTGTTACTGGAGAGCTCACTACCTCCCAGGCCATCTCCAAGTGTGCACATTTGAGTTTGTAAAGAGAAATATTGCTTAAAAAGAAAACACAAATGTTAGACTGTCCACGCCTTTCTCCACAGTTCTCTCTTTGGAGCCGTGTGAGAAGCATCTCTTTGTATCTCCAGGACGTACGTCCTGGCTGCTCTGTTGGAGGGCAGCCCCCGTGACACCTGCTCGAGGCAAACACCACACTATCGTGACAGCATCTTCACACCACAGCTATTCCCAAGCGCCCCCTTGTTCCGTTAAAACCAGGCTAACCAGGAGTCGCCTCGTCCAGTGAGCAAATCCGTCTTTCAGACATGGACGAGCATGGCTCGAAAGAAGTATGACTTGGCATCTTCCACGGCGCACAGGCCCAGGAAATTATCCACCAGCCGTTGGGGCCAGAGACATATTGGAGCGACCTGGAGCCAGGACTCGGCCGCCGGTGCGCGGAGCCGCGGAGTCCGCAGCACCATCTGTCCCCTGGAAATGAGAGCACCTGGGGGCCGGCTGGCCGGAGGACACGCCGCGTCTCTGAGCAGAGCCGCGAGACTGGTGCCCACAACCCCTGTGGCGGGCGGGGGCCGGGCGGCCGAGCTCCACGCACCGCAGCGGGGACCGGGGAGCCGCTGCACGGCACTAGAGTTCCTGGGGGAGCTGGCTCTGGTCTCCCGTTGGACGGCGAGGAGGGACATGTGGCACCCTCCCCGTCCTTCCCGGGCCGCGGCTGCCCTCCCCTCAGCCCGAGAGTCCAGTCCTTTCGAATCAGCGTCAAGGCCACGTCCAGACGCCTGCCAAGGAGAGGAAGGACAGACGGTGCTCCCGGAGCCAAGTTGGAACCCGAGGAGGCCGGTGGCCACAGGGATGATGGAAGAGGCACAGGGGCGTTTGAGCAGATTCAGCAGAAAGCACCAGAAGGCGCGACCTGGGACCACAGGATTTACCGGGAAGGGCCAGCGGTGCCAAGAGGGCAGCGTGAGTGACAGCGCCGCGGGCGTCTGAGGAGCGTGACGTCCGTGGCGGTTAGGTGCCGCTCGGGCTGCCTGCGGGAGACGCGCCTCTTGGAGCACTTGCGAGGGGTGTGGAATTCCCTGCGTTTAAACGCATGCAAATATGCAGAGAGCCTCTGAAGGGAGGGGCAGTCGAGAGTCTCGGAGAACTGGCTTTAATTAAATTACCCCGTCAGGTGGGGCTGAATGGCTCCTCCGAATGCGCTGAACGCTTACTAGTGAGTGCACAAGGGCGTTTTTCTCTCGTAAGAGCCATGAAAAGGATGAAACGCCTTGACACACTTAGAATATGTGAACACAACCTGTGGAAGGAGAAACCACATGATGAAAACTAGGAAGACCACCCCCCCCATACACACACACGAAAATGTCACGGAAAGTGGTCGGCGGGCCAGCGGCAGGCCTGAGTGGGGAGGGAGCCGTGCGGGGGGGCCGCAGAGGCACGCGCCCCGTGACACGATCCTTAGCTGTCGTCCAGTCAGCTTACATGCCCACCACCCCCACCGCTCCCACCGCCCCCACCGCCACACCCACGAGGGCCCTGACATTGGTCCAGGGGAGAAGTAAACGGAGGGCACGCGCCAAGAGGCTTTGAAACAGAGGACCGTGGGGCGGGTGGGACGCACCCTTCCGGGTGGCAGGGAGCAGACCCGCCGCCACCGTCCGTCCCGGGGGTGCGGCGTATACACAGAGGGACTCACAGGGTGGTCATGCACCCCAGTGCCCTCGAGGCTCTACAGTTGCAAGGCAGTGCTGAACGGGGGCCTCTGGGAAGGGCCAGGCTGTAAGCGTTGAGGCCTGGGAGGCTGACGAGGGCAGCGGCCAGCACCCAGCTCTGCGGCCACCAGGCGGAAGGCGGCACGGAGGACAACACAAAGAGACCGGCCACGCCCGCCGCGGCCCTGCTCACAAAGACTCGGTCCGGCCCACGGCGGCAGTCGGCCACCCTGAGCCCGGAACAGAAGCGGACTGCCCCGCATCTAGGATTCAGAGCGAACAGGCCCAAAAAGCCACGGAGCTGAGAACTTCCCAGACCTCGGCCGGTAGACCGCGCTGGTAGACCGGCGGGGAGAAGCCCACGGATCTGCAGCATCGCCCACCCAGGGCGCAGCCCGCATCTCCACCCGCTGCCGGGCTGGGCCAGCGCTCGGCTCTGACAGCCCGTCATGCGAAGCCTGGGCCCCGGAAGGAACCGCGAGCCTCCTCTCTCACACGGAGAGCCGGTTTCCATGGCAACGGGCCTAGTTTTCTTTGCGAGAAGATGGGGTTCCATGTGGAGGAGGACCCCGGAGGCCCGGCGGGGCCTCTGCTGGTCTCCGGCCGTTCTGGGAGCCGACGACGGGCTCATTCGCAGGCCCCAGGCGAGACCAGCTGAGGCCGGACGGAGCCCCCGACTGCCTCTCGGGGCCCAGCCGCCACCCCCGCCCCCGCCCGGACCGCGGCCTCCCGCGGTCAGCACCCAGCGCCCGGCCAGGCTGCTGCGCTCGGAGATGGCTTGCATGCAGCCACAGCCAACGGGGGCCCTTCCGCCTTTGGACGCGTGAAACAAACATATTTTATAACGCGGCCTTCCCAGGGGAAGGACAGTCAGGCAATCCACTGTGCTTTCGCTGATACATTGGAGGTTTGTTCTTAGGGCCTCCTGGCCTCGCCGGGTTCTTCAGTCTCGAAATCCGACTTGATCGCACGCATCGACTCGCACTGAACCCCACGGGGACGCGGGGACACGTTTGGGGACCTAACCCACCGGAGTCTGTTCTCAGAGCGAGATCATTTTTGTTGTGGCCACGGCCACGCCGCATGGCCCCTGACACTGCATCCACCGGCTCGGACCCGTGCGAGAACAAGGAAGCCGGCCGGCGTGGAAAGGGCGTGTTTGGACGAGGAAAGGAAATGGTGGTGGAGTGACCTGTGCGACATAGTTTTCCAGTAGTTCCCATGAGACACGAGAGAGGACGTTAGGTCCCCGTGTGGCGATGAGAAGCGAAGGCGTGCACTGGTCCCCGGAACCTGTCCTGCAGCCTCCACGGCCGTGCCCATGGAGGTCAGCCCTCAGCCGCTCCACTGTGATGGGCAAACACGGGAAACAGCCCCCGTGGCCGCGGACGGGAGAATGGAGAGGCACCTGTCGGTCTGTGCACCGGCGACACGCCACTTAGAATGAGGAGGCACGGCTACTGTGTTGTGGCACGCAGCACCACGGGTGAATCTCAAACCCCTGCACCAAGGGGAGCACGGCAGATGCATGCCGCCGTCTCCAAAACTCGCCATGCCGGCAGAAGGTGGACCTGAGGTTGGCTGGGAGCGGAGGGAGGGAGGGAGGGAGGGAGGGAGAAGGGGAGGCAGCGATGAGAACTGACTCAGGGAACTCCCCCGTGGGGCTTGGGGCGGAGGCAGACGGTGCAGGTGCCGGTGGGGACAGGCAGGAAGGCTGGGCGCAGAAACCTGGGGAACCTCTCTTCTTACTGCTTCTGTCTTTCAAACTGGACGCGACACCGTCACCTGCGAGGGAGGCTGGTGGGGAGGCTGGGGAGGCCTGAGCACAGAATCGGGCTGCCACACGGACAGAGGGACAGTGACCACGCAGGGCCAGGGGTGACGATGCAGGAGCTACGTGACAGGCCACACCTTAGAGTTCACGGGCACCGCAGAGAGTGGGGGTCTGGGGCAACTCCTGCCTTGCCAAGCTCTGCAGGTGCAGGCGCAGAGTAGGGGAGAGCTCTTGTAGGGGCTTGGGGGTCACGAAGGCAGGTGCTCACTGTAGGAGGCAGGGGCTCTAACGACAGGGAGGGGCTGGCCCTGGTGAGAAGGCGACCACAGAAGCCACCGGAGAAAAGAGAATGGGGAAAGCAGAGGCCGTGGAGCCCCCGGGCCTGACTGTGACCTTGACATCTTCACTCACTCTCTGCGAGGCACTGGATGCTTTACTCAGCCTCCCGGAGCCTCCGTCCTTTACCTGGGAAACAGGGGCGACAGTCCTTCCTTCCCCCAGTCGGGTGTGGGGACGAGCTCAAACCCCGCACCGAACCGGCCTGACCGGCATTAACCGACCGGTTCCCGTGCACCACAGTGCTTTGTCTGTATTATCTCGGTCGGCGCACACAAACACCCCGTCGGGGCGGGCACCTGACGCTGGCCCCCTCCGGCTCGTAACCCCAGGGAAGCTCTTCCCTCGCTGTTCGTGTGGCTCAGGCCAGTCTGCAGGGAGACAAGGAGAAAGGTGACCGCGGACCAGGCAGCGTGGGGATGGCACGGAGGCAGAGGCACCTCAGGGCGGGAGGGACAGGGGATATGAGGAGGCTGTGTTCCCAGGAACAAGGCGCACCAAACCGTCTGCTCCGACCAAGAGCAGAGGGGCCCGGCTTAGACCCAGGCGTCCGTCTGGGCACCTGGGAGTCCCGACACTGGGACTTTGGGGCAGGCTGTCACTTCCTGAGCCCCACAGGGGTGCAGAGGGGATGGGATGGCACAGTGAGGTCCATGTGAAGACACCCAGAATGGCACCTGTCGCAGACGGGGAGCAGCCAGGGGTCAGACCCCCGTGCAGTCACCTGGGAGCTCACATCCCCCCCATTGCCGCAGAGGAAGCCAGGCTCCAGCCCCCGGGACAAGCAGGACAACGGGCAGAAAGAAGTGGGCGTGCGGTTCCTTCTGCAGCAGCAGCTTCAGCCCTCGCTGCCCTCGTGCCCAGGGAACAAAGCCTCGTGGGAAACCGCGTGGGAGGGCTGGAAGGGGGCTGCCTCTCCTCCAGGGTCTCTTCCCTGCTTTCACACAATCTCGTAACTCAACACAGATCTCGAGCAATGGAAACTATCATTCACGCGGATCGATCAGAATGAGACGGAAGCAGGCCACGCTCTCATCTGCCGAGCTCCCGCGAGAGCGTACGGTGACCGGGTGGGAAGGAACCGCGTACACATAGGCCCCCTCTCATCTAAAATGAGCCCAGGCATTTCACCGTGGCATTTCATGCTCGTCTCCCGTAGGATCCAGAGCATGGCACACAGTTTTGTGTTAAGACACAATCGCCCATCCCAGGCACGCAGGGTCGCCCGTGAACTCCCTTCCTCGTGGCCCAGACTCTTCCGCGACCTCTTGTGAGACCCTGGGAGAAGGGAACGTGGTGCATGAATGACGTGTAATCAACAAACACGTTAAGTGCATCCGTAGCCGAAGCCCCCAGCCTCCTGGACACGGCCGCTGGTTCGTTCTGACGCGGGCGGAAGGGCGAGGGCGCATCGGCTCTGGCCAAAGCCGGGAGGACAGCGGTTCGGGCAGAAGGAGCGAGCCGGCAAAGGGGGGGGGCAGCATGACCACGCATGACACGCAGCCCACGGCAACTGCGCGGGTCCTTCTCCTCTTCATACTGGCTCCTCTCCCGGGGACACACGCAAGGGGGTCGAACAGTTGAATGTCTGGGCGTGCCCCTTCTAGAGCCCCAGCCCTCCCCACGGCCCCGGTCTTTCCCTCAACGATGAATGCTAGTTCCCTCTCTGAGCAAAGTAGGGAGGAAACCAGTGTGACGTGCACCCAGGACATCCGGGTGATGATGGGGGGGGGGTCCCAAAACACGGTCCCTACCTGCGTGACGATCGCAGCTCACAGCGATGTAATCTGGGGTCCCCAACACACGTCCCTAGGAGGACTCACGGGGCTCCTGGCTGAGGGGCGCTATCGCAGATGGACACAGAGAAGACCCGCAGAGGGGGTCCCCCTCTGTGCGTGGGGAAAACCCAGAGCAAACCGGGGCCATGCCTCCAAGAGCCTCTGCCCAGGGGAGACACGTGAGGGGCGCCCACTCCCCCAACGAGGGGACGCGGCCCACATGCAGGGCTGTCCACCAGGGAGGCTCGCCGGGGACTCGGGGCCCAGGGTGGTCACAGGCCCGGGCGCCGCAGCCACCCTACCTGGCAGGGGCCGAACTCTGGGCTGCCAGGAGGGGGTGGTGGGCTCAGCGGCCACCACGTCGTTTGTACGGCGGTCTAGGCACCCGCAGCCACCCCTCCCTGTTCTGGGAAGGCTCCCCTGAAACCCAAGTCCCCCTCTGCAGCCAAGGACTGGCCTTGCAAGGGAACGGGATAATGTTAAAATGAGGTCTGCTTCTGTGTGCTCTTATGATTCTTTTTTGAGAGAAAAAGACAGACCCATGGAAGAAATACAAAACAGCGCTGCCCCAATGTGAACCAAACCCGCAGACTCACACAGACTAGGGCTCACAAACACGGGATCTCACCCTGATTACCTGGGTCAGCTTCCGGCTTGGCCGGCGGGGCGCCGTCCCGAACGTCGAAAGGTCGCCGGCTGGACTCCAGGTCGGGGCACAGGCCTGGGTTGCGGGCTGGGCCTCCCCTCGGGCACGTGTGCGAGGCAACCACACACCGGTGTTTCTCTCCCTCCCTTTCTTCCTCCCTTCCCCTCTCTCCAAAAATAAATAAATGCAATCTTTTTTTAAAAAGTCTCCAAAGGTAAATTGTGATCATACTTGTACAATTCTAAGAATATACTAAGATGCACGCCTCTGCCCCTCGCACACCACATAAAACTGTCTTAACAAACTTCAGTGTATCGACAGTTTACAATCTCTTGTCTTACCGTAATTAAATCAGAAACCGACTTACAAGAGTAAAACACCGAGGAACCCCCAAAAGTGTGTGCTTTGAAATCACAGAGGAAAGAAATGGAGAATAAAAGAGTGCATGGAAGCAAGTGAGGTGTCCAACAACCTAGAAACAATAGTTAAAGAAATGGAGGAGGTAATGGGGAAGCCTGCTGAAAATTCAGGATTCGGAGTCCACCCGTGCTTTGTTCTGAAATCCCCTCCCTAGTTGCTCCCGTTGGTAAAATGGTATGACTTTCATGTTTATGCATACACTCAAAATGCTGTTAAATTTACTAAAATGGCGAGCCTCGTGCCATAAAGAGTGGGGCTGCGCATGCCTGCCGGGAATGCGTCATAGAGGTTATAAATCCCAGGAGGGGGTGGGTTATGACTTGTTCCCTGTCGTATCCCCATTCCGTGTGATGGGACCCAGGACAGGGGTACATATTCATGGAGCCCTGAAGTTGCATATGAAGTAAAACGAATCAGAAGGGAACCCTCAGGGGATCTCGCAGCATCAGACAGGACCGGATTATAATCCTGGTTCTGGAAGCTTCCGGCTGCTGAAGGCTGGGGAAGCTGAATTATCTCTCAGCTGTAGTTTTCGGTGACATAAAGTGGAAGTGACAATGGCTGCTCGGCCAGGATCTTGCAGGACTTAGAAATGAGGGCCACGTGCCAGCTGTGAAATTCTTGGGTCTCAGCCCCAGCCCCAGCCCCAGCCCCACCCTGCCAATGCCCTGCCCTGTGACACAGACCTGGGACCGCAGGGCACATGGCTGCTTGGCCGCCTGGTTCCACGACAAGCCTTGGCCGCAGGGACACTGGGGCAGGACCGTCGGCTGGAGGAGGGACCCGCCCCCACCCCTGTGCTGGCCCCCCAGGTCGGCTCCCCCACCCCCGCACTGGCCGCGCCCTGCCCTGCAGGTGGCTGAGTGCAGACTGCGGTTTCCGCACACTCGCGAGCCGGTTCCTTTGGGGCCCCTCACGCACAGAGCATCCGCCGAGTGGCCCCCCGCCATGGGGGGTGAGTTTCAGCTCCCCGACCTGTCCCCCAAATGTCCGAGTGTTAACATCAGTCATTCTGGGCTTTCCTCTTGGATTCCGGAGCCCCGCAGCGGCTAACTCTGGGGCACCCTAGGGCGCCCCTTCCGTCCCTTTGGTTACGTGACTGACAACGCTCGACTCCAAATGCTCTCTGTTCGAATAACCGACGTGGCCCTGTCCCCCGACCGGTCCCACCAGGACAGAGCGCTCGACGCCCAGACGTGACGGCCCACGGCACCGCTCACGGGGCGCTTTGCACGTCCGGTCGCGGAGGACCCCCAGATCCACACAGGAGGAAGTCCCCACGGGTCGTGCCCTGTTTTCAGATGAAGAATGAGGTCTACAGACTCGAATCCGTGCACCTCCCGGGGTTCAGCTTGGCCCCTCGTTCAGTGATATCCTTTCCAAAAGGTACCGGCGGGGGCGGCCACTCAGCTCACTACACCGGGCCACGGAGCAGTCTCCGGCACAGCCCTGGCGCCCCGGGAGCGTGATAAATGTTGGCTGGGTCTTAATCCACTTACACGTCTCGGCAGCCCCGGCTGGCAGTGGGCTCACACCCGCGCCGTTACGTCCTGGGCTCCTGGCAAAGGCCAGCCTCCCGCGGCCCGAGCAAGAAGAAAGGGAGCCAGCAGGACAAAGAGAGTGACCGTGGGATGGAGAGGGAAGTGCAGGGTGGGCAGGTCGACCCAGATGGCCAGGCGGTGACAGCAGGGCGTGGGGAGGGGACGGCGTGGGCTGCAGAGGGGTGCGCACAGGACGGATGGCTGCTCCGAGTCACCGCTTCCCTGAGTCCTGGCACGCGCTGTGACCGTCTTCACGCCTCCGGTCACGCAGCAGCCCCAAGAGGACGGAGCTCCCTCCTCCTGAGAATGCGCCGTTGCACAAAGGGCACACCTTGCACACCCTCCCCCCTCAGCCTCCCCGGTGTCTCGCTTTCAGACGACGCGCCAGGGCGGTGGTGTCCTCATTGTCCTGTCTCCCGGCTCTCACACAGCGGTGACGCTGACACCTCACGGTCGCATGTCACGCTCCCACCACGTCCCGGCCTTCGGAACCATCTGCGTCCTCCACAGGGGGACTCTGAGGCCGGGAGGTGCCAAGTGACTGGTCTGACGTCACAGTCGGGGTTGGGAGGGCAGGACATGCTGGGAACATGGGACAAGGTCCCCAGAAGTGCAGCTAGTCAGGCAGGACAGGAGTGTGGGCTGGTGACCTCGTCACCCCGAGTCACCAGCTCTAGTAAAAGTCGCTGTTTTCGTCCTTAAATCATCCCTAAGGGTCTCCATGTAATCTCACCAACCTCGTGCGTTCACCAAGTGAAGCTGAGACACTGAACCGTGGACGGCCCGTGGCCCCTGCCGCAGGGACCCTGAGCGAGAGGGGGGACGCGAGGGCAGGAAGTAACAGGAGCTGACGCCCTCGCCGATGGCAGTCAGGACGCCGCTGACCGCCCTCTCACGCTGGCCCCTGCCCAGCTCACCGTTTTAAGAGTATACTCCCTCCTCACCCCCAGCCCGGGAAAAAAGCCAGAAGCGCACCACGACTTGATGAACGGAAGAGGCCGTGGAACAGCAAACTTGAGCCGAGCCCGTGACCCAGAGAGCAGTGCGGCCGCACTCTCCGCTGCCCACGAGGGAAGGGAGGCCCAGGGGCCCGCAGCGACCTGTCCGGGAGCCCACGTTCAGTGGTGAAGGTGGCGGGTGGGGACTTCTGTCTCCCGACGGCTCGGGCTTCCCACAATCCCGCACTGCGACTCCGGGCGTAACTGGGCCTGAAACAGGAGTATCTGCCCACAGGCTTTGGGGAAATTGCAAGTAGAATCATTGATCTGGCAACGGAGGAATTCTCCCCGTCCTGGCTGGGCCGGAGACCCGGAGCAGGGAGGGTGTGGGTGTGTAGAGGGTGGGGCCGGGAAGAGACGGGGGTGGGGGGAAGAGACTGGTGTATCACAAGGAGTGGGGCCACACAGCGGGGGACGGGGGGCAGCACGCCGGTCTGAAAGTCTGTGGGTGGGCCGTCGGAAAGGGGGGCCCCAGGCAGGCCGGAGCCACAGGCATGCCGTCCCAAGGTGGGAGTCTCTCCCCGAGAACAGCGCAAGCCCCACGTCAGGTCTTCCGCCCGCCTGACTACGCCAGGCCCACTCAGGACACCCCCACTCCCAAGTCAGCTGACTGTGGACTCGAACCACATCAGCCAGACCCGTTCACAGCGGCCTCAGAGGAACGTTTTGCTGAGTGAGTGGTGACCGGTTCAGCCCGGCCCGGCCCGGCTGACTTTTCTCCAGTGAGGGGGCGGGGAGGCAGCATTTGGGGTTTGGCCTGCCTCCCCTGCAGGCGAGAGGAGTGTGACTCTGACACACGAACACACACACACACGGGCGGAAACCAGTGAGGCTCAGGGACGCGGAACCCCGGCCTCGACCCTCCTGGTTCTCGGCTGCCCCTTCCCTGCCCGTGCCGGACCTCCACGGGCCGACCCACAGACACCAGGCTGGGCCCCCTCGTGGCCGGGTCCCCTCACTGCGAGGAAGCAGGTCCACCCCTTCAGCGTGCCACTCTGTGTCACAGGGAACTGCCGGGGGCTTTGGGGACGATGCGCTAATGAGGGCAGAGGCCTCTTGGGTTGTTTTGCAGACAAGCCTTCTCGGAAATCGGTGACACTTAGTCTCCGGCTGTTTTTCCAAGGATGAATTCTTCAGAGGTAGCGCAGTGCCGCTTTGGGGTAGTTGAGGCAGAAATAACTCACGTCGTGAGCCGGAGAACTGTCCAGTGGCCGCCAAAGGCGATCCACTCAGACGCCTAAGGCGAACCGGCTGCCACGGCAGAGCACGTCACGAGCGGGCACCCTGCAGAGGGGACTGGGCACCGCGGCCCTGGGGAGGCCAGGAGGACCGGGCAGGGGACAGCTGACCACCCCGTTCGTGGACAGAGCCACCTCTGGGGTCCAAAGACAGCTCAGAGGCTCTGCCCTCTGCCAGGCTCAGCGGGGGCGGGGGGGGGGGTTGACCCTCATGCCCCTCATGCCCCTGGGTCTGGGCCTGCTTCCTCTCCCCCTCCAATGAGAAAGGACACTCTGAGAGGTCGAGTTCATTTTGGATCCATTTCCTGTTGCTATTATAACCCACGCGTCAAGTTCAGCGGCTCGAAACAATGCACACGCATTCACTCGCTGTTCTGGAGGTCAGAGGTCCTAAAAGCACCTGATGGGGCAAAGATCGCGGTGTCAGCAAACCACCTCCCCGCTGCCCTGCCTTCTCCAGCCTCTTGGGGGCTGCCCACACCCCTCGGAGCACGGCCACATCGCTCTGGTCTCTGCCTCCGACGGCAGTCTCTCCACTGAGCCCAGCTCACCCGCTGTCCTCCCTCCCACTGCTGTAGGGGCAAGTCCATCGCCTTGGGTCCCAGAGGCCGCCCACATGCCTCAGCTTGCGGCCGCTTCCTCCGACTCCCAAGGCAGCAGCGCAGCACCTTCAAGTCCCCCCACCCCGCCCCCCGCCTCTCCACCACTCCCACCTGCTGCCATGCCCTTCTCTCCAACCCTCCTCCCACCTCTGGCGACGATCCTTGATTACACTGGACACACCATCTCGGCACCTTTAACTACATCTGTGCTCAGCGTGTGTGAGGAGACGCCCTGGCCTGGCCGTGGGCCCCCACTGTGGACACTGGCACCAGCCGCCCTGCGCGTGGGCCGTGAAGACCCACTGACAGAAGCGATCTCCTTGGCAAGAGGGCCGAGTCACCCAAGTGTGTGTAGTGGGGATGGAGGGGGGAAGGGGAGGAAATAGGACTTTCAAAACACTGTTGAAAAGGCCTTAAAGCAACGTGACCATTCCACCGTCGCCAGCTGTGTGCTGTTTGAACCCACAATCAGGCAAAGGGGCGAGTGGAAGCTGTGTCCCCGACACCAGAGAGCGTCCCCACGGAGGCGAGGCTTAGAGCCGGCTGGGCGGGCGGACAGGGGCTGGGCAGTGGCCGAGCCCCACGAAGCCCTCCATGAGCTCAGACACGTTCCTGCGCTCTGTCACGAGCATTCCCGAGCCAGGGTGAGAATCCCACCCCGAGGCAAGCGCGGGGACATCCCGGAGGCAGCCCCAGCCCGGCCCTGGTCTCCCCAGAGGCCTGGCTTCCTGGGCAAAGGCAAGGCGGCTGGGAGGGGCAGAGCTGAGTGGCTCTCGGCTCCAGGGGCAATGCCGGCTCACGGGTAGCTCCATTGTGAGACCCTGTGGCGGCCACAGAGTATTTCAAGCCAGTCCTGTGTGTTGGCCCGGGCGCCTTGCTCCCAGGAGAAGTTACTTCTCACGTCCCTTAGAAACAAGGGAAGGTGTTTCGGGCGCTCGGCAGTCTCGAGGGTATAAAACCTCGTTAACTTCAGCGTCAGCCAAAGGCCCCTACAGCGTAGGCTAAAGGTTCGCAAACACCTTGCGCTGTTTATACTCCAATATTTTTATTTAAGCGACATGTGACGATGCAGCAAACACGTATATTAAGTTGAAAAACGCATTAGCTAAAATTACCCTCATATGTGTCAGTTAAAATAAAACTTGACGGTTGAAATCACTTCGAGAGGCCGTGATGTAAATCGGAGCGGACAGCTGAGGCTCATCGAATCAGTGGCGTCCTCGTCCTGGGGACAAATGAAATGCAGTGAACAAACCTACGCCCGTCGCAGAGCTGAAGAAGGTCCACATTCTCGGCTTTGGCCCTGCCCTGCCTGTTTGCACAGCGTCACCGTGGGAGCGGCCTCCCGTCTTCTGCACGTGCACCCAGCCCTACACACCTGACTCCTCAGGAGGGAGTAATCAGAGTTCTAGAAAAGCCCCAAAACTCACGGACACAGTGGGCGGGTTTATTCATAACTCACGCACAGAGGTACTCGTTTAACAGAACTCAGCCGTCCCGCTGGGAATTAAAGCGATCTGAATGGAAGTAATAGACAGTGTTTTGTGCCTTTAAGCGGGCGAGTGGGGATACGCAGCGAAGTTAGGGAGACCCAGGAGGGTTTGATTGACGTAGGAAGTCTCTGGGGGTCAGTCCCCCAGGGGTCAGGCTCTGCTGATTCTGGACTGGCTGCTGGGCAGGCAGTGGAGTGGTTTCGGGGGTTTTGAACTTCAAAAATTGGCTCTTTCTCTCGGTTCCCTATTCCCAAAGAGCCTCCCGTCCCCCTCTCCCCCTCTCCCCCTCTCCCCCTCTGCTGCCCTCCTCCTGGAGCCCCCAGGAGACTGCAGCCGACAGAGCCCACCCCGGGCGCCCCTACTCGCCCTCTCCGCAGCCTCCCCTGCGGGAAGGCCTTTCCTGCCCCCTCAAAAGGCAACTCCAGGAACAGCACCTCTTGGGCTCAACGAGCCAAGGTGTCGCTTTAGTCATTTCACCCCCAGTAAAACGAAAAGCAGGAGCTGGCCGGGTGCCCAGGGGCCCAGCCTCAGTGGGGACAACCGGAGAGGGTCTCCAGCTGCCTCGATCTGAAGGTCAAGGCTGGGAGGCCCTGAGGCGGGACCTCTAGGAGGCACCTGGGTCAGAGGCGGGAGACCGGGGATGGGGTCCGTGTGCAGCCGTTTGGCAGCTGCCACTGGCTGCCCGGCATGAGAGTCGGGCCGCCCGGTGCCATTAGAGCCATCCGACCAGAGACAGAGACATGGGAGGTAAAGGGGCGAACTTGGGGGCCTGAACGGAGGAGCTCCCTCCCTGGAGAGCAGGGCTGGCTGCTGCCTGCTGGCCTCTGAGCCCCAGGCCGTGTCTCTAACTCCCGGCGGGCTCACCCCGTACAGGCTGCGGTGGAGCTGAGTCTCAGCATCGCCTCTGTTTTCTTCAGACGGCATCGCCTCACGGGTGTGGGCTTGCACTGTGATCGAATGTCTTCGGACGGCGAAGTCTGGAAGCTCACGTTCTCGGAGCGTGCCCCACCCCCACCCCCACCCCCACCCCCACCCTGGCCTCGCAGCCCCTGTCCTCTGTGACGACTGACGGAAAAGGCGGTGTGCAGGGGGAGGCTGATGTCACCTGCGTCCTGGCGTGGCCCCCTGATGTCTCTGCCAGGGGGGCCATTGAGCTGCTGCCCCACCAGGGCCGGTGGGCCCAGGGGCCCCTGTGGCAGGCCTGGGGAGGCTCTGGGGACCCCCAGCAGAGACTCTCTGTCCCAGGAGAGACCCAGCTTAATTAACGCTGGGACTCAGGCTCAGTCCCAGGCTCGGAGGGACAGGCACTTCTGTGACCGCCACCCCTCCCTTCTCCCACGGCCTGTGCAAGACTCCCAAGGGAGCCTTCAGGAGGTGGAAGACACCGGCCACACAAGGGCGCCCTCCCAGAACGTCCCTCGCTGGCAGGGAGGTCTGAGGGCGGGGCGTCACAGCACCCAGCATCCCCCCGGGGGGCTCTCCGGAGTCAGAAGGGATGAGACAGGCTGGAGCCGGCCTCTGCCCAGACCTGTGCTCACCACCGTTCACAGGAGCAGCGGCGCTTCCAAGACAGGACCCCCCACACCCCCACATCGCCTCCAGTGGGACAGAGCAGCTGGCCCGTGCCCCCATGGAGCCCTGAGGCCCGCGCCAGAGCTCGGCTTTGAGGTCCCTTCCACAGGCGCACGAACGCCCGCCCGGGAGGCCATGGGGCCGGAGGACGAGGCGTTCACGACTTTGTCCTTCTGCATGGTCCAGAGGGTGCCTCTGGGGTGGGGGAGGGTGTGGCAGGCAAAGGGGCATGACGCCTTGAAAGGACAAAGCGACCCCTGTCGGACCCTCCCTCACCTCTCAGCACGGGGGCCGTCCAGCCTCTTTAAACAAGAGCTGTTGCTTTCGGGAACCGGGTGTTTTCAGCTCAGCTGAAGCAGCCAGACCCCCGGCGGGCGGCCGAGGGGTCAGGGCGCAGCCACGTCCCAGGACACGAGGGTCAGGATGCTGCGTGGAAGGGAAGGAAGGGCCCGTGCTGACAGGGACAGAGGCCCGTGTCCTGAGCTCTGTGTCCCTGGCTGTGACGAAAAGCTCTAAACACGGGGACAGTCAAATCACGGAAGAGCTGTTTTAGCAGGTGGACCTGCGTGCGGCCTGACTGGCCCCTTTCCCCGGGACGGTGGGACAGGGGGCGACCCGTGGCTGCTGTCAAAGCCCCCAGGGGGCTCCAGGGTTACTTTGTAATTTAGAAAGCGGGGACTCGTGTTGCCTTGAAGTCGGGGACCACGTGAAGGAGCCAGAGGCAGAATCCTTGTGTCCCAGTGACTCGAGTTTAAATTTTTTTATGGTAAAAGACGGTGGGGGGGGGGGGCAAGAATGGTCTAAGTCACTGCTGGTGGGTCCCAGAGCGCGCCCTCCGTGACGAGGACGACGCGATGACGCCACCCTTGAGTGCACTGGTGCCCCCCCAGGCGCCCGCAGGCACGGCCCCGACACGGGCTGCGGCGCAGGCGGGGGCGGGGGGGGGGGGGGGGGGGGCTCCTCCTCACTGCCAGCCCGCGACGACGCCAGCAGCAGAAGCAGACCACAAAGCCCCTGTCCCCGGTGTTCTCGCTCTGTCACGAGTGACCGGCGGAGCGTGGGCCTCCATCTGGGAGAAGAGTCACCGTCACAGACGCTTATTCTGGGGACGTCCCTGTCCCCATTCACCTGTCCAATCCGCAGCAAAGCCTGCTGGGAAGGGGGGCAGGACTCAAGCGCAAGCCCTGTCTCGGAGCTTGTCGGTTCAAGCCACACCCCTTCCAGGAAGAGGAGGCAAAACCCTGGGAGGGGTGGGACTCCCCCCCCCCCCCGCCCCCGGACCAGGGGACAGCACTCCCTGGGACCTCAGAGAGGCTGGCAGCACTCCTGTGGGAAGTCAGGCTGGGACAGCTTTATGGCTGAAACGCCACTCACTGTTTAAAAGGCGCTGGCCTGAGGGTCGGTGGGCCGAGGAGAGCCGTGGAGGGGCTGCGGGGGTCCAGCTCTGACCACTCCCCCGGGTACACCTGGCCGGCGCCACCGAGTCGGCTGGCGACCTCGGAGTCCAGCTCCGGCGCCCGTCTGGTCGGGGCTTCAGGAAGCTGGGACCTGGAACGGCTCCAGGCCCCCCTCTCTCTCCGGGTCCTGCTGGGGACACCTGGTTTCTCGGTGGCTTGCTCAGGAGTCCGGTTCGAACCCAGGGAGGAGCCGTGGGTGGTAGCCAGGCATGAAGGTGGAATCGTGCGACCTGGTTCCAGGCAGGCACCGCAGCCAAAGCCCACATTGTGGGTCCCTCGGCCGGCCCCGGTTGGCTGCAGGGACCGAAGTCCCATGAGTGGGTGCAGCCTCCCCCCACCCACCCACCCACCCACAGCCTGAACACCGAGCCCATGTTTTGGGGGACGGGGGGGCAGGGCTCCTGGGACAGACCCTGCTCCCCAGAACGCCTCTGCTGTAAGCATGGCTAGGCTCCTGACGGTTTCACTCTGCTGTTTACAAGTTTTTCTGCCCAAATCCCAGCCTTCCGTGTGGCCCTAGGACCTAGCTGATGTCACCTGGGAAAACGGCTCACGCCCCCGAGCCCTCTAACTGCCCAAGCTGTCACGGCAGCCCTGCGCCATCAGCAGAAGCTGACAGCTCTCTGCCCCGGGGCGCCCCCAGCCCAGCCAGCACGTCCTGGGCCCAGGCCCAGAGCAGACGCCTGCCAGCAGCGAAATGCGGCTGCCGTGAGCGGCTCGCCCCGACGGCCCCCTCCCCACCTCGGAACGCAGTGTATCTAATCATCTTTGTGTCCATGTTCTCTGACTGCCGGAAAAGTATGACTTAAAAA
Organism: Phyllostomus discolor; assembly: GCF_004126475.2. Classification (NCBI taxonomy): domain Eukaryota; kingdom Metazoa; phylum Chordata; class Mammalia; order Chiroptera; family Phyllostomidae; genus Phyllostomus; species Phyllostomus discolor. The sequence goes on from NC_040909.2 coordinate 136,925,422, forward strand.
AAATCTAGCCCTGGCTGGTGCGGCTCAGCGGATTGAGCACCACCGGCCTGCAAACCAAAGGGTTGCAGGTTCAATTCCTAGTCTAGGGCACATGCCCGGGTTTGCAGGCCAGGCCCCCAGTAGGGGGCGCTCGAGGGGGAACCACACATTGATGTTTCCCTCTCTTATCTGCCCCCTTCCCCTCTCTAAAAATAAAATAAATAAAATCTTTTTTAAAAAAAGACAAGCAATTTTCACTTTTTAAAAAATCTAGCTCTTTCTAGTTTCAGCAAAAGCTATGACCTATGTGTTCTATCTGAAGCTCAACTGTTACTTTTTAAAAACTAAAAACAACAAAAAGACATTTATTCAGCAGTGTGTGGGGGCGGGGTGACGGGACAGGAGTGGTTTGCTGAATCCTGGAAGGGGAGCTTGCTTTCCTGGATGCTCTTTCCGGAACTCCTCCCCATTAGTGTCCCCTTCTCCCGGCCTCCGTCACACAGCCCAGCCCTGGGGGCCCGGCAGGAACGTAAGCGGTTCTCTCCAGCCCTAAACGGGGAGCTGCAGACAGGTCTCTGGTCAGAGACCGGCTCTCCCTCTGCGCCGTGAGGCTGAGCGCTGCTGCGGCGGTCCCCAGGGAGCACCCGGCACCGTCCGGAGTTGCCGCTGCAAACCACGGTGTCCGCAGTTCTGCCACGTGAGCACGGTCCCAGGGCACCAGGTCCCGGACTCACAGGCCAGCTGTCAACCTGGACAGAGACCTCGGGAGGAGTGGCTGCTCTTGTCCTAGAAGGAGATGTCATCGGTCCGTGTAGGTGCCATTCGACAAACTAAATTCCAGTCCCTTAGTCTGTCCTGGGCCGCACGGCATTTGGGGTGACTCCGGGCGCTGGGAGAACTGTGCTCCCAGAGACCCAGGGGCTGGGGGTCATTCTGTGTCTTGTTGGTCATGTCTGCTGGTTGAAGTCAGGGGCGTCCGACATTTACATGACCCTGTTATTCCAGAACCAGGGGGCCAGGGGGCCTGGGCTTGCCCACCCCCTGCCTGCTTCCTGCGGAGAGGCAGGGGCTCCCGACGAGAGTCTTACACCCCCCCCCCACACCGAGTTTCCACGTGCTGGTTCTCCCTCTTCTCCGGAGCCCCAGAGCTCCCGTCTCGCGAAGATGTCCAAGCCCACGGAGGCACTCACCCCCGACTGTTTTATTTAAAACCCCCATTTCCTACCAGGGAAATTAAATTTTAATCAGGGGTTCCATCATATACCTTGTCTTGGACACCGAATATTCCGTTCTTCAGAGTTTATTTTGTTCCAGGAGGCTTGGAAGCCACAAATCAATGATGTGGGGTTTTTTCCCAGTAAACAGTTAAACTCTAGGATTTATGAAACATCCGCCTGGGCCAAGACTCACACGTATTATAAATAGGAGATTCTAAAATAAGCGTCTGACAGATTTAACCGTGGAAATTTCACATCTCCAATTAAGTACCATAATTGATTGTTGGGAAGGCATCTTTCCAAACAATTACTTGCAAAACTCCCGCAAATGCTGAGCACTAATTTTAACCCAATTATCTCTACGGATACTTGAACAACTCCAAGTCCAAGATCAGTTCTTTACTAAAAACTGTTGTTTTCCTACCCACGGGTCTTGTCAAAATCGGAGCCATCTCCCCCGCCCCCGTGACTGCAGAACCTCTGCGTGTTTAGAGCCAACCCACTCGGGAACACATTTTTTATGGGAGCTCTTGTTTATGCCTGTTTTGAGGAGACGATCCCGGAGATGGTCCACGGGAAGTCTGGGCGCTGTGTCGGCCGAGCCCCTTCCCGCTGAGCTCCGCCCGTGTGCTTCCCGCTGAGCCCCCGGGAAGGCGAATGGACGCAGACAGCACCCACTTCCTCGTCTCCGAGGCGGGTGTGTGCCCAGGACGAGCGTGAGCAGCGCCTTCCACACCCCGTCGCGGCTCTTGCAGAGGAGCCGAGGAGCTTGGGGTGACCTCCAGGAGGACCCACGTTCCGGGCAGAGCGTGCAGCGGCGAGCCTGAGCCTCGCCAGGGCTCGGTCCCTCGCAGGCGCGTGTGCTAGCTGTCCTGGCACTTCTGCGAGTCTGTGCTCCCCTGAATGAGACCACGCCTGCTGGAAGCGCCTGCAGTGGTTGTCTGTCTTCCTGAACTGCATGGTATGGGACACCAACAAGGAGGCGGTCCGGCTACTTCGGGTTGTGGCGAGGGGATCGCAGAACAAAAAGGGCAGGTTCAGAGCCCCCGAGAGCCGGTCGGAGAGCCGAAGAGGCTTCCAGAATCCGAAACGTCCCCGGAAGACGCCTCCCCTCCTCTTGTAGCCATAGGGTCGGCGTGCTGTGGCATCAAACCCAAATTCTGCTCCTTCAAGGGGTGAAGGGAGCACAGGGCCAGCTTCCCAGCCACGTCGAGGCCCGTGGGCGGAGGTCAGAGCCCTGAAAATACCCGCACTCCAGTTTTCAGGAGATTATTTTCAAATCGACCACGCACCTCCAATCCCACTGAGGAACAGTCCTGCCAGCGTAGCGCCCCCACCGCCGCCCGGCTGAAGGCTCAGACCGCCCCTTCCCTAGAGCTCCTGCCCCGGCTTCACCTGGGAAGTCACCCAGCCGAGGGCTCTGTGCCTCCACAGAGCCCACCCTGGCCTGCCCTCTCTCCTTCTAGAACAGGAAGTGCCACCAGACCCAACCACGCCGGGGCCAGAGGCTGAAAACCAGCAGCAACCGCTCACACACCGTCGGGACGGCCACGGCGGTTGTCACGGCAGCCACCGCCGAGGCCTGGGTGTGGCAGTAGAGTTGAAAGGGCGTCAGACCAGGGGAGGGAACATGGAAAACTGTGCTCATCCAAAACCACCAGAACCAGAACACGTGGAAGGAGGGCTCGGACCGCACGGGGGACCTCGGCAGCCGGGGGGAAGCGGCGGCTGGCTTGAGCCCAGATCTCCGTCCACCGACGCAGACAAGACGTGGAAGTGGTCAGTCTGTCCAAGGGGACGCTGGGACGCAGGGACGCAGTGAGGGGCCGACTCAGGCTGCCACCGAGACACTACGCTAGAGGGGGGGAGCCAGACGCCCAGACGACAGGGGGCGCGATCCCACCAGTGTGAAGTGTCCGCCCCACGCAGGTCAGCGCAGAGCCCAGATGGGTGCTCGCCGGGGCCGATGGGAGCGAGTGCCCGTCAGGGTGACGGACACGCTGGAAAAGCCGACCGTGGTGGTGGCGGCTTTTGCCCTGCTGTATGTCAGGAGACACTGAATCGTGCGCTGGAAACTGAGTCTTCTGGTGTGTATGTTCCATCTCAACCAAGTTCCCTTTAAAAAGGCAGCTCGGAAGTATTTCAAGGATTCAAATTCATATAATGTATGTAAATCTTCGGTGCATGAGATTATTTTTAGACTAGCAAAAAGCAACCCCCTCTGACCGATCGGCGGTAAGCGTGACACACGCAGGTGTTGGCTCCGCTGGGCGTTCTTCCTGAGCGGATACGGTGTCGTCGGCCAGAGGAGCTCAGGCGTTGCAGGCGACGACAGATGTAAACTCGGCCTTGAGCTGAGCGGAATCACTAGGCTGACCTTGTCCTCAACGGTGCACTTTGTCGTTTGTCCGCTTGAGGGCGATTCCAACACCTTGAGGGCACTGGGAGCCTTGGGCCCACGTTCGAGATGCTCCCTGGAGCCCAGGGGGTCTGGGTAACGCAGAATCGAGGCGCAGGTAACCGACTGGGCATGCTGTTAAGCCCCTGATTTTGCTTCTCGTTTTGAGAGGAGAGGCCTCCAGAGGGGCCGCAGTGGCGACTCCACCGAAACGTTCGCTGCTGCACCGAGAAGCCGAGAAGGGGCCCGTGCGGCTGGGGCGGCTGCGTTGCGCGTCCATGAGCCCTGACCGCCAGCCAAATGCGGGGGGGCAGCGGAGGACACCGGGTGGGACGTGTCGGGGAGTGGAGGGGGCGCCGCGGAGACTGCGTGTGCGGGCGGGCAGTCGGCCTGGGCGGACGGAGGACAGCAGCTCGGGGACAGCTCTGAGGACCGTCACCGCCAGAGCCAGACGCACTCTGTCGGAAGGGGCGTTTGCTCTCCGCTGTCCCGAGGCCACAGTTGTGCTGGGTGTAGCATTCCGAGGGACGACTCGCTTTCCTCCAGAGTCAAGCGCGGAGCGAGCGGAGCTGAAGTGTAAATGTGCCGGTCGCTGCTCCCCACCTGTGCGCTCACCCCCTCCTCTTCCTTTCCGAACCGGAGCCAGCGGCTGGCTCACCCGGGGCTGTGCGGCCTCTGACCACGTGTGTACACGGGTTTGTCATGAAAGTTGTCTTTAAACGAATAGTCTCACTCGTCGTTGGGTGGGCGGTGTGGTCTGCGGTGGCTGTTACATTTTAATGAGGGAAAATCAGAGAGACTCAGGGCTCATGACGATGCCAGAAGCTGGCGCATGAGATCTGCGATGCAATGGTCGCCCCAAAGAAGGGTGCCCAGGGGGACACCTGAGCACCCGAAGGAGCCACACACCCCAGCGGTTTGGTAGATGTCTGACTGTCCGCACACCAGGAGCGCCCGCCCCTTCTCTCCTTTCGTGGGATCGTGGGGTCGAGGGTCTGAAGAAACCGCCTGCTCCCCTCCCCCCTTGGCCAAGCTCCTCAGCCTCCTTGGTTACAGAAGGTTACAGAAGGCTCCTGTCCCTGTGTCCTCCTGTGACAATGAGGGACAACAGCACCGACCTCACAGAGGTGGCAATTCAACGAGAGGACACCTGCCACCCACCGAGAACGGTGCCCGGCACGTGGCAGGCACCGGAGAAGGGTTGGCTGTGCAGGCGGTCCGGGAGCAGTGGAAGTGGGAGAGAGAGGAAAACTTATTTTCCACGGAGCTTGATTCCCCGCACGTCTGTGCTCCTCTCCCAGGAGGCAGCCGCGCTTCCCGCCTGTGTCCACGCATTTAACCCCACGGCCGGGAGCCTGACGCTCAGCGGGTGGGACGCAGCCGTGGTGACAAGTCCGGCTCTGCTCTCAGAGTGGGTGCGGGAGGTGCGCTTAGTGGTCCGAGCCCTTGCTGAGTGTCTCCTCACACACCCGCACAATGCTGGGAGAGAGAAGCTCAGGGCGCCGTGAGAGTACGGGAGGGGAGAAACCGATCCAGGAGGCCCTTGCAGACCCGAAGGCTGAGCGGGCGCTGATCTGGCCCCGGGGGGGAGGGGGGGGGTGGGCCGGCTCTGCATGCTGACCAAGGAACCGGGGCCCAGGGCCCAAGTCAGAACTCGCATGACCCGCAGGTGCCGGGGACGGGAGACGGTGGCCAGAGAGCCGGGGGCCAGGCCTGGCCAGGCCTGGCAAGGCCTGATGGCCCATGGCGAAGAAATCAGGCAATGGCCTCCCTCCGCCCAGGACCCACTAGTGGGTCTCGCTGACCGAGGACACGAGCACGCTGGCAGCGGGCATGTCTTCACCCAGAGGGGGGTGGGCTCGTGCGCTGTCTCTGATTGGTGCGAGGGCCCCCTCTCTGACTAGGAGCCCACGGTAGTGGTCCAGGTTCCCTCCTGAGATTGGAGATGTCTGTGACTGTGGGACCTGAGTTTGACAAGTGCCTTGGTGTGGGGGCCCCAAGGAGGGGCTTGTGCATCTGACACTGTTCTCGTGGGTCTGGGTGGCACAGGGGCCATGGGGGGGACAGGCACAGGGCGGTCCCTGGAACCACTCCTCCCCACTGCTGGTCTGCGTCCGTGCCAGGAGCCCAGCCCGCAGGACACCGGGCAGAGAGCGAGCCCCGCGCTGAGCTGCGGAGAGTGGGCCCCAGGTTTATCGGGGAGGCGAGAGCTGCCCAGGCAAAGGGGCAGGCAACACATGCCTGGCACCAGGGCGGGGCCGTGTGGCCCGGGTCCCCGCCTGGCACCCCCGGTCCCACCTCTGCTCAGCCGTCCCTGGCAGGACTCGAAGAGGGGGTGGCTAGTGCGCTGGCATTGCCGTCACAGCGATTAAGCTGGCCTAGGGGGACACACGCCCAACAGCGAGAGGTGCAGAGGAGCGCTCCTCTCGTTGTGTTTAATTATTATTAAATACTCGGTAATTGGGCTGGGCCCTGGGGGCGCAATCTGCCAGCAATTAGACCCAGCCAGGCCTTGGCGGAGACGGAGACTCGCTGGGGAAGCGGCACTTCCAGACAGAGCCCTCCCAGGTGCGGGCGGGTGGGTCAGAGGGAGGGTCTGCCCCGAAGCTCCCTCCCCTCCCCTCCCCTCCCCTCCCCTCCCCTCCCCTCCCCTCCCCTCCCCTCCCCTCCCCTCCCCTCCCCTCCCTTCTGGGCCTGGGTCTCTGAGGGAGTCGCTCTCACCCGCTCCACGGGACCCGCGCAGGGCTCCTGATAGCCAGTTTGGGGGCCTCCCAGAGTGGTGAGGCGGTGAGCATCCTGTCCACCAACACCAGGGTGACTTCCCCCTAGGATGGCCCCCTGTCCCCATCTGCCTGGGGTGGGGGGCGCGTCCGAGAATGAGGGACATTCTGTGTTCAAACAGGAAAGCCCCGGGGAAGCCGGCGTGACTTGGACTTGGACTCGGGCACCCAACTCTCTCCCTTCCACGTCCGCGGTGGGAGACCCGGCTGACCCTGCCGGAGGGCCTCGGAGCCTGTGGCCCTTCCGCACCCCTCTCCCCACCCTCCCACGGACCAGCTCCGGGGAGAGGCCGGCCGGAGCCTGGAGGGTGCAGCCCAGAGGCCCAGCCCCCCGGGGCCGGGAGCAGGGCAGCGGAGGGCATGCACGCCCGTGGGAGGTGGTCCCAGAACCAAGCCCTGGAGCCTGAGTCCAGGAGCCCCCGTGTCCGAACCAGGCATGTCCTCCCAAGCCTCAAAGTCTCTAAGTGGGCGCGGCCTCCGCGTCACACGGACCTCGGGGGACGCCTCGCCTCGCCGGCAGCCCAGTCTGTGTGTCCTTGACCATCACGCAGGACAGTGGCACCCACAGTAGGGGGGCTCGGAGGGCCAGGGGAGAGGACAGGCACAGCAGGACGAGGTGGGGGGCTGCCAGCCGGGTGGGGGACGGGTGGGAGGGGGCACACTGGCACAGGGGATAGCTCCACGCTCGTCACGCTGACGTGAACCCTCCTGTCTGCCTGTCTGCCTGTCTGTCTGTCTGTGAGTGACCCCGCAGCGCTGGTGGGAAAGGTCACTGGCTTTGACCCCGGCCCCTGTGGGTTCCTGTGGGATCTCAGACCGAAAGTTGAGCAGTCAGACTCGGTTTCCCCTTTGGTAATGAGGATCGGAAGGTGCCGGCCAGGCAAGTCCATTGTGAGGGTTCAAGCGCCACTCAGCACGTGCCGGGCCATCCCCACCTTCGCCGCCATTGCTGGCAGTGAGACACCGCCCATCCATCACACAGCCAGCGCCCCCAAACCACGAGCCCCGTGGTCGGCAGCCACCCGTGACGGTCAGCTTGGCCACAGCCCCCAGCTACTCAGCCAGATCATGGCCCGGGTGTGGCTGGGAGGATGGTCTGCAGATGGGACTGGAGCCGTGACCAGCCGGCTTCTGGTGAGGAAGGTCGTGTCCGCGGTCACCTGGGCCCAGTCCACCGGAGCGCTGAGCAGAGGCGTCCCTAAAGGGGAGGAGAGTCCTCCCTATGGGCAGCACGCCCAGGGGCCAGGTCTGCCCTTCCTGGGGGCTTTCCCTCAGGGTCCCAGACGGGCCAAGCTGGGGCCCACACCGGAGCAAACCAACCTCCTGGGATAAGTCTCCGAATGCCTTCTCCTCCGGGTCCTGCCGCCCTGGTGGACCGCTGGCTGGGCAGGCGTGGGAACCTCCGCGGGCCCAAGGGACCTGCCTGTGGCCACTCCTCGGGAGCCAGAGACCCGGAACTGGCCCCGGGCCCACCTGACCCCAGGCCCGGTGCGTCGTCCCCTGCACGTGTGGGAGGCATGCGGCCCAGCGTGGGCCCCGACCTGCAGGACTCGGGGATACATGGGCAGGGTCGCCCCCACGGGGCCCTGCACTTCGCACCTGGAGACCTCGCACCTGGCTCCTCCCGGGTGCTCGGCTCTGTGACCCACGCCCCGTCCCCCGGGCAGGCAGTGGGCGTGGGTCCCGAGAACGAAAGGCAGAGAGGCAGGTTGGGGGGGGAGGGGAGGGGACAGGCCTGCACAGGGGGGTGCCCAGACCCTGCACCCCTCAGAGCATCCCTCAGGGAAAACCCTCTCCCCCCCACCGAGCCTGTTCACACTTTTTACAAGGCACCACCCCCCCCTTCAGAAAGCATCTATTCCGAGTGCTGTACTGAGGCGTTGCCATGGTAACAGGGCAACAGGGAGGCCTGGCAGGCTAGCTGGCTCCCCTGATGGTCCTGTGGGGACCTCGGGGTTCACAGAGTGGTGTGCGAGCCTGCGCCCCATCTCTGGGCAGGGAATGCTGCAGTCCCCCTCCTCCTCCTCTCCTCTGCTTCCCTCCTCCCCTCCTCCCCTCCTCCCCTCCTCCCCGGCTTATCTGACCCCAAACCCAGGCCCTCAGGCTGAGGGGCCAGACCTAAGCAGAAGCCACACAGGCTTGTTTCCATGGACACGGAGCCGAGTGGAGGAAGGTGGGGGGAGATCGGTGGAGGAAGGCGAAGGCTCGAGCACCAAGTTCGACGCGGGACCCTGGAGGCCCCGTCACAGCCTGAGAGGTCGTGCTGGCTCAGGGCATATCAATCCGCCTGCACCAGCAGGCAGCAGGAAGGGCAGGGACGGCCCGGCCTCCGGGGTGGCTGGATTCCGGACACAAGCACCCTCAGGTCTTCCACCCGGTGTCTGAAGGCTGGCCGTGTCCGCTCAGCCCGCCTGTCCGCCCGAGAGGCCCCTGGCTGGCGGCAGACGGAGCACGTGTCCCCACCGGCTTCTGTCCGGGAGGAGACAGGCTCCGATTAGACAGTCTGGGCCGGGTGTTCCTCCCTGGAGCCACCGCTGTGCCGGCCCGGGGACGTGGTGCTCTGGGGAGCCCGGCCCGGGGGGCAGGCCACCCCACCACTGGGGGCAAGGCCCTCCGGCCAGGTGGGGATCCTGCCAGTGGCTGCGCACCTGTCTTCCCATTCCACATCCCGGAGCCCGGACACTCCCACAGCCTGGCACGGGGGACCCCCCATGGGACAGACCTGAGCTGAACTTCACGGCCCATCCGACCTCCATGAGCCCCTCCTCTGCCGGCGGGGCCGTGGTGACGCGTCAGGTCTCCTGGAATTGGCGTCCGCTCAGAGCCAGTGTCCAGGAGCTCCTGCGCGGTGGAGGGGCAGGGAGAGAGACCGACAGCATACGTGCTGGGTGGTCCAGCCGGGCCCTTCCTCCAGCGGACCCGGTCTCCCTTTCCTGCAGGGTTTCTGGGTCTGCAAACGGGCTCGAGTCTGGACGGCGGCCAGAAGGAGGGACACACGAGAAGTCACCGTGCACGGCAGCCGGCCGGCCGAGGGGCCGCGTGTGGCGTGCCTACGACAGCTGGAAGTAATAACCCCGCCGCACGCAGCCTCTCAGGGCAGAGCCCGGCCCTGCGCTAACACTCGTTATGAGCGTTACGTACTTTATCTCAGTAGGCGCCCCGGCTCTCGGGGAGATGCTGATAACGATAATTCCTCAAAAGAGCCCTGCTTTACGCAGGAGAAGCCAGCCGCTGGCGAGGTTAAGCACGACGCCACCTGGGGCGGCGGGTGCTGGGCCAGGAAGCCGACCTGGTGCCATCTGGGGGCCCCACCCGCCCTGCGCCCCAGTCCGGCCCTGCAGGTGGGCCAGGTGAGGGACCCCCATGCTCTGGCGTCTCTGGGTGTGTTTGTCAATGCAATTCTTGGTCTGGCTGGGCCGAGCCCCTCAGAGCTGCCGGGACGGTGGACGTGAGCTTCTCGGGCAGTTGGGCAGCTGAGTCACCAGACCGCTGTCTGGATCCGTGGGGGGGTGGGGGGCTTGAAGGGCTGTCTGGGCTTTGCCCGTGACCCTGCAGGCTCTCGTGGGGTCCCACGGGACTGGAGTCACAGCTCAGACTCGGCGGGCTCCCGGCTGCCGCCAGCCCTAGGCACAGGACGGAGATCAAACCCGGGTTTGTATCCACAGCCTGTGCATCCCGATTCACCTCGGGCCACCGCTGGCTGAGGGAGGCGGAGAATCCAGGGCAGGAAGAGGATCCTCAGCTCCCTCCTTCGCAGACAGTGGCCCGCAGCGGCCGCCGCCCCCGCCCCCAGGTGTGGGGGACGTGCTGGACATGCCAAAGAGATTATGTATCTTTTTAAAAGTCACCGACTCGGGGCATGGGCCTGGAGTGGGCAGTGCTGACCCGGACAGCAGACCGCACTGTGGGCACAGCGTCCGGGAAGAGGCCGTGGGCCGGTCACTAATTCGTGGGTGTTCGGTGTGAGGCCCCCACGCGCCAGGCACTGAGCGCCTGAGGCCCCGGGCTGCCTGGGAGGGTTGCTCATCGTCTTGAAGTAAAGACGTCCCTTCAGCCACACCCCAGACGTTTTCACATCGCAACTCGGAGTGGCAGCCGTGTCAAAACACTTCCGCCCGCCGCTCCTCACAAATTACAGGCGCTCAGAGACCTCCCGCAGAGCTGCTTGTGCCAGGCTTCCATCAGGACGCACGTGGGTTGCCGTGTCGGAAGTCTGGCTTCCAAACAGTTCTCATGTTCCACGTGTCCTCTGTGCTCCCCCTGGAGCGGGACCCAGGCGGCCCGTGAGACGCTGCCCTGGAGACCCGGCCCCTGCATCCACCCCGTGGCCTCCGCTTCGAGCCCGGGGCTGAGGGTCGGGAGGCCAGCCAGCGACCTCTGAGCCCTCCCACGATGGATGAGTGAAATAAAGGTGCCTCCGTCCTGGGCACCAAAGTCAGCCCCGTCCCGGGCACCGAGGTCAGCCCCGGGCGCTCTCATGAGTGCCAGGGCCATGGCGCTGGACGGACGGCCTTCAAGCCCGGCCCCGTCACCGCCTCACACCAGTGAGAACACGGCAGGGGGCGGGGTGGAGGCTGCATTACTGTCCACGCCGGGGAAGGAGCCTAGGACAGGGGTCTGCACGGTGGCCTGAGGACCCACTGTCTTTGTGGGACCCACCAGCTAGGCATGACTTCTGTTAACTCATTTGCTCAGATGGTGGGGGGCAGCAGCAGAAGAGCATTTTGTGACCCCTGGAAGCGACACGGCACCCGAGCCTCCACCCACATCAAGGGAGGAAGGGCCCTGGGACTCAGCCGCGAGCTCTGTGTGGTCCCTGCTGCGTCCCTGCCCCGGGCAGCGTGGGGCAGCGTGGGGGAGCGTGGGGCAGCTGCACGCAGTCTGCAGTGCGTCCCTCCTGGCTCTCCATGGGAGATGCCTGCCCGCACCTGGCCCGGGAGACCCGGCTCCCTGTGCGACCAGATGTGCTCGGCCAGGGACGAGCTGCCCAGATGTGATGTGAGCGGGTTAAGGTCCTGAGGGCGGGGCCTGTTCACGGCCTGAGCCTCTGGGTGCCGGGGGCGCGGGGACGGCAGCCAGTGCCCCGTGAGTGAGTGAGTGAGTGCTTGTCCCACAGACAGGCAGGCAGGCAGGAGCCCGGCAGAGGGGCCGCTGCCTGGGACGGGGTCTCCTTAGTCTCAGAGCTGGGACGGGAAGGAGAGGACCACGGTCCTCAAGATGTGGCCCCCCAACCGCAGCCACAGCCCTCGAGGCCTTGTGGGAAATGCACCTCGCAGCCCCCTCCTGCACCCACGCCTGGGGGGGGGGGGGCAAGGCCGCACTCCGTCTTCCGGAGCCCCCCAGGGGAGGTTACTCTCTGGGAAGCCCCACCCCTGGTGTCCCCGGGGTGCCCGACACCCTGACTCTACCCAGGAGTGAGGTCAGAGGCCCCCCGACAGGCCTGCAGGTGCACCCACAGTCTGTGCCCTCGGTGCGGAGAGAAGACTGAGCACCTCCGTCTGCCTGCTTCTCCCTTTTCCCTTCCCGGCCTCAGGCAGACGGGCAGACGGGGCTGTCTCGTGTCCTGAGCTGAGATTCCCCAGCCAGGGAAGAGAAACAAACTTCAGGGTACGGGGTCTCACTGAAGGGTGAGTGGGGCGAGGCTATCCGGAGGGCCAGCCCCGGGGACCCAGGGTGCACCCACCCCTGCCTACCTGCCCCAAGGACCCAGGGAGCACCCGCCTCTGCCCACCTGCCCCAAGGACCCAGGGTGCACCTGCCCTGCCCACCTGCCCCGAGGACCCAGGGAGCACCCGCCCCTGCCCACCTGCCCCGAGGACCCAGGGAGCACCCACCCCTGCCCACCTGCCCCAAGGACCCAGGGAGCACCTGCCCTGCCCACCTGCCCCGAGGACCCAGGGAGCACCCGCCCTTGCCCGCCTGCCCTGGAAGGTCTCCCAAATGAGGCTGGGGTGTAGGGGATGCCACACCCAAGCACTCAGTCCCCCCACTTAGTGAAGGAAGACCAAGACACATTTGCAAACGTGCCATAGAGATTTTAATGAAAAAATTAGAAAACGGCATTATTTTACAACACTACCGTAAGTGATTCTTTTTCTGTAAAGACGTTGTAAAATATATACAGGGTTGCTTAGTGCATTCGTTACAAAAGAAAGGTGCGACCTCTTGCATAAATTACATATTGTACACGGCGGGATGTCTGCTTGGACTTGTAAACATTGGTGACACCGTTTGTTTCCGTCGTTCTTCAGACACGCTGCGGCGGCAAGTGCCGCGGGCGCTCACCGGAGGGCTGTCTCGTTCTGGTCGGCTTCAGAGCGGCATTCTAAGGCCATTTGTGAAGGCGCCCCTCCTCCCGAACAGGCGGGGGGGGCCGGAGAAGAGAAACGAAGGAAAACAGACAGGAACAGGGACAGGAGGCTGCTTTGAATTTGGTTCGCTGTGGTCCGGGCGGCATCCCCGGTTCGGCCACACGCAGTGCGGCTTCCCACCCCACCCCACCCCACCCCACCCCACCCCGGGTGCCCGGTGCCCGGAGCCCGGAGCCCAGCCGGGCCTGCCGTCCGCACCCTGAGCTCCCACCCACACGGAAGGGCGGCTCCCTGCTGGGAACTGGGGACAGCCCCTTCAGCCTTCCCGGGACGTCGCCCGGTGTGGGGCAGAAATCCCGCGTTCCGTCTCCCAGCCCGGGACTGGGGGGAGCCCAGGTCCTCCCGCCACCGCCATAGCAATGCCCTGCAGCGCCCCCAAAGAGAGAAAGACCCAGAGACCCAAAGACACCCAGTCAGCGCACACACACACGCCCCAGATAAATACGTGAGATCCACGCCCCGTGCCCCGCCCCCCCCAGAAGGAACCCTGTGTGTACCGCCCGGCCACGTCTACAGGTGTGAGTCCAGAGCTCGTCCGTCCGAGCTTCGCCTCCGTGCCTGGGGTCACGGGCGGCACACGCTCCCCGTGCTCCGAGGCACAAGAGTGCGCGTGCCCCCGGCTGGAGTCACCCCGTACGCCTGCCTACGAGGGCGACGCCGGCCTCCTGACCTGCTGGGAACGGCCTGGGGGCTCTCCTTGCCATTCGACTTGGTGCTTTGAGACCTGCTTGTCCTCTTTGGAGTCTATGTCACCCGGGTCTTTCAAGGCGAAGAACCTGGTCGGCACGTGTACAGTGTACGTACGGGGCGACCTCAGAGCTGCCGTGGGTCCGTGTGCCCCGTTAAGCATTGCCCAGGAAGAACCCGACGCCCCGTCTCTCCCCCGGAGATCAGTGACAGGGCTGAGGGTGCACTCAGATGGCCTCGGCCGGGTTCCCCACCCCTCCCCGGGCCCGCGCGGCTGTCAAGAGGCTATTTGTGGGCTGAATAAACAAATATGTAATTAGCCTTTTTCAGGAGCGTGTGCTCCTCTGAAGGGGCCGTCAAATTATAGAGAAATCTTGTTAATTGTGGGTTCCGCTTCATTGGGTTCCCACAATTCGCGTTTTTCCTCTCATTGCATTTTTGTGTTTCCACCCAACTTCTGAAACTTAGCTCGAGAAAGTGCAGCGGTTGCCAAAGGTGGGCTCGGGTTCCGGTACCTGCTCACCGGACTCTGTGTCAGGACCCCTGCCTCTTGGGAGCCCGTGGCCCCTCGGAACTGTGGCCCCGGGAGTCCAGGCGCCCGGACATCCAGCCACCCCAGGGGCCTCTTAACCACGGCGGCTCTGGCAGGCGCCCAGGTGCTCTGAGGATAGTCACCGGATGGCGGGCCCAGGGCCCCCACCAACCACGGCAGCTCACCTCCAGGTGCTCCGCCCCCCCAGGTGAAGACATTCCGTGGGGCTCGTCACGGGGAGGGAGGGCTCGGGCTCAGGCTCGCTGGAGACCGTCCCACGCTCACCATCACGGAGCTCCCGGTCCTGTGGGACCGGACAGCTGGGCCTCAGAGACCCAGAGAGGAAGGGCCGGGGGCGCTAGGGAGAGACGGGACCATTTGGTGGGAGAAGGTGTGTGGGCAAACTGTGCCTGAAAAACAAGATGTCTCCAGGAGCGGGGGGCTGGCCCCCCAGAACGCCAACGAAAAGCCTGCTACGCGATGACATGGAGTCCTCTCCTCTTTGCCGGCCCCCCTGGGATTCACCTGCTTCTCACCTGGCCACTCCGTCCTCTGTAGAAGAGGGCAAGAGGTGACGTGCCCCAGGCCACGTGGCCTGGTGAGGAAGAAGAAGGGGGGAATCTGGGCTGGGGGCGTACCAAGGCCCAAGGCCCCCGGCCCAAGGCCGAGGAGCTAGACGAGGCCGGGACTGTGTGTTCTGAGTGGCCAAGGCCCCCAGCCAGCTGCATGAGACGCCCCTGCCTCCAGCCGGAACCGTTCTCTGGATGCGAAAGGCCCCCAAGGAGCCGCCAAGAAGCCTGCCATGGCCAGAGCGAGGGTCCGGGAGTGAACGGGGAGACTCGAAGAACAGAAACTTCCCGAGTGCAAAGTCCCCTTGTCCTCGCTCACCCCCTCCTGGCCTCCCTCCAGGCCCGATCCCTCCCATGCTGGGACCCATGGCCACCCGTCCCAGAGGGGCAGGTGACAGGAAGGCCACGGCCTCCCTGGTGCAGCATCCACAGGACAGGGGTTTCCACCCCCGATCCTTCCAGAACAATCCTACGCTCCCGCATCCTCTCTGCACAGAGGGGGACGCACAGGCTCAGGACGGACTGGCCCGCCGGGATGACAGACGGGACACGGCAGGCCTCCCCTAAATCATTCCCGTTTCCACTCCCAGGACCAGAGAGGGACCCGCTGAGCGACACAGCACAGACCGCGGAGGAGGTTTGGCGGAGGATGCTCTTTCTCGCCCCGTGGCTGGGCCCTGGGCCCCACGCAGGGGGCACTCGGGATTTCCTGGGTCGGGCGGGTGTACCCAGGGGCTCTCCACTGCGGAAAGAACTCCGGGGGACAGAGGGCTGTGTGATCACAGCCACCGACGCCCTGGTCTGAGCGTGGCCCCGTCTCCGGGCGCTGTCCCTGGTGCTCCGCACGGAGCTGGCTCTTAGAACTGAGCAAAGACACGGGACTCAGCAAACACCCTTCCTGGTGGCCTGGAATTTTCTCCTTTGTGGCCCTCAGCCATCCGAAACACTCCCCCTCCCGCCAGGATGAAGCACCCGCACCCCAGTCTGCCTGGCGGGTTCCCCAACGTCCTCGTCTGTGAAGCCAGAGGGACCCTCCCTTCGAGCAGAAGCACAGAGCTGGAAAGGCACCGTCAGGACACACTTGGCCCCAGGTTCCAGATGGGGGACCTGGGGTCTCTGCCAGGCTAGGGGCTCCCATAGGGGGGCACACGTCCCCCCAGGAATTAGAAAGGGCTGTGGAACAAGGACACGCAAGGAATGTGGCAGGGAAGGCAGGGGTGGGTAGAAGGACAACTGGGGTTCGGGTCTAACCGGAAGGCCCGTTCTGGGGACCCCCACCCTCCTCTCACAACTGAGGGTGAGCGCTGTGCGCAGGGGCGGCCGCGGCTCTGAGGCCCGAGGCTTTCTCTCCAGAGCAGGGCAGCCTGGGCCGGTGGGAGGGACGGCCGCCCATCAAGGAGACCAAGGGGAGACGCAACGCACAGAGCTGGGGCCAATTTGAGCCCCGCACGCCACTTACGAACCTAAACGGGAGGGAACCACCCACCGCCCCCGGAGGCGTCTGGGGGAAGGCTCGCAGATGCTGGCTGACCCCAGCCCGACAGTGGTCCTCAGGCCGGGGCGGGGGCAGGGAGAACCCCCGCACACGCCGGGGGCAGGGGTGGGCCTTGGAAACGTGGGACCTTGGCCAAACCCCTTAGTCTAGAAAGGAAGAAACAAGGGCCCAGAGAAGTGAAGTGACTTGCCCCAGGCCACACAGCGAATCACAAGGCCAGGGTTCGAGTCCCGGTTCCTCCGCGTTCCCTCGGCTGGCCGTCTTTCCACCCAGCGGGTCGCGCCTCGGCCCCCGCCAGCCTGGCCCTTGTCTCAGAATCAGAGTCCACGCCACACCGCCTGGGGGGCCGCTCTACCCCACAGACGCCCCTGCTTGACTTCGGCAGTGAGTCCTGGTGAGCCAGTGACGGGAGAGCTACGGAGGACAGACAGCGAACCTTCGCTCCTGCAGCCCCAGCCCTCACAACGGCAGACGCCCCGGCTCTCCTGCCGACCCCCCCACGCACGGGGCCCCATCCGTCCCCGGCACCAGGCCCGCCACAGGCCCCGCGTCCAGGGAGAAGCACAGAATGAGGGGCAGCGGTCATCCAAGCGTCTCCAGCTCTCCCGAGGTCTTCGCACCTTCGGTCCCCGAGGCCCTGGCCGTGGGCCGTCCCAAGAGCTGGTGTTCTTGGAGGGGGTCACGGAACCGAGAATTCTTCATGCCAAGCGAGCCCGGGAACCACCGGAGTTTTCCTCTTGTCAGCCCCGTGATAGATGATCTTCGGTGGAACTGCAGAGGACTCAGGGGAGCAGCCCCCCGGCTGCTGGAGGGAACCACCATGGGGGTCTCACCCAGAAATTGTCCCACGAGCAAGTTAGAGCTCACGTCCAGAAAGAAAGCAAAGAAACAGAAAAACCCACTTGACTCCAGCTCAACAACAAGACCCCTCAGAGTTCAAGTTCGCCGAGACTCCGGACCTGCTTCCAGCGTCCCGCTGTCAGAGGGGCACCCGGGGGATAGTCAGGTGTGGTGCTGCCCTGTGGGAGCCCGGGGCCCAGGCTTCAGAGTGAAGGGCCTTGGAGTGAACTTCCTTCCCGTGGGGCCTCGGGGAGCCGTGGCGGGCCCTTGAGCAGGAGGACGGCCCGAGTGGCCAGCTGGTGGGTGGCCTCGACAGCCGTGCGGCCTCGCCTCTGCCAGAGGTGGCTCCGCGGCAGGATCCCAGCAGCCGCTCCGCGCCTGCGCCCTCACCGTGTCTGGCGTCTGCCGAAGCAGCACCCACTGGCCCCTCAAGGCTCTCCTCAAAGGTTCCCCAAAGTCGCTTCCTCCAGGAAGCCCCACCTGAGGTCCACGACCAGGATCAGTCACCTCCTTTCCACGGTCTGACTGAGAGTCACGTGTCCCAGGACTGACCTCAGAGAAGAGGAATCGGGGGCCCGGGCCTGTGGGGTGGTGTGAGCCCAGGGCCGGGTGCCAGGGAGGTGCCCAGCCACGGCCGAGGATGGAGGCCCAGCGAGGCGAAGCTGCCGCCACTGCGAGCGGCCGAGGCAGGAGTGTGCGATGCCGCGGTCGGAGCAGCTGCACCTCCCCTGCCCCCGACGCCGCACCGAGAAGGCGAGAAGAGGCTGGCCTTCCTCCGTCTGGGCCCCAGGGTCATCGCTGGGCGGGCCCAGGGCGCAGGCCAAGGGACCCTCTCCCTCACCGCACCTGTCGCCTCACTGCTCGGCTTCCACCAGAAACCAGTGCTGGCTGGGCTCCTGATGGCGTTCCCATCCCAGGCGAAATGTCACCAGCGTACTCCTGGAGTCACCTGCTTTGCAGGACGTGCCCCACTGTGGACAGCTCGTGGCCCTACTGCCTATAGCACACGCAGCTCTGCCTGGCATGCACCACTGACTGACTAGCCAGTGGGGCGGGGGGGCAGGGGGGGAGAGGCTGATGGGTTTTTGTCATGTGGGCGTGCACTGATTCCCCAGGGTGGGAAGGGCTCGCACTGATGTGAAGACGTGCCTTGGCAATGGTGATGAGCACCCTGCTGGAGAGAAGCTGGGCGCTCCCCTAGATTGTGGGTGCTCCCCTCCGGGTGCTGCCCAGCCGGCAGCTCCCCAGAGGGGGCCACTGGTCCGCTCCCGGTACATTTATCCGTGCAAGAAAGGAGGACTATGGAGCAGAGAGGGCACAGCTGAATCCATCGGGGTCCGAGGATCGGAGAGCCTCGGGAAGGGTGCGTGGGGTGCTCCTGTCCCCGCCTCCACACTGCAAAGCCACAGGGAGACCTTCCAGGAAGCCGGAACAGCAGGGCGCAGGCTCAGAGGCGGGATCTGTACGGACGTCTGTTCTCCATCGAAATGGAAGGTTCCTGAGCCACACACAGCAGGTGGACCGCTTTCTGTTGTCAGCACGGAGAAACTTGCAGAGAACTTGCCAGTGCAAATTACCTCCAAGGCTCGGGTCACGACATACAGCCCGTAGGGTCCAAGAGCACTTCCATGGCAGCGCACCCCACTCTGATGTGTGCTCAGGAGGATGGGAAGGGCTCAGCAAACCCCCACTCATGGAGGAGCTCCTGGGTGCCCACGCAGCCCAGCTCGCCTACGGGGATCCTCACAGAAGCCCTCCTACCGGCTGCACCTGCCAGCCAGTGTGCGACTGTGAACTCGGAGCTCTGCACCAGTGACCGTTTGCAGCCGGACCACCCCGGGGTGCTCAGGAGGCAGACCGCTGGAGAGTCGCTCAGCCCAGGAGGGAGACCCACGCGAGAACTCAAACCACAGAGCCTGGCTCGGCCTCGCCGGCGGGACCCAGCAGCACAGATGCGTGCACACCTGTCCAGAAGCCTCTCCAGCGGAGGAGAGCGCTGACTGTGACATTCTTATCCACGGGGACACGAGAGAAGTCACCGCGGAGGTCTCCAGGGAGACAGCCGTATCGAAGGCATTAATCACGGCCGATGTTTTCTTGCCTAAAACTCCTTAACCCGAGGCAACCGGCGGACAGAAGCAGGTCGTGGGTCCATCCCACGGGACAGCGGCCTCTGGGCTCTTCAACACGGCAACATCGTGAACGCAGAGGTGTGGCGGGGGTGTCCCAGACAAGGGGGGCGGGGCCTGGGGCGCCCAGACACACAGCGCGGCAGGCGGTCTCAGGCCGTCTCGTATTCACCAAAAATCCTCTGGAGGACAGTTTCGGGGCAGGTGGGGCATGAGCAGCTGGGCTGTATTTAGACAATAAACGTTTACCACGCGGATGCGACATTTTCAGGGGTGACGGTGGCCCTGCCACCCAGAATGCTCTTGCTCCTGGGAGGTTAATTTGTCTTTGGAGGGGCCACCTGAAGGTTGCAGACACCACCTCACCCTGCAAACACCTCTGAGTGGGGGCGGGGGGCGGGGGCGGGGGCAGAGGGTCAAGCCAGTGAGGCAAAGAGCCGGCAGCCGGCGAGTCTCGGTGGAGGTTCCTCATAGGACACTCTCAGCTTCTCCATGGATCTGGAATTTGCAGAACGGAAAGTTGGGGGTGGGGCGCAAGAAAGTGTGGTCGTAGATTTTTTTTTTTTTTGAGCCTCTCCCAAGGCATGGTTGAGGAAGAGAGGAAGGAAGATGCACATAAAAACGGGCTTGTGGCCAGGGCTTTGGGGAGCCCGGACTGGGCTCGTCCTAACGGAGGTGGAGCTCCATGGCCACACCGCCGCCCTGGATGGACACAGGTGACTGGGCAGAACGACAGAAATCGCCAGGCAGGAGCGCGAGGGAGAGACCCCGGGCCCGAGACACGCAGAGGGATGACGGGGGTGTGGTCCAGAGTGTCGAAGCAGCCACCATGGCAACAGGGACCGTGAGGGATGAGCTGGTCCCGGTCCTCTGACCTGAGACTCAGGGAGGACTCTGCTGCCCACCGAGCTGGCCAGTCTCGGCGGCCAAGCTCCAAGTGGAGATGCCCCATCCCTTGTTACCGTGACAGAGGACCCCTGGGGACCCTCGACCCCGTGTCCCCGGGGCAGCACCTCACTGATGTGCCCAGAGAACTCCCCGGCCAGACACCGTGGTTGGGGACAGACAGGCCACCTGAGAAAGAGACGACGTCACAAGGGAAGCAAACCAAGGTCCGCCTGTGCCCCTGAACACCCCAGGCATAAACAGGGGTGTTGACTTCCAAAGAGAAGACCCGGGGGGGGTCCTTCAGGGGCCGAACGGGCCGCCGGGGGAGGAAGAGCAGGAGGAATGCAGAACCGAGACCAGTTCCAAGCTGCCTCAGACGCCGAGGCTGGGTGGTGGCAACACACCCAGAAAACAGGCATCCTCCTATGACCCTCAGTCCTACAAAGAGCCACCTCTGTGCACGTCTGGGAGACGGAGCATTCTCTAAAGGTCCCCGGGCAGGGAGGAGTTCCCTGTCACCAGAGGGGGGGGGGGGGACGTTCCAGCAAAAGCCGGCCCCTTCCGGAGCATTCTGCACAGCTCTCTCAGTGGGAACCAGCCTGGACGGGCGGGCTGGGCAGGTGTTCCTCGAACCCACTGCGAGGGCCAGGTGCATCTACCTGTGGGGAGAGAGAAGCAGGTTCCCTTCGATGGGGGCCCCATTAGGACGCTGGAGTGGGGTGAAGTCCGCTTCTTGGACCCTTTGGGGGTCTAAACTGAGACCATCCCCTCACCTCTGGGAGGGCCAGCCCGGCGACACCAAGCCCATCACTCGTCCTCCCTGTGCCTCGGTCCCCGACAGACCCCAGATCTCGGTGCGCACACCACCCGGGAGGGCGAAGCCGGGGGGCACTTCCTCCAGGGGACAAACCCTGCACTCCTCCCCGGCGGCCCCCCGCAAAGCCTTGGACACAGGCCGTGAAGACTGACACCTGTCCACCTTGACACAGAGCATCTGAGGTCCCCCGACCCCGAGGCCCCGTGTCCTGCATGAAGGGGCGGTTTTCAACGTGGATGTGACATGAAGTGCACACCTTTCCGAGGGGCCTTGAGGGCTGTGTTTCCGTCCAACGGCCCAAATACGTGGGACGATGGCACTTGGTGACGTCTCCTTTAAGAAACTGTGTGGGTTTCCTCTTCCTGGCACAAGCCCCCCCATTTTTGCAGAGCCCACCAGGACCCCCGCTGCACCTTCCGAGCAAAGCAGCCGAAGCGCATGTCCATCCTGGAGCCACAAACGCCCCTTTTGTTGAAGGAGTGGGAGGATGCGGACTGTGGGACACGGCGGGGACGGTGGCCCGGGAAGTGACGGTCCCCTCTGTGAACTCGGAGATGAGACTTCCCTTTATGCTTGTCATGGAACGGGCCTCCAGTGGACCGGCTACAGCCGAACTTCCCCCAGGAGATAAGCAGGCCTTCCCTTTCGGGTCATCCCCTAGGGGGATGGTGGGGGGGGGCATGTCCCCACTCCACACACACTCGTCCCCTGAGATCGGCAGGTTCCCAGCAGGCCAAGGCACGGCCCCTCGTCCACAAACTCTTCCTGAGACCAACATGCATTTTCCCTCGTTTACAAACCAAACCCAGTGACAGACGCTCTTTCTTGAAACACATACAGGTACAGGTTTCTGAATGAGGAGTGCCCCGTCTCTTTGTTTTTCAGGGGAAGAACCCAGGTCGATCACCCCACCCACCCCCGTCAGCATCCACCCGTCCCTCCCCGCGGTCCTCACCCTCGCGGGGGAGGTGCTCCGCCAACCGCCACCACCTCCGTCATCCTGTGAGTAAGGGGGCGATAGTGACAAAGTATTCCGCCACTCCCACAACTCGCCAGCGCACCCCGACACTCCCGGGCGCACGGGGAACTGCGGGAACCGGAGACGATGACATCACACCCGTCTTCAGTGCCTTCACGTCCCGACGCGCCCGGCTGACTCCACCCTAGCTTCCCTCGCGTGGACAGTGCATACCAGTTCAACGAAGTGCATGCTTGTAGAGACGGTTTTGAACGGGCAAGTTAAAAGGATCCATGTGGTCTTGCCCCCCCCACCCCCTAAAAAGAAGTTAATATAATTTAGAACCTAGCATTTTAAAAATATGGGCATGACGCGTCTGGGGTCAAGGCGGCTCGTGGAACATGCTTTGATTTGGCAAGATGGTAAATCAAAAACCTCGTAGGTTCTGTTTTTCCCTTTTTGTTTGGAAGCAGCCAAAAGCAGGCTATTAACAGAATTGTACGAGGGAGAAAAGAAAGGAATACCCGATACTTTCCACTGGGTCGCACAGCACGCGCGCGCACACACACACACGCACACACGCACGCAGAAACACGCATGCGCACACGCACCCACACGCGCACAGCCGCCCACTCCTTTGGGGGGAAATGAGGGGAGTCCGGTCAGAGACATCACCGTGGGTGGGCGCTTGACGGCTCTCAGCCCGGCGTGCAACTTTGGGTCTGCGTCCTCTCAGCTCGGTCTGGCGGGCTCGGCCTCACACCTGCCGCGGGAAAGCCGCCGCGACGGGCCGGCTGCGGGGAATGTAAGGCATAGGTGGGGAAGGGGGGGTCCATGCTTCATGCTCACGTGTGAGTTTCGGAGCAGGGCGTTCCCGGCTCCGTCTGCTGGGAAGGGGGGCGGGGCGGGGATGAAACCGAGAAGGAGAGAGAGTGACGGCGAATGACAATACTAACAATAATAATAAAGGACAATAAGTAACCAAGGAGGCCACGCCGAGCCGGGCCAGCGCGACGGGCGGCCCCTCCCCCTCCCGCGCCCCCTAGATGGACTTGCGGCGCCGCGTGAGCCTGTGGACGTCGGTGAGGCTGTGCAGCCCCGGGGACACGGAGCTGACGGGGGACGGGAAGAGGCTGTTTTTCAGCGTGCTCGGCGAGATCTCCTCGATCTTGTACGAGACGGAGTGGAAGTACTGCGGGCCGAGCTGGGCGCCGAAGGAGTTCTGGTGGCCCGCGGGGCGGCCGGCGCGCCCCCGCGGCCGGTAGCAGGAGCAGGAGCACACGGACTGCAGGTCCCCGTCCGCCTTGCAGCGTGCGCGGCCCCGCAGCGCCTCCTCGGGCACGTGGATGGCCATGCTGTTCCGCGCGCCCGCCAGGGACGCCCTCTCCTCCGCGTCCCGCCGCTCGTCCTCGCTGTTCATGGTCAAGAACCTGAGGACCACCAGGTTGAGGAAGGCCCCGATGACCGTCAGCCCCACCAGGATGTACATAAAGCTAAAGGCCACGTACAGCGGCTTCTTCTGCAGGGCGCCCTTGGTCTGCAGGGCCACGTAGTCCCCGAAGCCGATGGTGGTCAGCGTGATGAAGCAGTAGTAGTAGGCGTGAAAGAAGCTCCACTCCTCGCACTGCGAGAAGGCGGCCGCCCCGATGCACAGCGTCCCCATGCAGGAGAAGAAGCCCACGGTCACCATGTTCTCCATGGACACGTCCGTGTCGCGCATGCCGCAGCACTTCTTGATGCGCTTCAGCAGGTAGCGCACGAAGGTGTTCATGCGCTCGCCCAGGCTCTGGAACATGACGAGCGTCA
This sequence comes from Phyllostomus discolor, assembly GCF_004126475.2. Taxonomy (NCBI): domain Eukaryota; kingdom Metazoa; phylum Chordata; class Mammalia; order Chiroptera; family Phyllostomidae; genus Phyllostomus; species Phyllostomus discolor. The sequence goes on from NC_040909.2 coordinate 136,948,888, forward strand.
GCGGGATGCCCAGCACCGCGTAGAACATGCAGAAAGCCTTGCCCGCGTCCGTGCCCGGGGCTGCGTGCCCGTAACCTGCAGAGGGGCGAGAACACGGGGAGAGCCGGTGAGAGGGTCGCGAGAGTGAGCTCTGGGTGGGGAGGGGCTTGGGGGCACTGCGGGTACCGGATGGGGTTTGGTAAGGGGGTGGAACCTGCCCATGACCTGGGAGGAGGGGAACGGCACGAACCCACCCCCTGAAGACTGGGGCGTGTCCGTTGGGAAGGAGTGTGGGGTGTGCCCACATCCTGAGGGGCGTGGGAGGGGACAGCATGGAAGGATCCATGGAGACCAGTCCTTTGAAGTTCAGGGTTGTGGGGGAGGGGGTGATTTGGAGCATTTCCATTAGGAGAGGAGGAGTTTGGGGGCCATTTCACAGTTCTTAGAGCAACACAAGGTTTTTAAAAAAAAAAAAAAAAAAAAAAAAAAAAAAAAAAACTAGAACAGCATATTTGCTCCTAAGAACACTGCAAAGGTACCAGGCCCCAAGAAGAAAATTAACCACACCCCCCAGGGACCCCCATCAACAGTGAGGTCCAGCACGTGCTCAGGGCCACTCGCCAGGCCATGCTGACTCCCAGTCGCTCATCGCCTCTTTCCAGCCTCTTCAGGACCCTACAGGACAGGTGTGATGAGGCCAGCCCCACGGAGGAGAAAACTGAGTGACTTCATAGCAGGGTAGCTTGGTTTCTGGAGAGCTGAGATTTGAACCACAGTTTTCGGCCACCAGATACAAGGCCTTGATGTAGAGGATGTGAATCAAGGGAGGCGAGTGCAGAGTGAACCACAAATACCATGAGCACAGGGACTGTCGTCTGCTCCATCCACTGTGGGGTCCCCACAGCCGGAGGAAGGTGTCCCACGTGAAACCTGCCTCTTGTGCAGGAATGAGTGAATCTGTGCCACTGCGGAGCACACACATGTCGGAAAAGAAACAACAAACGACCCTGAGAGACCTCAGGTGTGCAAATGCTGTGTGCACACACCTTCCCAGCACATCCCGCGTTGATCTTCCACATCGACCGTGCAAAATTGGTCCTGTGTTTTCCCACACTTGAAATGAGGATAGCGGTGATGGAAAGGTCAAGTTACCTGCCAGGGTCATCCAGGTAGTCAGTGATAATATCAGAGCCAGAATAAGGTCTGCACAACAGGGCAGAAGGAACCTAAGATTCAGTAGGTTCTAGTTCAAGTTCAGGGACTAACACCACCTGGGTCATGGGCATTTTTGGAAGGAGGATTCAGAGGATGAGCACGGCCTTCCAACATCTCAAATCCTGCCCCATCAAGACAGGCTTCCCACACTCTCACGGGTTCACAGTCACTGAACCAGCTGCATTACCTTGGTCCCCTGAGGACCTCTTCCAACCCAGGGTTCGTCGTCTGTTAGATGGGGTGTATTATAGGATGGGGTGACGTTCATTTCCAGGAGGTGGGGCTGTTTTCTTTCTCGATGCTTTTACTTTGAGAAATGGGGAGAATGCCGCAGATGCACATGAAAAAGAGCACCTAGCCCAGGGCTGGCACACAGTAGGGACCTACCAGACCCCAAGACGTCCGTCCCTCCCTCCCACAGTCTCCCACAGGAAGCCCGCCCCTCTCTTCCAGGGCTTCAGCCCTTACGTTCAGTCTGCTTGTCTCCCCCTCGGCACGAACGTGTGCCACTTCCCACCTGCCCCAGGGGCCACACTCTCCCTACAAAGGTGACATCATGTGTTTGTCTCCAGGTGGCTTTCTCTTCATCCTCTCTGGCCCTCAGTGCCCCTGAGCCAGCACTGAGCTCTGACCCTCAGAAACCCCAGGAGAAATGACATGACACAGGGGGTGTCGGGCCAGGCAGAATAGAATGGAGACATGGAAAAGCTGAAGGGGAAACCAATGATATATTAATAGAAATTACCCAACCTAAAGAACAGACAGAAATAAAGACCAAAAATAAATAAAGCTTCAGAGAGCTGCAGAACAGTATCGAAAGGCATCACAGAAGGAAAATAGAGAATAAAACAAAAAGTGAAGGAATAGCCAAAACTAACCAAATTTGGGAAAGAAAACAAATGTACAGATTTGAGAAGCCAAGTGAATCCCAGGAAAAAAACACAAAGAAAAAACCACTCATCAGAATCAAACTGCTGCAAACCAGAGAGAGAACATCTTGAAAGCAGCCAGAGAGAAACAACACATCACATGCAGGGGAACAGCTCTGATCACTGCTTACTTCCCATCATGAACAATGGAGGCCAGGAAACCATGGAACGACATCTTCAAAGAGCTTTTCAAAAAGGCCACCAACACTGAATGGTCTATCCAGAGAAAATATCCTTTCAGAAGGAAGGCAAAATGCGTTTTCAGATTAAAGAAAACTTGCTACCGGCCGATCTGCACAGCATCACTGCCAAAGGAAGTTCTTCCGCCCAGAGGGAAATGATACCAGATGGAGACTTAGGTCTTCAGGAAAGAAGGAAACACATCTCAGTAAACAAGTGGGTTTATATTTATACACACTGCAGGGGTGGAAATCCCACAACATCTCCATATAGCTCACCTGTGTAGCTGGTGCAAAAGCCAGGTGGGTGCTGGAGAACAGCAAGCTGCTAGAAACTTAACAAGGCGGTTTAATATTAGCTAACAGTTTCGAATGTGATATATTTACTGGAGAAAGCCAAAATAGCATTTTCTGAGTCAAACACTGCACCCCAGGTGTCCAGGCCTACCCCACCCCCCACGGTGGTCAGTGAAGACGATCAGAAGCAGCCTCCTTGCCACGACCGGGAGAGCAGTACGCCTGAACAGCCTGTCCCAGGGATGCGTCAATGCCCCCGTCTTCTGTCCCGCTACAGAAAGACAGATCTTGGTCACGGTGATGCCTCACGGTGTATCTCCCTAGCCCGTTACAGTGAGGACATCCCTCAGCAAGATGTGTTCAGGAGACAGCAAGAGAGGGGATGGCACCCAAGTCGAGGGCCTTCCAACCGAAGCAGATCTCCCAGTGGTCTGGGGCTCAGGACCATTCCCGCCGCAGCGAGAGGTGAGCTGCAGTGCCTGCCAGGGAAAGCAGGCTGGGCAGGATGTCTTCAGTTTCCCACCGGGACACACCTTCTCCCCCTGCTCTCTGCCCAGGAGGCCAGCCTATACGAGCCACACCAAGTGGTCCTTGGTCCTCTGGTTTCCCGTCAAGTTCGCCGGTGGACAGCCAGCCCCAGGCACAGGTCTGAGGGAGGGAGGAAGCGGAGGGCCCTGGTAACGAGCTGTATCGGCCAATGGGCTCACAGCATGGGCTACCATCCCAAGTTCCAGGAGCTAGTTCCCAGACAGCCAGCCAGCTCCGAGTTTTGCTGGCCCCAGGGTGCCACACCTTCCTGTCCCTCTTCCGTCCACCCTGCCCACACATTCCGGAAGATGTATAAACAGCCCACTAAGTAACCGCTCACACTGAGGGGCTGTGTCCTGCAAAGACCCTGAATGACAAACCGCATGGGTCCTCTGCTCACGGTGTCTGCTGTGATACTGATGCAACACCGTGGGCCCTGTGTGCAGAGGGGTCCACGCACACCCAACGTTCATAAAGCATCTGTGCAGGCGTGGCATCTATGGGTCCCTCACAGGAACACCCACGCGTCCACCGGAACTTTGTGAACACGGCGAGTGTTCCGTGTGGAACACCTGGATGTGTGCACGTGATGTGTGGGCACAGCACACACACACACACCTTCCGTCCACTGCCCCCTGGCCGGATCTGAAGCTCCAAGGAGGGCAGAGCCCCCTCCGGACCCACCTCTGCAGACCCCAGAGCCGGGCAGAGAGGAAGCACTTAGAGGGATACATCACGTGCGAGTGAGGTCTGTCTCCCAGTGCCTGCCTAGAAGCCCCAGCCCACCGCCCAGCCCGGCGTGGCCGGGGCAGCTTCCCCCTGGCCCTGCAGTGTCCAGCCTGCTGTGCGCGGCCCCTTTAATACACCTGGTCGGTCTCTTTGGTCTGTTGCGGGAGAAGCTGTGCAGAGAACGAGCCTGCATCTCTCGGCTGCAGCTGGCAAACTAGACGAGATGCGTAGGCCCCACCTTCCCAGAGGGGAGAGGGGCAGAGAAGGAGGGCATCACAACCAATCTTTCCTACTGGGTCTGGGGCTCCCCAAAGAGCCAGCGGTGGCTCCTCGCTGGCTCCTGCGCAATTTTGCAGAAGCGTGACAAAGCCACACTATGAGATGGGTCCTGGGCCTGGCTCAGCACCCCAGTGAAGAGGCCACAAGGGCCCAACGGACCCTCCCCACTGTGGAGAGTGGGCAGGGCCATGGAGCCAGCCTGGCCCTGACACCCCGCTGCTCAAGAGCAGTCTGGGGCCCCTCCCTGCCCTGTGGGAACCCAGGCCTGTCACCAGCTGTGAGTGAGTTCTCCAGGCTCACACGGCACTTCACAGTCTGTGAAGCTCCCCTGGCTGTGGGCACCTCCCCCGAAACCCACCTGACCCCCGCTCCAGCAGCCACCCACCCAGCTCTGCACCCCCACTCAGCATGCTGCGCATCCGTGGACAAGGCCGTCCCTGACAGCGGGCCAGATGGCCGTGAGCCCTGGCTCTGCCCCTGAGGGACCGTGGGCGGTCACCTCCCCGCCTCCAGGGCTCCCCAATTTCTGCCAAATGCACTGCAGCCCCAGTCTCCCAGGGAGACTCGGCCGCTCCCCAAGCAGAAGCAGCCATCAAGGCCAGGTGCCAGGTGTGGGTGGGCATGACTGTCTCCTCCCGCCCACGGCCACCGGGGGCGGGGCGCAGCCTGCCGGTCCGGGAGGGGAGAGGGCCGCACAGGCCTCTGGGCATCGGGACACTTGCTGCCGGAAGAGAGTGAAATATTTATAAAGGCCACGCAAGGATTCTGTGCTAGTAGGGATTCAGTGGGCACAAATTCCATTACAGAATGACTCAGGGCAGCTTTGCAAAAGGAGGTGCAGGGGCAGAAAGCTGCCCTCAGCCCCCACACTTCCTGGCCGGCTCCCCACTCCAGCCTGCGGCACCCACGGGTGCACCCTCCCCCGCAGGGCCCCGCTCACACCCACGAAGGAACGACACGTGATCACTGACTCAGTTTACAAAGCTTCTCTGCATTCGTTCTTTTGTCTGAATGGAATATCTGGTGTCGTGGGTCAATCAGAACAGGTGATTGCCTTGGGTCAATCACCCTTCTTGCACTATAACAGACCCCTGAATTCTGTGGGTGCCACCCCATGGGCTTCTAGGCAGGTCTCCGTTCACTCCCAAAGAGGGGATGGTGCTTCCTGTGGGCTCTGATTCGGTCGCCAGCCAAGCCCTGAGCCAGTGAGGCTCTGTGCTTTTCTGCCAGAACTAAAGGGACTCAGAGTGTGATGTCCGGAGCCACTGGAGTCATTTCAGCACCGTGAGGACATGCCGCCTGCCCCCCCCCCCCAGAGGAGGGTGTCCTGAGACGGGGTTGGGGGTGTTGTTCCACCCCGTGTCTGAGCACAGCCGAGAGTTGCCCCACTCACAGGCATTCCAGCCCGCCTCCCCGTAGGTCTTTTGGCTTCAGCCAGTGTTTTGGTGGCAACTGATTGACACTCAGCATGCCCCACGCCTCAGCGTGGCTACAAATAACAACAGTTTCCTGTTGGTAACAAAGCCCTCTGCAATCCAAACGCCCCTGCACCTTACGAGGTCTCTCACACAGGCCGCCCCAGATCTGTCGGAGGAGAGAGGGGCAGGTGAGGGGAACCGGGTGTGCGGGGCAGACCGGGGCCGGCCCAGGGTGGGGGGCCCGGGGTGGGGGGCCAGGCCCCCTCAAGGGGCAGCTGTTCCCAGCCCAGCAACTGGGGCTGCCAGCCAGGGTGAACCAATGTCCTGGTTTTAAAAGACAAGCTGGAAATACGGGGTTTTTAGAATGTGGGATCTAATTGGTGTCTAATTGAACATTTTTAAATGTGGCACAGGCCAAACAAAATAAGACAAAACAGACCATCTGTCTGCCTGAAGCAGAGGTCTCCCGACGTAAAGAAACGGGAGAGAGCCCGGGAGAGACAGCACGGAAGGGAGGGTGGCAGGGGCTGGGGGAGGGCTGGGGGGGTGTGGTGAGTGGGCTGCCCGCCAGGGCTGGGCCTCCCACCACCAGGGCCCCCCTCGCCCCGCCCCCTCATTCGCCTTCCCTCTACCTCTGCGAGCCCGCAACCAGCTCTACTTCACGGACAGGACATGCACACAGAGGCGACGAGAGGCGGCTCACCTGCTGACCACCTCCCCCGAGTGGGCGGAGGTCAGCCCTGCCCCACGGAGCACCGAGCGGAGCCACGCACCAGCGGGCTGGGTCATTCTGGGTCCACTGAGACCCCTCCCCACGAACCCTGTGGGGAGCTGCCCCCCACAGGGTGTACAAGCCCATCTCCCCAGTCAGAAAGCCAAGGCCGTGTCCGGGGCCCTCGGCCTTCCCCGCGGCGCCCGGGGGCCCTGGCGGCCTGCTGGCCGGCTGGTGGCTGGGCCCGCCGCGGCCTCTGGAGGAAGTCCGGCAGCCCCGGGGCTCCGCTGAGCAACAGAGCAGCCCCCTCGCGGGCGTTTCCATTGCGAATGCCTCCGAGCGTTCCTTCTGGTTTCCCTTCGTTGTATGTCTTAAGGGGCAAAGGGGACCTAAAAATACATTTAAGAAAAAATATGCCGAAGCTCACAAGGCACATGTTCCTGACAGCAGCTGGTGGCAGGCCTTTTTCTCTGCTGTCCCCTGGGAGGCTGTGCGTGAAGACCCCTTCCCGGAGGGCCGGGCACGCTGGGAGGAGGGGCGCCAGGGGAGGGCGCCGTAAGCCCGGGGCCAGACTCCCCGGGGCCTCTCCCCGGGGCTGCATCCCCTGGGCCCCCTGTCCTTGGCACTCTGAGGGTCAGATCCAGGGTCGTTATCCCCACTGTGTGGATGAGGGGCCCCCACAATGTCCCTGCCAGGCAGGCGCTGGGAGAGCCCTCAGCTGGGGGTGCAAAGCCCACACCCAGGAGCCCCGAGGGTGGGAAGGACGCCCGAGGGTGAGACGGGGCAGCCACCGCAGACGTCCGCCCGCGGGAAAGCCAGAGGCAGGCCCTCGCAGTGCGCCCAGCTCAGACCCACGCAGCGAAGAAAACGCTCTTTCAGGAGTTTCGGCGATCCCGCTCCTGGGTGCACGGAAGGACGGACAGAGGGTGTTCGAGTGCTTGCCCTGAGGTCCCAGCAGCCCCATCTGCAACCGCGGGGCGAGGCAGCGCCCCAGCGCCTGCCGCCGATGGGTGCCTAGACGACAGGTGTGGCTCTCAGCCCCGCGTGGGGCACCACCCGGCCCTAGAAAGAAAGAGGACACAGGCCGCCCTGTGGACGAGCCGTGGTAGCAGTATGCAAAGCGCAGGAAGCCGGACACAGAAGACCACGTGTCAGGTGGTTCTGTTCACAGGGAACGCTGGGACAGAGATCCACGAGGCCACCCAGGGGTGGTGGCTGTCCCGGGTGGGGGAGCGGGAAGAGCTGTCCCTTGAGGGTCCAGGCATCCCTCTGGGGGAAGGAGAGCGTCTGTAACTAGAAGGTGGCCGGCGGCGGCCGCACCACGCCAGGGATGCGCTCGGGGCCACTGGGCTATTCACTGTGAGACGTGAGTTCCGTGTGACGTGAGTTTCACTTCAGTGAAAACCGGGGGAAGCTGTTGTGTTTACAGCCAAGCTCTTTTGCATTCGGGGAAACGGAGCCTTGAAGGGTGAGGGCACTGGGGAGTGGGCACCGTCCTGGGGCTTTTAGGGGCTCCTGGGAGAAAGGGGCCAGCTGCCTGGGCTCCTCCACACGTGGGGGGCGCTGAGGCTGCCCTGCAGGGTCCGGAGTCCCTGCCCCTCCCTGCGGATCTCCCTTGAAGCACTGGTTCCAGCCCTCCCGGGGGGGGGGGGAGCACTCCCCCCTCAGGGGCCACTGCCCCAGGGGGCGCCCACAGCTCATCAGTCTCCCTTGACCAGCCCCCGTCTCTGGCCTCGGGACACAGGGGACAATCGTCAGGCAGGGGCCACCTCCTCCAGTGAGAGGCCTGATGGGGTGTACACGTGGGCTGGAGCAGGGGCTGGGGGGCGGGAGGCCTGGACACAGGCTGGGCCGGACCCCCAGATGAGCCATTCTGGGCAGGGGGTGGAGGGTGGCAGCCCCGCCAGTTTTCCCCACCCCTGAGATGCTGACCGCAGGCCTGGGGGGCTCCAACCAGGCACCCACCACGCTGGCTGGCCCTTAGTGGGCCAGCCCCTCCCAGCCCCAGCCATCAAATACAGGAGGCGTGGAACCCCAGAAGCCGCTGGAAGTCCTCCGTGCACCAAATGAGTTTGCTTTGGAAGAGATGCGCGCGTGTGGCCCGTAAGGCATTTAATGGGCTGAGAGGACGCTGAGAGCCCCCAGTCCCCAGCTCTTCTCCCGCCCGCTGGCTCGGGAGCCGCGACCGCGGGCGTCAGCGACCGAAGATGCAACAGCGCCCTCTGGCGGGCGCCCGGACGACTGCGGAACCCCCTGCCTGCCGCACAGACCACCGGTCCCCGGGGATGGCGTCCCGAGCCGTGGGGGTGGGGGGAGCCGTCCATCCTCTCCTTAGATGGTGCGCTACGCGGCGAGTCCTTCTCCGGAAGTTACCATCCGTCGATGGTAGCGCTGGCAAAACATGATGATGATGATGATGATGATGATGATAAGATGATGATGATGATGATGATGATGATGATGATGGCCACAACCATTTCCTGAGGGCAGGCACTGTGCCAGGGACTGAGCCAAAATGTTTACGATCTCTAAGCCACCTCCTCTCAGGACAGACGGACCTCCCTCTACAGGGGAGTGGCATTGCCCCCGGCACTCGGGTGAAACACGGGGCGCGCTGCTACCTCCCCCAGCCCCGAGGTGAGGCCCACCGGGCTCCCCAGCCCCCAGTCCCTGCTGCCCACCAGCCAGGTCCCGGCACCGACCGTCCGCAGGGGGCCTGGGCTGCGCCGCCCCTCCCACAAACCCTCCTCCTTCTCCGATGCTAGTCTCCGTCCCTCCACCCACGGGCATAACCCCCTCCTCCCAAAAAACTACCAGAAAGTAGGGGAAACACATCTAAATGTAAAGTTCACGGGCCCTGGCTGGTGTGGTTCAGTGGACTGAGTGCCAGCCTGCAAACCAAAGGGTCGCTGGTTTGATTCCCAGTCAGGACACATTCCTGGGTTTGGGGCCAGGTCCCCAGTAGGGGGCGTGCGAGAGGCAACCACACATTGATGTTTCTCTCTCCCTTCCCCTCTCTAAAAATAAATAAAATCTTTAAAGTTCATGGGGAAATCTACATAAAATTTGCCTTACTCCTGAGGTCTATGGCAGAATGAGAAAATTTTAAGTCAAGCTTAATAGCCAGCAATACCCGCTCATTGATTATTGGTCCTCTCTGTGGAGGAAGTGACGCCAAGTCTGCGAGGGCTCACTCACCCTGGCACGCGTGAGAGGGAGGGAGGGAGGCGGTGAACTTCACCCCAGGGAGACCCGGCGGGTCTGCCACCCCGACCCTGCCTCCCTGCCTCCCTCAGCGCCCACTCCACGCCACCCTCCCCAGAAGGCTGTTGTTCTCCCTGCCCTGAACTCCCAAAGGGCCTCTGGGTGCAGGGACCCGAGTGACACGGCATTGGAGGCCTGGCACCGAGCCCGGCCTCCTCGTCTGTGAAATGAGCGTGGTTCAAGCCCGTGGGGTCAACGGCCGGGAGACCGAAGGCCACGGCGCCGTGAGCGTTGGAAATGATGAACTGCAAGCGTCCACGCCCCCGAGAGCCCGGACTCCCGGGGCGGAGGTGAGGGGCCCCGCGTCTGCAGTTTCAGAAGCACGGCCTCCCGGAGGCGGCTCCCACGGGTGGGTGGGGCCGGCTGGGGTCGAGTGAACGGGGCAGGTCCTGAGTCGGCGGCCCCCGGCCTGGGACTCTGCATTGTAATGAGCTTCCCAGACCTCCAGCCACATATGAAGGGATCGAAAGAGAAGCAGGGGCAGGTGGAGCTGACCGGGGGCACAGGGAGCTGATCGGGGGGCACGAGGAGCTGACTAGGGGCAGGTGGAGCTGACCAGGAGCACGAGGAGCTGACCAGGGGCACGAGGAGCTGATCGGGGGGCACGAGGAGCTGACTGACTGGGGGCACGTGGAACTGACTGGGGGCAGGTGGAGCTGATCGGGGGGCACAAGGAGCTGACCGGGGGCACGAGGAGCTGGCTGACTGGGGGCAGGTGGAGCTGACCAGGGGCACGAGGAGCTGACTGGGGGCATGAGGAGCTGACTGGGGGCACATGGAGCTGACTGACCGGGGGCACGAGGAGCTGACTGGGGGCAGGTGGAGCTGATCGGGGGCACAAGGAGCTGATCGGGGGCACGTGGAGCTGGCTGACTGGGGGCACCTGGAGCTGACTGGGGGTGGTGCTGGGCCCTAGGAGAGCCACTGGCCCGGGTGAAGCACGTTCAGGCAGTTAGAACTGAGCTCACATCCTGCATGCCAGGGTCAGAGCGTGCTGGGGTCCGAGGCCTCACGTGTTGAGAGACACTCGTTCGGTGAAGGAGCAGGTAGTTCTGGCCGAGACTGCCGGCGGCCACCCACGTGTTGGACCGCCTCCTGCCCCTCCCCCATCGGGCCACAGCAGGACTCTGTGCCAGCCAGCAGGGCTCCAGGCCTGGCCCACAGAACCGCCTCACGGCCTCTGCCCCTCCCCCTGCCCCTCCCCCACAGACTCCCACAACCCCCCTCTCTCTGCCTGAGGGGCAGACAGGACTCCAGGTGCAGGGAGCAGGTGCCCCGGTGGCTACAGCAGGGAGTGCCGGCACAGGGACTGCCGGCACAGCTCCCGGCAAGCACTCAGGGAGAGGACTCTGCCGGCAGAGAGGCCGGACTCACGGCCGGTCTGTGCAGACGGACATCTCGACCCTGGTCATCGCGTCCAGCAGATGCCAAGGAGACTGTGAGCTTCAGGACAGATGCAGACCGCCCGCCGGGCCCTGCTCTAGGCTGTCCTCCGGGCCGCCGGGTGGGGTCCGCACAGGGACGATCACACCCACACCACAGGGGGGAAAACTGGGTCTCGGGAACCTGCTGGCCCTGTGGTCTGGCGGGTGTCCCGTCAGCGGTGGGATGAGGCCTGGGGCACGGCTGTGACTGCACAGGGCAGCCCGCTGCACAGGGTGGTGACCCCGTGCATGTGTGCACACCACGCAGGCGCACACAGGCACACCTGCAGACACACGTGCACACAGACACACAAGTGCACACACACACACACACACACGCGCCCCTCTGTGGCCCGAGACTCCACTGGAAAGCTGTAAGAAAGAAGGGGAGACTGAGTAATGTTAGAAGCGCCCTCGCCCTGTGCCGGAATGGTCGCAGCACGCACACAGGAAACGTGCTCACGCAAACCGGGGAGCAGTGCTCGGTACCCGGCCTCCTGCCCCGTGTTCCCTGCCAGCGCACAGCTCCCAGACTGTAGCGAGTGACTGACTTCGGCCCAGCCGCTTGCCCAAGGGCATTGGACCAGTAAGTGGCACCCTGGGCTGACCTCCTTCTGCAAGGGCTGCAGCCGGCTCCGGTCCCTCTGTGTGACCCCAGGGAGACGCCTCGGCCCCTCACCCCAGTCTGCCTCTCACCCCAGTCTGCCTGTGGACTGGCCGCCTGTGAGCACCGCCGGGGACAGACACCAACCAGCAGGTACGGGCCTTCCTAGCACCAGGACCTTTACACCATTTTTTTTCTTTTCTCTTTTCTTTTGTATTCCCTTCCCCACGCCCTCCCCTTCAGCACCCTCTGGCTTGTTCTCTGTATCCAGCGGTCTGTGTCTGTTTGATTGGTCTGTGCGCTTTTTTATTTTAGATTCCACGTAGGAGTGAAATCACATGGTATTTGTCTCTCTCTGACTTATTTTACCGAGCATAATACCTTTCTGGGTCCATCCACGTTGTTGTAAATGGTGAATGGCTGTTCTTTTTCATGGCCGAGTAATACTCCACTGCATACATGTACCCCAGCTTCCTTACCCACTCACCTACGGATGGGCACCCGGGCTGCTGCCCTGTCCTGGCGACTGTTAAAAACACCGCAGTGAACATAGGGGTGCGGCTACCTTTCCAAGTTAGTGTGTCCATGTCCTTGGGATACATGCCCAGCAGTGGGATCGCTGGGTCAGAAGGTAGTTCTATCTTTAATTTTTTGAGGGACCCCCACACTGCTTTCCACAGTGGCTGCACCAGTTTTCAATCCCACCAACAGTGCATGAGAGTTCCCTTTTCTCCACCTCCTCACCGACACTCAGAGTTTGTTGATTTATTGAGGATATAGCCCTTCTGACAGGGGAGGCAATGCCTCCTCGTGGTTTTATTTTGTATTTCTCTAATGGTTAGTGATATGTTGAGCATCTTTTCATGTTTATTGGCTATCGGTATGTCCTCTTTGAAGAAGTGTCTATTCGGGTCCTCTGCCCATTTTTTAATTGAATTAATTGAATTTTTTTTTTGGTATTAAGTTGTGTAAGTTCCTTCTATATTTTGGATATTAACTCATTACTGGACATGTTATTTGTGTGGGTCTTCTTTTTGTTTTGTTGGTTTCCTTCACTGTACTAATACCTTTTAGTTTGATATAGTCCCATTTGGTTTTGTTTGTTTTAAGATTTTATTTATTTTTAGAGAGGGAAGGGAGGGAGAAAGAGAAAGAAACATCAATGTGTGGTTGCTGGGGGTCATGGCCTGCAACCCAGGCATGTACCCTGACTGGGAATTGAACCTGTGACACTTTGGTTCACAGCCCGCACTCAATCCACTGAGCTACGCCAGCCAGGGCCTGGTTTTTTTTTTTTTTTTTAGATTTCATTTTTATTATTTATTTTTAGACATGGGAAGAGGGAAAGAAAGAGGGAAACATCAATGTGTGGTTGCCTCTCATGCACCTCCTACTGGGAAACCTGGCCCGCAACCCAGGCCTGTGCCCTGACTGGGAATCAAACTGATGACCCTTTGGTTCACGGGCTGGTGCCCAACCCACTGAGCCACACCAGCCAGGCCATCAATGTTTCTTACATCAATGACTTACACAGTTTTCAAAGTGCACCTCTTCAGTTAAACTTACTCCTGGATGTTTCATGCTCTTTAATTCTCGTTCTAATCGTTCATTATTGCTGTAGAGAAAAGCATTATCGGTGTATAGAATTCTGTGTAATGATTCTGTACCTTATAACTTGACTGGATGCATTTATTCTAATAGTTTTTGTTTATTTGTTTTTTGGTGGAGGCTTTAGGGTTTTTGTGTCATCTGCAAATAATGAGACTCTTCCTTCCTCTCCATCCTTCCTCGTCTCGCCGCCGTGGCGAGGACTTCCACTACCACGGTGAGTAGAAGCGGTTATGGTGCGAACCCCAGCCCGGCCCCCGGTCTCCCAGGAACAGCATCGATATCAGCTGTGGGCTGGCCACACACGGCCTTTATTCTGTGGAGGTATGTCTCTACCACACTGGCTGTGTTGAGATTTTTGTCATAACAAGACGTTGAGTCTTGTGAAACACTCCGTCTACATGTAGGTAGCGGACCGTGTGGTGTCTTACCCTTTCGTTTGTTTCTCTGGCGCATCACACTGACTCACCCAGGGGCTGACTCGCCCTGCACCCCTGGGATGAGCCCCACGTGGTCCCGCTGCGCGGCCACCTCATTTATCGGCGAGTCCAGTTGGCTAACATTTTGCTGGGAATTTTTGCATCTATGTTCATTGAGGATGTCACCTGTAATTGTGTGTGTGTGTGTGTGTGAGGCCTTTATCCAGTGTTGGTATCGGGGTAAGGCTGGCTTCGTGGAAGGGGCCCTGAAGCCTTCCTTCACCTTCAGCTTTGTGATGTAATTGTTTAGGAAGGATAAATATTCGTTCTTCTCCGACTGTCTGACAGAATTCACCCTCGAAGCCTCCTGGCCCTGCACGCTTCTCTGTTGGGAGATTTTTTCATTACACTTAGTAAAGAAATAATGGCCTTAAATGCCACCTTAATGTTCTGTCTGAGCAATCCGCCCACGGGTGTGAGTTGGGGCATTAACCCCCGACAAGCACGTGCCGGGGGAGTGCAGCCCACCGGTGACGGCCCCCGCACTGCAGCCGCCCCTCTGCCGAGTACGGAGGTGCTTTCCGTCCCCGCCTCCTCTTCTGGGACCGGCCCCTTCGAGCTGCGTGATGCCCTCATCTGTTTCACATCGTTTTGTTTGTTTGTTTGTTTTACAGGCTATTTTCCCCGATGCAGGCATTTCTACCCCCCACTTTCTTTCTGCCTCTGTTTGCACCGGGACCACCTTCGCCCCCCACTTGCAGTCCGTGTGGGTCTTTCTACCTACGGGGAGCCTCCCTCGAGCAGCCTGCCGACCGGCCATGGTTATGACCCAGCTGACCCCCCTGTGTCTTCTCACCGGAGTGTCCCTCCATCTGTGTCTGAGGTAATTAGGCACAAGTACGTACACATTGCCATTTTGTTGTTTTTTTGGTTAATTTTCACCTGTTCTCTGTTCCTGTCCTGTTCTCCTGGCCCCTTCCCTTGTGGTTTTCTGGTTTTCTTCAGCACTTGGTTTGGGGTTCCTTTCCCTTTGTTCTTTGCATGTCTTTTGTAGGTCTGTGTGCCGGTGGTTTGGGCAGGTAGGGGACCAGTGGCGGCCAACGGCGGGCGGGACCCTGGCCTGAGGAGCCGTAGCTGTTTTAGGCGGGGAGGCCGGGTGCGCACAGAGATGCGCTGTTCCTACAGCCGGCCCCCTCTGCTGGGTGGAACCGGCTGAGGCGACCTCTCCCAGACCACTGCATTGACCTGGCAGGTAAGCCAGAACACCTGGATGGGGCCCCGCCCACACTCAGGCGGTAAGCAGGGGCGCTCACCAGGCCCTCCCCCCAGAGCGGTCCTGCAGCCCAACAGCTCCCGTGGCTCCCAGCCTTACTGATGTAGCTCTATCCTGGCTGCACCAGAAAGTGGCCTGCTGGGAAAGTGCCCTCCGCGTGGGCTTCGGGTCCCACGTGGCTCAAGGAAGCTGCGTGGAGCCAGGCAGGGACTTCCTGCACCTGGAGCGCTGGCCTGCTGGGCGGGAGCGACTCCAGGAGAGAAGCCAGGTGCCCCTGCGACACCCTGCCGTTCCGCTTCCTCCCGCGGCTGGGCGGCAAACGGCTCTGCGCAGCTCGGCTGCGAATGCGCTGCGCAGTCCTGCAGGTAGATCCGGCGCCCACGGAGCAGCCTCCGCTGGCGCGGGAGCGGAGGGGACGGAAACAGGCCCCAGCTTTCTCCGTTCAGCACTGTCTCTGCAATAAGCGGGGCTGGGAGAGCGGGCCAGCCCTCTGACCCCACACACCAAACTAACGCAAAAGGGACTCGAGGCTGGACCGTAAGACCCAAAAGAATGCAATGCAGGGAAGAAAACATAGGCTCTCAAACTTAAGGAACTCGGTTTTCGTGGCCTTGACCCCAAAAGCAAGGGGAGAAAAAGCAAAAATAAGTGAGTGGGACGACATAAGCCAAAACGCCTCTGCTCAGCCAGAGCAAGCAGCAGCAAAGCAAAAAGGCAGCCCGCTGAGTGGGAGAAGGCATTCGCAGCCAATATCTGGCGGAGGCTAATAGCCAGAATACACAAAACTCGCATACCTTAACAACAAACAGTCCGATTTCAAAACGGGCAGCAGAGGACCCGAACGGACGCTCCTCCCGGGAAGACATGCGGAGGGCCCAGAGGCAACTGAGAGGATGCTCAGCGTCCCTCTTAGGGACATGCGAACCCAAACCCCGGTGCGGCGCCACCCACACCCGTTCGAAGGGCTGTCTGCGCTAAGAAAGCGAGGGTCCGAGCGGATGTGGAGAAAAGGGAGTGTCAGCTGGTGCAGCCGCGCTGCTGAACCAGGACTCGGCCCGAGGAACCGGTCCTTGGGCGACTCCTCCGCTGGGCACGCGTCACACAGCGAGCTTTGCGGGTCTGCGTGGCGCCGCCCCTACACCGCACCGCCCCCTGCGCGGTACAGCCCCCTACGCGGCACAGCCCCCTACGCGGCACAGCCCCCTGCACACCCGGGCTGCAAGCTGGAGCCCTGTCCATTGTGCCGTCTCTCACGGACCCCAGTGTTGCTCCGTGATGCTCAATGGTGTCCCTGCTGTCTCCCTCCCTGCCTTTATAGGGATGCACAGACTGTCCGGGGAGGGGTCTCCCTCCGCGTCTCGGAGGATTAAATGGTTGCCTCTCACCTGGGCGCTCCCAGTGCCTAGACACCCTATCCGTCCCTTCACTCGCTCGGCAGGCCTGCTCGGCCCTGCGGTGGTCGGGCGCCGGGCTAGGCACCAGGGAGACCAGGAGAGTGATGACAAGAGCATGACGATGACGAGGGAAACCACCCACAGGGGCTGTGGATCGGCGGCATGCTCAGCGGGAGGCACAGTGACCAAGCGGGTGGCGTTTGGGCCACAGGAGGAGCCCGTCGGGGCACCCTGCCATCGCCCAACTTCACGGGCGAGGCCCTGAGGCGCAGGGAGGCTGCCCCTGACCCGGGGCTGCCGTGGGCCCAGCACTGAGTGGCAGTGGGGACCCAGCCCTGGGCTCGGCCTCGGGAGAAGGGGAGGTGTCCCTCGGCCCCCTCCCCCGCCCCATGGAGGGAGCCTGCGCGCACCACCACCCGGCTGCAGGGAGCGGTTGCAGACGGAGCTGGCCTCGGTCCTCTCCCCAGAGCTGTGGAGCCCTTTTAATTAAAGCGGCTGCCCAGCTGTCTGCGGGTGAGGAATGGCCCTTGGACCGCGGCGCGGCCCTGCATCTGTCTTGTTAGCGACTCAGCGTCCCGAGCTGCCGCGCCGGCCAGAAGGCGGCCTCTCCAAGGCCGCCAGGCCACGGAGAGCCGCGGGCCCCCGGGGTGAGCCGGCCGGCCCCCCCACAGCCCTGCTCTCTGCTGTGGGAGTTGTGGGGGGGAACCCTGCACACTCAGCCCCCCCAGGGAAATGCGGCTGGGCTCTCCCTCGTGGCTGCTGCCCGGGCCCTCCTGGCTGCCCTGCGCTCCGCTGGCAACTCCCGAGCTCGGGCCATGGGGAGACCCGGCCTGCCAGGGGAAGGGCACCGGGCTCAGCTCAGAGGAGGGTCACCAACCTCTCGGGGATCTGTTTCCCCTGTCGCATGGGAACGAGACTGGGGGGCTCAATGGGGTGACCTAGCAAAGCACATGAACTCTGATACCACAGTGCCAGCTGTGCAGAGACCGCTGCATTAACACTGGACCAACACAACACCGCCCTTCCACTCCGTAACCCCTTCCTCGGGGCGCTGCAGTCCGCATGAAGTGACGCCTCAGGTCTAGAGCACGTAGTAGGCCCTCAGCAAACAGGGTGGAAGCCTGATCCCCCCCACACCATCCCCCAATCAAAACCCGTCCCCAGGACACTGTTCCATCCCAGAGGACCTGCTGGTCAGCGCTGCAGGAGGGACGCCTGACCGGCCCTCGCCGAGGGAAGGGAGGGGCCACAGGGGGAGACCTGCGCTGGCCGGTCTGAGTGGGACTCGGGGACTCACACGTCACCCGGCTGAGTCACACTGCTAGACTGAGCCTCAGTCTCCTCCTCTGTCCCAGCAAAGGACCCCCCAGCCCCGCTCCACAGCCTGCAGAGGGGGACGCCGTGACACACGCAGCCCAGGGCCAAGCACATGTCCCCACAGTGGCCACCTGCTCTCCCAAGCCAGCCCCAGGCCCCCTGCCCCACATCTTCCCGAAAAAACACATTTTCGCTGTTTACATGCTCCCTCTGCCCAGTGCTTCTCAAAGCACAGCCACGGACCAGCCACGGGGCTCCCTGGGGCGCCGGTCCGATGCAGATTCCAGGCCCTGCCCCTGACCCGTGGGACCAGAACCCCCGGCAGGCCTTGGAATCTGCATTGCAGAACCACACAAACAGAAGGTGGAGAGCCGTGGCCGTGACTCGGGCCGGACTCTGCTCTCACACCCGCGTCTGGGCCCAGCGGTGAGGGGGCATGCTGGGCGGTGCCGTTTGGACGGAAGCCCACAGGGCCCCCAACGGCAAGGACCCCCCCCCACCTGTGCTCCTTCGTCCCAGCCCCGCAGGGAGGAGCCCTTCCCGCCCTGAGCGTTGCCCTGGATACCCCTCCCAAAAAAGTCCCGTGGGCCCTTCGCTGGGGGGACTGTCTCCTGAATCTGTCGCCTCCCGTTTCCATCGCTGTCCAGCACTGGAACAGGCTTCATGCTCCCAATTACCGTCGTAACAGTCGGAACAGCCCAGGGCCCGGCACTGCCGTGCCCGTGTGACCCTGGGCCAGTCGGCGCTCGGGAGAGGCTGATCACAAACACAGGGAAAAGGAGACCCTGGGGAACGGGACACTCGGAAGCATCTGCCGTATTCCGGGGACTCCGGAAGGCTCCGTACAGCGCTGTGCGCATCACCGGGAAACACCTGACCTGTCCTGATGACCCTGACATTCTGCGCAGGCAGGCAGTGAGGGCCGAGCTGGAGCTGTGCACGGCCTGCCGGAGCGCTGTGCACCCCAACACACACACAGGGGCGCCCCCGACACACACCGGGCGAGCTGCTGACTCGGGGCACTCACACAAGTCTCCACCCCCCGATCAGCCGACCCCCAAGCTCCCGGGCAGAGACGCCCTGGCCGCACGTGACCGAGAACACAGGCTCCGCCGTGTTCGCCCGGGGAAGTCTCCAAACACAGGCGGTGGGGGCGGGCACCTGGAACCCTGGGGACGAGGGAACTTGACTTCCAGAGCTGCCATGTCGTGTCATTTCAAACATCTAGTTTTCACAGAAGACTCAGAGACGAGAAACATGTAGAAAAGCGTGGCCCGTCGACGGGACTGGGAAGCGGCCGGGAGACGCCGCCCCCAGGGACGCCGAGAGCAGCGGAGACGCCGAGGCGGCCGCCACCACAAACGTGTTCGGAGAGCAAGGAAGCCGTGTCGGAGGGATGAAGGGGGGCCTGAGGACCGTGTCCCACGGAGGCGTACCAGTAAAGGGACAGAAGTCCTGGATCTAAAACACCAGGAACTCCGGGCGTGACGCGTGTAAAAGCCGATGTGGAAACCCCGGCAGGGGGCTCGCTCACAGCAAACCGGAACTCGAGGAAGAGAGAATTAGGGAACTTGAAGACAGGATGACTGAGATTCCCCAGTCTGAGGAACAGAAGGGAAACAGTATTAAAAAATAAACAGAGGCTCCAAGACCTGGGAGACTATAAGATCAACCATTTACTTCATTAGCATTCTTGAAGGAAAAGATGAAAAAAGGCAGGAAATATTTCTAAAGAAACAGTGGCCAGCCCTGACTGGTGTAGCTCAGTGGACTGAGCACAGGCTGCAAACCAGAGTCACCGGTTCGATTCCCAGTCAGGGCACATGCCTGGGTTGTGGGCCAGGTCCCCAGTAGGGGGCGCTTGAGAGGCAACCACACATTGATATTTCTCTCCCTCTCTTTCTCCTTCTCCTCCCCCTTGTCCAAAAGTGAATACATAAAATCTTTATAAAAAAAAAGAAGAAATAATGGCCAAAAACTTCCAAAACTTGATAAAAACATGTATCTGCACGTCCCAGGAGGTTAGCACACTCCAAGCAGGATGAACCCGGAGAGCTCGACACCTAGACACGTCTTGGTTACGCTGCCGAAAGTCAGAAACAAGGGCTCTTGGGAGAGGCCAGAGGCAGTCACCCGTCACGCACGAGGCATCTCAGCAAGTTCAGCGGCTGACGACTCAAATGGCACCGCGGAGGCCGGGGGCCGTAAGATGACATATTCAAAGCGATGAAAGAAGAAGACTGTCAGCGAGGAACTCAGGAGCCATCAAAACTGTCCCTCAAACACAGAAAATAAATGAGATGTCCCAGATAAGCGAGAGCGGGAAGGGTTCGTTGCTGGCAGAGCTGCTTCCGGCTGGAACAGAAGACAGGAACTCACACCCTCCCCACCGAGAAGGAAACAGTGTCGGGGGGGGGGAGCCCATCTCTAAGGAGTAGGGGTGTGTTTCACTTGTAACCTTTCTCCTCGCCTCGCTGATGTAACAGGTCATTAGAGAAAGCAGTGTCGAAAGGGCTGCATGCACTGCCAACAAACACCATGCGTGTAAATCTACATGGTACTCCCGTGGTACTGACACGGCCCCAGCCCACAAAGGAAGAGCGAGGGATGGAGTTCCGTCGCAGCGCAGCCTGTGTTCACGGCTGGAATTAAGTCGGAATCAACCCGAAGTGGACTCGCAAACATGAAGCTGCTGCTGATGATCCCCAGGGCGGCCACTAAGAGAATAATCCAAAGAGATAAATGCAGTAAAGCAGTAACCGAGGAGTCAGAATCGGATGCTGGAAAAGACCTCAGCACAACACGCAGTAACGGAGGCGTCGGGTCACACAGAAGGCGCGACACGTAAAGGAAACCAAGAGTCAAGTGGCAGACTCTGACCCCACCTTGTCACTAGCCCCGACCCGTGTGGCTCAGGGGGTCAGCCATCGCCCCACACAGTGCAAGGTCACCGGTTCGAATCCTGGCCAGGGCACGTGCCTGGGCTGCGGGTTCAGTCCCTGGTTGGGCTCACACAAGAGGCCACCGATTGAAGTTTCTCTCCCTTTCTCCCCCCCTCTTCCTCTCTAAAATTAATAAATTAACTCTTTAAAAAAGAATAATTACATTAAATATGAATGGATACACAGCACAATCCACAGGCAGAAATGGGCAGAATGGACCACCAAAAAAAACGATCTAACCATAAGCTTCTATAGAAGACACACTTCAGATTCAAAGACTCAAACTGGCTGAGAGCTGAACAGACTCCGGGAAAAAGATACAGCGTGCGAACCGACCCACAGAGCTGAAGACGCTCTGCCCCCAGCAGGTGGAACCAGCTCTGAGAAAGCCGTGGGGCCCTGGCTGGCGTAGCTCAGTGGATCGAGCGCAGGCTGCGAACCAAAGTGTCACAGGTTCGATTCCCAGTCAGGCCACATGCCTGGGTTGCAGGCCAGGTCCCCCAGCAACCGCACATGGATGTTTCTCTCTCTCTCTCTCTCTCTCTCTCTCTCTCTCTCTCCCCCTCCCTCCCTCCCCTCTCTGAAAATAAATAAATAAATAAATAAAATCTTTAAAAAAAAAAAAAAGAAAGCCGTGTGGCGCCCCCCGGCAGAGCCGAACCTCGAGTTGCCACCAGCGCCGGCAGTTCCTCTGCGGGGTCTGTACCCTGAAGGACTGAACACAGAGCTCAAACACCTGGACACGCGTGTTCCCGGCAGCGCTATCCACCACGGCCTGAAGGTGGAAAGGGCCCAAATGTCCATCCACAGACGACAGACAGGCAAAGAGCCTGGTCCGGCCCCACCGTGAAATAAATGTCCTTCCGCCGAGGGTGGGACGGAAGGTCTCCCAGCGGCCGCCATGCGGACAATCTCGAACGAGGACGCCGAGTCAAAGGGGCCGGACGCAAACGGCCACAGCGTACGACCCCATGGACATGACACGTCCGGAACAGGCAGAGCCACAGACACAGAGAGCAGATTGGAGGGGGTGCCAGGGCGGGGGCGCGGGACTGGGGAGTGCGTGTTCCAGGGGCCGGGGCATCGCTGTGGGGGCGACAGCGTTCGGAACGAAACAGAGGTGAGGCTGCACGACACTGCGCGTGAGCTGGGTGCCACTGCACTGCACATCAAAACCGGTGAGTTTGTATGAACTCTGCCCCAAGGTGGGGGGAGGGGAGGCCACCCCCGACGTGGACGTGGGGCCCCTGCCTCCCGTCCCCCTGACGAAGGGTGGCCACTCAACACACGAAATCGGGAGCTCCAGTGTCATCCACGAACCCCCAGGGACACCAGCAGTCGCTGGAGCCTGGTGACAGTGGCATTTCCAGCCGCAAGCCCACTCCTGCACTGGCCTCGCTGGCCACCAGGTCCCCATCTTCCCCGAGTTCAGCTTCCACCTCCTGCTGCGGCCACCGGCCACCGGCCACCTGCTCACGAGGGGAATGCAGCCCCTGCACACCCAGGGAATGCCTCGTGGCATTCCCGGTGTCCTCCCGGACCGCCCGCGTCCCCAGTGTGAGTCTCACCCGTCCTCCCTCTCAAACGCCCAGGAGCTGGTTAACGTGATCCCCGTTTCTGCGAAGATTCAGTGAGGTGACGGGGACCGTGAGCACAGGCCCGTGGGGCGCAGGTGACAGATGCCCGCCCCAGCCCTGGCTGCTGTGGCTCAGCGGACTGAGTGCCGGCGCGCAAACCAAAGGGTCACCGGTTCGACTCCCAGTCAGGGCACAGGCCTGGGTTGCTGGCCAGGTCCCCAGTAGGGGGCGCGAAAGGCAACCACACACTGATGTTTCTCTCCCTCTTTCTCCCTTGCTTCTCCTGTGTCTAAAAATAAATAAATAAAATCTGAAACAATAAAACGCCCGCCCCAGATGCCCCACAAGCAGACCGGCACCAGCACAGCCCAGAACCCGGCACACGGGGACGCTGAGCCCCGACTTTCAAGGGTGCGGCTGTGTGGGTTCACTCGCCAGTCTCCTGACTCCATGCCCCCCCCCCGGCCCCCCACCCTGGATCCTGGAGCACGAGAACACGTGTCCCGGGGCGGACCCCCGAGCAAGCTGGGCGCGGCGACCGCCCAGCGTGGGGGAGCCGCCCTCCCGGCCCGGCCCCTCGGCTGTCCCAGGGGCTCGGTGCCGTTCCCAGCTCCGCTGCTGGCCTGCCGCCTGCCACCCGCCACCAGCACCCTCCCCGTGAGACACAGGGGACTTCCTCGGTCATGGGCTGGCAGGGAGGGGGGCGCCCCGGTGTCCTCCTAGGGCCCGAGTCTCGTGCTGGGAGCCAGAGGCAGGTTAAACGGTTACTCCTTCTGCCTTCCGAAGGGGGAAACGCGGGCCCTGAAGAGCCTTCAGGAGGGAGAGTGCTGGCTGCATGATGGTTATTTAATGTTTCGAGAGCCCATAAACACACCGAACGCCGTGCAGCCGGTGCCGTCAGCCGCTGGCTGCCGGGGCGCCAGCCCACAGGTGACAGGCAGGCTCCGGCCCCTCCTGGCGCCCGGGTCCCGGTGGGCACAGGCGGAGGGCCCCCACCTCTGCTCCTGGGGTGGGGAGCTCGGTACCTGGGAGCTGGGGGTGACGAAGCCACAGCCCAGGGGCACCGTGGGCCCTGAGGACAGTCGCTGCTGGCACCGGGGGCCACCTGGGGCCCTCCTCCTCTGCCCCCCCCCCACACACAGTCTGTCCTCAGATGCTTCCTCGATGCTGACCGGGGGGGGGGGCGGGGGGGGCGGGGGGGGGGGGCCCGCACACCCCACTGCTCTGTGTTCGCTGTGCGAAGCGGCGACGAGCAATGACAAAAGCCACCAGCCCCGTCGGCCTCGGACTCCAAACTGATTTCCAAGGGCCAGCGGCCGAGACTCTTAAAAACGTCTTATTCTAAAATGAGATTCCAGATGCACGCCCGGCAATAGAAGATGCTATCATTCACACACGTGCGGCTTCACCTCGACCTCACGGGGAAAACGCCCCAGCGTGGGCAAGGGAGCGCCCCCAGGCGTCACGGCAGGTCAGAGCCCCCGCCCACAGCCCCGCCGCTCCACGCTCGGGCACGGCTTTCCAGTGTAACGCTCTGGACGACGTACCCCCCGTCGGGGGGAGGACGATGCTTTTACTTAAGGGGAAATGCATACGACCCGGCCCTGGCGTAACCACGGAGTGGCTGAGGCGCACCTGCGCCTTCTGCCCCAGCTCAGGGGGTGCTCGGAGCCTGTGCTTGTAACACACACACAAGCCACCCGATCGCTCGGGTGCCCCGGGGTCCCCGGCCCCAGTCCCCTTCGTGCGGGGCCAGCTCTGCCTGGTCGAGAAGTCTGTTCGGAGCAGGAAGCGGGCCCAGCTCGTGTGCCCACGAACGCTGCAGACCCCTCCGAATGCTGCATCGGGAGCAGGCAGACCCGCTGCTCCCCGAGCGCCAGGCCCGGGGCTTTCCAACAACAGCTCGTCCCCTCCCGGCCTCCCAGGCGACCCCTCGGCTGCGGCAGCAGCAGCAGCAGCAGCAGCTGGAGGTCCGTGCCGGCAGACCCCTGGACGGTCCGAGAGTCTTTCATCTCTGCCCCCGTGCCGTTCCCTCCCACTGCTGCTGGTTCAAATCCCTCCGAGCACCTAGGGATGCCCCAAGGTCCCGCAGGACGAGCGCTGAACGCTGTCAGCCCTTCAAGCACAGCCGCCGGTGGGTTCGGCGGGCGGCAGCGGCGCGTCCTGTCACCCTTCTATCCCGGGGCACCGCACGCCACCACGTGTGGGATGCCGGAGCCCCTACGGCGTCTCCCGTGAAGGGGTGGGCAGCCGGGTGGGCAAGTGGAGAGACGGATGGGTGGGTGGGTGGGTGAGTGAGTGGGCGGGGGACCGTGAAGAGAGGAGAGGAAGACTCAGTGGGTGAAGAAGAGACGGGCAGGCGGGCGGGCAGATGGGGGGAAGGATGGAGAGGAGGCCGTCTGACCGGCAGCTGGATGACCAGCGGGAGGGGACGGGAGGGGCAGCTGGGCGAGCGAGTGGTGGGCGAGGGGGCGGGTGAGAGACAGAGGGAGGGCAGGTGGACAAGTGGACGACAGGTGGACGAGTGGACAACCAGACGGCTGGCTGGGCACAGCGATGGTTCAGATGAGCAGCTGGAGGGTGGGTGGGCGGACGGGTGGGCGGCTGGCCGGACACACGGGCAGGGGACACAGCTGGAAGCACCGTGCTGGCGCTCAGGACCCGCGCTCCCCGAGCTACCACCCGCCCCTCCCCCATGCCCCTTCTCTCGGGCGCAGCCCGACAGCAGGCTGACAGTGACAAGTGACGGGGCCGGGCCGCAGACCCGTGTGGCCTCCGGCTGTCAGGAAGCCTGGCAGCCCTCCGCCCCTGCCCCTGCCCCCGGCCCTCCCGCGCGTCCGGGGAGGCAGGGCTCGCCACCTCTTGTAATCATGAGGAGCAAGCAAAACAAAACACTCCTTCCCGGCTGGTTCCCGAAATAGCCTCTCTCGCCACCCAGACACTCCGGCTGGCTGGCTCCCCTCGCTCAGACCTGACGAGGCAGATTTTCTGCAGCCCTGGGCCTGAGTTGGGGGGGGGGGCAGGGGGGTTGGGGGCAGCGGCGGGAGAGGCTGTGATGCCCCCCGGGTCCCAGGGAGAAGACGGCAAGGGCGGGAGTCCCCTCCGAGGGGAAGCGGGGAGCTGGGCAGCACCCAAGGCCCGTGCGTCAAGACCAGCAAACCCCAAACCCGCCCTGCGAGGGGGTGACGCTGTCCCCAGTCTCGTGCGAGCACGCCGAGGCCTAGAGTCGCTGCTGCAGGCCCCTCGGGCCAGGCCTCCCCACAGCCCAGGCCGCCTCCCCCCAGGGCCCGGCCACGCAGAGTGGGAGCAGAGGAGGCAGATGTGGGGGACCAGCCCAGAGTAGTCAGGGAAGGCTGCCTGGGGGAGGAGGCAGGGTCCATAAGAGGACTCCACCTATGGCACGTGAGAGGCGGTGCACCAGCACCTACCTCTGCAGGGCCTTGGGGAGGTCCCCAGAGCCCTCTGAGCCTCAGCTTGCTCATCTGCGTGATGGGGGCGAGAAGGCTGGGCGGGCGCCAGGGAGACCAGACGGTCTGACCCAGACAAGGAGGGCAGGGGGAGGCAGGTGGCACGCTGACGGCTGCTCCCATGGGCACAGCCGGGGGGTTAAATGTGCCTCCGCAGGGGAGCGAACCCTGCAGGGTGCCGGGCCTGAGCTGAGCAGCAGCCAGCCTGGCCTCTGGGGAATGGGGAGGAAAGCGAAAATGGGGCCACCTGAGACGTGGGCTCGGCCCACACCCCCCTGCACCCCGCTGTCTAGGTCCAGCAAGCATCTCTCCTCTCTGGGCCTCCTCCGCCCACACAGTCCCCTGCCCAGGACACCCTTCCCGCCCTCCTCCTGACGGGTGCACCTGCCTCTCCCCCAGCACCTCCGGCAGGGCCGGCCGCGGATGGGCCCCCGCGAGGCTCCCAGCCCGGAGGGGCAGACAGGCGAGCAGGCAGCCGGGTGCACGGAGCCCCGGCGGAGGGCCCCTCCTCTGGGAGGACTTCCGCTCCCCCACCCACCCCGGGAACCCACCCCGGGAACAACGAATAACTTTCTCCTACGGGCCAGATTTTGGAGGGCCCCAAACCCATCCACCGCTCTGCCCACCGCCACAAATACTTCCTACGTGGTCAGGGTCCTCTCCCAGACACGGCTCTGCCCTCAGTTGCCACAGGCCGGCCTGGCACGGGCCAGCACCCCTGCTCCCTGGGCACACGCCACAACCTCCTCACGGCGCCCCCCATGCTGGGCCCCAAAACCAGACTGACCTCTACGACACAAACCAGGTCATGCCCCGGCCTTGCTCATCCGCTGCCCCCAGCCCCCACTGCCCTGCACTGACACCAGGACCCCCCTTCCCCTTCCCACGCTCGGCCCCCACTCCCACCGCCACCCCAGCACACTGTGCCCCCCCACCACTCCAGCCACACCTTCCCGCAGCTCTCCGCCCCTGGGGCCATCCAAACCCCCACTTCCCCATCGCACATGCCTGTGATGTGTCCCCCAGTGGAAACTGCCCGTGCTCTCTGGCCTCGTCCCCCTGGACAAGTCCCACTCTCAACCTGGAACTCAGCTCCAAGGCCACCGCCTCCAGAAAGCCTGCCCGGTGTCCCCAGGGAAGCCTGGGATGTAGGCTGCCCAGAGCCACGGAAAGTCGGGTGGTGGTGTGAGCCAGGACTGAACTCGGGCACCCCGGTGCTCCGGGTGAGCTGTGTGGCCTGGGGTGGGCTGCTCGACCTCTCTGAATCTAGCCTCTCACGGGCCTGAGCAGGAAACGAGGACCCACGGGTGGGCACCACGCAGAGCCCTGGTCGCAGAGGGGCTGGGGAAGCTGAGGCAGCCAGGAACGTGGAGCACAGAGGCTTCCGTGAGGCACAGGCAGGGTGAGGAGGCCTCGGCTGGGGTCAGGCCCCGGGCCGGAGCGGGAGCCAGGGCACCCCGGGGAGGGAGGGTGGGTGTGCGCCCTCTCATGGCCCCGCCCCTGAACGCCGCCGGGCTGAGGACATGAGCCGCCCCGTGGCAGGGTTGCTTGGGGGCGCTGGGTGGGCTCGGGCTGCGGCTTCCTGGTGGGTTTAGAATAACGTCAAAGGCCTCGGCTGTCTCCAGTCAAGGTCACGGCCTGAAACAGGAGTCCGCTCAGATGGCTCTCGAGTGACGCAAGCCGGCCGAGGCAAGGGGAGGGTAAGGGCACCAAGTGGGCGGCGAGGCCCAAGGGAGGAGCTGCCGTGACCACCTGCGGCCCGACCGCCACGGGCAGCCCAGTAGGAGGTGTGGCCCGGGTAGGGGTGGGGGGCACACAGGCACTGGGGGTGGGGGGCGGTGTGGCAGGAGCAGCAGCCCGTCTCCGGGTGGGACGGACCTTCCTGGGAGCCGTCCCCAGCTCTTCCTCCCGGAGCCCCCACAGCATTTCAGAGAACGCACCGGAAGACAGACGGGCACCGACCCAGGCCTCCGGCCACACGGGCCCACCTGATTCCCCCGGCTGCCCGGCGCTGCGGCAGGCCCTCCCTACCCCCCACCCCCCCTGCACCCCAGAAAGGGCCTGCGGCGGAGCACAGCCAGGCTCCCGCTTCCTTGGGGGCGGCCGCCCCTCCCAGGAGCCAGGCCTTGGCTCTGACCACAACCGCCGCAGCCCAGGGGGACCTCAGGGGCCAAGAGACACCAGGGCCCAGGGGCGGAGGCTGCACACAGCCTCCCAGGGCACTCTGTCCAAGCGGTGCGTCCGTGACCCGTCACCCCTGTGTGCCCGCCAGCGAGGGGGGCAGCCTTCCCTCTGGTCCCTCCTGGCTCAGGGGCTGTCTGAGGTGCCGGGACCCCCAAGTTCAGAGGTTAACACAGGCTGGGAAGGCCCAACACTCTCCGAGGGGGTCGGGGAGGGGCAGTCCCAGAAAGCCCCTCGAGGGAATGAGACCAGAAGCAACTGAAGGCAAAAACTGTCATGTCCAGGGAGGACCCGCGACCAGGGAGGGCATTCCGGGGACAGGGGCAGCGTGTGAGAGCCACCGCAGCTTGGGCGGCCTCGGGAGGGCCAAACAAGTCCACGGACGAGGGACTGCTTATGACCCAAGGTGCCCCACGTGGGTGGGGGCCCTGACTGTCACCGGGGATTCGTGCAAGGTCCCCAGCCTCCCGCCAGGGGCGGCTCCAGGCTGGAGCCTGGACCCCTGAGCCAGACCCAAGCTCAGCTCCCCAGGCTGGCCTTGGGGATGAGGCCTGGACCCCACTGCCCCCAGGGGGCGCCCAAGAGCTGATCCTGGGGAGGCTGAGCCCATCACCCCACCCTCCAGCCCTACAGGAGCCTGCCCCACCTGCTTCCTGGTTGCCCTGGAAACCACCTTCCAGCACCCGGCTGCCCAATGGGAGGTGGCAAGGCGGACACAGTCACCCACCCAGGGCCCAAGCTGAGGCTACCCGGTGCTCAGGGCCAGTACTGCAGCCCTGGGCGGGCAGCCCGCATGCAGGGGTCAGGGGCCCTTCCCTGGGGGCCGGGGCGCGGCACCCAGCAACGGCCCCTCGCTCCGCAGGCCTGTGTCACCGCCTCCTCCAGTCCCCGCCCTCAGACGGCTCCCCAGCCCCAGCCCCTTGTAGGAAGGGGCAGGAGGGTGGCCCTGGGGGACAGCAGGCAAGGCTGGGTCTGCCCTCCCCACCCAGGGCCTGGGCTCAGCATGGCCCCAACCCTGGCCCGTGGCTGCTCCCGTCCTGCGGCCCCCCCAGCACCTCAACCTGAATGTGCTGAGGACCCCTCCAGGGGCCCAGAGGGACCCACAGCGCCCAGACCAGCACAGGGACAGGATCCGTGGGCCTGGTCCCTGCCCCCAGGCCGGCGTCCGCTGGGAACACCTGGACCTCCCATCAGGCCCATCGACGGCACCGGCACCCAGAGGCCCAACCTGGACCCCGGGCAGGGCTGCAGCCAAGGGCGGCTCCCCACCTGGGGGCGCACAGGTGTGCGAGCCCCTAACTCCCTGCCGCGAGGGGATGGGGATGCCCGGGCCGTCAGAGCCCCGACCTGTCCCCCCGGGGTCCCCACACCTGCGTCAACCTCTCTCTCCTCTTTGGGAACTGCTGGGCCCCCCACCAGTGCCCCCCCACCTTCCCCTCCTCAGTGAGGGCAGACCAGTGAGCCCAGACTCCAGGCTCTGGGGGCCTCCGACCCACCCCGGTGACGACCCCGTTTCTGCAGCCGTGGCCCCAGCTGCCCAGCAGGCCCTGCTCTCTCCTCGCTCCGGACCACCTGCGGGAGCCTGGGGCGGCACCTTGTACCTGCAATCTTCCCCTCGTACCCACTCCCCCCCCACGGGTCATCCTGGCAAAACCCTTTCTGCTGTAAAATCAGCCTCAGACCCCTGAGGGCACTGAGTGGGGTGAGCCACTCCCAGGCCAGCCCTGCCGACCCGGTGAGGTCCCCTGTGGGTGGGGCTCCGTCTGGGGCTGGAGGACGTGAGGGTCCAGCTCCCACCCCGAGGCAGCACCTGGTCCTCAGAGGCGCCCGAACACTTTCCTCAGAAAGGCCAGCCCCTGACACCGCGCAGCCCCAGGCGCTGGGAGGCCCCCCCAGGGGACGTGCGAGGTGAGCCACCATCCCCGAGGCGGAGCCCCTGGCTCTCGGCCACGCGTACAGCTGCCTGTGAGCCCAGAGGCTTAGCAGCTGCCGGGGAGGGGCCCCTGCACCGTGCTGCCGGTCCCCACACCCTCCGTGCAAGGGTCCAGCGGACAGGGCCGCACCCTCCCGGTCCGGGCAGCTGGAGGGG
Source organism: Phyllostomus discolor (assembly GCF_004126475.2). Taxonomy (NCBI): domain Eukaryota; kingdom Metazoa; phylum Chordata; class Mammalia; order Chiroptera; family Phyllostomidae; genus Phyllostomus; species Phyllostomus discolor. The sequence continues at coordinate 136,978,712 of NC_040909.2, forward strand.
AACAGGCTCATAGGGGCTGTGAGTGGCGCTGCAGGAGCGCCCCTGGGAATGTGTCCTAAGGGGGAAACAGACACTGTGCGAAGGAAAGTGCCCCAGGTGGCCGTCACCGCACTCCTCGCCCGGCGGACCGCCAGGGCTGCGCCGCAGGTCTCGGCACAGACTTGGGTCTGGAAAGTGGCTTCGGTCACAGTGAGAGGCAAACAGCAAAGTCACGGGAAAGTGACCGTCATAGGAACCTGGTTTCGGTCGAATCAAGAAAGCAGCAGCCGCAGCCGCAGCCGCCGCCACCAGAGACGCCGGCCGCCTGTGTCTGGGAAGAACATGGACCGGTGACATCCGGGTCTGAGAGCGTCAGTGCCGGGAGGGGGCGGTCAGCACACCCTCCTCCCTTGCTGGCATTTGCCAGCTTTTCTTACAAGGATGATGGGCCGTTGGTTAAAATGTTTCGTTGTGAAAACTTGGGACCACCTCAGTGGGGCCCGTGCAGGCAGCCTAGCCTCCCGCCTGCATCTCCCCCAGCTCCGGGGTTTGGTGGCCGCCCCGGGGACGTGCCCGCTGCCAAGCAGGGACAGGCCGGAGCTGGCCAGGGGCACTACCTGCAGCCACAGGGCCTGCGTCCCTGACGCCGCCTCCGAGGAGCTGCCAGAGGAGGGAGCGTCGGTGCCCTGCCCAGCTGCACCCCCTGCTCACCGGCGGGTCCCCCTCCCGGGCCCGCCACATTTGCCCTCATGACATCAGTAACGAGAAGAAAGTCTGCCCACGAGAGCAACGGCCTGTGGCATGGGCTCAGGTGGGTCACTGCCATCAGCTCCCACAGCCAGAAGCAGCAAATCCAGCCCCTTCACACAGGGCACCCAGGCTCCCACCCCCGACTGTCTGTCTCCACGGGGTCAGTGCCCCTCCCCCCTCCCTCTCCTGGCTCACCCCTCCCAGGGGACCCACTCCCCAGCCCCCTGGGGTGGGGGCTCCTCACCTGTCCCAGAGGGTCCCGGCCTCGCCCACTGATGTCGCCCCCCAGGCCAGAGGCAGGAGCTGGGAGAGGGGCACTGTGTCACCCAGGCTGAGCCCACTGGTCCTCACAAGGCCCCTGTCACCTGCGACCCAACCAAACCCGTCTGGCCAGGCAAATTTCGTTCACACGGGCAAAGTAGAAAACTCAACAGCCAACACCAGGCAATATTAAAAATCACGCTACAAAATGGTCTCAAAATAGATTCCAATATGCAATTCCCATGGCAACGGCCCGAGCCTGAGGGCTGCCTCCCAAGGAGCAGGGAACAGAGGGGACACGGGGCGGGGGGGGGCCCAGGCTGCTGGGACCCGGCCCCCCTGGGGGCAGAGAAGGCCCAGCCCCGGGTCCAGCCCCAGGACCCAGCGGGCAGGGGGCGGAGCCTGGGGGCCGGCGGTGGGCCTGCACCCTCGCCCTGGAATGCAGGGCTGGGAAGGACCCCAGGGAGCAGCTTCCCCACCCGGGGGCCTCACGGATGTGCCCCGACCGATCCTGCCAGCGTGGCCACAACGAGGCTCGGTGCCCAACCAAAGAGGTGGGCCAGCCAGCGGCCAGTCCAGTGGCAGGGACAGAGGAGGGGGACACAGACAGGGCGGAAGAAATGAAGAAACAGACATGGACTCCAGCGCCCCCCCACCACAGGCAGGGCCCCGCCCCACCCAGCACAGAGCGGGGCTCGGCACAGAGAAAGCCCCGGTCCCCGGCCTTGGGGAGTTGATTCCCCGCCAAGTGGCCCCGTGGACAACGGGCAGAGCGGGACCCATCCGTGCCGGACAGCGGCATCCAGGGGTGTACCGACCGCTCTGACCTGGGGGGACGGGAGGCGGGGCGGGGGGGGGCCGGGGAAAAGCACACCAGCTCCTTTTTGAGCAGGCTCCCCAACGGACTGCGGAGGCGGCAGAGAGAAAACCCCGCCAGGCCTGTGCCAGGAGTCAGGCGGGGACCCCTGAGCGGCACCCTTGATGATCAGGGTCTGCCCACCAGCCCCAAGGCGGCGCATCTGGAAGCGGCTGGGAGGAACGACTCGGGATGGGGAGAGGGCAGCTGAGGAGGGGAGACAGCCCTGACCACCTGCACGACCCCCCACCCACCCCTGCCCTGGGCTCCTCGTCTCCCCAAAGGGGCTGACGCCCTTTCCGGAAAGCCTGTGCCCCTTCCACACGTCCTACCGTCTTTTGTGGCCAGAGGCAACCTCAGTGACTCCCAGAAGCCCCCTGTGACCGACCTGCTGGTGTTGCCCAAACCTCAGGGGCTTCCTCTGGGCACACCGCCAGACTACATTTCCCAGACTTCTTTGCAGCAAGGCAGGAGCACGTGACTGTGTGCTGGCCAATGGGATGTGGGAAGAACTGGAACACACCAATCCCAGGCCTTTCCCATGGAAAAAAACGCCCCACACGAGGCTCCTCCTATTGGCTGGCTGAATGGAGAGAACACCAGGGACCTAGAGGAGGGCAGAGCCACGAGAGGGAAGGAGCCTGGGCTCTGCACACCCTGACGTAGCACAGCGGAGCCTCTCGCCCCCTGCATCAGTGTGACGGCCACACCAGGGGACGCTGTGCTGAGCCGCTGACACGCAGGGGCGGCTGTCACGGGGGTCAGCGCAAGCCCACGAGTGCGCATCCCTGACCCCTCCCAACAACAGAAATGTCCGGGCGCGGCTCCCTCCTGGAGCCCCTCCTAGACCTTGGCCCCCCGACCGACGGCATTAGCCAGGTCTTGTGCAGCCTCTCCCACCCTGGCTGGGAGCCCTTGAGGACCGGCCTCCGACCTAGGGCTTACTCGCTCCTGCCCCCTTGCTGGGGCTGGCGCAGTGCAGGCCCTCGTGAATTCTGCCTGATGCATGCATACATCAAAACTGCTCAGAACAGGGCCACTGGAAAACGAGACGCTTGTCCCCGGAGGGCCCCCAGCCTGAGTCTGCCCCTGGTTCTCCCAGAGTGAGCAGCAACTAGTGTGAGCCCCGTGCCCGGCACCACTCTCAGCGGCTCCCACGGCCACGGTCACTTGGCCCTTCATAGAACCGAGACGCACACGGCTGTGGCACATGGCTGGCAGGCAGCAGAGCCAGGGTGCAGGCCCAGGCCGGGGCCCCAGGGTGCCTGTGCCACCTGAGAGGTACACCAGCCTCACGCTTGGCCCCTCCGTCCTGCCTCCTCCTGTGGACACCCAGGACCTCCTGGGAAATCCAGCCCGAGGGCCGATGGTCCCCAGAGCTGCCCCGGTGAGCTGCTCACCCACAGCTCCGTGGAATGCAATTCTGGGCAGTGGGAACAGGAGCCGCCCCCGGCCAACAAAACGGGAGGCATCCGAGAGAGGGTGGGTGAGCCCCCAACCCTGGGGGCCCCCTGCCCAGGGTCCGAGGGGGCTTGAGAACAAGGACCCTGCCCAAGAGCCAAGGGCTTGGACACCGAAGGGGACCTGCCAGGACCCGGCCCTCTGCACACAAGACACCTCACAGGCACCGGTGTCCCGACGAGGTGGGCACCACGTCACTAGTGACTCCCTCACAACAGGAGCCCCACAGTGGAGACGCCGAGAGTCCCCGCACCGCCGGTGGACTGCCACCCCTCACCTGCCCCAGCCCCCACCCCACCCCGCACAGGTGCCAGCTGCAGGCTGTCACCACACACGGCAGGTCGTACAGCCCCTGCACCGGGCCTTGGCTGCTCTCACGGTCACCGTGGGCACGTGAGCCCCCTCGCAGCAGACAGGGACACTGAGGACCAGACACCGAGTCTCCCTGGGGAGAAGGGGCAGCACTCGTGGGCACATCTGCCGAAGCCCAGAGGCCGTGGCTCTTCCTGTAGCACTTGTCCTGCGGGCTCGTCTGCCCCCAAGTGCCGAGAAGCGCTCACCACCGCCCCCCACCCCGGGCTGCAGGTTTGTTCAGACCCCAAGAGGCAGCTCAAACGAAGCCAGCCAAGACCACGGTCCCTCTGGACGCCAAGCGCTCCGCCAGCAGGGGAAGTGGTCGGACCCCTCACAGGGAGAAAAGCAAAGCAAATGCTCCCAAGTCCCCATGGCCATGGAGCAGCTCCTGGCTCCCGACCCACAGGGCCTGCAGGGCCGCTGTCCCGGGGCCCCGCGAGCCTCATGCCGAGAGTCCCACCTTCCAGGTGAGAAAACAGCCCAAAGAGGTTCACGAGCCTGCCGAGGGTCACACAGCCTGTGCGGGCAAAGGGCAGGATTCAAACCCAGGCCCCTTCACGGGAGCAGAGACAGAAGCCAGACGGGCGGCGGCTCCCACCCGAGGCACAGCCGACTCCCGGCGGGGTCCCTCGGTCACAGCAAGCCCCCGTGAAGCCCCCGAAGAGGACCCAGGGGCAGGAAGAAGCAGAGACGGAGGCCGCAGCCCCCCGCGGCCCGCCACCTCGCCTCCAGCCTAGAGGCCCGCACCTCACCTGCAGCCGCAACTCTTTCTCAGTTGTGCCTCCTGGTGGGTGACCGGTGTCCTGGGCAAGGTGGGCCCCCCACGACCTGCTAGGCTCAGGGCCTCCCTGGGAAGCATGGTCAGGGGCCTGCGGCTCCTGGGTCTCATCCCCCGCACCGCCCGGGGCCCTCACGGCTGCAGGGACTTGGCACGTCACGCCCAAGGCCAACGTGAGCTGGCAGCCCCCCTCCCGGCCGCCGGCACGGCCCCTGCCCAGGGCGAGCCGAGTGTGGCTCCCGGCTTGGCCGGCAGTGCAGACAAGGAGGGGCCCAAGTCCCAGGGCCTGGTCCTCTGGGGGTGGCACGGGGCGCAGGCAGGAGCCAGCCTTAGGGAGGAGCCTCCACGCGGCCTCCCGACTCCAACCCCCAACTCGCATCCCGGGGAGTGACAGTGAGGGCCCTGTCCCAGGCGGAGGCGGTGGCGACAGAGGTGGGCTGGGGCCTGCACACGGCCAGGGGGGCGTCGTTGGGCGACACGAGGGCCACCTCTGGGACGGTCCTGGGACGGGGGAGGGGGGCAGGAGGGAAAGACACCTTTCCTGGGGGGAGCGGCCCTACCCTCTTGTGTCCAGTGTCTTGGGGCTGCCTCTGTCCTCCCCACAGCTGCCGCCCCACGCAGAGCCTCTGGCCGAACTCACCGGACGGAGGGGCGAGGGCTGCCGCCCCACGGCTCCGCCCCGCCGCCCAGGTGTGCTTCCCGCTACACAAGCACAGCGGGCGCCAATCAGCCGAGTGCTTATGAGTCTCAGGTGGAGGCCGGCTCCGCACCTGTGTCCTCTCTCTCTCTCTGAACCCACGCCCAGGCCTCCAGGTCAGCCCTCTGGCCGTCCCGCCCTGGGGCCACGGAAACGAAGGCACAGGGAGACCGAGTGACTCGTCTGGGGCTGCACAGTGGTGAATGGCCGAGCGGGATTTGAGCCCAGCTGGTCGCATTCTCGGAGCCCAGAGCTGCACCACCTCCCCCTCCCCCTCCCAGGGGCCCCGCCCCCAGGCCAGGGCTCTCTCCAGCCTCCTCCCCAGTCTCCTCCTGCCCCAGCGCCTCCGCGCAGCCCACGCGGGTCCCTCGTCCTGGCAAGCAGCTTCTCCCTCACTCGCCGGCCCTCAGCCCACACGGCTCCTCCCTCCGCAGGCCTCCATCCTGACCACTCGCTCCCTGCCCTCCACAGCACCGCAGCCCACGCAGCCTGCAGCTTAGACTGTGTCCTTACTGTTCCACAACCGTGTCCCCAACACACACATCCGCAGGGCCTCCTGTCGGCCCCACCAGCTCTGGGCCGCAGCCTCCGCACGTACGTGCCCAGCACAGCGCCCCCTGCCCCACATCACCCACCACTGCACCCCCCACACACACCTGGTGCCGGCCCGGGCCAGGCGCTCCCCACCCCTCGCATCCTGTCTACTCCTCCCCATTCCTCGGGGGGGGCAGCCCCTGCTCAGCCGCATCACCTGTGAAAACTCGGGGCCACGCGGTCTGTCCACGCCGCAGGACTAACACGAGGACCTCACGTGCGCACACAGCGGCTCCGACCATTGGGCCGTGCTCCCCGTCTGACCAGCTGCTCCGCGCAGGTGCAGAGAAGGCGGAGCGGCCTGGAAGACACGCCGGGCAGAGGACAGGCCCGAGCCACAGGGAGGTGGGAGGCGGGAGGCGGGGACCGGGCTGGAGGAACCAGAGCTGAGCGTGAGGGAGAGCAGGTGCAGGTGGAGGGGCACGTGGGGCAGGCCACGCTCGTTGGATGCTTGGACTGGACCCTGTAGACCTCCCGGGGCCCCTGAGGATTTGGGGGCTGGTGGGACAAGGGCCGCTGGCTTCAGGAAGGTCCCCAACTCCACAAGGCCTTAGACGGCACGGCTGGAGGGCAGGCTGGACCAGAATGAAGGACAGTCCAGAACCTTCCCTGGGACAGTCCAGAACCTCGAGCGGTGGGTGAATCCTCCCTCGAGGGGTGGGGGGCTGGCACCCTGGAAGAGACGCCTGGACCCCCCTGTGAGGGAGGTCAGCGTGAAGCGCTTGCACACCTGCCCAGGGATGGCACGGAGCTCGGGAAGGGGGGTCCTGGACGGGGACCAGCTACAGGCGGGAGGAAGGGCTCCCCCACCCCCGGGGCCACTGGAGAAACAGCTCCCAGCAGCCCCAGGGAGACCAGGTCAGGCCCTGCGGGCTCCCTAGGGTCCAGGAGGAAAACTGGGCGGGCCCCGGGGAGGGAGCGAGGGAGCAGGCGGGGCCGGCGCGGGAGAACCCCGACTCCCACGCGGCGGGGCTGCCCTCCCGACGGGGCTGCCCACCACTTCTCTGAGCACCTGCTGTTCCGACCGGTGGGCTGTTGCTTTTCAGAGAGAGCTGGAGAATATTCCAGAACAATTAAATATAGCTCCCGTGAAGCTGTTCCACTTACATGCCTGTGTTCATTCAACAAACACTCTCCGAGGCCCCGCTCAGTGCCAGATGCGGTAGGACCGGCCTCCGGGCCTCGGCGAGGAGAGGAAGGCGGCCCCTGCCCTGGGGGCCGGGGCAGGGCACAGCCGGGCTCAGGGGCAGCTGGGCAAGACGCAGGGGGACAGGTGCTGAGCTGCGGGGGCCCTGGAGCCACGGGCACACAGGAGGGCACCCGACCAACCGGAGGGGATTCTCAGAGGGGGGCTCTCTGGTGGTTGGGTGGCTGGGCCCCCAGGGAGTGGGCACAGTGGAAGGACGGGCTGGGTGGCAGCCATGGGCACAGACTTCGGGGCTCCTCTGCCACCGGCCCCTGGGGGCCATGAGAGGCTTTGGAGGGGGGAGTGACTCGGTCTAACTGGGGGGCCCTGGGGAGCGGGGGGGGGGGTTGCAGCAGCTTGACCCGGAGCCCCTCCGAAAGGCACGCGTCAGGCCCGTGGCCCCCGCCAGCCGTCCGAAAACAAATGCCAAGATCACCTCGCTGCCAGAGGGAGGAAGCCACGCTGGGGAGGGCTGCTCCGTGTGCCCAGGACAGGCCTCAGCCGGGCTGGGAAACCCCACCCGAAGGAGGGACCCGGAGCATCTCCCGGGGCGGGGCTCCCGTGGCAGGGGCGGGGTGGGCTGCGGCAAGGGGCGGCACCTGGGGACCAGGTACCCGAGGGTGAGGGCAAGGTCCTGGCGGTTGGCCAGCGTGCACCTGAGGACAGAGGGAAAAGGCCCCGAGCCCTGGGTGGCCTCGTGCGGGGGCTCTGCTGGGTGCTGGCGGACACAGGTGAGGAGGTGAGGCCCGTGGTGACCTCACTGGGCTCTCCACGGCTGCAGGTGGGGGGCCGGTGTCCAGAACCAGTGGGAAGAGAGTGGCCCTGCTGGCGGCTCCCTCCTGGCTGAGAGAGGTCCTGTTCCAGCCCCGTCTTCTCCTCTGGGTGCTCTCCCAGGGACTCTCGGGACACCCCGAGATGCCAAATGCAGCAGCCGGTGGCCGTGCGCAGCTCAGCAGCAGGTCCGAGGTGACCGCCTGCTGGCAGCCACCAGAGACCTCAGAGCTGGCTTCATCTGTGGGACCATTCCCCACGTGGGCAACGAAGGCAGGACAGGAAGGGAGACCTTCCCAAGGGGCCAGAGCAGACCGCGGGGCACCCGGTCCCACGCCCTGACACCTGGGACCTGGCCGTGGCCGAGGGCTGTCCCGGTCACAAAGTGTATGCAAGCAGGGCCTTCGGCCCCTGAACAGGCTGCCTGGGGGAGCCCCTCCGGCCCCAGGGCCCATGTCCCCTAGGCCCCCAGGCGTGCAGCCACATTGCCATCTCCATCATCTTCCAATGACAGGTCTGAGTGTGGCCATGTGACCCACTCCTGGCCAATGAGGGAGAAGCAGAGGTTGCTGGGCGGGGCTTCCAGGAATGTATTGATGGACAATCCCAGCTGGCATGGCCCTCTGACCTTTGCCCCGTCTCGCTCCCTGCCTGGACCAGAGACGTGACCTGCACGAGTGCAAATGCCAACACCCGAAGGGAGATGAAGCTGGAAACCGAAGGAGCCTGGGCCCCCGATGGCCCTGGACACCACGCCCTGAGACCACTCCTGTCACCCCCCCAAAACAGTCCACCCAGACGTCCCCTGGGAGCTCACGACCTCTGGGTGCCTCCAGGTCAGCCACACGTCAGCGTGGGTCTCGGCAATGCCCCCGACCCCACGGCGGTGCTCAGGGCGCCCCCACCAAAGGTGTGAAGGCAGGTGCTTCCATCAACAAGATACATCGGACACGTTCCCATTCGTCCTCTCTCAGGAGGCTCCCAGGCACGGTGGGCCCCCGGCACAGCCCCTGCGGAGGCTGATACACAGAACCACACGCACGGACAGCCCGGATCTGGGGAACCGGGCTGTGCACCTTATCTTTATGACTTCTGTGATACGCTGTCTCAAAATCTCCCTAGAAGAAAAATGGTACAAATAAGCTAAAAAAAAAACATAAAAATACACGTATAACAAACGCTGATGAAAGAAAGGAGTGGAAACAACATCAGGAGAAAAAGGACTTAAGGCAACAGTTCAGAAGCGTGTTCGTAAGGACAAAATGCGTCTCTGCCGAGAGGAAACACAGCACGCGGGACCCTTCTGCCTCTGACCACAGAGCTGCGACACATGGGCAACTGACACGGTCAGAAACGCAAGGAGAGACGGCGCACCACAGTGACGGAGCCCAGGAGGGGACTCTGAGAGATCCCGCTCGGAAAGTAGAACAGCAACAAGGATCACGTCACCACAGAGCACCGGCATCGGTGAGAGACCTGGACGCAGGCAGCAGACTGCGCGAGTGCGGAGGGGCGGTGCAGGGATGCCCCGGTGGCGGCCGCAGCGACCTGAGAGCAGACTCCTGTAAAGGTGTAAACGTTACCCAACAATGATCACCTAAAACCACACACACACACACACACACACACACACGCTTACTCCAACACGTGTGCAGGGCGGTCTAGCCAGCGGTCACTGTGCTCCACCCTTGACAAGGAGTTAAGTAACAAAATAAATGTTGGATCTAATAGACTGTAAACCCTTGTGTGTGTGTGTGTGTGTGTGTGGGGGTGCACGCACGCGTGCACAACAAAGAGGTAAACATCCTTCCCGAACGCCCGTGGGACTCTACAAAAAGGGGTCACGGAGCTACAGAGAAGGAGTCCGCTCGCTTCCGAAACATGGCAACTGGGCGTTCGAGACATGCTCACAGACGGCGGACACTCGGGGACTGTCCGCTCTTTCAAATGTTTCCAGTGGGGCAACTTCGAGAGCTATTCTTCTGTTAGTTAATTATTTATTTATTTTTAGAGCGGGGGGAGGGAGACAGGGAGGGAGAGAAGCATGGATGTGAGCGAGAAACAGCTACTGGCTGCCTCTTGCCCGTGCCCCAGCTGTGACTGAACCCGCAACCCCAGGCACGTGTCCTGACCGGGAATCTAACCGGTGGCCCTTCCCCTCGTGGAATGGCGCCCAGCCCACTGCGCCCCACCGGTCAGGGAAAGAGGGCTATTGTCATTGTTATCCCCATGATGTGATTGTTATCAGTGACTGTCCCTGTTTTTACAGGTGTCAAAAGCCAAGGCAGGGAGAGGCTGCATTACATACATGCCCGTGGTCACACAGTCAGTCAACAGCAAGGCAGGGCAACCTGCAGGCAGCCGAGATCTGAAGTGCATGCTCCTAATCGTTACACTAACAAAAGTGTGTGTGTGCATGTGTATCACTATACTTCTAAAAGGCACACTTCAATTAACTCTTGCATTACAGAAAAAAGTTAACTCACTGGCAAAGTATTTGCAAATAAGTGATAACAAGAGCCCTGTGGGTCGCAGCCAAAGTGGCACTCAGAGGGGCATGTGTAGCCTTTCACAGGTGTATGAGGAATAGAAAGCCCAGTAACGGCCAGTGCATCGATGTACAGGAAAAAAAAATAAACCTAAAGGGAGTGAAATAAGTATTTAACAAATACAAAAGCAAAATCAATAAGCTAGGGAACCTAATGTAATACAACCAGGAGCTAGTTTTTTTAAAAGATGAATGTCTGTTGGAAACAAACTCCAAATATCTTCAAGCCGTGGGAGAGCCAAAGAGAAACTGAGGCACAGGCCGGAGCCTGCCTGGGCCCCGTGTCTCCTCCGCCTCTGCACAGCGACCCGCTGGCCACTGTCACCCCCCAGAAGTGGGGCTGAGGGGCTGGACGACGCCAGGAGAATGCCGCTTCCCCTTGTTTGTTTGGTTTTCGTCACGTTTCACCATGCAAATGTTCAAGTACATGCCAACGTAGAAAGAAAAAGCATGAAAGGCCCCAGAGACAAATAATTAAGCTTCAATAAGTAACAGCCCGTGGCCAATCTCATGTCATCCGAACCCCCACCCCACCCCTCCCCCCGCAATGTGGATGATTCCATCTCATTTCCGAGATTTAGCACGTCCCCCTAAAATGCAAGCACTCGGTCATTACGAGCAACCGCGGCAAAACAGTCACACCGAAGACGTCTCAGAAATGTGTGTGTTGAAACTCGGGAGGACGGCGCGCTCTCTGCTGGCAAACCCCGTCAGGAGAGGCTGGGGGAAGCCCAGTGAGTTCACATCCCCCCCAAACGCGCTGCCGGAGGCGGGGGCACCCACAGTCTGAGCCCAGGGAAGGGGCCCGGCCACCGCCCCCGGACAGTGAGCTGCCAGGGTTTGAGTGCGAGTCTCTCTGCACGCACACCATGGCCTGGGCAGCGTCCACGTCCCCCCACCCCCTGGCAGCCTGCCGGCCTAACGCACAACCAGAGTTCGAGAATAACAACAGAATAATGGGGACCACAGAATGCCCTTGGCCATAGTCCGACAGCCTCACCCTCCCACGCGCTGCCCCGCAGAGAAGCGCCATTTGCGGAGTGACTTCTGTGTGACAAGCCTGGGACCGGGTGTCTCCACTTCCACTTCTCCCGAGGTGTCCCCGGCAGCCCCGGGCGGCTGTTTCGGGCTGAGCTGTGCTCCCCCCGTTTCCTACATTGGCGCCCTAGCCCCCCGCCCCCAGCCGGTGAGCACACTTGGAGATGGGGTCTTCAAAGAGGTGACGAAGTTAGAAAGCAGCCCCTGGGGAGGGCCCCAATGCCACAGGACTGGGGTCCTTAGAAGAGGGGGCAACGAGGACTCGGACACACGGAGGGACGGCCGTGTGAGCGTGCAGGCAGGCGTCGAGCGTCTGCACACCAAGGGGAGAGCCCGAGGGAGGGAGGGGCCGCCCTGCAGACTCCCGGGTCGGACGCCCAGGCTCCAGAGCAGCGAACGCCACCGTGTACGTCCTGCGGGTGTGGGGCTTTGTTACGCAGCCTGGGCTGACCGTGTGGAGGCGGACCGCGGTGCCCTGTCTGTCTCCACACCACGCCGGAGCCCAGGGGAGCGCCCCGACCTGCGTCCCGGCCACTGCGGCAGGCAGCACACCGAGCACAGCAGACGGAGCGGGGCCAGGGAGCGGGCAGGCGCTGGGTCAGCAGCAGGATGACTGGACTGTACCACGGCCTTGGCCTCGTCGCGGGCAGGGACGGCTCCCAGGCCCCGACTCTGGCTTCCGTCATGTCGCCGGCTCCGGCCAATGGCATGTGGGTGAAATACAGCCTAACGGGAGGCTTGGCAGGAGCCCTGGCTCGCTTTCCCTGCCCTCTTGCGCCTCGGCCCCTGCCAAGAGAAAATCACACAGTGGTTCGGAGGGAGCTGCCCCGGGCGGCCCGCAGACCAGCAGCGAGGAAAGCCGCCCGCCGAGCCGTCTGGAGCAGCCGAGTCCAGCTGAGCCAGAGAGGCTGAGCCGTAATAAATGGTTGTCTTCAGCCTCGATGCCGGCGGGTGATTTGTTACCCGTCACTAGCTAGCTGCTACAGGAGGTCAGAGCAGCAGCATTCACAACTCGGTTGCGAGCACCGGCTCTGACGGCAGACTGCCTGGCCCGACTCCTGGCTCTGCCGCAGTGTCGCTGTGCAGCCTTGGGCAAGCTGCTTCCCCTCTCTGATCTGCCCTGTCCTCTGCAACACGGGAACAGGTGCGCACAGCCGCCTGACGGGGTGAGTGAGGGGAGGAGAGGAATCGAGAGCGTGTCCGTGCAAACTGAAGCCCAGGCACAGCCCACGAACAAGGGCTCTGCCGTGGGGTGGAGAGGAGAGGCTGACTCGTCCCAGGAGCTCCGGTCGGCAGGGCCAAGAGGGGCAGATGAGGCCGTCACCTTCTTCTTTTGTTCTAACACTGATGCCACATTGGTTTTTCCCTGCTAATGTTGTGAGGTAGTGAGCACCCCATCCCTGGAGGAGGTAGTGAGCACCCCGTCCCTGGAGGAGCAAGCAACGATGCCATCCTAAGAGAGCAGGACCGGATGACCTCTCGGTCCTCTGGAGGCTGACAATCCCCATCTCCTGCCCAAGACCCCAGGCAGGCAGGCAGCATCTGGGGCAGCACAGAGAGAGAGGCTGCAGCAGGTATGATGGCCAGAATGCCGGGCTGGAGTGCAGAAGGCTTGGGTTCAAGCCCCAGCTGCCCTGCGGACCCTGGGCCAGTCACTGGAGCGCTGAGCCTGGTCAGTGTAACTGGGTTCGTCCCAGGCCCTGCCTGGGTCACAGGGCTGGCGCCCAGCGGAAGATGGAAGTGGGTGGGCGTCGGCCTGCAAGCCAGACCAGACGATACACAAGCACTGTCCATACTCGGTCCACAACGCCATCCCTCCGGGACACTGACGGAAGGGTCTCCCCTCTGAGGTTCTCTCTTTCACTCGCCCAGGGTGGGCAGGCGTGGGGCGAGCCTGCCGTCACTGCCCAATCTCCACCTGTGGCAGACATGACCGATCGATCACAGGCAGCACGCCTCCTAGGGTATAACCACGGCAGACGTGACTAATCAATCACGCACAGCACTCCTGCCCACTGGGGCTGCTTCTCAGTTCAGCGTTCCACTGGCCACAGCCACTTGTCCGGGCCAGACAGACCAGGGGGAACCTCTCCATCCCTGGAGCCAGACCAAGACCCAGGGGCTCCCGACCCCCTCCCCGGGTTCCGCGGTGTCCAGGAGGCTGTGGCTTCCGGGTGCCTAGGACCGCACCCACGGACCCCTGGGGCCAGCTGTGTCTGGGCCGAGGGGGGGTTTGCACATCGGTGGGCCCCGGCCTTCCAGCCCTGAGTGCCTAGGAAACGTTCTGAAACGTCAGGACGTCAAAAACCTTTCCAGCGTCGCTGAGAGCTGCTGAAGGAAAAGCCCAGCAGAACCTACACACGGAGAGGCTCCACTCTCTGTAACTGGCGGAAAAAAGGAGGGAAGGGGAACCCTTTAAATCATGATAAGCAGGAGAGCTGTTAAGGCGATGACTGCACGCTCATCGGGTGGAGACACGGGGGTTAAAAGACATTTCCCTGAGAGGCATTCCACTCTGCGGATGGACACACGGCGGCGTCCACACCATCGGTGTGGGAGTCCCTCCGCCCCAAACACTGTCCCCAGGGGGTGCCAGGCCTCCTCGGTGGCCGCCAGCATCCCTCAGCACTCGGGGTGCCACCAGAGGGGTTGCTGCCGCCCCAGAAACAGCACACACATCGACGGACTCCTCCTCGTGACCAGACTCGGCCAGGACGTGTCCCCAAGCCCACAGCGTCCCTGGGGCCCCGGCAGGACTGCATGCCCCGCAGTCACTCCACACAGGGGCCAGGAGACACCCAGACCTCAGCTCGGCAGGTGCAGGCCGCCGGCACGGAGCTGCCTCCAGACGCCCCTCGGGCCTTGCAGCCTCAATGCAGCAGGACCACACACCCCCGCGTGCAACACCACCAAGGGCCTCTGCTTCCCGGGCGACAGGAAGTGTCCCTGCCGTTCCCCCCAAGCCCCCTGAGCTCATCCCGCCCCCCTGAGCAAACTCACCCCCATCCCGCCCGAGCAGTTCAGCCAGCCCCACCTGAGCTCTCATGTCCCGGCCGCCTCTGACAGGGAGCGTGGCCGGGCCCTGGGGCCTGAGGCCGGTGAGGGTCCGGCCCTGGGGACTCAGGGGTCTCCTAGGGAGGCTGCTGCCTGAACTCGAAACTGGCAGGCTGGGCCCAGTCCTCACCCACGGGGGTGATGGGCACGGGGGGAGAGGCAGGAGTGGCTGCAGGGCGCCGGGCAGACAGGTGTGGACTCGGACCTGGGCAGGCAGACAGAGGAGACACAGTGACAACTGGAGGACCCACCATGGCTGCAGCCTGAGGACGTGACTCAGACCCGGGAGGGCACCGAAACCCCCGGGGTGCAGCATGGCAGGGGAAGATGGCGGCGTGGGCCTCAGAAATGGCACCGTGGTGGTGGAGTGGAGGGTGGTGGCCCGGGAAGCCACATTGGCCCGGCAAGACCAGGTTGAGGAAACCCACCAGCCAGGCTTGGACCGGCGGCCCCGAAAGGCCTGGCCTGGCATCCCATGGTGACAGCATCCTTCGGCTGGACGACAGAACTGGCCCGCCCCCGAGGATGCTTCCCAAGTGCAGGGAGACCCTGCAGGGGTGCAGGAGGGGGGCGAGCTGGGGAGACGCAGGGCACGGATGCCCCCAGAGTGGGGGCAGGAGAGCAGAGCTGGGAAGCCACGAAAGACAACTTTCCCACTTTCCCAAGAGCCCACGGGGCCCCAGCGGCACCCACCTACCCACGGTCCTAGAGACAACAAGGGGCAGACGTGGGGTGATGGGTGAGGCGCCTTTCCCACCCATGACCTCTGGTGCCCCATTCCACAGACCAGGAAGCCGAGGTGGAAGGGCCGCACCTGGAATCGGGGGGGGGGGGGGGGGCAGGACGAGCCAAGACTCGAGACTCGACGCCAGCAGCCCTGCCCGCGGCTGGGGGCCCTGCGATCCGCCCCCCCCCCCCCCCCCCAGCCCCTGGGGTCACAAGCCAGGGGCCGCAGGCAGGCCTGGCCCTGCTCCCTCCACTCTCCAGACGCCCGCGGGGCCCAGCGTCCCTGTCACACAAAGTCACACTGACTTCATCGCCCCCTCTGGCCCCCCACGCCAGCCACGGCTCACCCTCCTCCAGTCGGGCCCCGCCCCTCACCCACAGCCTCTCGCCGGCTCCTCCCGGGGCTGGGGCCTGGCGAGGGCGAGGGCAGCTCGGGGCACACTCCCCCCCCCGGCTCCAGGCCGGCACTGCCTCACAGGCCGCCGTGTGCTGTGGGGGGGGGGGGGGCCTAGCACCCAGGAAGGGGCCCGGCTGGGAGCGTGCCGAGGACAGAGCCCTGTGGTCAGCTGGGGAACCCCCGTTCCCCCAGGCCCAGGGGCTGCGGTCTGTTCCCCCAGCCGGGCCAGGGGGCGCACAGACGCTCCCCAGCTCTCTCGCCTTCCCCTGCTGCGAGTGCTCCCTCCTCCACCACCCCCCCTGCCCTGCGTCCCCAGCACTCAGTGCTGCTCTGGGCCCGGAGACCCCTCCAGGGCCTGCGCTGCAGTTCCCACCGACCCCAGACAGAGGCCCCCCAGCTCAGCAGCACCCTGTGACCCCGCTCAGGACGCGGTGAGGACGCACGCCAGCCCAGACTGGGCGAGCACCCACAGGCCAAAACCGCCCAGAGGAGAGGGACAGGCTTACGAAGGGCGTGGCCGCACAGACCCCGGGGCCCGGGCTGCGATGGCACAGGAGGTGAGCCACGGCCCACCAGCCCTTCCGGTGACGATGCCACAGCGCGGGGCGGGTCCACTTGGATAAAAAGAAGGACGTTCCGCAGGCAGGAGTCCCGGAGTTGGGAGAGGCAGATACAGGGACCCTCAAACAAAGCCCCTTAAGGAAATGAACACCAGACGAGCCACCCCGGAGGCCAGCATGGAGGAGGGTGGTCCCCCAGGCAGAGGGGAGACCCTCATGCGCATCCTCACGCCCCAGAATCCCTCTGCCCGAGGACTCTCTCAGGAGAGCCTCCGGCCCCCTCTGAGGCCGGCCAGCTGGAGCCCAAGCCTCCTACTCCCCAGGTTCCGCCAGGACCAGGTATGACATGTCCGCCGCCCGCGTTCTCCCCAGTGCTCCGGCGCGGCCGGCGCCAACAGGGCACGGGGCTGCTCTGGGCTCTGACCAGAGGGACAGGTCCCCCGGGCTGGCAGCCAGTCTGTCCTGGGCGCCCACACCAGCCATCCCCCGGACCACCTCCCCAGACCCTCCCTCTGCAGACCCACCCACACATTGGCGTGCTGAGTTCCCTCTCCTCTCCCAGGCCTGGGCCCCCCGTTCCCAGCTTCTAGATGGAGCCCCTTGTCCCCTCCTCAGGGGACCGCACGGTGCTGCTGCAGGAGAAGACCCCCACACCCCTCCTTTGCACCAGGCCAGAACCTCACGAGATAATGTCACCATTCACCCAAGCACACCCCGCCTTCGTCACAGGTGAGGTGATGAGCTCCCTGTCTCCAGAGACATTCAAGACGACGCTGAGTGAGGAGGGAGGTCCTGGGCTGCAGTGAGCGCTTCTCCGCATGGACGTGACAGCTCGTTAATAATGTCCTAAGTGGAAGGGACTGGGAGCTGCTGACCATTTGGCAGGGAGGGGACTAGGCCGCGACGCCTCGCAGGGCCTCCCAGCGGGGCCCGGAGACGCAGACGGAGCCCCTGCCCTGGGAGGCCCGCCCGAACTCAGGGGGGGAGTGGGCGGAAACCCCTGGAAGGAGGGGGGACGAAGCGGTGAGTGGAGGCCCGTGGCTGCTCCCAGGAGCGAGGGACTGTGCAGGACGGCAGATCCTGAGTTCAAGGCCCACTGCCGCCTGAGTCTCGGTGTCCCCGTCCATCCGCCCAGTGGGCTGCACCCTCCCCGGCCCAGCGGCGGGACTCGGAAGGGCTCTGTGCCGGGCGCCGTGCTGAGCCAGCAGGCGCAGGGAGAAGAGACCCAGTGTGGTGTCAGCAGCACTGGAACTGAGGGAGACGGGACACGGGGGAGGGGGGCTCGGCCCGGGGAGGCAGCGGACAGGAAAGCCAAGGAGGCTTCCCGGAGGGCGAGGACGGCCACGTGGGCGGCAGGGGAGGGGTTAACTGGGCTTAGCTGTCCCTGCTGTTCGCGCTGGACTGGACCGCAGCCCGGCGCTCGGTTTCCAGCTCCCCTCCCGCCTCGGGGCCTTATCTTGTCATCTAGACTCTCCCCAGAGCCTCCGCGGCGGCAGCGGGGACACGGCAGGGGCCGGCGCGGCGCGGCGCAGCAGCCGGCGTGTAAAGCGCGGGTGGAAAACTACACCCCTGCGCTCAGGGCGGTGGGACGGGCGCCCGCTCTGCGCCAGGACAGGACACGATAAGGGAGGCGTCGTCTAAATGACGGGCTCACGCAGGTGCAGAATCCGATCCAGGAAACCACGGGAGCCCCAAGTCCCTTTCTCGGGGTGTGCCTGCCCCAGCCGGCAGAGCCTGAGCCCGTTAGCGCAATTCCTGCAGCGGCCAACCACCCCCCCCCCCAACACACACGCACCCCAGGCTTCAGATGGGCCCAGCAGGGCCTGGGGAACAGGTCCCGGGGGGAAGTCTCTGCCCAACCCCCCCACCGCCCCAAAACTGCGGCTCGCCCTCCTCACCCCTGCAGGCGAGCTCTGGATCCTAAGCGTGCTTCCTTCTTCGAAAAAACTTTGGTTGCAGACGTTGGATTCAAAAGAGAAGCATCGCAGAGACTCTTGCTCTGCTGTCATGGGGGCAGCTGAGAGCGGGACCCAATTCTGGCCTCAAGCGCTTCCCGCAGGGAAGGGACCGGTGTGCTGGGGGGCCCTGTGCACCCAGGCCTTCGCCCCAGGCAGAGAAACTCCAGGCAAGCCCCACACAGCCCCCCGGGCCCCGGGGAGCCCAGTGGACACCCCCCGCTTCCACCACACTGACCCACAGCCCTGGATGGGGGCAGGGAGGGTGGCTCTCCAACGTCCTGCGTACCCGACAAGCACAGAAGGGCTCAGATGTGAGAGTTCTCCGCCTCTAACCTGGTGCACAGCCCCGAAGGTGCAAGGCTCCCCAAGTCCAGAACTCAACGATGTCACCTCCAGAAAGTGGCTACAAGTGGTACAGACCCCAGAGAAGCACCACAGGAGGGGAGGGGAGGCACCCTGCGCCGGCTTCCTGATGGGGCTGGGCCCACCCTTTCACAGCACCTAGACCCCCCACCCCTCACCCTGGGGCCTCCCTCCTCCTGAGCAGGGGGCAGCTGGGCCCAGCGCTCCCGGGAGAGCCAGGCGGGCCTCGGCACGACGTCCCTCCGAAGCCTTTGGCGAAGGTGCGGCCGCAGAGCCAATGTGAAGGGGTGATTACACCATTGCCACCGTGTGTCTGAGACCCATGTCACAGAGGGGGCCAGCAGCTGCCTCCAAGAGCGGCCTGCCCCCCAGGACCGCAGCACCCGGGGCTCCTGCCCCACCACCTCGCTGGAGCTGGGAGCCGGGAACTGAAGCGCACCGGAGACACGGAGGGAGGGGGGGACGGCGTTCGGGGTCGGGGCAGATGGACAGACGGACGGACGCCAGGAAGACGCACCTGCCCCATCAGTACCGTGGTCCGACGAGAGACGGGTCCAGGAGGGCCCAGCCCAGGGCTGGGTTGGAGCCCCTTCATTTGCATTTATATTAAAAAAAGAAGAAAACAAACATAATTAACTAGAAAGGTGCTTCGTTTCCTGTAAATTTGAGGGCTTCTGCTTAGCTGCTTCCTGGGGCAGAGAGCGGGAGGCGCACCTACTAAGCGCTCTGGCTGCCTGGTGGCCGCAGGCGCCGGGGCTCCCACCGGCCCTTCGGGGTCAGCCTGGCGGGTGGTTGCTGCCCAGTGCCCCTTCTAACCGGGTGGGGAAACCGAGGCTGGGAGCTGGGAACTGACCCCCTCACGCTCTTCCAGGGTCTCCCACTGCCCGGCAGCCGAGTGACGACACCTTCCTTCCTGTCCTCGTGGGCCACCCCGGCCGTCTTCCCCCAAACCAGCTGACCACGCAGCAAAGGCAGTGAGGGCAAGCGGCACAGACCTCAGACGCCCCGAGTCCGGGGTGACTGGAGCGGCACCCACACCCCCCACCCCCCACTAAGAACCCTCAGGGGGCCGCTCACTCCTGCTGGTTCCTCTTTGGTGCCGGAACCAGCAGAGGCCTGCGCCCAGAACCACGGGTCAGAACCCACACACACCTCTCCACACGAACTTCATGGACAGCCTCACAGTGTCTTTTTGCAGGCAGACTGGAACGCCCCTGGGTGGGACTTGAACTCCAGTCCTTTCCTATGGGCGTCCGACCCCAGGGCCCGGCCCAACGAGGGAGTCCCCGGGGTGGGCCGGACTTCCCTGCCTGGGGTCCGAATCACCGAAGGCCGGGGGAGGGCGGCTGCTCCCATCCCCGGGTCAGGCAGCCTGGGAAGCACACTCCGGCTCTCCGGCGGGCACACAGGCCCCCCGACCCCGACCACCCCTTGCACCTGCGTGCAGTGACCACAGCTCGCCCTGGAAGCTTAAAGACAGGAGGACGGTGAGGACCAACGGGCCCTTCCAGGCCCTGGGAGCACACGGCGGCAAAGGAAGGATTTTCTGGGCTTTGGCCCCGGGGCCGCGGCCCGGGGCGAGCGGAGCGAAGCTGGTTGTGCAGACGACAGAAGGCGGCTCCCTTCCCCACCACGGAAACCCGCGGCCGTGAATTAAACACCGCAAACAAGATGACTCTCGGAAAGTATTTCCACCCCAGAAGGAGACACAGGCCGTCCTGCCCGGGACTTCCTGTTGCATATGGCAGCGTTCTGCCGGCAGGCAGAGGCGACTGCCTGGGGGAAGTCGGGGGAGGAGGCCTCTTCGCCCCCCAGGGCACAGACAGGGATGGGGGGGCAGGAAAGAGACCACCCCAAGCCAGCGCGGGGGGGGGGGGGGGGGGGGAGGCGGGGCCTGGCTGGACCACCGGGAGGGCCCTGGGGGGCAGACAAGTGGCAGAGAGACACCCCCTGCCCCTGCACTCAGGCCCCTCCTCCACTGGGAGAAGCGCCCTGCTGGAGTTCCCCAAGGCGCCTCTCAAAGTATGATGTCTGTGGCTCCCCCCACCCCAGGCCGCAGTGGGGGTGCTGCCCTGGGCACCCACTAGAGAATGAATGCTCACTGCGCAGCACCTTTTGGGGGAGCCCAGGGGAGTCCCCAGGGCGTCCCAACAGGACTCTCCCCAGACTGGGGCCGAACTTCTCCCGTTTCCAGGCAACGCGCAGACTGATCTTGCCCACCGCCTCAGCCTGGGGGTGGGCGGGTCCTGAGGCCCTCGGCCTCGCTCCAAGCCCCGTTCACGCGGCGGCCACCCCCTTCCATCACCAGACGGCGAACTCTCTTCCCCCTCCAGGCCTGGCACGGTGGCCCAGAGCGGCAGGAAGAGGAGCCAGCGGGCAGGAGGGCGGAGTTCGGCCTCAGAGACGCTGGGGGCTGGGGAGGGTCAGCGCCCCCACGCTCCAGAAGCAATCCCCGGCCACCTGACCCCTGTCCACGCCGCGGGCGTCAGGCCAGCCCCCTGCAAGTCCCGGAGAGACGGTGACTGCGGGCTCGGAGCCCCGCGCAGCCCAGCCGCGCTGGGGCGGTGGGTGGGTGGGTGTCTGCTATGGGATTATTCTTAGCGCTCCACTCTCTTCGCAAAAGTGGCGCCTCCGCCCTCCGGGATCCGGCACGCTCGCTCGGGGCTCGCACGCCCGGCCCAGACACAGACACCGGCGCGGAGCAGCCCCGGGTGGGGTCCACGCGGGGTGAGGCGCAGAGGCGCCGGAGAGGAGGGGTCTCCCGAGGAGGAGGCGCTGCGAGAGGAACCCCAGCGACTGGCTGCGTGGACCCCCCCCCCTCCCGGCGCCCCGCACCCAGCCCCGCGCCGCGCGCTCGGCCGCCTTCCCGGACGCCTCCCGGGCGCAGGCAGCCGGCGGCGCTCCCAGCCCTTACCTATGGTGGTGATGACCGTGATGGCAAAGTAGAAGGAGCCGGCGAACCTCCACTGGACGCCGGCGCGGTGCGGCTCCGACTGCAGGATCACCAGCTCCAGCTGCCGGTAGTCCTCGCCGCTGATGTTGTACTTCCCCTTGATCCGGGTCTCCTCGGCTCGGAGTTTCTCCTCCTCGCGCATCTCGTGGTCCGACTCCAGGGCGTCGAAGACGGCGGCGCCCACCAGCAGGTAGGTGAAGGTGCAGACGATGAGGGACAGAGTCCGCACGTTCTGCCTCTTCATGGCCGCCAGCAAGGAGCCGGCGCGGGGGGCATGTCCCGCAGGCTCGCAGCCGCGCGCGTCCCACTGCAGCGCCCGGCGGCCGCCGCCTCCTCCGCCGCCGCCGCCGCCTCCAAGTTGTAAGCGGCGGCGGCAGCAGCAGCAGCAGCAGCAGCGGGGAGGCGGGGGGCGGGGAGGCTGGGGGGGCCCCCCTCCGCCGCGGCCGCCACAGCCGCCGCCACCGCGAGGCGGCTGGCGGGGCAGGGGCGGCGCGGGCCCGGGCCCGGGCTCGGGCGAGAAGGCGGACAGGCACAGGAGGCTGCTCGAGCGCCGAGGCCAGGCGTCCGGGAGCCCCGACACCCTGCGCCAGACCCGGCCGAAGCAGCCCGCCCCACTGCGCAGGGCCATGCACGGCGGCGCCGCCGGGCACCGCGCTGCCCTCCGCACCCCGCCCCCCGCTCCCGCCAGAAAAGCAGGAGCAGGAGCGGGCGCGAGGCCCGAGGGCGGCCGCCGGGGCCCGCGCCCCTCGGGGTCCGGATCCCGGGCGGTGGCGCCCCGCTAGGAGCCCACAGGTTTTCGCGCGCCCGGTGGGACCACCTTCTTTTACCCCTCTTCACACACACACCCCCCGCCGCGAGGGGGTGTGGAAAAGTTTTCCAAGTGGCGGCGTCTCGGGAGTCCCCAGCAAGCGGGGAGCGGCCCGAGCAGGTGCAGCGGGCGGGGCAGCCAGATGCCCGAGGGTCCGAGCGTGCAGGGCCCACCAGAGTGAGCAGGGACGCAGCGGGGTCCCCGCCGGGCGTCGGCCGGTCCACGAAGTTTGCTCCTCTCAGCCCCCGAGGCGCGGGAGCGGGGCGCGGCCTCCGGGTGGCAGAGCCCGCGGCGGAGCGGCCTCGGGGGCGGCCGGGGCACCGCGCGGTGGCGGTCGTCCAGCCCGATCCTCCGAGGGCGGCGGGCGCGGCGGCGGCGGTGGCGGCCGCGGGAGGGGTCCCGCGGGCCTCGCGGAGCTGCGGGGCGGGCGCGGGCGCATCAGCCGCGCCGGGGTCGGGGCCCTCCGGCGTCCGGGCGTCTGGGGAGGCGGCTGCGGCGCTGGTCTGCCCAGGGCGCTGCGTGCGTGCGCGCCGGAGGGAGCCCGAGTGTGTGTGCGTGTGTATGTGTGTGCGTGTGCGCGCGCGTGGCAGCCCCGCTCGGGCGGGAGGGCCGCGGGGGGCGGGGGCCGGGCTACGCGGAGGCCCGGCCTTCCTCCCTCTCTTCTTCACTCCCTCCCGCAGCCTCCTGGGCGCGCCACCTTCCTCCTGGTCCGCGGCCAGCTGGCGAGGCAGCCGCGGCAGCTCCGGCAGCAGAGCGAGCGCGGCGCGGGGCGCACGCGGAGGGAGCCCAGGAGGGGCGGTGGGTGCCGCGCGAGGGGGCGGAGGCGAGCGGAGGACTAGGTGTCTCTGGCGTGAGGCTGGGGGCGGAGCCACCAGCAGGTTTCAGCGGCGGGGGATGGGCGGACTAAGGCGGCTGCTTGGGTCCTTGCAGCCCGGCTTCCTGAGAGCGCGCACAGCCGCGCGGGGCGGAGAGTTTGAGGGGCCCGGGGCTGGGGGAGGAGAGGGGATTCACCCCGAGAAGGCAGACAGGCGGCCTAAGAGAGAGGAGAGATCCAGCGGAGAGCGCAAGCAAAGGAGCTGCGGACCCCGGGAGCGCGGCAGCACACGCGGCTCCCCCGGGCCAGCCACCTGGCGCTGGCGCGTGTCCCTGGCTGGGGCACCTCCCCATCGCGTAGCGAGGTTCCGAGGGTTGCCTCAGCCCCAGCGAACGTCGCAGGCTGGGTGGCCCGGCGCCCGCAAACCCGAGTTGTTCCCCCGGAAAGTGCCGAGGATGGAACGAACCGCCACTCTTGGGGTCCGGGCCTCAGGGGAGGACGCCGCACCCCCCTTTCCTGTTCCCTCCCTGTAGCTTTTCACAAGAAACATTCCTTGGTTCCCCGAGGCTGGGCGTAGGGTGCACCCGGACGTCCCCGCGCGGCCTGTTGGCCCCGCTCCGGACCAGCCTGGGGACGGAACATGAGGTTCGTGCCGGGGCGCACCTATTTCTCTTGGGTCCAGAGAGGGGACCTCGCCAGCCTTTATCCCCTTCCCATTTCAGCCGCGTTTGCCCTCTTCCCCCACCTCCCTTCAGGTCATAGATGGGGTTTCGCTCCACCACGGGACCCCTAACCTCTCGGAGCTCTAAATTGGCTAGTTGAAGCCTCGGAGACACCCCCCTTCCCCCCCCACCCCCACACACACTCCCCTTCCCTGGGTCAGGCGGCCTCCCTTGGACCCAGCCAAGGAAGAGACGGAGACTTGAGGGAAAGGGCGCCCCCCGGCGGCGGGCTAAGAGCCGGGGCAGAGGTGGCCCGGGGCGGTGCGGAGTAGGCCGGAGCACCAAACCCAACCCTCGCTCAGCTCGCGGGCTCTAGGAGCTCCGACCCCTTCGAGCGCCCCCTCCGGCGGTGCTTCGGTTCCCCGCTGGCGGGGACTCAAGGCCTAGAGACTCCAAGGACCCTGGGCCTCACCGAGGCTCGCCGGCTTTCCACACCTTTGCAGGGACTCGCGAGTGCGTGCGTCCTCGCTGCGCCGGGGCAGGGGGCCTGCGCTTTGGTCTGGGCCGTTGGGTCTCCATTGGGTCTGCGGGCGACCGTGAACAACCAGGGAGGAGGGTGGGAGCGGAAGCCCCGCCCCAGCAGGCGCTCTCCCTAGAATTCATTTTGGAATTCCAGACCCCGGGCTCCGAGAACGAGCCGGGCCGCTCAGTGAGTCACCGCGGGCAGGCGAAAAGGACTCCCAGCGGCCAGTAATTAACTGCGCCCCGGCCCGGCCCACAGCAGAACCCCAGTCGGACCTCCCGGGGCTCGGCGGCGGCGCCCCAAAGTCACAGCCGTCCGGCCTCCGCTGTCCGGAAGCAGCGGGCCCGCCAGGGGGCACTGGACTCCGACCCACACGCTCGGAGCGAACCCGGTGGGGGCGTGCGCGCCGGCCCTGCTGGCAGGTGCAGGCGCGGGGGTGGGACGCTCTCCACTGGCAGAGCCCAAGCTTTGGGGAGAGTCACTTTCACTGGGTTTACAAACAGCCTTTCAGGAAAACGGAACCGCTTTGTGTGCGGACTTGAGGGGACCTCAGAGATAACTAGTCTCGACCGCGGTTTTAGGGAGGGGAGCACTCGCAGCCGGACAGAATCACATGTGCCGGGACGCAGGCACTTCCGACTCAGAGCCAGCACTCGAGCCTCCTCCGGGCTCTGTCCAGCGCTCCGTCCAGGCCTCGGCTGCCTTCTGATCTCCAGCTTAGTGCCATGAAGAGCTGCAGACCTCCCCCACCCGCCAAACGCTGGTTCTTCCCTTTCACCCCCCTCAAGAGAAACAAGGGGGGCGGGGAGCCGGGTCTCAGGGCGGGACCTGGCGGAGGCTGGAGGAGCAGGGTGCCTTGGTCCGTCAGTCTGCACCCTGCACTCTCCTTCCACGGCCTACACCTACAGGTGGAATAGAGCCCCTTGGAACAGAGCTTGACATCTTCCTGGCGTCCCCAGCGCTCATCCCCAAGGCAGTTGCTCAGCCAGCACTGTGGGGGCTGCGACAGTCCAGAAAGAGGTCAGGCCAGTGGCAGTGCCCCTGCATGGGAGGGGGCAGCGCCCTCTTTGCCCCAGTCGTTCCGGAAGCACCCACTCCAGCCCAGCCTGGAGGTGGAGTCACAGCTCAGGTGTGGCCAATCAGAGCCCAGGATTCCCCTGGCCTCAGTGATTGGCTGGGCGTGGCTCGCCTCTCCCCCAATGAGAGCCCTGGGAAAGCGTTCCTAGGAGGAGGGAGGCAGGTGCTGGGGGTGCAGGCCCCGGCAGCCCACTGGGCGAGCAAAGGCGAAGGCTCGCTCTCTTCTGCTCGGGCCGCCGAGGGACGGTCCCAGGCTGGAGGCACTGCTGGTGGGCGCCTGCTGACTGGCAGCCTGGCCGTGCTCCGGGGCCTCCGTTAGTAAAAACAGGCGAGTCTGAAGAGATACCCAAGAACACGTGGCTCCAGAGCTCCGTTCTGCCTTCCCGTTTGCTCGGCTCTTACCCTCGCTGACTGTGTCCATAGCCCAGGTCTGAGGATCGTTGCCCCGCCTCACCTAGAGACGCCCCGCAGCATTACTGTCCCGCAGGGAGTCCGTGTGGACCCAACTGCCAGCCTGAGCAGTAAGCCTGTCCGTGCACAAACTCTGCTGCCCCTGAAGGCAGCGAGGTGCGGCTCCAGGCCGGGTCCCCCAGCTCAGGCATCCCCAGCCTCTGGCCCCCGACCGGTACCAGTCTGGGCCTGTTAGGAGCGGGGCCACACAGCAGGAGGTGCGCTTGAATGTAATGCCCGTGAATCATCCTGAAACCATCCCCCCACCCCCAGTCTGTGGGAAAACTGTCTCCCATGAAACAGGTCCCTGGTGCCACAAAGGTTGGGGACCCCCACCCCAGCTGATGGCCAGGTCAGGTCCTTGTAGCCTCCAGCCCCGCACCGGCCCCGGCCTCAGCCTGCAGCCCCTGCACTGCATGCTGGAAGCCCCCAGGAGCTCCAGTCCCCCCACCTCCCGGCATTCCCACAGCAGACCTGGCCTCCGGCCGCTTCTCTGGCCTCTGCTCCTGCCGCCCTCCTCCCCTTGCCCCCCACCCCACCTGGCCAGGGCCGTCCTTTGCTCAGGCTGTTCCCTCCTGCAAGCCAAGGCCAGCCCCCACCCCCGTTCCCGGCCCACACGCATCCCCTCGCTTTGTTAGAGGAGGTGTGATTGCTGGGTCTCAGGCTTCGTAGTGGGGCCCGAGCCATCTCCACTCCTGGTCCATCAATAGCTCCTCCAGGTCCCGAAGCCCCGGCACTGCCAGGGTCAACCCGGTGACTGGCGGGGGCTGCCAGCTCCCCCCCAGGGGCTGCTGGAGGGGTGCCCACCGTGCCCAGCAGGAGGGTCTCATTAACTGAGGCCTGAACCTCGGGGTCCACACCCGAGGGAAGCTGCTCCGAAACCAGCACAGGAGACGGGAGGGCGCTCCCAAGCCCCTCCACCCAGCGCCTGACGTAACGAGGCGCCCACAGACAGGGGACCTTTGTGGGACCCAGCCAGCTCTTCTGCCGTCTTAACATCCCAAACAATACATTAATACATGACACAAAAATTAAAAATAGAAATCTCCCCTAAAAATCAACACCATTGTCGTCAGAGACAACCGTAACTGCAGCGCCTCGGGAAAGCAGCCCGAGTCTCTCCGACTTGAACTTGGCGTGAGATGGGGGTCCCTTCCGGGCGGCAGTCGGTGGGGTGCTCACGCCCGGGCAGTGTCCGCAGAGGAAGGGGCACAGCTGGGCGTCGGAGGCAGGTCTGGGGCTCTCTCCGCGGGAGCAGCCTGCCCCTCGCTCACACCCCTAGGGTGGCGGGCCACCCCCCTCCCAGCTCAGCTCTCCCGGTCGGCCTGAGCTGCTGTCAGGCTGAGCTGGGCAGTACATACAGGCAGCCGGGGTCCAAACCCCAGGGTGTCACTTTCTCCCTGGGGTGACCTTGGGCAAGCGAGGGACCCTCCCCGTGCCTCTTTCCTGGTCGGTTGGGCCAGGGGAAGAGAGCCAGCCCACCCGATTGGCCCCCTTCCCCCGTGCAGAAGGCACAGTGGCTGCCCTCTCTCTCTCTCTCTGCCTAACGGGCAGGCCGGGAGCAGGGCCAGCAGCCACAGGCCCGCACGCCGTGGGGACGCGACGGTGCAGCCAGCTCCCTCCGGGCGGGAGCTAACTTTAGCCCGGTCACATGCAGCGTTCCTGGTGTCTGTGCCCAGAGTTTACAGATCCCTGCGGAAGGTGTTTAAATATTTTTCCTTTTCAGAAGCCTGGTTCTCGCCTCTGCCATTTTCACCTTTGTGTGGCAGAAGGTATTTTTGCAAACACAGCCGAGGTGGCAGCGATTTCGCAGCGTGACACTGCGTCCCTGCACACACCGCTGCTATTTTGGGGACGCGCAGGTGTGTCCTTTGTATCCTCAGGGGCCTGTCAACTCCCAGAGAGAGGAAAGAGGGCAGGGCGCTTCCAAGGCCCCCAGGCGTCCCTGAGCCCCTGGTCCACAGGCACCTCCCCCAGGAAGCCTTCTTGGCCCCCAGGCGGGGTCTGGGCCCAGCCCGTGGGCCCCTTTGCAAACAGCACTGTTGCCCGTGCTCCCGGTGGCCCTGTGCTCCCTGAGGACAGGGCCTGTCTACCTGTCCGTGTCCCCAGAAGCAAGTAGGGCTCCAGAAACATCCACTGACTGGGACCAAGGCCTGGAGGCCAGGGGATGGCCTGAGAGGCTCTCTCTACCTCCGAGCAGCCCCCTGCCCCCAACAGGGCCTGCCAGGCCAGGGGTCTCTGAGCCGGTGCTGCGCTGTGCGCACACAGTGAGCAGGAGACAGCGGGCTGTGGAGTCAGAGACCCACCCGAGGGCCACATGGGGGGCTGCAGAGCCCAGACCGGCTTGGACTAGGGCAGCTCAGGGGGTTTCCCGGCAGAGGCGCCAGTGCCCAGGCTGCAGAGTGGGCTGCTCCCCCCGCCCCCAGGCCATCATGGAGGCTGTGAGCTGGGAGCAGCCTCAGCCACACCCGCCCTGGGGACGCCATGTTGCACAAGCAGCCTGCCCTTGGGGCTGAAGGAACTCGGGCACTTGGTGTCCTTCCTCCTTTGACGAAGGAGGAGGCCACGGCCCAGAGAAGTGGCAGCGCTGGGAGGCACGACGTCCCCATCGGCAGGACTGGGCCACCACCCACTCCGGAGTCCCCCGAGCTTGGTCCCCGGAGGGTCTTCCGGGAGTCACTGCAGCTCGGCAACCCAGCTCCTGCCACCAGCGCCCCCGAGGGGTATGGAGGCGCCAGCAGCAGGTGCCCTGCGGCTGGAGCTCAAGCCCTGCTGGGAGTCCGCGTGGGCTGGCCAGCTGGGCAGGCCGGAGACGGGACCGCAGGAGGATGAGAAAGCCAGGGAGAAAGAGAAGCGCAGTAGGGGCGGAGAGGTACATGGGGGCGGCGGTCAGGGGCGGTGTGCCAGGAGACGGCATTTGAAGTGCAACTTGGGGTCTGGGGAGGGTGTCCAGGCAGAGGGAGCAGCCTTCGCCCTGGGTCCCGGAGAAGGGTCTCGGCTTCAAGCTGGGAAAAGACCAAGAATGCGGGTGTGGCTGGGGGTGGGCCCAGGGGAAGGTGGTCAAGATGAGGTCAGAGGTCAGGGCTCCAGGAGGGCTAATGGGAGGCAGGGCTGGGGTGCGGGACCTGACTTGCGCATGCCCGGAAGTCCCTGCTGCTGCACCGGACGGGGAGGGAGCCTGCCACATGGGGGCACTTGCACGGGGCCTGGGCAGCTCTGCGACCTGGAGGAAGCCAGGCCCCCGAGAAGCGGGCAGCCAGTTGAAACAATGAGGGCTCCCTCCCCGATGACTGTGAAGACGTGGGTGGGGCTCACGTCACCAGCCACCCAGAGGCCACCGCTGAGGTCTGTGAGGAACGGAGGTGGCGGGGGTGAGCAAGACAAAGTCACCGCAGCTCTGATGCTGTCGCCCTCCACGCGCCCTAGGATAGAGCTGGTAGACATGGTGTGACTGCCGCAGCCCCAGAATGAGTCCCTCTTCCCCAAACCCCTCCGCCACCTCCGCCCCATGCCCACCCCAAACCCCTCCGCCACCTCCGCCCATGCCCACCCCAAATCCCTCCGCCACCTCCGCCCATGCCCAACAAGTCTGCAATGAGAGCGGACTGAAACGCTGACTTTTCAAAATCAGTTTGTCCTTGTCATTGATTTATTCTTGATCATAAACAATATCTTTTTGCATAAAACTGACACCTAGAGGAAAATACAAAGAAACAGAGAACCCCCCCCCCAAACCTAAGGATTCCACGCCCCTGCCCCCCCCCCCACCGGGTCCCGGGAGGTCAGCTCCATTCCGGCCTGGGGTCCAGCCCTGGGGACCACGGTCGTACAGTCAAGGCCGACAGCGGCAGGAGTAAGAGACTGCTTAAGAGGCACGTTCAAGGGGGTGGGTGGACACGGAAGGGTGCCGGGGGCCCTGGGGGGGGGGTTCAGGGGGGAGCAGAGAAGGGCAGGCTGCCAGGCTGAGCCCAGAACCGCCTCCCAGGTGGAGCCGGGTCCCCACAGTGCAGTCCTGATGGGGACACTCTGTTCCCTGGGCGTTGGTGACAACCGTGCTTTCCTAACAGCTGAGCAGACCTCCCTGAATCAAGACTGACTCCAGCCTGGGCACCTCAGGGCTGCTGCACTGGGCGGAGGTGGGGCTGGAGAGGACCCCTGGGTGGGAGATGGGCCGCCACCCCAGGAGCTCAGTCTGCACGTGGGGCAGAGCCGGCTCAGACCCCAGCCCCGACCCGGCAGGGTGGGCGAAGTGGCGGCTCCTGGCTGATCGGCCGGTGGCGGCATGGACACCTTTCAGGTGAGCCACGTGCCCCACCGGCCCGGCCTCCGACCGGAGCGAGGGCAGTGGGAACACGCAGCTGGGAGTGGAAGGTGCGGGGTCTGAACCCTGACGCACCACACACTGGCTGCCTGGCCTCGGGGGCCGGGTGCCCCACGAGTGTTTCCACACCTGTGGAGTGGGGGCGTGGTGCCTGTAGGAGCCCTGGCAGAGCACCTGGCACAGGGGCACGCCGATGAAGGTGCACAGGTCACGTCTGTCTCTGTCCCCATCCGTGAGCCTCACCGTCTCACGGGCCACCACTGCTTCTCCATGCACAGGAGCACCGGGAACTCCCGCCCGACAGTCCCGGGAGACCCCAAAGCTGGCAGAGCAGAGGCGAACGGGAAGTGGGTGCAGGGAAGAGAGAAGGTGGGAGGGATGCTTGGGGGGGGGGGGAGGGCTGACTCTGCGGTTCCCTGACCCCCGCCCAGGCACCCCGTCCAGGTGACCCCGTCCCTGGTGTTCCCGCCCCAGGGTCCACCTCTCCCGGACTCGGTCTGAGAGCCTGAGGGCTACTTCGTCCCTCGAGGCCAGCCCTGGCACCGGCCCCCGGGGGCTGCTGTGGTCAGCTGGGACACTCCCATTGGCAGAGCTCGTGTTCCCGCGGTTTCCATGGCCATCAGCGTCAGCGGCACCACTGTCCAGGACTCGGCCTCAAATGCACCCCGCTCCCCCGCCCCTCCCCTGCGGCCCGTGGGGCCACCCTGACCCATAGGCCGCCCAGCGTCTCGCCAGCCGCAGAGGAGGAGCGGGCCAGGTTCTGGGCGCCGGTGCTCCCACCCCCAGCCACTTGCCCTTGCTGGGCGGGAGCCTGGGGCAGCTGAGCCCCTCCCGCCGCCTCTCCACGTGTGGTCAGCTCCACGCCACCGTGGGCTGGCTCCCTCAGCCTCCATCCTGCTCCCCCTCACCCGTGTCCTCCTAGGTAAATTTCTTGGGTATTCAGTTGCCTCTCAATGTCCGTCTCTTGGGGCACCCAGACCAACACAGGGACACTCAGCGGTCCACCCGAGCCCTGATGAGCCGACAAGGAAAACCTGCAGCTTCTACGGGAGCCCAGAGGCGGACCAGAGGGGGCAGAGGTCACACCGAGGTGGGGGGAGGAGGCACAGAGTGCGGGGGTCCATGCCCGCTGGTTTCTGACCCAACCCAGAAGGGATGGGTTACACCGCACGTTATGGACCGAATGTCTGTGTCCCCCCACACAGGATAGTGTTTGGAGGTGGGGCCTTTGGGAGGCGACCGGGTTTAGATGAGGATACGAGGGCGGGGTCCCTGTGGTGGACATCGAGTCCCTGTGCAAAGAGGAGACCACGACTCACTCTCCCCACCACGTGAGGACACAGCAAGCTGGGAGGGGCACCCTTGCAGGGTCCTGCCACCTTGGCCTTGGCCTTGGCCTTGCAGCCTCCGGAACCATGAGACGCCCCCAGTCTGCAGCGTCTGTGAGAGCAGCCCGTGGTGACTAAGCGCAGCACCAAAATTCTCAGATGAAACACTCCGTGGCCGAACCTGACCAAGGCCCTGTGTGTCACCCCTGTGAGGTGACAGGCAGCTCCAGAGGCCAGGGCTGACGGGCGCTCCCTGCCGTGGGCACGCATGACCCCTGGTGCTGCCCCACGCCTCTTGGCCCAGAAACGTCCCGCATCTCCTCTGAACACGCGTGGTCAGACAAAGCAGGCCGCGTGGCCACGCCCGGGGAGTCCGGTCGGACCGTGTGCGGCAGAGGCCTCCCCCGAGGACCCTGCCCCCACCAGCTGCCACTCGGCCGTGAGGGCAAAAGGAAGGCACGTGAGAGGGCACGTCCCGAGTCCTGGTCTCTCCCCTGCCCCCCTCGTTGGACGGGAAGACTCCGGAGAAGACTCAACCTCGAAAATAAGTGAGCCAGAGCAGAGCCTCCGCGACCAGGAACGGTGAGCGGGGACCTTGGTCTGTGGGGAGATGACGTCACCCCGAGTTGGGGCACACCTGCCTGAGGCCGCCACCTCCACGCCAAGCAAGGGGCCTGGAACTAGCAGGTCCGTGCCGGGAGGAGGGTTTCTGATGACAGTCTGTTCGGAAGAGTCCCAGCTCAGCAGCCTCCACGGGTCTGGGCAGGGCGAAGGGCGAACTTCCCGGGGGTCTTGTCCTTGAGGAGGAGGGACAACAAAGAGCTCTGGAAATGTCACTTCGGACTGAGGAGGAGGAAGGAGGGGGACAGCGTGCAGCTCGCTGTGTGGGACGGTAGGTTCCACACAGAGACGCCTGCGTCTGGTCGTGCAAACAGGGGAGGGGGCCGCCAGCAACACGGCGGACAGTGTCTCCGTGCCTGCTGGGCGAGTGACAAAGTCCCACAGGCGCCCAGGGCGCTTTGCACACCCAGACCTGTTCCTCGAAGCTCTGGAGACTGGAAGTCCAAGATCAAAGTCGCGTCTCCAGGCTGCAGACGCCCGTCACCTTGCTGTGGGCTCCCGTGGCCTCTTCTTTGCTCTGCAGGGCCAGGGGCGGGGGGGGGGGGGCAGCAGGGGGAGCCGGGCTCTGGTGTCTTTTCTCCCAGGGACACTCACCCTGTGAGGTCAGGGCCTTGCCCTGACGGCAACTCCCTCAGCCTCGACTTCCCCGAGAGCCCCTGTCCCCAAGTGCAGCCACGCTGAGGCTCAGGACACCAGCGTCTGTGTTCTGGGGGGGACCAAACAAGCAGCCCATAACAGGGGAGCACGAAGAGCACCCCCCAAATTAACAAAGGAAGAAAGAGAAGGAGCCGTGACAGGATCAAACCGTGGAAATGAGGAAGAGAGAGTCAGGCAACACCAATAACCCACAGTGGAGTGTCGTAGGCGCTGCACTGAATCTACGAGCTGATATCTCACGCGGGAGGGAGGGGACCCCCCTGTTGACAAAGGCAGGTGCTGCCACGCTGAGTTCAAAAGCAAGCGAGCCAATTACAGGCTGTTTATCAGAAACAAACTCGAGACAGAATGGTTTAGCTATTTTCAAGGAAATTGCTGGGGAAGCATTTGCAAGGATAAAGCAAGTGGAAAACACAGTCGACCAGGCAGAGATCAATCTCGAAAATACGTGTGTGTGATCAATCAGAACGTTACACAATGAAATGATACGCAGTCACAAGCCTGTATTTTAGAAGAGAGAAGAAGAGCTAAATATATGCAAGTAAAACAAAACCTATTAGGAAAGGGAACTTGATACAAATAAAAGACCAGTGAGAGACGGCGGGTGTCCCCGTCACAAGTGGACAGGAGCGCCGGCAATGAAGACGCGGTCCCGTGTCCGGCACGGCCATCGATGTGACCCTGGTGCGGACGGCTCAAACTGTCCGCCATGACGCTGGGGACAGTTAGGGAGGTGCGAACACGGATGCAGCTTCAGAGGGTCTCAGAACAGCACTGTGACGTTTCGTGGGTGGTGACGGCGTCGTGGTTACGCAGGGAAGCGTCCAAGTTTCCCTCCTTCGTCAAAGAGGGAAACTGAGGTACCCAGGGGTGAAACGCCACGAGGCCAGCGATCTCGTTTTAAACACCTCAGCAAAAACACAAATGTGGGAAAGTGTACACAGTCACTGGGTCTTGGTGATGCACACACTGCACATGTTATATCCGTCTCTGTCTTTCTGTACCTTTGAATTTTTAAAGCAACAAAGGAATAATGCCACAATTACATAAAGCAGCCCTTAAATGGGCATGTATGTGTAATGCACAATTGTATAAGTTCTCAAATAGTGACTCTTTGATACGCCCAAAGGCCACTGACGAGGATCGGTGTGCGACAGGCCGGCAGGAAAACGTCACCCAACTCAGTCACACGAGAAGAAAGTTTTCCCCAGGCCCTCTCGCCCTGGCCATACCCAAGACAAGTAGAAATAAAGAACAAAAAGGAAGCCAAAAAACCCTTTAACTACTTGCAGATTTAAAACACTCCTCCATAACCCTTGGACCGCAGAGAAAATCAGAGGAGAAACTGCATTTGAGCCGGAAAGAGAAGGGAAGGGAAGTGCTTCCCATGAGGGCACGTGGAGCAGGGCCGGCTCGGCCGAGAAACCTGCGGCCCGTGGTGCCTCCGTCGGAAACGGGGAGTGGGGGTGGGGGGAGGGGCAAACACGGCGGCGGCTTCCGCCCTGGTCTCGGGGAGGTAGGGAAAGAAGCAACAAAAGAGAGAAGAAAGAGAACATTCATATAGATGAGAAGTGAGCTTGATGAAATATGAAACATTTTTTAAACGGTGGAAAGAATGTAAATGCACAGGCTCATTCTTTGAAATGGCTCATAAAACAGAAAAAAAGCCCCTCGTGAGCCCAATTACAGACAATGAAGAGAGAGAGTAAAATTAGACAAGATTAGGAGTGGAGGAGGCAGACACACCAAGATAACTGCAGATACAGGGGAGATAAAAATAATTGGGAGAGAATATTATACGCAGCTCTGTGAAAACCTTGGGGAAATGGACAATTTCCGAGTAACAGTAAATTACCATAATCAGTCCAAGAAAAAAAATGGAAACTCTCGCTAGACCAGTCGCCATCGCAGAGATGAGAAGGCGGCCGGAGGTGTGCCGGTGACCGGCCGCCAGCGTGAGCCGGGCTGGCCGCTGAGCTTTCCCCAGTTTCTGAAGAGCCAATCATCACTTCAGCGCTGTTTGAACTGTGCCGGGTCACTGGGTAAGACGGGAGAGAAAGTCCCTGATTTATTCTTGGCATCTGGAATAACTCGAATACCAGTAATAGGAAATCTGGAGAACTACAGACCAAGGACACTTGTGAGTGTAAGTAAAAACACCTAAGCATGGTACTGGCAAACAGAATCTCACAACCGATTTAAAAAACAAACAGACAACACACTGCCCTTCAGGCTGACTGGGGGGATGCAGTGTGTGCGTGGAGGTCCCGGGCCCTGGGGGCGTTTTGGAGGCACAGTGCCACCTCCTTCTTGAGCAGCTCTCGGTGTGACAGGGTCCGGACAGGTCGGGCAATGAACGATGGGGCCGGGGCCCGGGTGACGGGACTAGGCAGCACTAGGTCATCGCAGGGGGCCTTGGTATCCATTAGCAAACGCCAAGGTTCCACATGGAAATCGTATGGAGTTCGTTTCCGAAATAGGCTCTACAAGGCAATATTGTTTCAACATCTTATAAACATTCCACGAGACCGATGGCTTTCTGATCTGAGACCCGACGGGGGGAGGGCTGAAAGAGCCCGCCGGTCTTCAACCCAGCCCCGGCGCCCGAGACACGGTGCCAGTGCCGCGGCCACTCCGTGGGGAGTCGATGGGGTGGACACCCCACTCTGTGGGGAGTTGATGGGGAATTGGAGGGGGGCGGCGACTTCCGAGAGCACTCGGATGGTGAGGGCAGAGCCCGCATCGGACCCCATGGAGACCGGCCCAAAGCCCCGAGTTTCCATGGCCTCACCGAAGCCACACGTGGAAGTCCCCCCGTGACTTCCGGGTTCCCGAAGGAGTTCCAGTCCGACTGCCCAAAGCCGGGCGCAGCAGGGCAGACCCTGGATCGGGTATCGGGAGACCTGGGGTCCACCTCAGGCCTGCCACCGGTTTCCTGGGTGGCCAGACGGTGACTCAGAAACCCTCCAGCCTGCTCCAA
Source organism: Phyllostomus discolor (assembly GCF_004126475.2). Taxonomy (NCBI): domain Eukaryota; kingdom Metazoa; phylum Chordata; class Mammalia; order Chiroptera; family Phyllostomidae; genus Phyllostomus; species Phyllostomus discolor. The sequence goes on from NC_040909.2 coordinate 137,014,237, forward strand.
TGCGAGAGGACCACAGTCAGAGCCCGCTGGCCGGCCTCTGTCTGCGGTGCGGCCTTGGGGCGCTGTCCGTGGTGCTGAAGGGGCTGGGCCCGCGGACACCCGCTTGGCCACCTCCAGAGGCGCTGCCCTGGCCTGGGAGGCTGCCAGGGACATCCTGTGATTCATCAGCAGGTTTGAAATGGCAAACTCAATTCTAAAGGTGGGAGGAGGGAGGAATTCTTTATTGGTTTGCTGGGTCGGTGCCAAAGGTTCTTTCCTTTTTTACCAAAAGCCGTGTCTTTGACAATTCGCCTCACCTGGGCCTGAGTCAAACATCTCAATTTTGGGGACGAGGCACAGAATCAAGTTTCCACTGCCCAGAAGATGAAACGGAACGTCACCTGACTCCCACCCCTCCCCTGTCCGCCCCTCTCCAGTCCCCTGCTGCTCCTGCACCCAGAGGGAGTCAGGGCGAAGCTCTGAGTCAATCGCTGGCGTCCTCGTCTCCGCAGTGTTTGCAAGGAGAAGACAGCTTGTGTGCGCGTCCTTAACACACACAGACCTGCTCTGGGGCGCCGCGCCACTGAAAGCATGCCGCGTGCCCTCCCCTCCGGCCCACTCTACTCCACCAACACTAGGTTTGGATGGGCGTCCACACTGGCGCATGGTCACCATCGTGGAGTATTCTGTTCCGCTGAACGAATCTGCCACAGGGACTCATCCATTCCGTTCTTCACACGGCATCGGGGTTTATGCCCTTCGACTCTGTTATGAACAGTTCTGCCGTAAACATCCCAGCACGCGGCTCCTGTTGCACAAACCACGGGTGCTCATCGAGATACGCATGTGGCAGTGGAGTCGCTGGGTCAGAGCCCGCGACCGGCTCAGCTTTACTCAGGAGGGGTGGGGACCCCTGCTGTACACTGTGTCCCATTCTCCTCTCCTGTCCTCTCCCCTCCCCTCCTCTCCCCTCCCCTCCTCTCCCCTCCTCTCCCCTCCCCTCCTCTCCTCTCCCCTCCTCCCCACTCCTCTGCGTGGGAGGTATGCCCCATCCGTGGTCAGGTGGGCCCTGCAGGTCACTCTTCTCTAGGATTGCGAGCAAAAGTGACTCTCATCATTTCCAGGTTGAATGACCTCATTTCAGTGGCAGACCCTTCTCTTATTCCTCCCAGTGCGTGACTTGTCTTTCCCCCTTCCTCACGGTAGCTTTCAATGCACCGAAGTTCTCACTATGAGTGAAAGTTACCATTTTTATGGCACGTGTTTTTTTGGATGCGTGTCACTTAGGAAGTCCACTTCTCACTCTCGGTCGTGGAGAGACCTATAATGCCTCCTGCTTGTTTTATCCTTTGCCTTTCGCATCCAGGTCTTAACCTAGAACCGGCTTTTGCGCTCGGTGTGTCGGGGTCCCACGTCTCGCTCGCCCCGTGACTACTCACTCACGTCCCCAGCTCTACTGACGGAGAGGGCGTAGTGTCCACCTATACCTGGGCACCTCCGGGGTTTCCGCGGGTCCACTTTCCTACTCCAGTGTCTCCTTGCTTGCCGCTGCAACACATCTTGACTTTTCTTTAAGAGTATATCGGTTATTATTGGGTCTTTGCATTTCTACATAAATAGTAGAATCGGCTTGCCAAGTTCCACCAGAAGAAATTAAAATTTTTATTACTGTCACAGTGCATCTATAAATCGATTTAGGGAAAACCTACATCTTTGGGACAGTCTCCCAACCATTTACTTAGATCCTCCTTAATGTCCTCCAATAAATTTGTATAACTTGCTCCATAACGGCCTTGCACATTAGAGATTTCCTCCTGGGTCATGCCTCGGTGTGCTGCTGCCACTGCAACCAGCGGCTGCGGCCCGAGCTGCAGCCCAGCACCAGCGCATTAGCTCGCAGTTCTGGGGGTCGGGAGACGCATCTCGGGGAAGAGTCCGGGGCTTTGTTCTTTACGGGGACCACAGAACCTGTTTCCTGGCCTTTTCCAGCTGCTAGAGGCTGCGGCGTCGCCCGGCTCATGGCTCCTTCCTTCATCCCCCGAGCCAGCAGCATGACGCTGAATTCTCACGCTGCCACCCCTCTGGGTCCCTTTTAAGGACCCCTGTGAATGTGCTGAGCCCACCTGGGGAATCCTGGATGGTCTCCCTATTTTTAACGTCAGCTGACTAACCACTCCCTTCCCTCTGTACCCGTACTTACTCCGCCACATCTCACTCGCAGGTTCCGAGCATCGGGACGAGGATCTCCGGGACACCCTGAGTCTGCCCGCCGCAGGTTCTTTATATATAGTTTCGCAATTCTATAAATGGTAACTCTGATCATTTTATTGTCTGGCCGTTTGCTGCTGCAGTATAAAAACGCCGTGGCTTTTTCTGGTGCTGAATTTGTGTCCGACAACTTGGCTCAGCACTGATTAATGATAATAAACCTGAAGATTCCGCAGGCCTTTCTAGGTAAGATGACACCATATACAAATAATTGGGTGCTTTTCTTCCTTTCTAGCCCATGTGGCTTTTATCAGTTTTTCCTCTGCACGTCTGTGCTGGCGTGGACGCACTTCCACACACCCCGTGGAACCGCACTCCCTGGCCTTCGAGCACTTACAACACCGCCACGTCAAGAAGGTCGGACACACGTATTGTTTGTACAGACATCCTTCTGTCGGGGCAAGAAAACCCTGCTACACCAAGATTTCTAGGTGTTTTGGGCAGGGAGGTGGAAGTTACGGAAGGGCATCAGCATCTATCAAAGGCTTTCCCCCGTCTATAGGAGGATGATCATGCGAGTGTCCTTGAACTCGCTCCTGCGGTGGGTCGTTACCATCCCTTCCGACGTAAAGCCGACCTCCCGTTCTCTTGACACAGCTCGGTCGTGGCGTGCCACCTTTCCCCCCCGCAGCGGAGTCTGTGTGCTAGCCTTTACATCCACATTTTGCAGCTGCATTGATGCGCAGTTTAGCCTGAAATCTTTTCTTACGCTGTCTTTGCGAGATTCGGTATCAAGGTCACACTGGCCTCATAAAAAATAACTGAATGTTTTTGCTCCTTTCCCACATTCAGAAATACCCTGTGTCTGACTAGAATTTTTTTGTTTCTGGAATTAGAATTTACTGGTAAAAACCATCTGGGCCTAGAATTTTATTTTCAAAAAGATTTTTAACTACTGACTTGATTTCTTTCATGGCATCAGGATTATTCTGGTTTTCTATGTATTATCATAAATTTTACAGTTTATTATGTTTTCTAGAAGATCGCATTTATGTCTTCAAGTTTATTGGTATGAAATTCTTCACAATTTCCTCTTATAATACCCTCTTATCATTGTCTGTGGTATCTGATGTCCCCTCTTTGTTTGCCATGGGGATATTTGTGCCTTTTCCATGTTATTAATCTAGTCGGAGGTTTCTCCATTTTATTAGCCTTTTCGAAAAACAGCCTTTAGCTTTGTGCTAGTGTGGGCTTCTCTTCATTCATTAATTCTCGATCTTATCTCTGTTACATTCTTCCGTTTCCAACGACTCTCCTGCCACCTTTTTCGGCGCCTGGGGATGACGCGCAGTCCCTGAACTTTCACACTCTCCTCTTTGGAATACAAGCGTTTAAGTTTATAAAACATCCCTCTAAATACTGGTTTGTCTGCATCATACACAGTTTTTTTTTAACTTTTTTTTAAAGATTTGTTTATTTTTTTTTTTAGAGAGGGAAGGGAGGGAGAAAGAGAGAGAGAGAGAGAAACATCAATGTGCGGTTGCTGGGGGCCGTGGCCTGCAACCCAGGCATGTGCCCTGACTGGGAATCGAACCTGCAATGCTTTGGTTCACAGCCCGCGCTCAATCCACTGAGCTACACCAGCCAGGGCTTTGCATCATACAAGTTTTGATATACACTTCTGTTACTGTTTAATTCCAGTATTTCCTCCTTCACATGGCGCTTTCTTCTTCTGACTCTTAGGTATGTGCGAGTGTTCCCTAATTTCCAAGCACGCGGAACTTTTACAATTAGCTTTTCGTGACTGATCCCCAAGCCCGGCACATCGGGTTCTGGGACGGTCCCACCTGTGCAAGGCCAGGCCGTCAGCGGCACGCTGGGCCACAAGGCAAACCGCAGCATCTGTGCCCGGTGAAAACCTCTCCACGACTGTTAGTGCTCCACATAAACCCACTAGATGAAATGCATGAACACTTTCAAATCTTCTGTGTCTTCACTACTTTCTGCTTTCAAGATCTTTCAGACACCAAAAGGGGTTTGTCTGTTTCTCCTTGTAGTTCTCTCAGATTTTGCTTTATGTGTTTGAGGCCCTATTACCGATTGCATACCTTTTTGTGAGCCGTCGGTAACTGCTTCCTGGTGAGTCACTGCTTTTATCGTCATGGTGTGACTGTCGTCATTTCCGGAAGTAATTTACTCTTTGTGTTAGACTTTCTTTTCGTTAGGATTCCTCTGGTGCCTCTTTTCCTGCCATTTTATTTCAACCCTCTATATTCTTACATTTGTCTCTTGTAACTATCGTAAGCCTGATTCTAGCCTTGTATCTGGGATATTTAGTATTTTAATTTAATGCAAGTACTGATGTAATTTATTTCTGCAGCTCATTTCACCACTTCCAGCTGTCACTTAACCACTCTGTGTCTCATTCTTTCTCAACTACAATGTAAGGATGATGATATTATTCCAGTGTGGCTTTGTTTGTTCTGCCGCTTTCATTTATTTCTTTGGTCTGTTTTTATTTCCTTTTGGGGTCTTCATTTGGACTGAATAATTAGTTTTCCTTATTTAATTTTTTGGAGCATCTAGTTTAGAGGTTGTGTGTGCAATTTCTCAATTTTCTTAATGGTCACTCTAGAAATGGAAATTTCCATAATCACAGCATGAAAAGCTTAAGTCTAAGCTAATCAATATCTTTATCCTCCTCCTGAGCCTTTGAGGTTAACATGGAAGCACCCCAGAACTCATCGGCTCCAGTCAGCCCCCCACTCACATTCACGTGTTGTTTTGCTGCACATGCTGTTACGCTTAGCCTCCGTGGTGCATGAGGGTGATCATTTACACGGTAAACGTCTGTCTGGATTTACCCACATTATTCGTTGTTCCTTTCCCTGTGCCTCTGGCCTGCTGGTATCAGTTTCCTTCGCCTGGAGTTCATTCTCCAGGATCCCCCCGAATGAGGCTTTGGGGGTGGGAACCCTGCTTCTGTTGATAGAAAAATGCTGCTCATTTACAGACTAAAAAGCATCTACGTCGCTCAGCACGTCCTCAGATATTATTCCACTGACTTCTGGACGCTGTTGTGGCAGATGCAAAGTCAGCTGTCAATCAGACTGTCACGTCTTCGCAGGTCATTTGTCTTGTCTTTCTAGCTCCTTTCAAATTGCCTCTTCGCGTCTGGTGTTCGAAATTGTATTGGCGTGTCTGTTGCGTATTCTAAATGTGACGCCACTTGGAATTGGTTGGGCTCCTGAAATACATGGGTTTGTGTCTTGGTCGTTTCTGAGAAACCCTCGTCCCCTCCTCAAATCCCGCCTCTTGTCCACTCCCTTTGTCCTCTCCTCCAGAACCTCGGATTCTCCGTGAGGGCTCGTCTCTCTGTCCCCCGGGGTGTCTTGTTTCGTAAGTGCCTTTCCTATTTCCTGGGCTTCCTGGGCTACGCTTCTTTATCATGCTGTCAGCTCTGTCTTCTCCTCGCTCGTTCGCGCTCGCGCTGGGTTTAATCAGCTCTTCAGCCCGTTCATTAAGTGATTTCAGTCCCGTTGTACAGCTACAGGAGCCGCATTTGATTATTTTGTGATGTTCTGGATCCTTACCCATTTTAATCTTCTTTTTCATTTTTTGTGACATATTAAGCACACTTATTTTACAGTCTGTTTGATAAAGCCAATACCAGATTCTTTTTCAAGCCCGGGTGTGCTGTTCCTGTTCGTTCCAGCACTCACACATGATGCGTGGTTTCCGGGGTGTTTGATGACTTTCTTTCCAAACTCTGAATTATTCATTTTCCCTGTAGAAGCCCTTGGGGATCGGGGACAAAAGTGGCTTCCTCCAGAAAGGAGGTGTTTACTCCTGTAAGACGTCTGGCGTTGGGGGTGGGGGTGCTGCCTGCCTGGGACCAGGCTCAAGGTGGTGGGTGACTCCAGGTTCAGGGGGTCTCGGGGAGTGTGTCTCGGGACGGTGGGTTCGTGGGAGGGCCACCTTGGGTCGCAACCAAAGCCTTGAAACGCGACAGTTTTATTTCCACTCTCTGAGTGGGGGAGGGGTGTTTCCAGTTCGCCCTGTGCACAAGGTGCAATCCTTTAGGCCCCTAAATTAATGGGTGCAGCCTCCCCTAAGCTCCCCAACAAGGTGGGCCCTGGCGTCAGCCCCCTCCTCACTCACGGTGTGTTTTCAGTGTAAGTGCGTCACCATCCGTCGGCTTCAGGGGGAGGCCCACTGTGCGCCCCAGCCCTTCACGTCGATACCTTCGCTGGGTCTCTGTTCTCTGTCTCCGTCCCTGAAGACACGGTTCAGGGCCCAGGAGCCTGGTGACCCCACGCACGTCTGCCTGTTCCCCGCTCGCTGGCACCAGGCCGGCCTGGAGACACGGCGAGGACGGCGGCTTCTGAGGTGGCGGGCTCGGAGGCCCCATCATGTGCCGGTGTCTTTGGAAACCGTCCCGGAGCCCAGCCGGGCTTGGAGACGAAGAGCTCGCTCGGTGTGACCTCACTCGGCAAGCCCACCTCCGACAGGCTCCCCCCTCCCGCCGCAGCCACTGTGCAGGAGGACCTGCGTCGCATGACTCCATGTCACCAGGTCCAGCGGCCTGCATGTGCAGGCCTAACGGGGAACGGTGATGCCCGTGGTGAGCCCCCACGCCCCGTGGGGAGTGGAGCTCCGGGCACGAGCCGGGAGAACAGCGAGGCCCACGGAGGGTGGAGAGGGAGCCGCATCCCTGAGGACTTACCACCGAGCGTGGGGACGGTGAGGAGGTCAGACTGCATCACTGCCGTGAAGGCGCCCGTGCGGCGAGTGTGTCTGGCTCCACCTGTCCGAGGGACGCAACAAGGCTTCCTGTGCGCGACGGGGCCGGGCCGCAGGGCTGGCCAGGGGCTGGGCTGGGGCTCCGGCCGCGCAGACAGCTTCCTGGATCCGTGCTCCGCTGCGTGAACTTGGGGTGACAGAGCGTGACGGCCGGTGATTGCGGGGCCACTGCAGGCCTGTCCCGCCCAAAGGGAAGGAATGTTAGGAGGGCAAAGCCAGCCGGCTCCGCCGGGGAAGCAAAAAGGACGGTCTATTTCTGGCTTTGCCGCCACAGGCCCCCGGCAGCGGGGGAGGGCAGGGGCGGGGTTCAGGGGACGGATGCACCAGCCGCAGGACTGCGGATTCCAGCGGGCTCCCGGACGGGGCCGGCCCAGAGGGGCGACTGTTAGTGACCCCGGCCCTGACGACGTGCAGGAGGCGCACGGGGCCAGGCCTGCCGGTGGGCAGTTCGGAGCTGTAGTGGGGTCCGCGGGCGCAGGGGAGCAGGAAACGGGGTGCAGCTCGCCGCACTGGCGCGGCTGAGTCTTTCCCGGCACAGAGCCGTGTTAGTGGGCGGTGGCCAAGGCCGAGGGCCCGGGAGCAGGTGTCTCGGCAAAGGTCCCACCTGCCCTGCAGTGCCGCACCCGGGCTGTCCAGAGCACCGTGGGGCCGAAGGCCCTCAAGAAAGGACCGTCTCTCCTGCTCCTACGGCAGTGGCCTTGGGGGCTGAAACGGGGCGGACCCCACTTTATAGAGCAGGACGCAGAGGCCCAGGCAGGCACAGCAATGCTGCCAAGGTCACACGGTCACACGGCACAGCGGGGCTCAAGGACTCGGGCTCCCCGCAGTCTGCAGGGCCCGCTCCCTGGGGCCCCCAGGCCGAGGGTGGCCCTCGGCCAGCCCCGCCCCGGGGCCCTCTCCTGCCAGCCGCCTTCCCAGGTGCTCGCGCTGCAGCTGCAGACACGCTGTTCTGGATCCGGCCGTCTGCCCCCGGAGGGCTGGCCAGGAAAGGCCCCCGGGGGCAGCACTGGGGGAGCTGACCCTGAACGTGAGGAGCCACGCGAGGCCGGTGGGCAGAGCCGAGAGCCAGGCCCCGAGGGGGGCTCAGGCTCAGTGACGAGAGAGCAGGCCGGTGCAGCTGGAGCGCACCTGTCGCTGCGGGCTGGGTGCCAGGACATGAGGCGGCAGGCAGGCGGCAGCCACGCCCCTGGCCAGGGGCCTCCCGACCCACCTCCTGCGCAGCCTCTGCCCTCCTCGGGGCCAGGGTCTCGGACCCCCCGTCACGGTAATTGTGCACGAGCGTCTCCCCTTTGGAACGGCCCAAGCCGCCGGGCCTTCGCACGTGCTGTTCCTCCTACCTGAACACCCTTCCCGCAGCTGGCCCCCCTGGTGGATCCAGGAAGGCCCTGTCCCCCGCCACACCCTCTGGGAAGCTTCCGGGACCCCAAACACAGCCAGGCCCCTCCTCTGCGCCCCCACAAGCCCATCATCGCCTCGCTGGCCCCGTTCCAGCAGAGCATAGGCCTGGAGGGAACTGGGGGGGGGGGGGGGCACCTGTGTCCCTGGGGCTCGGGAGCCCACGGTCCTGTCTCCAGGTCTTCGCTCAGCCCGTCCACACTCCTGGAGGTTTCTTCCCCCTCCGGTCACCTCACCACCCAGCCCCCACCCCCTGCCGTCTCCTCCAGGAAGACCTCTCTGATGCCCCCGCCCACCTGCTAACCCACCGTTCCCTGCTGGCGGGGCAGGCACCGGGCCCCCTGCCTGCACCGGGGCACTCGGTCTCGTTCAGGTAAACCGGATGGGCTCCTCCGTCAGGCTGGGCTGGAGGACGCGCGGGGCCCTGACTGCTCTCCTGTCCTCGCCGTTTGGCTGCCCTGCGCAGGGGCCCCGGGGCTCAGCCGCAGTGGTAGGGGGCTGCCTGGTTCCCTGAAGGTGTCTCTGGACACGAGCCAGCGACGAGCAGGCCCTCATGGGCCCGACCCATCGGGGCAACTCGCCTGTAACAGGTGTGCGGAGCGGGCACAGCAGGGAGATCTCCCACCACGAGTCCGGGGCCGGCTGGGGACGCACAGGTGCTTTTCCTGGGTCCCCGCCCTGCCACCTCCTGGTGCTGCTTTCCCCCTGGAGCCTTGAGCTACCAGCTGCTGACAGTGACAGCACACTCTGGACACCTCAGGGCAGCTGGGCACCCGCCCACGGCGCACGGCACCCACCCCTCCCCACCCGCTGGGCGTCCCACCTCAGTTCAGCTCTCACACTGACGACCCCGAGTCGGCACAGACCCCGCAGGTCGAGGCTCAGTCCCCCCAGACGGCCGTCCCCTCGACTGCCCAGGCCAAGTCCGGGCCACCCGCACCTCTAACCAGCCAGCTGTACGCGGGGTTCCCACGGCCGCCCCAGGTTCGAACGTGCGACCACAGCTCAGAGAACTCGGAAACGCTTCACTTACATTTCCCCGCTGGCCTCAAGGGCGATGACGAAGGACACAGGTGACAAGGGACCGAGAGGAGCGCGGGGCAGGTCCGGAAGGGCCCCGGGTGCAGCGCTGCCGGCAGGCGCACGCTCGCCCACCTGGGGGCTCTCCGCAGCCCGCGGCCGGGACGTCCGGGCAAGGCTCCCCACGGGATCGGCCCTGAACTCCATCCACGGAGGGCGGGCAGGGCTGACCACTCCCAGCCTCTGACCACGCTGGGTCCGTCCGGGGACCAGTTCTCCCCCCACCCGACGCCACCCAGCGGCCCACCCAGAGCCACCTTGTTCCGACAAGAGACGCTCCTGTTGGCAGGAAGTCCCAAGAGACACAGGAGCTCCGTGCCCGGGACAGGGGCAGGGGCGAACACCTAGACGGGCCCCTCCCCACGCCTGCCCCCACGGCTCCTGGGAACTCCGGTGTCCGGGGGCCCGAGGCTGGCGTCTGCTGTCTGACGGACGTGCAGGAAGGGACTGGGGGTGGAGGACGCACGGGCCAGCTTGCTCCCCCTCAATTGGGGGTTCTTATCCTAGGGGGCAGGGGGACTCTCCCTCTGCCCCAAGGTCCCCCGAGGACATCAGGGCCAAGTTCACAGCAGCGGCCACCCGGCACGGCTCCCTCACTGCCCCGAGAACGCCCCGCGCCCAGCCCAGCCGCTCGCACCCAGAGCCCTGCTGCAGGGTCTCCCTGGGACCCTGGAGCCGAGGCCCTTCCTGGGCCAGCCTGTGCCGGACAGCCAGGGGTGGCCGAGGCCCGTGCCTTCCTCCCGTCCGGGACAAGGGGAGGGTGGCCTGCTAGGACAGGGCTGCAGGGAGGGTGCGGCCTTCGGAGATGGAGGCGCAGGGAGTGGAGGGCGTGGCCACCACGTGCAACTGGCAGCCCCGTGCAGCTCAAGGCACCGGGCTGGGCTGGACTCCTGCCCCCGCCCCCCTGCCAGCGGGCACCTCGGGGCAGCAGGCCGCCTGCAAAACCACAGCGAGCCCAGTGTGTGGGGCCTGGACCCAGCCCGCAGAGCCCCGGAGGGACTGGGACCAGCGTCACCAGGGAGAAGAGGAAGCCAGAGGCTGGGGGCCAGGCCCAAGGGGCACATGCAGGGAAGGGGGGCTCAGGGGTCTCAGGACAGACACGGGCCCAGCCCTGCTGGCCACCAGCCATGTGGGTGTCACGGGGGTTTCTGTCCATGCCCCCCCCCCCGGGATAGAACCCCCACCTGGGTGGGGCGCGGCCCCGGAGCCTGGGCGCGCAGGCGAACGGAGGCAGGCAGACCAGCAGGGAGCCAGGCCCTTTATTGGAGACCTTGTCACAGACACTCGGGCAGCCAGGGCCTGGAACAGGCCCACCCGGGCTGGGCTGTCCTCCCAGGGTCCCAGGAACAGGGGCAGGGGCCTGGGGCCTGGGCTGGGTGGGCGCCACCCTCTGGGGTCTGGTCAGCATCAGGCCCCGGCGGAGAAGCAGCCCCAGCGGGCAGTGCGGGCCGGGCAAAGCGGCCACACCGGGGCACCCGCAGGGCCCGAAAAGGACGCTGGGCAGGAGAAGGGGTGCCGAGCGCTGGGGCTGGGGGGCTGGCGGCGGGACAGGAGAGCAGCAGAGGCTCACCCCTGCTGGGGAGTGGGGGCGGGCCACCCCCCAACACGCACAGGGCCCAGCGGCCGGCTCAGGCCTGCCCCTCCAGGGCGCGCACGTGCACGCTGGGCAGGCAGAACCAGGACGGCGGCAGCTCCCTGCTCGAGCCGTCCTCATGGAACCGTATACGCAGGAAGAAGTCGCCCGTGGCCAGGAACAGGAGGGCCCCGAGGCAGGCCGACTGGCTGGAAGGCTGCACCTGCGGGGCGGGAGGGGGGAGGAGGGGGCGTCGGCTCGGAGCAGCGGGGCCCCGACGCCGCCAGGAGTCCCCGGGCCTGCGTGCACCCGGGGCCCCGGGGGCGGGCGAGCACCGGACCGCGCTGTCCCAGGCAGTCGCTGCGCCTCCCAGAGACTCAGCCTCTGTCTCCAGGACGAGCTCACAGCACCTCCCTCCCTGGGCCATTCCGGGTTCAGGTGGTGAGGGGGTGCGTGGGGGCTGGGAGGTGGGGGAGGAGCCCTGTGACCTCATCGGTCCCCCCGGGGCCCCTGCCGTGGCCACACTACGCAGGGAGGAGGTGAGTGCATGGGGCAGTGCGGCGGCGGCTGGAGCAGGAGCTCAGCCGTCCCCGGTTCCTCCGCTCGCCGTGTCTCCCCAACGTTCTGCGGGGCTGCCCGTGCACCCTGGGCTCACCCCCAGGACTCGGGGCGCAGGGAAGCGGCTGTCCGGAAGAGGGCCAGCACAGAGGGCGGGGGGGGGGTCCCGGAGCACCACGCACCGCGTCCAGGTAGAAGGTGCTGGAGCCCACGAAGGAGATGGCGCCGTGCAGGTCGTAGTTGTGCACGCCGTTCTGGTGGTCCTGGTAGGGGACCACGGTGAGGGCGAAGGGCCCGACGCTGCGCGGGCTCCGGTTGGTCAGCCGCACCTCCAGGCGAATGGGGTCGCCCACCCGGCAGGCCGCCGCCTGGCAGTCACACGGCTGTCCGTCCACCAGCACGTCTGCAGAGGACACAGGGCGCGAGGCGGTCCGGGCACTGCCGAGGTGGCCTCCCCGACACCCGCCTGCTCGTTCGTTTTTTCCTTCATCCGTCCATCCGTCCGTTCATTGCCTCAGCCCTTCATCCACCAAGGCTGCCACGCCCCCCATGCCAGGCTGGGTGCTGGGCACAGACGTGTGCCCCTGCCACACGCACTGCCGGTGACACTGGGGGCGGGTGTGCCTGTAGGCCGGCAACCCCCCACCGAATTCCCCTCGAAACCACTTTCCTGGGAAAGCCTCTTCAGATCAAGCCTCTCCCCGTGTCTTTAAAATCATAAGCTTTCACAGCACGTTGTAAACCCTTCGGACAGTTGACAGAAGTAAGGAGTTTCCCAAAAACTCCATATGCCCCCGCCCTGCCCCCACAGCTGCCCACAGCAACGGTCCCGCGTCTCCCCACCCCTGTCTGTTATCACGGCCGCCCTCGGTGGCCGAGACGCAGCCCGAGTTCCCCGCTCACGCTGTGCCCGGGCACCGGGGCGCGTCCCTCCAGGCGGAGCCCCTCGAGAGGGACTGACGGAGGGAGCGACAGCCACAGTGTCCGGACGGGCCTGGCGTCACCTCAGAGGGCCTCACGAGGGATAGCGGGGGCAGGAGGGGGTGTCAGAGAGGCCACGTGGCCGCAGGAGCAGGAGGAGGTGGGAAAGAGGAGCTGGCCTTGAGGAGGGGGACAGGGTGGGGGTGCAGCCCGGCAGGGCGGGGTGGGGGTGCAGCCGCTGGGGCTGGGGAGGTGGAAGCGGGGGCCCCCCGGCCCCAACAGGAACGCGGCCTGGACACTCCGACACTCTGAGCTCCAGGCCTGTACATGCCCCTCTCCCTTCCTCTCCTGCCACTTTCTCCACAGCCTCAACACCTCCCCTGGCGCTGTCCTGGTGACCCACCTGCTTAACTATTAACCACCTGCCTTCCTGCTCCCCGGGGGGTCCAGGAGCTTTGGGGTGCCCCATCTCCAGGAGCCAGGCCAGGTTCCTGACTCTCATGCTAGGTCAGGTTTTTGCACGGATGAACAGACGTGTGAGGGAATGAGTGAGGGAGCAAGTGAGTGTATAAATGAGTGAGTGAATGGGTGAGAGAATGAGTGTATGAGTGAGTGAGTGTGTGAGTGAGCGAATGAGTGGATGAGTGGATGAATGGGTGTGTGAGTGTGAGTGTGTGTGAGTGAGTGAGTGAATGAGTGGGTGAACGGGTAAATGGGTAAGGAATGAATGAGTGTGTGAGTATGTGTGAGTGGATGAGTGTGTGAATAGGTAAATGGGTGAGTGAATGAGTGAGTGAGTGGATGAATGGGTGTGTGAGCGTGTGAGTGAGTGAATGAGTGAGTGACTGAGTGAGAGAGTGAGCGAGTGAATGAAGGAGTGAATGAGTGAGTGAATGAGTGAAGGGGTGAGTGGGCTTCGGGGCCTGCGGTGCCCAGGCCGGAACCCCAGTCTGTGCCCGCCTCCTTCGGGGCCTCACTCAGCCTGTGGCTGGGGGTACGGACCACGAGGACCAACCTGCCACCCCCTGGCTCTGGGTCCTGCGGGCTTCCATGGAGGAGAACGTTCACGCAGGAGAACCTCGTGGAGAAGGTCTCGCAGGGGCAGATCAGTCTCTTCCCCGAATCCTTAGATCAGGCTGCGACCCACCTCCTGGCCCCCGCCCCCAGCCCCAGTTCCCCTGCACGGTTAACACGGCCGGAGTCGCGGCCTCCACTTCGCTGGCTGGCCCAGGACCCCTCCCAGGTCACGCCTTGGCCCGGGGCGGGCTGGCGGAGACTCGGCTAGAAGGGGTCGCGAGGGGAGGGGGGGCCCACAGGGCCCCCTGGGGCAGACTCGAGGAGATGGGAAGCCCCGGGGCCCGCCTGCCTTTGGGCCCAGGGGGGCCACGGTGGGGAGGGGCTTCCTGGGGTGGGGGAGCTCAGAGAAGGGTGGTGGGGAGGGCAGGCTGGCCCGCGGGGCCAGAGAAGCCCTCCTTCCCAGACGGGCTCCTGGCAGCACGTGCAGGAGCTGCGTGCGCCCGCGGCCCTGTCGGCACCCAGGAGCAGGGGCGGCTCCCTCTGAGGCGCGGTCCTCAGTGTCTGCTGCCCGACCCCGTGCACCTCACCCGGAGGTCTCACCCGGAGGTCTCCGTGACCCCGAGAGCCCAGGAGAAGGTGCAGAGCGACAGAGCAAGCGCAGTGGAAGGAGCTGCCCTGACCCGGCGGCTCCCAGCCCCCCAGCAGCCCAGCACAGCCAACCCCCTCCCCCACCCCCACTGCGCCAGGCCAGCACTGCCCCGCCACCTGCCCGCACACAGGTGAGCGGGGCCAGGTGCGGGCGGGCGAGGGGTGAAGCTGGGCGGGACCCCAGGCTCCCGCAGTGGATGAAGGAGCCCCGGAAGTGTCAGCAGGCCCCAAGGTCCCGTGCAAATCCCTTTTCTGTGACAGCGAGGAGTGAGCTGTGGGTCTCTCGCTAGGCGGGCCCACCCAACAACCTGTACTGTACGCCTGCTCCTTAGCACGGGCGCCCACGGCCTGGCAGGGGAGGCCTTCCTTCCCCCAGGGATCCCCTCCCCCGTGAGGACACCCCCCCCCCGGCCTTGGGTGACTGTAAAAAACATGATGGCCAAGCAGACTCCAGGCGCGAACGTCTAATTTTGGATAAAGAATGTCAAAGCCTCAGAACGGTGCAGGAGGGGCGCCCGGGAGGAACAGGGAGGCGAGTGCACCTCCGGCTGCAGCGTGTCTGCCTCTCCCGTCTCTGCAGGCGCGCTGCCGCCCAGGCCACATAAATCTCGGGGAGCCCGAGTTTCACAGTCAGGTTTCACTCCCGCAAGCCTCGGCCTGGGGATTAATCAAGGAGCTCCGTCACGCCTTGGATGAGGCCAAAGAGGTTCAAGTGGAGAAAAAGACAGGCGGGACTCGGGACCCGGGATGACAGCTGGGGCACCTCGGCCCTGTCTCTCGGTCGCGCTTCCCTCCCTACCCCCCCGTCCCCGCCCGCAGCCAGCCTGGGGGCCTCTGGGAGACAACGGCACAGGCGCACCCGGTGCAGAACCCTGTGATTTCCGGTTGTCCAGGACAAAGTGGTGACCCCTCTCCAATGCCGAGGCGGCACTTTTCCCTCTACCAGTGAGAGCCAGGTAACGGGCCTTTTCCTCTTGGCCGTTAGGGAGCTCAGAGCCAAAAGCAGCACAGCAATCCAGGGTCTCCGGCAGCTGTACCTCCGTGTCCCACCCCCCGTCACACAACACACAGCTGCTCCCGCACACCCACCCACTCCCGCAAGTCCGGACCGACTGCGCCAACGGCGGGGTCCCCGAGTCGAGGCGTTCGGAACCGTGCCTGGCTACTCCACCGTCTGTCTATGGAGGGAGAGTCCGAGCAAGAGGCTAGAGGCAGCAGCAGGGCCCGGGAGGTGGGGCGGCGGCAGCGTTCTGAGCGAGGGTCTTAAGGCAAAGAGGCGGCGCACAGCCTGGGTGGTGGGCTCCCGGCCATCGCCCTTGCCCCCCCTCCCTTGGGGCCTCAGCAGTGTGGGAAGGGGGCCTCTGTGGCGGCGGAGCTGGCTGAGACAGAGGGCGACCCACAGGCGGGGGAGGCCGGCCCTGCCGCCCAGACCCAGGCCCTGCCCCCAACCCCGGCCCCGCGCCCTGCCAGGGCTCC
This sequence comes from Phyllostomus discolor, assembly GCF_004126475.2. Classification (NCBI taxonomy): domain Eukaryota; kingdom Metazoa; phylum Chordata; class Mammalia; order Chiroptera; family Phyllostomidae; genus Phyllostomus; species Phyllostomus discolor. Next base: position 137,029,895 of record NC_040909.2, read on the forward strand.
GCGGGGCCCTGCGGCCCGGAACATGGCTCCCTCCCCGCACCGGGGAGGGCGGCTGCTCAAGGCCCGCACCTGCGATCGCCCTCAGCCAGCAACAGCTCGGAGGGGCGACCTCGCTCCCTCGGGTGAATGATTTACTTTTACAACTGTGCATTAAAGATTAAAGGGAGCGGATGAAAATCAAGGCGGTTGGAGAGGAGACCGTGCCGCCTGGAGTTCCGCGTAGGGAGGCCCGAGCTGGCCCTGGCACGGGCGTCGGAGACGGGCCCTGCGCCCCGAGGGCAGTGCGTGGTGAGCCTGCAGGGCGGCAAGGGGGGACCCCCGCAGGCAGGCCTCTGGGCTGCCTCCCGGCGGGGCCCGTGGCTGCCTGTGGAAAGTGGTGAACCACCAACTTCAGCTGCGAAGGCGCACAGGTCACCACCACCACCACACCCCCTGCCCACGGCTGCGCTTGCTCGGCCTCCACCGGGCCAGGGTTCTCCAGCCACACGGCTGCCCACCGGACGGCGGGGGAGCCCCCTCGGAAGCCAGAGCTTCTGCTCCCTTGTCTGGAGACAGGATGACGCAGCCTCCAGCCGGGGGCTGGTGCGGGGGGCGGAGGGGACGTGTCTGAGAGAGGGCTGAGGTCCGGGTACGGGGGGGAGGAAACACCCACAAACGTGGCCGCCGGCCAGCCCGGGGCACGTGAGCAGGCTGCCCGGGCTCGGAGGCTGCGTGTGGGCAGCACCAGCCTCGGGGCAGGGGCTCCTGGGCGCCCGAGGGCCCCGTGCGGCCGGTGGCCTCTGCTGCCATTTGCACCCACCGTCCCTCGCGCTGGGCCCCACTGTCTCTCTCTGCACTTGACCCCCAGCTCTGCTGCCCCGATCCCCAAGGCTCTGCGCACAGGCCCCTCCACCAGGGGCCTTCCCGGGTCGCCCCTCAGGGAACACTGGAGCTCGAGAAGGCCCATGGAGGCTGGCTGGGTGTTCACCGAACCACTGCCGTTTCTCCCGGGCTCACCGCCAGAGCGCAGCCAGCCGGGGTGGGGGGTGTGACTCGGACTGAGTCCCAGCCGGTCAGAAGTAGGGGGGCAAGTGATACCTGCAAAGCTGGGCCACAAACATACCCCCATCTCCTGGCTGACAGGACTAAAGGGACCACGGAGCAGAGGAGGGGGGAGCCACACCCACGTGGCTCCAAGGCGGGCCATGGGTGGGTGGGAGGGGTCATGGGCTGGGCAGGCACCCCTGACCTCAGAGGCTCTTGGTCACAGCGCTCAGCTGAATGCACACAGGCCCCCAGCGCTCGCCTAGCTGAACTCTCGCCTTTCAGCAGGGACTGGCGGGCGGCCGGGGGCTGGCGCGCCCAGGGCCGCCCTGCGCGTGGGAGTGGGTGTGGGGCGGGCCTCCTGTCCTTCCCGACGGGAACGGGAGGGCACCGCTCTCTGCCCAGGGAACACCTCGCCCACTGGGGACAGTGCCTCTCCTGAGCCCGCGGTCTGCAGCTCCTCGTCCCGGACGAGCACCCCGGACAGCGGGAGGCGGGAGACAAACCAGGGGAGAAGCAGGAGGGGAGGGAAAGCGTGCCTGCTGGCCGGCAGCGTGGTGCAGAGACAGCCTCTGGGAACAGCCTCTGGGAACAGCAGAGGGTTTACGGCGGCTCGTCCGTCCCTCCCCGAGCAACGTCTCTACCTCTCCAGTCTCTCGTTTCTCATCTTCTCCCAGGCCGTCTAAATACAGCGAAGGCCGCTGCCACCCAGGCAGGGCCCCTGCTCCCCCGGCTCTGCGTCCGGCCTTGTCCTTGCTGCGCTGCCCTGGGTCATCAGCCTCGGACCCCTCCCCCGCAGGGCCCGCCCCCCCACCTCGGCGGGAGGCATGCAGGAGGGTCCCGCAGGTGTGGGGGCGGCTGTGCGGCCATCGCCCGCTCCTGGGCCTTTGCACAGGCTGGGCGCTGCCCCCAACTGGGCGCTGCCCACCCGGCTGCCCCTCAGCCCGCCTCCTCCGGCACCCTGCTCCCCGGTCTCAGCGCTTTGCATTTCCCTGGGGGGGGTCTGCCCCCACCAGCCGAGTCCTGGGGCCCAGTGCCTGGGCAGCGCTCCCCCCACTGCCCGGTGCCCAGCGGGGCCGGCGCACAAGGGCCTCTCCAGGCTCTGCAGGCTTCCTGCCCTCCATCCACCCTCCATCCACCCACTGCCCACCCCCTCCTGTTTGACCGAGCGACCTCTTACGGTCCCACGAGAAGCGGCACACCCCTCTCGGGGCCGACACTGCCGCTTCCAGGAGGAAAGCCGGGCTGCTTGGAAGCAGCGTGGGAAGGACTGCCCGCCGAGCCTTCTGCTTGATTAGCAGGAGGCACCTCCAGCCTCAGGGCAGCATCCTGGGCGGGGGCGGGGCTCCTCACTCAGGGGCAGGCGTCTTTGGCCTTCGCCTGGGGGCGACCCAGGCCAGCCAGGCCCGCCTGCACCCCTCGTGGGGTTCAGGGCAGAGGCCAAGCAGAGACCGCGCACCCCGTGTCCGCACACTCGGGGGCTACAAGCCAGGCCAACGAAGCACGGCCCGAAACCTGCTGGCCTCGTCACGTGACAAGCGCATCTTCACGAGGACCGGCAGGGCCACGTTCAAGCGGCAAGTGCTTGGGCTCCTCAGAGCTGAGCTCTGGGCTGGAAGGTGGCGATGGCACACACTCCCTGCTGACCACACACACACACACACACACACACAGGGCTGCCAGGAGCTTTCAATCCCTTTCCGGGGTCAACCACCTCCGGGGCAAGGACCCCATTCTGACCCCAGGCCCACGGAGCCCAGGCCTCCCAGCGGCTGCCGCAGGTGGCGGATGCAGGGGCGGAGCAGGCTCAGAGCAGAGAAGCTGCCCACCCCCCGGGCCCCTGCTCTCCAGGCTGGGTCGCCCCTGGCCCCACGGGGATGCCCTGAGTGCCAGGCTGCCCAGCCCCGGCCTCGCCCTCCCCTCCCAGGCACAGCCCCGCTCCAAGCCCTGTGCCACCACCCTCTGGTTCCCAGCTCCGGAGCCCAGAGCCATCCGCCCCACCTGGGGCCACAAGCACCCCTTCCCCTCCCCGCGCTCAGGCTCAGAATTCGGGGGTACCCCTGAGGGGAGAGACGGGGTTTCTGAAGTGGGACTAGGCACAGCCGTGTCCACCTGCAAGACAGGTCCTCCCTCCTGGCCCCACCGCGGGGGGAGGCCCAGCCACACATGCATCCCAGGAGGGGTGGTGATTGCCCAGCGGTGGTCAGAGTGCAGGGCGAACGCCGCAGGGGGGCGGCCTGCAGAGGGGCTGCGGCCTCGGGGAGGTGGACGGGGGAGCGGCCGGGCTCGCGGGGAGCGCGTGCAGGGCCGGCATGCAAATCAGGGTGCCTGGGAACAGTTTGTTCTCTTAAATAATTCAATCATCTCCGCACCGTCCTCTTCTGAGCAGCAAGCGTTTGCTTAGCAAGCGGGGCGGGCAGGCCGGGGGGCCTGGCTTCTGCTCGGAGCCCAGAGGCCCTGGGGCCGTGGGGACAGGACTCCTGGGGACAGGACTCCGGGGGCCCACGCACACTGAGCAGGCCGGCCTGGAGGGAGGGGCAGCTGCCACCGGGAGGGAACCGCAGCCTCTCCGAGTCCTGAGGTCACCACAGGCCCCCCAACACATGGCTCCCCAAAAGCAGATGGGGCTCAGGAATGAGCCCGGCCAGACTTCTACTCGGTCTTTGACTGAACGGGAAATAGGGTGATGCTTGTCCAGGGTTTTCCTTTAACACTGCGTGGGTGCCAGAGGCAGCGACAGGCAGCCCACACCACTCCTTTCCGTCTGAATGGTCAAGGCTCTCATCCAACCCTCCCGAGGCTCTGGGGCCCAGGGGAGACCAGCCAGGGCCTCAAGGGAGGCTTGACCCAGGCAGGGAAGGAGGTGAGGGCGATGGAATGTGGCCTCAGGAGGAGGAGACAGGAAAGGACAGTGGAGGGCTCAAGCTGCATGGGTCCGAGGGTCAGGCCCCGCAGCGGGAGCGGACAGGAGGCACTCACGGGTCTGAGGCCCGTGGGAGGGGCGGGAAGGAGCCGGGGGCTGAGGTGAGGGCCTGGAGGCCAGGTTGGGGGGGGGGGGGGGAGACACCGAGGCCACGCCCTCCAGGCAGGTGGGCCTCCCCTCCCGCACACAGGCACCAGCAAGGTGAAGGGTGCAGCTTCCCCGTTTCTCAGGGCCCCACCTGGCCGGGAAGGGGCTGGAACCCGGGGGGGGCTGGTTCTAGAAAAGGGCCAGGGGCCCAGGGGCCCGCGCGTCATTCTCGGTGCAGCCAGACACCCGGGGGGGGCTCAGAAGCTCAGAGCCTGGTGGAGCCCTCGCTACGGGAGCTTCAGGGGCTCCGTGGAGGGGGAGGTGCACGCCCGAGAAGGCGACGAGGCGGCCCCGGCTGAGCCTCAGGAGGGCGCCCGGGACGGCCCCCAAACCTCCTCACTGCGGCGTCTGCATGGCTGCCCCACCTCGGTCCCAGGAGCTCCCCCGCTGTCCCCCACGACCCCGTCACCTCCTGATGCCACTCGGGGTCCCCAGGGCCACGCCGAGCCAGGGCTGTCTGCAGAGCGTCTCCGTGGGGGGGGGGGGGGGGCGGGGGCCGAGGGGGCCCCGTCTCCTCCGGCCCGAGGCCTGCCCCCCCAGCGCAGCACCCCCCAGAAGCCCACCGGCGGGCTCACGACCAGGCCCCTCCCAAGGCCACGGGCCAGGGCCTCGCGCCAGACGGCAGGTCCTCGGCACCCGCGGCCAGGCCTCCCTGGCGAGCGGTGCCAGCCCGGTGCCCACACCGGGTCTTTGCCTCTGCCTCTCCACAGGCTGGCAGCTTAAGCAGGTTTTAACTGAAATCCAAAGTAAATGCTAGACAGCGCTCAGCGTTGACTGGGGCCATTAAAACAAAAGTCGATGAAGATAAGTCTCCCAGAGTGACGGGCTGCCGAGGCCCCGAGGCCCTGCGATCGGGGCGAGCAGGTGGGGGTGCGAGGGCGTGGGGACCCGAGGGAGTGGGGGCCTGAGGGCAGACGGAGCTGGGGTGGGGGTGGTGAGGGTCGCTTGGGGGACGGGCCCGCAGGTCCACGGGACGGCAGCTACCTGCCCACACACCACCCTGCCCACCCACGGCCGCCCTAGAGCATCGCCAGGGCCCCCGGGCGTGCCGCCTACCCCTGCAGCCACCGCCACCCCGCAGCTACAGTGAGCAGCCGCCTCGGGGCCTCTGGGCCAGGCCATCGGTCAGCCAATGCCCACAGCCGCTCCCCCTGGCCCCTGCACCCAGCTCTGCCTGGGAGCCGGACGCTGGCCCCGAGAGGACACACGCACTTCTGGAAGGAAACCAGCCGGAACGGCTGGCACCGCGCCCGCTGTCGGGAGGCTCGCAGTCCGGGCGGGTGGCCTCGCACCCTCGGGGGCAGGCCCGACTCTGCAGAGCAGAGGCCACAGGACAGCAGGTGCCGGAGAGGCCGCCGGGGGCCGCGGGGCCTGTGTGAGCAGCAGAACTGTCCGGGCCGGGCGGACAGGCAAGCAAGGGCTGAGCTGGGCAGGACAGGGGAGGGACAGAGGCCTGTGAGGCTGGGGCGGGAGGCAGAGGGGACCCAGGACACACTCTGAGATGGGGAGTCGCTGGGGGGGGCGGTGAAGCAGAAGAGGGGCAGACAGCCCAGCTCACAGGTTCAGAGGGTCGGTCGGACGGCCGGCCAGAGAGACCGCGGGCGGTGACGCAGGGACGGGGGTGGAGGGGAGGCCTCAGCAGCAGCTGGCAGAGCCACGAGATGGAGGGAGGCCGGGGCCAGGGGACGGGGTGGGGGCTGGCCCCCACACGCATGGGCACACGCCCTCCCGCCTGCACATGGCCTTGGCCAGACCTTTGGTGTCCCCTCACACGTGTCACCATCCAGCTCAGCCACCTCCTCTGGGGACCGCCTGCCAGGGCAGTGCTCCCGGACTCACGCCCCCGGGACAGGTGCCGTGTCCCCTCACCTGTCTCCCCGGCCAGGACAGACAGGCCCGACGTGCTTCACGACGCCTACCGGAGGGAGCCAGGCACACGGCTCGCTACCGAGACGGTCACTTCCCGACAGGGACGTGCAGGGTGCAGGCTCCGAGAGGGCGGGAGTGCGCCCGACGGGCCGAGGAGAGGCAGGGGCGGGCACAGGCCTCGGCCGCCGGGGCCCCGCCCCGCCCCACCAGGGGGGTGTCAAGCGGTCCCAGTGAAAACGGAACCACGGGAACGCCCATTGACTGTGGGAGATGGCGGCCAGAGAGGAGAGCAGAGCAAAGGCCGGGGACAGACAGAAAGGAGCGGGAGGTGAGGGGCCGCAGCCCGAGCACGGTCACCACCACAGGAAAGGCCGCGAGGCCGGGTGGCAGTGGGCCCGACACAACAGCACGAGAGCCGGCTCCGTGGTGCTGCTCACGAGGAGGGCGTCTCAGGCCCACAGACAGGAACGGCCGAAACTGGACGCGCAGGAAAGGCGCGTCAGGCCCAGCCCTCGTCGAGAGGGCCGGGGTGGCCGGGCCGCCCTCAGGGCCACCGCTACCGGGAAGTTCCGAGTGTCATTTCCCAACTGCACCGGCGGCCACGCACCCGACGGACAGGAGAGTCCTCGATGCCTGTGGCCCCAGCGAGAGAGCTTCTAGCGTGTCAAGTAAAACCCGGTGGAGCTGCCCACACAACCGGAGAAACCCACGGCTGTAGTTGGATGTCTCCACGCCCCGCTCCCAATAATCCACGCCCCGCTCCCAATAATCCGCACAGCAAGCAAAGAGGGGGTCAGCCACGGCGTCAAAGACTCGAGAGAGACAGCGTTAAGCCACCTGACCTCACCGCACCGCACAGCGGGCGCCGTGGCCCCGAGCACGTGAGACAGGGACCCACACGGACCACGTTCCTGGCTGTGGGCCCAAAGGGTGCACGTCCCACGGAGTGTGGTCTCTGACCACGGGGGCGTCGCATCAGCAGTCAGCGGCAGAAAGGGGCCTGCCAGAGCCCCAGATAGTTAACAACACCCTGTCCAACAGCCCTCAGGTCAAAGAAAAGATTAAATGGAAATTAGGAATTATGGGGAACCGAGGGAAATCGCAGGAAACCAAAACTGGCGAGATGCCAGCAGCAGCGCTGACGGGAAACTTTACAGAACTAAAGACGTATTAGGGAAAAAAAAGAAAACTCTCAAATTTATGACTTCAGCTTCTGCTTTAAGAAATTACAAAGAGAAGATCAAATTAAATCCAAAGTAAAAAAAAAAAAAGAGAGAGAAATAACAAACAGCCAAGCGGAAATCGATGACACAGAAACCAGGGAATCGATAGGGAAGTCGGTGAGCCCGGGAGCCGGCCCTCTGCGAAGCCCGGCGGAACCAGAAACCCGCAGCCACGCTGGCCGCCAGGGACAAGGGAGACGACGCACGCGGTCGGCGCCGGGAAGAGGGGGCGCTGTCGCTGGGGCGCCTGTGTCATCGGCAGGAAAACGGCAACGCTGTGAAAAAACTTAGTTCCCACGCATTTAAGAGCTCGGGTGAAAGGCAAGAACCCTGTGAGAGGCGCGCCCGCGAGGCCCCACAGAGGGGGAGGGGACGCCCCAAACATCCTCTGGCTTCTCCGCGGTGGACAGTGCGTCCCTCTCGGGAGCCCCAGGTGACACACACTCTCCGAGTCCATCCCAGCCCTCGTGGGAGAAAGAAGTAACAGCGACTCTGCCGGAAACCTCCCCAAAAACCAGCCAGGGAGCTAGCTCTCCCCCACTCCCTCCCTCCCTCCCTCCCTCCCTCCCCGAGTCGGTGGTGCAGAGGGAGGGGCTGCCCCGCGGCCGCAGACACACGCCCCTCGCGTCCAGTCGCCGACGAGCACGTCCCCCCGAAGCCGCTTTAGGAACCGGACCAGCCGCTCCAGGAGGGCGGGGCGGCGCTGCCCGCCGAGGTCTGCCCCAGGGGTGCGGAGCCGGCCCAGCATCGGAAAGCCCGTCAACACAGTTCTCCGCGCAAAGAAATTGAAACAAAAACATACACATGGCCACCTCAGTGGATGTAACAAAAAGAGCAGTGGACACACGCCAGCCCCAGGCCTGACAGACGCTGTCAGCACACGGGAGTGGGGGAGGGCGCCTGCAGCGGCGGGGGGGGGGGGCGGGCGGCGGCACCCAGGGCCTGCTGAGGTCAGCCGACCGAGAGAGCCGGGTGCCGCCCCCCGTCCCCACCCCCCCACCAGGCGAGGGGGACCGCTCGCACCGCTCTGCTCCGTGTGGCGCTGCGACGCACGAATGGAGCGCACCCGGGCTGGAGAAGAAGCGAAACTGCCTTCACTCCCCAGTGGCACGGCCGACGAGAAGACCCAGCGAGTCCGTGAGACCGGCTGCTGCACCAGCGGACCGGCGGGCTCAGCAGGGCCCCGGGTACGGGGTGGGCACAAGGTGAGCACCCGAAGGCCAGCTGAGCTCCCGCGTGCTAGCAGCACCCCCCTGGAAACTAAGCCTTTTAAAGCAGCACCGCCTGCCACGGCACGGGGACACGGAGCACGCAGGGACACCCCTCATGGAGGACGAGTGAGGCCGGCACACGGGAAGCTGGGAGTGCCACACACACACACACACACACATGTGCGCGGGAACACGCGATGAGGGGCTGGTTCTCCTGAAATCCATCTACACTGTCAACGTAACCCCACTGAGATCCCGAAGGACTTTGTGCGTGCACGTGTGAGTATGTGTGTGTGTGTGCATGCATGTGCATGCATGTGCATGTGTGTGCGCGTGCGTGGAAAGTGGCAGGCTGACTCTGAGACTCCCAGGGAGACACAGGACAAGAGACCCCGCATGGGCAAAAGGCCGCCACATTCCCTCCCTCGTGCAGCGACCGCAGCCCAGGCGGAGGCCACGGCCTCCAGACCTGCCCCGCCCGCGTGGGCTGCTCTGCCCGCGGCCGCGGTGGTGAGCCTGCCTGGCCCGCGCAGAGCGGCTCCACGGAGGGACCTGGGGCAACCTGTGCTTCCGGGGCAACATGGGGCGAGCAGCCTGACGCCGCCCCTCGCCCAGGGCTGTCGTCAGTGCCCGACCAGCTGGGGCGTGAGCGCGCCGGAAGGCTTGGTGGTGAGAGGGGGACAGGCCTCAGGGCGCTCGCCCCCTCCCACCAGGCCCTCCTCGGCGGCCAGCCCTTCACTGGCCCCACAGAGGGCGCCGGGCCGGGGGCCAGGCTGCCCAACTCCAACCGGGCCCCGGCCCTCCTGGCTGTGCGGGCCCTCGGGGGCTTGCTTCTGCTGAGCGCTGGACGGGGAGGGTAATGTGGGCCCCGGACAGGCCTGTCCCCCGGACCATGCCACATGTGCCCCCGCTGACACCCCACCCTCCCCTCCACCCCTCCCGCCCGCCTCACCCCACAGGGCTGCCTCGCGCTGGTGTGTGCAGGGGGAGGGGGCAGTGGGCTCATTTCAAATTTAACTTGCTTTCCCTTTCCCACAGGGAAAAGGAGTGGGAACAGGTTTCTAAAAATAGCCTGGCCTGTCAAAACTGTTCACTGTCAGGCAGGGTGAAGACGGCTGCTCGGGAAGCAGGCAGGCACCCAGCTCAGGACCCGCCTGCCGCCGACACCCGCTGGGCTCGGCCCCCGGCCCCGGGGCCCAGGCCGTCCCTCGGGCAAGGCCATCGCCACCCGGTGGGCACCTCCCACAGCCACCTGGCCCTCGGCACGTGCTTCGCACACACCCTCCAGCCCTCCCCACCGCAGACTAGGGCTCAGGGAGGGTGGGTGGCCAGCTGGCCTGAGGCCGAGAGCCAAAACCCAGGCCGTCTGTGAGGACAGCAGCTGCTGGTGCTGACCCGCCCCCCCACCGTGCACCAGCGTCCCGGAGCTTGTGGAAATGCCCCCCATCACTCAGGTCCCCGGCAGCCACCGACGTACAGCGACCGTGGCTGTAGACGCTTCATCCCAGGCCTGTGCTTGCCCTGGCCTCTCCCTCCTTCACCCACCTTCCTTTCCGGGGAGAGAACGAGCAGGCAGTGGAGGGTGCAAGGGGCGTTGGGGGGCCGGGGCAGCTCCACACCACCGATGGCTCGGGAGGGAGCAGGCCCACCGCCCCCAGCCCACACCCACCTGCGCCGACACAGGGCCCACCCACCCCGTGTCTTGGAAGGCCGACCGGCCAAGTGCCCGCCGCCGGGGGGCCCTGCCCACGCGCTGCAGGCCAGGCCAGAGGGCTGCTGCGGGGAGTCCGAACACAGGGCAGCTGCTGCTGTGGAGGGTCAGACGCATCGCCTGTGCCCTCCCCGAGATGAGGCACTCCCCACGAGCCGAGACACACGGAACTCGGGAGGGCGCAGAGACCGGTGTCTAAGACCAGGAAGCGCAACGACCTGAACGTCATCAGCTCCCACAGACGCGTGGGCTCTCTGGCAGGGCTCACCCAGGCCCCGGGTCCCACAGCCGCTCTCTCCTCTCCCCCGGTGGCCCTGGGGCGCGGCATGCCTCCGGGGATCTGGGCAAGGCCACACGGCGGCCCCTCCCCGCCCCGTGCTCACGGAGAGCCCCAAGGAGGTGGCCCGGGCATGCACGCTGCCCAGTCCACGCTCACAGTCGTCACGTGGCCCTGCGGAGCGCCGCCACAGCTTGCTCAGACCCGGCCTGGTCGCCCCAGGCTGCCGAGACTATGGCCCAGCGGAGCGGCACTGGAAAACAGGGAAGGGCCACACACCTGGAGACCCTGCTCCTTACGGCTGTCGTCTCGTGCACCGGGGAACAGGCCCGTGTGGTCAGGGCCCAGGTGCTTGTGTGCGGTGGCCGGAGATGGGGGCGGCAGGGTGAGTCGGTGTGAAGCCACAGCTCACCCAGCAGGGGCGGGGGGCAGGGGCAGGCAGGGGGGAGGGGGGTGGCCCCTCCCCCCAGGGCACCCAGACCTCCCCCTTCCCACCACCCACAAGGCCTCCCGCCCTGGCTGGACATGCATGTGCTTCCAGCTGTCAGCTCCCTGGTCTCCGGGGCTGAGCAGAAAGGCAAGCACACCTTGGACCCCGCCCCCAGGGAGGCCAGTGGTGGTGGGTGGGCAGGTAGGCACAGCTGAGAGGGTCCGAGAGTGGAGGGAGGACAGCAGGGCGGTGCCCCTGCGCGAGGCCCGAGCTCGGACCCAGCCAGCCCACGACATCCGCGGCCCGCGGGGCCAAAGGAGGCCGGTAACGCAGGTGGTCCAGCAGGCTGCGCCGGCCGCCCTCCCCCTCCCCGCCGCCCCTCCCAGCTGCGGGCAGGCAGGACACGGGCGGGCCGTCCTCCTCCTCGCGGGCTCTGGGGGCCTGGCCCCCGGCGGGGACAGCAGGTGCTCACGGGTGCATCTGCGGGCAGCGCGGGCAGCTCCATCTCCACATCCACACACTCGGGCAAGGACATCGGGAAATTGAATCTCGTTCCTAATTAATGGCTTTAATGCCTGTGATTAGGCCTCCAACACAGTCTATTTTCCAGAGATAAGTGTAGCCCTGTTTGAACCAGACACCCAAGGGCTCCGCTCACGGGTGCCCGAGAGCTCGTCCCTGCTAATCGAATCCAGGGGCCCGGCACCGCCGCCTCCGTCCCACGGGCTGTGGCCCCAGCGTCCACACCACCACCGGGAGGGCGTCTCAGTTCTCCCGGGGTGGGGGGGGGCGGGGGGCCACAGGGCACATGGACCGGGAGCAGCCGCGGGGGGGGCGGGTCCTCTGTCCTGGGACACGGGGGCGGGGGGCTCCCGAAGGCCTAGGGGCCAAGCAGGGGCTCCAGGTGGCGGCCCCGGCCCAGAGAGGCGGCACGAGGATGTTGGGGGGGCCGTGCCCTGGAGCCTGGAGACAGGCCCGGCCCCCGCCCCCGGGAGGCTCCAGACCGAGGACAGGCCGTTCCCCTTCCTGCCCGGCTGACGGCAGCAGCAGCCGGGACTGCCCGGAGGGATGCCTGAAGGCCGAGCTCGGGACCACTCGGTGTCCTCCGTTCTGCCCCGCTCTCCTTCCACACGGCCCCAGGGCACCTCCCCGCGCAGGCCCCCCTGCACGCTGGTGCCAGTGCGTCAGCCCGGACGGCTCTCCTGGCCCTGCCCGCAGGCCTCCTGCGAGGGACCTCCCCCCGGGGCCCTCCGGCTCTGCTCCTCCTCACTGTGCTTGGCCCCCCAGTGTTATGTCTGTCCCTGGCCCTCTGGAAGTGAGCTCCGGGGGCTCCGGGGCTCGCTGTGGAGCCCCACCCGGCCCCCGGCCCCCGGCTCCGTCCACAACAACCCACGCCGGGCCACCCTCCCCACCTTCTGCTCTCCCTGGCCACCCCAGCTCCTGCCAGCGCCGCTGCCGGGGGGCGTCCCTGCCCAGGAGGCCCCACACCACTGCCAGGCCAGCCGGGGCCGCCCAAGGCTGCCACCCACACAGCTGCACCAGGAAAAGAGGGTTCGGGCCACGTGCCGACACTCTTACCACAGTGGTCGGGGGCCTCTGGCCGCAATTCTGCCGAGGGGCAGTGCCCCCCCCCGGGGCTGGGAGGACACCTGGCCTCCCGAACACAGCCCTTGCTGCCAGGCCCCTCGGAGATGCTCTCCGGAGGGAGCCCAAGTGCAGACCTGCCCGGGGCCAGGTGCTCCCGGGCCAGGTGCTCCCGGGAGGAGCAGAACAACGACCGGGCCACCCTCTCCAGCCTGTTCCCAGCCCAGCCGCTGTGGGGTGTCCCCACACCCAGCAGACACGCCGCCCCCTCTGCTCCGTCAGGTCCAGGCCGCACATGTGGAGGGGGCACCGCGGGGCGGGCGCTGCCTCCGCCCGGGGGCTCTTGGTGGCTCAGCCTCAGGAGGTCAGGGCGGTGGGGCGAGGGGCGCTGTCTGTACCGAACCGGGCTCTTTGCACCCCGGGAGTGGAGTGGCCTGGCCAGCTCCTCACAGGCCTCGGTGGGACGGGGATGGGCACCCAGCGGCCCGGCTCCAGCACAGATCCCGCCCTTCGAGAGGCTCCTCCCGTGACTCGGGGCACACAGCGCAGCTGGTGGGCGGGGGGGGGGGGGAGGCCCCTCCTGGGAGCCGGAGGGCCGGGCTGCCACCCTAGCTGCAGTGACCTCTCTGCGGGCCCTCCCAGGCAAGACACCAGGCTTTTCCTGGACTCGGAGTACTTTCCAAACACTGCCTACTAGCGGGAGGAGTGGGCCGGGTCATGCCCGGGGGGACTGCCACCCCCGGCCGGCTCAAGCAGCTAGTGCATCCGTGAGTCAAACACAGCTCCCCCCTGGGCCTCCCAGGGCTTAATTTCCAGGCAGTGCTGCCGATAGGATCTGTAATCAAAGCTGCGGGGGGGAGGAGCGCGGGGCGGGGGGGCGGAGGGAGAGGTGAAGTCATCGGTAAGTGGACACTTCTGGGATGAGCACTTACAACCACCATTTAGCATTTGAAAGCATCCTTTTCAATTATCTCAAAAATAATCCGAGAGCTCACCTGACACCCAGAGCACGCACGCAATTAAAGTGCTGGGAAGCGGCCGGCGAGCCCGGGGCTCACCAGCGCCCCGGCGAGACGCGCGAGGAGGGAGGCAGACCTTTAGAACTGCAAACCAGCCGAGCGCGAGCCAATTACCACCCCGAGATCGATCCGCAAAACGGCACGGGGAGGGGGCAGGGCCCCGGTGCCCGAGCAAACCCAGCACGTGGGGAGAGGGTGGCCGGGCGCAGGCTGCCGTCTGCCGGGACGCCACCTCCCACACGAGCTGGAGAAGGGCTCAGGGGGAGGAGCCCGCTCAGGACGCTGACGCCAGGGCTCAGGCATCCTGGGGTGACGTTCTCAGTCTTCCAGGGGGGCGCAGGGCCGAAAGGCAGCCCCCGCGCCCATCCCCTGCAGATAGGAGGGAGCCCCCCACCTGAGTCACACCTCACTGAGGCCAGGTCCTGCTGCTCAGGTGGGCCCCAAGCTCCCGGACAGGCTGTGACACCCCAGGGCAGGGCCTGGGGCCTCGGGCGTCCGTGGGCTGCACGCAGGGAGCTGGGCCCTCTACACGGGGTGACGGGAGTCCGAAGCACAGCCACCGTGAAAAGGAACCACGGCTGCCGAGGCCACAGCGGTGCAGGGACCCCCCGCAGCCCCAGCCCGACTCCCCCACCCCCACCCCGCCTGGGGTGTAGGAGGCCCTCCAAACCCCGAGCCAGCGGCCCCCAGCCCTTTCCCGGCCAGCACTGACGAGTCTTTCACAGACGAGAGGGGGAAGGGCGGGAACTCGCTTCGCTGGGTCCCTTCTCAAGCAGCAGCAGCCCCTGTGCCCGCCAGGCGCGCCGCAGGCATCTGCTCACGAGCTAACCAACACGAGTCTGCACGGGGACCGGGGCGCACGCAGCCCAGGGCCCGACTCTTCGCACCCGGTGCCGGAGGCCGACGCACAGGCACCCGGTGCCGGAGGCCGACGCACAGGCCCCCGGCAGCTCCCCCAGGACACGCCGGGCGGGTCCTGTCCCTCAGCTGCGCCGCGTCTGAGGCCTGGGAGAGCCCGTCGGCTTCCAGGCACGTGGGTGGGGTGGGCCCTCGGGGGGCGCCCAGGGAGCCTTCGAAGCAGACGGAGGGCAGGGGCAGGCGATGATGGGACACGCCCGTGTCCGGGGAGGGCGGAGCCCGAAGGGGCAGGCACAGGTGTGGCCGGTGCCCCCGCAGGTGGGCATCACACCTCCCCTTTCACACAAGAGGAGCACGAGACAGGCACGCCGAAGCAGCCCAGCTAACGCCGCAGAGCCTGAGGGCGCGGGGCAGGAGGGGGTCCTAAATAGGACTTTTTAAGAATTTATTTTCCTAACACCTTGGCTGAGGTATACGTCACGTACCACACGAGTCACATGTTCAAGGTGTGCAGTTCCACAGTTTCTAGTGTCTTCACAGCGGTGCAGCCATCACCGCTGCCTGACTCCAGAACAGCTCCATCGCCCCGAAAGGAGAAGGGTCGAGACGCCTGGCAGGGGAAGGGGTGCCCCGCAGAGCCTGCCGGAGGGAACTGCGGCTCACGGGAGCTGGGCGGGGGGCGAGTTCGCATGGGATGCGCAGGTTGAGGTCCCGTCGGTGGCTCGGACACCAACACACGCTCCAGCCAGGGCTCCCCTGGGCCCTCCCCCGGGGGCTGGGTGCTCAGACAGGCAGCAGCACAGCGCCGCTCAGCCGCCGCCCCCCACCCCATGGCCGGGGCGTGGCCGGGCCTCGGTGGGACAGTGGCGTTCCCTGCAGGGAGCCCCTGGACTCCAGCTTCCGTGCCGCCCAGATGCGTGTTAACGGCCGAGACCACCGTTTCTGATCCGACAGCCCTCACCAGCACACGCCGGGGTCCTCTCGGGGGCACTGGTCCAGAGGAAGGACCTGAAGGTTGGGACAGTCGGGTGGGCGGGGGTCCGGGGTGACCTGGATGGGCCCCCACCGTACTCCACAGGAGGTCACGCTGGCCCATCGGTCAGCTGGCCCAGCCCCCACACGGAGCTCAAGCTCCCACCAGCACCGGGGCCTCCCTCTCCACAGCAGGGCAAGCCACGGGCCCAGCCAGGTGGGGAGGCCTTCACCAGGAAAGGCACGGGCCGGGGGGGGGCGGGGAGGACACAAGAGGAGGAGGCGCAGGAAGCAGGAACCATGCGGGAAACAGGGAGGGTTTCCGGGGGAGCTGCGGCTGACGCTCTCGGGGAGACGGGCAGCCCATCGGCAGGGAAGGGATGAGGCACCATAAACAGGAACAGCCACAGCACGAGAGGAGCTCCTGGGAGTGAAAGCTGTAGCAGGAAATGAGAAGGGGTTTCGTGCACAGACTGGAAATAAAACTGTGGAAATTTCCTGGGAAGCAGAGTGGAAATCCTGAGAGGCGGAACCTGCGCGAGGAGAGAAGCTCAAGGACCCGCCACGGCGGCCAATCCCCGAGCGTGCGCCTTCCAGGGAGCCGGGGAAGCCACGGGGCTGTCGGACAATCAGACGAGTCGTCCTTTAACCGAAAGAGGCCACCGCGGGCGCTACCAGTGACTTTCAAAGGGCCCGCACTGCGGAGCGGACCCGGGGGGTCAGAGTTCGCGCGCCGTAGACCTCGGTAAGGGACCCTGGAAGCTCGTTTTTAAAGACGTAAGAATGTGTGGAAGCTACGAGACAGGAGCCGCATCCTAGGAACTGCAAGGAGAAGGAATTCTAAACTCCAAACCCAGACGAGGAACCTACTGGGTGTGCAGGGAGGACGGCGGTGCTTCCCAGACACGCCACGTTCGACGCGCTGTTCTCTCCGTGCACCCTTCCCGCGGGAGGAGCCCGAGGGTGCACAGTGAAACGCCCGGTGCGTGGGTCCGGGGGTGGGGTCTGCTCACAGAAGGACCTCGTGTGTGGAAAATAAACGCGCTCCGCAGACACGGGGACACATCTCAGTGGGGCGGCGGGGCCCGGAGGAGCCTGCGCAAGGACGTGAAGGCAGGTCTCCGCGCTGGGACGCAGCCGGGGCCGCGGGCGCAGATTCAGTGCCACCCCCAGTCTGCCGTGGGACGGGGGAGCCATCATCAGCCTTCTCTGAGCCCCAGCCGAGGACACCGGTTTTAAACCGGGGGGTCTCTGCTCGCCTGGCCAGCCCCTCTGGCCTCCTCGCCCCTCCGGCGAAGCACAGCTGCTTTCTACTCGCTTTATACGGTGCACGGCAAACACACTGCATCTGGGTGGTGAACCCTGAGACCCCCTGGGCTGGAGGACCCTGGAGGTCCGTCCTGGCTCGGCCACGCCGCGGCTCCGTGACAAGTGTCTGATCGCCACCTCTCCACTGAGGCCAGCAGTATTAACGTTCATTCTCCCCCTCTCTACCCCTCCCCCCCCACCTGTTCATTTATCTATGCACGGCCACAGAACACCCCAACCACCAACCCTGGGGGGTCAGGGGAGGCCGGGGACTGGGGGGCAGCCTCTGCGGGCTGTGAACGGGCAGCGCCCAGCGGGCGGCCAGGAGGAGGCAGGGCGGCCAGCTTGGCCCCTGTAGCTGGGGGGGGGGAGGGGGGGGTGGTAAGGCCGCCGGAGCGGAACGCAGGGACGCACCGGTCTGCTCAGACCCGGGAGGGGAAGCTGACGACTTGGAAGAGAAGTTTCCCTGAAAAGGCCCAGAAGTGGTGACGGGAAGGGCAGGGGCAGCAGAAAAAGTCCGGTGACCCTGAAGAGCCGACCCCACTCCCGCGTCTCCAGCAGGGGACTTGCCCGTCTCTTGGACAAAGCGTGTTTACGGTTTGGAAAAGCGGGACTCCCCGCCGAGGCCGGCGCTCCTGGAGAAAGGACCACGCCCCCGACCCTCCCACCCCCGGGCGCTGGCATCGGAGGGTGCCGGCTCCGGGTCGGGCCCTGGGCTGGCCGTGGCCGTGTCTCCCGAAACCCTCCCCCCCACACCGGAGGCCACGGGTCCTCTCCCACGGACGGACCTGCCGGGACCAGGCCCCGGGCTGTCCATCCGCGACCCACGCGGCTCCATTCACTCGGCGGAGCGGAGCGCAGACGCTGCCACTGCAGACCCACAGCTCCGCTGGGGACTGGGCACTGGGCTGTCCGGGTGCGGGAGGGGGTGGGCCTGGTCCCTGGAGGCCACGGGGACGCTCTGCTGACCTCCCCCGAGCGGGGCCAGGGCTCTAAGAAGAAACACACGCTCTTTCAGGGGTGGGGAGCTTCTGACCGGAGACGACTGACTTTGTAAACTCAGGAGCAGGCTCTGGTGAAAAGCTGCGTGGTTGCTGCAGCTGCTGCAACAGGGGGGGCAAGGCTGAGACTGGCCCCGCTGCCCCAGGGCCAGGACGGCTCGATGGGAACCGTGGCTTCTGCCTTCGCCTGGTTTTCCCGACGAGAAAGACGAGTTTGAGGACTCGGAGCCTGGAGACCTGGGTTCGAGACCAGGTGCGTGGTGGTGAGGGCAGGAACAGGGAGCAGAGACCTGTGCGGTCCCCAGCAGGGCCCGCCAGTCTGCCCGCACGGGTCGGGACCCAGAGCCAACGAGAGAGCGGGTGGAGGAACACCGCGCAGACCCGCGAGCCGGAGATGACCCATCGGCGGAGACCAGGGGCCTGTTCACGGTCACCGGCCGCATAGCATCACGGTCCCTGCCGTCACGGCGACGTACGTGTGAGAGCCCCGCCGCCAGTCGCCATGACAGTGGGTAGGGCTGCTCCTCGCCCCGCACCCACGGGGCCCCCGAGGCAGGCAGAGGAGGAAGGAGGGGCTGGCACCCCTTAAAGGAGGGGCCCCCAAGGCCAGCATGCAGAACAGGGTGCCGTTCCAGGGCACCAGCTGTCCCAGACGGCAACCTCCACTCCCGCCCAGGGGCCCCCCAGGCCCCACGCAGCCCCTGGATGCCCAGCCCTCCCGCCTGCCCTGCCTGCCCTGCCTGTTCCCCCACTCACCCACCGCTCGTGGCTGACAGCACAGGGGGTCCCCCCCGGACCACATCTGTGATGCTCCCAGCTGGGGCCCGGACGCCGCTCAGCAAACCCCAGTGAGTGAAGGGGAGCACGTGAGTGAGGGGACACCGTGGACCTTCAGGGCACGTGGACGGTGTGGGGGCCAGGCCCGGGGGCCAAAGCCAGAGAGGGGCCTCCCTGGCCCGTGCCGATTCGTCAGCTGCTCGGAGCCGCTCGAGGCAGAGCCCTCCTCCGCCCTGCTGCCACCGCCGCTGGACCCGGGGGCTTCTGGGCCGCATAGGTGAGCCCACTTCCTCTTGGGGGCCAGGGCTCCCCGGGCCCGGGTATGGGCTGTGTGGCAGATGCGGCCATATTGCCTAGGCAGTGACAGCTACCTGCCCCTGGTGGCCACTGCCCCGCTGGGGCCCACGGCAGGCTCTCGACCCCGTCAAAGGCACCTTTACGGCTGCCTCTGACAGACAGCCCCTTCCCATGAGGCTCGACGCCCAGGGGTGTCGGGGAGCTTGAGCAGGCCCTGCCGTGGGGAGACCAGGGCCTCTCCCCAGCCGGGGGGCTGCGGGCGGGCAGGGGTGGCCCCAGGGGGGCTGTCTCAGCTGGTGAGCGTGTGCACCGCCGCGCTGTTTGGGGGCGGTCCCTCCCCTCTGCGCAGGAGGCCTCTGTGGCAGGAACAGGGCCCACACAATCCCGAGGGCATCACGAGGTGGCTGTGTGCCCCGGCCGAGGCCGCCTGCTGCTGCCCCCGGGGAGCATGCTGCGGGCCAGGCCTCGGGCCCCCACTCCTGCACGCCGCCAGCACACGCACCCCAACGCGTGCGTGACACTGTGCGCGGAGCCAGGGACGTTACCAGGGACGGCGGCTGGGCGGCGCGTGCAGCCGGGACAGGGCCCTGCGGCGTGCACTGGGGGGGGGGGGGCGGGACCGGGGACAGCACCCCACAGGTCAAGTCCCTGCCGAGGGAGGGAGCCGGGCGGGCCACCCACAGGGGAAGAGGGGCTGACAGCTGGGGGCGGCAGGGACCCACCCACACACCGCGACCTGCACCAAAGGGGCCCACGGGCTTCGTCCATCTCCACAGGCTCCAGAGGGGGCCGGGGGGGCGGCTCACAGCAGGCATCCCCCCACCCGGGGCTGTGTGTCCCCTGGGGGGGGATGCCTCCAGCTCAGCGGGTGTCTCCTCTCCCCTCAGGGAACAGGGAACATGGGTGGGGATGACGTCCCTCGGGGCCAGCCCTGTGCAGGGCCCTGGGGCACCCGCCTCTCCCCTCCAGCACGCAGAGCCCTCACGGCGGATCACTCTGTGGTCCCAGCGCCTCTGCGGTGACGGCCACGCAGGACGCAGAAACAAGGCACACACGGCTGGCCGCTGGCCGGGGCCTCCGGAGCCGGGACGGAGGGATGCCCGCACCGAGGCGCCCGGACGTGTGGGAGCTGCCGCCACCACCCCTCACCTGGGGACCTCAGGGCTGGGGCCTGGGGCAGCCACGGGCAGTCCCTGCTCGGCAAACAGCACCGGGTAAATATTTGTGGAGTGACTCACGGAGCTGAGCAGATGCGGCCCTCTCGGCGCCAGGGCGAACTGACCTCGGGCTCCCAGGGATGGCCGTGACACCCGCAGGCTCCCAGGGTGCTGTTGGCCAACACAGGTGCCCGGGGCGCCCCGGTCGCAAGGCAGCAGGGTCCCCACACACACGCACACACACACACACTCAGGGCCAGTGGGAACCCCTGGTGGCCTCACGGGCCTTTGGTCCCAGCCCGACAGTTCCCCTGGGGCAGGGACCCACAGCAGCCCGGGTTCCCGGGTGACCTGAGCCGGGCGGGGGTCCTCAAGGCCCCCCGACCTCCTGCTCCCAGCGGAAGGGCCCGGCCACCTCTCGCCTCACCGTGGGCAGAGGCTGCCCTGCACCCCTGCCCGCCAGTGCCGAGCCTCGAGGAGGCCGGGGCTGCCTGGAGGAGGCGCCCTGGCTGTCCCCACCAGCAGGGACCGCGCCCCACGGGACAGCTGTGGCCACCCTCTTGGAGCCGAGGTGCCACTGCACCTCATCAGCTGCTGGAGACTTCTGGAAACCTCCTGGGACCTGGGGGCACAGGGGCCTGGGAAGCAGTGACGAGACAGGTGACCTCGGGGGAGTCCTGACCGAGGAGAGCGGCCGGCTGCCCTCCAGGCAATGGCCCCACTGCGTCCCCGCCGGCCCGCACAGCTCGGACTCGCGCTTCTCCAGGCCGCTGGGGTACACCCCAGAGCAATGCAGCGGACACAGTGGCACGGGGGGGGAGGGGTGTTTACACGTGACTGCAGACAGGAGCCCTCACACGGACGAGCGTGGTTACCAGGTCCCTGGAAGAAAGGGTGACCCTTCCACCGCGTTCTGGGTCACCCGCGTCAGGACGACCCGAGACCCTGGAGGCCGGCTGACGCGTCGCAATCTGACGGCGCGCGGCCACGAAGCCCATGGCGGAGCTGCTGGCTCCCGCGGGGGGGTGACTTTAGGGACGGGGCAGAGGGCTCCTGTTTCAGTTCTGTCCTCCTCGCTCCTAAATGGATATGCAAATGCTTAACATTTCCACGTCGCATGTATCACATGCAATCACTGTAATCACATATAATTACTGTGTAGCCACACATGCATATGACAAATGCATAATTACCTAATAAGCATGCAAATGTAAGTATTATTTGGGGTTTTGTTTATTACTTAGTTTTGTTTTGTCTTCGTTCTTAGGGCCAACGGTCCTACGACGAGGGTCATCGGAGTAGCACAGCGAGAAGCAGGGAAACGGGCGCATCTGCTCGTGCTCTGGCTCCGGGCTCTGCAGCAGAACACTCCCCGCCCCCCCCCCCCCCCGAGGATCAGACCCTCGCAGCGCGCACTGAGGGGCGCCGTGCTCAGGCGGCCGCGGGCCGCGCTACCCCGGCACACGCGCACATCCTCCGCCCCCCCCCCACCGGCTCCAGAACACCCAGAGCCACTCTCATCACGTTCTCTCTGAGTCAGAGCCGACAGGGCCAGCTTTGTCCCCGAGCCTCGGAACGCAGATGGTGCCACTGACAACGCTCTCGGCTCTGGAAAGGAGCAGAGAGCTCGGGGCAGAGTCAGGTCTGGGCTGGGGCCCTTCCTGCTTCACCCCGGCAGGACCCAACCCTCCGGCCTCGTCTGCCCTCCCTGTGGGGGGAGGAGGGTGTGTGGGACCACCTGGCACAATGCCGCCCCCCACCCCGTAGAGGGCAGCCTAGACAAGCACCCAGACTCCTCCAGTTCCTCTTCCTCCTGGCGGTGCGGCTCTGGAGAAGGCAACAGCCCCTCTGAGCTTCGGTGGGATGACAAGGGTCCCGGCAATCACAGCAGCTGCCTCAAAGGGAGCGCCCAGCATGGGGCGGGGCTCACAGCACAACCCCACCGAGTGCTGCTCTAAGGGGCTCTCTCTCCTGGCCGGACCCCTCAGAAGACCTGATGCTCTTGGCCCAGAGGGCGCAGCGGGGTGCTGAGGCCAGCACTGGAGAACCGGGGATCTACCCCAGGAAGTGTGCAGCCCCCCAGCTGCCCCTGCAAGCGACGGCAGCCTGCTGGCAGCCCCCCAGCTGCCCCTGCAAGCGACGGCAGCCTGCTGGCAGCCCCCCAGCTGCCCCTGCAAGCGACGGCAGCCTGCTGGCAGCCCCCCAGCTGCCCCTGCAAGCGACGGCAGCCTGCTGGCAGCCCCCCAGCTGCCCCTGCAAGCGACGGCAGCCTGCTGGCAGCCCCCCAGCTGCCCCTGCAAGCGACGGCAGCCTGCTGGCAGCCCGGCCTCTGGAAGAGCGCTGTGGCCCCTTTCTGTGTGCGACTGGTCGCCTTCACACGCTGTGGCAGGGCGCTCCTGGGGCAGACGCATCAATCATTAAACCACTATTTGTCCAGGGTTCCCGGAGGC
The DNA here is from genome assembly GCF_004126475.2 of Phyllostomus discolor. Lineage (NCBI taxonomy): Eukaryota > Metazoa > Chordata > Mammalia > Chiroptera > Phyllostomidae > Phyllostomus > Phyllostomus discolor. Next base: position 137,052,132 of record NC_040909.2, read on the forward strand.
GGGGGGGCTCTGATTCCTCCACAAACACACCTGGCAAGATGGTAGGGCCTGCCCGGTTCCCTCGTAACCAGGAGCTGGGCCCCGGGGTCAAAGGCAAACCAACAAAGGAGGTAGGCCCCAAGAGTCCAGCTGCGGGAACGTGAAGGCCTCGGGGGGGAGAGGGGGCAGCTCAGGGTCTGTCCTGCCCGGAGTCTGGGGCGGGCTCCTGTTTGGACCCCCAGGCTGCGTGCGACCGAGGGCCCTGGGGAGGCGGGGTGCCCGGGGCCCAGCTCTGGAGCCCTGGCGGGGTCTGGGCCCCGGCGCCAGCATCTCGCCAGGTCACTTCTCCTCAGGGCTCAGACCCCAGCCGTTGCCATGACGACGGAGTCACCGTGCTGCAGGCCCACGTGGAGACCTGGCTCGGCCAGTGGTCCCAGAGCGTTTCGCCCACTCCCGACCTTCTCAACAGGGCCCCTGCGCGTGCCCTCTGCGGGCCGCTCCCGTGTGACCAACCTTGCCCCGTGCCCCCCCGTGTGAGGGGCTCACGAGCCGCCCCCTCTCCCAGGCCTGCGGGACTTTGCGGCTGGCTAGCGTCTCCTCTGCCCGCTGCTGTCCCGCGTGTGGGGAGACGGGGGACTGCACAGGAGGGAGAGGAGCGCTAGCGGGAGGGGGCGAGCGTGACCCCCCACTGTCTCAGCAGCGGCTTCTCCGGCTCCACCTGCCGGAGCCCGAACCCGGCACGGGGGTGCACCGCGCACCTGAGAAGCAACAGTGGTTTTGCGCAGACCAGACCGGAGCCGGCGAGCGGCGCGGAGCCCAGCACAGTCTGCACACTCGGCCGTGCGCGGGGGGGGGGGCCCACAGGCCCGCGCCCCGGCCCGGGCTCACGCTGCCAGCTGCTCAGAGAAGCCTTCCCGTCTGTTTCCGCACACGAAGCTCCACCCCTGCTCCCGTCCCCCGTCCCCCCCCACACACACACACGCACGCGCTGCCTCTCCCAGGAATCCTCCCGGTCGGCCCTTCTCCACCCTCGGGCCATCCCAGCAGCACCCACACCGAGCCGGTGGCTAGGGCCCTGGGTCCCTCAGGTCCGCCGCCCCACCCCCGACGCCTGGCCCTGGAACCCCAGACACACCCACTTCGGGCGGCGGGTGACCCGAAGGCTGCCCTGAGGCCCTCGGGCCGCTCCCTGCCAGGCACCCAGTCCACCCTGTGCTTCCGTTTTTAGAAGCGGCAACCAGCGTGTTCGCTGTCCTAATGACCCACAGAGACAGTTGGTTAGAGCCGGCCTCCACTGCTTACTAAGCAAACCGAGCTTCTGCATAATGAAGTTCGTGCTTCCAGAAATAGAAAAGGCATGTGGGGGACAGCATGCCGCAGCTTCAGAAAGCAGGGAACCGGATGCTTCCTGCCGCTGGCAGCCCGGCAGGGCCCGCGCCTGGACAGGGAAGGACCGCGAGCCAGCGAGCGAGCCAGTGACGCGCTGGCAGCAGGACCGGTCCTGCCTGCGGCCCCCGCCCTCCCCCCAGAGTCAGCATCCAGGGACAGAGGAGAGCCCGGCCAGGGCCTGGACCCCCGACAGCACGGGGCGGCCGTGTGTGGGCTGAGCCACAGGCAGAGATCTGGGGGAGCGCGCTGGAGCAGGCACAGAGGTCAGTGCCGCAGCAGGGGTGACGCTGAGCCGTGCCTTGAGGGCGAATGAAGTCTATCTGCCCGCATGGAGCGCAGGAGCAGGGGGAGGGGGGCACGGCCTTTGGGCGTCTTCAAGAGGGTGACCCACAGAACGCTTCGAACATCTGGGGCGAACTACGGCCCCCAGCCCCAGGAAAACGCACCCCCCCACACGGTGTGCAGACATGCGTGCCTGCGGCTATGAGAATGTGCGCGGGGGTGGGGGGGGGCGGGGGAGTCTCCGCCCCCAGCCCCAGCGCGGGGCTGGTGCGCCCAGCACGTGGAGCAACACCGGCCGAGCGAGCAGACATGGTAGTGACCGGCCCCGTCCGAGGTGGCGCTGTGCGCGAGCGGTGGCCTGGTCCACACGGTTTTCCAGAGGAAAGGACACATCCTCCTGGAGCCAAGAGCAAGCGCAGGCCGGCCAGACCCTGGGCCTTGTGCGCCGGCCACAGGGCTCCCGGAGGCAGAGGGGGGGACGGCCACTCCCGCGCAGGGCACGCTGGTGGCCCCTGACTTCCCCTGCCCCTCTGCGCTGAGTGAGGTGCAACCACACACTCACTCGCTGGTCCGCCCCAGCGGGAGCCATGGGCCCTCGAGGACCTGAGCGTCCCCGTGCCCACCGAGGTCGGGGCCACAGCCCGTCGGCAGGCCAGAGGCTGAGACCCCACACCGCGGTGAGTGACGTGCACACGGCTCGGCCTCGAGGAGGCCCAGGGCCCTCGGCCCAGAGCCCGCCCTCCCCTGCCCCACTGAGGCTGTGCAGGGGGCGGTGCTGGCACTCGCCGCCACGGGAGGCCTGATGCGCCTGCTGCCGGCTCGAGGGCCCGACCTTGGCTGAGATGGCCGTCCCTGAGCAAGAGGCTCCCCGGCTGGTTTTTTCCAGCCATTGGACGAGGCCGAGCAGCCCGTGACGCGTCCCCGGGGAAGGGCCTTGGCGAGAAGGACGCTGTTGGCAGCCGTCTGAGAAAGGGCAGGCGGCCGAGTCTTTGAAGTCGCCCAGCCAAGCTCAAGGCCTGGCTTCAAAGGGGCGGAGGCCGGGCCTGGTTAGGGGCGCTTCCTCTCCCGACTGCTCACGTGGGCGGGAGTCCTTGCGCCCAGAGCTCTGAGCGCTGCAGCCTGCGCCAACCCACACGTGCTTCCCCCCGAAGCAACCGATCAGCTGGGCTCCAGGTCCCCTCCAGCACTGGCCCTGTGCTTCCTCAGCGCGTTCCCAACCGAATGGGCAAGACACCAAAGTGCCCTCGAGGCACAGCGGGGCCAACCGCTTCCCCTGCGTGACGCTGGCCACGCCCGGAAGGAAGGAGGCAGGGTCAGTCCCCACACACAACCCTGTGCGAGAGGAGGGGACCCGGGAGGTCCTGTCCCATCCGCACCGCCACGTGCTCTTGGCCTTGAGTGTGTCTCAGGGTCGCGGCCCCTACACGTGGCCCCTCGCTCCACGCCCAGCCCAGCCGCGGGCGGGAGCACTGGGTGGCAGAATGACGCACCCAGGGTCACTCAGAGCCGCAAGTGGAAGCCAGAGCCTCTGCATCCAGACCTGGGAGCTCCTCGCGGCTCCCGGCCCCCGCGGGGGTGTGCGCGGCTCCGACACAAGAGCCTGCAAGCAAGGCCCACTGGAGGGAGGCCCTGACCTGCCTGGGGCCAGGGCCCCGGGGCTCCGCCTGCACCCCTTCTCAGCGGCCACTCCCAAAGGCTCCCACCAAAGGCCACTGGGCTCATCTTGCCCCCGGGGAGATGGCTGGACTGAACACTAAGTGGAAGCACCAGTCAGTGAGGCGGGCTGGCTGTGGACACTCGGCCAGTGGGCTGTCACTGTCCCCCCCCCCCCCGAGGGCCAGCTCCCCTGCCAGAGGCCCTGGGTGCCCGCTCGCCCCCGGCTCCGTGTGCAAGGCTGGCGCCCGAGAATCTTTTCTGCAAGGCCCTTGGACGGGGCGTCCGAGGGGGGCACGCACTCTCGCCACCGAGCAGCGATTCCCCGCCGAGCACACTGGGGCCCTCGCTGCGACAAGTGACGGCAGCGAGGGATGACAGTGACGACAGTGATGACAGGGACCACAGGGACGACAGTGTAGCAGGAGCTACGGCCCGGGAGCGGCCCAAAGCACCTGCGCCTGCACCAAGTTAGGGGCACACCACCGTCGGGTGCTGGCACCGAAGGAGGTCCCAGGGGGGCGGTTAAGGGAGGGGAGGTGGCAGAAGGCGCTCGTGTGCCGCCACCGCTGAGGAGACAGGGCCGGGGTCTGCAGACGGAGCGGGACCTGGGGGCGGCGCTGGACTGGGGGAGGGGACGTGTCCGCGGCCGAACCAGTCCCAGCAGCCAAGTCCGAAGCAGCCGCCGTGTCTGCGCGCAGCCGCACCCGCGTGCAGTCCCGCCTCTGGCTGACCCACTCCAGGACCAGACGGCGGGTCCAGTCCGAAACGGAACACAGCCCGGAGTGTGAAGGTGCGCACCGGGGGCGGCCAGACTCGGTGCCAGCCTCCTCGACTGTGAGGGCAGCACGCGATGCCAGGAATGGGGCCGCGCCCGAGCCACCCACGGCGGGGTGAGCGCCTGGCCCCCCGCCAGGCCTCCGCACGCACGCAGGCGGGGGATCCTCACAAGTCACCCGTCTGCTCCGGGGCACGGCGACTCAGGCCTGCGCCACCCGCCAGTACGTGGTGGGCGCACCACACGTGTCCACAGGGCAGCTGCCCGACACGGACTCTGAGAACCGCCAGGCGGCCAGGGGGCTCCGGGCTCGCCCGAGGACGCGGCTGCGCTGTGGCCTGGGTCCCCGGGGGCCTTGCTTCCTCGCAGACATGATGCACTCACAGGAGCGTTGCTTCACTTCTCTCACAAGGTCCGCTCCCTCCCCGAGGCCCACCCCAGCCCCGGGGGCAGGGGGCTCTGGGCGCTGCCCCTCCCCGGCTGCCCACACCTGGGCAGTGCCTGGCTGTGCTCGGGGAGCCCTGACCTACGACATTCCGACCCCGTGTGGGAAGCTGGGCCGGCGCCCCAGTGCGACAGCCTCTACAGCAGCCCGTCCCCTTCCCCCCACTCAGGCAGGTCCGGGGGGGGGGGGGGGGGGACGGGGCGGGGCTCCATGGAAGGAGTGGCCCGGCCTGCTTGGGGCACGCTGACGGCCTTCCCCTGCCCCTGCGGGAACGGCGGCGGGCCCGGCAGTGCCAGGGGCGCCAGGAGAGAGCTGGCGGAGGTCTGCTCTCCCCCCTCCGGGCCCCCTGGGGCAGTTCTCAGGCGTGTCTGCAGGACGCCAGCTCACCCCGTCTCCGGGGGAAGACTGGAGGCTGACCCACAGGGGCTTCCACGTGAAGAAAACAGACTGCTCCCGTCTGTCCCCAAACGAGTGACGTGGTCAAGCGACAAAGCCTCTCACGCCACAAAACACTACGTTTAGCTTGTGTCTCAGCAAAACACTTCCGCCTGCTACCGGAGCGGCGCCCGGGAGAGCCCACGGCCCGCATGCCGCCCCGAGCACCAACCACGCGCTCTCTCGGGCCGAGCGCCGAGCCGGCCGGCGTGCTCACCAACTCGCACCCCGCCTCACCGGCCGCACGGGAGGCTGTCAGAGCTCCGCCCCCAGCGGAGTGAGAGGAAGGAGGCGACCACCCCCTTGCCACCTCCCACCACCCCATCACCTGAAGTCCAGAAACATCTGCAGAAGACACGCCCGTCGGGACGTGGTCAGGTGTCACCGCGGAGGACGGAGGGTTCGACGGCCCCCGCAACCGGGGGTGCCCATCGTCCACTCCCCTGTCCGTGTCTGGGGGCCCCGAACCCTTCCCCAAGTCCGCGCTGAGGTGCGGCGCTCAGGGGAGACACGGACACCGGCACGAGGTCCCGCAGTGGCCGGTGCCGGAGGGAGAGGCCGTACTCACCCCACTGCAGCGGGGCCAGCTGCAGGTGCTCCAGGACCAGCTGGCTCAGCAGTCCTTCCACGCTCGCCTCGCCCGTGCGCTTCAGGGAGGGGTGGGCCTCGGTCAAGGAAAACTCGGCTCCTGCTGGGCCCCCAGGACAGGCGGAGGGGTTCCAGAAGTTTCTAGACAGATCCCCAGGAGGGAAACCACCCACGGCAGAGACGAGCCCCCCTCGGCTCCCGTGGTGATCTGACCACCCATCACACATGCCCGGAGTGTGCAGAAAACGGGGCCCGTCTCCTCCCACCCGAGCGCTGGTCCCCGGAGCCACTGAGACGCACCAGGTCCAGTGAAACAACTTGAACCTGACAGCTGTTCCTGCTGGGGGGACGAAGAACACAGAGGCGGGGGCGTTTCCTGAACAAAGCCCCCAGCCGTGGCTCCCGGTCCAGTGCCACCGAGTGCGTCCCTGGACACGTGCCGGTTCCCCGCCGGCTCCTGTGTGCCGCGTTCTCCTTCCTGTCGTATGACACACAGCTCACGGGTGGGCTCAGTGACTCGGCCCCCCGCGGAGGAGCTCGTGCCGACGCCCGCCAGGTAGCAGCGGACAAAGAAATCAGGCTCAGAAGCGCAGCCAACGGACTCCCCCAGACACCAGTGGGCAACAGCCACCGCGGTTCTCAGGAGCGGTCTGCAAACCGCCTTCCTGCGCCTGCACAGAGGAGGCCGCCGCACTCAAGTCACAACCAACAGGGGCAAGGCAGCTCCTGGCATTCTCAGCGACCGGGGGGCGAGGGCGGGCTTCCTCCTCTCTGCTCTGGCGGCTTAGCCCCGTTCCACGCACACGCAGTGTGTCTGAAGCGAGACGGGGGCGGGGGAGCACACGGCACACTGGAACGACCGGTGTGAGCCTTGAACTTGGGAGCGTGCTTCTCGGCGAAGGTGAGACTACGGAAACCGGCGACTGCACCGCCTCACCGGCCGGGCGGCCGTGTCCAGGGAAGCCCGGCAGGGGGAGGAGGACAGGGCTGAAGCTGGCTCCTCTCGCTGCCACATGGCAGCTGAACAGGGCGGGGGCGGGGAGGGGCAACTGGAGACTCTGGGCCCAGCTGTGAGTCTTGGTGCCACCGCTGGTGGGCACGGCTGGACTCGCCTCAGTGCTCCAGGTCTCAGTTTCATCCTCTGTAAAGTGGGCTTAATAGCAACGTGCCCCGGCAGGGGCGTCGCCAGAAGCAGGTGTCACCCACAGGCAGCCCGGCTGAGGCCTCGAAGGGAGGCCGGCGCTGAGCAGCCATGGGGACACGGCACCCCCCGGCCCCACGGTCTCCGAGAAGCCGGGTCCCAGTTTCCTCACGGGGAGCCTGCACGGCGGGAAGCCTGGCGGGAGCACGGGTGTCCGGGTGGCGTGGGCGCTCGGAGACGGCCTGCACAGCGCTGCCCCGGCCTCAGTCACGGTGGGCACCGGTGACCTCACGGGCAGGGCAGGACCAGGGCCTGGGGACCCTCCCCGAGGCTCTCCCCGCCACGCCAGAAGGGGCCCCAGCCCCTCTTCTCAGGAGAAACACCCGCCAAGCCCTCCCGCCGCCCGGGGGAGGTGCACAGCCAGCGACTGGCGGACCAGGAAAGGAGCGTGCACAGGCTGGGCCTTGCTAGAGACGAGGTGAGCTCTGGCCACACCAAGCCCCAGGACAGAGGCCACCTCCCTCCCCGCGTCTCCCCTGCCCTCTCCCACCCGGCCTGCCCCCAGGGTCGCAGGCTGGCGGGGGGATGGGGGGGCGCCCTGACCCGTTTTCTGCAGGATGGGGGGGCGAGAGGCTTCTCGGTTTCGGACTGCAGGTGCCCTCAGCCCCCCTCCCCGAGCAGGGCCGCCGGGGCGTCCGTGGTTGTCTGAGGCGGACTCCCTGGCTCCCAGGCAGCTGCCATGCGGCCGAAGCTACCGTTTCCTGCCCCCCCCCCAGCGCCCAGGTGGCGTCACCTGTGCAAACAGCCGTGCTCTGAGCAAAGGGCAGCCCCGGCCGCTCCCGGAAGTCCGCCGTTCCCCGGCGGGGGCCTCGGGTCCCGCACCCGCGGGCTGGGGGGGGCCCCTCTGGGCGGGCAGCAGGACACTGCTGGGCCCTGGCCAGTCTCGGAGGAGCAAGCCCTGCTCTGCCCTCCGAGAGCCCCACCCCGGAGCAGAGGCCGAGGGGGGCCCGCCTGAGCCCCGCAGCCCCAGCCGGCCCCCCTCCGGTGCGGCTGGGGGGCCCACATCACCTGCCACTTCCTTGCAGGAAATGAAGACTTCCGAACGTGGCATCCTGCCGCCTCTGGGTAAAACGCCACGCCAGGCCCCCGGGGGGGGGGGGGTGCCGGCACTGTGGTGCTGGCGGGGCAGGCTCGGCGCCTGACGGACACGCTGGCACGAGGGGCTCTGAAACGGCCCGCCAGAGGAGCGAGTCGGCGGGGGAGTCATGGCAAGGGTGCCAAGTGGCACCGGGCTTTGGAAACCGTGCCAGCGGCATCTGTCCGCATTCATTAGCTTTCGGGCGCGAGCCATAAAATGACACAGCCGAGCTGATAAAGCTAATTACCTGCACCCACAGGGCCCCCTCCCCGAGTTCGGCCCCCTAAGCCACCAGAACAGGGCTGTGCCGGAGCCCGAACACACGGACGCGAAGCTGGCTGGCCCGCCGGCGCGGCAGCTGTCTGACCAGCCTCCGCTGCAGCCACGATTACAGGGCCGAGTGACGGTGGCAGGGGTGGCCGCCGGCTGTGCTTCTCAAATACACGGGCCCTGGCGCCTGGGGCAAGAGGTCGGTAAGTAGTGACGACGGCAGCACTTCCTCTCGTCACTTCTACCGGGAAGGACGTTTCCACAGGGCACCCCCCCCCCCGCCGTGGGGGGAGGCCCGTGGTGACTGGGGGACGTGCACCTCCTCGATTTAACCCCCACGGCTTTCCTGGTAGGCTTGAACATGGAGAACCTGACAGGCAGAGGCTGGCATTTCCACTTCCGAGAGCTTCTGGAACTCGGGCCCACGGGACATGGAGGAAGCCGACACAGCTAGCTGGTGGCAGGGGCGAGGCAGGCTGACCCTGGGCCCACACCTTGGACACCACCCTCAGACACAGCACGCCTGGCGGCCAGGACACACGAGGGTCCCTCCGGGCTCAGGGGCCCTGGCTGCCACACCAGTCAGCCCCCCAACCCAGCCAGGAGCTTGGCGGCCTCCTTCCCCCAGCCCAGAGGCAGGCAGCCGGCCGGGAGCTCTCCACGGTGCTGAAGAGCCTGCCTCCCTGGGAAGCCCTTGCTGGTCCCCTGGGACAAGCAACTACGCTCCCAACTGAGTCACAGCTCCTGTCCCTGGAGGGCAGGGACGGTGGCCCTGCAGTAGGAGGGCTGTGCCATCACTGTTGGTGCTGACCCAGGCTTTGCGAGTCTCCCGGACACTCCCACACGTGATGACTGACAAGCCCCCTACGCCTGAACCAGAGGCAAGCTCCCAGCTCAGTTTGGCCCAACCGGCCCTCTGCCTCTGGGGCCCAGGGGCCATTTCTGACACACTCCTTTCACATGCCCTCCACCCCTGCCACGCCCTGCCTCAAGGACCCCACCGAGTCACTCACGACCCCTGCGGGTCACAAGCCCAAGGAGGCGATGAGCCACAACGCCCAGGGCCCACGTGTGGCCCTGGCTCGGTTTCCACCTCCTCCACCACGCCCTGCTCACGTCAGCAAAGCCAGTGGGCGGGCAGCGCCACCTTCCGAACGAACAGTTGGGCTTCTGCAAGCTGACGGGGCAGAGCTCGGAGGACCGCGTGCGGCCCTAGCCCTGGCAGGGTCAGGGGTGGGGGCCCTGGTCAATGGCACTGTGCCTGCCACTCGGCAGGTGCTCCCCAACCGCCTCTCGGATTCGCCCCAGCCCTCCCCCTGCCCGGCCTGAGCGCTGACCCTGTTGGCGACGTCTGGTACTAGCCGCACAGGTGAGAAGGATGAGAAGACCACCCAAGGTGAGAGCCCTCCTACTTTAAGAAGCCCGGTCTACTGTGCAGGGATCTGATCTAATCAGCAACCACCATTACTGGTTAAATTCAATGAACCAGTCGGTATTTGCGCAGGCCCTTTTTGTCCGCAGACATTCGCAGGCACGCCGTCTCGGTCACCCTGCCTGTCGTGGGAGCCACGCGTGCTCGCTCCTGAACCTTTGGAACACGGCCACATGCAAGGAAGATGCAGGAGGTTAAAATGCCACCCCTCCCCTTTTCCACCCGGCCACCAGCAGTGACATATTTGGGGACATTTGTGCTGTTCTCAGAGGACCATTAGAAGCCGCACAGCCGCACTGGTGATCCTGCCTGTCTACATGACAAGTGTCCCGGGGCCCCCTGGCACTTCCGAAAACACCAACTGTTCCGTCAGCTCTTCCCCGGGGCCGTGCAGCCCTGCGGGTGACCGGCCCTTCCGGGCCTGCCGGCACCGGGCTCCGACCACCCCGCTGTTGCATGCGGTCCGCTGAGCAAAGCCGGAGCCCGTCCTGGGCCACTGCTAGGTGAGCATCCTGGAGGGGTGCTGGGGAGGGGGCTGCACCTCAGCACCCCCAGGAAGGCGGGCTGCCTGCGCCCACCTGCGGGCTCTGCAGGGACGACAGATGCAGGGACTCAGCCCGGCCCCACTTCAGCTCAGATCAATGAGCAGATTGCCGTAACCAGAAATCAGGCCGATGGGAAGACGCTCTGAGTGATTAACAGGCCTCTTCCCCGGGACGCTCCTCTCCAGTCTGCACCGTGAACTTGGAGAGTGCCGTCGTCGGGCGTCCCCCTCTCGGGAGGGGCGCCGGCATCGCGGCTCCGCCCCCTGGCGTCAGTGGCCCGAGCTCCCAGGGAGCCTGCAGGGGGTGCCTCATGGCTGCAGGTCTCCTGGGGCTGAGGCTGCCGGGAGGGGCGGCACGGGGGCAGGTGAGGGGACCGCCCTGCGGGGCGGGGCGGGGCAGGGTGGGGTGCCGTCTCCTCAGGCTTGACCGAAACACGGGGGCGCACTGCCGGCCGGGGCAGGGACCGCAGCCGCTCTGCTGCTCCCAGCGCAGAGCCCGGAGCACGGGCCCCGAGCCCTGCAGCCTGCGTCCAGCCGTCAGTTTGGGAACCTCTTCGAGCCAGCACTGAGGGGCAGCCGTCGCGGCCTGGCACCACCTGGCACACCAACGTGTGCAAGGAGCACGTGGTCCGAGGCCCTTCCATGGTGTGAACCAGCACTTCGCTAGCAGGCCTCACCGAGGGGAGGGGCTCGGAGGAACACGGGGTCTTCAGCCCCCCCCCAACAACCGTGGTGTGTCTGAGCTTTCTGTGGCCAAACGGCAACAGCTCATGCCCTTGGGCCCCCTCACGGGTCACAAGGCCCGCGCCCGGCGCACCAGGCTCCCCGGGCCCCCGTGGGAAGGATATGATTCGCCAGCGGATGCCCAGCTTGCTGTTGATCTCCAGGCCTCGAGCTTCCTGCCGCTCTTCCTCCAGCTGCCTCGAACTTGCAAACTGCCCCTTCTCCCCGGGGGACTCAGGCAAACTCTCGAAGTTGAACTTGTCCACCTGAATGGCCATCCTGAGAGGAGGGAGAGACACAGGAAAGATTTAATCAGGAGGGCGATGCCTTCAGCTGCCGGTGGGAGAGCCGGCACGTGCCAGCGTGACACAGTGCAGTGGATCATCACCGTAATTCACGGGGGACTCGTGCCAAGAAGATGAAATGAGACTCCCGTGGCAGTTCCGGCTGCAGAGCCGGTGCCGCACACCGAGCAGGGCTGCAGCCACAGCCGCAGACCCCGACTCGGAGGGCCCAGGGCCCCAGATCTGCGTCACACAGGTGGGTGACGGGCGGGGGGGGGGGGGCCTCCCACTGCCAGGCCCTGCAGCCCCGGCTCCGCCTGCACAGTGACCAAGAGTGCACCGGGGAAGGGGTGGACGACCCAACCAGACCCAGCCAGACCCAGCGGGCTCCCGCCGGCCCCTGGGGCTACCCCCTCTAAGGAGCAGGAGAGAGACGGGCACCCAGGGAGTGCAGCCACGAGACGGAGCCCAGGGAGGAGGTCTCCAGGCCGTGGGGCGCAGGAAGGAGCCCTGGCCCTGGCCAGCCCTGCGGCGTCAGCACCCCGGCAGAGCGCGAGACTCCGGCTCGGGCGCGGAGGACACGGCGCTCTGCAGCCCGAACTGCGCTCCGAAGCCGCACTCACCGCTCTGCCGTGATCACGAAAGCAGGTGCCGGAGACAACGGGGAAAGGGGAGAAACGCAGGGAGGAGACAGGGCACTCGGCCTCTCGCTCCCCGCGTGACCCTCCTGGTCTGGCCGTCCTTCCTCGTGCCGTGTGTGACGGCAGTGTGAGCAGTCATGCACGCATGTACGTGGTCGTCACTCGTGCACGCGTACACATGACTTAAAGGCCGGCTGTGTTCTCGTAACGTGCTGTGCGCACTCCGCATCACTAACACCCCGTCTGCGGGATGTCCCCTCAGACCGCTGGTCCTGACGCACTCGGTCCCCCCACCGCAGACCCTCGGGGTGGCCCGCTGTGACAGCGCCACCGAGGACGGGCGGGGCCAGCGCTGGGCTGGACCCTCCTCCTGCGGCCCAGCGTGCCGCCCGCCCGGTGCCTTGGACGGCTGTGCACCCGCTCTCTCCATCAGCAAGCGGTTTCTCTGAGAACCGGTGAAGCCACCGGGTCTCAGCCCTGCACGAGGGCCACAGCGCCCTGCACCTGCCTGCCGCGGCCTCCACGGGGAGACAGCCTCCTGCCCGGCGGCGGCGACTCCGTGGAGTGCCCTGCTCACCCGGGTTTGTGCTGGGAGTCGCGGGGTCTTTACTGGGGGTCAGAGAACAGCCCTGAGGCCACCTCCTCACCAGGAAGCACCCAGAAAGTCACTCAAAACCGCAGCCGACCCTCCGGGAAACCACGGCAAGAGTGCACACGTTCTCTCGAGTGGCAGCACGGACAGGAAGAAGAGCCAGCACGCCTGAGGCCCGGGGCGCGCACCTGCCCTCTGTGGGTGGCAGAGGCGCTGGAGGCAGCGGCTCCTTCCCGGGGCTCCGGCGACCCCGCAGCACACCTCTGCCCCGGGGCCGCGCCGGCCCAGCGGTGGTGCTGCGGCAACAGGCCGACGCCGGCACACCGTGCCGGGCACACACCCATGCAGTCTACTCACAGTGGCCGGCCCGGGGCGAGAACCGGGCTCTGGGCTCCCCGTCCATCTCTCAGAAACAGGAGGGCGTCCGCGAGGAAGGCCAGGGCGAGGCCAGCTCTCCAGGGGCCGGGCAGCAGGCGGCAGAGCCACCTCTGTATGGCACTGTGTCTGGCCACACAGGACGCTCTCCGAACAGCAGCCGCCGCCACGACCGTCTCTTCAGCCGTGCAGACGGGGAGACGGGGGTGGCGAGGGGAGGCGCTCACCCGAGCGTGTGCAGGACCAGCTGCAGACGCCGAGTGCCCTTCGACCTCACCCGGCACCCTCGGTGCTCCCAGCCGCCCCCGCCGCCCCTGCCGCCCCGACGGCCCCTGCCACTGCTGCCGCCGATGGTCCTGCTCATCTTCGATGAGTCAGAGTTAAATAAAAATTAATGCTGCTACTGGATGCCAGTTTTTGTTTGATTTTACGGCCAAATGTGACAATAATAGTCAAGAGCTGGCACTAAAAAAGGTGCTGGGGTTTTTAAAGAGTCCATTAAAAAAGACGCGCTGGTTTTTAAAACACCATATTGTGTGACTCGGTCCCTGAGCCGCTGACGACCTCACCGGGGGGGGGTCGCCACGGCGGCCGAGGAACACGGGCCGGGGCGTCAGGCTTGGAAGGGCTGCCCGCGCATCGTCCCACGGCACCTCCACTGGGGGGGACTGACAGCTGGAAGGCGGGGGTTCGGAGGGCATGCGGCGCCCCCCGGGGGTCTGCGAGGCCGGGCAGGACGCCAGCCCCCGCCCTGCGCACAGCGGAGCCCAGCCCCCGCGGGAGCGAAGCCCCCCTCCCCAGCCAGCGTCCCAGCGAGACGGGGCTGCCAGCAGCCAGGGGAGCAGCCGGGGCAGGCACACGACATCTGGGTCACACCCCGAGAGGAGAGAACTTCCTGCTCACGCCTCCTCGTGGATCAACTATGGTAAAAAATATATATATATAATATATAATAATAATAATAAAATAATTACTTAATAAAACAAAATATGTAAAGTTATATATAATATGTAATATACATATATATTATATATAGGAGCTATATGTATATATTCCTTCCTTATCATTATTGCTAACTGAAGAGGAAAACCAGGCCGTGTCCTGAAGCCCCAACCCTGCGCGCCCCACCAAAGCGAGGTCAGCCGTCACGCCGACAGCACACCAGAGCAGCGGTGGACCCTGGGTGCTGCCGGACCCGACGGGGGACACGGGGAGGGACAACGCCGGGGAGGTGAGCGGGGCCTCACTGGGCCTGCACCCGTCCCCCTCCCCACTTGCCCCGTCGGTGGTCACGGAGCCGGGCCCTGGGCCCGCGCTGGAAGGACGGCTGGAGCCAGTTTTCAGGAGAGAGACCAGACAGGGAGCGCAGAACAGAGGGATGTGACGAAGGCAGAGGGAAAGGGCACCGCCCAGGCCCCGGCCGGGGGCTCGGCTGGGCAGAGCGCTGTCCCCACACTCCAAGGTTGCGGTCGGATCCCTGGTCGGGGCGCGTGCAGCACTGACCAGCGAGCCATCGGCGAGTGGGACCACAGGTGGCGTCGCCCTCTCCCACCCCCTCCCCGCCGCTCCCTCTCTCAGACCAGTAAGTAAAAAATCCTTTTCAGAGGGGAAAGCGACTAGAGGGGAGAGCTCGTGTGAGTGTTGGCACCTGTCACACAGGCAGCCCCTGGAGCGGGCCTGCCCTCTCCACAGAGCAGACGAGGAAACTGAGGCGCAGGCCATGCCGGGACCGACGGGGGTCAGGTCCGCATGGACACAACGCCCTTCCGCAGAGCCTGGGAGCCCCGGGGTGGCGACCCGACCGCAGACCCCGGGAGAGGGAGTGAGTGAGGGAAGACGACGGGAACGCCTCCGGCGGGTCTCCCCAGTTCGCTGGGAAAGAACGAACGCAGGGGGAGCAGGCGGAAGCTCCCCGACACCTGCGTCTGCCATGGGCCCGGGCAGTCTCCCCATCAGGCTCATCAGAAGCAGAAGCCGCCGCGGAGCTCAGGCCCCCTGAAGTAGCTCCCGGAGCAGCCGTGGGTGGACGCGATGGCCGGCGGGCGGGTGGCGTGCAGGGCCCGGGTGCCGCCCGTCTCCGAGGCAGGTGAAGATACACGGGTTACTCGGAAGGACAGCCGGGACCCTCCAGGGAGAACGCCCATACACGGCACCGAGCCCATGCGCGCCGCCGCTGAGCCTGGGTGTGGGCCCTCACCGTGCAGCACTTCCCGCAGGCCAGGCTCTCGCAGTCTCGCTCCATCCCCACAGCCACTCGCGCCATAAACGCCATCCCTGCTGGCGTCCGGATCCTCCCTATCCGGGGGAACCGGGGCCCAGGGCAGAGGGGCGAGGGTGCGCTCCAGAGGCGGACGCGGCCCTGTGTCCTGCGGCACGAAGCCCCTCAGGTCACGGCGGGACTGAGCCCAGCTGTCTGGCTCTGTGACCCGACGGGCCGCAGGGAGGAGGGGGACACAGCAGGTGCCTGGGCCACCCCCACCGGACGCTGCGGCCTGGCCAGAAGACCAAGTTCCGCTTGCAGCTCGCACACTGTGACCAGGGTGCGTGTCCCGACCACCGTGACCCTCCAGCTTGTCACCTGAGAAGTGAGCACATTCCCCACTAAGAGGAGGTGACCTGTGGATTCATTAGGACAGTGTATTCTTAATGAGCAAGCCTTTCAGAAATTCTAGTTCTTTCATTGCTGTTGCTGTCACAGCTACACCTTCCCACAGGCACCTCGGAAACAGTGTCCCCGCCCCAGACACCTGCTCCTTCTGGCCCCCCTCCGCCAGCCTCTGCTCCCTGCCACTACCCCTGCACGCCGGTGAGTCCTTCTCCCCTCTGCCCCGCAGGTCTCAGCGGCTGCAGGGCACACAGACCTGCCCGCCCCGTGCCACGCCCCGGGTCAGGCCCCGCCCCCTCCCACATGAGCGGCCAGGACGATCCAGTCACTCCCGGCTGGCTCAGCCCAGCCTCCGCCCTGCCGGCCTCTCCCCCTGGTGCCCGGGAGCCCATCGCACTGAACACACGCCGCCCGGTTTCCAGGGCCTCGAGAGCAGAGCCGGCGGGGTGACAGTGCGTGAGGAAAGTGGGCGCGGGCCACGCGGCCTCCTGCGGGCACTCCTAGAGCTCTCCGGGCCAGAGGGCCCGAGGAGGCCCAGCAGAGGCAGGCGGCAGCAGCACCCCTGCACCTGAGGGCGAGGAGGCAGCCAGGTGCAGAGAGGAGAGGCCGGTGATGGGGCCAGTGTTCAGGCTGGCGCGGTGGCCCCAGGCCAAACCGAAGTCGCCGGCAGGAAGACGAAATTCCTGCGGGGTGACTTCTCAAAGGGATTTGCAATCAGACACTGCCTGATTATCATCTGTGTGCAAACCGACACGTACATAACCTTCAACAAACAGCGTTTTCAAGAAAAATACAGGATCTATTTATAGAACACAGCCCAAGAATGAAAGGAGATTCCTCTAGAAAATAAAAATTAGAACGCATTTCCAGGAGGCCAAGATTCCTTCCACGAGGCCTGAGCACCAGGGGGAAGTAACACGTCCCAGCGAGAATCCGGAACGCGGTCCGTCTTTCCCGGCCCGGCACCGTCTGAGCCCCTCCCCCCCAGCGCCCGCACGGGGGCTGGACAGGGGAAGGGGCCCTCTGGGCTGACCACCCGGGGAGCCTGCCGGCACGCAGCTCCTGTGGAGCCCCCGAGTGCGAGCACAGCGATGGCTGGTTTCCCAGGTGGGGCGCCCGAGGCTCCGAGGGAACTCCTGGTCTTGTAAGGGTGGCCCAGACCCCATCAGGAGGGGCCCACGGGATGCTGGGTGAGGAGGGAGGGCACTGACCACGTGCCTGGCCCACCGCAGCCCAGTGCGCTGGGAGCTTCGGGTCAGCAGGCTGTGAGTGCGGCGGGGGGGGCGGCAGCGGAGGGGGCAGTGGAGGGGGCTGGAAGGAGGACAGGGGTGGGGCGGGAAGGCTGGAGCAGAGGGCAGCAGCCTTGGATTCTGGAGTGAGAGTTGGGGAGGGTGGCGCTGGCCAAGGTGCTGAACCACTGGAGCTGGGCGGGGCCTGGGTGAGGAGGGCGTGGTGGCCTGGGTGAGGAGGGCGGGGCCTGGGTGAGGAGGGCGTGGTGGCGCCCGGAAGACCCTGGAGACCTGAGGTCTGTCCAGAGGACGGCGGTGCTGTCCTCCAGACTGCAGCGAGGCGCCCGCCTCCGCTCTCGGCCTGGCACCGCGAGGTGGCTCAGGGCGGGTTTCTCTGAGTCCTCTCTGAGCGGTGCTGATCCACCCACACCTCTGTGGTCCGGGCCCTGCCAGGGCGTCCCAGGGCCGCCTCCACCGGCATCGCGGAGACGTCACGCGAGCACGCCGTGCCTGCTCGCCCAGGACGCAAACACCAGCACTCCGCTCACCGCGTCCCCCGCCTCACGCCCCCTCCCCCGCCTCAGCTCCCCTCCTGACCACCTCCCGCGCACCACCGCTGGGGAAGCACAGACCCAGCATCAGCACTGCGGGCAGACTGCTCCCCGGCGGACAGAGAGCTCGCTGACGGCCAGGCACGCACCCTGTCTGCCTGCACCTTCCTGGCACCCGGCACGCTGTCCGGCACGGGGCAGGTGCTGCAGGAAACACTGGCCGAACTGAGCGGCCCCCGGAAGCTGTGGGCAGCGCTGCAGCACCACCCTCCCGGGGGGAGCCGGCTGGCTCCGAGGCGGTGGACCGCCCCATCCTGTTCATAAAACGCCTCAATCATGCTGAAGCAGACGCCATTAGTAAAAAAGTGCTATTCCGTCTAATTACACATTCCATCGATTCTGAACTAAACTCCGCATTCCCTAAATTAAACGAGAAAAGCAAACAAGGGTGGGAAGCGCTCGGACTCCCCTTGCAAACCACGGACAGGCGTGTGCCAGGCTTGGGGAGGGGCGCCCCCAGCCCAGAGCCCAGGCGGCTGGTGCAGGCACGCTCGGGGCCACGGAGACGTGGAGACCTGGGCACCCTTCCAACCCGTGCCATCCGGGTCAACTGGCGGCTGCCTGGGGCCTTTTCTTGTCCTTTCTGGAGACGAGGACCACCCCGGAGTGCGGTCATGCGGCTGGGGATGCCCCGGCCACAGGCTGAGCCCCGGGTGCACGTGCCGACAGTGGCGGTGGCGGTGGGCCTTGCTTCCCCCGCCCACCACGCACACCCTGCGCTGGGCCCGGCCGCGGGGAGCAGAGGGAACCCGGAGCACACGGGACACACCAACGCCCCGGGCAGGTCCCCGGAGCCCCTCCCGCTGCCTGGGCCCCTCCACCTGCAGGCCCCACCTGCGGGGCTCACCCGCAGGCCCTGCGCCCCAGATCAGCCCGCACAGCACGGACGCGGAGAGCTGGCCTGAGGCTTGAACCCCAGGCACCCGCCCCTCAGCCTGGCCCAAGTGACACGGGGTGGGGCCGACCCAGGGTGCACAGGGGCCAGTGTGTACCGCTCACAGGCGCCGACTGTGTGCCCCTCCTCCCCACACCGTACGCCATGACGCCGCGCCGGGAGCTGAAGCCGGCTGCCGCGGAAGCACCGCCCCACGGAACCTGCCAGAGGCTACCGGCCAGGGCTGGCACAGCTTAGTAGGTCACAACTGGGCAGACCAGAACCGGGGGGCAGGGGCGTGGGAACCTGAGCTGGAGGGGCCAAGGCCTCGACCTCCACCGAGGAGGGAGGCGGAGTTCACGGTCAGACTGCCTGCCGGATCAAACCCTCAGAGTCCTGCCGAGGCGTGCAGAAAGTCACGCTCAGCGTCGGAGTCCACAGAAAGCAACACTCCCAACGCCCAGACACAGCGTCTGACACCTGCCGTGCGGAAGGCGGAACAAAGGACACCGACCCGGCCTTTGCCTCGCAGAAAGCGGCGGCTCCGGCCCGGAGGCGTCCCGAGGCCGCGGCTGCCGGGCGAAGGCTTCAGGGCGGCCGCCGGAGCCAGGCTCCCTGCGAGCTAAAAAAAAAAATAGAAGTGGGAAGAACAAAACAAAAATAGGAATATACAACCAAAAATATTTTAAAAGGCAAAAGGACATTTTATAACTTAAAAATATAATAACGTTTGAAGAAGAAGCGCCCCCCCCCCCCCATGAGGCCCCGGCAGCGCGGTGGGACGGAGGCGCCGAGTGAACCTGGACGGAGGAGGCGAGGATGGGGGGGGGGGGGGGGCGTGCCCTGAGCGCCCGGCCGCGTCCACACGGAAAACCTGGGACCCGCGGAAGCGAGCCGCAGGCGGTCTTCCCCACACGGAGCTCAGACAGAGGACGCGGCCCCGGACCCCACGGGGAATGCGCAGAACTCAGTGGGGGCATCGCGGCCCTGCCCCTCCCCGGGAGAGGGCCCACGGCGGGGCCACGGAGGCAGGAGGAGACGGTCAGCCTCAGCGGTCACCGAGGAAACCCGGGTCCAAGTCCCCACAGAAACGCACCCGGCAGGACGCCTGCCGAGACGGCGTCTGACTGCGCGAGTGCCGGCGACAGCTCAGAGGAGGCTGTCACCGAGCTGGCAGGACCTGAGGGGGTGCGGCCGCCGGAGGAGGGCTGGCGGCCTCCGGGACAGACGCGCACGGACCCCACAGTCCCACCACCGGGCACTGCCCCCGAGAAAGGAAAACACGTGTCCCCACGCACGGGCGCAGAAAGGGTGCTCCGGTCGGTCTCACGGTGAGCCTCCAGTGCCGCCCCCACCGCCCACCGCCCTCCAGGCGCGGCGCGTCCTCGCTGGGTCCAGGCGCCCGCCGCTGGGCGGGGTGGGTGCAGCTGTCCTCCGGGTCCTCCTCTGTGTGTCTGTGGGCACCAGCGCCGCTGCAGTCCCGCCCCTGTGCGGCGCCCAGTCGACTCGCAGGGCCTCTGTGGCCGAGCCCACACCCCGTGGGCACGCTGCTGCCGTCCAGGACGTCGGAGGCTCCCTGCAGGGCGGACCCCGGGCCATCTTCCCCCGGCCTCTCCCACAGCCGCTGAGGCGACGCCTCGGAAGGGCAGGCACCGCGCCCGCGGGAGACGGACACGGCTGGGGGTGCGACGGGGAACAGCGAGGAGCACTGAGGTGGCAGCCAAGTTCCTCTGTGTAAGTCTGTGACCAGCAGGTGCTCGGTGACACCGAGAATTCTCATTAGCTCTAGTGGTCAGAATTTAAAGCGGCTGTCTTAAAAACATGATGACCGATGGACACCACTGTGAAGGCACGGCGTGCTTTTCGGTGGCCGTCCCTGGCAAAGGGCGCAGGCAGGGCTGTGCCCACCACACTGCGCAACGACGTCTCCGGAGCGGCGCGGGGCGCAGGACGGGGCGGTCGGTCAACGAGCGGCTGCGCCCAAACCTCAGAGCCACCACGCCACCACGGAACCCGAGGGGTTGTGGTTCCGCAGCCGCCGTCTGGTGACTTCACAGCACGGCCGCTCCCAGGCACAGTGCCAGCCTCGCTGTGCACAGCGGATAAAGAAACCAGTGCAACTCAGACGGAGCCGCTCAGGGGCCAGTCCCACACCACCACAGCCCAGGGTCTGGGGCCACAGCCGTCCCCCATCTGGGTCACAGCTGCAGAGCCCTCAGCACGTAAGGAGCCTGTCAGAGTCCCCGCGGAGCCGTCCGTCAGGCGGCGACAGCCCCCCTCCCTCGAGGGCCTCCTGCTGGTTTAGAAGCTCCTTGTGGGAGGAAGCCGGGAGGAAGCCACACAGCGCTGACCCGCGCCCCCAGGAGCTGCTGCGGCTCAGGGACGCCCGCACGCCCCGCACGTTCCCTGCCCCAGCACAAGTCCCAGGGCAGACGGCGGGTCGGCCACCAGAGGCCGCTGCTACGAGGCTCCCAAACCCTGCCCCACCCTGGAGGGCCCGACTGGGGCCAGCGCGCCGGCTCAGGTACCAGAGAGAGAGAGAGAGGCGTCCGGTGAGACGCCCCCATCACAGAGAGCAGCGGACACGCGGTGCCTGCTGACAGCAAGCAGGGCACACGGGGACGTGGGGACACTTACCGCTGGCACTCGCCCGCGTGCAGGGTCAGCTCCTCGCCGCCCCGGGCGCTGACTGTCAGCTCGCGCTCCGTGGAGTTGAAGGCGTCCAGGAGCAGGTGGCACTGGCGGGTGCTGTGTGGGAGAGGCAAAGGCCAGGTCAGGGTCTTCTGACAGCCCCAGAGGGCAGACAGACTCTGCATTTTTCTCTTCCCCGGAGACTGCCCACGACCTGAGGGTGTCGGGAGCGCGGTTTATCACGCGTGTCAAGTGCTCCTGGCCCAACAGAGGAGCGAGACCCGCCCCGGACAAAGCTGAGCGCACTGACGGGTGGGCGTGCGGAGGCCCCCGGTCCCGGGCCGCGTGCTCACAGACCCTCGGTGCCCCGTGCAAACCCGGCGACCAGGGGAAGGCGCCTCAAGCCCTCCACACCTCCTCGCAGGTGTGAGGACAGAACACCTGGCACGTAAGCGCGGCAGCCGGCAGGAAGGCCCTGGGCTGTGGTGCCACTTGACAAGCGCCACGTCCCTGTCACCACCCGTCAGCCAACGTTCGCCGGATTTCACAGGCCCTGGGCCAGGTGCGGGCCCGAGTCCGGGGACAAGCGGGCCACAGCTGCTGGTGAGCGTGTCTGCGTGGGCTCTCGCACTCCCCCCCCCCCTCCTCCTCCTCCTCCTCCTCCGGGCTGCAGGAGACACGGAGGAGGGCCCCTCGCCCCCGCCTGAGCCCCCTCCTCCATCTCCTCGACTGCAGGGGGCAAAGCCTGGCCCCGGGCAGGGGCGGAGCAGCGGCGTCGGAGCTCGTGCGCACACGCTGCCGCGTGCTGTCCGACACTGGTCTTCGGGGGGCGGGTTCGCACCGGCTGCTTCTGGGTTCCTTGCGGGGAGGGGGGGGGGCCTCTCCCCCAGAGGCTCAGCACTAGGAAATGTTCGTTAGCTGGGAGCTGCCTGTGAGAGGCCTCTTCCCTCAGCTCACGGAAAAACGAGCTTTCAAGGACGATCTATTCTGCCTCTGTCATAACTTCATGAAATCTTTAATCACAGCCCAATCTTCCATCCGAAGAGGGAGGTGGAGGGACACTCCCCAGAGGAGGAGAAGGGACGTGGCCCTCCGGAGCAGGAGGGGGAGTGTCGGCTGCCGGTGTTCTCGCGGCCAGCCGCCAGGACGGACCTCGGCCCCCAGCCGGCCCCCGGCCGGCCCCCTGCGCCCCGTCCTCCTGCCGCACGCGTGTGGGGCGTCGGCCCCGGGGCTTCCGCACGGGAGGTGCTGGAGGGTCTTCGCCTCCTGTCAGTCGTAAGAGGGTCTCCTTCCCCGCATGGCAGTGGCACCCACCCGCATCCTCACTCTGCACCATCCCACACCGCGCGGACGACGCTCTTTCGAGTTGCTCTCCGTTGAGCACGGAGTGGACACTAACCCCCGCTCACGCTGGGCTCTTCCGAAGCATGGGGAAGCCCAGCAAAGCTTCCTGGGAGATCTGGAACACGGCAAGCCCTTGAAGGGCAGAGCCACCTGCCGGGGGGGTTGGGGGGTGGGGGGCGGAGTGGCCAGGGCCCAGAGGCAGGGGAGAACCTGGAGAAGAGCAGGGGGCTGCCGGGAAGGAGGCGCCCCCCAGGCAGAGAGCGCGGTGCACGCACGGCTTCCTCGGTGCACGCACGGCTTCCTCGAGGTGGTGGGTAGCACTACACGCTCCACCGGGAATCGGGAGGTGTATCCGTGAGCCCGCCCGGCACACGGACACCTGCGAGGTGCCCGCTGTGGGCACCGGGGGGGGGAGAGGGAGCCCACCGCTGTGTGTCACCGGCGTGCTCCTGAGCTGGTGCCCCGTGGGCCGCTGGGACTCCATCCCTGGTGAAGACCGGAACACGCAGCCCATGGCATTACTGGGGGCTCCGGTGGGGAAGGTGAGAGGGCCGGGCAGAACCCCCAGGGGGCTGTTGGGACGTGCACGTGAGGACAGGAAAGGGCAGAGCGTGTCACCATGCCGGCAATGTGGTCCCTCTAACGGCCCCACGCTGACGCTGCCGCAGTGCGTCCAGGACACCCCCGCGACAAGGACGGGGTCTACCCAAAAACCTCTCCCTCCCCCCGCCAGCCTGCGGTCAGGCCGTGTCTGCGGGCCTCCTGGGGCCGCCCAGCAGGCAACACAGGCAGCCACGGCCGCGTGCTCCTGTGGCCAGATCGGCGCGGTCTTCTAGAACTCTCTAAGCCTGTCTAGTTTCTCGTTCCGTCTGCTGCAGAAAGACCTAGTGGCCAGTCTCAGGATGCAGAGCTTTCTGCAGGTCTAAGGAGGCCAGGGCGCTTGACCCTGTCCAAGGCGGAGACAAACTAGAACAAGAACCCAAACGGGCTTCTGGTGCCACCAGGGCCACGCTGAGTCGCGGGGCCTCCAGCGTCCCTGAAGACACAGGCGCCTACTCCACTGGCGAAGGCTGTCCATGTTGAAATGACGTTTTAAAAAACAGCCTGTCGACTTCCACCCACCCCAGACTCGGATGGGGACAAGTGCTCCGTCTGACCTTCGGCTTTCTCGTTCCAACACTGAGAGGCGGGTGTGGAAATGTCTAACCGTGACCTCTCCCTTCTCTCCGTCGGCCCCTCGGAGGTCAGTCTCACTCGGAAGCTACGCTGTGGCGTGCGTCTGTGTTTAACGCTGTGAGGTGCCCCCGGCGGCTTGTCCCTTCTGTCACTGCAAACCACCCTCCCCACCCCTCCCCTCCGAAAGTCAGCCCGTGCGGCACCGACGTGCCTGTGCCGGCTTCCTGGTGGCCCGTGTTTGCACGGCGCACCTCTTCCCCATCGTCTGGCCTTTGATCTGTGCACATCTCAACATCTGGATGCCACTTTCTTGCACACTCCTCTTTGAGGCGCGCCTGGTGGGCCACTGACACGCAGAGGGCTTCCTGGCGTGGCAGGGTAGCATGGCGGGTTACGGGTTTTTTTTTTAAAGATTTTTATTTATTACTTATTTTTAGACAGAGGGGAAGGAGGGAGAAAGAGAGGGAGACAAATATCAATGTTTGGCTGCCTCTCGTGCGCCCCCTACTGGGGACCTGACCCAAAACACAGGCACATGCCCTCACTGGGAATCGAACTGCGGACCCTTAGGTTCACAGGCTGGTGCTCAATCCACTGAGCCGCAGCAGCCAGCAAGTAGGGCTGCTACGTGCGCTCTACTTGACCACGTGTCCTGGGTTCTTCCAGCCTCATCTCCTGCCAACAAGTCCCCTCTTCTGAACTGAGTATTTGCTGGTGTTCCGTTTTATTTCTTCCGGCTCATTTCCCACACCTGAAGTCTTGCTCAAGGGTTTACAATGCGCACCTTTAACTTATCACATTCTGACCACAAATAACGTAACATTTTGCATTGAAACTTCCATTTCCCCCTCCTTTTCTCGTTTCTTCGTGTTACATTTGTGTTACATATTTTACTTCTGCACCTGACATGCACTACAAAACTAAATGTGTCATTTTTTCTTCAAACAGTCGACAGTCTGTTACAGAGACGCAGCACAGGGGACGGGGTCTCCGGTGTGCGTTCCCCAACGGGTGCTTCCTGGCCTCGCCACTCCTCGTGTGGGCCCATGTTTCCCCGTGGCAGTGGCTCTGCCGGGGCGCTTGGCCCGGGTCGAGGGAGCAGGAGGACCACCCCCCGGCCGGCTCAGAGCCCCACACGAGCCCCGCACAGCCCTGAAGCTCTGGGGGTGCTGCTGTAACAGGGTGCAGCCAAGAGGGGAGCCTCAAATAGGGATCTGTAATAAGATCCAGAAGAGCCTGGAGATCATTGGCTCCACGCCACAGGGCCACACCTGCCCAGAATCTGGCAGCTGTAGCCAATTGTGAGAGGAGCCGGAAATGGGGCTGCAGAGGAAGATTGGCGCTGGGATTTAAACCCGAGACGCGGCAGCCATTGCGGGGAGAACCATGTGCAGCCCTGCAAGAGAGAACCCCACAGCTTTAGCAGAGTGAAGACTCCCACAACCCTGAGAGGGAGAACCACGTGGCTCTGGCAGAGTGGGGACTCCTGCAGCCCTGAGAGGGAGAACCACGCGGCTCTGGCAGAGTGGGGACTCCTGTGGTCCGGGGAGAGAGGACCATGTGCCTTTGCCAGAGTAGGGACCCCCGCAGCTTTAGGAGATATGGTACTCTGGACTGGGCAAAGGGGGAAGGAAGGAAGGACTGTGTCTGTTTGTGGGTGCTTTAAGGGACTTTAGGATTTTTGGTGAAGACATTAGGTCCCTACTTTAAGTTTGTACAGCATTAAATAAATGTTTCCTTTCCTTTTCACAAATCTCTGGCATTGAGAGACGTCTTTCCTCTGGCAGCGGACATGACGGACCTGGGGGCTTCTTTCAGTAATAGTATATCGTCCCAGGCCCCCCTTGTTTGTTCTGTAACAGTTTTGGGCGACCCAGATGGGACGATAATTGTCCGTGGCAGACCGACCCCCTCAGGTGCGAGAGAGTGAGACTTAATTTCTCCGCACTCCTCCTGAGCGCATTGGCCGCCTATCACGCCTGGAAAGGTGAAAAGGGAACGAAACGGAGGAGAGCAGAGACGTGAAAGTGTTTTGGTTGAAAACTTGTTTTCTCAGTGCTTTTTTTTTTTTTTTTAATAATGGAGCGGGAATTTTGGATAATGGATCTGGAAATACCTGGTCTTTACGCCCTCTGTAACCTTTGCTTGCTTTGTTTGAACTTTTGCTTGCTTTGTGGGAACTGTAAGAGTAGTCCTGAGCCAGTCCCTAAGTGGAGTCCATTGGGTAGAATCCTAAGGGATTGGGAGAACTACTGTGCTAAGTCGACATACAAGATTCCCTTGACTAAGCAGTTAACGGTTTATGATTGTAACCCGGTGTGGCCTACTTATGTTTTGGGTGATGAGCTGAGATGGCCAGTGAATGGTTCTTTGAGTTACTGCATCACTGCTAGATTGAAACAGTATTGCAGGCGGTATGAACTATCGGAAGAGTTATATTATCTCAAAGCATTTATACTATTGCACAAGAGCTTTGTGCCAGAGACAGAGAAGCGTGTGATGGTCCAGAAGGGAAAAGTGGTCTCAGAACCCCTCCCTGATAGTGGAACACAGGAAGGGAGAGAGAAGGAGGAGATAAGTCTCATTAATGCTCTGAACCCAGGGAATGGGGGCTCGCAGGCAGGGGGAACTCCAGTGGTGCCATGACCTCCTCAAGAGGTGGGGGCCACCACTCCCCAGCCCTTGCAGGTGGGAGAAGTCTCCACCACAGATCTGCGAGTTGGCTCCTTTAGCCATCCCCGCAAGCATATGGAGGGGACCCATTGGCCCTCGAAACCAGAACCGGCTGGCCGGCGCCGTCTTTACAGGCGGGCGCATCCTGCGTTCTGCCGCCCCCTTCACAGGTGGGAGGGGCCTGTGCACCGCCTGCCTGTGGGGCACCCCAGCCCCAATGGGTGGGGGGTCGGCTCTGGAGTCCCAGTGCCCCAGCAGGTGGGAGGTGCCTGTGCTTTGCCTCCGTCCAGCCCCCTGTGGGTGGGGGGCGTCTCCGCGGGGCACCACCCTTTGCAGGTGGGAGGGGCCTGGCCCCCTCTGCAGGGCGAGGCCTTGGGGCACCACCCTCCGCAGGTAGGAGGGGCCTCCGAGAGGGCACCACCTTCACAGCTGGTGGAGGTTTCCACACCTCCAGCCTCACACAGCATGAGAACTACCTGCAGGGGCAGGTACTGCTGGGGTACCTCCCCCTGCACAGGCCGTGGGAGTGACCTCAGTACTGTCTCCTCCCTCCCATAAAGCCAGCTGCTCCGCCTCCACCTGCTGAGCAATGTGTCTCACCCTCCAGAACTCGCCAGGGCACCTCCTGTACCTGGGGAGCCTCCAGAGGTGTAGCCAGCCAGTACCCTTTGAGGCCATACCCGACAGGCGGAATAAATGGAGAAGGCCAGCCCACTGGTTACTATTGGGCTCATACTCCGTTCTCCACTTCTGACTTGCTGAACTGGAGGGATGCCAATCCCTCATATAGGAGTGATGCTCAGAAGGTGGCAGATCTTACTGCCTCTATTTTTGCCACTCACCACCCAAACTGGGCAGACATACAGGCCCTCCTGGACATTTTGCTCACAGCAGATGAAAGACGTTTGGTTCTAAGTAGGGCTGATCAGGAGTCCCAGCGTCTCCGTGATGAGGACACCGAGGGGATTCTTAACCCAGTGGAGGCAATGCCTCGGGTAGACCCTAAGTGGGACCCGAATAGCAGAGATGGCTTAACCTCTTTAAGACACTATAGAAAGTGCATATTGGAAGGACTTGGGAAAGGAGTGCCCAAGCAGAGGAGTCTGAATATGATACAGACTCTCCAGCAGAAGCCAGATGAGGATCCTTCTGAATTTCTAGAGAGGATCTATCAGGCATATAGGAAATACACTGATGTTGATCCAGAGGCACCAGAGAACGTGAGAATGGTAAACATGACTTTTATTGGGCAGAGCGCTCCAGATATCAGGAACAAACTTCAGCGTGTAGATGGAGTAGTGGGAATAAGCTCCTCCCAGCTAGTGGACATAGCCTTTAAAGTTTGCAATGCCCGGGAAGCAGGGAAGGCAAAACAGGCCACAGTGTTTTTGGAGTTAGCCCAGGGAAACCAAAAGAAGTGGGGCCCTAGGGCCGAAAAAGGAAACTCAGTGGGTGCCCGCCACCCTGCCAGAGGCAAAAGGGGCCCTACGGAGAAGAAAGGCGCACTAGGCCGTAATCAATGTGCCTATTGCAAGGAGGAGGGGCACTGGAGGAACGAGTGCCCCCATCGCGAAAGGGGAAAGGAACCAGGGCTAAAAGAAGGATGGTTAAATCTGGATGCAAAAATTGTGTGTAAAGGTGGTGAAAGTTTTAAACCTAGAGTAGAGGAAACCTGAACTCCTTGTTTTCTGGTTTCATGGAAAAAGAGCAAATTTCTCATATTGGTTTTGTTTCTGATCAGAAACCTGTACCTGAAGACCTAGGAAAGGTCACCTGTAACCGGTTGGGGAGGATGCCTTTGCCACTTGGGACCCAGGAAGGGTCATTTGGGGCTGACGAGTGCTTCAGCCAGAGGCAAAGGGGGCATGTCTCTGCCAAGAGACCGGACCTGAAGGAGCATGTCTCTGTGAGGCACCAGTGGACGCATTGGTGCAAGAGAATGCTTCTACCTGTGTATTGTTCTGGAACTCTGTGTTTTGGATTTCGCTCTGTATCTGCTCTGAAAAGGACATTGAGGATTCCAGGGAAGGTTGAAACTTCACACTCTGTAGGAAAGTTTTGAGAAGCCTGGTGGATATCACAAGGAAAAGGATTTTCCTTCACGCTTTGTATTTTTCTCCCTACCTGATCCCTCCAGAATTTGGCATTCTGAAGGAGTAAGCGATAATATAAGGTTTCTTTGCATAAAACCAATAAGACCAGTCGTTAATAGTGGTTTTGTTAACCAAGACTTTGACTGGAATGTCACGCCTGAAGGAGGCATGTGTGGGTTCTGGTCGTCACCAGAAAGCCCTGAGGAACTAGGACTGACTTGCGAAGCTATCGTAAGCCCACGAGAAAAGCCTGGTACTTTGGTTGGTTGTGTGGTTCATGGCAGTCTTTTCCAGGGAAGGAACGAAGGTTGCTTTCCTGAAAGATGGCCAAAGGGAACCTGTAAGCACAATGGAAGCCTCAAGGATCTGAGTGAAACAACTGGTACAGGCGAAGCCAGATGGCAGGTGTGTGGCTCTGCTTCTGTGCCCCAAGGGGAGGCAGACTGAGAAGTCAATCTAAGGGCTGCCTGTGTGAGTTCCAGCAAAGTAGACTCAAGGATCACAAGTGATCCAGGCTGCTCTTGGTGTGTTTATGCAAATGAACAGTCAAAATTAAAAGCAGGACTCAAAGTAGTCCCTGTAATAACAGTGAGGGTGATCTTAAGGAGAAAAATTATGATTTGAGGAAAATACAATACTCAGTATTGAACATCAGAAATGGCGCAACTGTCTTGAAAATTTGGTTTTCAAGCCCTGGCTGGCGTAGCTCAGTGGATTGAGCTCGGGCTGCAAACCAAAGTGTCGCAGGTTCGATTCCCAGTCAGGGTACATGCCTGGGTTGTGGGCCACGGCCCCTAGCAACCGCACATTGATGTTTCTCTCTCTCTTTCTCCCCCCCTTCCCTCTCTAAAAATAAATAAATAAAATCTTTTAAAAAAATTTTGGTTTTCAATTTACAGGCACAAAGGATCTGTCAAATTGCCACTGGTAAATATCATTGTAGCAAGGGCCTTGTAACAAGATGTCTTCCCCAAAGACAGTCTCACAGGCACAGAGACTGGCTTGGGAATTTTTGTGTAAATTAACCTGTGTGTTCTTCTGTTTTTGTAGGGCATATACCTAGAACCTCATTACCTGAGTGACTGACGGTAATACAGGCCTCACTTAAGGAGCCCATTTTCATCATCGCCCGCTGAGACTCAATGGTTTGGCTGAACTAAGTGGTTGGGTTGGTGAATGGTTTGGGCGGTCTGTGGGCTTCACTTTAGAACTGATTTCCCATTTCTGTCTTGATGGCTTGGACAGAAAAGGGCCCAGACATCTGAAAGGAGGGAAATCCTAACATATTCCCCTCGGCCCGAGTGAAGTAGAGTGGGCCACAAGAGTTTCGGATAGGTGTAGCGTGCCTTGTACACCTTCCTCCTAATAAGCCATTCCTTACCTAAGCCCTTGCCTTTGTCTTTTAGTGGTTATGATTTAATTGTGCCTTCCAACTTTTTCCAAATCTGTCACCTCCAGAATATGACCAGGATGCCAACGGTCCAGTAATGCCAGTCTTTGGCTTGGTAGCCTGAGACTTCCTGGTGACAGCCAACTGGCCAGGATTCTGTGAGGTCCTTCCCCTTACAGGAAGGACTCCCTCCATGCTGCATCCCCCACCCCCTTTCAGGCACCCCTGACCCATGGGTGGGTAGGACAATGTCCATTTGCAGCCGGAAGCAGTTACAAGATGAGACCTTCGTCCATTGTCCTTTATAAGATTATAAAGTGGGTGCAAATCTGAAAGGAGGGATTGTAACAGGGTGCAGCCAAGAGGGGAGCCTCAAATAGGGATCTGTAATAAGATCCAGAAGAGCCTGGAGATCATTGGCTCCACACCACACGGCCACACCTGCCCAGAATCTGGCAGCTGGAGCCAATTGTGAGAGGAGCCGGAAATGGGGCTGCAGAGGAAGATTGGCGCTGGGATTTAAACCCGAGACGCGGCAGCCATTTGAGGGGGGAGAACCATGCGCAGCCCTGCAAGAGAGAACCCCACAGCTTTAGCAGAGTGAAGGCTCTCACAGCCCTGAGGGAAAGAACCACGCGGCCTTGATGGAGTGGAGACTCCCGCAGCCCTGAGAGGGAGAACCACGCGGCTCTGGCAGAGTGGGGACTCCCGTGGTCCGGGGAGAGAGGACCATGTGCCTTTGCCAGAGTGGGGACCCCCGCAGCTTTAGGAGATACAGTACTCTGGACTGGGCAAAGGGGGAAGGAAGGAAGGACTGTGTCTGTTTGTGGGTGCTTTAAGGGACTTTAGGATTTTTGGTGAAGACATTAGGTCCCTACTTTAAGTTTGTATAGCATTAAATAAATTTTCCTTTCCTTTTCACAAATCTCTGGCATTGAGAGACGTCTTTCCTCTGGCGGCGGACATAACGGACCTGGGGGGCTTCTTTCAGTAATAGTGTATCGTCCCAGGCCCCCCTTGTTTGGTCTGTGACACTGCCAGGAAGGGCCATGGCTGGCGAGGGCCTTATTAGAAGCGCAGGGAGTTACAGGGGAGCCCACAGAAGGACCAGCCCACTCTGCCTTGTCACGTTTAGGAAACTTTTACAAAAATGGCATCACGGATCACCGGTGGTCAACCGACATTTTCCAGAAGGGCAGGTGAAGGAAAGACAGCGGAAGGAAGGGACAGGTCTCGCTGTGTGGGAGGGCGCACTGGGCAGGCTCTCCCGGCGTGGCCTCGGGATGCTGCGGGGCGTGTCCCGCAGCAGCAGCGACGGAGGAACCAGGGCACGCGGGGCTGAGCCACACGGGCCAGGGCCGCGCGGGGCTCTCTCCGGAGCGCCAGGGAGGGCTCTGCGCCAGACGGCACGAGGCAGGCACGCCGGCAGCAGGCTCCAGAGTGCAGTGGCTGCACAGAGCCACCAGCAGACATGTCAGAGGACCTGGGCTGGACGAGACTTCGCAGGGACGGAGAGGGAGGACCAGAGGGCGTCTAACCTCAGCCCCAGAGCAGGGGGAAAGGAGCAGAGAGAGGTCAACAGGTGGGGCGAGGGGGAGCCAAGCAGCCCGCCGGCGAACCAGCGGCTCCTCCGAGTGCGCATCCGCGCCCGCGCAGGTCGGCACTCGTCCCGTCTGGAATCATCATTCGGAGCTGCAGGGGCCGAGGTGCGACAGCCAGAGAGCAAGGGGGGCAGCCACCCAGCTCAGGGACAGCCAGGGCTGCATCCCAGGACCGTCTGAGGGGTGGCAATGGCAGGAGGTAAGGGTGTGAGGAGGCGCGCAGCCCGGCTGGGGACGCGGAGGAGGTGACGCGCAGGGAGGCCTGAGTCACTTCGAGAGCCAAGCACTGGCAGCGGTCCCGGCCGGGCCTCCCCGGGGGCCGTGCTTCCCACGGAGTCTGAACAGAGGCCGGCCCCAGCCAGAAAGATGGTCACTCTGGGCCGCCGGAGGCAGCAGGTGATGGAATGGGATGCTGAAGGGCCCCGCTAAGCCATTAATTCTCGCTCAAACCGCTCTCCGGTTTGGGGGAAGACAAATAGTCTTTCCTATAAACCGAAACTGCACTCATTATTTGGGGCCATGTCACTTTTAAAGGAGTTTTATGTCAATGTTAACATGGCACCGGCACCGCTCTGGGGAACAGAGTGTGGGGGGTGGCGCGGGGTGGGGGGGGGGGGGTGGCGTGTTGTCCTCTCCCGGCGGGAGGCCCCAGGTGGGGGTGTGCGTGTCGGCACTGCTGCCCCAACACCCCCGCCACACACAGCGACCCCGGGCTGCGCTCGGGGGAGGTCGGGACCTGCTTCCCAACGCTGGTGGGCCCCTGGGCCGGGAGGGGAGCCGCAGAGGATCCCATGGGTGGGCCGGCGCCCCATCCATGGGAAACTGTCCTTCCGCCCCCGACAGAAAAACTCCTCCGTACCTCTGGCCGCTTCTGCTCTGAAGCAGACACGCCGCCGACCTCCCTCTCCCCAAGGGAGGGCAGGGTCTGGCGAAGGCAGCGGGGGAGAGGGCCGTGGGCAGGAAGGGCTCCCGGGCAGAGGCCGCCCGGTGCTGCAGGAGCCAGCAGCTCCCTGACGCAGGGTCAGCTGAGACGAGGAACAGCCTGGCCCCGTGCACACCTCTTACCAGGGCGCCAGAGGGCACATAGTAGGACAAGCTGCTGGACTCTTCCAGACGCCCCCAGCACAGGCCGGTGGCGGGGCAGCGACCAGGCTCGGGGCCAGAGCGAGCCGTGTCCTGCATAGTGGCGACCACGGACAGCACAGGGCAGGGCTCACCGGGCCGTGGCAGCCCGCTGGAGGGCGGCACACCCACTCGCCCACCCCCACCCGTGTGTCCACCAAGGACCTGCCCCAGGAAGTAGGAGTGACTTGGCAGGAAGGTGCAGATCCAGCGGCAGGCGGGACCGAGGGGAGCCCCGGGGCCGGACTCCCAGCGCCGCCGGCCTCTGGAAGGCGCAAGGACCACGGGGACGGGCCGCTCACCTGGTCGCCGGCAGAGTGCTGCCCCGGGTGAAGAGCACGGACGGCTCCACCTCCACGTGCAGCCCCAGGGACAGGCTCCTGTAGTAGCCCTCCGCGTGGCCCGGGCCTCCGGAGTACTGGAAACTCAGGACCGCCTCCAGGGTCTGCGAGGAGGGAAAGGAGGGCGTGAGCGCTCCCCGAGCCGGAGCTGGCCGGCGTTCCCGCCACAGGCGGGCTCACAGCGACCCGTGAGGCTGAAGACAACCCCGCTGGCAGAGCTGCCAGTCTCGCCCCCGTGACCCCAGCCCTCCTGCCACCCCCCGCCTGCGTGCCAGCCACTCTCAGCCTTTTGGAACCCAGGCGCCTCTCACTGACTCCCCCGGCCTCGCACTCGTGTGCACACTTCCCGAGAGCCAGGCTCTGCCTCAGCACGAGATGAACGAGGCGTGGCCCCTGGTCTCAGAAAACTCAGAGAGCACTGAGCGAGCGAGTGTCTGGGCGAAGTAGCAAACAAACAAACAAACAAGGGGGCCAGCCCCGCCCCCAGCACGGACGGAGCAGCGGCCCCAAACTGCAGGTGTGCTGGCCAAGGAGGCAGGTACCTGGTGACGGCCCTGCAGAGCTGGGACCTGCTCAGCCACGAAAAATGTCACACTGGCTTTTCTGTCTGTCTTTTCAGAGTAATAATCTCAAAAGTCCCCTCTGGAGAGGGATGTAGTAGAAATCTCTGGGGAACTGAGCAACAAACACGCCGAGGCAGGTAACTTCGAAGTCCCACGTAACAAAGGAGAAATGCTCTCTCTCTGTTTTCTTGGAATTGGCTGTTTCTTCGCTCCGAGAGAATCAAGGGAAAGATATAATTATAGAGAAGCTGTGTGTCTAATTTGTGAAAATCAAGCACAGAAAGGGTTTTTGTGAAATCATTGAGTGTGACTGCCTTTCTTCCTTGATTAAAAAGGCCTTCTCGGCCGCATAAATCAGTGTTTCCATGAAACGCAGACTGGGCTGGTGAGGCAGCGACACGGGATGTCCGAGTGCCTCTCGGTCACCAGACGACGCACCGGGAGCCGCGCCCACTCTGCCGAGGGGCTGTCCCTCCTGGGGCGCCGCAGCCCCGGCTTCGAGGACAGGCTGGCACAGAGGTCACTGACGGGCGAGGAACCGGAGAGAGACATGTTTGTCTTCCAGGCACACGACTGATCGTTCGCCCTAGAATGCGTGGTCTTTCAACGGCCCCCTTTTACTGAGCACCTGCTAAGTGCCCGATGCTCTGCTAAGTGGCCTACACACACAGGGACTCTGACGCCCTTGGGAGCCCCACGAGGAAAGCCCCGTCCCCCAGACGAGGCTCAGAGCGGGCGGGCGGCAGGCCCAGCCCGGACCCAGGAAGCCGCACGCCCGGGGCGGGGACGGCGCTAACGCTGCACGGCTGTGCGGACCGCCCTCCTGCCGTTTGTGCACGCCGCTCAGGACGGCACTCCGCCCTCCGCCCGTCCGTTCCCTCGCCAGCCCCGGACGGGCGTCCGCTGCGTGGCAAGGGACTGTGGCGGGAGACACGGCACCGCCTTGAGGGGCTCCAGTCCCCCTGAGACACGAGCCCAGAGACACCTGAGACACACCGTGGTCGGTCACAGAGGTGTGTCACAGGCCACAGGCACGAGGGGCAGAAGGGACGTCTGCACCCGCTGGGCAGGAGCCGGCTGGGAAGGCAGGGCCGGGCTGTTAGTAAAGTGAAAACGGACACAAGGCAGAGAGATCCAATTAAACTAAAACCTCGCTCTTAAAAGTACCAATAAGAGCCCTGGCTGGTGTAGCGCAGTGGATTGAGCTTGGGCTGTGAACCAAAGCATCGCAGGTTCGATTCCCAGTCAGGGCACATGCCTGGGTTGCAGGCCACGGCCCCCAGCAACCGCACATTGATGTCTCTCTCTCTCTCTCTGTCTCTCTCTCTCCCTCCCTCTAAAATGAATAAATAAAATCTTTTTAAAAAGTACCAATAAAAGGGACAGTCCTCTCGTTTAGGCCCATCAAGGGAAAAAGAGAGAGAAACTAATTGTCAATACCAACAATGAAAGTGAGTGTCTTTCGGCACAGATTCTATACACATAAGGAGGAAAGTAAAGGAGTAATATTGTAAACAATTTAGCGCCAACAGATTCAACAACTTGGGTAGAACGGACACGTTACCCATGGAGCCGAGAAGAACAAGAAACCCTGGAGAGTCCCCGTGGCAACTGAAGACGCGGAACTCATTGCTGAAAATGCCCCCGGAAGCTCGGACGCGCCCTCCCCGCTGAACCGTACCCAACCTTCCCGTCAGGGGGCACGCCAGTTTTACGCAGCACACCCTCGGAAAACGGAGGAGGGGGAGAAGGCCCGAGTTCCTTCTGTGAGACCGGCACTGCCCAAACACCAAACCCGACAGAGAGCGACAGTGGCTCGGGCCCGGGTGCAGCCTGTCGGATGCCCGAGTGCACTCTTTCCAGCAGACCCCGCTCAGCTCTGCACCCCCCGTAGGCGCGGCCGGGGTCCCCACACCCCTGCTCACAGAGCAGCTCCTCCCTGGGCTCTTGTCACTGACCCTGCACCACAGGCGCATGGAGGCCAGGAAAGAGGCTCATTCCCAGGGGAGGAGCCTGAGGCTCCCGGAGTGGAAGTGACTGACCCGGCGCCACAACGCCAGTGACAGCAGGACCGGGGGGGGGGGGGGGGGGGGGGGGGGCGGGCAGGGCTCCCGGTCGCCTGAAGGAAGGTGGCCCTGCAGCTCCGGTCACACACTAGACACGGGGTGGGGGATGGAGTCCCCACCCTCGTCTGTGTTCCCCTCTGTTCCACACTAACCAGAGTCCCCCAGACCACCCCCAGCTCGCACCGTGCAGACATGGAAGCCAAGACTGGGGCAGGCAGACCCCCAAGCCCACACCACGCCAGAAGGGCGGGGCCGTGGCTCACACCCGGGACGCGGGGCTGCTGGCCCCGGCCCGCCCGCCGGCGTGAGGCCCCGTGCGCCTGAGTTAAAGTAAACGTGCCCTTCCGGAGCCAAACAGGAAATCAATGCGCTCCACATCAGTGTCGCCAATTTGCCTGAGAAAGTGGCTCTGCAAAGGTCACTTGTGCCGCCGGCGGGCTCCTGTTCTTTAACGGGGCCCGTGGAAGACACACGGAACGGATGGTCTGCTTCCGGGCAGAGACAGCCCACCGCGAGCCCCGGCGTCTTCTGTCAGGCCTGCCACCGAGCAGGAAGACGAAGGTGGCCATGCCCCCGCACAGCCCCCAGACCATGTCTCCGTGGCCGAGGAGGCGAACGGAGGTCTCCCAATTGCACCTTCTCCCCAGGTGCTCAGCAACCTGGAAGAGGAGAGCACATCCAGGGAGGAGGGTGGGGGCTGTGCGGTGTCGGGGCGGTGGGCGCACCCCCGGGAGTCCACGCCCCCACCGGGAACTGCGGAAGAAGGGGCTCCACCCACCTCTGCGGAGAGCCCACT
Organism: Phyllostomus discolor; assembly: GCF_004126475.2. NCBI lineage: Eukaryota > Metazoa > Chordata > Mammalia > Chiroptera > Phyllostomidae > Phyllostomus > Phyllostomus discolor. The sequence continues at coordinate 137,087,936 of NC_040909.2, forward strand.
GCATGGCGGGCGAGGGCCACCGTCCTCACAGGAAACCCTCCCGAGTCCCCGTCCCGCGTGCGGGGAAACCGCCCGCCGGCCCCTCCTCCGGCCCAGACCAGTCTGAGCGAGGGGCCCAGCTCCCTGCCCTCTGCGCTCCACGGCGGCCCGCCCATCCCCGCTGCCCGCCCCAGGGCCCAAGGGCCAGCTGTGCTGTGAGGTTCTGGACTGGACCCGGACCCAGCAGAAGCGCACCACGCAAGAGCCGGCAGAGCCGGGGTGGGTCTGCAGGGCCTCGCCCCGGATGAGAGCCCAGGACGCGTAGGTAAGGCGACCCAAGCCGACTCTGGGGAAGCGATGGCAAGCTGCAGGCGGTGGGCGTGGAGGTGGCAGGCGGGCGGGCCACCTCCCGGAGCAGCCACACCCACGCGCAGGGGGTGGCCCTGCACGCCAGCTTTTCTGTTCCCGAGCGCACCGCACACCGGGCACTCTGGGCCCGCCCGACAGCCTGCAGGGCACTCTGCCCCGACCTCTGGGATGCTGCCCCCGCTGGGCTTTGCGGTTCCTGGGGCAGCCCGTAAATGAGCTGAGATTGAAATCAGTCACTGAGGAGAGAAAATTCATTTCCGTTCCCCAGCCCCTGCTCCGAGTCTTCAATACTGAGGTGCGGGGTGAGAGCGGCACCGTGGCGTCACTGGGACAACCAGCTCCCAGTGCCCTCCCGCTGGCCAGGCACGGGACTTGGTGTCCACTCCCTGACCTAGAAGGGAGCCTCAGTCCTTCACACGCTCCCGGCGTCAGAACGCAGCCCTCACCACCATAGGCTGGTCCGCCTGGCCGGCTCTGGGGGAGCTTCCCGGACCCTGGTGCGTGCACCTGTTCACGCAGCCTCGTGGGCTCACGGGGCTCCTCCAGGCCGGGCTGGGCCCGAGGTGGGTACCAACATGGAGATGGAAACACGGGGCCTGGAGCCCCAGGTGACCCACGGGGTGGGAGAAGCAGCCTCACAAAGACACACCAGGCAGGGAGGGCCCTCCTGGGGCAGAGCTGTGGGCAGCGGCGGGCCACCACCGAGGCTGGCAGGGGGAGGTCGACAGTGTGGGGAAGACTTTTTCTGGCGAACGGAACGGCGTTCGGACAGGACGACAAGCTCCGCTCAGGACGCCCTGCTCGGGGAGCTGCGTGTCCTTCCACGTGGGCTCCCAGCCAGCCCCGCAGAGTGACAGACGGGAGAGGCCGGCGACAGAGGCCGGGTGACGACGGGCCCGCCCCCATGTGGTGCACCCACAGGCCCGGCCCCGGGGACACGGACGCCGGCCCTCGGTCATCACGGACGAGCTGGCCTGCTCTGAGTCCACAGGCACGGAATCACTCAGTGTCCGGCTCCAGCGGCTCAGCCTGCTGGGTTCTGGTCCGCCCACGGCTCTGAGTGTGCCGCGCGCGGCTCGGCCCTCTGCATTGCCGGGAGCACTCAGCCGTCTGCAACTACTGACCGGCGGTCGCCGGGCACAGGGGTCAGCCCCGTCCTGGGACAGCGACGAGGGTCCCCTTGTGTGCTTTTCCTCCCATTCCAGTCCCCATCCTGCTCACACTTCTCGTGACCTCTCAGAGCCCAGTTCCAACAACTGGCGGGGTCTCTCCAGCGTCAGCGTCCATCGGCTGACTCTTCCTCGTGCCGCAGCCCCTGCTCTCCGCTGCTTCTGCGGGCCGGCAGGGGTGCTGCCTCCGTGTGACCGGCGCAGGACCCGGCGGCGAGCTCGAGGGGACCCCTGGCAGCTTCCAGGGCACGCTCGTTGCGAGCCCCTCCTTCCCTCGGGCGAGTCCAGCCACCAGCCCTCCTGGGCTCTGGCCTATTCCCCCAGCCCTGTGCCGCCGCCACACCCTGCCCGCGCGCCTGCCCCCTGGGGGCTTGTCTCTCCTCTCCAAGCGGTCACGGCGCTGCGCTGGGCTTTCATTTCCCCCCCGTTATCTGACAACTATTATTTAAGTCGTTTCTCCCATTCTCCAGTGGCTCACAGCAGGACCAGCGCGTCACCAATCACTCTGCTGTGGCTGAAGTGGGCCTCTTCCCGGAGAAGCTCTCAGAAACCTCGGTGCCCCCACTACACCCAGAGAGGCAGGCAGGCCCCAGGGCCGCTCTCCTTCCCTGCCCCCCCCCCGACACCCCCCAAGTCACCTGAAATGCCCGGGAGAGCACACAGACATTCCTGCCCCCGGCCTGAGACCCCGGTGCAGCCGGTCTGGCAGGCCCAGGCACATGACACCCCTGAGCGACCCAAACCGGACAGGAAGCCGGGCCCTGGAGCCCTGCAGGGGTTCAGAAGCAGTGAGGCCGCCCTGTGGTGCCCGGGAGCAGACGGGGTAGGCCCCTGGCTCCCGGGACCGGGACAAGCCGCGCAGGGGACGGGCCGACTGGGGGTGCGGGCGTGGACAGGGCCGTTTCCGACGCTGTGAGAGGCCGGGCCCAGGGCAGCAGGCTGCGGAGGGGGCGTCCTCGGCGGCGGGGGCGGTGGTGCCGCGCGTGGGGGGGGAGGGGCGGCGAGCTGAACGGGACTGGTGTGGGCTGGGCCAGACCCGCGGGCTCCGGAACGCAGGTGAAAGGGAAGTTCTCCTTGAGAAAGTCACCGCCAGAAACGGTGGCCCCAGAGGGGACAGAGCGAGGGCAGGCGGCTCCGCGGTCCCAGGCCCCGAGCTCGACCGGGAGGAGACCACCCCGCCCCCGGCGGGACTGTAAGGGACGCTGCGGTCACCGCACGTTAAGGCAGCGGCTCCTGAGCAGGTGCCCCAGTGACAGGAGCTTTTGCACTTGGAGGAGACTTTCGCTGGGGAGTGTCATGCCGTGATGAATTACATGACTCCCGCTATCAAAGACATGCCCGTCATTAATGTTCCTCACCCAAAGAACAATCCAAACTCAGCCGACCTCCTAATGAAATCAGGCCGACGGATAAAAGGAGAGTGGGTGCTCACCTGTATTACGAAATTCTTAAATCAAAACAGCTTAATTAGTCCATTTGTATTTCGCAGGCAGCAGCCAGGCCTAATGAGTTTACCGCCAGCGGCACCGCTCAGGACGCTTGCCCCCGCTGCCGCCCCCCCGCCCGGCCCGGCCTCGCGCCGCCTCACTCGGCACAGCGGCGCGGCTCCGCCTCGTGGACCGAACGGGCGCGTAGTTCACCGCCTGAATCATGCACGGGCCTCCCTCTCCCCTGTCACCGTGGATGTCGTTATTTAATCTGTGCTGCTGTGTTAAGTAATTCACCCTTGAATTTCTCTGGCGCCCACAACACCTTGAGGATAAAACACACGAAGGGGAAAACAAGGTGTTAGAATAACGTTGAAAGAATTACTCTCGGAGAGGCGCCGGCCGGCTGGCCACGCAGCGCCCAGGCCCAGCACGAACAGAACGGGCTTCCGGCCCCGCGCCCTGGGCACAGCGAGGCCTCTGCAGGGGGAGCAGCCGCCCCCTCCCTGCAGCCGCGGTCCCGGGCGCTGCTGCAGAGCGCCGGCGGCACAGCAGACCTCGGGCATCGTGCAGCGCGGAGCTCGGGCCCGCTGCTCTGCACCCCGCCGCCCCGTGCAGCGCTGGTGCGGAGCCGAGTCGGACCTCGGTGCCCACGGGACCCGGGCCGTGGACCACTCACGGCCCCGGTCTGCTCTCCCAAAGCGTTAGGATGGTGTCATCGCGTGGACCAGCCGGGGCAGGGCTGCTCGGTGGACATGGGCGAGCCCAGACTCCCCAGAGAGGTCTGAAACGGCCCCCGTGTGCCTCTGGGCCGTGTCCACACACGCGACACTGAGGAGTGGGCGTCACTCCGTGAACTCGGATAACCTGTGTGCGTGTGCCTTCCAACAGCGCACCACAGGGCATAGCCCAGACAAGCCCCGAGCCCCCCGACGCGCCCTGGGGGCGGGCACGGAAGCTGCCCTCACGCTCATTACACAGACAAGCTCTGACAGATGTCGTCACACACAGCTTCATCCCCTGTTCTCCCGGCCAGCCCCGCGGGCGTCCTCCGTCCGCGAGGAGCAAGGCGGGCTCGGGGGAGGCAAGGAGGCACGGCAGGGCCGTGCTCGGGCTTTGGCCGGGCTGAGCAGGTGTGGACCCTGGTCCTGCCCCCACCAGGCCTGGGAACATGGCAAGTTCCTTCACCCACGAAGCCCCCGAGAGGCGAGGCAGCACCCGCCCGCACCATGCGGTGGGGACCAGAGGGCCCGGGAGGGGCCGGTGCCGAGGGGGAGCCCAAAGCACGGCAGTGCCGTCTGCGGAAGTCCATCGTGGGTTCCCCTGAGCCGAAGCACCCAGGACCGCTCCCCGGGGCCCCTTCCCAATGACAAGCAACAAAGGGCCCGTCACCTGTGACAACCGGAAGGTGTCGCTCTCATCCGGTCAGAGCTGCTGCACCTCCAAGTGCCGCCTCCCGACGTCCCTGCTCGTCGGGGTCAGCCCAGCCCAGGGGAGGCCCGGGCCGCCCAGCCTGGGGATGGGGGGGGGGGGGGCGCCCGTGCAGTCAGGCACACAGAGTGTCAGGGACGAGGCTTCCAAGGGCGAGCCCTCGGCCCCACATGCAGGCCCCTGCGGGCCTGCCCTGTCCCAGCACCCTGCATCGTCTTCATGCAGATGCAAAACCAGCTGGGAAACCCCTCCCGCCGCCAATCCCGAGCCCCTAAAGCCGGACTGCGTGATTCCCAGTGCTGCAGCCCGAGCCCCACGGGCTCTGTACGCCCGGCCCCAGCACCAAACGGAGCGTTTCTGAGCAGCGCTCTGGAGTCTGAGGTGCTCCCCCACCCTCGTCTCTGGGGGGTCCTCCCGTCGGCGCTGTGGGAGAGGTGTGGTGACAGATCCACTGTGTCCGTGGTTGCAAACCCTGCACTCTCCTTGGCCGCCAGCCAGGAAAGCCACTTCCTCCAGGAAGGCAGCCTGCTGGCCCCGCAGGTGGGACCGGAGTGACTCAGAGGGCAACCCCCCACACCCAGCCAGGTCACCGCCGGGACCGAGCCACCCGTGCCATCTGTGCCCAACCGCCGCCGCAGCTGGCGGGCCCGCCGCCCCCCCACGACACGGGCCACCTGTCGCTGCCTCTGCCAGCCCCCCCCACTCCCCTCCCCTCCCCGCCCGCCTCTGGGACTCCAGCTGTCGGCCTCCTCGGCGCGCAAGTGCTGGCCCCCAAGGCTGCCCGGCCTCTGCTCTCTTCTCAGCGCCCGGCCCGTCCCCGTCGAGGCGAAGAGTGAGGTCAGTGCCCCCGAAAATGCACGTGGCTCCTCTGCAGGGCACTGGCGAACCAGAGAGCACTCCTTCGTGAAGTCCCCCCACTGACTTTTCTATCCGGGTTCAGGAGAGATGGTCACACATGTGCTCCCTGTTCTACTGTAAGGGAAGTAGACCTCCACAAATGTGAGGCGGTCCGCGGAAGGTCCGACAGTGGTGGAAAAGTGACCAGACGGGAGCGGGTGCAGCTGCCTCCCCCCCCCCGCCCCGGTCGTGCACCCCTGGCTCCCCCATCCTCCGAGTGGACAGACGCCGGGCCTAGCACAGGAGCCCCACGAGGACCGCGGCCTGGCCCCCCGGAATCCGCGGCTGTGTCTGGTGGCAGCTCCGCCTCGCCTGGGGCCACGGGCGCCCCAGCCTCACCTCCGCCTGCTCGGGCCCAGCCCGGCGCACGTCCTCAAAACCGGCCTGGGCCGCGTGACAGCGGGAGAGGCTTCCCAGGGGGAGGGTGTCACCAGCAGAAGGACGAAGCGCTCGGCCCCCCGTTCTGCAACTCTGCGTCTCCCCCCCCCCCCGCCCACGGGAAAGCCACAGGTCGTCTGCACAGACCCAGCAGCCACCGGAGCCACGCGTTTTCAGGACGGGCCGGCCCAGGGCAGTCCTCCCGGAGAGGAGAGCGTAAAGGAAGACAGGCTCTAAAAACCTGACATTGGACAGCGAAGCTCCTCTGAGGAGGAAAAGCATTCAGAGCGAACTCGTGCCTTGGAGTCCTCTCCGGCGGAAGCCGGCGCCCGTGCTCGCGGGGACGAGGGGCCCTGAGGCAGAGGCAGAGGGAGACGGGCGAGGAGAGAGGCACGTGCCCCTGCGCCCTGATGTCTTCATGCATTTTAACGGCCTCATTAACATTAACGTAGCAGCAGACACGCGACAAGGGGACGAGAAGTTCGGGGTGACACACCCTGGAACTCACGAGCACCGTGTGCACCACCCAGGCCCCGACAAACGGCGACTGGCTTCCTGCTTCTCCAGCCTGCCACTCAAGTTCATTGTTCTGCTGGGAACAAGGCTTTTGCAAAAGGCTGTCCAGTGCGCTCTCTTCTCCTTGTGCTAAACAAAGGAATGAAAATGGTCTTATGTGGCTGGCGACCGTGTGCCCACCGGTGACAATCACGCACAGTCCAGGCAAGCTCTCTCGTCGGAGGTGCGAGGATGCAGGGCCCGCTGCTGCAGACCGCGGTGTGGGGCACGACCAGTGGCCTCGCCCTCCGCGAGGAGGCTCAGCCGGACGGCTCGTCCGGGAGGCCACTCCACGGCTGAGACCACAAGGGGCTTCGCCGCGCTCCCGCCCACCTTCGACACCGCGGTTCTCCTTCCGGGAGTCTGGGCTAAGAGCTGCACTCTGGAAGGCAGCAGCCGGGAGAGACCTCTCGGACTACTCTGGTGACGTCGTACAGCGGGACGTCACACGGCCGTTAAAATGACGTGGACGATGATGTGGCCAAAAGTCCTTCCGCGCTGACGCCAGTGAAGACACTGGGAGTGGAGACGCGGGTCCGACAGGTGAGACGGGCGAGTCTGAGGGACCGGGCTGCCCGCCACCGCTCCCCGGCCACACCGCTCAGCCGTCTGGTCCGCGGGTCCCGGGTCCCGCGCCTGCTGGTGAGAGCCGTGCTGCCGGAGGGCGTGGGTGACGCCGCGCCGTGGCAGGCAGGCCGGCAGGCAGGCAGGCGCTCCGTGCGTGAGTGGGGCCCCCACGACCAGGGCTCAGAGGAGAGAGTGGAAACACGCCGCCGCCGAGTCCGGGCAGGGACCGCGGTCGTTTGCCCTTCCTTCCCACATCGCTTTATTTTTGGCACTTTCCCACAGCACACGCGCCATGCTATTATGATGAAAATAAATCTCTGTAAACGTGAAACTGTCCGCTAAAAAGCCCCAGATGGAGGAGGCAGCAAAGTTATCATTAATATCCTCCGTTTCCACTGCGGCCTGGCTCCGGCAGGGTCTGACCCCCGTCCCGGTCACTCCGCGGGCAGCACGCCGAGACACTTCATTCCCGTTCAGGAGCCTGCGGGGCTAGGGGGTCCAGGGCCACACCCACACTCTCCCCAGGCCCCCCAGCCCTCGTGCCAGCCCAGCCCACCTCCCAGTGGCGACACGAGAACCAGAACGCCCCACATGGCCAGGGCTAACACTGCCCTCCGGTGCAGCCTCTCACTGGCAGGCGGGCCGAGGCCACGGAAGGCTCCCCAGAGTGAGTGGGGTCCAGGATGCTGGGTCTCAGACGGACCACGCTTCCACCTAGGAGCCCTGGGTCCGGGCTGGCGCATTAGCGACAAAGACGACCTCCCCGCCCAGGGGCGCCGGGCAGAGCGCCAGGCCCCTCAGGGCCACCGTCCTTCCGTGTCCCACAGTGAACCCCGGCAGCAGGCACCTCGCTGTTCTTGTCGTGTCCGGGTTCAGCCACTCGACCGAGGGGACAGGCTGGCCCCGGGGGCCATGCTCCCACCCCTGCGCCCCACTAGCTCTGCACCGGAGTGGCCCACAGCCCGCCAGTCGCCTACGGGAACAGACTCAGGGAGACACACACGCACAGTGGACCGCCGAGTTTCCCTGCACACGCCCCTGCCCCCCGTGGGGCCCGGGCCTCCCAGGGGTCGGCCCCACGCTCCAGTGCCGCCGGCCCCAAGTGACCAGGGGTCCTCCCAGAGCCCACAGGCACCCCCAGCGGGGGCTGCACCCGCTGCGACCATCTCGCACCTCGGGTCCCCCTGCGTGACCCTGTTTGCAGAGAGGATGCTGCTATCAATTCTTTTCAAAAGGTCTGAAACCCACTGGACTCCACTGAAAACCATACATTTCAGCTTCTTCTGTCTCTAACATCCTGGTCAAATATCCGGGTGGCCAGAGAGTCCACGTGGCTGCTTCCATGAGATGAAGGACACGTTTTCCGTTTTCACAGCGAACTGCGTTGATCTGGGTACTGCACGCTGACGGGACAGCTGCCCCAACACAACCAAAGGTGTTTCGAGGGAAGCCCGTCCAGGCCGGGCCCGGGCCCGGGCCCACGGCCCCCAGCACTCAGCCACGGCTCGTCCTGGCCTGTCGCCCGCCTGCACCCTGGGTGAGGTCTGTGTACCTGTCATACACGGTGGCCCTGCTGCTCTGCGACACGGGGCCTCACACGGGACAAACGCGGCATGAAGGCTGCAGGAGACGAGACGGGCTCGGGCAGGGCCGAGGCCGGCCGGCCTGGGTGGGCGTCACGGAGCCACGCTCTGTGAGAGGAAGCAGGCAGGCCTGTGGGGCCCCCGGCAGGGCCCCGAAGCTTCTCACCGGGGCTGCTCCCAGGAAGGGCCCCTCTGGGACCACCTGCACGTGGGCAGCCACTCCGCCACCTCTACTGTTTGGGTGTCAGACCACGACTGCCGGGGCGGGTTCTCCCCGGAGGGCGGCGGGAACCTCGCCGGAGAGCCGGCAGAGTGAGTCTCGGCAGAGATAATTAACTGCCGCGACCCGGGGAAGCGCGCAGATGAAAGGCGGCACGAAGCCAGCGGCGGGGCGGGGGCTTCAAAGGGCCCTGCTCTGCTGCCCACCTGCCTGCCCGCTGCGCGAAGTTACAGAAACAGCGGGGCTGCAGACACGGCTCTCGGCCCAGAGCTGCTCTCCCCGGCAGCCCCTCCGCGGCTGGCAGACCCCGCGGCTCCGGGACGGAGGTCTGCCCCTCTTCGGTGGAGAAGGCCCTCCCCCGCACCCGCAGGGCAGCAGGGCGGCACGAAGGTGCAGGGGGGGACGCACCCTCCGCTGAGGCGGGGCTCGGTGAGGCACACGTGTGCATACATGCACACATGCACGCGCACACACACAACACGCATGCAGGACAGAGCCGCGCAGGGCCCAGACACGCCTGAGGGCTGCGCCCAGCCCACAATCGGGGCCAGGCAGGGCAGGCACGAGGCTCTCGGCCCACCAGGTTACAGAAAAGGAAGCGTATTTCTGGGTGCGTGTCGAGTGCTGGCACTGTACATAAGACACCCTCCAGGCAGAACCTGACCTTGACCGCTCACTCGGGATCTGCGAGCTGAACTGGGAAGGAGAGGGTCGGAGTTTACCCGGTCCGGCCCCCACTTCCTCGTAAGGAGACTGAGGAGGCGAGAGGCTGACTGTGCACCTCAAGTGGGCAGCTCCGTCACCTGCAAAACTGGACCAAGAACCTGCAGTGCCCGGCCCAGCCCGGGGCGCGCAGCTCTCGGGCGCAGCCCTGTCCTCACTCACCCCGGGTCCCTGGCGGCCTCCCTCGTGAGGACGGGCAGAGCTGCCTCCGCATCACGGAGCTACCGTGGGCTCTTCTCCCTGAGACACAGAGTGTCGGCGCCAAGAAGGGGCTTCCGCTTCCGTGCCCGCGGAACCCACAGCAGTTCCCACGCCCCGAGAGGGAGAGCCCCCGAGGCGGAGAGCCCCCGAGGCTTGCACATGCACCCCTCCCCCAGAACAGCCCCCCGAAGCCCCGCCTGGAGCGCCAGGTGGCGAGGGAGCAGCAGAGAGGTGAGGCCCGAGACCCCAAGAGCAGGCTCCCGCCACCTGCGGGAAGACCCCCAGGCAGTGCTTGGCTGTACCCACACAGGCCCCCTGACTTCCCCTCCCTGGGGGTGGAGGTAAGGGCTCCCGGCCGTAGCCGACTCTCCCCAGGAGACTTGAGCGTTACTGGGGAGCCCTGCCTGTCCCCTGCAGGGCCCTGAGGGCCAGCCCCCGGGAGCCCCGGCTCTTTCCGTTGGCCTCGGGCTCCCCACCGGTGGCTCCATCCAGGCAGGGCAGCCCCCAGCCCCCGCACAGGTGAGCGCCTGAGACTCGGACAGACCAGCGACTCCTACAGGGCGAGATCCCGGCCCCCGCCTTCCGAAAGTCAGTGCCCACGCCCCTCTCCGCCACTGCGCCCAGCCGTGCCCCACAGGCACCCCCCCCCATGCCCGTGCTGCCTCTGGGCCTCGGGGCCTCGAGGGGCCCCCAGGACCACCGCTGGGAAACACGGAGAGTGAGACAGCCCTGCACAGCCCCGAGCCGCACACCAGACCGCACATGGCCGTGCCCCCGCAGGGCGGCAATGACTCCATGGAGCCCCCTAGGCAAAGGCGAGGAGAAGGGGGACCTGACCGAGAAACTAAGGCAGAACACAAAAGGCAGGACGGGGACGGGCAGCGGTGCTCGTGACTCCCTGCTAAGCGCCGAGGCAAGGCCCCGCGTCCCGGGAGGGGCCCCGTGCAGATTAATTCGCAGGCGCAGGAGTAGATAAAACTCCTTAAAATATTCAGGACCCTAAAGTGGTTCTGAGCAGAGGCCCGCTCTCCTGCGCCCGCCGGCACACTCCATCAAAGGGGACACTTTAATGAGGAGGCTCCGGCAGGAGGCGGAGGGCGGTGGCCGGCTCGCTGGCGTGTTCCACACAGCACTCTCGGCTTCTCTAGGAGAGAACACGGGGGTGGCCCCTCTCCTTCGTCCACTCGGCCGTTTCCGTGGACAGAGAGGGAGCTGGGAGCTGACACGCACCCACCGCAGGGAGCATTCTGGGTGGCGGTCACCGCTGCCCTGTGTGCTCGCTCCCACCCCTGGCGGGCGCTGGGCTAAACACCACCCACCGACGCATCGCTTTGATCGTCTCAGCGGGCCACAAGCCGACCCCCATCCTCACAGCGGCGGCCGGCGGCTGGCCCTGATGGCCCACGTGCTGACCGCAGTGACCGAGAGCATGGAGCTGTGTGGCGGGGAAGGGGCGGGCTAGTCGCCGCGCAGAGGCAGCCTGGGGGACCGGCGCGAGCGCAGACCTCGGAACCACGCAGACCTTTCTGCTCCCCTCTGGGCCGTGGGGCAGGGGCACGCGGCTGCCCCGGGCCCAGCCCTCAGACCCACCCTGGGAGGAGCCGGGTGGCTGAACGTGACAGCAACTGGACGTCACCACCACCACCCGGCACACCTGGGTGCTCCCCACCCTGGAGACCGGATGATCACTCCGGGGGGCAGCAGGGGGCGGGGCCCGAGGGAGAAGCAGAAGCTGCCCACGGCACACGAGGGGAAGGAGGCGGCTCCGAGCTGCGCGGGCAGCAAGCGCCAAGCCCAGAGGTGCGACCAAACACAGCGAGATGGGGGACCCCGAGCTGCTCCGGGGGGAGGAACAGGTGGGGCGTGGCGGCAGCGGCGGAGGGTGGACGCAGGCTCCGAGGGCGGAGGGATACTGAGAGGTGCGAGGCGGCTCCCCAAGGCTGGTCCCTCCGCGCCGCAGGACGCCCGAGCCGCGGCGGAGCGGGAGGAGGGCGGGTCTGGCCCCGCACCCGCTGGGAGAGACCCTGGGCGGGCAGCTCTCCCAGGCAGGGGAGTCGCATCTAGGAGCGTGGCCGTCACGTCCCCGGAGCCGGCCCGTTTCTACACGTGGCACGCTCTCTCCGTGAGAAAATTCCAGAGCAGTCCAGCTGGGCACTCCATGAACAGCCTTCCTTCCCCTTGGAGAGCAGGTGAGGGTCACACGGAGCCGGAGGGAGCCGCTGAGTCACCCGTTTGGCTGGCGCTGTCATTGCTTTATTGATGCTGATGCCTGTAATTTACCGATTTCGGGGGCCGTCACACTGAGTCACGTACCTCTCCCGGGCACTAAAACTGACTCAAGATGCCACCGCTTTCACAGACAGCACACGCCTGCTGCGGCTGGGGGTGTGGGCGGCCGGGCTGCGCCCAGGTCCGGGGCACGCCCTCCGGCGGCAGCGGGGGTGGGGGGCCTGTTAGCCGGGGGCGGGGAGGGCCGGCATGAACGTGCGGTGAGCGGGGGGGAGGAGCGCCATGACTCCCTGCAGTGCCCGGAGGCAGGACAGCAGCAGGGGACCGCGTGGGCGGGGCTCCGCGTATCCCCAGCACCCCCACGCCGCCAGAGCACGTGGTCACACGTGGGGCCCACGTGAACAGGAGGGAGGCAGCCCCTTGCCTGAACTGGTCCCTCTCGGGTCCTCCACCACCAGGCGGCGCGGCGCCACAGCAGGGCAGGGTCTCTGCAGCCGGGGAGCCTTACTGACCCACCGGGACACGCGGCTACCGCCTGCTAAGAGGCCGGCGCCTGGTCTGGGAGGCGGCGGTGAGGCCGTGCTGCCGTCCTGCAGGCTGGAGTGAGGGCCCGAGGGGGGCGGTGCCCATACAGTGCACAGTGCGCAGCGAGCGGACGCCGGCAGCCTGCGCCGGGTGCGGCACCGGGGAGCAGCGACCGCGGCAGGACCGAACCGGCGAGCAGCAGAGGCGGGCTGGACGTGTGCTCTCTCAGAAGGAACTCGGGAAACGGGCTCCGGTCCAGCACCGTGCTCGTGGGAAGAGATACCACGTCAGGTGCACGTGACCTGGAAGGTGAAAATGCATCCCTCCCAAGCTTAGGGCCTGCGGAGGCCCACAGTGTGCGGCGACCGAGCTACAACGCCATTTACGTTCAGCCACTTATCTCTTGAGGTCATGTCTGCGTGCTAATCTTAGAGCTCACAGAGTCTGTGAAGGCCTGTTTCTCACGGAAGTCCAAGGAGGTGACCACCACTAACCCCGCTTTACAACTAGGAACCCCAGCCCCGCCCCCGAGGAGCAGCGCGACAACCCGGGTGGGCCGTGGACAGGAAGTCCACTCACCAGAGTCCAGCCGAACAAAGTTTCGGCGCAGGCAGCGTCAGCCCCTACCAGAGCAGCACACCCCCGCCCAAAACACGGCCTCTGACCTGCACTGACGGCCAGTGGCTGCTGAGTGAGCGGACGTCCCCGGCTGCAAAGGGAACCCGGGGCTCCAGGTGTCAGCAAAGGACTCGATCCCCTCAGGACCTTCAGGGACACCGTCTGAGGTCTCTGCGGGCCACCACAGCCCCCTTCGTGGGGAGCTGTCTTCTGTGCACAGGCAAGGCCACTGGAAGCATGTCCGTCACGGTGCGCTCAGCGCCACTGGCCCCAGGCGGCAGGAGCAGGAGAGGCTGCGGAACAGAGGCTGGGCCGAGAGGAGGCCCCTCCCAGAAGCCGGAGGGTTGCGGGCTGCCCCTGTCGTGGGGGGGGCCAGGGCACAGGATCGCGGTGGGGGCGGGGGGGAGGGCCACAAAGAGAGATGGGACGCGCTGGGGCCACCTGGCAGGCTGACCTGAGAGCTCTCCAGCCGTGGCCCCTGCAGCCCGTCCTGCAGTGCGGCTGTGGACCCCACCCGTGCCCAGACACCACCCCTGTCCGTTCCCTCTGGGCTACAGGCAGCATGAAAGCAGTTTTGCTCAGTGGGATCCAGGCCTTCTTCACTTGGCCCTCCTCCAGGTGTCACGCCAAAGCCATCGGCAGGGTGAAGGTCTCCAAGAGACCCAGGGGCACAGCTGTGTTATAACACCCAGGCCAGAAGACAGTGGGGTAGGGGGCTGGGGCAAAAGCCCGCCAGCTGGACGTTGGCCGGCCGGTCAGCCGCAGTCAGCAGGCACACAGCGGGAGCGCTGTCCTTTGGAGCAAGCTCAGGAAACCAGGCTAATTTTACCCGCAGCCTCAGAAAACCGATCCGGATGATGAATTGGCTGAACGAAACTGCAATACATTATAAAGCGGAGCCGAGGGCCTCCCAGGACCCCCCCAGAAGGGCTTGGCCCAGTCACCCTTCCACCCTGGGCCCCTCAGCACAGACTGCACCCCAGCTGGGCCCCGTCCCGTCCCCTGGGCCTGCTGGCCGCACCGTCCCCGCTGCTCCAGGCACCGCAGCCACCTGCCCTCTAAGGGCCCACTTCAACAAAACAACTTCAGTGCCTTTAGTCTCTCGGGGCACGTGGACACTGTCACGTCAGTAGGTCGTGTCACACGCGCGTCTCGGGCGACAGCGACATTCCCGTCTCAGAGGTTAGAGCCCGAGACGGGACGACATCGGGTAACTTCCCCGGGTCGCCCGGCTCAGCGATAAAGCAGGGAATTCAGCCGGGTCTTCCGACCCCAAATCCTCCACCTCCCACCGTGAGGTCTCCCAATGCCACCACCTCTGTTTGAGCCTTCCAAGTTGCTCTCAGCCCGAAGGGCACCCCCTCCCTCTCAGCTAGGCCCCCACAGAACCGCGTGGGGCCCCCTGGAGGGTGCACCCTGATCACAGCTCTCCTGTACCACCTTCTGCATCCGCCTCCACAGCCCTGCAAAGCCAAGCTCCTGGACTCCAAGTCCCATCCACACTCCGAGGCCTCGCCCCGCCTGACGGGAGCCCGGGAGGTGTTCGGAAGGTGAGGGGAGACCGATGTGCCACGAGCTTTCTTCACACGCGTGTGGGATCGTGGCGCATGCACGCTCAGCCCGGCCCAGGCGCTCTGGCAGATGCCAGCACTGGAGAACATGGGGCCTGATCTCAAACCGGGCCCTACCTGCCCGCACCGCAACTCGGAAACTAAGGCAAATCTGGGCTCCAGAAGAAAGTCCCTGCGACTCCCAATGTGGTGGGATTTCTCTTCCCTTTTACCAGGGAAATCAGCACAGCCGGCCCGAAGCGGAAAAGGATGAATGGAGCCGGGACTCTGCCAGCTCCTCTCTTCAGCGGATGGGAAAGATCGTTAGCATCTCCCTGATTTGCAAGCTTCTGAGTTAATTAATACAATAGAGTGTGCTTCTCCCAGAAAGGAGTTTTAAATAGATTTCGGCTTTAAGATTTCTCAGCTCTACCCAGCTTCGCTGCAGTACTTTTAGTCAATCATTCATTCACTCTTTTCACTCATTCAAAGTTCACGGAGCTCATGCTCTCACCCAACGCCGTGCGAGGCTCTACGAGCCCCGAGGTGCGTGTCTTTAAGATGTTACGGAACAGGGCCAGACTAGCAGACATCACATGGAGCCCTGCGAGGGGTCTGCGGGCCCTGAGTGGCGGAGCGAAGAGACTGCACTGTGCCCAAGGACATCTGGGAGGCCTCCTCGGAGGAGGCGGCTCTGCAGGGAGCCACCCAGCCACTTGTGGACAGGGGACACGGGTGTGAGGACAGGGTGAGGTCGCTGTAGGGAAAGAACATACGGTGCAGGCAGGAGTCGGGGCGGAGCCAGCGGGTCATCCCAGGGCTCTGGGGCCGTGGGACCTGGAGACCCAGGAGGGACGGTGCCATGAGACAGGCTGCAGGAGCCAACCGGGGAAGATCACGGAGGGTCTGGGGCCTGGGGTGGTTCGGGCTTCCTCCCAGGAGCCCTGGCAGAGCTGCAGGCACTGCCCTGAGGGAGAAGGCTCTCTGGCCATATGGGAGCGGGCGGCCAGGCTGACCGAGGCAGGGGGGCCAGGGTGGGAAGGGTCACAGGGGCCCAGGGAGAACTGGCAGGGCCAGGGCAACGGCAGCACCGGCAGCACCAGGGCTGACGGACTGGCCTGGGGAGGAGCTGGTCCCCTCCAGTGCTGTGTGTGGTCACAGCACACTGTGAAGTTGTCACCGCAGGCGACGCCAGGTGCCTGTCCTGCTGCTCATGCACCTGCAGTTCTGATGGAAAATCAATGCCTTAAGCCTCGCCATCGTCTGCACGAGGTTCTGCCGTGGAGCGCCAGGATCCTTCCAGTGGGGGCTCAAGGGACAAGTAAGACAGCCCTGTGACCGTCCCCCATACTTGCTCTAAAGGTGACTCCCGGCACCGCCACCTGCAGTGGGGGTGGGACCTGCGACTTGCTCCTAACGAACAGACTTGGTGGAGGTGGCAGGGCGCACGTGACACACACACACGGGATGACATTTCCTGGGGCTCCAGCGCCCGCGCCGCTGGGGTCTCTCCCACTCCCAGCCGCCTTGGCGAAGCCGCGGGGCCGAGGAGGGGCAGGGGGGCGCCTGGCTCTGGACGCGCGGCAGCAGCGCCAGCCCTGCCCCAGGCTCCGGGAGGGCGGAGACACGTCCGCAGCCTGGGGCGCCGGCCAGGTGTGCTGGGGGCCTGGGGGCGCCGGGCAGGTGTGCTGGGGGCCTGGGGGCACCGGGCAGGAGCAGGGCCCCCGGACCAGCGCCGCAGACCAGCTGTCCCACCGGGATCCGGGCCCAGGTCCAGCGGCACCGGCTGACAGATGGGAGCAGCCACGCGGGGCGTCTCGGAACCGCTGAGCAGACACAGGAGTCCACGGTGTACGGGTTCTGCAAAGGGCAGCCACTGAGGCGGTCCCCAGGCAGAGGACAGCTCGGCCTCGGCGTCCTTGACCTCACGAGCTCACCAGGCATGGGGTCAGGGCGCCTGTGCCCCGTCCCCTCGGCCACGTGCCCGCTCCCACTGGGTGGCCCCTTCAGACTCTGTGAAACTTTCCTTAGAGCCCTCCCTGAGGGGGTAGGTGCTCACCCCCTTTGGACCCGTTTCTCTTGACTTCACTGATTATGATAATCTTCTCCTAAACGCAGCTACGGAGCTCATGACCCCGCACTCCCACTCGGAGGCCGACATCGGCGGGTCACGCAAACTCGGGGAGGGAAGAACGCCGCCCGCCTCTGATGCGGCAGCCCACACGGGAGGGGCCCAGGGGCCCGTCGGCCGTCCGGGCAGCGGACGGGCAGCCGTGCAGCAGCCCGCTGCCCCCGGGAAAGGGGCCCGAGCGGGCGGCGACGTGGACGGGTCTCCCCAGCACGGTGCGGAGGAGAAGCCGGACGCAGGAGAAGCGCGCGCGCACTAGGTCGTTTACGCGAGGGCCCACGACAGGCGAGACAGCCTGTGCCCAGCCGTGGGGCGGTGGTGACCCGGGGAGGAGGGGCTCCGGGGACGCTGCCGCGCCCTCCTCCTGCTCTGAGGGGGCCACACGAGAGGACCCGGACTTCCCGAGGCCCGAGAGGGTAGGCGACACTTCGCTGAGCGGTGCTGGGACCCGGGCGTCTTTCTGACTTTGAACCTTGGGTCACTAGAAACTTCATTTGGAAAAAGCTCCCCTTTCCTGGGCAAACACGGGCAGCGCCAGCTGGACAGATGGCCCCGCTGAGCCCTCACACCCGCCCTGCCACGAGGCGCCGTCCTCACCTTCCAGACAGGGTGCCGGTGGCCCGGGGCCGGGGAGACCTGCGGCTTCCATAGCTCAAGAGCCAGGATTCAGACCGAGGGCTTCCGCACAACGGAGCCCGTGCGGTATTTTCACCAGACCCCTGAGCGCCTCGAGGGCGGACCCTGGCCTGCCCCACTCTGCTCCCCGCCCCGCCCCCCCAGTACCAAGCCCAGGCTGACGGAGGAGGGAATCGGCGTCGTGACCACGCAGCGGCCACGGGGGCAGACAGAGCACTGCACTCGGGGCAGGCAGCGTGCGGGGGCTTCACTCGCGCACTCGGGTGGCCCTCTCCGTGACGCTGCGAGGCTGGCGCTGTCACCACCTCTGCCACCCGGGGAGGGAGCGGGGTGGGTCGGGCAAAGACCTGTGTCTATGCACGTGTGCGCGTGAAGAAGGGACCCCGAAGGCTCCTGCCCCCGCGAGGGCCCCGGGCAGCGGCCACAGCCCGGAGAACACAGGGCGTCTCCCAAACCTGCCTCGCACCCCCGCCCCCCACCCCAGGCCTGCTCCCGTGAGCATCTGCCAATCACAGCGCGTGGACTTCCACCGATCTAAAGCCTGAGCCCGCCTCCTCCCCGCCCGAGAAGCCCCGCCGACCTGAGAATGACGCTGTCAGCAAAGGCTTCTGTACGCCCCGCTGCCTCCCGACGGCTCGCCACTGCCGCCCACCCCGCACGGCCCGGCTGGCCCCACGGCCACCTGCAAGGCAGACGCACACGGTCTGGTTCCAGATCCACCTCGAGATGGGCGAGCTGGCTGACACGGACAAGTCCACTGTGGGCTGACGGTGCAGGCTCCTTACCAGCCACACGCCCTTTATAGTTGGCATCTTCGTTCAAAAACACACTTCTGACGTACACGCTATCAGAGGGTTCTAGATTGTTCCTGAAATTTCTACCTGGGGTCATTTGCTTGCCGATTTGGTTACCCAGTTCTTTCTTCCTGGGCGACTGACACCAAACGATTTAGGCAATCCTTTAAAAGAGAACAAAAGTCCACCTCGTGACACATTTTTAAAAAATAAAACATCTTTGAGAAAACAGTGTTGTATGTTTCTGTTTTCTAGAAGATTCGCCAGAGATTTGCAATGCACAGCTGGTTTCTAACCTGCAGCAGCCCGCTGGCTTGCTCAGTGACGAGGGAAGAATTATGGACCACAGACTCGTTCTTTCCCTGTGGTTTAAAAATAGAAGGGGCCATTGTAGAGCCTGACCCGAGCGGTTTATCTACAGACGCCTGTGAGTGTGCGGACTCCCAGCACTGAGTCCCAAGCTGGCACCCAGGGGAGCCCAGAGTCTCCCCAGTCTCTTGGGGATTCACGGCCTTCCGGATGTTTCCGGCCTGGGTGCGGGCAAACCCCTGCACGGGCGAGCGCACTCCGAAGCTTCCGCCCCTCCCCCACAGAGTAAGGGCGGTGCCCGCCCTGGCGACTTCCCAACACCGACCGGGAGGGGCCTGTGCGCCACGGAGGCTGGTGCTCAGGGTGCGGCCGCCCACGCTCCCAGCCCCCCGGCCGCAGCCCCTCCCCTGGCTCCGCTCCGCAGGCTGCACTGGGTGCAGCCCAGTCCCAGGCCTGGCCCCTGCGCCGTGGTCCGAGACCCTGCCCCCCCCTCTCCCACCCTCTCCCCGGGCGGGTGCCCCTCCGCCAGTGGTTCCCTTCCTCTCGCTGCCTGCGCTAGTCACAACTCATCCCCGGGATTGGGCCCCAAGGGCCGCCTGTCTAGGTTACAGCAGACATCCGTGCCGCCTCTCTGCAACACCGATTCTGTTCTCGGGGCTGGAAGAGGTGCTCGTCCAACTCCTCCTGCAACGTGCACTGCGTGTGGGTAGGAGACCTGACCCCACCCCGACGCAGCAGGCCTCCTGGTGGCGGGGTGGGGCGCTCCTGAAGAGCGGAGGGACCGAGCCCACTCCCCAGCCCACCACGTCTCTATGCGTTTTGCACTCACTCACTCCCTGACGAGTCCCTCGCAGGGGTGTCCACCCGGCAGCCCACGGACCTCGTGCGGCCCAACACAAAACCCCAAATTTTTGTAAAACATTATGAGATTTGTTTGTGATTACGCGCCGCGGCGTGTTGAATGTGCGGCCCAGGGCAACTCTCCCTCTTCGGGTGTGGCGCGGAGCCGCCCTAAGGTGTGCCGCTGTTATTTTATTCTCTGAACTATTTTTTACTGATGTTCAAATACAGTTGTCTCCATTTTCCCTCCCCCACCTTCCCCCTAGTTTCAGCGCGTGGTGTCAAGGGTGTTCCAGGTAACGAAGGAGTATTACAGAAATACGTGACTTTCCAAGCCAAGGGAGTGGCGGAGCTAGAGAAATCACAGGTGGCCGACGGGAACAGTGTGTCTTAAGGAGCCGGATCTTCTTTCTCCGCACGTGTGTCCACATTCAAATTAAAAGACGACTTTAGCACCGCAGTGCTACAAAGCTAACTTTATTGTTCTATTTTTGGTCCTATGGGCAAGGGCGCAACCTCCACTAATATTAATCACTCCTGCTGCTCGCTCATTTGCTGGGTGTACTCGCTGCGCGAGCATGAAGTGCGTGGGGTTCTCGTCTCCGCGGCAGAGCGTATGCAGGCATTCAAATGCCCCTGAGCCCCGGAGAACAAAGCACACGACTGACAGACTCTTCCAGGCAAAGGGTTAACGGTAACCATGGCAACGCCTCCCAGAATAGCAGCATCTGCAGCAGCATTCATGCTGGGGCAGTCGGCAGAATGGTTATAAATACACCTATTAGCAGCCTGAGCTGAATCTTTAAACAGCGCTGCTGGGAGCAAGGGGGCCTAAAAATAGCTCTGCACGACCGCACTTGAAGACGTGTCCTCGGAAACACGGCATCCCGTGCACACACAGCCCCACACGCACGGGCAGGTTCTCGATTCTCCCTTCCCTGGTGCCAAGACGCGCACGCTGCAGGCTCACGACAGCCTACGTGACGTTCCACGACCTTCTCGCACCACGCTGTTCCAGCGAGAACCCCCAGAACAGAAAGGGCCACCAGTGGTGGGTCCGGCGCGGCCAGCTGGCTGCAGCCGCGCCCAGCGGGATGGCTGCTCCCGCAGCGACCCCACGTGCAGGAGCCCTGGCGCGGGTGAGCAGCAGCCCCCCCAGCGAGGGGCCCTTGCCTCAGGACCGGGATACAGGCCGCGTCTTGCACACGGTCTTCCCTCGCTGCAGGAGCACCTCCCCCACGTTCCCCCGAACCAGAGTCTGTTCCCTCCACAGAGCCAGGGAGCCGCGGCGCAGCCGCGTCCCCAGTCCGCCTGCATGAGCAAACCAGCCCCCCACGCCTCCCCTCTCCGTCTGCAGAGAGGACGAGGGACACGGGCATCTGAGGGCTGTTCCCGGGAGCACGCGGCAGAGGATGGGCAAGCCACCGCCCACCCGCCCGCCCAGCAAGGCCCCTTCCCCCTGCCCGCGCTCTCTGACTGCATCTGCTCCCACGGGCGAGGCCGTCCGGAGGGCTGGGACCGTGGGACCCGAGCTACGCATCCCCGCAGCTCAGTGCCCACAGACACTGCCCCCCGTGCCTGCTGGCCCCTCCTGGCCAGGACCCTGGCTGCACGGGCAGGCCCCAGACGGGAGGGGTCGAGGGGCAGGACAAATGTGCGTTTTGGCCAGCTCCACGGAAGGGGCCCTGTGGTGCTTCATCCCTGCCATTTCTGGTGTTACAGACCTTTTTTTTAATCTTCCCAACCTGACAGGCACAGACCTCACACGTGTGAACTGCCTGTCTCCATCCGTCACCTCCTCTGCAAAAACATGAACCGCTGGGCACCGAGCACCTCGCGAACGTGAAACGTGCTGCCGACGCCACAGACAGAACCGCTGCCCTGGGGTGGGGGGATCAGGCGCTGGAGAGGGGAATGCCAGGAGGGCACGGGGCTGGGGGGCACGGGGGTGGGGGAGAGGGACCAAGTGGGAGAGCAGGGTCAAGACCACGGAGCCGCTGCCTCGAGGTGTGTCTGCCCGCGCTTCCCCCCGGCCAGTGTCCACAGGAGCCTCAGTGAGAACGTTCAATCGTGTGGTGGGCGGCAGGGCAGGCTCGGCTCAGAGGTGGGACAGGAGCGTCCCTGTGTCCCCACGGCCGAGCCAGGGGCACCAGCAGCAGGGCCCCTGCAGGCTCCTGGGGGGGAGGGGGGAGGCTTGCCAGAGCCACACCCACCCCTCTGATGTCTCCCACCGTCAATCAGGTGCCACTGAGCGCCCCTCAGAGTGGCGGCAGCGAGTCCTCTGTCCCTGCTGCTGCGTGGGTCGCGTCCCTGTCTCCTGCGTCCTCGCTCCCTCTGCCCTTCCAACTGCTGCTTTGTGCTGGGTGTATGACACATGCTGACAGACGCAGAACGTGGTGGGCACGTGACTCTGCTGTACATCCCGCTGCTTGGCCTCCCCTGCAGCGCTCTGCAGGGGTCTGCTGGGGTCAGACCCACTGCACCCCCCCCCACGCTCACGGCCCCCCTCCGTGCGCCGGGCCTCGGGGGCCCTTCCCTGCCCGAGGCTCGTCGGGCGGCGTCTTCTGAAGCCTCGAGCTCGCTGCCCGCTGGGCGCCGGGCCCGCTCACGGGCTTCCAGCTTCCTGTTTCCCCGCACGCTGCACCACCAAATGTTCCAGCGCCGCCGCTGAGAAGGCTCTTCCCTCCTCCCACCAAATCGCAGCGCTGCCCTGCCGTGCCGTACTCCGCCGAGTCTGAGATCCATATGGGAAGGTTCTCGTGAAGCCGTGTGAGGTCTGCCATCTGGCTGACGACCACAGAACGCCAGACCGGGAGAGGGCTCCGTGTTCCAGGGCGGACTCGGAGGCGCTCCCCAGGCACGGAGCGGCCTGTCCCGCTCCCCCGCCCCCCCCCCCGGGCGTGGCCGGGGGCCTCCAGTCTCTTCCAGCTGTCCGTCTGTTCGTCTGTCTGTCCCTGAACAACGAATCAGACTGCTTCTGTCCCTCTCATTTTGTAGGCCTGACTCTCTGGTGGAGCAGGCCCTGCAGCTTGGCCTCATTCCTCAGTTCACCTTGGCCACGCGTGGCTCCTTCCACGTGAGCTCTCAGATCTGCTCTCCAAGCCGATTTAATGACCCCTCCCTCCCGGAGAACTGCTAGGGATGCCAGGGGATCCGTACGTGAATCTGGGCGTAAGCTGGCGTCGTCCTGACACTTCATCCCCCTCCCACGGACGTGGTACGGAGTCCACTGTTCCATCAGGGCCACTTCCATGTCACGCCACGCCCTTCACAAGGGTCCTGCAGACACTGTCAGGCTATCCCAAGGCACCTCGGCATACCAGTGGCTGCTGTGAACAGAGACACCTCAAATCGTGCTTCCTGACTGGCTCTTACTGGCAGAGGGACATGCCAATATTTTACCACGAACTGAGAGACGCGACCTCTCTCACGAGCTCTGACGGTCTGTCCACAGGTCCTCCCCAGCGTCCGTGCGGACAGCCCCACCGCCCTCAGCAGAGGACAGCACTGTCTCTCCCATCCCAACCCACACACCCTCCCGTCTTCACCCCCTCGTCCTGCATTAGCTGGAGCTGAGCGCGCTCCCGGTGGAGGCGGGGGCGGCGGGCACCCTGGCTCTAGGAGGTGATGTGTCTGAACTCTCACCGCGAAGCTTCCCGCGGGTTTTCGGCGGACACACTTTACGAAGCTAAGGGTGCTCTCCCGCAGTCTTAATGTGCTAGGAGCTACTGTTGTGAGCATACCTTGGATTTTCAGTGAGTAAAGTATTCTATGGTTTTCCTCAATTAATTTCCTGGTGTGATGTGTGGCCCTGAGAGACTCTCCGGCGTTAAGCCGTCCTTGAACTTCGAGACCGAGCCCACCGGTCCGGCACGCCATGCCCTCCGCTCCCGACAGGACTTGACTGGCCGACGCCTCCTTTAGACGTTTTCACTGAGCTAAATCCTAGCCACCAGCGAACCTAGACCCAGGCCTAGCTCACGGCTTCATGTTTTATTTATGTTTACTTCTTGAAATGTTTCTTATTTTCGTAACGCATGGTGGCACGTTAGTTTTCTCTGTTAAATGCCTGTTATTCCCATGCCTCCCGCCGGCCAAGACGAGCCGTGGCGGGACCCTCTGGGCCGGCCTGGCCGGGACCCCTTCCTCCCCCCTCCCGGTCAGTCCACCCTCCACGTCCCCAGTCTCCCCGCTGGGCTCCAGCCCTCGCCTGCTTTCAGAGCCACCTCACCTGGACGTGCGCACTCCAGGTCCACGTGAAATGCCTGACACGGGACAGAGCCGACTCAACCCAGCGAGCAAGGGGCTGAATGTTCACCAAACCAGAGTGAGACCTCACTTCCCGCCATCAACAGGTTCTGTGACTTTGAGCAAACTGACAAACAATTAAGTGAATTTTACCACAGAACACTGATACAGCTCATCCACACTATCACAAAACGACATTACTGGATCACCTGCGGCAGAACTTTCAAAGCCAACTTTTCCAGGAACCAACTGCTCGGAAATGCTACGCTCTCAACTCTCCTGATTCGCTGCACTTTCTACACGCCTTCCGCGTGTCCTCTGGAAATGCCCCACACGCTGCGCAGCGCACGCCGGAGGCCGCGGTGCAGGCCGCCAAAGCAGGCCGCAGAGGCAGGCGCTCCCACGGGCCACTCCCGTCTGCAGGGTTCGGGGAAGAGCGGGATCCTGCGTGCAGCCCGAGGAACGTGTGCCCACGGGCTCCCCAGACGCCGCGTGACCATGCACACACACGCTTCAGCCGGACCCGTGTTCGTGCCGATGTCACTACACTTAAAAAGCAGGCTCCCAGGAACCAACTCCGCTTACAGCTAGTCTTTAAACAAGGGCAACGCTATGACGTTTTATAATTAATGTGAGCTACAAATTCCCTTTAAAGGTGTTACCTCCACCTTAACGACGTGGCTCTTGCCGCCTCCCTCTCTCTTGCCTCCCCGCTCAGCCAACCCGAGCGTCTGCTCAGCCGGAGTCAGTCAGTGGGACACAAGCCCGAGCCCTGAGGAGCGCCCAGCAGAGGGCTGAGACGCCCACGCACACTAGCACACGTGCAAGCGGACATGCATGTGTGCACCTACACGTGCACAACGCTGCATGAAC
The DNA here is from genome assembly GCF_004126475.2 of Phyllostomus discolor. Lineage (NCBI taxonomy): Eukaryota > Metazoa > Chordata > Mammalia > Chiroptera > Phyllostomidae > Phyllostomus > Phyllostomus discolor. The sequence goes on from NC_040909.2 coordinate 137,112,185, forward strand.
CCCAGAACACCACAGCGGGTGAGGGGAGAAAGCAGGGGACCGGCCCGGCCATGCTGGCAGCGGGCACGTGAGGCGTGCGGGCAGGGTGTTCCCACGCACATGAGGCGGGGCGGGGGTCACACCGGTGGACGCGCGGCCAGGACTCGACGTTACCTCGATGAACTGTCCCACCCACGTCACGTGTGTGTGTTACCACTGCTGCCCTCATTCTACAGAAGAGGGCACTGAGGCCTAGGGGTTAATGGGGGGGAGGGGGGAGTGGCTAGGTCCAAGGAAGTAGCCCAGACCAGCGCCGCCAGGCACGGCGAGCGGCGAGGGCCGGAACCGGAGGGGAGAGGACATCAGCCAACGCAGCCTGGAGGGCGTGGAGCCCGTCTGGTTGGTCAGCGGGCCCCAGCCAAGCCCACGTGGAAGGGACCCTGACTCGAAGGGGGGTCCACCAGGCTGCTGCGGCTGGACGGGGCGCAGAGGAGGGCTCTCAGCACAGACCCAGGGCCCCAGGGCAGGGGTCTGCCCTCCGGTGCCGCCCCTGCGGGTTTGTTCTTCCTTCCATCGATAACCTAAATAGAGAGAAAATGAGCGCGTCTGTTCCCATCCTGCGGACACCACCGGTCTCCAGGGAGAGCCAGCCTGAAAGGCAGCGGAGCCGACTGGAAAGCGGCTGCTGGCTGACGCCGGAGTCAAAACCAGGAAGATGACATTTAGCGAGGATTCATCTGACTCCCACTCTGAGGTTGCAAAGCATCGACCGCGCGGGGACAGACAAGGGGAGGTTGAGAGCGACAGCAGATGACGAGATAGCGATGGAGGGAGGGGTCCCCGACACCCCAGGCCTGCTCGGGGGGGGGGGGGGGGGGGCCAGGGCAGGACCCGGCAGGGGACGCGGCCTCAGGTCACGCTGGCAACAAAGCAGCCCTGTGCAGAGGACGCGGTGGCCTCAGGTACGCAGGCAGGTCCGGTTTCCGTCCTCGGCTGGACCTGGCGCTGCTGAGAATCCCTTCCACCCGGTGTCCCTCCTCCCCCCTCCCTGCAGCAGCCGGCCCCCTGGGGCCGGAGACACCAGCATCTACTGCCTCCCACCTCCAGGCTGGAAGCCTGCGGCCCAGCTGTCGGGAGGGCTGGTCCCCCCCACCCCGAGGACGCTCGGTGGCGGTGTGGAGTGGCCATCTGCATGGGCCCGTGGCACTCTCCCCATGTGCGCACCTGTCTCCAGAGGTGCCTTTGGGGGAGCACACAGGCACACCGGTCAGGGTGCACCGAGACACCCGCGTTTTCCCTGCATGAGCCCTGGGAACGCTCTGTCTCCAACAAGGGCTCCCTCTGAGGGCCTGGGGTTAGGACTTCAACAGGTGAATTCCAGGAGCACGCAATTCAGCCGCTGAGCGCAGTCTCCCGGTCCCCGTGACCCACAGTCTGCGTCCTCCCCTGCTCTGCTCGCTCGGCACCCGCCCCCACAGCCCCGTTGGCGACGGCTGCCTCCACCCTGTCGGAGGTGCTCAGACTCTGACCAGAAGCCCACCTCCCTCCTCGGGTGTCAGACGGGCAGCCACTGACCCTCTGGGCACCTCCACCCGCCTGCCAGAAACTCCCGACCGCCGGTGTTCCACGCCACCCTGCACGCTCCGTCTCACCGGGGCAGAGACGGTGCCCGTGGGTGCTGGCCATGACCCGTGCAGCCAGAATGACCGGACCGCAGCCCTGGGTCTCCTGCTCCCACCCGGCGACCTGGGGCTCGTCCCTTCCCGTCCCCTCACGCGTCGGTGGGGACTTGCAACCTTCTTCTGCAGCCGCCGAGGGGACATCCCGTGTCCCCCACGTGCCAACCGCTCACGGAGTCAGCCGAGTCTGGGGGGCGCCTCCTCCCGGGGGCCCGAGACAGGAGACCATGAGCTTTAGGTGCAGCTCGTCGGGTTTTTTGGTTTGTTTGGGGGGTTTTGGCAGACAAGCCTCACGCTTCTTGTTGTTAAGCGTACTCCTGATATCTTGTTGTTTTTAACACTATCGTGAAGAGTCGTTTTCTTGGTTTCCTGGTTTCTCGTTGCAAACGTTTGCAAGTACAGTGACCTTTGTATGTAGGTCTTGAACCCTGCGGCCTCGCCACCTGGTTCACCAGCCCAGCGGCGCGCGTGTCTGTGCGAGACTCACAGGCTGCCGTGTCACCTGCACACGGGGTGGTTGTGCCTCTTCCTTCCCGACTCGGACGCTCTTTACTTCATTTCCCAGCCCAGTCCTCCAGCGGGCACTTCTCGCGGGGCGGCGGCGGGAACGGCAAGAGCAGGCGCCCCTTCTCGGCCCTGCCCTCAGGGGGCAGCACTGGGTCCCTCACCAGGAAGGGAGGACGCTCACTCCTGTTCCTGGTGAGGCCAGCCTGGGGGGTCAGTTTACGATGAAGGGGTCCTCAGGGTCTCCTGCCTGCCAATCCGCGCTCCCCGCAGCTGCCACGCGATCGTCCCAAGTGCGGGGCTCCTCTCCCGGACGACGGACAAGGTGGGGGCTCGGACCCTCCTCGTGCCTCCTCCTTCCTTACAAATGCTGGTGCTCTGCATTCTGCCCTCTGGCCACAACTGACGGAGTCTTCCCCTGCCGTCTTCTTCCTTCCGTTCTTTGGTTTGGGGTGCAGTTCCTAGGACCACCCATGTCCCTTGTGATAAAAGCTCTGCCCTTCATCTTAGAAACCACCCGCCAGCCCACCCAGGGGGGCCTCCCTGGCCCCAGGCTGCGAGTTCTCCCTGCACAGGTGCGTCCGCACAACCACTGCCCTGCGCCACAACTGTGTGTCTCCCCAGCAGACAATCAGCTCATTGCAGCACGGTCCCGCCTTGACCTTGGTTCCTCCAGCGGCTAGCACAGTGCGCAGCTGAGAGCGTACGGCAGGGCCCTGGTGAACGAACGAACGGACGAACGAGTGACTCATCAAAGCGGCCCTTCGCTCCGCTGGCACAACGGCTCTTCTGACGTGCAGATTTGATTATGACACTCGATTGCTGAAAACCCTTCAGCGGAGGCTGGTGCCCTCCGGGGTAAGGCCCAACCTTCTCACCGAGGGTCGGAGGCCCCCCAGGACCTCCCCCAGCCCTGCCCCCACCCATTCTCTGAAGCCTGCAGACCACTCAGAGCCCCTGCGTCAGAGCCTGGCCAAACCTCCCCGCTCGCGCTCCGCCTCGCCCTCCACGCTGGGCCGCCTCCGACGTCCTCGCCTGCTGTTTACCTGGAAGCCACCCAATCGCTTTCTCAAGAGTCAGCTCAAACATCACCTTTGAGCTCCAAATCTGTTTATACAGCTGTCCACTCTGCTTGGATCTTTCAAAGGTGCCCCAAAATCCCCGAGCCTAAGACGGAACTCATGACAATCTCTACGCTGCCACTGCCGAGAAGAAAGGACACCTTTCCTCTCCCAGGACTCCTAGCTCCGTAACAACGCCACTGTCAGTGCGGGCACCCAGGTCAGAAGGGCCGCCTCCTCCCTCGGGACCCGCCACCTCCACGCGCTGCCCTCTCCCCTCCCGGACACCTCTGAAGCCCACCCACTCCCCCCCTCCCCGCCCTACTCAAAGCCAGCCTTGTTTTCCGCTAGTCCGGGGCCACGGCCTCCAGGTTGGCCGGTTCCCACACTGGAGATGGAGGCGGCAGGCCCTATCGCCTCGCTCCTCTGGTCCCTCCCCCACCTGCAATCCTGCAAAGGCCCCGTCACCCCGACGACAGACCCCAGACCCTGTGTGATCACAGGCTGCAGGGGCACGTTCCCCTGAGCACCCCCACCGGCTGCAGCCCTCTGTTACCCCCGCCCCGAACACTCGCCCCTCCTCCCTCGCCCGGCTCCCGCGCACTCGCTTTGGGTCTCAGCATGTCCCCGTGAGCCCCTGGCCTGAGGCCGTCGTCCGGGCCAGCAAACGGCCACACGGCACCCGCTCCTTCTTCGTGGCTCGTGCCTGCGTCTGAAACGAGGCCCTCCTTGGGGTCAGTGTCTATGTCTGCAGACCGTGAACCCATGAGGGGACGCTCGTGTCATTCTGCACAGGGGCGGGCTCGGGAGTGTTTGTCAGGTGAGCGAATGTGCGTGAAGTCTTCGCTCGTGGCACCTCCCACGCAGACACAACCGCTCCCCTCCTCGGGCCCCGGGGCCCCGCGCCAGAACTCGGCACAGCACCCAGGCTGTCTCACTGGGGCTCGGTGCCGGCCCAGCTCCCCTGCGGGACTGGGAGCTCCACGCAGATGGAAGCTTTTCCATCTCAACCCCCGCACTCAGCAGACGCCCCACAACCACCCCACGGCTGACAGGCTCGCTGCTCGCAGGGGTGAGGTCCGGCTGCTGCATGTTCAAAGGGCAAGTTGTCCCTGGCCATCACGGAGCCAGGAGATGGGCTTCCAAACTAGGGCCACATGGCTCAAGGACAGAAAGGCTTCCGAGAGGCCCCTGTCCTCGGCGTCAGGGACGCTGGCGCAGACGCAGTGAGAGCCTGAGGCAGTGAGCAGCGCCAGGGGGTGGAAGCCGAGGGTGCAGATTCAAGGAAGGATCTGGGCCCCCACCCGTGGGCAGACCAGGCAGAGACCCCACGACCACTGCCCCCGCGCCGTGGACGCAGACCCTGCATTGGGTGGAAAGTGGGCTACACGCCTCTCGGACTCAGTGCACAGGCGGTGAGCACCTACCACCGGCACTCGGGGCGCAGGGAGGCGGATGGAGATGCCCACAGCGCCCTCGGGGGCTGCGGGTGACCACGCCGGCTCTTCCCCGCACAGGCCCTGAGAACCACCTCCTTCACAAAGCGAGAGGGCGGTCCCGCTGGTTTTAGTGAGTAACCCTCTGGGCAAAAAACAAATTTCTTTGGGTCTACTGACATGTGACCCCCCCCAACCACCAACCAATGCCCCAAAAAGCGAGTTGGCTAAACCAGCTGAGTGTATGATTTGGTTCTTACAACAGGTACCAAATTGGCAATTCCTAAGTGGGAAAAGGCTATGTTTTAATAAGCACAACAAAAAGAGACTTCATCTCACTTGTTTAGAGACACCCGCAAACCTCTGAAATAACTTACCTAGGACCCAACGCACTGCAAGTGGCGTCCAAGGGCAGGCCTTGTTTGGTCACCGCCACGGGCAGTGCCCCCGCCAGGACCGCCCGGAGCAGAGCGGAGCTCTGGGGTCTAGAGCCAGCCGGCAGCCCAGGGCTCCGTCCCGCTGGCCTGAGAGGCCGGACACGCCCTCCCCAGCCTCTGCCCACTCCATGGGAGGATGAAGCTCCCTGGAGCATCCCGACACCAGGGTTGGCACCGGGAGGCACAGAGCACCACCCACCACGGGTCTCCCGCAGGCCCCGGGCCCCAGGCTGCTCTTCCACCCGCGGCCGCGGACACGCAGCGCCGGCTCAGAGGGCCCGAGGGAGGAGGCTTTTCCCCATGGGACAACCACGAAGAAGAGAGTGCGGCCGCGAGAACTGTGGGGCCAGGCACAGGGCCTCCAGCAGGAAGACTCGGCCGAGGAAACATGGAAGAACGGAAAAGAGTGGAAAGCAGAGAGAACCACCAAAACGTTAACGTAAGAAGGAGAGCGCCTCAGAAAGCCAGTCCAAATACCGTGCGCACGGGCACCGTGCCGCAGCAGTCACGGGGAGGCGCTCCTGTTCCCACTCCGGAGCCGGCCCTGTACTGGGGGCAGGCGGGGTACAAGGGGGACAGAGACTGGATAGCCTGCCCGTCCGCCGTCAAGGACGACCAGTGAGCGCTTAGCTCTGGGGGGAGTCGAGCAGCACACGGTGCCGTGTGACAAGTCAGGGCGCTGTCACCCCACCTGGGGCCGAGGGTCAGCTCACAGGAGGGTCCAGCTCCCTCCGACGAGCGGGACTTCCAGGCGCCCACTCTGCATCGGAGCACAGACTTCCTTTCCCGCAGAGTCCAGTGACTTTTCTCCAAGAACAAGAGGTGAGCTCTTCTTCTGTAAGACGGGCACATGTTCATGGTCAGAAGGCGGGCAGACGGCCCACGGGAGAAAGGGACTCACCCACGGCCACTGTGCGCCAGGCACCTCGATGGCCGGGCGCGTCGCCCTGCCTGCAAATGCGCAGGCGGGACCGCTGTGACGGGTTTCACAGCCTAACACTCCGGCCCTCCAGACGGTCGAGCAACCTCCGCCAGGTCCTTTATTGGTTTGATTATTCCGGGGGCATGGGAGGGCGCCTGCCATCGCCCGGGCGGAAGCTGCAGGCGCTGAAGAGGCGGCAGCGAACAAGCCCCAGGCCCCGGCCCCCCAGTAGCTCCCCTCCCGGGGCCCCGCTGCCTCCTTTCCACACACCTGTCACCTGCCACCCCACTCTGGCCACCGCACACTGGCGCCGCCTGCCTCGACTCGTCACCACGGTCACTGTCACTGCTGCTGGGACGCACGCCCCTGGCAGCGGGCTCTTCGCCTCTGCTCCCGGAGTGGCGCCGTGCACACAGCAGGCCCTGCATGGCAGCTGGGTGAGCACGGCCCCTTCACCTGCTGCTTCCAGCCCCATGGAGACCGGCGGCACCTCCCCTGCAGAGGTGAGCCTCCTCCTCCCTGCCTCCAGGTCCCGTCTGCAGGTGAGAATGTCAGGAAGGGAGAAGGGGAGACGGCATTTTAAACAATGCCAGAATTTCTGCGACTCTCACCCAAACCATTCAGCTCAGGGGAGGAAGGAAATCAGGTCTCCCACTCTGCAAATCCAAAGAAACTCGTGGGTCCCCTGTAACAGGGGAGCTAAAAAAAAAAAAAAAAAAAAAAAAAAAGGCAAGCAAGCGGAATGCTCTTCCTATTCCCCGCTCTCTTCTCCTGAGAAAGGGCAGCCCCGTGTGGTGAGCCGGGGGAACTGCACCGAGAGCCGCTACCACAAGCCTCAACCGAGTCCTGCTGGAGCCACCACCACCGGGGACGGGCGGCGGGCGAGCCCCCGGGCCTCTGCTCCAGGAGCTGCTGCCCCACGAACAGTCGGCGAAGAGGAGCGGAGACCCGTGAGCCAGACTGCCCGTGTCCAGAAGCAAGGGGGGCTGGCCCCGCCCCTGCGAACGCAAGCAGGGACGCTCACGGTGTGCCCCACAAGGGGGTGCCACCCCCTCCCTCGGGCGCTGTCGGAGCCCCGGAGTCACAGCCGTCTGCCCATCCTCACGGAACACACAGACTTTCCGCTGGTTACCCCAGCCTTTGTTCCCGTGCTTTGTGTCTGAAAGGGGAAATCAGGAGGAAGAGGAAGAGGGGGAGAGTGGGAGAGGGGGAGGGGTGGGAGGGGAGAGGGAGGGGAGACCGGAGCTGCCAGTTCAGACTTCGAGGAACCGAGAGGTCGACACGACAGCCTCACACACCCCGGGCCCAAGGGACAGTCACAAAAAGGGAACTGACTTGGAAATAGTTGGTTAATAAACGGAAAGTTGTGAGAAGCCGAAGCAATCTCACCTAATAAAACTCTCTCCAACGGTCAGAGCGCTGCTCGCTGAAATCTCTGATGAAAACAGGACAGGCGGGCAGAGGGGGAGTCACACCAGGTCTCCGTGGAAGCTCGGGGCAGACGGGGGGGGGGGGGGGGCGGGGGGGCAGATGGGGGGGCGGGAGGAAGAGGTGGCACTGCCAGGCGCTCCCACAGGCCCGGGGCTCCAGCCGCAGGGACATGACACACAAGAGCCGGCTCCCCTTTCTGACTTTCCCTCACAGTTTCCACAGCTGGGGACCCCCCTTCACCCCAACAGCCCCACCACACCCCACAGCATAGCCTGGCCCACCCATACATTCCATGGAGACCTCCCTTAATAAGGTCACAGGGTCACCCACAACGTCCCAAGCGCCCAAGCCGGGCATCTCCCACATTTTCCTACCGGACCTCCCCCTACTAACTGCTTCACCAGCTGCTGCGGGGGTCCTGTGGTCTCGGTGACCCTTCCCCTCTTCCCAGAGCCGCTCCCCCGGCCCCTCCCAGGCCACGCCCGCCTCTCGTCCCCCAGGAGCCCTCCCTGTGTGACGCCGCACCTCAGGGCTCCCCCCACCCCGTGCAGCTCCCGGCCAGGCCTGCAGACCATCCCCTGAGCCCTGGACTGGGACAAGCGGCTGTTCCCCGGCTCCGGACACAGGGCTCGCTTTCCGGTTAGAAATAGCCTCCCTGCAGCCCAGACCCTGCGGCCCAGCAACTGCTCCACAGGCGGGACCACCTCTCCCCCTGCCCCCGCTGCAGCCCGCAATCCCGGTCCCACGCAGGGTCCCCCGACACGGAGGGAGCAGCACCTGCACCAGTGCTGGGCCTGGGCTTCGGGGGCGCCCACCTCACCGAAGGCCGGGAGGACCCCACGAAGGAGAGGTGGCTGGTGCGGCCATGACGGCGCGTGGGGTGGGGGGCGCGAGCCAGCGAGCGTGGCACATGTCGAGTTCCCGGGAAAGGGCTTTCCCGGACCTCGTGCTGACGGGAGCAGCAGGGCTGCCACGGGGGCGCACGGCGACCACGGACATAGCCCGGCACCCCCGCCCGGGTGCTCCATGGGGTGCCTGCCACACAGGTCGCCGCCGTTGACCATTTTCACTAACAACAACCAGTAGCCGCGATTTACTGGGTGTTTCCCCAAACCTCCAAGGAACGGCCGCTTAAACCCGGAGCCGCGGTGAGGCGGGGGCCCTGCTGGGGGTGGAGTCCTGCGGCCTCAGACGCCGCCCGCACACCCCGCCACTCCTGCGTTGCTCGGAGAAAGTCTCTAAGTAAACAGCGGTTTAAATCCCCGGCTCAACATCTGAAACGTGCCAACGCACCCCAGGGTGACTTCCTGACGGAGATTAGGGCTGCTCACCCACGGAAGTCAATTCCAACGACACGCGCAGGGCCGAGGCGCCGATTCCTGCAGCCCTCAGCTGAAAAACCTAGACCAACGGACCACGAGCCCACACGGGGTGACCTACCTTCAGGACCGGGGGCAGCTTCGCTCCCGGAGAGTCGCAAAGTCTACCTGAGTCAGGTGACTAGATATCTTGGATGCAAATCTGCAAAGTTGAGCTTAAAACGTCTGGGAGAGACGGTTTTCCAGGTCACCGGCAAGCTGGGGAAGCGCAGATCCGAGGCAGAAGGGAGGGAACAGACGCCTCCCCACGAAGCGCCAGCGGCGGCAGGTCTGTCTCCGCGTGCAGAGAAAACGCTGTCTGGCCCTGGGGACCGCCGCTGGGGCGTCCAGCGGAGAGGTCCGAGGCTGGGCCGGGGAGGCAGGGTGTGCGCATGGAGGTCGGGGGCCAGGAGCAGCCCCAGTAGTTCCTGCACACACCTGCCCCCAGAAGGTGGGGCTCTCTGTCCTCTCCCTCCTCCGACCGTCCACCCTCGGGGCCTGGGCTGTGCCTGGTGCCCTGCCTCCAGAGCACCGAGGGTAGAGACTCGGTCCTGGCCCACTCCGCCCAGGCCGGTGACCGTCCGGGACCCCGTGTGGACACGGGCGCTCGACCGTCTCCTGGCAACGCAGAGGTCAGGACAGCCCGGGGGGAGGGCCACATGCGCAGCCTCCGACCAGCACTCCGCGGGCGGTCGAGGCCACGAGGCACAAGGCAGGACGGAGAAAGGGCGCACGCCAGGCGGGCCTGGGCAGGGGGGACCTGAGGACCCCCTTCCACCCGGCACCCTGCAGGGACCGGGATGGGGGAGGACCCCGAGCAGCGCCCCGCCGACAGCGAGGCCCCGGGCCGGCCTCTGCCCACGCGGGCACGCCAGGTTGACGTGAGATGGGGTGGCAGACGCGGGCGAGGGCTCTGCGGCCCCTGCCCCTTTCCCAGGCATTGAAAACTACCCCCAAACAGAACAGGTGCTTTTAGAGAGGGTGACAGGACGATGGGCGGGCACCCTTGTGCCCCAGCGCCTCGAGCTGGCAGGGCGCGACCCACCGCCGCTGTCCGACCTTCAGGGCCAGGCAGGCAGGAGGAGGGCACACACCGGGGAGGCTGCGGCTGTGGGAGCCACCAGGAGCGCTCGCCCCCGAAAGCACCCACACCTCCAGACTCTGAAAGCCCCGACAGGGCGGCAGACACCCGCAGGCCCAGCCTCCAGCCCTCTGAGCGTGTCTGCTTCCCAGGAACGGAAGCGTGGAGATGGGAGGCCGTAACATAATAACTTTTGCAATGGAAACACTTGTTTATTCGGCCTCAGCATCTTCACCTCCTGGAACTGTTTACATTCATATCAGGGCCCTGTGTCTCCTCTAGACTAACTTTCTGGGGGGAGGTCCCTGCCTCCTATCTCCCAGCTAAATGCCGCTTCGTGTGAGACCAAACGGCGCCTCGGTTGACTGCCTCTTCCGGACACGCAGCTGGTCTTGCACAGGCCTGGCCGTGGGCCCTGACCGTGCACCCCCGGAAGCCTCCCAGGAGGGCGGCCTGTTCACCGGTTCAGCGCCCGCCGTGCGCGCTGCTGGAGTGTCTTTGACTCCCCGGAACCGCCCTGATCGCGAACGCCGTCTCCTTGTCATTCACACCGTCTGTCAGACGACGGGTCTCGGTATTTAACGTGCAAACACAGTCATTGTCTAACTGAGTCATTTCGGATGCTGGCGACGGTACTGCACACCACACTCGACTCCCACTCGAGAGCTCACCGAGGGGGAAGGCGGGGGAGGGGAAGGGAGCGGCCCGGGAGCAGCTGGGGCCCCGGGGGGAGGAGACAGGCGGGGTGGAGGCGTGTGCTACCCGGGCACACCGGCCAGGCGGGCACAGGCGGGCCACAGCACCGACAGGCGAGAAACACACCAAAAACCAGTGCACGCGACCGTCTCCACGACCCACGGGAAGCACTGGAGAAGATGTGACACCCGCCCCCGGTCTCCAGAGCCCGTGGGCAGAACAGGAGCACGAGGCTGGGGGGCGGAGCCACTGTCTGCCCGGTCTCGCACAGCTCTCCAGCCAGCGGAGCCCGCCCCCCGCATCTGGGAGCTCCTCGTGGGTCTGGTCCTGCCCCCCTGCCTCCCTTCCCAACGTTTCCCAGGGGCCGTGGTTCGCACCGCAGTGACCTGCTGGCCCAGGACAGCGTGCGCCCACTGGGGATGGACGTCAGACAATCCGCCGGCGACAGTGAAGGTCACGACAGGCCAAGGCCCTGACGGGGCCCCGGAGCCTGCAGGGGCGCCCTTCCGACCGCTCCCCCACGTTCGCCCCAGGGCTCCCCACGCAGGGGACCCGCCTCCCGCCGCTGGACTGCTCGTTGAGTGGGAAACCGTCAAGCAGATCCGAGGAGTCCGTTGAGGTTCTCACGCTTCAACTCCGAGGAAGGAGCGTCCCCGTCTCCGTCTCGGTAACGGTCGCCGGGGCAGAGCAGAAATAATCTGGAAGCGAAGTGGCTTTGCCCTTTTGTCAGCTCCCCTTCTCGGCCCGGCTGATGGCAGGCGCTCCCCCTCGCCCCCCCCCCCGCGGCCCCAGAGGAAGGCCCATTATCTGCGCGGCGCAGGCGCTGAGCGTCAGGCTGGATCCGAGCAAGGCTTACGCTCCCGGCTCCGTAAGCCCGGCTCAACCCCACACGGAACGTTTTGTATCCCCTCAGAAGTTCGGAAACTTATAAATAGCACCAGCGCTGGGACCGGACATATCTGGGCTTGAATTTTAACTTCTGCTTAGAGGCTGCTTGACCTTGAGCGTCTTAGTTAATCCTCCTGAGCTGCCCCGTGACTCCCGCACAAATAAGGGGAAGCTGCAGCCCTGAGAGCGGAACCGGGAACGCCGTCCGCAGCGCCAGGTGCCCGGTGCCGGCCCCCGGCCCCTCCGACCCCGGCATGCTCGCCTGCTCTCGGCCCCGCGGAAGCGGTCAGCGAGCGAGGGCCTCACACAGCCCCCCTCCCAGCTGGTCGGACCCTGACGCCGCTGCCCGGACCCCCAAGGCCCATGGGGGCATTTCTCATTGGCAACGCGGCTGAAGAAAGTACACCCTTTGTCGCACCACGGTTTTTTTTAACTGGACTGCACTCGCTCTTAGGTTTTCTCAGCAGACTCTCCCAGCCAGTCCCCGGGGAGCACGGCCGTGGAAGTGGAAGTGCAAGCGCACACGCGAGAACCGTGCGAGCGCCCCCAGTGCCCGTGTGCGGAGGCCGCGGCACCATCGGGCACGGACGTCACAAAGGCGTCGTCTGAGCGACGCTCGGGTCGGGCTCCGCTCTGACCGCGTCTCGCTTCACAGCTGGCTTTGCCTCGCCGCCGGGTGCTCTTTCTGCATCGGTCCCCGGGGTGCTTGTCCGGTTTCCCTCCAGTCTGCTGACACAGGGACTTATGTTCGCCGTGTCTCTGGTGTCGCACCAGCCCTGTGGCCGCTCCTCGGACAGCCAACCCCCCCGGCCGACACCACGCACGCTGCTGGATGGGCACGCCGACGTGCCGTGGGGCCGCTGGGCCGTGTCCGGGAGCCTCGTGGGCGCCGCTGCTCCGTGGTCTCTCCGCCTCTGGCCGCGGGGCGACGCTGGCGCCGTAGGGTGATTCGAGTGCCCCCTCCTCCGAGTTTCCGGGAGGAAGAGCTCACCCAGAACTCATACTGTTCTCCCTTAAATGCTTCACGAAAGGCCCGAGTGCAAGCACCGGGCTGGGAGTTTCCTCCACGGGGGCGGTCTAGCAAAACCTCCTGCTCCCTCAGCAGGCCCCTCGGACTGTCCGTCTCCCGCTGAGGGGAGCCCGGGGGGGAGAGGGGGGGGAGCGCAGCCCGACCCCGGCGAACACACGGGCGTCCACTTCACCCAGTCTCTGTGCTCAGCCCTGGGGGAGTCCCCACACGGCCTCGGAAGACCGCTCGTGACTGCGGACAGACGGGCCGGCGCCGGCTGCACGGGGAGGAGAGAGGCCCTCCCGGGACCCCTACAGAAGCACACGCTCCCCCCCGCCCCTTGGAGGGCCTCCCCAGGGCGCTGTCACCACTTCACCCGTTTCCATGACTACGCACTCCTGGCTGAGCTCACTTCCAACTCAGCCATGTCCTCCCTGTTTTGGGGAGAAGGGCAGCACAGGGCCCCCACTGCAGCCACAGGCGCCCCCGGCTCCCACGGCTCCACGCCGCCCCCCAGAGACCCCAGACCCCAGCAGACGTGCCCTGGCACCGGGAGACACGGCAGCACTTCAGCCGTGAGCCCCCACCTCCTCCACCGCCAACAGACCACAGACGGACAGAGCTGCCCCACCCCCGCCTCGGGGCTCCGCGCCTGTCCCCGGGAACGCCCTGCCCAGCGTCTGGACGTGGGACCCCACCCCAGTGCGAGCTCAGAAGGAACACAGGTTCTCTCCCAGCTCTCACTGTCCCCGCTGCCCTGGCCAGACATCTGCAGGAACGAGGACAGACAGCGCAGGTGGGGCGCTGAGCACCATCCCGGCCGCCACGAGGAGCACACTCCGCACACGCCGGCCCCTCCCTCCCAGGCTCCCTGACGACACGCCGGTCAGGAGGGTCCCCCCCACGAGGAGAGTGGCGGGGAGAGCGGCAGGGGTGGCAGTGTGGATGACGGGCACCGCAGGGCCCCGGAGCAGGGAGAACCGAGGGGCAGCCACGGCCCGCGGGGCCCAACCAGAGGCCCTGGACACGGGATGGAGAGATCGAGGGGCCTTCGGGGCTCTGTTCGCAAGTCAATTCCTAGGGCGGAGGAGGGGAAGAGGGGTCACGGTGCAAGGGACAGGAACTGAGGGGCTCGGGTCGCGTCGCACCCCCTCTCGGAGCCCGGTGTGATCGCTGCGGGGGAAGGCCACCCGCTGAGAAGGTGTCGTGAGCACCTGAAACGGCAGTGTATGTGCAAGAGCCTGCCGCCCCGGACGGACTCAGTAAACGGCAACCACGTTCACACACGTTTACAACATCCGCCTGTATCCACACACGTTTGTGATCTTCTTCTTGTAAGTTCAGCGTTGCAGCTCCCAACTGAAGAAAACTCCTGGCACGGCCACCAGCACCCGGCAGGGGCAAGGCCCCAGGGAAGCTCAGTGACGGGCTGCTGTCAGCTCTCGGGGGGCGGCTGCAGGTGCCGTGACGCCCAGGGGCGCTGTGAGGACGCCACCTCTCCAGCTTGTCCTCCGTCGCTCCCTGCCACAGACCGCCCTCCACCGCCGTCGAGCACCACCCGGGGCCGTGCTGGCACCTTGTCCACGCCTCCGCCTTCGCCCCCTCTGGGGGGAGGGTCTCCCATACCCCTGCCCCCGGGCTAACACGAGGCCTTCCACAGTGACCACGCTGGAGGGTGAACATGCCTGGCGTGCAGAGCGCCCAGCTATACCATGCACCTCTTCACCACAGGGCCCCAAACGGAGAGGGCGTACCCCAAAGGCCCAACTCCTTGTAACCGGTATGACCTCCTCCACCAGCGTCAGCTCATTCCCTGCTGCCGGGACCACCCTCCGGACAGCGCCACGTCCCTCCACCACGCAGCCCCAGCCCCTGCAAACTGGCCCCACCGCTGACTCCGGACCGGCCTGGCCCCGCTCTGCAGGTGGTCCTCGTCGGTCATCGCCCTCCGCAGGGCTGGCATCAGGGCTGGCATCAGGGCTGGGGCAGCAGCCCACACCCCTGGGCTGGACGGCACGCTGCACTGGGGGTCGGCCGGGCAGCCTCGCTGCCTGCCCCCGCTGCCGGCTGCTGAGACCGTCAGGCCCCTCACTCTGCAGCGCCCCCCCACTCTGCAGCGCCCCCCCACTCTGCAGCGCCCCCCCACTCTGCAGCGCCCCCCACTCTGCAGCGCCCCCCACTCTGCAGCGCCCCCCCACTCTGCAGCGCCCCCCCACTCTGCAGCACCCCCCAACTCTGCAGCGCCCCCCACTCTGCAGCCCAGACGGGCCGAGCCTTCCCTGCACCGATGACCAACGCCCCGAGCTCTAGCTCAGACGCCCAGGAGCCCCGGAGCCCCACAGACGCAACCGCCTCTGCTCCCCGGAAGTGCCGGGGTGCCTCCCCTTCACGCAGACGCCCGCCTGCTGCCGTGCACCCTCCCGGCTTCCTGAGCGTTCATACACCAGCGAGCAGCAGGGGCTGCCGCAGGAGCAAGAAAGGTTTACAGGACAAACATCTGATCGGAGGATCTTAACCCAGTAAGTACGTTTTTCAAATGGAGGAAGAGGCGGAAAATCTTCTACTTCGACGACCAGTGCACGCCTGGACGGAACCCACGCTTTCCCGGGACCTCGTGAAAAAGGAGGCGGCGACAGCGGGACACGATGCCCCCCACCCGAGACACGACAACTCAGGCCTCAGGCGGCTGCCCCCCCAAAGCATGGCGCAGACGGAGACGCTGTGACACGGGCCGCCCCCCCGAACACGACTCGGCCGTCCGAGGCACACGTCCGTCCCTTCCGAAAAGCGCCCAACGCCACCCCCAGAGGGCGGGGCAGGAGCCCGGAGCGCCAGGCCATGTGGCCAGCTGCACTCAGGGGACCAACTCACCTTCACGTGGCTCGGGTCCCCGGGCTTGCTGCCCTCGGGCGGATTCGCGGCCTTGCTGTCCACGCGCGGCCGGACGACCTGCCGGAAGGGACTGCACAGCGGGAAGCCGCTCACGCTGATCCCGTCTGGAAGGAAGGTGAGAGCAGGGGGTGTGAGGCGGGTGGCTGGGTTTCTCAGCGCAGGACAGCCGTTCGAAACGGGAGCAACCGGGCGGAGCCTCCTTCCCGCTCCGTCCTGTGCTGCGCCCCCCCCACCCCCCGCCTGGCGTGTGCCCCGTGGCGGCACAGTCATCCCTGCTCTGGACAGCACGGCGAGCCGAGACGCGGCCTGGCACCAGATGCCCCCGGGGGATCTGAAGAGCCTCCTGAAGAGCCGGCCGGAGGCTGAGTGTGTGAGCGGGTCCCCAGGTGGGGCACGCTCCCATCGTTAGCCATGGCGCACACACCACCGACTCCGGAGGACGCTCCGCCCGGGACATGCCGGCGCCATGTCACACCGACTGCAGTGCCGGTGCCGAGGGCCCCGTTCCCGCCAGGGCCCCGCAGGCACTGCGGCCATGGGTGGCGGGGGGACCAGTTGTTGTTGTCCGCCCAGCACCCCTCCTCCCAGAGCAGCTCCTCCTCCGCCTGCAGGGTTCTGGCCGGTGAGGGTGAGGGAGGCCCTGGTCAGCCGTGGCCGGGCCGGCCCAGGGGCAGACGGAAACACAGGCCGTCCTTCCAGGAGGAGCCGTCTACGAATCTGGGGAGCGGTGGGAGTCCTCAGACCGGCCAGGCCTCACTGCGGCCACCTTTCCCACTGCACCGAGAGGCCCTGAGCAACCCTCACAACGGCCTCGGTGGTCTTGGCTCCAGAAAGGGAACCGGCTCCAGGGAATCAATGAAAGGCAGAAACCACAGAGCATAAAAGGCTGAAACTGTTATCTGAAATTTGCCTCTTTTTTGGACACAGACCTCAAAACCACAGACCACAAAAACCTGTCATCTTCCAACTCAGAAAACACTTTCAAAAAGCCACGCCACAGCTTTTCCACAGACCAGAGCAGCAATTCCCCACCCTCTCCACCTCACGGCACCCACACTGGTCACCAGCACTCGGGGCGCACCCGGCACATGCCCTGTATTTCTTGCCGCTCTGCCAAAAACGATAGGTACCATTTAGATTCACACCCACCCACCAGCTACCGCTGTGCTGGCTGCTGCCGTGTTTCACGTGGCAGCTGAGAGGAAAGGGGTCAGCGCCCCTGACCACACCGTCCGTGTGGCACACATCCTTCGACTCCGGCGGTGCGCCAGTTAGAAACCGCTGGGCCACGGGGTCTGCTGTCCAATCCAGCTGGAGACGGAAGAGATGGCGATGTATGGATGGCAGCGGGGGGGGGGGGGGGGGGGGGCAGCCCCGCCCCCAGGAGGCGGCTGCAGAGGGCGAGCGGGTGAAAACGGGCCGCCCGGAGCCTGGGAGGGCACAGCTCCCCGCCGGGCAGGGGTGGGGGCGGGGGCGGAACACCGTGGTTCGGCGGCTTTCCTGCCAGCACAGCCCCATCACAAATAGACGAGGGAACAGATTGGAACAACAATGAGCAGGAAAACAAGCCCAGAAAGCGACAGACAGAGGACGGCAGCCCGGTGGGAGGGAAGGGGAGGAGAGGGGAGGATAGGAGAGAGCCGGGCGGACGCAGGGTGTGGGGAGCGGCAGGCGTCTGGGCGCCCGTCAGGAGCTGAGCGGAGCCTTCGGGGAGAACTTCGTAGTTACTGTTTGTAGCGCTCGATCTTCTAGGAAGAGCGGCTTTGTGGGCGATTCGGAAACACACTTTGGGACGCTGGAATAACGCCTCTCTCTCGAATACGGCGCAACCATGGTGACGGGGGGGGGGGGGGGCGGAGGGGACATGACAGCCGAGGAGGAACACACTGTCACAATGAGGACAGCTCTGCCAGGAGGGCTGACAGCCGAACGTTTACTATGTGCGTGGCGCAGCCCCCGGCCCTGGGGCGTGCCGTCTAGCTGGCCCTCACCCCCGAGAGGCAGGCGTCATTTCACCGAGCGCACGGGTGAGGAGGCCGAGACGCCGGGGAGGCGGGCAGACGGCGCGGTTCGGCAGAAGCAGTGCCAGGGCGAGAGCTCAGCACGGCCAGGCCTGCGGCTACCCGGGGAGAGTGGGACGGAGAGCACAGGTCCGTCCTCACGGGAGCTTCCACGAAGCTCCCGGCCAGGCCCCCTGCAGAGCCCCGGGCGTCACACAGGCATCACAGGGGCGTCACACGGGCCTACGCAAGGGCCCACAGGGCGCAGACTCCCCCTCCGGTGACTGCTCTCTCGCGGAGCGGGGCCGTGTCTGTGCAGAGGAGGGACCGGGAGTTTCTCGAGACAGCGAGGGGGTCAGAGACGCCTGCGCCGACGGTGCCCAGGCCCGGCTGCACTTACGGGCACTCTCAAACCCCGACGCCCAGGTCACAGGCCATGGCAGTGAACCCCAAGGTCCGGCGCTGGGAGCCACAGGGCGTTCTCAAGGACCCCAGGAGGTCCCCCGGCACAGAGGAGTTTGAGAGCCACCGGTCGGTGCTCACGGGCAGCAGAGAGGGCCCGGCCACTCGGAGAGACACGCGTGATTCCGGCAGTGACCGGCAGGAGGGCTGGAAGCCTGCGGCTGCGCCGGAAGAGCAGGGAGACCGCGGCACGCGGAGGGCGCCGGCAGGGACCCACCACGGCCGGGGCCGAGGGCTGCCCCAGTCACTCACCGAAGCTCCACGGTGAGTTCTCGTAACAGAATCTGCCGAGTGTCCCCAGCAGCACCCTTCGACGTCATGCGCCCCCAAAACGCACATGCTCAGGCCCTAACCCCACGAGACTGTACTTGGAGACGAGACCCGCGAGGAGGTGAGAAAGGTTAACTGGGGCCGTAGGGAGGGGCCCTCACCCCACTGGCCGGTGCCCCCTGAGAGCCTCCGGAGCTCCCACTCTGCCATGGGAGGGCGCCGTGGCACCAGGCAGCCGCCCGCGGTCTGTCGTCAGGGCGGTCCGCGCTGAGGCGTGCGCCCCGAAGCCCCCAGACGAACCTGTGGGTGCACACGCCACAACCGCACGTGATGGCTCACGAACTCTCACCCACAATCAGCTCCGCCTGAGTGCAAACTCCCGCGTCCCCAGCCTCCGATGCCTAACGGAAATCGCCAGGCTCTGAAGGAGACCTTCACCGTCACCACAAATCGGACCGCAGCAGGGACACCTCAAAAGTGCCGTCATGCCCTCGTCCTGCCCATTTAGGGTGACCTCCCGGCGAGTGAGCACAGAACAGCGGAGGGTGTGAATGGGCAACCGGCTAACTCAGAGGCACTTTATTACCCTCGGGCACGCACAGCAGCCCCCTCGGGCGCCCGAGTGCCCAGGAGAAGCCCCCGGCAGCTGCGGTGAACGAGCGGGGGGGGCAGCACAGGCCGCGGAGCGTCTGGGCACCGCGCGCGCTAAGACCAGCAAGAGCTCACCGTCGCTGAGGTCTTGGAGGAGGTTCTCCTGGCAGGAGAAGTCCAGCTTCGCCTTGATGTCCACGGTGAACGTGGCCACCTTGCCGGGCTGCAGCGGAAACTGGGCGAGGGTTTCTTCCAGTTTCCAGCTCAGGAAGTCGCCGTACAGCTTCTCTGCAAGGACAGTGACAATGGGGGTGACGGTGGTGGGGCAGAGGGACCGTGAGGCTCACCGGCCACCCCAGGAAGTTTGGTGCGTTCTCAAAAAGCCGAGAAAAACGCCAACAACTGCAAAGTGACGAGTTCAAAGTACCAAGAAAGCCCCAGAACCCTGGGTGTCGCGAGGCAACCACCTGTGTCTGCGAGGGGGGCGTGGAGCCGCATCCCCTTGGCAGCCAGGGTGGCTCCCTCCCCCCGACGGGGTCAGCGCCCACGTCGCTCTCACAGACCAGCCGGAGCCCCGCTGACCGCCCCCACAGCCGGCATTCTCCCCAGCGTGCCCCCCTGGAAACACTGACCCCCGTGTTCCCGTTCCGCCCCGGCTGGTGCGGCTCCGGGACTGCGTGCCGGACTGCGAACCGAAAGGTCACCAGTTCGGCTCCGAGGGCCTGCCGTGCAGCAAGCACTGTCCGCACTGCTGGGGCACTGGGCCAGCTGCAGTGACACGAACGGGCCACCATCCCCCGAAACACCTCTTAGGGGTGCTGTCATTAGTCCACGACAAAGAAGACCTGAGGCGCCATGACGTGGCGCTAACAAGAGCTCTCATCACTGCCGGACACAAACTAACTCCCGCGGCAGCACCAAGAAGACCACACAGAACCCGGGGAGAGCCTTCGGTTCCCCGGGAGAAGTTCCCTGCAGCCGACACCTCAGGGCCCGGCACCGAAGCAAACGCCGTGGGCTCACGCCTCGGAGGGGTGGACACTTCCTGTCACCCCCCATCTCAGACGGTCTCGCTGCCCGCCCTGCTCAGACACACAGCCCTCCCTCGGGTGCCTGGCTGAAGACCTCCCCCGCCGTGCCACAGAGGTCAGTCACGGCCACTGGCAGCACCACCTAAGTGACAGGGAGCATTCGTTCCCTTTGTACGTTCTGGAAGCCGATGGCTTATTTCCACTCGTGTCACCCCACGTGGAAATGTACTGCCGCTCCTGGCGAGCATCTGAAGGGAGGACAGCTCCAGTTTTCCACTCGTGAAGCTGCTGGTTGGGAACGGCCCCACGGCGCTACATGCGGTGGATCTGAGGTTCTCGGTCCCATGCATGGCGAAGGGGGGCAACACCAAGGCTGAGTTAGGGGGCTCCCCGTAAGCCTGCAGACACCTGCTTTGTCTCCCCCCAAACCAGCAAGAGCCAGACGCGACCGCAAGGTATGGAACCTCTCCGCAGCGGGACAGGCTCAGGCTCTGTTGCAAACGCCATAATTCATGGCAGGATTCCGCAGGACAAATTCTCCCCGAGCCACGCCCGGACCTCCCCCTCCAGGAGGAGCCAACCAGACGCCCAGGCTCTGCCGGCCCTGGTCTCCCATGATGCTGCTGCAGTTGCGTGAGGAGGCGGCCGCTACCATTCAGGTCCAGGACACAGGGCTGGACCGGCAGCCCCGCCCTCCAGGCGGGGAAACACCGCTCTGGCCCCACGGGCCTGCTCCTCGTTTCTCTCTCTCTGGCCCCGCTGGTCAGTGCCGTTTCTCCACCTTCACCGAACCACCTGATTCTGTCCCCGAGTACTGCCCTTCACGCCTTCCCTCCTGCACAACAAGGCCCTGCCGTCCGCAGCGCTCGCGGGCCCCGCCGGACAGGCACTGCGCCCTCTGCTCCCCGCGTCCTCGGAACAGCTCTGCAAGGCGAGCACTGCCCCGTCTTCCCCGGAGGAGACGGAGGCACGACATGGACAAACAGCTAGTAAGTGAGGAAGCCGACGCCAGGGCTGGTCTTCCGCCCGCCAGCTGCCTGTGCCTCCGGGCTGGGGGACCGAGGGCCCGCCTGGGAGAGGGGTGCGCGGGCCCCAGGGGCTGAGCCCACCTGGGAAGCACCGGCCGGCCGGTGTGCGGGGCGGGCCCCAGGTGTGCGTGCCCCTGGGCCTGAGAACGTCCTCTTCATTGACTCGTTCACTCGGGAGCGTTTCCCTCGGGCCCACGAGTGGGAAGAGCCCGGACACCGGGACGCCTTCCTGCTCCGTTCCCTCCCCGCGCGCGCTCTTCTCGCGTAATCAGAACGCCAGCTTCACAATGGCGGCGAGGAAAGAGGACAGACGGACAGACGTCGCAGAGGCCGAACCAGCCGCAGCCCCTACCTTTGGTGGTGAGGACTTTGGAGGTGACCTCCAGCTTCTCCAGCGGCTCCATCCCGATGTTCTCCAGGGTGATGACCAGCTGCTGGGTCTCCCCGTTGTAGAGCTGGACGGACACGTTCGTAGACACCTCGTCCCCCGAGGACGGCTGCAGGGCATGTGCCGACCTGAGAGGACGGGAACGGCAACAACACGCTTTAGAGAGAAGGGAGACAAGACAACCAGTGGCATCTTCGAGTCGGCCGCATCACCACGCTTGGAAGTTCCAGAAGTAGGGGCTGGGGAACCTTGGCTTTGAACGTGGGATTTGATGCCGGCTACTGGGAACACGAGGGTGGACTGCCACCGGGGACCGGGGCGGCCGGAGCTCTGCTCACGGGCCCCGCGGACAGCTCTGCACACCCACACGAGCTGGTCCGAAGGCCCAGAAGAAGGGCCAGACGGCGCCGGCCTCACCCCTCTGCCGTGCAGGGGAGGAGCCGACAAGCAAACGTCAGGCTCAGGGAGCCGGTCGTGCCCGGGCCGGGGGCCGCAGTTCCAGGCCCAGAGAGAAGATCTGCTGTTTATGTCAAGGTTCTCTTCTCAGAGTGCTACACTTCCAGCTCGCACACTCGGTTCTGCCATCCCTCCCGGGTTCGTTCCTTCCGCGTTTCACTTTACTCCCCGGTCACATAATGCTTCCCCGGCACCCAGCGCCGTCAGCCGGCGGCACCTGCACCGCACGAGCGCCTGCCTGCCTGCCTACCTGGGCAGAGACGTGCTGATCTGCAGTCTGGGCAGGGCGGGGACCACCTCAACCGCGCAGCCGCTGGTCTTCACCCCTGGGAGGTGGTCCAGCAGGCAGTCGCTGAAGACGCCGAACACGGTGGTGTGGTAACCTGGGAAACGGGGGGACGGAGAGGCTTTGCACCTCGGGGCAGCTGGGAGCCTCATGCCCGCGCCGGAGGACAGGCCTCAGCAGCGAGAAGAGTCTGGGGTCCCCGTCCGAGGACCCGAGGTGAGAGTCAGGCCCGCCACACGCCAGGCCCCAGGCTCAGCCCTGCAGACCCTCGGTTTCCTCCTACGGAGCGTGGAGCCGACCACGGCACCTGCATCCCTAGCCCACGGGCTTCTGCGTCGGGAGGAGAACGGCTCACGACAGTCGCTATCGACCGGAAGTCGCCGCACCACCTGGTAGCTCCAGCGCATCCCTCCACCGGCACGCTTTGTAAGCGTGTTTATCGCTAAATGAGGATGAGGCCAGTGCTCCTTCACAGGACACAATGCGACTCAAGTATTAGAAAAATGACTCGAAATCCTCCGTGGAGATGAAAGTTCGAGAGCCAATCCTTGTCATTCCCACGGCCACGTGACGTGGCAAACCGGCCGCATGTGCACGAGGCCTGTGATTTAGGAGTAGCCCATTTTCACGCACAAAGGAAGCAAGCACCCCGGGTTAGACCCAGGTTAGCACTTGGAACTGCTCGAGCAGAGCCGTGAACGGCGTGTGAACTTCCGAGAGAAGCTCTGCAAACGGCCCTCGCCGCGGACCAGGAAGGGACGACGCCCAGAGGCCCGGGGACCTGGCAGGACAGCGGCGAGGCGGGCCAGCCGGACAGCCAGCCAGCCGGCCGCCCGACCCGTCCTGAGGCAGAGAGGAACCCCCTTACCGTTCACAGTGATCGTGCCTGTTGTCTGGGGGACCCCGACGAGCGTCACCGGGTAAAGTCCAGACTCGGCCGGCAGTGACAGGGCCGCAGGGAGAGACTCGAACTCCACTCCGCTCGTGAGCAGCCCCTAGGGCGAGCAACGGGCCGCGTGAGCAAGCGCAGCCCGGGCCCTCCCCGGGACAGCCGCTCCAGACGAGCCTCAGCCTGGCCAGCGCCAGGGCCGCCGGGACGCAGTGACATCTGTGGAACCCAGGGAACTGCGGAGACGGGCTGGACATGAGGCTCACAAGACAGCCTTGAAATGGGACGCACGTGGGTGCTCGAGCGAGTCCATCTTGATGTCAGCCCTGACGGCTGCGTTTTGGGCATTTGTTTGGTTTCACTGCTTTACCGGAATGGGAATGAAAACAAAAAAGACAGACACGAAGTGTGGAAATACGCCATTGTTAATATCCCTCCGTTGCACCTGTGAACCATCGACTCATTTCGGCGAGTGGCAGGTGCCGTGCTGGACCGTGAACGAGACAGATTCCGGGCCCCACGCAGCCGCCTCACCACGGGAAACGATGCAGGACAGACAGCTGGGGAGTTCTCGACAGGGTAACAAGCCGCTAACGTGCTGCCCGGGCAGCAAGGCAGGAAAAAGAAACGAAAGGCATGCAGACAACTGTCCACAAAAGACACAACTGTGACCAGGGAAGACCCTCCTGAGCCCTGGCTGGCGTGGCTCCGTTGGATGGAGCGTCATCCCACGGACAGAAAGGTCACGGGTTTGATTCCCACTCAGGGCACGGACCCAGGTGGCAGGCTCAGTCCCCAGTTGGGATGAACATGAGAAGGCAACCGATCGATGTTTCTCTCTCTCCCCTCTCACCATCCTTTCCTCGCTCTCTAAAAGCAATGGAAAAAATATCCTCAGATGAGGATAAAAAATATTAAAACACTATGGAATCTACAGTGGAATTTAAATTAACAAGTGCATTTAGCAAAGTGGCAGGGTCAACATTAAAAAAACAACAACAGGTATCTCTGTAAGACTCCAGCAAGAACCGTTGGTGAGGTGAGGCGGATGCCCACTCGGGAGGAAAGGACACAGACGCGGCATGGAGGGAGGCGGGAGAGCCGGTGGGGCCGGATTAGAACAGGGGGGCACCTCTGAGAGGCCGGGGTCTGTAAAACCGGTGTCTGGGCTGTGTGCAGGGGCGTGCGTCCAGATACACGTGTGCAGATGCATGTGCGCAGGTCCACACGGACGTGCACGGCTGCATGTGTACACACGCGCAAGTTCCCTGTCTGCAGAAAGCCCCCCGGGAGACGCCCCCGTGGCGGCCAGCACACCCGGGCCAGGTCTGAGCAGGAGCGGGAGAGACTCGGTCTCGCTGTGCGTGGGCGAGGGTGGGCGTCGGACGTGGGAGTGGGAACCGAACCCGGCCCGAGGGCTGCTGTCTCTGGGCGAGACGCGGCGGCACGTTCTTTCTGGCTCAGACAGCGCAGGTGCGGCCCACGGTTAACACTGTCTAAGTGTGGGTGGGGGACCCATGAGCGCTCATCGTGTCGGATGCCTGACATTTTTTTTTTTTAGTTTCATAAGTTTTTAAATCCTGACCATGATTTTTGGGGCTCTTAGTGGTCATTTTTATTTTATTTTTTGTTCTAATTTTTGACAAGAAGCATGTATATTACTTCTTTTTTCAAACCAAATAAAAATGAAAGCTCCTTTTTAAAGACAAAAGGCATCTGACACTTCAACCACGTGGGGACGACCCTCCGAACAACCGCCATTCATCCCCCATCCAGGCCGAGAAGCGGAGCATCCCTGGAAGGCCCGGTCGAGAGCCAGGCGCGCGGCCCGCAGGCTGCTGGGGCTGCCAGCTTCGCCGGCGGTGGGCTGCCTAGAGACTCGGGTGCTAGAGAACCGTGCCGTGTGCCGGACACCCTAACTACCTCCCAGTCCACCCGGTGAGCTCTGGCTCGTCACACACCCCCAGCTGAGCGACGTGACCGTTCTGAGTCTCACGCCCGCCAGCCGAGCTCCGCGTGTGCCCCTCAAGAGGGCCTTTGTCCAGGGACTCGGGGGGTCCCGGACACCAAAGTCCCGGGCACAACAAGGTGTGCTCCTCACTCACAAAAAGCTCATAGTCCTCGGCAAAACAAACACAAAAACAGATGTACCGCGGGGTGTGTGCCTCGAGTAGTAAGTGAAACACGCACTTTAACGGCAAGCCGGCCCGGAGCCCCGAAGGGCCAGATGACCGGGGATACGCACCATGTTTTCAACGCGGAGCTCGAACGGCATCGGGTTGTACACCATCAGCTGGACCTCGCACACGTCTCCTTGGACCCACTGGAAGTCTGCAAACGCACACACACACATGCATGAGAGCCCACGCGTTAGCCAGTCTGGCTCCACGGCTCACGTGCTGCTTCAGGTGAGTCCTCCCGCCGGCAACTTAATGCTTCCCGTGACACGGGGCGTCACGTCATCATGAGAGAAATGATTCCCGCGGGCTCTCCGCCAGCCTTCTCTCGCACACAGAGCAAGCCCCCGCCGCCGCCGCCAGGGTGCTCTGCGACAGCTGTCCCTGCCACCTTCGGCGGCCGATGGATGCCATCGAGCCGCATGCGGCTCCATCAAACCAAAGCCCGCCCAGACAGCACCATGCCTGGCGTGGAGCCAGAGGCCGCCCGGACCTCCACGGGCCCAGAGGGGGCGCGGTTGGCTCTGACTGGCACGTCCCAGCTGATGAGCATATCGCCAAAAAGAGTATAAATTAATGTGACAGCACATAAAAAGACAGAAGCCCCAGAATATAACTTACACTTTCCTACCCCCGGGTGCTCAACAACTAACCCGCATTTTGGCTGACGCTCCCGTTACATCCCAGGAAAGCCCTGCG
Organism: Phyllostomus discolor; assembly: GCF_004126475.2. NCBI lineage: Eukaryota > Metazoa > Chordata > Mammalia > Chiroptera > Phyllostomidae > Phyllostomus > Phyllostomus discolor. Next base: position 137,137,835 of record NC_040909.2, read on the forward strand.
TCGCCCACTGAATGTGCCCTCTGCCCCGGTGGGGCGGTGCCTCTGTGGGGACGAGGGGCCGGAGCACCAAGGAAAGCCCTGCGGGGCTCTGCGGTGCGGACCGGCTGGCGCCCAAGCTCCCGGCCCCAGCCCCGGGCCGCTCGTTCAGAGCCGCCGCCCCAGTTCTCCCGCCTGGGACCTGTGAACAGCATGCCCGCAGCGTCCTGCGTCGCGAGGCTAAGCCTCTGAGACACACAGGGTACTATTTTCATAAGAAGAGGAAGACCAGACAGACGGGGCTGGCTTCCCAGGCGCCCAGCCCCAGGCCCCGAGGGCCCTCGTTTGCCCTTATCCCCCAACCCACCCTGAGCCTGAGGCAACCTTTCACCTTCCCTGACCACTCAGAGGTCAGGGCAGGCCTTGGACAACCACTCTGCTCTCCACTTACAGCCTCCGGTCGTCCGCCTAAGTCTCGACTAAAAGAGGTCTTCCGGCTTCCGTCACTTAACAGAAACACCACCTCTTGTGCACTAGGTCTGTAAAACCCAGACCCACAGCAAGTGCCCCACGGCGGCAGCAAGCTGGACTGGCTGAGGGGCGGGGGGTCTGCTGGCCGCAGAGCGGGGCACACGCGGGAAGGCGCGCCAGAGAGCCAGGCTGGGCGGCCCTACCGATCTTCTTGCTCCGCTCCTCCCCGCGGCTGTGGGCGATGATGGGCGAGTAGATGAACGGGCTCTTGGTGGACACGCTCTGACCCAGCAAGCTTTTCATTTTCTGTGGCCGGAGGCTGGCAGGGAGGTTCAGCAGTTTCACGCGCCTGCAGTTTCAAACGGAACAAAAATACATCAGCCGCCTCGTTAGCTTGGTTTCAGCGGAAAGGCCACAGCACAGCCCGTGCTGGGGAGACAGGGCACCGGACAGCAGGGGAGCCGGGGGAGGGGAGCGGCACTTGACAGGGCGGCGGACCCAGCAGCACACGGGGCCCGGCGGTGGTGGCTGGTGCGGTTAGGGGCGTGGTGGGTCCCCCCCCAACCCCGGTCCAGCTGGTTCCATTAAGCACTGAAACTGGGACCCGCAGGGGTGCCTGCCCTCACGGAACCCCTCCCCCCGTGACCCGTGCGTGGAGGCAGGCCTCACCTCGCCTCGCCCGGGGGGGGGGGCAGGCACCGCAGGCCCAGAGAAGGGACAGAGCGCGACTGGCGTCACTCAGTTCACTGCCCAGACAGGATCTGGATGCAAGACCGCTGACCAAAACCCCCGGTGCTCCCAGCTCCACAGAGATGGGCACCCCTGGTGCTCGGCACAAACCAGAGCCACCCTGGCCCCTGTCCTGCTCCTCTCTGACACCGGAAGGACCACCCCGCACGGCGCCCCTCACTCGGGGCCGCGGCTGAGAGGGCTCAGGGGGGGACACGGCACAGCTGCTCTGGAAGGATGACCCACAGCGGGACTCGGGGACAGCGGCCAAGCCCGAGCCCCTCGAGGATGCTCTGCGTCTCCTCAGGTGGTGCCCTGATCAGGTCACACCACCTGTGGGAACGGCAACAGGGCCAGGGCCCGAGGTTCCTGTTAGTCCCCACACGGAGCTTGCAGAAGCCCCGGAACCACTTCGCGAGGGCTGCTCCTGAACTAACTTTCCGGCGTGCATTCGGCACGTGCCACGGGCCCGCTCGCTGCAGCCGGACGGGCTGCGGAGGACACGGTTGGTCGGGCGACGGGGCAGCCCCAGGGCCATGCACAGCGCACAGCCTGGGAGGGGCGCCCGGGTGCCGGGGAAACTCCGAGGACTCTCCGGCCAAGGGCCGGGGGCGGGCCGACGCAGAAGTGCAAGAGAGTCCCCCTAAAGGGGTACGTGGGACGGGTCTCAAAGAACAAGTCAAGGCAAGTCAGGGGAGGAGAGATGAATTCTGGGGGGGAGGGGAGGGGAGGGGGCAGAGCACGAGCAGAGGCAGCCAAACGCGTGGTATGTCCGAGGGGCACCCCGTTCCTCGGTCCCACAGCCATGCAGGCTCAGAGCACGGGAAACTTCTGGAAGCATGCGAGCAGGAGGGACAGCCCAGGCTCGTGAGAGGGCAGGGGAGTGGTCCAGGCCCAGGCAGACGTGGGCCGGCATCCGGCTCTGCCACGAGACAGCTCGGCAGCCACGGCAGCGCGCAGAGTCATGGCATGCCCCTCCCTCCAGCCGCAGAGGAGCCACCCGCACCCGCCAGGCCCCCCGGGGGGGCTGCTCGGGGCAGCAGGCAGACATGTGGCCGGTGGCAAACCGAGACTCTTCCAGGGCCCACACACACGCTCAGACGGGAGGACGGCATCCCAGCGTGGCTGGCACTGCCCACGCCAGGGCGGCCCGTCTCACCTGACGATGGGCAGCTTGGTGAGGGGCACGGGCGGCAGGGCGAGGCCGTCGGGCAGGGTGATGAGCTCCATCGTGCCCGGGCACTTGGAGGCGGAGCTCTCCAGGCTCTGAGTGACGTCCTTCTTCTCTGCAGACGAAGGCAGGGTGACGGTTGGTTGGACGACAGTGGAGGTGGGGATGTTTTACTTTATTTTATTTTAGAAACAGTAAAATCCTTAAGCTGGTCCCCAACACCCCAATGAGTCCGGTCTTCTGGCAGCAATAACGGGGCAGCGACCACCAGAGACCAGAAGAAAGGGGAAGCTTTATTCGATTTATTTGAATAATCACTTAGCAGCCACTCTGTTTAAGGGCCTGTGGATAGGAAGGAAATTAAGTTACTGGCTTCTAGGGGATTTCATTTCCCAAGAGAACAAATCCGCCCTAAATCCCACGGAAGCAAGTCCGTAGGCAGGCAGGACGCAGGGCCCAACACCTTCACCCTTCAGGAGCATGTCCCGCCCACCACCGGCACAGAGCGGACGGCCAGGCCCCACCCAAGGCGTCCGCAGCCCAGCCGCAGGAAGACATTTGCGAGAACAGCTACAAGTCCGCACGTTGGGTGCCAAAGCGAGCCTCGGGAGGTGACTGTGTTCCCCGCCCCACCCCGTCCCTTCCTCAAGGAAGGGGGAGAGGAGGGTGCAGGTGGCCAGAGGCGGCGCTGGCTCAGGCCTTCCACGAGCTGCAGACACCTGCCCACACCTGCCCACAGGCTCCGCCTCCACAGCCCTGCAGCGCACGCCCGGCTCTGACGCCGGCAGTAACCCAGGCGGGCGGGCTCCCCTGCGCCCCTGCGCCCCTGCGCCCCTGCGGCAGATGACGGCTCTGAGGCCCGGGGATGTTGGACGGGGCATCGGAGACCCTGCATTTGGCCCTAAGTCTGTGGTCTCGTCACCACACTGTTTGGGGGAGTATGAGGGGACTGAATGGTAATGGAAACAATACACTAAAGATTAAGTTTATTTAATCTTTAAAAGGAAAAGAAAGGAAGGAAGAAACTAGTGGACACGGGCACCGGCCGACAAGAAATTCAGAGCTGGGTGGGGACCCAGACGGGGGCAGCCAGCACCCAGAGGCGGCGTGAGGAGCAGCACGCCCGGCAGGTGCACACACCGGGCCGCCTCGGGGAGCACTGACGTGCACCTGGGGGTGGGGGGGCAGGACATGGCCGCCAGCCCCGCTGCGGGAAGAGCACTCGGGACCCGGGGCACAGTCTCTCCTCTCCGAGCTCGTACTGCTGTCAGCCAGGCTGGGCCGTCCGCCCGGGCTCCTCCGGGCCCGTGCTCTCCCCGCCTCATGGGGGGGGGGGGGGGGGCTGGCTTCCCCGGCTCGAACGAGCCCGTGCTAACAGACAGGGAACCGGAGGCTCCCAGAGGTCACATGGGCTTTCCTGGGGCCGCTCCGGCCATGAGCGGCTAAACTGCGTCCGTGCGGAGACCTACCAGCTCGCACCGCCCACTCACGGCGCCCCGAACTGTGGAAACGCGGAAGGGAACACACACAGCGGGAAACCCGGTGTTCAGCCAGGCAACCGCCTGACGCAGCCAGAAAAAACAGCTCAGCTCGCCCTCCCTCTGCACACACTCGACCAGCCACGCCGGCAGGCGAGGACGGAGCCCTGGCCGCCCCTGGGACAGGAGCCCGGAGCCCGTCCCTAAGAGGACGGGGCCCCCCGACACTCGCAGCGAGCCCCCCCCCCCAGCTGCCCGCGGCGGCATCGCTCTCCTGCGTGTCTCGAGTGACGCACACACAGCGCCACCCGGAGGCCTGGTAAGCAGTCCCTGGAGCGCACCCCGAGATTCAACACGCCCCAGTTCTCCTCCGGCCTGCAGCTGCCCCACCTGGAGGAGAGGCAGCTGGTTCAGGCCCTCCGCTCACTGCAGGTAACACGCTGCCTGGGAAACGTGGAGACATCCCTCGAGACCCGAACATCACACCCCGAAGGGGAGTTATCGGGAGAAGGAAAACTTAATACGCAATTAGAACGAGTCTGCATATCCAATTAGGAAGTGATGGCGAGATAAGATACGGCACAGCGACAGGATGCAAATGGGTGCAGCCTGGGAAATGACATTGATGAAGAGTCTGCAATAACAGAAATGTCTGTTATGCTCTGCAGAGAATCAGGATGCAAAACTGTATTTATGAAATAAATTCAATTTTAAAATAACCCAACTTTTAAAAGAACAGAAAACTAGGCTGAAGAATTCCCATTCGAAATGCACCGTAGTCTCAGACCCACTGTTTTCGAGCTGCGGGTCGGAGAAGGGAGAGGAAGCCGGCGGGGGCTGCCCCTGCCCAGCCCGTCCGCCGCGCATCTGGGCAGGCCGCACAGAGCACACCACAGAACGTGGTTCCTGGTAGTGAGGCAGGAAGTATCACATGTGATAGAGACGGGGGGGGGGGGGGGGACAGAAAAGAAGAGACAGGAAACGGAAAAGGAAACGAGGAGATAAAAGAGAAGGGAGAGAGCTTTCCTCGGCAGGGGGCTATCTCCTGCTCCCGAAGCGGACAGTGGTTCAAACCTGCCCGCTGGGTCCGGCTGTCCCGGCTGAAGGGCCGGCCCCAGAGCCCCTTCCCCACTCGGCTCCGAGAGGGAGCACCTGGGGCCTGGAGACACAGGGACGAGCGGCCCAGGTGCTCAGACATCGCAGGAGGGGCAGCACCTGACCCACCTCCCCAGCTCCTGCCGGGGTGCGGCCCAGCCACCCCATTCCTGGCCAGGGGGTGCGGTGGCAAAGGGCACCAGCCTCTCGTGTAGGAACCCCGTCACCGGGTAGGGAACCCGGGGAGCGGCTGAGGAGCCGGCTGGCCGGCCGGGTCCACCCCTTCCCTGTGGCATCTGGCTCATGCTGGAGGGCTCCATCCAGCTTGTCCTCGCTGCCTCTCCCGCCGCCCCTGCCCAACACGCAGCCGGACGCTGTGGAGGGCCCGAGGGCCTAGGGGGATGAGGCCAAGGCGGGAACGTGCTCCCAGGCTGACTCACAGATCACGCGTGTGCAGGGGCACGTGCGGGCACCCACCGAGAACTCCCCGTGGCCAAACCGCAGACAGGCCCCTGTGCACCCTCCGTGTGACAGGGCCCTGCCCTCGCCAGATCGGTTTAGCCAGAGCTGCTCACCGCCCCCCACCCGACCCCCCACCCCTGGAGACCTCATCACCCGCAGCATCTGATCCAGCTCCTGGCCCCGCCCTGGAGGTCAGGACCCCTGCCCCTGCCATCTCCCACCCGCTCTCTGTCCCTCCCTCCGCTGCCCGCACTCCAACTCCCTGCGGCACTCGGGCACAGAGCCGCATCCCTGTCGCCTGCGGCAACAGTCTCAAAGCTGGCCCCCTCGCCACGCTGACCGGTGCGGGAGGGTCTCCCTGTGGCGGCACCTATGTCAACCATGCACGCATGCACGCACGCGTTCTGAGCCCCGACGGACGCGGCGGTTCGTGCAGCCTCATCATCTTCTTCAAAGTGGCCCTGCCCCCCTTCCACGAGCAAAGCCCTCCAGGGTGGAGGTGGTGTCCCAGCTCAGTGGGCAGCTCCCTTCCCTCCCAAGGGGTGAAATCAGTCGTGGGCCCCCCACCCCCAGAGGACTGGGTCTCCTCCCCTCTATGAGTCCGGAGAACCGCGCCCATCCGTGATGCAGCGGAAGGTCGGCCGCGCTGTAACTTCTCCGTCGCCCCATTTTTTAAACGTGAACAAGTGGCAGGGTCACCTCAGGTACAACGCTGTTTGAATGTACCTTCCAAACACGCTCTCTGAAGCTAATGCTCTGTAACGCCAAAGGGGCTGCTTAGACTTCCAGCAACAGTTTCAAATCTCAAGTTCAGCTAAGGAGACCTACCATACAATGTTCCAAGGAGATGTTCCCGATCCCTTCAACTTCGTTCCAGAAACAAGAGAAGAGCTTTGCTGAAGCGTCCTACCCCCCAGGTCCCTGGCACGGCCCAGGGTGTGGTTTATACTAGCTGTGTGCACGGCCTTTGGACGGGGGCTGAACCCTGGGGTCTAGACCCGGCTTTGCCCTGAGTAACTAAGGAGCCTTCGGGGAAACTACGCAATTAGCAGCTCAAAACGTGACAGGCGTGGCCGGCACAGTGGCCAGGACACCATCTGCCTTCCTGACCCACACACGTGAGGCAGGAGACAGGAAAGCAGTCGGAAGACGGTAGGAGAGTTTCACATAAAAGAGGTATAATTAGCAAACAAACGCAGGAGGAGAAATACCCAGCCTTGCAAGTTACCGAGAAGACACAAATTGAAACAGCAAGGCAACACTGCACACACACTGTTGAATTAGCCGCACTGCTGCAGGCGGTGTAATTAGAACCGTCCTTCCGCCAGGCAGTTCCGCGACAGGTTTCAGCGGCATTAAACACGCTCCCAGCGCTGACCCGGTAAACCCTCCTCCCCCGACAAAACCTCTCCCCCACTCAGAGAGCTGAAGACCTGAATGTTCACCACAGCATTACAAGTAACAGCGAAAACAAACCAAAAAGAGAAAGGAAGAACATTTTTTAAAAAGTATTTAGGGCCCTGGCTGGTGTAGCTCAGTGGATTGAGTGCGGGCTGTGAACCAAAGGGTCGCAGGTTCGATTCCCAGTCAGGGCACATGCCTGGGTTGCAGGCCAGGTCCCTAGTGGGGGCCACATGAGAAGCAACCACACATGATGTTTCTTGTCTTCTCTTTCTCCTTCCCTTCCCCTCTCTCTAAAAATAAATTAATAAAATTTTTTTAAAGTATTTAGGCCCTGGCCAGTGTGGCTCAGGTGGTTGGAGCGTCATCCATAACCAAAAGGCTGTGGGTTCGATTCCCGGTCAGGGCATGTCCCTAGGTTGGGGGTTCGATCCCTGGTCCAGATGCGCATGGGAGGCAACCGATCGATGCTTCTCTCTCGCATCAATGTTTCCCTCTCTCCCTTCCTTTCTCTCTGAAAGCATTGAAAAGATGTTTTCGGGTGAGGATGAAAAGTAAAAGTAAAAAATAAGCATTTATTATTAACGCATCGAGCAAGACGTGAGTGCCCACGTGAGCTGCCAGGCAGGTCTAGGGGCAGGGTGTCTTTCCGAGGCCATCGAAGGGTTTTAGAGTCGGCTGTGGTGCCAGGTGCGCCACCTGTGAACGCCCTAAAAAACAGGTGTGCATGTTAAACGGGTAATTTTGCGTGGTGCAGAACTGAATCTCAATCAAGCTGTGTCTCGGAAGGAAAAACGCCCGTTGCCCGAGCACTCCAAGAACAGCCCGAGCACACCGGGACAGGCCCTGGGTGGCGGGGACGGGGCGGGCAGCGCGCCTCGGAGAGCCTGCCGCTCCACGGGAGCCTGGGACCAAACGAGCGCTCAGAACCTCCTGGGCGAAAAGCGCTCCAGCGGGCAAGTCCCATGCCCGGGGGACGCTTCAGGAGAACACAAGCCAGTCCGGAGCGCCCAAGAGAGGCGTCCTCGGGAAAACGAACGTGGCCTGACGGCTGAGACGTGGCAGCTGGAGACTCGTGGGCCCAGTGGAGGAGGGCGGGAACGGAGCGGGGAAAGCAGGGGAGGGGAGCGGGGGCAGGACGCCGGCTGTCTGTCCGTCCACCAGTCCTGCACGTCGCAGTGCTCCCATTGGGGGCCATCACACACGACGCTGCTGGGAACTCGGTGCGCGGGTTTCTGCGTGGACACGTGTTCGGTTCCCTTGCGTGCACGCCTGGGAGCGGGACTGCCGGGTCACAGCGCGCAGCTGCCGCTCACCCCTCTGCTGCCCCAGACCCCGGACCACGGGATCGCCGCCGCGCTCCCGCATCTGGCGTCCCCCAGACAGAGCGAATGCTCCGAAGAGCGGGGCGAGACCCCCGTGGGGGTGGGACACACAGCTCTCCCGCCCACAGAAAGGCCCCCCACCTAACCCACAGGTAATTTCCGTGCAGTGATATTGAGAAGCGTGAATTATCAGCCATGAGAGGTGCCGTGAGCTCTCCAGAGGGCAGCCACCCTACAAATTAAAACATCTATCATTAAACTAATAACAAACCACGGCCACATGTGACCCTCCAGTTGTTCAAATGAGGAGGCAGGGGCCCAGGAGGAGCCTCAGTCTCGGTCTGAGGTTGTGGCGACGAGGGGTCAGGGTTCATGCCGAGGGCCCTTCAGGCCTCCTGACTGGTGGGCTTGTCTCCGAAGATCCCGAGCGACCAGGTGCCCACACACACGCACAGGCACGCAGGCCTGCAAGGAGTCTGCGAGGGCCCGACCGACAGCACCAAGTGTCCCGGGCTCCCGCCCTTCCGCACGCGAGCCGTCAGGTCTCTGACGGACGGAGCGCAGGCAGCCAGCACGCCGCCTCTCGTGCTGCCCGTGAAGGGGAGCCGGGCGCCACCGGGCGGCTCTTCCAGGTGAGGGGGGAAGCGGAAGGGGGAGAACTAACCAGGGGCTGGTCTCCCTGGGGACCGAGTGCAGGCGCAGGGGGCCCGGCAGCAGGCCGGACGGTGGAGAGCACAGCAGCACGGCGTGGAGAGGGAGGGCCCAGGGAGCAGAGGCCCCGAAGCACACGGTGGACACGGTGTCTTCTTCCCAGCCAGCCCCCCGGGAGCACGACCCCCCACCCCTGAGCCCGGCGTGCAGGGGGCTAGAGGCCGGAGCGCTCCCCTCTGTGCCGGCAGGACAGAACGAGGTCGCGAGGCCGCGGGCACTCACCTTGATCCGACAGGAAGTCCAGCATGGTCTGCAGGAGGAAGGACAGGTGCCGCACGGCCAGGGCGGGGTTCCCCATTCTCCGGGAGGCGTACACCAGCTCGTGGAGCAGGCGCATCTGCACGGCGGCCCAGCCTCGGTGTGTGCCTGCCGCCAAAGCCACAGAGCGTCAGCGCGGGGCCACAGCACGGGGCACGCCCACGCCTGTGGGGTGTGGCCCTCGCAGGTGAGGGGGGAGCGGAGGCCCGCGCCAGCACACCCACGGGGCCACCCTTCGTGAGCTCTTCCCGGAAAAGGTCTCCAAAGCCATACGCTCCCTCATGCAGTAAAATAAACTGAGTTTATATTACACTTTCTCTCCTCTGCAAAGACACAATTGTTAAAATAATCCATTTTGAAATAATTATAACAAGGTTGGAAAGAGATGGTTTCCAATGGCATGTATTTGAGTTTTAGATATAATTTTTTTCCCACACAGCACGGGCACTGACGGCCTCGTCACTGACAACCAAGGGCGGTAAACCCAAACGCACAGCGTTTCCCTGAAGCACAGCAAGGCACAGAGCAGCAGGTGGGCTAGAATAAAGGTCACCAGCAAACTTTTGGGTCGCTCCTCCCAAACGATTTAGCATGTCTGACATTAAAGGAGGGAAATCGTTTGCACGGCCGTCAAAAGTATCTGTTTAAGATCAAAGACCCTTGGAGGTGTTTATTCCATTCCATTCTCCTTTGGCAACAGCCACTGATATTTTCCACTCAAAATCCTCCGTGGAGAGGATAGTGGTTGTGGTGACCCCGGCAAACAGGTCGGCACAGTGCGGGGTGCCCGGGGGCCCGGGGGCTCTGCGGGGGGCTGGGCACAGGTTAGGGCTCCCTCCGATCAGAGGGTTCCTCCCCTGTCACCCTCCCTGACCTGCCCCCACCCCGCCCCACTCGGCGGGCCGGGCCTTCTGTGCACGCCCACTGCCCCAGGCGCACGGCGGCACCACCCAGGGGAGCTGCCCGGCAGGCGCAGGGAGGCGCCTGTGAACTCGTGGGTGTGCTTCCCATCAGCCCTCAGCTTCCTGGGAGCCAGGCCCACCCCACGCACCCAGCGCCCGCGGGAAGCCCGGTGAGACGAACGCCCACTTCCAGACGCGCCTCCTTAAACCTGCGGGGGAGACGGCCGGGTTCCTGCGACTGGCTGTACGACCCTCGACACAGAACGAGGGAAAGGGGGAAGGCATGAACAAGGCAAGCGCGGCACAAGGAGAGAAAGACAAGTCCCTGAACTGTTCCCGCACTGTCTGCAGACGCTGCGGCCAGAGCCAGGGCAGGGAAGGCAGTTCTAAAAGGATTCAGACGCTGAAATCAATGTCCGGACTAACCGGCCGAGAGTTTAAGATGATCCAGTTTAACTCATCTCAACAGGGCCACGTGGAGAAGGCCCTCTCACTTCAGAAGCAGGCAAATATCGCTTTGCTGGTTTCCTGTTAAATAGACAATGATCCTCTTCCTACCACCGGCAACTATGAGTAAGGCTGAGTATAAATTTTCTGAACACTAAATCGTGTGGAAGTCATAATTCCCACGTGATTCAAACTGCTTCTCCTATGAAACCTAAATCACTTTATGTTTGAGACAGATTCGCAACACAGGACCCAGTGATAAAATGTCTAACACTCTCGTGTTTAGAAGTTCACCACTTTGGGAGTTTAGCGTCTCGACCACTGCCTCTTAGCTCGCCCGCCTGCCCGGCCTGCCGCCCAGGTCAGAGTGCCCGGGGAAGTCAGTCCAGCGTCCGGGGAGAGCCCAGCCCAACCCCAGCGACACGGACACGGACACGCCGCCAGCCAGCCGCCCCGCGAGCGGGCGGGTGCACACGGGACACGTCTGGGCCTGGCGCCGACTCTTCTAACTGGCCAATGGAAATGCGAGTTTCGAGGAATAGGCAGAAACACATTTCGGGCCCCAAGAATACAGTCTACCTTCACTCACAGGTACAGGGCCTTAGTGGGTTCCCGCTTAATCCTCCGAGAAGTGGCCCCAGCGCCGCGGGGATGGGGCGTGAGGGGACCCCTCTCTCCCCCTAGACACGCACCCCGCCGCCCGCCCGCCGCTTCTCCTGGGCCTGCTCTCCCTCCCCGGCGGCCTTGCCCGGCCTCCCTCCCAAAACGAGGGCGCACGCCGCCTCCCGAGACAGAGGCTGAGAGAAAGGCACCTAATCCCTCAGAGCTGTGCTCCTGGGCACTGTTTTTCAAAAGAAACGTGTTCCGCTCACCTGGTTCGAAAATCAGATCAGGAAACAAACTGTATTCGGCAAGCGTTACCCCACGCGCCGCCGTGACCCGCCCCGATTTCACGTTGCCACGTGTTACGGGTCGTGGGGGTGAGCAGGGACGAGAGCGTCCCGTGAAGGGACGAGAGGGTCCCACTGAGGCTGAGGACCGCCGAGGGCCCGCCCGGGAGGACTGGCCGCCGGTGAGGCCTGACGGTCACGCTGGGAGTCACGCAGGGGGCCTGCAGGGAAGTGTCCCCAGGAGAAGACGGCCACCAGAGACCCCGGCAGAGGGGCTCCTCGACACCTCCCGCAGCAGGTCAGAGGGGAGCTGTGCAGCGGCCCCTGCGTAACTGCCCCCCGGCCCGGGGCCCACTTCCCACCGGGGCCCGCCCCGCAGTCTCTGGGGGGGGGGTCCACTCCCAGCCCACCCTCACCTGTACCTCCCCTTCCTCCGCCCCAAACACCGGCCCGTCCCGGGAAAGGTCCCCGAGCAGCACGGCCTGGAGGCCGCCCCGTCCTGGCTCATCCAACCTCGGCTCCCACATCCGGCAGCTCCCCCACCTCGAGTCACCCCGCCACAGCCTCCCGCAGCCCCCCGGCTCCTCCGGCCACATCAGTCTTCAGGGTGACTTCTGTGACCGCATGTGGCGCTGCGGGACGAGAGTCTAGCTGCCACCTCAGTCCTGTTCCTATCTAACGGCTCCAGATACGAACCAGGGAAAAGCGGTGGCACTTCCCACCCACCTCTGGGGCAAACAGGAAAAGAAGCGCTTCCCCCGCCAACCACGCTCTGCCCGACACGGGGCGCGGACCCTGTGCACCACTGCCCTGCAGCCACAGCCCCGCGTCGGACACGCACAGCCCGCGTCAGCACCGCGAGGTGAGGGCAACACCGCACGCACACCTGAGTGCACACACGCACACGCACACATGCACACACTCATTCCGGGCTGACTGCCTTCTGTGGACGCAGCTAACTCTCACGCAGGGAGTGGAGCTCCTCGGGCGCGGAGGGGGTCTGTGGATGGCACACGATATCAGTGGGCTGGGGAGACACGCAACGCCACCCCGGGCAGCGCCCCACAGCCGGGTGGTGTCGTCCCGGCACCTGACACACCCAGGGCAGGGCAGGGCAGGGCACTGGCCAGCTGCGCCCCCAGCGTCTGGCAGGTGGAGCCGGGGCGAGCACCAGGCGAGGAGAACGGGGTGACGCGACCTCTGGTTCCGGCGGCCGGCGGCCGGTACCTTTGTTGAAGTCCTTGGGGTCCAGCGACAGGCTGTAGCCCGGCAGCGTCTCCAGGAGCAGCTTGTAGCAGGCCCGCCAGCCGGGCTCCGCGATGCTGGGCGCCACGCACTGCATGGCCGCCACGCGCTTGAAGAAGGCGGACTTGCGCCGGAAGCCGATCAGCCCGTAGAGCTCCGAGAGGATGCTGTAGCGCTGGATCTTCTCCTCCTCCGACAGCTGGGCGCGGGGGGGGAGAAAGGCTTTGAGAGACACGTAAAGGTGAACAATGGAAGCGCCTGTTTATGAACAAAGGCGTGATGAAGCAGGAAGGTGCGGGGAAGCCGGTGACCCCAGGGGAGCGGACGCCACCAGGAGGCAGCCTGCGGGGGGGAGCCCCCGCTTCCGTGAGGGGCTCCAGCCTGTCCTCCCCTCCGCTAACACGGCCCGCACTCTCCTGAGCTAACACGTCGGCCACAAGGCACCCCCCACCCCTGTCCACTGCACCCTCGTGTGAGAAACCCGTGCCCACCCCGAGGAGGCCGCGTGGACACCGTCCTCTGCTCTTCCCTGAGGCTTTACGTCGGGTCCAGGGCCTGTGGACACGCAGACGTGGGAAGGACACAGCCTCTGCTTTCCGGGAAGAAAGAGGTCATGGGGCAGAGGCCCCAGCCACAGCCGCGGACGGGAGGTCTCCTAAGACAGGCGGGCGTGTCTAACTCCCTGACCGCACACCAGAAGCCTCCGGACCTCCCACCGGGCCAAGCGCGGAGCGTGACCAAAGACACCGGGGAGAGAAAACAATGCTGGTCACAGCCAGGGCCCTCCGTGAGGCCGCCACCTAACACCAAGGTGACAGGCAGGGCGAGAGCCCAAGCTCCCCCGACTCTGGGTCCCCGACGGACCCGGCCAAAGGAGGGAGGTCGCCACACTCCAGTCACTGACACACACTTTCGTTCTTCTTCGTGCCGCTCGACGTGTGGAGACACCACGCCTGGAACTGCAGCCCCTTCAAGCCATAAAGAGGACCGTGAACGGACGCGGCTGGGGCCCAGGCTCCCCGCCAGCCGTGGGCCCTGCACGCCTCGGCACGCCAGTCAGCACGGACGTCACGGCACAGGACTCTGGGGACTACACAACGGTCCCAGGCCATGCTTTAGGCCAAGGTCCGCGTGACATTCTGAAACGAATCAGCTCCCCAAACTCATTTCCAGCCTGCCGCTTGTTTAGGGAGCAGTAGCCAGCACGCCGCGGCTCTGACTGCTCAGCGGCTGCCAGGCCGTGGGAGCTGAACCCAGATGGCCACAGGAGCTCGGGAAGTGGCGCAGGGGCTGCTGGGGACACGCAGCTGCCGTCACGGGCGCGCTCTGGGGAGTTCAACGGCGACCCCGCCAGTCCGTTTCCCACGAGAAAGGGAGTGTGCACCCGCTCTCTCCCACTCGGAGGGAAGCGGCACGACGGGGGCAGGAAACCGCAGACGCGGGAAGGCCTCCTGGCCACGGACAGGACGGCGCAGGGAGGGGACGCCAATCACAGAGACCCGGGTCCAGCCCCAATCCGCACATCGCTGGCTCTGCCGCTGTCCTTCTCAGCGGGGGCTTAAGAAATCTAATGACCGCCTGGCTGGCGTGGCTCAGTGGATTGAGCGCGGGCTGCGAACCAAAGCATCGCAGGTTCGATTCCCAGTCAGGGCACATGCCTGGGTTGCGGGCCATGACCCCCAGCAACCGCACATTGATGTTTCTCTCCCTCTCTCTCTCTCTCTCTCTCTCTCTATCTCTCTCTCTCCCTTCCCTTCCCTCTCTAAAAATAAAATTAAAAAAAAAAGAACAAAAAGCTGCTTCCACTCCAGAAGAGGCGCAGACCCCTCTTCTTCAGTGTTTCGGAGTCCCACCAGGGCTCACTGTCCCGCTGTCTGCTCGTCCGGCCGAGGGAACACAGCCAGGAGCCGCGGTGGGGCAACCGCAGCCACCAGCAGGGGGCTGCAGAGCGCCTGGGACGCCCCTCCGGCGTGCCTCTGCTGCCCCCTGGTGTTCCGCGTGGGCACCGAGCCCACAGGCCAGGAGCGCTGCTCCCAGCACAGCAAATTCCTCAGGTTTCATGTAAAAATCATCTTATTTCACAAATACGTGTGTTCGTATGCCCACCTGCGAAAACAGCGTCACGGCAAGCCCAAACCTGCCGTGTTAACTGGCAAAGTAACGCCAGTCCTTAGGAGCACGCAAACCTCGAGACAACTCTGCCCCAAACCCTCCCACTCCCGGCCCAGCCACGCTGCCGGCCCGCAGGTCCCCGCTGCTGCAGGCCCCGTCCTCCGGGCCGATGTCCCTTCCAGAGGCGTGAGGCCCGCCGCCCTCGGTCCGCTCCCCCGTACCCGAAGCTCCCACGGTGAGGGGCGGGCTTTGTCTTCCCCTGCCCACGTGTGTCGGAAACGTCTGGGCAGGACAGAAGACCCCGTGGCAACCCTTTCCTGAGGACACACGGGCGCCCACGCCGCAGACATGTTCACTCGGGCCGACGGGTGCAACGCCTGACCCCTGGGCCCTCCCCCCGCCAGGGTGCAAGCCGGGAACCCCACTGCGGTGCGGGCGGAGGGCCAGCGACCACGCGTGCAGCAGAGGCGCCCAGGCCCTGAGGGGCGGGGCCGAGGCCCTGAGGGGCAGCCCCCCCACACCCCCGCCCACACCCCCGCCCACCCTAGAGGGGGAGGCCCGAGGGCGGCCCGGCAGCCTGGGCCCAGGGCACACCTGCTCGACCACTGTGCCGACGACACGCTCCTCTGTCCACAGGCCGAGAGAGCGAACACGTGAAACGCCCAAACACGCACAAGAAAGACGCGCGTCCACGCTAGGCTCCTGCGCACTGCTCCCTCTGCCACTCTGGTCCTGCTTAGCACACTAACAGCCTCTGCAGGCAGCAGGGCAGAACACACGTTGAATCTGGGCCTGGACGGCGGGGGCAAGGGCCTTCTTATTCATACACGCTTTTGCGTGTTCAAAAGATAAAAGAATGTTAAAGTCTCTCTCTCCCACCCCTACCCTCCCTCACCTAAGCCCTCCCCCCGCCAGGCCCACAAATCTGTCTCTTCATGACATCAGCCTCCCTCTGGGACCCCCCCCACCACATTCTCCCTTCTCAAAGCACACGTGACCGGCGTCCCCCGGCGACCACCCGACTGACCCAGACAGAAACCTGGGAGCTGCCCCCTCCGCCCCTCCTCCACGCCATGGCCGACCCTTTCCTTCCCACGACCAGGACGTCTTTGCAATCTGTCTGCTGCGGCCCGACCACTCTGGTGGGGACCACCACGCTACGCACCGGGACCCCTCCAGGTCTCCACACCAGCCCCCCGCCTCACGCTCACCCCACCCGAGACGAGTGGGACCACGTCACTCCCGTCACCCCTGTGCCCTTGAGACCTTTCTTTTAAAACCTGCCCTTCTTAGAATGAACTCCCAAGTCTCCGCCTGGCTGGGAAAGCCCCCCCCCCCCCCCCCGCCCCACCGCACCTGGGCCCTCCCGCCCCGCCCCCACTCACAGCGCAGTGCCCGGTTCCACGAGCACCTGGGGGGGCCACAGTGACCTGCACTCTAACCCTAGGCTCGAGTCCTTACGCAAACCACTCGAGGTTTCCGTCTGGACAGCCTCAGCCACAAGAACCCAGGTTAGCTAAATGCTCACAACCTGCCTAGGCCACCAGTATCGGAGCTTTGCGTTAGCAATCTGCAACCAAACGTCCTAATGATTTCGTCTGAGTAGAAACACACCTGGGTTCGACGGAACAAGCTGGTGTGCAGAGGGAGCGCTACGGGGGACCTGCACAAACTCACGTCTGTGAGTGTGACGACCCAGACAGGGTTACAAGTGCCGGCTGCTCCGCAGGCGACGAGGGTAACGTGAGCGGCACAAAGATCACGCAACGTCGCAAAGCGGATGAGGGGCGAAGGTGTTTGTCCGAGCAAAAATCAGGACCTCGGTCGGGGGCTGGGTGAGGCAGGTGAAGGGGCGAGCAGGAACCCACCTGCCGGAGGTTAATGTAGACGGCGTTCTGCAGAAACTCGGAGGCCTCCATGCTCCGCTTCTGCATGGCCAGCACGCGCACCGCTTTGACGCAGGCCTCCAGCTCGATCACGCCGGCGTTCTTGTACTGCGGGGGGGGGGGGGGGGGCCTCCGTCAGGAAAGGGGAGAGACGGCGGCTCTCCCACCGGGGGGGGGACTCACGGACCCTGCAGCAGCGGCACGCACACACCCCACCCAAGGGGGCAGAATCCGTGTCTCAGAAGTCTGTCCCTCCGGGGGACAAAGGAGGGAGGCGGGACGGAGGGCACTTAGGGTGCACAGGAGCACCCTTCCTCCCCTCCGCCAACACCACCCCTGGCTGCATTACAAAACCTCAAAGTGTTACAGTATCCAAAGCAGCTTTGCCGCTCCTGTGCACGTCTCCTGCCAAAACGCTGAGAATCTCTCACACCCGCGGTGCTGGGCAGCCGTGACTGGGTCATGGTACTTTGCTGCAAAAACTCGAGCTCCCTCTACCACCGCATCGCCCTCCACTTCAAGTTCCCATCTTCTGGATTTGCCCTCTCCTGGGGACTGGGTCCTGCCTCTCGGACCCCGGGCCAGAGGACGGGTGAAGAGCGTGGAACAGAAGAGGCGCTGCGGACTGCCTCTCACCCCCAGGAGAAATCATTCCCGAAGCCGGACGGGAGTCCACCCGGGACACTGCCCTGTCACGCTCGGTGAGTGCACACCCGGAGGGGCGCTCCGCCCTCGGAAAGCGGGGGGCAGCCTGCCGTGCGTGTGCGTGTGCGTGTGCATGTGTACGCACACATCGCGTATCAAGTCTCGGGAGTGCACGAATGGAGATACGCCCCCAGAGAGCGGCGGCGGGGCCCGCGGAGGGAAAGGGCGCACGCCCCGTCGTGGGGACGCGCGGGCGGCGGCGGCATCACCTTGCTGTAGTAGGAGATGGCCTCCTTGTACTTGTCGATGATGTCCTCGGGGCTCAGGCAGTTCTTGGCGCGCCCGATCTCGGCGCTGGTGTCGGGGTTGATGCCGTTGGTGGTGAGGGCACCTGCGAACCGAGCGGAAGGGCAGAAGTAAGGCCTCGCTTTCTCAGTCTCGCTCCCTGGTTCGTTTAACGGAGCGGCACGAACAAGGCGCAACAAGACTCCCTGCTGAAGTGTAAGTCACGAAGTCGTTTGAAAGGTCCTCGCAGCTCACATCCTTCCTGGAACAGTCTCACCATCGAAGCACGGCACTAAATGCTAACTCACTCACGATGAGTTCTCCTCCCATTGAAACTGTTGTCAAAGAACGCGAGAAGCATTATACGGAGATACCAAGCCCACACCAACCAGCTCAGGCGCCGTGAAGACAGCGCAGCCAGCCCGCACGGTCCCCCGGCTGCAAACCCTCGACGCCAGCGGGAGACCGCTGTCCCCTCAAACGGACGTGAACTGCACGAAAGCACTCTCTGAGCTGCACGGAACCAAGAAACAGAAAAGTCTCCTTTCCGTGGCCGTCACAGTCGGCATGTGGCCAACCCTGCCACCAGCAAAGCCACCTAACTCCTCAGCCCCCAAACGCACACCGAGGAGAGGCGGGGGGGGGACTTCCACTCACAGAATGTAGCCAGCCTCCCACCCACGTCTGACGGGAAAAACAGAGACCCTCCTTCGGCTCCCAGCACACTCAGCATGGTACCCCCCCGAGCCTCCCCAGCAGCAGAAGCTGGGCTCCCCCGAGCCGCTCGTTTATGTTTGCGCAGGTGCCACCACGGCCGCGCCCCAGACCGCAGAGCACCCCGTGCCGGCACACTGACACGGGCTGAAGAACCAACCCCCACAGAACACAAGAACACCAGCACAGTGGACCTGCAGCAGGTAAGAGGACCGTACGACAGGACCACGTGGTACTCATCACAGGAGGTAAGGCTGGGTGAAGGCGCAGAACCCACCGATACAACGCACCTTCCCAGTCAACTGAAGGACGAAACCCACACGACCATCTCAACAGACACCGGGAAAGCATCCGACAAAGCCCAACGCCCTTTCGTGGTAAGACACACTGCCGACTGGGGACAGACGGGAAGGTTCTCCTGGCAGAAAGGCCTTCTACACAGCATCGGCAGCCCCCGGCACACCGACGGGCCGGGAGGGGCTCCACACCGCCCCTCCGAGGGCAGGAAGACGGCTCGGCAAGGCCGTGGGCACTGCGGTCGTGACAACTAGGCAAAACAATAAATAAATAAATAAAAGGTATCCAAACTGTGGAAGAAGGGTAAGACCATCTCTTTTTTAGGTGACAGGATCTTGTATACAGAAACCCCTAAGTAATCCACTAAAAAACTACTGCAGCTAATAAATGAGTCCAGCAAGGTCGCAGGATGTAAGATCAATATGAAAAAACTATTTCTGTATACTCGCAATGAACAATCTGAAAATGAAATTAAGAAAACCACTGCAGCCCTGGCTGGTGTGGCTCAGTGGACTGAGTGCCGGCCTGTGAAACAAAGGGTCACCGGTTCGATTCCCAGTCGGGGCACATGCCTGAGTTGCAGGTCAGGTCCCCAGTAGGGGGCGTGTGAGAGGCAACCAACACTGATGTTTCTCTCTCTCTCTTTCTCCCTCCCTTCCCCTCTCTCTAAAATAAATAAAAACCGTTTTTAAAAAACCATTGCCCTCACAATAGCATCAAGAAGAATAAAATACTTAAAAATAAACTTAACCAAAAAAGTATAAAATGATACTTTGAAAAATAAAAAAAAAATCTTTGGTTAAAACTAAAGTCAAATAAATAGAAAAATCATCATGTTCGTGAATCAGAAGGCTTCCTATTCTTAAAGTGGTGACACTCCCCCAACCAGTCCGTAGATCCAACATGATCTCCGTCAAAATCCCCCGCTGAGTTCTCTGCAGAAATTGACTAGTGGATCCGGAAACTTATACGGAAACATAAGGGACTCAGAACAACCAAAATAATCTTGAAAAACAAAAATAAAGTTGGAGGATTTGCACTTCCCAATTTCAAAACTTATTATAAAATCTCGAGGTGAGGAGCTCAGAGGTAATTTTAAAATTTACTTTGTTTTTCCTTACTTTCTAAATTCTCTCCAATGAACGTAACTTGAAGAAAACTAAGGTTTTTTTAAAGACCATGCATAATAGCTACTCACTTGAAAAAAAGTTTTAATTATAAAGAAGCAAACGAACACCTAGTGAAAAATAACAAAAGTACATTGAAGTTCTTCATAAATTGAAAATTTTAAAGTACAAACACGTCAAGTTTCTAGGGAAATTTATACAACATACTAAAACAAATTCATTTTCAAAAATTCCGACTGAAATCACGAAAACCTGAGAAGTGAAGGGAAAACCCTGCTTGAGGGCCTGCTTCGCATGCACGGCAGGGGGCAGACCTGGCGGCTGCAGCCCCGGGGCCCTCCCGCCAGCTGGGCACCGCACGAGGAACTCGGGGCGCAGGCGCCCGGCACACGCAGGGCGACGTCCCCACAGAAGTCTCCAGGCGGCACATCCCTGGAAAGCCGCAGAGACACCCTGAGAAACAGGGAGAGACAGAGAGACAGACAGACAGAGGGACTGCCCGAGTTGCATGAATACAAACTCATTTCTGTTTGCTCACAGGTGCCGATTACTTGAACCACGGCGGAATGCTTTCACTTAGGGAAACAACGCCACCCTCCTGCAGCCGAGTCTGGCTACTGAGCTCCCTCCGCCGTGTAGCCCCCTGTGTCCCAGATCTCAAATCTGGAACACAGGAAGCAGGAACCCCCTGTTCAGGGAGCGGGGCTCCTCTGGGAAGCCCGGTCTTTGAACAGACCCGAGGGCCGGCTCCACGCCGTCTGCTGGCCGAGAGACAAGATGGCCGCACTGTCCAGCTCTGTCACTGTCACAGGCCAAGACTCACGAACCCAAGCCCCAGCCCCCCTACAGGGCAGCGGGGCAGCAGGATGATGACCTGTGAGGACGGCCCTGCCCGCTCGGGAAGGCTCTCGGACTGCATGAGTGCTGGGGCTTCACACGCGGGCGAGCAGAAGCGGGTTGGCCTGCTGCTCCCTGGGCCACTCCGCAGCTGTGGTCCTGCTTGTGGCTCGAGGACCGGGAAAGGGTCACGTGTGACCCTCCTGGGTCGCTGGCACGATCAAGAGGGGGACGCAGAAACTAACAGGTCCAGACGTTTCCACCTCAGCCCCACCTCAGCCCCCCGCACTGAGCTCCGGGAGCTGAATGAGGAGACGAGGCCCCGGGGAGAAAGCCCAGGAACAAACCAAGCAGGCGAGAGTGTCTGGTAGGTAGCTCCTGTAAAAGTAACTGGGGCGCGTCGGTGAGAGGACGGACGCCAGAGACAAGCTTCTGGTCTGGACCCCCACGTCGCCACTTCCTCGAGGTGACCTGGAACGAGCCAGTCACCGCCTCGGCCTCTCGGCCCCTCCCCTCCACACCGGTGGGGGGGCACCGTGCCGGGAGAGGGGGAGGGGCGATACCAGCGCCCAGCCCCCAGGGTGCTGCAGGCACCGCACTGCTCTCCGGGGAGGTCTCACTAAAGCAGCAGGAGCTCAGCTGGGGCCCCGAGAGCACCAGCAACGGAGAGCACGCAGAGCGGAGCTGCAGACACGCGAGAGCGCCCGTCCCCGGAGGACACCGGCGGCGGGAAGTGCCGAGACAGCACGGGCGGGAGGACGCGTGTCTGCCGAGGACCTGGCACGCGGAGCGTGGAAGGGCTCCTACGACCGGGAACAGGAGGGCAGGCGAGGCGGGGAAACGTCCTAGGGTTCCCGGCGGTGGGTGTGCGGCTCGGAGCAGAGTGGAAACCACGGACCGGGCACTTTACATGTGCAGCCTGCATCTGAGCCGTTTAGGAAACAGCAGGGCGCCCAGAACAGCACCCTCACACAGCACAGGCAAAGTGTCGCGCTGTGCATGGGGGTGGGGGGCACAGGCGGTTCCAGGGGAAGCAGGTGCTGAGGGTGCTCGGCCATCCAGAAAGGCCGGGACGGTCGCCTGACACCCCGAGGTTTCTGCCTCGGACGCGGGTGGGGCGCCCAGGGGCTGCCCAGCTCATCCTCAGGACCTTCGGCTGGGCTGTGGGGAGAGCAGGCATATAATAATATATAGTAATAAAAGTATATATATCCTTTTTTTATCTCGACAAACGACTGGTCTCCCTGACGGCCCCGGCGACCTCCACTTCGCCCAAGCGCCTCGCTCTCCTGCCAGGAAAGGGGTTGGCACACGGACACTCAGCCCAGAGCCGGGCAGCCCGGCTCGGCACCTCCTGTGGGTCAAGCACGGACACGCCCGGCATCCACGCAACCGTGCATCGAGTCCCTTCAGGGGGCCTCGGGATGGCCCCTCACCCTCAGCCCACCCTCCCACTGTCTTCCCACCAGCGCCTCTCAGGCCCCCCGAGGACAACATGTCTGTCTCTCTTCCTCTGCATGTTCCGCGCGCCCGAACGAGACGCGATCACGGAACGTCAGCGAGGGAAAGGACTCAACACGGCACTAAAACAAAGCGATCTGCAAGGCTGACGCCGTTTCATTTCAGAATCGAGATGCGCAATGAGATGGAATCAACGTCTTCCAAGGAAGGCAGGTTTTCATTCCTTTATCATGCACCCCTCGTCACCGCTGCCGATTAAGCCAGAAGATAATAGAGCTCATTATAAAATAATTAGGCAATGAAGGAGATTAATCACGGAAGCTGTTAAGAGGGGAAAGCACACCTTGCAGAGGAGAGCCTGCAAAAAATGCAAACTCTCCTTCCATGCTGGAGCACACACACAGACAATGCAGTCGGAGTCACACGGATGTCGAGAGGAGCGTCAACCACGGGGTCCGAGCAAAGTCACACTGCACACGAGCTCGGGGCGGACTGGACACGCATGCGGAGTGCACTCGGGGGCGGGAGAAGCACGCTTGGCAGACCGCTCACTCAGCCATGCCAGGGGAGGGTGGCCCTCGACAGACAGCACAAAGCAGCAACCGGCGCCCCACCAGACGAGGACCAGGCAGTGATCGGTCAGGGCGTCGGGGGTCTGATTTAAAGCGCCTTAAATCAGAGCGTCCCCAGGACCACTGCGCAGGCGCCCCAGCCACGCACTCACACCGCCAGGAGCAAGCACTTCGGGAGCCCGACCAGAGGAGCCAAGCACGCGGACGGCCTACCTGGGTCAATGAGGACTTCCTGCGCCCCTGGAAGAGAGAACAGAGGACGGTCTTTATCGGGAAAACAAACGTGAGTTAAAAGGTAAAGGTGACGGCCAACCCGTGCTCCGAAGCTCGCATGGCCTCGGAGCCCGAGGCGCTCCTGCTGGAGCGGAAGCGCCCCTCTGAGCAGCCATGCGTCACCACCGGGCGCCTGCGTGCCTCGGGGGAGGGGGGGCCACGGTGCCCCCGGCACAAAGTGTGGGTGCCTGCCTCCTCGGCTCCTCCCCCCTCCACTCCCTAAGCTCACGCACCCCAGCTCTTCTCAAGCAAGAGTGAGAGCCTGTCACTTCCATAAATAAGCCAGGGATGCAGGGATGGTGGGAGGGGTAATTCGTTTGTGCAAACACATGCCCACACCTCAGGGCGGGTGTGGCGGTGGGGGCAGAGGCACCAGACGGCCGTGTGGGACTTACTACAAGCTTCCTGAAACCTTACACACTCATACACACACACACACACACACACACACAGAATTACTGCACACTTCCCAAACTAAAGATTTCCAACTATTACAATATAACTTTGTAGTTAGTTTAAAATATGCCCTGGCTGCTGTGCCTCAGTGCCCTGAGTGCCAGCCTGCAAACCAAAGGGTCGCTGGTTCGATTCCCAGTCAGGACACATTCCTGGGTTTGGTGCCAGGTCCCCAGTAGGGGGCGCATGAGAAGCAACCACACATTGATGTTCCTCTCCCTGTCTTTCTCCCTCCCTTACCCTGTCTCTAAAAATAAATAAATGAAATAGGTTTTTTTAAAAAACCTAAACTAGAAGGAAAATGCAAAACAGTTCACTTCATGGTTGCCAGAAGCTTTGAAAGCCTTGATCGTCTGGTCGCCTGCCCGGCGCCAGGAGCCCCGACCAGCCTTCTCTGCGGAGGGAGCGCGGTGCGCCGCGGGCACCGGTTCCGACACGCACTTGGATCGTCAGCCGCGGCCATTCGAGAACCGCTAACTCGGGTCAGAGACACACGCCCCCGTCCGATTCTCCGACGGAAACCGTGTGTTTTTTCCGGTGTCTCCACGGAGACAGGCACGGTCACGGTCCCGTTCAAGCGCCGTCCGGGGCACCGCACTCTCTGTTTGTTTCTCCGTCTTTACGGTCGGCACCATCGCGGACGTCTCCATTGCTCAGCGCGGACTGAGACGCACCGCCGTCTGGCAGCCACGGGCACGGCACGCACAGGGGCTCCCCGCGGGGCCCGGCCGTGCGCCCAGCATGGTGCTTGACGGCCGCCGTGAGGGGACGGGCGACGAGCCCCGCTCTGTGGATGAGGGGACCGAGGCTCGGAGGAGCCGGGACAGCCCGCTCCCCAGGGCACCCCGCTCCCCAGGGCACCCGCTGGCGGAGCTGCATGAGGACGCGTCCCCAGACAACCCTGCAACTCCGCCCGGTGGGAAGCCTGGTCAGACACACGACT
Source organism: Phyllostomus discolor (assembly GCF_004126475.2). Classification (NCBI taxonomy): domain Eukaryota; kingdom Metazoa; phylum Chordata; class Mammalia; order Chiroptera; family Phyllostomidae; genus Phyllostomus; species Phyllostomus discolor. The sequence goes on from NC_040909.2 coordinate 137,162,004, forward strand.
CTGTGCGCCGTCCTTTACCCGGGAACCACGGCTGGAGCCTTTGTGATGCTGAGCCACCAGCGCAGCCCTCGGGTATCTGGCCTCTCCGTAACGGACGGGCGGGGGGCCGGGGGACCCCACTGCGCGGAGACCGCAGAGCACTCGAAGTCACCGCATTCCGCCGCGAAAGCCCCTCCCCCAGCCGCACACGGGCAGGCGGCCTCAAGCCCCCTGCTGGGAGCAGGCCTGAGGCACCGCCCCTGCGTGTGCCGCACCCCCCGGGACACCCGGTGTGGGTCGGCGAGCCTCGGGGGCCGGAGACGGGGTTCGAAGAGCAAAGAGAAAGCTCGACCATGAAAAATGGACAATTTTTATGCACACGAGGGCAGGGGGGCCTCTGCCCTCAAACCCGACTCAGGCGCCCCCCACTGACTGACCACTAGCGGACGTGAGCCGCGGCCTCGACCCCCCAGGAGGGCGAGGGGCTCCGCGGGCACGCCCGTCTCGCACAAGCACGGCTGCCTGGTTTCCCGCGTCGGCAGAAGGGCCCGGCGTCGCCCTCGCTCGCCCAGCCCCTCTGCAGTGTTCCTGCTGCGGTGACACACTCAAAGAAGCTCTAAGTGGAACCGTTCTTCCGGGCACCCAGACGGCGAGCTGTTCGGAAGCAGCAAGCACAGAGGTCGGATGACCGAACGGGTGTAAGTCTCCTTTCCGAACCCGAACCGGGCTCCCTGGAGGTGCCGCAGTGCTGCCGTCGGCCAGCAGGGGCGCCCCGGGTGACAGGAGGACGGCGAGCTGCCCGCATGCTGGCGATGACGGCCAGGCTTCCGAGAACAGGACGTTCGGGGACCCTGACCCTGCTTCGGGGACAGGAGTGCTGTCTGCTGTGCCGCTCACTCCGGGACACAGACAGAGACGCGGGCTCACGGGAACCCGAGCTGGAGCGGGGAGAAGTGGATGTTCAGAGACCGGGGAGACTGAGGCCCCGGGGACTCGCCCTTGCAGCCACGTCGCCTCCCGTCCGGCAGGCGCTCCCCCAGCCCCAGTCCTGCAGCACTGCAGGGGTTCCCCCAGCAGTGGGGGGTCTGAGGGTCCTGCGCAAGACCCCACAGGGCCGTGGCTGTGAGCCGCACGATGCCGCTGAGACACAGAAATGCCTGCTCACACGTTAAAGCCTCGAGAGGCTCCCCTTTGTCTCCATCTGTGAAGGAAGTGACAGGTGACTGTCCGAGGTCGTTAACCTGTTCAAGGCACAAGAACGAATCAAAGCTCTCCTCAGCCGCAGAGGGGATCAGAAGGCACGTGGGCCGCTCCCTGCCTCACCAGAGGGATTCACACGCACCTCCACGCTGCACCGGAATAAAGAGGAGCCGCGTGCCGACCGCGGTGGACCACGGCGCCCACACACACACGCACGCTGAGTGTGTGGCAGACACAGGCGGCCCCTCCGGGGGGCAGGGCGGAGGCCCCGCAGCAGCCCGAGGCCCAGCTCACACCCTCGCTCCCGGCGACGGCCGGAGGGTGCTGAGCGCCTCTGCCGGCAGTGCGTCCACGGTGCCTCGTCGTCGCAGCCACACCCAGGAAATGGCAACGTCCCCGCTTCACAAACGAGGAAACAGACTCAGGTCATAAACGGCATGGCGGGCCGAATCCCAAGTCCCATAAAATGCACGTTCATCACCAGGAGGAAAAAGTACAGGTTTCCACTTTCTCGCAACAGTCACTGACCTGATCTCGTCTTCCACGCTTCAGACCAGACACACCCAGTTCGGCCTGGCTTATGTTTCCTCCCGACCGGCATCACCAGAAAAACAAGAGTCATGTCTTCAGCAGTGGTCGCGTTTTCACGGGCCACTTCTCTTTCACGACAATCACTGTCATGTTTTGTTTTCAGTGCTCACGTACTTAAAAACGTAACGTACTGTTTAAGGCGGCTCACTGAGAACAAAACACATGCGAGAATACACACACGACTTTGCTCTCAGCCCCCCCCACCCCGAAGGCCCGCGGCGGAGGGAGCTAAGGCTCCCCTCCTGCACACACAGGTCCCGGCGGCCGGCGCGGGAGGCTGCGGGGAGGGCGACCGGGCAAGCGTGCTGCGCTCTCACGGCGGCCTGGGCTCGAGCCCCAGGCCTGCCCCCCGCAGGCGGCATGTTTGGGTGAAGTTACCTCCCGTCTGCAAACCTCGACCCCCGCCCGCCGAGTGGAGACGGGTCACCTGCCCTCACACGCCTGCGGGGAGGCCGACCGCGCCAGCCACCAGCCTGGCAGGGGGAGGTGCTGGGTGGTTCCTGGCTGTTCTAACAATTACAGGGATAATGAGGATCGCTGCTAACAAGTTAAGACGAAACAGCAGAAACAGCCGCACGGGAGGAACAGCTACCAGTCACCAGGCACCCCCCTCGGACTGGCTGCAGAGCGTGTACCGGTGTTCTCCACAAACCAAACTGTGTCCATTGGCTCCAGACTTGCAGATCCACACACAAGTCTCCAGGAAAAAAAACAGATCAGTGGCCTCAAACACTTGACTACGAGGAAAGCAAAGTCTTTAAAAAACTAAAACAAAAGAAGAATTAAAGCAAAAAGAGGTCGAGGGTACGGAATCCTCCTGACACAAAGACAGCTCCACTTAAGCGGGAAAACACTCCCTGGTCTCCAAGGAGACCCGCTGAAAGCCCCGAGACGCGGACGAGACCGAGACCCCCCCACACCGTCCCTGAGCCCACAGCACCGGCGGCGGCGGCGGCACTGGTGACGGCGGCCGCTCGCACGGCTCGGGTGCCAGGGGTTTACGTGTCTCCCTCGAGCGTCACGAGACCCTACGAGGTGCGGACTGCCAGTGTCTCCCCCCTTGACAGACAGGGAAACCGAGGCACGCCTACACCGAGCAGCCTTCCCCGTTTGCACGTCTGCCGTCTGCTGCTGGGACAGGGCCCGGGACATGGCTCGGGGGCGGGGGACATGCGCCGGCCAGCGTGTCGGGCCTCACTCGGGCGGCGGAGGCCCCAGGCTCCCGACGGAGGACAAGGTGGCCCCAGGCTCCCGACATCCTGAAACCAGCGCGCCAGGTGCAGCAGCGCCCTGCCCCGGGGTCCAGCCGGGTGACGGGGCTGGCCCCTCACCGCCTGCTCCAGAGGGCCCGGCCCCTGCCCTCCCCGCGGTCTCACTGCCCCTCCAGCTCTCACTGGGGCCTCACGGGCGCTCCCCCGGAGACTGCCTTCAGCCCTAAAAAGTTCCCAGGTTCTTCCACAGAGCTAAAAAAAGACATTCTCTTCTGCAGACAGAGCGGTTTTTCAAGAAAGGTGGAAACTGTTTGCCTGCGCTCGGCGAGGGGACAAATGAAACGCTGCTCCAGGGAGTCCCCGGAGCCTGGGTAGGACGGTGTCCCGAGGGAACTCTGCAAACCTCGGGGGAGGCGCCAGCACCCCCGCCCGGACACCCCCGGAGGGAGGGAGGGAGGGGGCGTGGACCGCCTTCTCCCGAGAGACAGCAGGACCTGACCTGCGCTCGCCCTCCTGAGTGCACTGGACGCGACGGCACCCGGTGGCTGGGCAGGGGGACGCAGGGGGCCTTGGAACTCTGTGACCTCGCACCAGGGGCAGGGCACCAGGGGCAGGAGCGAGGACAGGGAGGGACAGACGTGGGCGGAGAGCGCTGGCAGTCGGAATGGGGCACACAGGCAGGAGGGGCCGAGACCGGCGCTGAGCCTCAGCCCTGCCACACCCCCCTCAGTGTGCTTCACTTTCCTCTCACGATACCCAGACGCCGGGGAGTCCTCCGGGGACAGCGGCCCACCACCCAGAACCGCTGCAGATGCGTCTGGCCGTCCGTTCTGCGGGGGGGGGGGGGCACCGGGTTCAGGCTGCAGTGACAGCGCCCGTCCGAGAAGGTGGTCTCTGCGCCCTGCGGTCGTGGGGGCGGCACACTGCAGGGAGAGAGGCACCGAGGCCTCCCCTGCTCACACTCCTACACAGCACCTCGTGCTCCATCGGTGCCAACAAACACGAGTAAACCAGATGCAGCTCGTGAGGAGAAATCCATCACCCGGGAGAGCACGAGACAGCCCAGCCCCCGATCAGCTGTTGAGACCGACCGCTGGGAGCAGCTTCGCCAAACGCACAGGAACCATGGAGAAAACACAGACCCAGAACCTCAAAGTCAGCCTGATGCGATTCACGCAGTGTCCCAGAAACCGGCCAGTCACTGCAATCCGTCAGTGTTAGTTACGAGGTTCGCTACGATTGACAAATATTGCACAAAACCAGAAAAAAGCATCTTTTGCACAAGACGTCCGACTCCGCGAGGCCGCACTCAAACGCCAGTCGGGCTGGGCTCGGGGGCAGAGGTCACGCACGCAGGGGGTCCGCGCTCACCTGGTCGATGTCTGTTGGCCGCCTCCGCGGCAACAGAGCCCCCCTGCAGCCTCCGAGAGCCAGTCTTGCCGCTGGTCCCGCCGGGGTAGTGGTAGATGACAGAGGCCGAACACAGCCCCTCCAGGGCGGCTGCGCGGGAGAACAGAGAAGGGCCGTCAGCGAAGGCAGTGGCCACCGTCCCCGGCTCCAACCGCAGTGCCCGGCGAAGGTGAGAGCACTTCACGGGGAAGTGTGCCTTCTCCCCCAAAACAAAGACCAGGCCTGCAGATGGCTGGTGTGGCCCCGAGCAGGGACACGCCCCCAGCCCTCTCCCGTGCCGGGCGATGCTGAGGCCGGCACCACGGGAACTGCTCACAAAGCCAGAGGCTGCACAGGAGAAGAGACTGCACCCACCCGTTGGGCGGGCCAGCGCACCCACCAGCCGTCCCAAAGCAGGGCCGGCGCACCCGCCCACACCAGACACCCTGGGTGCCTCCGTGCTGGCGGGGCAGCCCCTGTGGGCCCGCCTCCCTCTCCAGGCAGCCACGCGCCCTGGGAGCACGGCCGTTCCGCCAGTGGCACAGCAGGGCTCACCTCCATCCGCTCCCCAGCGGTCCTCGCCCTTTCCGGACTCGGAACTCCCTGACACTCCGGAAGAACACTAAGGACCACAGAGAGCTTCTCTGCGTGTGTGTTGGTGCTGCGTGGGGTGCAGCTGGAGACGCTCACCATGTTCAGAATAGAAGTATAAAAGGACTTAAATACTTATGTGCTAATCCCTTGAAACAACAAGAAGCCCGAGACCTGTGGGATTTTTGGGGGAGGCAACTGGTGTCCCCAACAGAACGAACAGGCTGGGGGAGCGGCCCCGTCTGACATCTCCGCAGAGCTCCTGAGGTCCGGCGTCCGCGCCGGACTCCCATGCCAGCTCCCGCAGTCGGTCGGCTGGCGGCCGCCGCACGCGGCCTCTGGGACACCCCGTGTGCGTGCACTTCCGTGGGGCTGGCCGAGCGTGGCGGTGGTGCATTAAGTCCTTCCCTCGAGTTCACGTCTGTTCCAGCATTCGGATCGGCCTGCTCCTCCACCCGCCGGCCGGGGGGTGGGCGAGGCTCCGAAGAGGGGGTGTGGGAGCCGACTGAGGTGGGGGTGGTGCCCGGTGGAGGGCGGGACGTGGTAAAATTGAAAACCGGAGGACCGAGGAACCAGCGTGCAGTGAGGGGCAAGGCCAGGAGGTCGCCAGAGACGGAGACGGCCCTGAGCACCCAGCAGGCCGCCTGCCCCTCCTCCGGCGCCCTTTGTGTGGGGGGCCGTTTCCCGTTTCCTCGCCCCCCCCCCGCCCCCCGAGCGGGAGTGGCCGCGATGGCGTATCTGACCCCTGCCCCTGGCCCCCTGACCGCCTCACCTCCGAGCCACAGGAAGTCGTTGACCGAGCGGAGCAGCTCCGCCGACATGTGGTAGTGCACCAGCGAGTCCTGCAGCATGCCCGCCTGCAGGCACAGGTCCCCCACGTGCTTCCGCATGCGCCCCTGGCACCGCTTCTTGTAATGCCTGAAACACAGGGCGCGTGGGGGGTGCGTCACTGCCCGCGGCCGGCCCCGCCCCCACGGCCCACGGGCCAGGCGCGCGCCTCTCGCTGCGGGCGGGCGGGCAGGCAGGCAGGCAAACGAAATGCTGCGAAGGTGGCATCCCGCGCGGCCAGATGCGCACTGGAGCGGTCCTGCCTTCACGCCGCGGCTCCGTGGCGCTGCTCCCGCGCCCCCTGCCTCAGGCCCCGCACAGACAGACAGCGTCGGACCAGGGCTTTCTCTCCGAATGTTCCAGTCACCCCATTAGCACGGGAACCTCTGTTCCGGCTTTTTAAAAACTTCACTGTCTCCCACGTTCTGAACCCCAAACCTATCGTTATTTTATGAAGAGAGCTGTGCTGCATGCTGCAAGCCAAGCCTCTGGCTTCTGCAAACAAGGGCTCGTATTCGCTACTTCAGAGCAGCTGGGAAACCGCCCGCAGGGACGGGCCTGGGCGGGGCGCGCCCTCAGGTGCCGCAAGGGCTTCCGACGCCGGTCAGCTCAGACAGCGGAGAAACGGCCCCAAATCTTCCATTACCGTTCTTAAATGTTCCTATGCTTTGGTTAGTAAATTTCTCAGAAGATATAGTTTTTTCAAGCTCACAGCTGTATTAAACTATCCCAGACCGTGAAAACATAACGTGTAAGGCTTCTAGCTAAGTGAATATTGAGACACATCTCAATACAAAGTTACATCCTATCAGATCTAAGTCTAATGAGCTCGACCACCCTTTGGCTGCCCCGGAATTCAGTTTCTCTGAATTCCAAACGGTGCGTGAACCAAGATCGTCACCCAGGGCGGAGAAGGAGAAAGAGGCCTCGCCAGCCTCCACCCGAGCTCCCCCCGCCACAGGCGGTCTTCCAGCGGCCCAGCTGACAAGTTCCGCCCCCAGGAGGTACCCCCTCTGCCGTCCCCAACCAGACGTGGGCATCTGTCTCCCCCACTGGTCACCTCAACAGCCTTCTGTGATCTTCTGACGCCCTGTCCTTGGTCCCGGCCCCCCCACACACGTGGGTGATCCCAGCAGAACCTTCCCACAGCACTGCAAGGGCTTCCCTCCCCAGTTCTAGCCCCTCCCACAGCTCTCCTGCACCCCAGTGCCGGCTACGGCCTCCCCCCACCCCACCCCCGCACTGCGACCCCTCCACCAGACCTCAGGCTCCACCCACTCTCCTTAGGGCTGGGTTTGACAGTCAGTTTCTCAGGCAAGCCTTCCCCGCCTCCAACCCCTGCACTTCGGGTTGGGGTCCCTGCTGTGTTCCCAGAACATCCTGTGCCGAATCAACTTCCGACGTTCGCGGGCTCCCAAACAGCGAGTGTGCTTTGCTCGGCATCGGGTACCCACTCCGCTCCCCTGGACGCCCCAAACCAAACCAGTGGACGGGTCACACAGGTACTCAGGGCCACCCCTGCCACCCAGCCCCGATCGCCAGAACACCTCTCCCAAAGGCCACGTCCGGCTGGCAGCCTTCACTGGCCCCTTGCGGAGAGCTCTAACGAAAACGAGCCCTCCATGCCCACAGCCTCCCCGGTGCCCCCACAGGCGCGCCCTCCGCCCTGAACTCTACTGGCACAGCAACCCCTTTAGCGTGCCAGCACAGGGCGCTCTCCCCAAGCCCCACCCCACAAGGCGCCGGGTCTCCGCCCCGGCCGCTCCAGCCCCTGCACCCGGCTCACGCTCCCTCCTTCTCCACAGCTCAGTGCAGAGCCCCCCCCCTCCACCAGGAAACCTCCCCTGACGACGTCCCCCAGCACTCGGCCGGGCCGCCCTCCACCACCGGTCAGCCCAGCCACCAGCGGGGTGTCCGTCCATGCCGTCCACCAAGACCATGGCCTCCCTGAGGACGTGTCGGAAGAGGAGGAGAGCGAAGAGGGAAGGCAGGAGCAAAGAGTCACAGCCCAAGTCGGAGGATCCAGTTTTCCTGTGGCCTGAACTCGGAAGGGTCTGAGGTCTGGGAGAAACCTCGGCTAATGGTCACACCTACCGGCGGGGGGCGGGCACCCAGCCCGGGCTGTTCTCCCAGTGCTCCCCTGGGACCTGGTAAGTGCGGGAGAGGCCCTGCGGCCCGGGGCGGGACCCAGGCGCCACAGCGTCCCCGCCACGCGTGGCCCACGCCCAGCAGCTCCAGCTTCTGGTCCCCGCCACACTCACTCGTGCTCTGCTGCCTCAACCCCAGAACGTGGCGGCCTCGCAGGACGCCAGCCTGTGTGCACGAGACCAGGCGAACGCGGGCCAAGTGTTCCCACGGGGACCAGAGCCTTGACCAGCCACGGCCTTCCGGCCACGGCGGTGGCGGCAGACCTCTCCGGGGAGGCGCGGTGGGTCCTGGGCCCCCGAAGGGCGTCCCTCAGGGCCGACCGCCGGCACCGCGGCCGCACTGCTGCAGACTCACGACCTGCCCGTCGGGGTCGCACATCGGCCCCGACAACCTTGGAAACGGCCGTTCCTCGCCGCCGCAGGGCGCAGGGCCAGCCAAGGCGCAGCAGGCCCCGCAGCTGCAGCTGCGGGCGGGGAAGCGCACGCCTCCCTCGGCATGCCTGCCGGCGAAGGCGGAAGGCCACCATGGTGGGTGACAGAGGTCCCCGTGTCCCCAAGACCCAAACCCACTGTCTACTTAGCAGCAGGTCCCACGTCCCCGATGCCTCAGAAAGCTGCCCCTGTCGAGGGGACACCCGACCGGTGCCGGTTCTCCAGGAGTCTCCGCCCCCGCAGGAAGGGGCGTCACTACGGTGAGGTCCAGGGCAGGCTCCGGGTGAAAGCAGGAGCCACTCCAGTGGCCGCCTCCTCAGCAGCGCCCTCTGCAGGCGCCCGCGGCCCAGCAGCACGGCCATGCACGTCGCCCAGCAGCAGCCGAGAACCACGTGCCTGATGCGCGCAGCTGAAAGCCGGGTCGAGCAGGGCGCTGCAGCCTTCGCCCCCCCGAGCCAGAGCAGCCCGAGAGCCAGCCCTCCGCAGCGCAGCGGCCAGCGCCGACGAGCACCGCGCGTCCTCGAGCGAACAGAACGTTAGTGAGGGCTTGCTGGTCGCAGACACCAAGGAAAACCAAACGGGGTCCCCAAAGCAGGTGCTTCCGCGGAGCTCAAACGCCAGTGGGTGACGTGCCAGAAAAGCTGAAACTCAAACACAATTAGAAAACAGGAGGATGACGGGGCGACCCGTGGGTCCAGGCAGCGGCAGGGCTTGTCTTTAAAGCGAGGACGGCGGTGGGAAGGCAGCGCGGAGGGCGATCCCGCTACTTCCAACGCGACACGTTCCCGGCCTACCTTCTCAGACCCAACAACACACTCGCGGGGCGGTACGAGAGAGAGACAGGGAAAGAAAAGAAAGAACAAGCAAAATTAGAAACACACAAGAACAAAAATAACTGTGACAGCTACGACGCTGCACGTGCGAGAACCCACCCGGCCCCACTGAGGCTGGGACACACGGACGCTCGGGAAGACCGCCGCCCCAGCGCCCCTGGGACTCTGGGGGGGGGGCCTGGAGGGAGCGGCCTCTGCCGGGGAGCCCGTGGGGCCAGTGCGCGGAGCCAGCACAGGGCCTGCTGCTAGGCACGCTCCTCTGAGCCCCAAAGCCCAGCCCCCTTCCCCAGCGGGCAGACACGTGGTCGTATCACCCCCACCGAGGGCTGCAGGTGAGACTCGGGCTCTGTCCCAGCCCCAGGTCCTGGGGGCAGACGAGAGAGAGCAGTGGCGCCGTGAAGGCCACAGCAGACTCACAGCGATGAGAGGAGAGGGGGAGGGGGTCTGATTTGGGGTCACTGGCACCTCACTGAAGTTCAAGTGAAGGTGGAGTGTTTGGGGTACGGTCAGAACAAAAGGGGCTGCCGGGGCGAGGTTCGACGTGCCGCTGCGCCCCAATGCCCAGAGCGCGCCTGGCCGCTGAGGCGCCCCACAAACGGGGGGCGGGTGTCCCGGAACAGTCTCGCTGCTCCCACCGAACTGTGAGCCCAGATTTCAAACACAAAACCGAGCTGTATTCTCTGGAGGGTCTGCGGCCTCAGAGCCAAGAAGGGGATGAGCAAAAAATGTCTCCGGAGCCTCGGGCAGCAGAGGCGGCAGCCCTGGTCCAGGGGTCAGGGCAGGGCTCCCCGCCCAGGCTGCTCGAGGCTCAGGCGCTCACCTGGCGGTCGGTGCAGTGGGGGGAGGCCTGTCCCCGCCGGCCCCCAGGCTGCGGGGACATGGGGCGTCCAGGGGGCCGTGTGAGCCGTGCCGCCCCACTCCGTGAGGGTGACTGCCTGACAGCCCAGGAGGTGCGGCAGCTCTGCCCAGGCTCCCCCGCCTCGCCGCCGCCGCAGCTCCAGGGATGGGAGGGGCGCACCGGCGTGTGCCCACGGGGCCACTGCAGTGGTCAAGCCCCCAACTATGCTCCAGGGCAGCGCTGTCCAACAGGGGCAGCCCGGGGGCCACAAAGGGGAATTTAAGTTTTCCGGTTGCCACATTCTAACAAGTAAGAAATAGGCCCCGGCCAGTCTGCCGCAGCTGGTGGAGTGTCCTCCGGCGAAGCACAAGGTCAGCAGTTCCCTTTCCGGCCAGGCACAGGCCCGGGCGGGTTCGGTCCCCGGGCAGGGCACATGCCGGGGCAACCGGTCCATGTTCCTCTCTCACATCACTGGTTCTCCCTCTTTCTCCCTCCCTTCCCCTCTCTAAAAAATAAAACAAAATAGTAGAAAATAAATATTTAAAACTGATTTGAATAATTTATTTCATCTAATCTATGTAAAATGCTATCATTTGGGCACGTCATCAATACATAAATATTGACGAGCCATCTCCCATCATCTTTCCCGTTCCAAGGCTCCACACCTGACCTGCGCTGTCCTCACAGCTCACAGCGGCTCCAACCGGCCTCCCCTCTGGCGCGCAAGAGCCGCAGGGGCCGTGGCTGCCACACTGGGCAGCAGCTCCAAGGGTCCCGCTGGGGGGCCCCCTGGGGTTCCAGCGGAGAAGGGGGAGTAAGTGAACACAGCAGCCCTTAAAGGGTTTCCCTTATGCAAAGGCTATCCTGGTTTTTTTTAATGTATTGACGTTTTTCTTTTTAGAGAAAGAAACACCAATTTTTGTTGTCCCACTTATTTATGTACTCATTGGTTGATTCTCATTAAGTGCCCCAACCGGGGATCGAACCCGCAACCTTGGCGTAAAAGGACAACACTCCCACCAACCGAACTGCTGGGCCAGGAGCAGGTTTCAGGTCTGAACGTGGGCGGGCTGCGCCTTCCTCTCCCTTCCCGACGCCAGGCAGCAGCCCCAGGCCGAAGCCAGCGCCCCAGGCCTCTCGGCACACTCACCTGCTGTCTGTGTCCAGCCCCACGAAGTCCTTCTTCTCGAAGGGGACGCAGAGCAGGGGGATCTTGTCCCCAGACTTGTCGGTGGCCCGGTCCAGGCGCTTGGACTCGAGCACGATGAACAGCGACTCGATGAAGTCCTCGATCCGCTTCTCCACGGTGGGGCAGTCCTCGTAGCTGGGGTAGAAGGCCACGTCGGTGCGCGGCTGCTCCGCCACCTCGCCCCGCAGCCCGAACACGAAGAGCCTGGAGTCGTAGAGCGTGGCGCCGTAGACCTCCTTCTGCACGTGGAACTTCTCGAAGGTCTGCGGCCAGTCCCGGGCCGAGCGGCAGTCCGTGACGGTGACCAGGCCCACGACCTTGCGGTGCGTCTGGAAGTCGCCCCACTCGTTGTTCTCGGGCGGGTAGTGGTGCCGGTAGCGGATGTACAGCACACGCTGGGAGTCCCGCACGCTGACCTGGCTCACGGAGCAGATCCTCTTGTAGATGCGGAAGAAGTTCTCCTCCGAGACGACCCCCACGGGCTGCACCACCACGAGGAGCGTCTGGTGGTCCTCGGCACACTGCATGTAGTCGGGGACGCTCATGACGAAGCCCCTGCCCGGGGAGACCAGAGAAGGGGTTAAGGCGTGTGCGGTCGTGGAGGCTGCTTCGGGGTGGGGGACCCTGACGCTGGCCCCCTCCCTGGGAGACAGGGTGAGCCCCCCACAAAGCACGGAGCACAGCCCACCCCAGAACTCTGCAGACTGCCACCCCAGCTCTCACCCCAACACTGCTACTCCCCGGCCGCCCCAGCTCTCACCCCAACGCTGCTACTCTCCGGCCACCCCAGCACTCACCCCAACGCTGCTACTCTCCGGCCACCCCAGCACGCACCCCAACGCTGCTACTCTCCGGCCACCCCAGCTCTCACCCCAACGCTGCTACTCTCCGGCCACCCCAGCTCTCACCCCAACGCCGCCGCTCTCAGCCAGGCTCTGAGCACCTGCTCAGGGGCCTGTCCCTCCTTTCCCGCTTCCGACGCCTAGCCGGGTGCGGAGTCGGCGCTCAGAAATGTTTGTCGAATGAACGAAGGGGCCAAGGAATAATCTACCTCCCCAGCCCCTCCCTGGAATCAGAAGGCCTGGCCTTGAACTCCATCCAGTCTGCCTAAGCGCCTAAACCGCAAAATAACGGAGAGAAGGGAACTTGCCCGGAACGGTCCATCTGGATTGAGGGAGGCTGCGAGCGTGAGACGCGCTGCAGCCCACTGCCTGCCCTAAAGGGGGTCACGTGCAGGCACTGTCCCTCCTGTACAGACGGCAGGCCCGGGGAGCTCTGCAGCCTCTCTGAGCCAACGTCGCCGAGCACAAACGGGAAGCAGGAGCACCGGACAGTCGGCGCCGCTGACTTGTTGGCCTGAACAGCCCTGTGCCCGCACGGCCCCGGGGGCCTCCGTCCGCGTCTGCTGGTGGACGAGTGACCCAACGGACTGCCTGCCCCCCACCCCTGCAGACCTGCACGAGGGCGACGGGGACACCAGGAGGTCCGAACACCAGTGCGACCCCTGCCCCCACACTGCCCGTGTGGGCAACGGGGCGGGCCTGCGTCCACTCCACGCCCCAGGTTAATCTCGGGTGAAAACGAGGATAATCACACAAAGGCCTAGTGCACGGATGTCTGCTCGATGCTGCGCCCTAGTGCGGCACGGCGATGCCACTGCGGGGGCGGGGGGGGGGGGGCCGGGCTCGCAGCCCCCCAGGCTCTCGGTGTCGGCTCTCACAGACGCCTAGAGACCTACACTGCATTGCCAAGCGAGAAGCCTGCTTTGTATGAGAGGTGCTGCGATGAAATTAGGTCACTGCACTAAACCAGACGGACACCACGCAGACAGGGGAACGCCTCGCCCGTGAGGGGGACTCCGTGAACACTCCTGCCGAACCCATCCGTGCGCCCCCACTCCGGAGCGCCGGGACCCGGCCCTGACGGCCAGAGGCTGCCGCACCAGGAGCTTTATTTAGGCTCCAGGGCCCCGCAGGCCAGAGCCGCCACCACGGCCCTGTGCCGGACCTGCAGAACCTGTGGTTCTGTTTCCTCTTCCTTAAACAGGAACCTCACGTTGCAGAGCCTTCGGGTCTCAACACCTGGCTCAGCGACCAGGTGAAGCAAGAACATGAGACGGTCCTTTCCATGAGACCCGTTTCTGACCCCAACGGCAGGAGTTTCGTCCTGGGTGGGGAGGAGGAGGGCGGTGGGGTCAGTGGGGCCAGCTGCCTACCCCAGGATGGACTTTATATTTCACCCCTTACCCTCCGCCAGCCCCAAAGTACACACGGACAGAGGAGCATGGACAAGACTTTTGTGTTTAAAAAAAAGAATCTGCCCTGGCTAGCATAGCTCAGTGGATTGAGCACGGGCCTGAGACCAAAGGGTTGCAGGTTTGATTCCCAGTCACAGCACAGGCCTAGGTTGCAGACCAGGTCCCCAGTAGGGGGCGCGTGAGAGGCAACCACACAGTCATGTTTCTCACCATCTCTTTCTCCTTTCCTTCCCCTTTCTCTAAAAATAAAATAAATAAAATCTTTTTTAATTAAAATAAATAAAACTAAAAAATAAAAAAAGACTCCCTGGCCTGCTAACATACTTTGTTTCTGCCTGGGACGTAAATGGTTTGTGTGCATATTATTTCATTTAAACCTTTAAATATCCCCTCCACCTCACAGACGCAGCAATGGTGCCAGATCTCGGAGAGGCAGCGTTTAAATCAAGCCCCCGCTCGCCGCCCGCCCGGTAAAGGGCGGCACACTCCCTGCCGCCTGCCTGCTCCCTGCAGCGATTCCCCGAAGGGTCTCTTCTGCAAAGAATCGCAATCAAATCAACTCTCCAGAGAGAGGTGTGCCCCCCTCGGGGGACGTCTCAAAATCATAAGGGTTGGGGTTGGGGTAGGGGTAAGATCTGAGAGTCTTGTGCTCCTCAAAGGAGGCGTGAGTTTAAAAGAAACTGAAAAACGTTTATCTAGTCTAAGCCTCCACTGTGTGGAGAAGGGAGGGGAGGCCCAGGGTTCATGAGCCAAGGGCCTTATTAACAAGTATCGCCTCGCCGCAGCCCCGAGCAAGCCCTGGGCGGTGCTGAGCGGGGGAAGGGTCAGGCCGGAAGGCCCAGGAGGACGAGGGTTACAAAAGAGAGAGGAACCCACGAGGCCCTGCCTCTGCAACACTGCACCACGACGTTGCACCGAGTCACGCAATGCGTTTGCTCTCAGAACTAATGTGTAACGGTTTATAGAAACTGAGAACTTGGAATCCCGCTGGAATTCCGACCTTCACTGTGGTCTTTCCCGGCTCAAGTGTGTGCTCGGCGGGCACTGCACCAGGCACGGGGCTCTCCCAAACTCAGACCTTTGTTCACACGTGCACAAGTCCCACGCAGCCCCACCAGGGAAAAGACGCCTACACGTGAGGTTGAATTGATAAAATGTAGAGTGATCGGCCAGCCCGCATTATTAGCAAAAAGGATGCTGCTGTCTCATGAGCAGCGGGGGGCAGAGGACCCGCGTGGCAAGGACCAAGTCCATCAGATCGTCGCCAGCACCGGCCGTGAGTCACACAGGGTCACTGAGGTCCAGCTCTCTCTCTCGTGAAAGGCTGCAGTTGAAACTACTGATGTTTAAAGTCTCCTCATTCACACGCTCGATGGCCCGTGAGCGCGTCCCCTGCACCAGGCTCTGTATGGATCCAAAGGCGGCTCCCAGGTGTAGTCGTGGGCAGAGGAAGTCAATACCATAAAGCTGCAAATGCTCCCCAGTTTGAGACACAGATTCAATGCCATTCTGATTGGAATCCCTACCGGATTGTTCATGGAATGCAGCAAGTATATTTGTGGTCAAGAATAACCAAGAGACGACTGAAGAGCCACCACGGGGGAGGGGCATTGTCCCAACAGATACAACTACTAAGGGGTACAGGGTTTCTCTTTGGGGTGGTCAGTGTTCTAAAATCGATGGCGGTGATGGCCACACTGCTCTGCGAATGCACTAAATGCCCTGAGTTGTGTATCTAAACGGCTTCTTCGAGGAAGCTCGGGATGAAGTGAGACGGGCACTGACCCAGTTCCGGTGTCAGTCATCCGCCTGACACACACATCCAACGTCGAACATCCGCTCCTTCTCCTCGCTGGTTCCTCCAAAAGCTGAACCGAGTTACCGCATACGCAGCAGTTCTGCTCCTAGCTACGCACCAGAGACCTGGAAACCCACGTGGACACGAAAACTTGCGCCTGAAGGCTCCGGGCAGTATTACAGGTGACCCGGAGGGAGGGGGAAGGGCTGGAGCGTCTGTGAAAGGACGAGGGAGGAAAAGAAACAGGGTGCATCCACACCAACAGGGGTGTGCAGCCTTTCGGCGCCTCTGCGCCACCCCGGAAGAAGCAGAGTTGTCTTGGGCCGCACATTAAATACACCGAGACACGCCATCGCAAAAAAACCTCGTTGTGTTTACTTCACGATTTTGTGTGGGGCCGCATTCACAGCCACCCTGGGCTGCAGGCGGCCTCGGACCCCACATGGGACACCCCTGGGCCCACTCAGCGACCGCCAGGGATGGAGGACAGACAAGGCTACACCTTGTGAACCTCAAAAATTCCGTGAAGGAAGCCAGGCACCCACAGCCACGGGCGGTCCGACCCCACTGCTGGGAGCTGCCCAAACTTGTCACATCCGCGGAGACAGAGCGCGACTCCGTGGCGGGGCAGGGAGAGAACGAGGCCGGCGGCCGGACGCCCCTGGGAGGCCCCAGGCGGGTCCTGCGAGAGCGACGGCCGCACAGCTGTGACTGGACTGAAAGCGGATCTTCGCCCCCAACGGGTGGGCTGCCGGCATGGGGTCGACGTGTCGACACAACTGGCACCTGAAAACGATCTCCCGTGACAACTGTCCTGCTCCGCCCCCCGACCGCGGTTCCCCACCAGGTCAGAAACGCTAACCAGCCCCAGCGAGCCCTCTAGGAGTCTCCGGGCAGCGGCCCGCCCCGATCCCGGTATCTGGCTCTCCCGCGGCCGCACCGGGCCCAACCGCAGCTTCCAGCCGTGGCGCCCCCTCCGTGCAGCGGGGCCGCGGCCGGCGCCCCCTGGACCGCGCAGCGTCTGGGCCGCACGCGTCCACGAAGGGAGAGCCGGGACAGGCGCCGCGGGCCGGCGCGAAGTTGACACTTGCCCCTGTACCTCACCGAGTTGACCGCACGGGGATCCCCGCAGGGACCCGGCGCCCGCGCCGCCCAGCTCGGTTGGTGCGACTTTTCGTCCCGAGGCTACTGAAGAGCAGCCGCGACGGGGCGGCCCGGGACCCAGGCGCACGGGAGGCGGCGGCGGGCGGGAGCGGCAGCCCCGCTCCGAGGCCGGCCCGGACCCGGCTCTCGCGCGGGTCCCCGGACCCCTGCACCCCGCCTTCCCTCCCGTAGACCCCGCTGGGCCCGGGGACGTCGGCCGAGGCGAGGAAGCCGGAGGGGAAGGGGTGACCGCCGCGCTCGGAGGAGGCAGCGGTCGGGGCCCACGGGGCGGCAGGTGTGCGCCGAGTGCTCGGCAGGTGCGGACACGGCCCCGGACAGGTGTGACCGGGGCCTGGCACAGGTGCAAGCTGGGGCCCGGCTGGGGCAGACGGCCGGGGCAGGTGCGGGCGGAGGCGAGCCCCTCAGCAGGACCCGCTGCCCGGGGCCCACGCCAGCCGGCACACACGGACCGCCCTCCGGCGGCCGGGCCGCCCCCTGCCGGGAGCCCCCACCTTGCACTTACACAGCCGGGGGCCCTGGGCCCGGAGCAGAAGCCGGCGGGCGGGCGGGCGGGCGGCGAGGCCGATCAGATTCGGTGGCCGCTCCGGCTCGGAGCCGCAGCTTCCTAGTGGCGGGTGGGAGGGGCGGGAGCGGGGTGGGCCGAGCCGGCACCGCTCCTGCGCGTGCGCGGAGCCGCCAGGGCCGGTACTCCGTTCCGGGTTTTGGAAGGCGCCGGGAGGGAGGGGAGGGAGGCCTGTGGGTCTGGGCGGGAGAGAAGGCGGGGAAGGGGGAGGAAGGACTGGGAGGGAGAGGAGGGAGAAAGCGGCGTGTGTAACCGAACACGGGGGCTCCTGGCTCGCGGTGTCTGAGCCGGAGGAACCCAGGTCTTGTTGAGGGAAAACGTTTTTATTTTTACCTGTGACGATGAAGGAGCCTGGGGAATTTTCTTCAAAGCTCTGCCCCCTGTAGGAAGGCTTAGCCATTGCCTCTACCCACTATGCAATTAATTAATTGTCGTATTTTTTGCAATTGACTCCAGATTTGGTTAATTCTTTTTTTTTTTTTTTGTAGTTGGCTAAACTGATCCCATTGTGGTTCAGGTTAAGCCCTCTGCAAAATGCTGGGCTACCTTCTAGTATTTATCAAAAACTGCGTTTAATAAGAACCGCCCAGACCTTGAAAACCTGGTCCTATCTGACAGAGGGACCCGGAGGGTCGGGAGCGGAGGCGGAGGCGCAGAGAAGCAGAGAGAACCACAGGCTCCTGGCTCCTGGGGCGGGCACCGAAGGAAGGACCTGCCCTGCGTCCCCGCCCCTCCTCGTCCCTCAAGGCGCGCAGCTCCCCTTTCTCCTCCGCGGAAAGCCCGGCTGCCCTGGCCCCTGGAGAATCCCTGCTGCATCCCCGCGCCGCCACTGCGCGGAGCCCCGCTGTTGGCACTGCAGGGACCAGCCCAGACCGGTTGTCGCCAACGGTCGAAGGGGAGTCTAAGGACCCCTTTTACGGGTTGGGGCACTGACACACGCAGGGCCTTGGCACAGTGGCAGGGGCTGGCGAGGAGCAGATGGCCTGAGTGCTGGTGCTGCTCCCCACCCCTCGTGGGTAAACCACCCCAACTTTGGGGACCCCAGCTGTTCAGCCACATCAAGGGCTGGGAGCATGGGACAGCTGACCTGCATTTCAGGGCTGGGGAGCCAATCTTGCAATGTAGAGGAAGAAGCCATTTAAGGATTTAAACCCCTCTATGTTAAGGAAATAAAAAGTTTACATACGTTCTTTGGAACACGCATCACGTATTTGGAAATACACACAGGAATTGTCAACAGTGGCATCTCCAGGGCGGGCTGAGAGAACAGAGGACCAGGAAGACTCTCCTTCCCTTTGGGGTGTGTGTGTGTGTTTGAATTTTTTTACCATATGCTCCATATGTATTTCTTTTTCAATTAAAAAATATAAAGGAGGACAGAAGTGGTTCTCTCAGCAAATGCAGCAGCCATGGAAAAACCATCTGAGCCATCACTTTGCTATAAGCCAGCAAGCGCTTATTGACCCTCTGCTATGTGCCCAGTGCTATCGTATGACTTATTTTATTATTCATATTTTTAATAAAATAATAATATGCTCTTCCTCGTCCCTGCCCAGAGCCAGTGGAAAACCAACTGAGTGTTTATTGAATTGTTTCCCAAGGAGAAGGAATTCGTTATAAACAGAACACAACCTCAGGGCAAAACAAGGGGAGTGGTTTGCCAGCGTGCCAACCAGCCAGCCAGCCAGGGTTTTCCAGGGCGGTGCCCAGGAGCTGAGAGAGGGTGCCCCCAGGGCTGCTCCGTGGTGGTGAGCGGGCACGTGACAGTCATCAAGCACAGAACACAGGCGTGGATGGAGGCCAGGCTTCATGGAGGCCTGCGTGCCGGGAACAGAGCTCGGGGCTCAGCTCAGCCCGGGCGAGGCAGCTGTTGTTAGCGCCGGGATCCGGAAAGGACACCACTTGGCTGGGGCCACTCAAGTGGCTGCTGCTATTTAGGGACTCTGGTCCGGGGCCGTCTGACTCCGTGACCTGTGCCCTTTCCACGGTCCTTTTTTGTTCCGATTCCGTCTATAAATGAATAAGACAAGCAATTTGGAAACAAGACTGAAAGCTGGCAAAGAAAACATGGCTATTTTTGTACAGTGTGTCTCTGTTCAGTGCACTCTCTTATATTAATGTATCTTGTTGTCTCAGCAAATCTGCGGGGAGGGAGGGAAGGGACTAATCTGCACTTTCACCAGTGAGAAAACTGAAGCTCAGGGAATGTGAGGGCTTGCCACCCCCTCACAGCCATCAAACAAGGATGCCCAGACCAGCCCCAGGATGGCCTCACCCCCGGGGGGGGGGGTGCCCACAGCAGCTTTAACGTTTCCCGAGTGTCTCCTCTGGATGCTGAAACTTCAAAGAACACTCCAAACCTGCTCTCAAGGAGTGCATACACACCTGAAGTCGGGAAGGAGCCTCTGAACCCGTCAGGCCCCACCTCGCACTCACACCAAGCACCTCTCTGCAAATGTCCTAAGAAGTTTGACGGCACGCAGCCCTGTTAGAAAGCTCTACAGTAGAACGAGGAGAGTCTGCCCCCCTGAAACTGCCGATCATGCAGTCTCGAAGGCGAGGACCAGTGCCCAAAGAGGCTTCGTGGAATTGAAAACGGTCGCCGAAACATGAGTCAAAGTGCAGGTGGGAGCGCCCGCCCCGTCACTACCCACTTCTGTCTTCCTCCGAGCAGGGGGCGTGAGCCCTTCCCAGGGCTGTTACGGGTGCTCAGTGAAACCATGGATGGGAGAGCCCTTTGGGGCAGGGTGAGACGGATCTAAGCTCCACCTCAGTTCTGTCACACGCTGCTGCTACTACAGCTTTTGGGATAGGGTGACCACATGTCTTGATTCGCCTGGGACAATCCCAGTTTAGGACTGTCGTCCCAGCTAGCGAAGTCTGGTTGGGTGACATGATCACCCCACATTGGGCAAAAACCATCACCTCCCTGCATTTCTGACCCTTTCCACGTCCGAGAGCGGCTGTCTTCTGCCACGCAGCCCACTCGGAAATGTGTCCATAGTGCCATGGCTCACCTGGGCTTTCTTGTTCCCAAGACGAAAGAGATTCATGTCTTTAACAGCACTGATTTAGCACCACTAAGAACCAGCCGCATGCTCAAGTCTTTCACAGCTGTTCCCTCAAAGTAACACAGTCGTGGTAACTGCCACTCACTGGCAGGTAATGTGCAATGTGCTGGGTGCAAATTTCCCATATAACCCCACAATGACCCTGTAAGGTAGGTTGTTCTAAGAGCAGGGGACTTACACTCCTTTTCCCCCCTTCCTGAGTGTGGAATAATTGAGAAATAAGACGCAGGAACCAGACCATGGATGTTTACAAGTCAGTGTTATGACCAATACTTCACTGGATAGGATGCTTTAGATCCGGAGCCAAAAGTTGAGTTTTGTTTTACTCAATCCTTCGCCTTAGAACAATTATTCAGACTCGAGTCGCAGCCAGAGCTGCATAACCACAGGCCTCCCCTCCACGGTCCGAAGTCACACAAGCTAACGAGGGACAAGGGTGGCGTTCAACCGCAAGATAAGCACCAAAGCTCGCTTTAAACCTCATAACCGCTCCGAAAATCACTCCTTTCGGACATGAATGTAAAGTGACGGAAGGGGCTCAGTCACGGAGCGGCCAGCCAGGCTGCCACCTCGCGCCTCCCAGTGTTCAGTGCTGCTTTCGGAGATGGGAGCCTTCGCGAAGGTCCCCGGACTAAGATGGGCCGGTAGCACCTCCCGGGGCCAGAACCCTAGTCCACCAGACCTGAGTGTTAAAGAGGCGATAAGGTTGCAAAGATGGAACCACAGAGTGTCAGCCGGAACGTGGACTCCTCGAGTCCAACTCGTCTCCGCGTCCCAGCGCCAGCACAAGCTCCGACACAGCGCGTGCTCGGGCGAGGGATGAGCATAGCCGCCCGCTCAGGGAGGGAACAAATGAATGAAACTCTGCAGCCTGACTCGGGGGTCTGCCGCGGCGCCACCACCTGGGCTTCCAACCGGCCAATCACCGGCTCCACTCGCCCCCGGGACCCCGCCCAGTCACGCCCCCCTGGATTCCCTCCAGCTGCGCAGAAATCCCGGAACCCTGGATCACCGAGGCGCCTCGGTGAGAGTGCGCATGCTCTAGAACTGGCAACCGCGGATTTGAAAGCGATTGGTTGGGAGACGAAGCCACGTCCCACCGCCCAACTAACTCCTCCCGCAGAACGTAGGACTCATTTTGGCTGACGTCATCCCCACTACGACGCCCGACAAAACGAGGGGAGACCGCCCATTCAGGAACGCTGCGCAGACAGGGGAGGCAAAGCGTGAGCGGCCGGAAGTGACGCAAATAACGAGCGGAAGAACAGAGGCCGCGCATTTGTTGCCCTGGAAACCGACCGCCTCGCCTGCGTGCCAAGTGCGTCAGCAGCAGCCGTGGCGTCTGGGTGGCGTGCGGCGCGCGCCCGCGGCGGGCTCGGTGCGAGGGCACGCTCCAGGGTAGGGGAGGGACGTGCGCACACTGCTCCTCCAGCCCCCTGGCCGCCTCCAGTGGGGGTGCTGCCCTAACTACTTCTCTGCTCGGTTTTCAAGCTCCAGCTTCCGGATCTCAAGAAGACGCTCGGTTCTTTTCTCATTTCCTCTAAGCCACGCTCCTGCGCGCGTCCTTGTCTTTTCCACATTGTTCCTTCAGAATGTGCAACGGGAGCATCCTGCTCCTTGACGTTTTGCCGAACTGGTACAGGGCACTCCTTCCCATCTTCCCGGGTGGCTGTTGGTCTGCACAGAAGTGTGGGTGGTTGATGGTCCCTTCTTTTTACTTTGTTTTTATATATCTTCATTTTTACTTAAAAGGCATACATACATTGATTTCATAATGAAGAAGTAGATCACTTTTTTAAAAAACAAGGTCTTTGTCCTCAGCTTGTTAGCTTTTGGGGAACACGTTTTTTATTTATCTTTTATAATATATAATTTCAAACAGAAAACTGACACTGGTAAAAAGAATTCCCATACATCCTTTATCCACATTCACCAATTACTTGCATCTTTGCATCACCCGTTCTAATTGATAAATAGATGCCCTGGTTCCGTACTTCACAGCAGCTGTTTTCTCCCCACCCAGCATCGCTCGCCGCCATCTGGTGTCACATCTTTCTGGAGTATTCTTTCATCTGGGACGGTTTCTCCGTCTTTCTTTGGTCTTTCATGACTTTAATATGCTGGAAGAATGCAGGCCAGCTATTTTGTAGAACTTGACTCAATTCGAGTTTGTTTAGCACTTTCTCACGATTAGATTCAGGTTATGTGATTTTTGCAAAACATCACAGAAGTGATGTGAGTCCTTAATGCATTGTCTCAGGAGGCACAAGATTTGGGTTGACCCATTTGTTTGTGATGTTAACTTTGATCATATAGCCAATGTAGTGTCAGCCAAGTTTCTCCACCATAAAGTTACTCGTTTTCCCATTGTCATTGATGAGTAACTGGTGGGTTTTTTGAAGCTACTTCGAGATTATGTAAACAGCCATCAGACCTTCAGCAATGATTTGAACATCCACAGATATCTCAAGTTATTACCAACCAGCCTAGACTGCCACTTACTATTTACATTTCAAACAATGCACATGCACTATGACTTTTTCTTGGAAATAATGTGTTTACCCAACAGGTAATAGATGATCAGTAAATATTATTTACTGTGTCATTTCCTGTCTTTATAAATTAATAAAGAGGGTTCCTGCTTCATGGAGTATAATCAGAGGCACCAGGTTAATTTTCTATCCAGATAATTGTTCCTTTAGTATCGACTTCAGTGCCTGTCACATATTGATAATATTTTTTTAATTAACAAGGGAAAACACACACCCCCCAAGATACTATATCGAAAAGATTGAAAAATTATAAATGTGAGCAGCTAATACTTAAGAGTTCTCCCTAATGCATGGTAGTCACTTGTAGAACCAGAAATCATGTAAAGATAAGTTATAATATATCCAACTTAAGAAAATCGGATTTTACATTTTAAAATAAAGTTTAAATAAGAGAATTCAAAAAAATAATGCTGAGGATGTGTGAGGAGCTGCAGTTCCAGATGTGACCACCAGATGGCAGGACAAGCTAAGTAGCTACTCGAGAAAAACAAACAAGGGCGTCTGGCCTGAATTAGGATCTCAATGCTTCAAATTGTGCCAAAGCTTTGGGTTTTGTCATTTTGTCAGGGGAGTCCGGAAAACACACCCGGAGCTCTTGGGGTGTCGGGACAACGGGTCAGCCACTTACTCCACAATGGTTCAGGAAAAGAACTAATATGTACTGTGCTTGAAACTTCAGTTTGCAGCAGTTTAAAAGTCATTAGAAAGAGAACGCTAAAGCAAGCCCAAGCAGTGAAAACCGCGCCTTGACTTCCCGCCTGACTCCAGCACACTGCCCGAGAACACGGGCCTGGAAAGGCAGGTCTCTGGGAGCACGCAGGTCTAGAAGGCAGGGCCTCCTGGCCGAGGCGAGGGGGCAGGGCTGCCGCCTGTGAGTGCAGGCCGATCGGCAGCTAGGAAAAACCATTCCTTACAAGTTGCCCCGTTAAAGTGCCTCCGATGACCTTTGACGTCTTTGTTTTCCATCCCTGCCATTAAACGGGAGGACCTTCCTCTCCCATTTAAAAAAGTACCACTTTCAACAAGAAAACAGAGTTTTGAAAGTGCTCGGTTTGGTGCGCTCCCCATGCCAGCTCTGCTCCGGGGCACCTGGCCTCCTTGGGGGTCTGTGATGAGGGGAGGACCTCTGGGAGCCTTGGAGGGGTCCAGGGCCACGCTCTGGGTGCTCTAGGGCCCCTTCGCTTTGACTGTTAAGACACAGCTGCAGGTTTTGGAAGATGGCCTGGGGCGGGGACTCTCGGGGGCCCTTCCCCCTCCCTCACGATCCACTGGAAACTTGCCGCAGCTCCGCTGGGCCCAGCGCTGGGGCTGCTGCCTCTTTCTTTCCGGCCTGGATCTAAATGCCGCTCCCGCTTCCCCTAGTTGGTCTGTATGAACACCCGCAACCCCCAAAAGACATTTGAGCCCCAGAAAGGCCACCTCCAATGGGACATGGGCTTCAGATATGCTCCCTTTGGTTGCACGCCACTCTGAACATACTAAGCCAATTAATTGCATCTTTCAAAAGGGTGAGTTGTGTGCCCTGTGGCCTGTCTCCCTGCCTCTGGGGCAGCCTCCCCTGCAGCTCACCCGCCCTCATGCCGAGGGGCCTCCTGGCTGAACCGCTAGGTTTCAGAAGGTCGGTCTCCCTGGGCCTCTGAGTTCCTACAGGGACAGTTCTCTCCCCTGCCGGCCCACTGGGCAAATTTCTACTCATTCTTCCAATTGTAGCTCAAGCCCTGCACCCCTGCAAAGCCACCCCTGCCTCCCCAAGCAGAGGGCGGCACCCCTCCCATCCTCAGGTTCCCCCAGTGCCTCCGTGGTCAGACTTCCCACCCTGCACTGTGGGCCGGGCTGCACTGTCCTCTTCTCTGACCCGCTCCGGGTCCTGGGAGTGTGTCTCTAGCACAGGGACCAGAACCACGGAAGGTGGTTGCGTAAGGACAGACATGACCACGGGACACGGGCCACAGCCCAGGGGACCAGCCTTGGACAGGAAAGCCTGGGCTGGCAAGACCAGCAGAAAGACCCCAGGGCCTCGGGGATCGAGCAGCCCACTGCGTGGAAGGCCATGCATAGTTCCGGCAAGCATCGCTGACTTCATTGCGCCATACAAAGAAAAGCCACCACGTACCCCATGGCAGACAGGACTCTAGGGACTGTGTGCACTGTCTCGTGTATTAAGGGACTTCGTTTCCCCACAGAAAACCCCAGTGTGCACCTGTGCTCTCGGAACCTTGACCGACCTCGGAGACTCTCTGCCATGGGGACAGCGTCCCCGTTCCCACCTAAGGGACAGTCTGGGAGCCCAGGAGACACTGCCGGTAACATCCAGAGTGGGGGTGACCGCCTCCACCCGCACAACAAATCCACGACAGAGCTCCAGGCCTTAGCTACGTGACGGCCGTGACATTCCCCAGAAGCAAGGGAAACCCAGACCCGGGGAATGACAGGCCCCAGAGCCCCTGCCCGCGGGAGGCGCTGGAACGCAGGGGTGACAGCGGAGCAGCTCGGGACACCGGGCAGCAGGCAGCTCGGGCTGGTCCCTCGCAGAGGGGACAGGGGATGCCAGCTCTGTGGTCACTCGGCCCGTGGGCGCGTAGAGGGGCAGCAGATCAACCTTTCTCTGTCTCCCCTTGTTTCACTCTCAGAATCAGCGAGTATGTCCCTGGGTGAGCGTTTCCAAAAAATGAACCTGTAGCAAACTTCACTCCTTAATGAAGGAAACGGCAGGCTAATTATGCGGTTTCAAAAAAAGGATGTAAGAGAAAGAAGCAAATATAAATTTCCTAGAAGAGATCATACAGAAAGAAACCTGCAAAACGAACACAAAATGAAACTGAGTTGTGTGTGTCTGCTACGCACGTGCGCCTCTGAAGACCACACTCAGTTGCCTCGTGACGGTTCACGAACTGGGCGCCAGGGTCAGTCTCTGGAATGTAACACCTGCCCCCCTCCCCCCCCCCGCCCCCAAGCAACTGCAGGGGAGCCCCAAGTGGCATCACCAGAGGAACCCTGCACGACACTCAGCAGGACCCTGACCGAACGCACACAGAGATCCCTCCGCCTCGTGTCCAAGGGCGGGGCCGTTTCTCCTGTCCGGCCAGAATTCCGATCAGAGTTTTTCAGACGCGCGGAAAGCGCGCTGGGGAAAGCCGGGCTCCCACGAAGCCCTGTCTCTGTGTTTCCTGTTCTCAGCGGCGAGAAAGGGTGTGCAAGAGTTTTCACTTTCGGCTCTAACTCGGCCGGTTCAACTCTGCGTGATTTCGGTGAGGAAGAGACCAAAAGTTTCCCTTTTCAGAAAAAAAAAGTTTCACTTTTCTTTTGACAGGTCGATGTTACATCTAAATATAGGACGCTTCACCAAAATTTTCCTGACCATCGCTCGGGCTCAGAAAACAACTATTTTCATTAACATTTCCCAAAGGATTAGTGGATACGGTAATACTGGAACTTGGCCACAGGTCATTGGAACACGCGGTATCGCAGGTTCCCCGCTTCTCCCGAGCCCGCTGGGTCCAAGGGGCGCCCTGGACCAGACCGACCAGAACGCAGCGCAGTCCCGTGCCAGCTGGGGGTGGTGCTGCCGGAAGCTGAGCGCGCGAGTGAGCTGCTGCCCCGGCTGATGGGGCTCGGTGGACTGAGCACCAGCCTGTGAACCAAAAGTCACGGGTTTGAATCCCGGTGGGGGCACAGGCCGGGGTTGCGGGCTGGGGTCCCTGGCTGGGAGACGTGAGGGTGGCAAACCATCGATGTTTCTCTCCCTCTCTCTCCTTCTCCCTCCCTTGCCCCCTCTCTCTCTAAAAAATACATAAAATCTTAGAACATGAAGGAGCCCAATGGCTGGGTAATAAATCATTCACCAAAGTAACTGGCTTCACTTATTTTCTCTCTACAAAGTTGAAGGAAGACCTGCTGAGCCATTGGTTGATAAATCACTAACACGGGCGCTGACCCACGTGGCCGTCTCACCGCTGCCACGGTGCAGAGGTGCGCGTGTCTGCTCCGTGGGGGGGGGGGGGTGAGCGCTCGGGCGCATGCGCACACAGAATCCGGCCCTGCAGCCGGGAGGGGCCCCAGTGCCCTCACGCAAGCAAGAAGTAAATGTTTTCGGGTCCGTTAAAAATAACCTTAAAATATTTATTTTATTCAAAGATTTATTTCCAATAAAGTTCACCTTTAGGTTATCAAAATGTAATACATGTATGATGTTTTGGCCAGTCATGTACCGCTCGTACCTTAGTTGACAAGTCAGCGAAAAAGAAACATTCGCGTGTTTAAGCCCGTGGACTTAGGGACTCCAGTTTTTGCGTGTCACTTACTCGAGCTGTTTTCACTGAGGGAAGCTGGAGTTCGCCAGGCAGTGTGAGAAGGGGGATGGGTGCAGCTTGAGGTTGAAGAGGAGTTCGCACAGGTAGGTCCTCAGTGGGCTGGGATAACGTGGTACTCAGATTCCACTCGGACACATTTGAAAATAACGTTTTGTCTTAAAAATGTCGGTAACTACGAGTGTCGGCAGTTGCATCCTTTCCAGCTAGTGCTTCAGGTGCAAACAGTTAGATGCCAGCCTAAAGCCCACCGCAGACTCCAAAAGTCTTCGGGTCCGAGGTGTGGTACGGGCCTCCGGGGAATGGGGTCTCAGTCCAGCCGGGGGCGCGGCGGGCAGCACATCCAAGCTTCAACCTGTCCCTTCTGTTCGGAATCACAGCAACGAGGGAGAAACGTAAAAGAGGGACATTTAAACATATGCAATGGCGCGCACACAACCGAGATAAACGGTCCCCTGGACCAGAAACAGAAGGAATGGGCCTGAAGCTGGGTGGGGGGTGGGGGTCCTCCTGCAGTTGGCAGAGAAGGGGGGGAGTTCAACCCAGGAGGGGAGCCGTAGGAGGAGCACCCCATTTTGGGCATGATGAGACATAAAACGAGGGGACAGTGTCCAGCCTCATGGCGGGACCCTCCCACTTGTGAAAGGGGACCAAGAACAGGTGCCCAGCAAACTAATAGACCACGTATATTTTGAAATCTCCCAAAAACCTTTAAAATATACATGACTATCCACTACCCCTGTAGGAGGCAGCGAACAGCCTCAAGGGTGCCAGCACCCTAATCCCCAAACCTGCAAATAGGTGACTTCACACAGCACAGAGACTCTGCCCGCGTGATTGAATGAAGGACCCCCTAATGGGAGACGCCCCTGGGTTATCCAGGGCGGGCCCACAGCCAACTCTGAGGCCCTTGAAGAGGCAGGCAGGAGGGTCGGAGTCCGAGGAGGAGACAGGTGACCGAAAGGGGTCAGGGACGGAGCTGGAGTTGCTCCACGACCGGCTCTGCAGGAGGGGGACGGAGCCATGGGCCGGGAGCTGGGAAAGGCAGGGGACGGGCTGTGCCTTGCAGCCCCCGGAGGAAGCGCAGCCTGGGTGTCCCGAACGGGAGGAGGAACTGGTGTCGCGGAAGGGATTGAGTCTGTGGGGATTCATCACCGCAGGGACAGCAAACTAACGCAGCGCCCGTTTTACAGATGGGGCGACCAAGGCTCACTGTGAGGCCCCCCAGTTAGTGAGGGGAGAGGCTGGCTGACCCCCACGTCCACCTTCTCCCCCCGCCCCACCTGGTGTGCGTCCGGGCCTGGGTGCCAGTGCTGGTGCCCCTGCAAGGGGCACCAGCAGACCACCCAGGACCACACCTGACCTTCCCGGTGGCTCCTGCCTCCTCCCAGGGGAGGCGTTCTGTCCCGGCCACATTCCCCATGCCGGTGGCAGGGGCTGTCGCACCGCCAGGCCATACCGCCGCTCCTCGGCCTGCCAGGGTCTGTCTGCCTGGGGGTGCTGGAGTGCGGGCGGAGCTGAGTGGCGTTTCTCCTGCCTGGGGACTCGGGGCGGACTCCCAGCCCCTCCACTGCCAGGGAGGGAGGGAGGGGAGGAGGGAAAGAACCCACCCTGACCAGTGTGGCTCAGTTAGTCGGGCATCAGCCTGCAGAGCAAAAGGTCACTGGTTCAACACCCGGCCAGGGCACATGCCCGGATTGTGGGTTTGGTCCCCGGTCAGGGCGCTTGTGGGAGGCAACCGATCCCTGTTTCTCCCTCACATTGGTGTTTCTCTCCCCCTCTCTCTCCCTCCCTCCCCTCTCTCTAAAATGAACACATAAAATGTTGGAAGGAAGGAAGGGAAAAAGAAAGACCACACAGATCTTGGGCTCCAAGATCGGCTTTGGACCCCGGCCTGGGAGAGCGCTAAGTCCTCCTTGGGGCGGGGGCGGGGGGAGCGCCAGCCCCAGGAACGGCGTGTACCGGAGATAAATCTCCTGCACGGCGACGTGTCCGAGGCCGTGCGGTCAGGAAAAGTGGGTCAGCCCGGGGTTTTTGTGTCTTTTTTCAAGCGAGCACACTTACTCCCAGAGCTGTCTTCAGGCGCGAGGCCAAGTAAGCTTGGCCTTTTCCAGGCTCCGCTGGCGGCCTGTGCTCCTGCCGGTGGCCCAGGAAAGCGGCGTGGCCCGTGGATTTGGGGCACCGGGGCTGGGCCTGGCACCTGGGGGGGACTCAGGCTGAGAGGCACCAGCCTCCGTCAAGTACAGAAAGAGAGTGGGAGGGGCCTATTCGTTTCCTGTCGCTGCCCTAACGGATTAACCCAAATGTAGAGGCTCCAAACCACAGAAATCTCTCGTCTGAAACTTCCGCAGCACGGAAGCCCCGTGGGTCCAGGGAAGCACCATTTTCCTGGCCCGCTGGGGGCCGCCGGCGGAGAGCAGGAGGGCCCTGCAGCCCAAGGGCCGAGGCCCCACATCCTCCACCAGGTCCAGCTCCCGCAGGCCACCCTGTCCCTCCCCACAGCCACGGTGCCCGGCTCGGTCGTCTCTCTGCAAGCCTCTCCTGCCCCTTCTGTTGTCGAATCCAACTCTTCTGTCCCTCTCTTCCTCTCATTTAGAAAAAAAAATACTTTATTTATTTTTAGAGAGAGAGGAAGGGAGGGGAGAAAGAAGGAAACATTGGTTGGTTGCCTCTCACGGGCCCCGTCTGGACACCTGGCCCACAGTCCCAGCACGTGCTCTGACCTGAAATCGAACCGGAGGCTCTTGGGTTTGTGGGATGACGCCCAACCCACTGAGCCACGCTGGTCAGGGCTTCCTCTTCCTCTTGTAATGAATGGGCCCTGCACGTACCCTGAGCCCACACGGATACTCCCCCATTTATGACATCGGCAGAGTCCTCTTTGCCATAGAGGGAGGACCTGCACAGGCTGGGACTGGGGCATGAACCTCTTTGGGGGCCTCTACTTAGCCCCCTGGGGAGGCAGCAGACCCCAGCCCTGCGCAGACGGACAGACCCAGCCACGAGACTACGGCTGTCACTCAGAGAGCCCACCGTGGGCTGTCCGCCTTCACTCCAGACCCTCAGGCCATCCTGTGTGGGCACATCGCCTCCACCCGCGCCCCAGGAGACGGGCCCGGAGGAGGGTGGCACCAGGGTCACAGCTGGAGAGCTCTGAGCCACTGTCGGATCTCAAGGACCAGAAGGGCCGCTGCGAGCCCGCACTCCGCCCACAGTGCGGTCCGACCCCGGCCGATGCACCCGAGAGCCCGCAGCGGGAGTGAACTAACACCCATCACTGCTCTCCCGTGGCCGACTCCAGGCCACTGCCCTGCTCCATCTGCCCCCTCTCCGGGACCCCTCACTTGTCCCGGCCACCCAGCCCGGTGGGCGCAGCCTGGCTGGGTTCGGGGAGCTCCCTCTTCCACGGGCCTGGGAGCGCGTTCCCGAGGGCAGGCGCGACCCCGGTCTCCTTGACAACCCCAGGAGCTTGCCTCTGCCACGTCTCCGTTCTGCGCCTGCGGGCCACCGCGTGACCGCCCGAGCCTCGGCGGCGTCACCTGGGTCACCGTCTGCAGGCGGCGGCGGGGGGCCGGCCAGAGGACCGCTGTCCGGGAAGCAGCACGGCGCCAGGTGGAGCGTCGGCTGCGCACGCATGCGCGGGGGGTGCGAGCGCAGGGGGTGTCCACGGCTGCGTCTCCAATAAGCGCGCATTGTCCCCGTTTCACAGGGGAGGCCACCCCGAAGCAGTGAAGGACTGTCCCGGAGGAAAGGGCAGGGCGTGAGCAGGGGGAGGGGGTCGGCGAGCGGTTCTGACACGCGGCCAGGAGGGCCTCGCCGCGCCGGTGCCGGTGCCAGTGCCAGTGCCAGTGCCGGCCCCAAGAACTATACACTTCGAACACTGTCGCGCACACCGGCTCTCCCGAGTCTCGGAGGATTTCCCTCGGGACAGTGGCTCAGGCGGGGCTGCTGGGCCGCAGGCAGGGCCCCCGCGGGCCTGCAGGGAGGCAGGGGCGCCGCGCCTGCCGCACCCACACGCCACACTCGCTCAGGAACAGCGCTCCGGCTCGTCACCTTCACGATTCACTGGGAACCGCAGCGGCGGCTTCCGACCGACCAGCAGGAGCTCCCACGAGGGCGCCCACACCCAGCCCACGGGATTCCGGGCCAGGAAGGAGGCCTGAGGCATCTCCACGGCATTCTAAGCTTGTTCCAGACCACGCGGGTGGACACAGAACCGGAGGACACGGGCCCTGGACGGCACTGACTCCAAGGGGTGACAGTGCCTCCTCTGACCCTGGGGGGCTTTTCCTGAAAGGACCCACTTTGTCAGCCGTAGTTATGTGAATGTTTGCTTACTGCTTAAAAATTAAAGAATTCCCAAGAGCCTTCTTTCCAAAAAAAAAAAAATCTTGCTCAAAATATCTCTTTTTAAAAAAGCAAAGATTCCCCTAAAGGCTAAACTGTTGTCCTAATAAGAAATGTAAACTTGGCTTCCAGCCAAGATGGAGGTGTAGGTAGGCACCCCGTGCCTCCTCCCACAACCAAAAGAAGGACAACAACAAATTTAAAAACAAAAAACAACCAGAACTGCCAGAAAATCGAACTGTACGGAAGTCTGACAACCAAGGAGTTAAAGAAGAAACATTCACCCAGACCAATAGGAAGGGCAGAGATGGGCAGCTGGGCAGAGAGGATTCGCAGCAAGGCGGCAGCTGGTGGACTGGGCAGTCCCACATTTGCATGTGGATAAACCAGGAGGAACAACTGGGGAGCAAGGCAGACCACGCAACCCAGGGTTCCAGCACCAGGAAATAAAACCTCAAAGCCTCTGACTTAAAAAAACCTGTGGGGGTTGCAGTGGCAGGAGAAACTCCAGCCTCACAGGTGAGTTCGTTGGAAAGACCCACAGGATCCTAGAATGTACACAACCCCCCCCACCCGGGAGCCCAAGTTGCTTGTGGGTAGTGGAGGAAGTGCCTGAAAGCTGGCACAGAGCTGACCAAGCTGCACTGTTCCCTCTCGGACGCTTCCCCACACACAGCACCACAGTGCAGCATCCTGGGCTTCCCCACCCTGGTGAACACCTAAGGCTCCGCCCCTTACTATGCAACAGGTGCGCCAAGACAAAGAAATATGGCCCAAATGAAACAACAGATCAAAGCTCTAGAAAAAATACAACTAAGTGACAATGAGATAGCCAACCTCTCAGATGCAGAGTTCAAAATACCGGTAATCAGGATGCTCACAGAATTGGTTGAGTATGGTCACAAAATAGAGGAAGAAGTGAAGGCTATGAAAAGTGAAATAAAGGAAAATGTACAGGGATCCAACAGTGATGGGAAGGAAACTGGGACTCAAATCAATGCTTTCTAGCAGTAGGAAGAAATAAACATTCAACCAGAACAGAATGAAGAAACAAGAATTCAAAAAAATAAGGAGATGCTTAGGAACCTTCGGGACAACTTTAAATGTTCCAACATCCGAATCATAGGGGTGCCAGAAGGAGAAGAGGAAGAGCAAGAACTTGAAAACTTATTTGAAAAAATAATGGAGAACTTCCCCAATCTGGCAAAGGAACTAGACTGCCAGGAAGTCCAGGAAGCTCAGAGGGTCCCAAAGATATTGGGCCCAAGGAGAAACACACCAAGGCACATCATAATTACACTACCCATGATTAAAAATAAGAGGAGAATCTTAAAAGCATCAAGAGAAAAGGAGACAGTTACCTACAGGGAAGTTCCCATCAGACTGTCAGCTGATTTCTCAGAAGAAACCTTACAGGCAAGAAGGGGCTGGAAAAAAGTATTCAAAGTCATGAAAAGAAGGGACTTACACCTAAGATGACTCTGTCCAGCAAGGCTATCATTTAGAATGGGAGGGCTGATAAGGTACTTCCCAGATAAGGTCAAGTTAAAGTTAAGGTCATGTTAAGGAACAAGCCCTTAATATATGAAATGTTAAAGGACTTTATCTAAGAAAAAGAAGAAGATCAAATATACGAACAGTAAAATGACAACACACTCGCAAGTATCAACAACTGAACCTTAAACAAACAAAAATAAACTAAGTAAACAACTAGAACAGGAACAGAATCACAGAAATGGAGATCACATGGAGTGTTAGCAGCAGGGAGGAGGAGAGGGGAGAGAGGGGGAAAAGGTGCAGGGAATAAGAAGCATAGATCGTAGGTACAAAACAGACAGGGGGAGGTTAAGAACAGTGTAGGAAATGGAGAAGCCAAAGAACTTACATGTACGACCCGTGGACATGAACCAAGGGAGGGGATGCTGGTGGGAGGGGAAGGGCAGAGGGGAATGAAGCCGGGGGGAGGGGGGAGAAATGTACACTTGATTGGCGTGCATTCCAGGCAAACCCCTCTAACCTGAGACGTGCGTGGGCACTGGGAGGGCTCCAGCCGGGGTCTCACTCGGCTGTGTCCGCGGCACCGGCCCACGCCCAGCTGTGGGCCCCAGGCTGTGAATCAACACAGCAAGCACACTCGGCCGCTCTTCCCCTCCTGGGTGAGGAAGGATCGGATGGCGGTGTCCGGTTCCTGATAGGGTAACAATGTCACTCGTCATCCAAGCCAGGGGACCTCTGAAAGTGAAGGGGGCCTGGCCGGGTGGGTCAGTGGTTGGAGCCTCGTCCCACACACCCGAGGGTTGTGGGTTTGATCCCCAGCCGGGGCGTGTACAGGAGGCAACCAGTCGATGTTCCTCTCCCTCTGCCTCTGCCTCTCTCTCAGATCAGTAAAACCACGCCCTCAGGTGAGGACGGAATGAAAGGGAAAGGGGGATCGGTCATAATCACTGACACAGGAGGTGTGAACCAGGGCTCCTGCAGACCCTGAGCTGCCTAACCCCAGGGACAATGCGAGCGGCATTGACGGACAGATGGACAGACGGTCACTCACCGTGAGGCCAGGGGCTGGGCGGCGCCGCTTCACGGGGGCCGGCTGGGTCCCCACCGGGGCCACCGTTCCCCCTCTGTGGCTGGGCCAGGGGCCCGGGAAGCCAGCGCAGCCGGCCTGATGCCACACAGACCAGCGACCCCCAAATGAGCAACAGAGACCAAAGCACCCCAGGAGGTCACCCGTGGGATCTGCGAAGGCAGGGCCGGACAGGTCTGGAGGAGCCAGAGTCCCCGGGGGCCTGAGAGCCGGTCCCTGGGTCCGAGGGTGAGGGCTCTGCAAACACCTCCCACCTGGGCTGAGGCCAGTCCCCTGGGCTGGGCCCTCAGAGGAGGCTGATGTGAGTGGGGACTGGGGGTTCCTACCACCTCTCCTGCAGGGGGGCCTGGGTGTGAGAGCGGCAGCAGCCCTTGGGGCTCTCAGCGGGATGGACCCCGGGTCCCTGCCCCGTGCAGCCCCCTGGGCCAGCCCGCACACCAGGCTGCTCTGAGCGTCTGGCCTGCCACTAACCCAGACCCAGGGAAGTGGGGGGTCTGACCAGGGACACAACGAGGTCTTCGCCGGAACAGCCACCGTAACGGGGAGCGGCCGGGGGGCTGTGTGTGGCATGTTCAGCAGGCTCTGCCAGGGGAGGAGCCCGGACATGTGGGCCGCACATGACTGCCCCGGACCGAGTCCCCACTCACTTCTGCGCCTCATCACCAAGGACGGGTGGAACAAAGGCTTCTGCGGTTTGTGACTGAAGAGGCAGACTCTGAGCCCGAGGGCACGGGTGTGTGGGAGCGGCGGTGCCAGCCCTGCATCAAAGCCCCATCCTGAGGCCCTTCCCACCAGGCGTCTGGGCCCTGGCCCTCTCCCCTCCGAGGCCCCACCGCAGCTGCGACTGCTGCCGCCCACCTCTCCTGGGCTGCCACGGACTCAGACAGTGCTGGGTGGCAGGGGGCCCAGTGTGATCCCCGCCTGGAGCTCGGGGCGGTCCCTTCCCCCCCCCGCGCGCCCTCCCCTCTCCCCAGGCTGGTCCTCAAGGCCGAGCTCAGCAGGAGAGTTCTGGTGGAGGGGGAGGGGGGGCAGGACTGTGGACGTGCACAAGGTTCTTCCTCGCCTGCCTTTTACAGATCTATCTGCTTTCTCTCTCTTTTTTAATACTCAAAATGTGTTGCTTTGTAAAAAAGAAAAAACGGTGGTGGTGACGATGATGGTGTCAAGCTAGGTCCCTGGGAAACTCGCCCCCCCCCCCAACCCAGGCCATCTTGGTCTCTTCCTCTGCCGGGGGCCTCCAGGAGGCCCCACCAGCTGAACCTCCCCTCCAGGCCGCTGTGGCCGCCTGCACTGCGGTCCGGGCCTGAAGGGCGTCTCCCACCCCCGCGGGCTCCGTGCGGGGAGACCCGGGACCCCTTCTTCTTCCGTTGTAACCGCCTTCGTCATGTCATTTCACACGACAGAAGGCATCGTCGTGACTGCACAGTTGAACTGGTTTCGGCAAACACACACACACACCGTCACCATCCACTGCCCCAGAATCCCACGGAAATGCCGCTGGGCGCTCTGCTGCGTCTGCCTGGCTCCTCCCCGGCCCGGGGCTCTGACATCCCCCCCACCCTCCCAGGCGCTGTGGGCGTCAGCAGCCCCTTGTTTCATTGTGTGGATGCGCCACCATTTGCCAAACAGGTCCCCGTCCCTGGGCATTCGGGCAGTTTCTGTCTTCGGCCCTGAGGGGCTAAGCTGGTGCACAGGTTTGCCAGACGGGCTCTGGGCGCACACCGGCCTCTGTTTCGTTGGGCCCCGCACCGGGAGTGCGGCTGCCCGGCCGCTCGGAAGCACAGCCCGCACTGTTTGAGAGCTGCCAGCCTGCCTTCCAGAGCGTCTGCCCCCTGGGACTCGGTCAGCGGTCAGTGACAGCGGCCGCACATGCGAAAGCTGGCACCCCTGGCGGAGCCTCTGGCCGGGGGCACCTCCCCAGCCCTGGCCGGGTGCCGGGTGCCCCCCCCCCCCCCCCCGGGCCCAGTGCACCCCAGTGAGAGGGGGGCGGAGCACAGTCCGCTTCCGCTATTCTGTTATCACGTCCAAATCATGCTGCTTCCCGTCCACTTCTCCAGGTTTTTAAAAAAAAATTCCTTTGTTGTATGGTGTTGGGGGAGGGGAGTGGGTGGAGGTGGAGGAGGGTATGGGGCAGGTAAATGATAATGAAAAAACACAGCAAAACGTTTAAAAAACAAAAGGAAGCCAAATGGCGTTGGGAAACTGAGTCTCCCCCTGCAAAACCGTAAAGCGGGATGCACCCCTGCCGTCTGCAGCAGTGAGCTCCGCGACCCAGGCTGCAGCTGTGAGCCTCTGAGGAGGAAACGGGGGAAGCTCCCTCCCGGCAGCGTGTGTGGCAGTGGTTTCTCGGACATGACACCTAGAGCAGAGGTGACAAAAAACACCCCAGACACGCGGGGGAAGGGTCGTCAGGGGACGTGTATGAAGGACCCATGAACAAAGACGGGGGGGGGGGGGGGAGACGGAATTGAATGCAGGAGGTTGCGGGGGGGCGGGGGGGGGCGGGTGGAGGAGACCAGGGGGGTAACAGGACAACGGTAACCGAACAACGACAAAGAAGAGAAAACAGACACGCTGGGCGACAGCAAACTTGGAAGCGCGTGTGCGTCGAGGGGCAGGGCAGCGGAGCGAGAGGCGGGACGGAGCGGGAGCGGGGACCTGCACACCCTACGTCGGGGGGGGGGGGGGTGAGTCGGCGTCTGGAACCAGGGCTCCCACGGGTCAGCCACACAAGAGCAGACGAGCGACTCAAACCCGGGCAGAGGACTCAGGCGGCATTTCTCCAAGGAAGACCTACAGACGGCCAACGAGCCCGAGGAACTACGTTCAGCCTCGCCGATCGTTGCGGAAATCGAATCCAAGACACAAGGAAATGCCCCTTCACACCCACGAGGACGGATGTTATCAAAGCCCGGAAAACGAGTGTGGCCTGGGACCGGGAGGAGTCAGAACCGCTCACACCGCGGGCGGGGTCGTGCACGTGCTGCAGCCGCCGTAGGAAAGTCTGGCAGCTTCCCCCCCAAATTACACACAAGTGTCATGTGACCCAACAACATCACTTCTGGGTGTGTGCTCAAAAGATGTGAGAGTGGGGACTCAAACAGGTGTATTTGCACGCCCACATTCATACCGGCGTTGTCCACGACGGTCTACAGGTGGGAGGGTGGAGGGATGCCTTGCAGCCCCCCCGTGCGCTGAGGGGTTCTCCAGCCCTAGGAGGTAAGTTCTGAGAGATGCCAGAGCACGGGTGAGCCCGAGGGCACCATGCGACCTGCAGTGAGCCGGGCGCACCGGGACGGGTCCTGGGATGACTGCGCTGCTCCCACAGGGGCCTTAAGCAGCCGAACATGCAGATGCGGAAGGCAGGCCAGCGGCTGTGGGGAGCCGGTGTGTGCGGGGCAGAGAGAGGAGCCGGTGGTGAGCAGGGGACAGAGTCCCAGTCCGGGCACACGGAGACGTTCTGGAGGCGAACGGTGGCGACCGGGGGCACGGCAGTGCGAGCGTACTTCCTGTCACGAAACTGCACACTTCAACCTGGTGTAAAAGGCCAACGTTACAGCGTGTGTATCTGCCGCGATAAGAACGTGTTCAGGAATCATCTGTCAGGCTGTGGCCAGGGAGCTAAGCTGCTCAGAACATTGTCCCAATGCACCAAGGCAGTGGCTTCCAGCCCCGGTCAGGGCACGTGCAAGAATTAACAACAAACGGATGTTTCTCTCTAGCGCTCTGCCTTCCTCTCTCTAAAATCAATATATTAAAAAAAATTAAATCATCTATCAGCTCTTCTCACTTTCCGGCTGATATCTCTGCAAGGATTTCCCACCGCCCTATCCCGGACCACAGACTCTGTACAGCCCGGCCGCCCCGCCACTTCTCCCCCCCAGACGCCAGCCGGTGACCCCCCAGCAGCACCACCGGCCGCCTGCGGCCAGCAGCCGTCACGACGGTGGGCTCGGGTTAGCCCTCATTCTCCCTGAACTCAGGCCACCCTCGGCAACGACAGCCTCGCATAGCTGTGTTTTCACAATTTGCACGATCGTGCTCTACCGAGCTAAATGGTCACCAAATGTTTATCAAGCGCTTCTAGCCACGCAAAGCCAAAGAGACGTAGCTTCAGCTCTTGCAAGTCTGCCTTCCTCATCGCATCCCAAATTCCTTTCAGCTTACAGCACTCCTCCCGCTGCGGCTGCCCTGGGCTGCGCTCAGCCAGGTTCCTCGGCGGCTGGCCGGGGGTCAGGTGCTCGCCTGGTGCAGGTGGGGACGCCGGGGAGCAGCCTGGGGAAGCCAGGAGGAAGCCGGTGCGAGCCACGTGTAGGCCATTGTCATGGCCAGGCTACCACTCCTCTCAGGCAATAGGGTGGCCTGGCTCCTCACGACGGGCTTCTTCTATTTTTTTAAAGATCTGATTCATTTACTTTTAGAGAGAGGGCAAGGGAGGGGGAGAGAGAAGGAGAGAAACATCAGTGTGTGGTTGCCTCTCGAGCGCCCCCAACTGGAGACCAGCCTGAGACCCCAGCACGTGCCCTGACTGGGAATCACACCCGTGACCTCTCGGTGTGCGGGCCGGCACTCAGTCGAGGGAGCCACGCCAGCCAGAGCTGGCTTCTGGTTTCTTTCTTGTTCACACTGTAAGTGCCGCATACCGTGCTACGTGCTGGCCCGGTGGGAGACACTAGAGAGCACGCGGAACACACTGTCCTAAGTCAAAGGCTCTCAGGGGCCCAGCGGCGGGGGAAACGGACGGAGCAGACAGGTGCGCGACGGAGCTCCCAGGGGCCCTGGCAAGCGGGAGAGCACGTGACTGCCCCCGAGGGAGCCGCCCGTGCCCCGAGGCCCCGTGGGGCCCGAGACGCCTCGCTGTCCCGCCCTGCGAGTTAGATCTAGAAGGGGAGTGTCCGCCGTTTTCAACGTGGGGAGCTTTGCCAGTTGCTAGTTATTACCTAACCCCGAGCACCCTGCCTAAATCTCACTGCCCACCCCCACACAGTCGTGCACTCCGCTGGGGCCTCCACCAGCGTCCAGCGGCAAACTCGGAGCTGCCGGTCCAACGGGCACTCATTACTGCCGAAGACGACGCGTCTTCACTCCAAACCCCTTGGTGTCTGCGCTGTGCCCTGCCGGCACCCCTCCCGGAGCTCGGTCCCCCCAGAGAACCTGCCCTCGCCTGCGGGGCCGTCTGGTGACTGGGCGGGACAGAGCAGCACACTCAGGGGCAGCCCACGGGGTCTCTAAGGGTCGGAGGGCCTCCGGTGCGGGACACTCCACACCTCGCTCGGCCACGAGCCCCAGCTGCCGGAGCTAACACACCTCTCGGCGAGGTCAGCCGTGTTGGTGAAGTCCGCCTGGCCCGGGGGCGCGCTCTGACACCAACCGGCTCCCCCATCCCTGCTCGCTGAGAAGAGGCAGGGACATTCCAGGGTTCTGAGCAGCCAGGCAGCAGGACAGGACCCTGCAGCCCGGAGATGCGGACCCACGGTTCTTTCAGTGAGCAAGTGTCTCCCACACCAGGCTTTGCAGCTGGTCCCGGGGCATGCTGGGATCTGACTCTAGCTAGGACCCACAGAGTTCACAGGGTCCGTCTAGAGAAGGCTCAGCATCCCCTTCCTTGCCAGGTAAGCCCCTCAAGTGAGTGCTTAACAGGACTTCAGGCAGGTGAGGAGTGAGGGCCGTGGGCAGGCAGGGGGGCTATTTCTGGGACAAAGAGGCTCAGGTGGGCGGGGCAGGCTAGGCTCTCCACATGTCCTCCCCACCTACCTCATTCCATTCCTGCTTCCCCCTGGCACTAGCCTGACTTCACAGAAAAGGCCTGCAGGCAGGACTTCCGCTTATCTTGCAATCAGGCGTCAGGGAGGAAGGATCAAGGCAGGTCCACCCTCAGCCCTGCTGCCCCGAGGCTACAAAGATAAAGACTCGCTTAGGGCCAGGGAGGACCTGGTCTGATCTGAGAGCTAAAGCCCCGAGCTTTCCCTTTTCTCCGAAACCTCTCCAAGGCCACCAGAGCCAGCCCGTCCCACCGGCTTCATCCTCGCCCTGATGGTCCCTCAGCAGCCTGCCCTCCCCCTCCGGCGAGCCCTCGTTCCAGGCCAGGCCAGGGGAGGGTCTAGGCAGCCGCTGTGCCAGGGTGCGCCGCCAGTGAGGCCGGCTCTGCGCGTGCCACACGACCCGGCCAGGTAACCAGCTCCACAGTCCCCTTTGTCCGGGCCTGTTTCCCAGGACCATGTCCGCATGTATCTCACGGCTCAACCCCCAGAAAGCAGAAACTGCTCTAGGTATTTCAAACAGAAAGGTGTTTAGTGCCAAGAACTGACTTCAAGGTGCCGGGAGCGCCGCAGGAGCTGGAGGGAAAAGGCCCTCTGACGGGGACGGGAGGGCGACGCTACCCTGGGCTCAGGAAGCCGCTCTGGCCCCTGGCTCGGAGCCCAGGAGCCCCCACTGGCTGCCGCCGGAGGGGCAGCTGCTGCTGAGCAGGAACCCGGGGAGGTGCAGCCGCTCAGACCACCACCGTCTCCGCCCCCACACTGCCCCCCCCCCCCCCCCCCCCGCCTGCCGCCGAGGCAGACAGACCAGACTCTTCCTGCCTTCCCAACGCAATGTCCCGCTGCTTCCCCGTGGTCAGGGCCAAACCGAAGTCAGCTGGCAGGAGTCCTGGGAAGTGTGGTTCACCCGAGACACAGACACGGGAGGCACCAGGAACCCCGGGCACACCTGCTGGGGGCCCTGGGGCGGAAGTGGGTGAGCAGGGAGCAAGCTGGCAGAACGGCAGGGGCGTGCGTGGTGCTTTTCCGGCGCACTGAAGCTGCCAGGGAGGGTCGGTGCTCCTGCTGTCTTAGGTTTGAAACTGTTGTTGTTTTTTTTAAGGTTATTTATTCATTTATTTTTAGAGAGAGGAAGGGAGATAGAGGGAGAGAAACATCAGTGTGTGGTTGCCTCTCGTGCGCCCCCAATAGGGGGCCGGAACAGCAACCTGGGCATGCGCCCTGACTGGGAGTCAAGCAGGCGGCCCTTTGGTTCGTAGGCCGGCGCCCAACCCACTGAGCCACACCGGCCAGGGCTGGTTTTTTTTTTCTTTTTTTTTTAATGGTGTGGCCGTCCCTCTTTTCCGAAGATCTCCTTCTTTGCCCCTCTCCGAACTTCCCAAATCGACTGCCTTGACAAACACCTCTGCTGAGCCCGCAACCCCAGCTCCTCCTCCCCTTGGGCTCCCCGGGCTCTCTCTCTCCAGACGCCTCCCTCCTGCCCCCAGACCCACCGAAAGAGAAGGGCAGACCGCACAAAAACCCACGGCCAGCCGGAGAGACCAAACATCCCCACGGCTTCTCAGTGCGTCAGCAGCACAGCTTGTTTCCCGTGCGGGGCGCAGCGTCACTGACAGGGCGGAGCTCGGGCCTCCCGGTGCCAGCCACTCTCATGTCTCGCAGCCCAGGACGCGTGAGACTGCCCGTCAGTGCACCGGAGCTGGCCTCACTGGGGCCGCACAGCGAGCGAGAACGACAGGCAGTCTTCTTGCTGACCCCTGCGCATTCCGTCCCGTCTCGTCTGTCAGCTCCTCCTTCCGGGAAAACCGTCTTCCGTGGGCTTGAGGGACACCCACTCTCCTCTCAGTGGCCACTCCTGTCCAGTCTCCGTCGCTGGATGTCCATTCTCCATCTTGAGATACTGGAGGGCCCCAGCATGTGGCCCTCAGGTCTTTCTACTCTCTCTACACCCTCCTCCCAGATGCACTCGTCCAGGTCCATGTTTTGTTGTGTGTGTGTGTTTTTAAAAGATTTTTATTTATTTTTAGAGGGGGGAAGGGGAGGGAGAGAAACATCAATGTGTGGTTGCCTCTCACACATCCCCTACGGGCGACCCGGACCACAACCCTGACATGTGCCCTGACCGGGAATCGAACCAGCGGCCCTTCGCTTCACAGTCTGGGGCTCAGTCCCCAGAGCCACGCCAGCCAGGGCCGGGTCC
The DNA here is from genome assembly GCF_004126475.2 of Phyllostomus discolor. NCBI lineage: Eukaryota > Metazoa > Chordata > Mammalia > Chiroptera > Phyllostomidae > Phyllostomus > Phyllostomus discolor. Next base: position 137,203,830 of record NC_040909.2, read on the forward strand.
ATGGTTTTAACTGCCATCTAGACAATGCCGGCTTCTCCATTCACTGCTCCAGTGCAACCCCGGGCTGGAAGAGCCACCTGTGCACTCACCACCTCTGCTTGTGTTTGAGAGGCAGGTGGAAATGAACTTGCTCCAAACCAAAGGTCTGCCCGACGACCTCCAGGCGGGTTCCCCGTCTCAGTAAGCGACACCACCATTCATTCACTTGCTTCCATCTTCCTCTCCCCAGAGCCACCCAACTGCTTCAGCAAGAATCCCATAGCCCACAAGGCCCTCCCCTGCATAAACCCTAAAGACCCTTAGCATTTCACCTCAGGCACACTCATAATCACCCTCCTGGTCTCCGCACTCCCGAGGTAGACCTCTCTGCCTTTACCACTCCCTCCTCGACTCTTAGCCATCAGCAGCCAGAGGGTTTCTCTGAAAATTTAGGACAAACCCTGTCACCCCTCAACCTCTTCCTTGAGCCCTCACACACCTGGGCGGGGCTCCTGGCTCCACACCCCAGCCACCCGGAGTCTCCCTGGAACGCTCCTGCCCCAGGGCCTTTGCACATGCCGCTCCTCCTCCCAGCAGGCGCTTTCTCAGACACCACCGCCAGTCTTCCTCCCCGCTCCCCTGTTCTTCCATCGCTTTCTTTTCCTTCATGGTATTTTTAAACAGGTTTTACTTATCTTTAAGTAAAATCTATTTATCTGAAATAAAGAGAGGGAGAAAAAAAGGGGGAGAAACATCGATGTGAGAATGATACACGGGTCAGCTGCCTGTTGCAGGCCCCTAACCGGGGGCCTGGCCCGCGACCCAGACCTGTGACCTGACCGTGAAAAGCGTCTGTGACTCTCGGGGTCGCAGGCCGGCGTTCAATCCGCGGAGCCACGCGGGCCAGGGCTCCTTCGTGGTCTTTATCAGCACCCACTTGCTTGCCCGTTTCCTCCCTGTCTTCCCTCCGGAACGCGGCCGCAGGAAAGCGTTCCCCTGTGCGCACTACCGGGCCTCCAGTGCCAGCACGGAGACGACACCCCATTCTCGCCCACTGAATGACAAGGCCCGCCTCCTGGAAGAACTCTTAACCACCGTGCACCTCCTCGGAACAGGACCCACCCGCCCTCGGGTTGCTGCCGCCACCACCCCCGCAGGTGACAGCGAGCCCCACCCCTCCGTTCGGACGCCGCCAGCCCTCGCTTCCCCGGCTCCTTCCGCGCAGCCGCGGGGGCGCGCGGCATCTTGGGGCTTGTAGTCCGCCCCGGAAGGACGGATTCCCGCCTCCGCCGCCGCCGCGCCTCCCCGGCACTACAACTCCCACGAGGCAGCGGAACGCCGCTCCCGTGCCGACCGGCCACCCTGCAGCAGGTCCCGGCTGCCGCCGCGGGGGAGGGGCGCAAAGATGGCGGACGTGGCCGTGGGCAGAGACAAGTGCGGGGAGCAGCGCATCGTGTCGCTGCCCCTGTCCCGCATCCGGGTCATCATGAAGAGCTCCCCCGAGGTGTCCAGCATCAACCAGGAGGCGCTCATGCTCACGGCCAAGGCTACGGTGAGGCGGGGCCAGTGACGCGGGGGCCGTGCGGGGAGAAGTGCGGAGCGGGGGAGCGCGAGGGTGGGGACCGCCGGGACTAGTCGCGCTGCGCAGTCCCTTTGGGCCCGCGCGCCGCCGGCTCCCTTTCACGGGCTCGCGCCTGCGCGCCCTAGCGCAAGTCGCCTCACTTCCCTCCCACGCCACGCGCGCCCCAGCTTCATCCTTTACTCGGCCCCACCCTGCCCGCGCCGCTCCCGTCCTCCCTCGCGCGCCCCTCGCCCCGCCCACCCGCGCTGCTCCCGCGTCCTCCGCGCGCCATCCCGTCCTCCCTCGCGCGGGGGTTACCTGGGCAACGGCGCAGACTGCCGCGCGGCTGCTGTGCCTCCTGCCGCGTCACCAATCCTTGGACCCCCGGCCCCCCCGACAAGCCTGCCCCCCTTTTCTCGCGTTCGGCCTGTTTCGTGGTTCGGGCCCCGACTCCCCAAGAGGTCCAGTGGGGGTTTCCTCGGGAGGTCCGGCCCGTGATGCCGATGGTCCGCCCCACCTCTCCCCGATATCCCAGCGGGACCTCCCGGGCTGGGAGTAATTCCAGGCGCCCTAGCCGTGCGGCCTGCGAGATACTGGTGGCTCTTCCGATTTGGGCCCCACGGTGGTGCCACGGGCCCTCCCTGTTCTCACACCGGCCGTGGTGGTGAAGCTGCCGCCTCGGCTGCTGGAACCTTTCCCTGCATGTGCTTTCCAGCTCCTCCTCGTCCAGCACCCGATGCTCCCACAACGAGTCGGACTAGAGCGCCGGGGAGTGGGCAGTCTCCGATTTCTTGCCTGCTTTGTGCCAGGGCCGGGCTTTCTCCGAGTCCGGGAAAAGAACTGCCGTTCAGCACGTGACGTTGGGGTCCGTGCGTGTGTCGGCACAGTTTCGGCCGCAAGCATTCGGGAGCTAAATAAGGTTTATGCCTCGGACACCCCTGCACTCCCTCGCTGACCACGCGAGATAGAGTTCGGGAGAGGGGCCCAGCCCAGGTTGTTACCTTAGGGAAGGTGTTTGGGCGCAATAGGGGACGCGGTGCTGGCCGGGCTTCCGCACCCAAGACCAGGTCTTCCCGAGCCAAACAATTTTTGAGTGGTTTTTTGCTCCCCCCCTTTTTTAACTGTTACAGACTGGTCATTAAACATTTTTGATTCATTCGTTTTCGATATTTTAAGTGAAAAATCAAAAATAAGCTTTAGGGAAATGCCTGCTTCCTGCCAGTTTTGGAGTTCTTGGCTTCTTTCTGGCCTCACGGTTCTCCTTCCCCAGGGACTTCCTGTGATTCGAGAAGCCAAGATAATCTCCAGCCATCCACACTTACGTTAATTTAAGTTCTATGATAAGTGTTCAAAGCACGCCTTTCACTTGACCTTTTCGTGTGTGCCAGGAACTCTTTGTGCAGCACCTGGCCACCTGCTCCTACAGACACGGCGGCGGGAAGGAGAAGAAGGCGCTCACGTACAACGACTTATCCAACACGGCAGAGGAGTCGGAAACTTTCCAGTTTCTCGCAGGTACTTAGTTTTTGGAACATTCTGGCTTAAAATTGCTTACGAACGTCAAGCTTTTCTCCCCTGCTCTCACTGGAATGAACATGCGGCAGCTGTCTCTAGGTGCCGGGGTTAAGCAGGGCCTGGCACGGTTTTGCCTGTTGTGTGTGTTCGTAACGTGGCTCACCCTGAACAATGCTGTGGCCGACGTCCGGCCCGGGGCGTTTACCTGGCTGGTGGGTCCGGCAGACCCACCCCTCGGACCCCTCCTGCCACTGAGGGGAACTCCGGCCTGGTGTGCCCGGCCCCAGAAACAGAAAGTACCTGTTGTGGAACGAGCCGTGTGGCTGGGGCTGAACAGAGCTCAGTCCGCCCCTGGGGCCGGCGGCCCGTCTCAGGTAGGTGGGTGGGCTGCTCACAGGCCGACCAGCACGTAGAAGCAGCAGAGGTTCGCAGTGACGCGGAAACAGGTCTCCCGCATTCGGCAGGAGGTCGCCCAGAGGACCCGGAGTCTGACTTTGTGTCGTTTCGGAGCCTGCTCCAGAGGTTGGAGCAGGAGCCAGGACAGTTCTGAAATGCTGCTGTGTTCATGGCCCGCCACAGGCAGTCGCTAATGCTAGCTTTGTGTTTTTAAGATATATTACCGAAGAAGATACTAGCTAGTAAGTACCTGAAAATGCTTAAGGAGAAGAGGGACGAAGACGAGGAGGAGGAGAATGTCAACAGTGATGACAGCGACGACGATGAAGCGGAGTCCTAACCCTGAAGCTCCAGACAGTCAGCCTGCTGAGGACCCTCCCGGAGCAGCACCGTGGTGGTGGTTTTCTCACTGGTTTTTTAGAGAGAGGGAAGGAGGGAGGGGAGAGGAGGAGAGCGAGACACGGGTTTGTCGCCGCGCTCCTCCGTGCGTTCCTCGGCTGCTGCTTGTCTGTGCCCTGCCCGGGGCCCCGCCCGGGCCGGCGCCGCTGCTTTAAAGCATGCACAGCGCTGCGCGATTTTAGCCTCACCTTTCAGACTCTGAGTGCACGGTGCTCCTTCCCGGCTGGGACAGAGCGTCTGCGGCACCCGCACCGGCGGCGGCCGGAGGAGAGTGGTCAGGCCACACAGTGGCTGGAGGGCTCGGAGGAGGAGCTGCCCGCACAGTCAGCCCACGCGCAGCCGCACACTGTGGCGGCAGAGACAGCTCCGCTGAACTTCCCACTCACAGGCAGATTCTGAAGAGCTTCTAAGTGTCAGTCACGTGCAAACCACTAGATCCAGTTTCAGCTAAAAATGTAATGTGTGTTGTATTTTGTTACTTTGTACATAGTATCTTACACTTGCAATTTTGTATTTCAAGAAAATTTGTTAGAATATTTGCCCAAATACTGCATTTTTAACTGTAAAGACATTTTTCATTAAAAGTTGTCTGTATATTTACAGTAAAGTGCTCCGTAGGTTTAATTTTGTTGTAATCCATCTGTTCTGTTGCCTTGCTTAGTACCTCAGACCTTTTTGAAATTTAAAAATAAGCATTTCTAGCACTTTCATACCCAGAGAAAAATTTCAAGTCAAATCATGAATCCAAAAAGAAATATTACCTCTACCAAGCATATTTTTCTTAAAAAACTTTTTAAGAACATTTTGCAGTTTGCACATCTGTCTCGTTTGCTGTTCCTTTCTTTACCCCTGTAGTAATGGTTTGTGCTCTCCAGAAGAGAACACCGTAAGTCCGGTATTTTTTCTTTTTAAGATTTTCTTAGTTATTTTTAGAGAGGGGAAGGGAGGAAGAGAAACATCAGTGTGCGGTGCCTCTCACACCACCCCCGCTGGGGACCTGGCCTGCAACCCCGGCCTGTGTCCTCTCTGGGAACCGAACCAACAACCCTTTGGTTCGCAGGCTGTACTCGGTCCACTGAGCCGCAGCAGCCAGGGCGTATTTTTTCACATTGGGTGGATTTTCAGTCTGTTGGTCATGGAAACAAACAGTCAGCTCCGCCACCCCAAACACTCCACTGACCCACTGGGACTCCGTCCTTGCCCCTGTTCTCAGGCACCCACTGACGTTTTCTGTTGCTCGTTTTGTAACTTTTAAAATAAAAATTTAAAATCCACTTTCTGGTGTACACCCCTGAGCTTGGAGAAGCGCAGAGTCATGTAATCGCCACAGTTAAGACAGAACAGCCTTATCACCTCCCCCCAGACTTCCCAACGGTCAGGCTCGCTCCCGCCCTGCACCTTGGCAGCCACCGAGCCGTTTCTCCTGGGCCCCCGACACGGGGCCTGTGGCAATGCCCTCAGGTCTGCGGGCCATGCAGTCCAGGGCCATTGGCCCCGCCGCTGTGTGGGAGCGGCCGGAGACACGCCGACAGGCGTGAGTGTGGCTGTGCGGGAAGAAAGCCACTCCCGGGCCCCAGGGTTTGAATTCTGTGTTTCCACGGGTCTAAAACACTTTTTAAATCTTCAGCCACTTAAGCATGTAATAACCATTCCCACCTCACGGGCCATACAGACGCAGGAGGCCCGCAGACCGTGCTTCGCGGACCCGTCTTCCCAGTGTCCTGTAAGTGGCATCGGAGCAGGTGGCCTGAGGCAGCTTTCCCACTCTGCGCGGTGCATCTGGGCGCCAGGCTGCCGCGGTGTCACCGCCCGTCCCTTTCCACTGCTGGGGGGGGTCCGTCGTGTGGACGTACCAGTGTTCATCCGGCCCCCAGGGGGATGGGTCATTCCCAGTGTGGGTGGTTTCTGGTTTGACGGCTACAAGTACAGCCCTGTGCACACGCACCTACAGAAAACAAAACCTCGGCCGGCTTTAGCAACAATGTCCATTGTGGGTATGTCCAGCTATTTCTCGCTTTTCTTAATCCAACTCGCCTTTCCCTTCCCAACACCGGGCCGAGAACCCTGGACACGGTCAGCTCTGACTCCCACACCACGTGCAGCTCGGGCTTTGTGCCGCCCCGGGGCTCGGCCGGATGGTTTCCTGCCTCGTCCGGTCAAAGCAGGAGCACCCAGCGCACCTGGAGATGTCTGTTCCCCTGCGTCCGGCCCTCTGTGGTTCCCGTCCCCAAACCCCAGGTGCTCGGGCCGATGCTGGCTCTGCCAGGCGAGCACACACTGCTGGGGGCGGGCCCGGTGCCTGCCGAGCGGGGCCCAGGCGCCTGTCGTGGGCCGGGCGCTCCCGCCTGGGAAGCCCGGAGCCTTGACCTGTGCAGGAGGAGGTGCCCAAACACGCGTGCGAGTAACTGAAGACCCTGGGGAGAGGCAGCTGTAAATACGAGGAATTTTATTTCATTTTTTGCTGACATACTATGAGGCAAAACAAAATTGACACCATACAAAATAACTTTATAAAATATCATTCACATCATATTTTACCAGATTTACAGCATTCTGTGCATGTTAAGGGTTATGTAAAGGAGGTGAAAAAACACTATGCCAAACTTTTAGTATTAGTTTATATACACACAGTAAGAAACAAAACAAATAACTGTTAGGGTTTCCATGAATTTATTGCAAAAATAGTGCAAACTACTTAACCTAGTAAGCTGTAAAACAAACTCGAAAGGACCCAGCTAAGCTCGAACACGATAGATGCTCAGTGTCAGCCTTCGGCTTGCTGCGCCGGTTCACCGTCTGTGGGTGAGACCCCTCCCACCCGTCCCAGACGGGACGGCTGCTCTCCGCACAGGGCAGCCCGCTCCGCCGCCTGGTGCCAGCCTTCCTTTGGGGTCAGGCGACTGACTCGGCGACAACTGTGTGCGGTGTGTTGAAAACGACGACGCCACGATGTTGGAGTGGGACCTTAGCAATGAGCCGCCCGACCTCCTGGTGGCAGGGGGAGAGGGAGCCGGGAAGGCAGCGTGAACGGAAAGGACCGGGAACATCTGTCGGGCTGGCACACGCGGTGCCTCGTCCTGGGTGTGTCTGGGCCAAGTGTTCTCCTGGCGGGCGCCCTTTGAACCAGATAGCGGGGTGGAAATGGGAAGAACGGGGACCGTACCCCGAGGAGGGTAATTTAAAAGTTTCTTCCAACAGTCTATTGGGGTCCGAAAAGCGTATCTCTAGACAAAATAATAAGAGCAAAACAAAATGCTACATACAGAAGCGAACGAAACAAAATGCAGCATATTCAGGTTCTTTTTCTTGAGGTACCTACAGCAATTTAGTGACCTGCCCCAAAGGACTCTTGTCAGGTGAGGAACCGGGTGCTTCCCGGGGAGCCACCGCAGGGCGCTTCTTATTCCCGAGCAAGTGCGGCGCGGCCCGTCTTCGCACGCAGCACGCCGCAGGATGGCGCGCTCTTCACAACAGAGACACAGCTTAAGGACTGACCGGTGGGAGCGCCAAATGGAAAACTTACACTGGAACCATCCCGTCGTTTTTGAGATCCTGCAGCAAAAAGCCTCCCCAAGCAACTTTCAAAGTTTTGCCACTAAGGAATGTTGGTTCTCTTGTAATATTCAGAAATCTCATTAAAATAGTAAAACTAGATACTACAGGAAAGGTCCTGGAGTTTTCTTATTGGTATAAAATCAAATTCTTAAGACTCCAAAATATTGCGTTACCTCCAAAGAACTGAGTTAAAAAAGACCACCAGAGTACGAAATGTCTAGAATTGTAAACTGCCAAATGCAAAGGCCTGGAAAACCATCGCGGCCAGCTTCCTCCCTCTTCTCACCTGCCAGAAGCTCTCCCAACCGCGGGACCCGGACGGCTGCTGAGGAGTGCGGGCCCCGCCCCCTGCCCGTGCTCACGAGCGCCCCCGTCAGGTCGGGAGGGGTGAAGCCAACTGTCGGCTTGCTGCTTATGAAATCATCTTTCGTGCCAGAGGAAGAGGGGCCGAATGGCAACAAAAGCAGTGGCAAGAGGACATGGAGTTGGTGTCGGCCACCCCTTCCTTGGCACCGGAAATGAAGTGATAGCTATAAATATATGCATAGAAGAGTTTGGAATCTGTTTGTAAAATGTTGAACTTTCTCTTGAACAGATGTGTCCCGTGTCACAAGTTTCGCAAGAAGGCAGCTGGGATTCCCACGTGCGGCTGAGGCCGGCTGGGGGAGCTCTAGCGAATGCCACGGCCAATTGGGCTTCTCTCCCCGCCTGCAATCTAAAATGTTTGATACTGATTTTTTTCCCCAATGCATTAGGATTCAACACAAAAGGCACAAAATAAATAAAAATATTATTAAATAAACGGAAATGATGAATTCAAGCTTCATGTGGAGTTATAGCTCACTGTTTGGTTACTTTTCCCAATTTAGTTTGACAGACTTCGTAAATAGCACCCAACTGTTGAACTGAGGTAGATCCACATTGTAAAGAAAGCTGGGTCCCCTCCAATCGACCGTGTGTCCACACTGAAGATGCTCTCACAGACACTAAAACTCGCTCAGCCACGCGCAGACGCGACGGCGGGCGGCGCTGCCCGAAGAAAGCACAGAGCGCGAGCAGGTCTGGGAAGAAGGTGCGTGCCCGGGTCGTCCTCCCCATCAGCCACAGTAAACCTCGGACTGGAGGGAGGCAGTCTCAAACACTTCAAAATAACCCTGAAAAAGTCTCAAGACTTTCCGAACAGGTCCTACTGACAGACTGCCTGCCACGGAAATGCACAGCGGTCCTCTCCATCACCAAGCGGCAGCAGCCAGTGCAGGGAGGGGGGGGGGGGAGCGGGAGGGAGAGGGCGGGGGGAGAGAGAGAAAGAGAGAGAGAGATATGTATCGCCAAAAGCTTCCCTTTGCAGCTCCAGAGAAAGGACTTGTTGACTCAGGGTACGGCGTCCCGATCTGGACAGCTCACACCCACTCTGCCTAATGTTTTTGCATACTCTGAGACTCACAAATTGAACATCTGATTAAGGCTTAATTGAAAGTGGCGTCACCACCGAGCGTCATGCGAGCGCCGGACAGCCTCCACACACGCAACAGCAGGAAACTAAGACAAGGACATGAAGCCTCGGAATCGAATTCAGCAGGTACTGTAATTTTATAGTTAAGTTTACAATTCATGTGGCAAATGAGTTACACAGAGAGGCCAACGGATACAAATACTAGTTTATACAGGAACTGTCGGCTTACAAAACAGCACTGCACGGTTTCTATTGCAAGCGAGACGCGGCCGCCACCGCCCGGGGAGACGCGCGGAGGAGCCGCAGACGGGGGCGGAGAACCGCCGGGACGGCCCTCGTGGCCGCTCAGCTTCTTAGAAAAGGGTAAACTGGGAATGGTCGTCACACATTTTGATTCAAAACAACTTCTAAAATGTTTCGTTGTGGGGGAAAATTAAGAAGGGGCAAGATCTACCTAGGTAACTTTTTAATTCATTTTTGGTTCTTTTTCAATTATTTTATAAAAATAAAATAAAAATAGAAAAGTTGATAAAACTCAGGGGGCAAACCCCTCAATACATGTTAGGTAAGCAGTATGAAGTGTACCAGAGGTAAGAAAATTCTGGATTTAGACGCTACATTCTTTTCTTGTATTTAATGAGTAATTAGCCACTTCGTTACACAGAAACTTACAATTATTCTCTTAAAACTTTAAAAAGTAAAAACTCACTTGCCTCTACAGTTATAAACACGAGTCCACGTCGTCACCAACCACATTGAGACCCACTGTCAAACTCAGGACGCGAACCTCCGTTTAGTGCTAGACTACGTACTTCCAGGGTGTCGGTGGGGCGCGTGGCTGGCTTTGGCTGCGACCCAGACAGCGAAGGGGCCGCGTCCCTGGCGGTGGCGCCTCCCAGGGAGGGCGGGGCTCCGGGTGAGGGGAGGGCCCAGAGGAGCCGTCGAGGGGGCTTCTCTACACATGTGTAAATAAATAAATAACATGGGGTCATCTCTCCAACTTCAAGCCGATGAAATCATCCCGTGACACGGAAGCGTGCTTTGCAATGAGACCATCAGCCGAGAACAGCGCTCACTACCTGGCCCGAAAACCGAGAGGTACAAACTGCATCTTAGAGACGCCGCAACCGGGGTCCTCTGCTCGGCCCGAGGTGCCACCAGGCCCAAGAGTGCCGTTGCCACGAGTCACACGAGAGCAGCACCACCGAGAGCGTTCCCACGCACGGACGGACAGCGGGAGCGGGCAGCCCCCGACTGCTGAGGGCCTCATGCACCACAAAGACACGATGCCCACCCCTTTGAAAGACTCCAATTCCACGACACGAGACACTCATACTGCGTGACTCTGGACAAAGCCACCAGGTTCTGCTCATGGTCACGGCCAGTGCCTGCCCACGGGGTTGGTCTCCCTGGGCGTGGGAGGGCCGCGCGGCCAGCACCGCGAGCTTCCGACTCGGGACAGAGCACGCGGTCCCAGCCCACCGCGCCCGAGGCTGAGGAGCAGAAGGCGCGTCAGCGGCGGGTGACTGCCTTGTGGGACGTGAGGGCTCACTCGCCAGCGGAGAGGGCGCCCAGGCCCGGGCTGGAAAGGCATGGGGGCTGAGGCCGGTCGTCCGGAGCACGCTCCACCTGGCCCCTCGGGCTGGTCCCACACGCCGAGCACTGCACCCCCTGGCCCAGTGGTGGGGGCTGTTTTTGGGATCAGCTAACTCGGGGGGCCAGGGCCTGGAAGACTCAGAAGGGGCAGCATGAGGGTGGCCTCGACACCCAGCTCCCAGGGTTACTTGCGGGAGGCAGTGTCTGGTGTCTCAGCCTCGATGCCACGCTGCCGAAATCCAAGGGAGCTGGAAACGAGCTGGTTCAGCCCCTTGGCGGCCAGAAAGGGGGTGGGGAGAGATGAGGGCTCAACCCTTCGGTCACCCCACCTGGGAGCGGTCGAGCATCTCCCACGGCTCAGAGTGTTCACAGAGACCAGCACGAGACACAGGCTCAGAGAAGCACCGGCCACCTTCAGTTCCCTGGGTCCTTCGCCGCCTCTCACCAACACGAGCGTGGCGGGGGAGGCCCACTCCGGACCCTGGAGACTCGCGCACAGAAGGCCAAAGGGCAGATCTGAGCTCCTCAGCCCCGAGACTGAGCTGAGCAGGGGCCGCTGTGCAGCGTCCCCCAAGCACCCTGGGCGGGATCCTGGCTGAGAACAAGGCCGAGCCCGAGGACCCCCGCGGACAGGGGCACGCCCCCGCACAGCCGTGCTTCCTGGGGTGGGCAACGCGAGGGCAGCGTCACAGCACTCCGAGAAAGACCAGCAAGGACACTCGGCTCTTTCGGGAGTGAAGCGTGCCGTGGGGCAGCAGAAGCGTGGCAGCTCAGAACAGCAGGGGCAGCGACCCCGAGTCCTGACGCCCCGACCCCCGCCGGTCCCAGGGCAGCGCGCGCCCAGCAGGGCAACAGGGCCCCTCGCCCGGATGCCCGTCACTGCAAGACCCCCCGCCTGCCCCGCCGCAGCGTACGAACAAACCAAGGGGGCGTCTGCTCTTCTGAGGACTCGGGAACACGCGGACCCGGAGAAAAGATGGGGGGCAGCAGCGGGGGCCGCAGCAGCGGCGGCGGCCTGTGGGTGGGGTGCGCCCCTGGCAGCGGAGGGATGGACTGGGAAGGGGCTCGCAGGGCCTGGCACTGGGAGGGCACCTCCCGCTGGCGGGCCCCAGGTCAGTGTTTCGCAGGAGCAATGGGAACGCAAGGCCTGAGGTCAAAGGTCAGGTGTCCCTGCACTGCCCTTCGACCCCTGCGGCTGCTTCAGGTGGGTGCTCTGCAGGAGAGGCGGTGTTCAAGCGCCCGGGTGAGTTCACTGAGGGCGCACAACGGGAGGGGGGCAAGAGGGGGCAGAGGGGCCACTTCCAACCCGCTCGAGGGGGGAGCCGGAGACCAAGTGCGCCCGCCACGGACAGGGCCCAGGGGGCCCAGAGAGCAGGCTGGCGCCCGCTCACCCACGGCCCCTGTGCCGGAGGCTGCGCTCCGGCCAGCCCGCCGAGTTCCTGCTGGCCACCGAGACCCCAAACCTGGAGCCGGGCAGCCCCGAGGAGGGGACCGCCCGTGGGTCGCAGTATGGCACACACGTGTTCACACCAGCACGGAACAGAGAGACGCTCACAACTCAGTTTACTCGGGCAGCATGTTGGCTATTTTCAGTGTGGACAGCTACGCTGAAGAACAAACACGAATCTACTGAGAATTCAGAGGTAGCCTTTGTCTGCATCTACTTTTTTAAACTAAAAGGTATTTAGAAACCACCTTCTGTAGTGATTTGGCCGAGCCAATACATTCACTGGAGACAGTAACACAGCAAAGCACGTCCAGAGAAGCACCGAGGGCCCCACACGGCGACCACAGGCAGGACCACCCACTGGGCCGAGGCAGACACCGTTGAGCCAGCGAACATCGCAGGCGTAACGGAGCTGCCCTGGACTGTGGGTCTCTCCACGCCAGCGACAGTCTGACACAACAGTGACCGCGTGGCCGCCAAAGGACAGCTCTGAACACGGGCCACACAGGCGTTCACTCTGCGCAGGGGCAGGTGCTGGGCGGAGCCAGGAGAAAATGCTCTCGGGCGTCGTGGCAAGGAAGGAGGGAGGCATCACACGCACCAGGAAGGGCCGCAGGGCTCACAGTTAACCCTCTGAACCGCGGACCTGCAGCACACGCCCGTTCCGCACACGGCCACCCAGCCACCAGGGAGCGCAGAGAGACGAGGCCGAGGCTGAAGCACAAGCGCCCCTGCGGCCGCTGCCCCTCACCCTGTTTACAGTCACCCAAACGAACACAGCAGGTGCAGGGCCGGACGTGATTCGAAAAGGGGGCCGTCAGAATCAGTGCAATTATCCGGAGTTGGAAATTTCCATACGAAAGAGAGCCAGCAGCGTGTGTGACGCGGACAGCCGGGGACAAAGCCACGGGCACGGTGGCCGCACTGACCGTCGCCGCAGCAGCTGCAGCCGCTGGCCACGGCGGGCGGAGGGGGTCACCCTGGGGGAGGGTTTAAACCTAAATGAAACAGCTGCATTCTGAAAGTGGGGCGCAGGAGCAACACCGAGGAAGCTTCTCTGTCGTACATTCCTTTTCTCGGGAGCGTGAGGGCGCGTCGGAGAGAGGTCACAGGGGAATGGCTATGGCTTGTCTGGGCCACCGGGATTGTCCACCGTCTGAATCAGGTCGGCTTCCACGGTCCCCGCCAACGGGGCCGCGCCGGGGGAGGAAAATGCCCACGGAAATCCTCTGCACTGCCCAACAGCTCGGGGTCCCACCAAAGAAATGCCCGGACCCCGAGGGCCCGGAAACGAGCCCAGCGCTTCCACGCCACGGGGCGGAGACGCCGCCCCAGCCCCGCAGGGGTCCTGGGACAGCCTGGTGTCCCAGCTGCTTGACGCCTGGCTGGTCCACCCTTCACCTAGTGTATCAAATATAGAATCTGACTGGAAAAACTGCCTTGGAAAAATAAAATTTAAATCACCTCACAGATCAATGTAAAATTACATTGCTGCATATAGTAAGAAAAACAATTCACCCAGAAAAACTACATTTTGTGGCTTTCAAAAATAAGTCATCCGGCAAGCCTGAAGGCAAACGTTCAGCGGTTTACAAAAGCTGGGGAACAGTGTCCAGAGTGTCCACCAGGCCCCGCGGGCACGCCCGCGCCGAGCCAGGGCAGGAAGGCAGAGACACGCGGCAGCAGCAGCACCCACACCGTCCAACGCAACATCGACACCCCCGCCCCCAGCCGGACCCCAGCCCTCTCTCCCAGCCAGCGCTCGGGGGCTGGGGCCAACATGGGGGACAAGCGGGGGTCCGGCCAGCCCCGAGGGGTCTGCAGGTCACTCAGCCTCCGGCTCCTCCCAGGACCGCTGGTCGCCACCGCGGTCCTGGAGCACGCACACGCACTCCGCACACTCACCGCGCACACTCACTCTCGGGGGTTGAGAGCGACGCCCAGACGCCACGACTGCAACGAGACAAGTGTTTGTGTGAGGACTTCCTTCTCGTAACCGAGACCCGGGCCCACACCGGAGCGGAACGGCCCCTCTGAAAGTGCAGGTGCACCCGCTCCGCCGGGCCCGTCCGAACCAGGACGGGGCCGGAGAGGGTGGGGGGTGCATGGACGGCGGGCGAAGCCCCAGGGCCACCCAGGGGCTCCTCCGCAAAATGGCCACCTGGACGGCACCCCCGGGATTTGGGGGGCGGGAGCTCGTCTGATGCAACTGAGAGTGGTGAAGCGATGCAGACACACTGATTTTTCTCAAAGCGAGTAATTCAAAATCCACCACAAAGAGTACCAATACAAGAATCTAATGGGGAGAGCTCTTTTTTAAGAGATGAGATAAATCCCAGTTTTTTCTGTTACATGAACCCCGATTTCTACATCATTATTTCATTTTCACATTCAGTTTGCTTCAAGCAAGGCACACCTTACTACCTGGGGGTGGGGGTGGGGGTGGGGGTGCACAGCCAGCCAGATGCCGGGGCCCCTCTCGGCCTGGGCCTGAGGCAGCCCTGGGTGGGGGAGGGGGCTGACGCCATCTCGGGACTCGGAGTCCCCCTCGTTGCGGGAGGCCGGTGGGAGTCCGGGGAAACAGAGATTTACCTGAGAGCGCACCTACAGCCGTCTGGATTCGGAGTCGCCCGACGCACACAGAGGCGTGTGGCCAACCCTGCGGAGACGCTTGGTCTGTGTCAATAATGCCTCTACCGCGAAAGTTTGACAAAACAAGCGCAGGGCCGTAGAGAGTACCCTTCCCGAGGTACTTTGGCCCATGGGAAGGAAAACAGCCTCCAAAATAATTTTTAAAAAATGTAGGCCTCATTTTCCGCTGGCCTGCGGACTTTTCTAGGCTTTAGCTCAGGAAATGTCCCCCCGCACCACCGAGGAGGGAGGAGCTCCCCCCGGCCGGCCCGCCCCTCGCCGGGCAGGGCCCCCTGCAGGAAGCCCTGGAGCAGGGGGGGCTCCGCTGGCCCCACTCCGCCCCCGCCGTGATCCTGTCAAACGTGCTACAAACACACTTTTGAGACAGCTTCAGAGGGTCCTTGTCCAAGGGGCGAAAACCGACCTAATTTCTGTGTGTTAGTGAAGAGCCCCTCCTCGCCTCGAAGGGTGCTAGTGATTTAAGCCGAGAGTGGATCGGTGTCCTTCTGAACGCAGGAGAAAGTGCCACTTGCCAATGAAACCACGGAGCTGCGACATTTCTCAGAGCAAAGGCTTCCGCCATTAAAAAAAAAAAAAAAAAAAAAAAAAAAAGATACAGCAAGAAGAGACTAATGCCATTACTGAGACGCACACACGCACCAGGCCGGGCAGAGAGCGTCACAAACAACAGTCACCCCTCCGTCACCACCGCCGAGCCAGGCCGCGTGTCCGTGGGGCCCTCGCCCACCGCGGCGCCAGAGGGGAGTGCCGGGCGGTGGGCAGGGCTGGCGGCGGGGATGGGACACCAGGAGAGTGAAAGCAGCGCGGGGAAGGGGCGCCCCTCCCCCGAGTCTCCACAATACACGCGGCCTGGACTCTTCACCGGGCGGCTGTAGGGACAGACCGCCCGCTTTGCGTGGGCAGCACTGCCTGCCGCGGCCCTCTTCACGGGGCCCACGGCCCCACTCTTAGTGCAACGGGTTCTCGCGGGCGCCCTGCGTCCGGGCCGGAAGGCAGATCCCAGAGGGGTCAGGCCCTGGCGCTGGCTTCCACCCGCTGTCCTCCGGAGGACGGGGCTCTCTCTGTCTCGGCGCTCTGCCCCGAGGGCCCCGCCACTGAGAAGCAGACACGGAGAGGTGCGCTCGGGCGCTCGGACTCGCGGACTCCCTTCCCGGGGGGAGAATGCATACATTCCATTTGTGCTTAATCGGCCGAGTGGGCACGGGCCGGGAGGCGGGCGGGGCGGCGGGCGGCCGCTGGCGACAGTCTACACCCCCGCGCTTCGGCACGGAGACCCACGAGGGGCCGTCCAGTCTCCAGGCTCCGACACGCTCCGGATGCGCTGCTACACAGATCACGAGAAGCACCCCACAGTCCACACAATGAGAAACGGCGTCTAGCTATCACATTAATACTGCAAACCAGATATATATATTTCTTCTCTGACATCACAGACACAACAGTGAAGAAGGATTGTACTGTATTCATCACCACAGACCCGTATTCCTTAGAAACTTTGGAAAATAAACGTCACAGTCCTCAAGGACAAATCTTATGATTAGACTGTCGGCATATTGTCTTTTTTCTTTTTTTTTTTTTAAATAAATTTTTATTAAAATGGCACTTGTCTGCCAATCTCGCTGGACCTAGAAATGTTGTAAACGCACGTGACCGCCGCGCCCCGTGCCTTCCCTCGAGCCCAGTGAGAGGCGGGCGGGCGGGCGGGCCGAGGTGCCGCCGCGCCCGGCGCAGCCCCTGCCCCTGGGCGCGGAGGAGCTGGCGCGAGCCGCGTCGGGAGCGCACCGGCGTCCCCGAGAAAGAGACTCTCGTGACGACGCCGCACCGGTCAAGGCTTTAAAACCACAATCGAGTTTGCGCTGCTTTCCCTCTCAGAGAACATTCACAGCTAGTTTGAGACCATCAATTTCATAGAGAATCGTGTTAAAAACAAGTAAATCGAATGACCAAATAAATTAAAATGTTTTAAAGCCCTGAGTTCATAGACTGCTTTTGGGAGATCTGTAGGGGACGTGGAGTTCTGCGTGAATGAGCAGCTCACAGATTTTGGCAAACCACACTTCCTACGACACGGGCCTCACACAGGTCTGCAGTTCAAATCCAAGTGTGGGGTCGGGGGCAGAAGGCATTCTGGGAGGTGGAGGGTCTGTGAAAGTCAATGCCGTCTCGCGTCGGATGCTGGCTGTCCCAGAAGGGCTGGGCGTCGGTTGGTCTGAGTGTAGCTGGTCTCGTGTGAGTCCGACTGGGCCCACGGTCGTAAACACGGCACGTCAAGCAAAGTACATGGTGCGCAGTGTGTCCTGATGGACCTGGACCGCCTTGGCCAGCGCCTGGTGGTCCCGCCCGTTACTCTGCCCGGAGGTATGGCTTCCTTCAGCGCTGCGGGGACAGGGACACAGAGAGTGCAGCCTCGCATGCGGCACGAGGCAGCCCCCCGGTGACGGGTCAGGGCCGCGCACCAGGCACCTGCTCACGGGCGGCGGCGGAGCCCCACTGGCTCCGGCCACCGCAACCCCGCGGCTCCCCGCTCTGGAGAAGCGGCTGCCCGTGCCAGTCTCAGAGACGCCCCTGCCGCAACCTCCAGCCAGAGAGGCCTGCCACTCACCTGTCATGCTCTTTATCCACCAGGTGGTACCTGGCCCGGAAGGCCACCAGGTGTGCGTAGTATGCTGGCGCGGGGATGGACACGGAGCGCGTGCAACGCACGTAGGTGTGACACAGCTGGTAGGTGAGAATCTGCAGCTCATCGGAAGAGAAACGATTGTCATCCCAAAGCACGTGATAGTGGGAAGGCCTGCTTGTTCCCTAAAAGCAGATGAGAGGGTCAGAGAGGCGTGTGGAACTCACCTGCAGGCGGGCACGCCGACGCTCGGGCCGTGCCTCGGCCGCACCCCGGGGATGCGGGGGCGGCCAGCGACAGACAGACAGACAGACAGACATTCACGTCATCACACACCGTTGTCAGAAGGCACTGGACCACGCATCGCACCGCCCCACACGTAAACACCACAGACCACACCCCCGTCGGCGCGGAGAAGAGCCACGGGAAGAGCCGCCAGAGGATCTTCCTCTGCGCGTGGCCGGTGCGTGTCGGGTCCCCCACGGGGCTGTACTCGCAGGAGAGAAAAGCCCTCCTGATGAAAGTCCCGCGTGAACCACACTTCTTAAGGGGTCAGGGGGCTGGCACACGCGTGCCGTTTTACGTAGTCTGGGGCCTCGCCGGCCTCCCCGGCACGGACCACCAGTGGTGCAGCCACCGCACCACGAGGCCCAAGCCCGCCTCCCTGCCAGTCCCGCCAGACACCGCCGGCCCAGCCGCCGCTGCCCGCTCCACGCCTGTGCCGGGTGCCGGGACAGAGGCTTCTGTCCTCGCTTCACGGCGGCCCCGGGGGGCGTCCTACTCTGCCACCTCACGGGTGGCTGTCACAGGCCGTGAGCAGTGGGGGACGCTGTGCAAGGGGCTGCTGGGGCCCCAGTGCTGACGGCAGGGCAGGCCCTCCTGAGGCCTGTGTGCGCCCCGGCGGCACTCAACTATCTCAGCAGAGAAAGGGCCCCTCCGGAAGGGTGGAAGGGCCCGGGCAGAGGACACAGGGCCAGAGGCTCAGCCGTTCGGCAAGCCCGAGGGGCCCCACCGGCGGGGGCTGTACCCCAGGGGCTGGCCAGGGAAGAACCAGCCACGGCGAGGGCAGAACCCGAGCCTCCGCCGGGCGGCCCCATCCAGAGAGGGGCCTGGGCACAGAGGATGGGAGCCTGGGGCGGGTGGCGGCACTGAGAGATGACAGGGAAGACCCTGGGGTGTCACTCCAGGGTGGAAGGGCCAAGTTCACAGTGCACGCTCATTTTCTGGGCTCACACCATCCGGGGAGGGACCCGGGAGTCCTCACGTGCCCCCCGAGACCCAAACCCCTGCATGAGGAAGCTCTGGGGCAGGACTCGCACCCAGCTCCAAGCCCCCTGCCCCCCGGTCCCAGGGGTGCAGCCCACCACGGTGGCAGTGCTCCCTCGGAGCAGCCCTCGGCCCGCGGGGGTCTCTTCGCTGGGAGAGACCGGGAGAGCCCCGAGGAGCTGACGAGCCCGAGCGCCCTTCCCAGGCGTCTGGCACGGTGCGAGGCGGATGCAGGGCGGGCCCCTGCCAGGGGTGGGGGGCCAAGTCCATGCGGAGTCGGCCCCTCTGCCGCTCACTGCCCTCCCCATATTTCCTGAGACCTCTGTTGCTCGCGCACTGTGAGGCCAACTTCCGTCCAGCTCCCTAAGCACCAGCCACATAGGGGCACCCTTGCCCCACTCGTGCCTGGACGCTGCTCCCGCTGCCCAGACCTCATCTTGTCTGAAGTGCAGCCCCCCAGCAACCCCGTGGGGCCTTTGTCCCCAGCAGTGGGCCCTTCCGCGCCTCCATCCACTGTTAGCCACCTGACCACGGGCTGCAGCCCCGCCCACGGAGCCCCGAGCCCCCGGGAGCACCGGGCCTGCGGCTCACGCTCCCCGTGGGCCTGCTGTAGACGCCATCACGGGGACGCCGAGACGCCCACAGCGGACCCCCCGGCCTTACCTGGATGCCGGCGTGACTGCACAGGTAGAAGTCGAACTCGGTCGGATGGGTGATCTTCGTGTCCACAGTGGTGCCCGCCGGAATGTTCCCGCTCTTCCCGACCTTCAGCGACACACGAGCCATCAGAGGGCAGAGTGAGTGAGCGGCCCCCCGCCCCCCCGACGCGGGGCCTGCACCCCCAGGCTGCCGGGGCCGAAGCCTTCGACCCGCCGATGCTCTCACTCAACGCTACAGCACTGAGACCACCTGGTCAGACGAAGCCTGACCACCACCAGCCGCCGAAACAACCCGACTCGGAGCGTGCACTGTGGCCGGAGAGACGCAGCTGCTGGGACCACGGCGGCAGGCCCCGCCCCCACCCCGCCACCCCGGCCGGGCTGCACACCCCCGCAAACGTGCACGACAGAGGCCCCGCGGAGCCCTCTGCGCCTCCAGACGCACTTCCACCCCGCCCACCCCGCCCACCCCTTCAGCTCGTTCAGAGAAAAGCATCGGAAAGCATCGGCCACGCTTCCCTTCCCCGCTGCTGGGTTCGAGCCACCGTTCAGACGTCACCCCCACACAGGCCTGTGTCTTCGCTGCGCTCGCGCCCCCGTCGGCCCCCACCGTGCGGCTCCGCAGCGTGAACACCGCACCCGGGGCTGGGCTGGCCGGTCCTCGTGGTCTTCCCATGACCCCGAAGACACGGCTCTCACTTTCACCGACAGCTTCGTGGACCTGGGCGTCTGAGTATGTCCGCCATCTCCCGCGTGGTATGACGCGAACTGTCCCCAGTCAGGGTCTCGGCTGCATCGCCGACAACTTCAACCGGCCCCCCCCCCCCCCGAGGAGCATCCTCCAGCGAGGAGCCTCCAGCACGAGACTCCGCAGCCACTTCTGACACGTGCGGTCAGTCCCAGCGCCTTCTCCACACACGGAACAAATCCTTTTTCGCTTTTCAGCTGCATTTTCACTTTTCTTGAAATAATAAAGCATAACATGCCCAAAATGTGGTGTATTTCCTTTCTTCTTCGATATTAAAGCGGCCACACAAAAACTCACCAATTTTTGTCTTTTAATGCTATCTGATGGGACGGCTGTCACAACGCAACCTAACGAAACTGTCCCGAATGACGTTCAAGACAACCAAGTGCTACCGGGAGCCACTGTACGGGAGAAACCACGCAGACTTTGGCCCGCCCGGCACCAGAAGCACTCGGCCTGCCGGCCTTGCTCGGCCCATCGCCGGTCTGAGACGGAGCCGTCGGGCGGGACGCCGGCACGGGGCACGCCCCACGGCCGCTCCTGCAGGCGGACAGCCAGACAAGGGCCTTGCTGTCAGACACCAGGACGCGAGGGCCCCCCCAGCACAGACCTCCAGACCCCCCAGACCGGTCACCGGTCCGCACTTCCGTCAAAAGCAGGAGGGTCCTCCTCACAGTGATGCGTCTCCCTGTGGCCAAGCACCATGCCCTGTGCCCCGAGGGCTCACCTGGGTGTGCCCCCCGCCCCCAGCATCCTTAAGGGGGTCAGAGTGGCTGGACCTTGGCACAGCACCCGCGTCCTCACCACGTGGCCGGTAAAACCCGCCTCTGGAACTCTCTGGGCTCACGTCTAACGTAAGCCAAGTCGTCCCCCCCTCCCCCCACACTCTGGGCGAAGTTCTGACCTCCAGTTCGGGAAAGCCTGCCTGTGGGACTCGGGCCTGACGGGTCCTAACCCTCCTGTACGTCCTGGGCGGTAGTCACAGCCCTGCGAACAACTGTATCCACTCCTTTTAAGTTCTCCCAGGCATCAGCGTCAAGTCGGCAACATCCCACCATGCCTTAAACAAGTGAAACGGCTGCAGCTAGAGTTTCCTTTTTGACCCTAACATTGTTACAGCTGGTGTTCCAGCTGCGCCTCGCTGGGCTTATCTTCAGAGGTGCTTGCGTCACGTTCCCACGTTATCATCCGCTGTCCCGGGGGGGGGGGGGCTTGCGGGCGGAGGAGGGGCGGAGGGAGGCCCCGGTACACAGCAGCTGCGCGGCTCTCCTGGGCCCGGGCGGCCGTCTCTGACTCCCATCCCGCCCGCACCTGCAGGCTCACCCCCGCGCTGGTCCGCAGGCACTGCTGTAGCCGCACCGCCGAAAGTGGGATCCGAAACTCTCGTTTTTGTTCCATTCTACTCTGTAATTTTTACCCTTTATGTGTTTAACGCACGCACTACTTAGACATGAATTTAAAGCTTTCGTTAAGCTCCTCTTCTACTGTTAATTTAGAACGGAACTGTATTATTTATCGGAACCTGCGCTTTGTAAAACACCGAGGTTTGGAGACCGCACCCTCTTTTGCCACCTGGCATGAAGCTGACGTCCCGAAGCCCCCACGTGACCTCAGCTGTTCCGGGCAGGACCCCTCCTCCTCGGTCTGGCCGGTCCGGGCTGCTCTTCCACTGCCCACGGAGCCCGCTTCCCCCGGGAGAACCAGGACACGCCCCTGGGGCGGGGGCCTCCCGGAGCCCCCCAGAATGCTGCTCCTGCTCACGTGCTCGCCCTGTATGCGCCTCCAGTCCCGGTGCGGGGGACGCCCACGCTCACGGCCGAGGCGTCTCCCCGGCAGACCATGCCCGGGACGGTGGCTGAGCCTCTTCTTCACCGGGACCCACCGTCCACTCTGCGTCTTCCGTCCAGACGGCCAGCCCGCCCTGCGCTGTGTCCCCAGAGTGGTGCCAGAAGCCTGTCGTGACATGCCGCCCTCGGCACTGCGAGGCCCCCACTCGCACCTGGCCCTGCGGGGCCGCTTCCTGTTGTCCACGTCCCTCCCTCAGGGAGGGTCGCCTCCGGGGGGGCAGACCGCTCGAGGCTCCGCGGTGCTGGGGGCAGCGTGGACTGGACCGTGGTCACCCTGTTGGGAGCGAGGAGTGCTCCCCCACCCGAGGATCCCGCCTTCCTCCCCCGGGGAGGGAGGTCCCCTGCGGTCACAACGCTGGCCTCGTGTCTCCTGGACAGCCCCCCTTCCGGCTGCGCCCCGGACCCCGCCTGAGCCGGGCCTCCCGAGGCCCCCAGCTCACTCCACGCTCTCTTCACGCGCGTGGTCGCCCGCCGCCTGGTTCTTTCTCCGCCCCTCCGCTCCCCGGCCGTTTCTTTCTCGGACCGATGACACCTCCCGCCTGGTCTCGCCCCCCAGGCCTGCGGGGTTTCCAGGTCCCTCCCCAAGGCCCGACAGGCCGGGTCCCCACACGGCCCCTTGGAGGACAGGCCCCCCGGCGCCCGGCGGCAGACGCACCCGCTCGTTCTTGTCCGTGCAGAAGAGCCGCGTGTGGTGCCTCTTCTGCACCACGATGAACGTGATCCCCGGCTGGTAGTCCTTCTCCAGCTTGATGCACGCCTCGCGGATGGCCAGCAGCTCGTGGTGCAGCACCTGCGGGGGCGGGGGGGGCACGCTCAGGGCCACTGCCGCCTCGACCGTGTGGGCCCATAAAGACACAGGCACTGGACACAGACGCTCGGGGCCCGGTCCTCCCAAGCCCGTCGCTGCACCCGCAGGAGGGCGTGAGCGGCGCCCAGGCTCCGTGCTCAAGCGCTGAAACCAGGCGGTGACGCGCAAGAACCCCTGGCGAGGCACAGAGGGTCCCCCACGGCCCCCACGCAGCAGCCACGAGGCACCACGTGGACGCACCCGGGAACATGTCGCTCCAGCGGCCAGTTTCTGTCCCCAGCCTCTCCCTCACAGCTCTGCAGGGCTCGGGCCCAGCCCCGCCGCACCCCTGCCTGCGCCCCCTGCCCCGCCGCCGACCCGCCTCCCCTACTCCGCTGAGACCCCGAGGCGGATAGACCACAGGCCCTCCGAGGGCAGAGGAAGAAGCCGGAGGTGCCCACCTGCTGGAACTGCCCTTCGGACACGCCGTCGCGGTAGAAGATGATGCGGGTGGGCTTGAAGCGCGTGGACTTGTAGAACTGGATGAGCAGCTCGCGCACCATGGCGGCCAGGTCCTGGATGATCTCCTGGCGGTGCTGCTGCACCCGCACCGTGGCGCAGTAGCGGTTGGGGTGGGCGTCCATGCTGCCCACGACCTGTTGGGCAGGAGGCGAGCCGGTGAGGAGCCCCGAGAGGCCTGAGCTCTGGTGGGGGTGCTCTTTGCTGCCTCTCTGGCACAAGGCGCTCAGCTGCCCAGACTGCCTTGGGGGAGGGGCGGGGAGGAGGGAACCAACGGAGTCCTTGCGAGGTCAGGGCTGGCGTGGTGACACACGCAGCCCAGGGCCTGGCACGGAGGCGGTGCTCACGCCGACGCTATCTGACGCGCCTGGAAGGGGGTAGGGGTGGGACGCATGAGCTACCCTGGGCTAAAAAAATTAAAAAACAACCCTAACAGCTGGTTTCAGACAAATGACGAATAAATGGGCAGTTCCCCAAACGTCACACAGGAAGTCCCCCGGGATGTTGGGGACCCGTAACCTCAGATCTGGGGGTCCCTCTCCAGCCTCTTGTCCTCGGCCGCACAGCGCGGGGTCTCCCTCAGCGAGGACTCTGAGGGGGCAGCCGTGCCCTCAGCCTCCCACAGCAGCACCCACTGCGCCTGCACACGCCCCCCCAGCCCTCAGGAACCAGGGGCCACAGCCACACCGTGCTGCCTGCAGCCCCGAGGGCAGGGGTAGACGGCCCGGTGACTGTCACCTGTAATCGAGGCTGCCCCCCGCCCTGAAAGTCACAAAGGCAGGAGGAGGGAAAGGGCTTCAGTTCTAGCCCGTGCACACACCTGTCCCAAAGACAGCGAGTCACCTTAGGGCGCCTGAAAAGGGGCTGGGACAGGAAAGAGGGACTCGAGCCCCCGCCCGTCCACTCCTCTCACCCTCAGCCTCTCGCGATGGACGCAGGCGCCTGCAGAGGGGCGGGGAGGCCGCCAGCCCTCCCAGGAGCCTGGCGTGGGGACGGGTGTGGTTTGGGTCAGGATTCTGGGGACAGCGCCAGCTCACGTGTCCCTTACTCCTCTCAGATGTGCGTACCCGCCTGCCGTGTCCCCGAAACACCTATTTTCCAGGGAACTCTGCTCCCACCAGCTGCTATTTCGAAAACCGCTCTGCTCTTCAGGAGTGGGCTCTACCACCATATGGCTGCAGTGGGCCCGGGGCCCCCCCCACGGGCGGCTCGGGGAGGGACACCCCCCTGCAGGGCCCAGAGGAAGGCGTGGACACTCACAGCGGCAATGGAAGGCTTCTTCCCGTCCCCAGCGGGGGGGTGGGTGACATCGGCCCCCAGGAAGATGACGGGCTGCTGGAACACCGGCGGCCTGCGGGGGAAGCACGGGTCAGCGGCCACTGTCAGGCCCTTACAGGCTGGCCTCCTCGGTCAGGACGCATGCAGAGGGCCCTCAGGCAACCAGCTGCTTCGGGAGCACCCAGTGGGGAGGGGGTGGGGGCTGTGGGCCGGGCCGAGGCGCCCAGGGTGCCCTCGGCACGCGCTCGTGCGTTCCCGGAACGACTACGTTAAAGAAACTGCCCACCGTCTGCTCCTCCCCCTTGAACTCATGGTCTCCGCCCTCCAGGGCGGCAGCCCCCCTGCTCTCTACCTAGAGGCACAGTGACACCTCAAGTCCTGACCCCCAAAACGGCAAACGCCCCAGCAGGGAAGCACGGCAGGCCCCCAGCAGCCGACGGCCCCCAGCAGCCATGGCCCCGTGGAGGCCCGCCCGCAGCGGCCAGGCCGGGGCTCTCCAGCCAGCCGCAGGCGCCCCCGGTGCCCCCGGTGCAGGGGGAGGCTCTCGCAGGTCAGCTGCGTTCCAGGGCCTGCCCGCCCCCACCCCGAACGGGAGCTGCAGTCAGTGACAGGGTTGCCGCCCTCCCGGCCCCGACCAGAAGCACGGGGCGCTCCCAGCCCAGGAGGGGAGGGGACGCGCCAACGGGAGCCTCATCTCCCCGGGACTCCGGCCGGCAGCACTCACAAGGAGCCCCCGGCTCGTCGGGAACCCCTGCCCCAGCTGAGGCTGGGCGGGTGGCGTGGGGGGAAAGGGGCGTGTTTCAGGGGTGCACCCCATGTCTGCCCACAAACGTGGGCAGGCTCCCGCTTCCGCCCCCAGCATGGCTCCAGCCACCCGGTGGCTCTGGGCGTCCCTGGGGGACATCTGAAGGCCGCCCCCTGCCGAAGCACAGGACTCGCAGCGGCTGGGCACCCCTGCGCTGCCGCCGGCCTCCCCGCCCACACAGAGGGGACAGGGCGGGGACAGGGCCTGCAGCCGCACTGCCCGCCCGGCCTCAGGCGCCGGGGGCTGCAGGGGCCCTCCAAGGACCCGCCACAGCCTCTCTCTAAGCTGTGAGGGCCCGCACCACCCTCGCTCTCCACCAATGACGGGGTCCTCGCGACAGTGAGGAGCGTGCTGGCGCCCAGGGCCCTGCCTCCCACCTGCTGCTCCCTCCCCCGACGCTGCATCACCCCCCGCAGCACCCACAGCAGCCCTGACTCGCAGCCTCGCCAGGCAAACCAGGCCCGCCCTGGGCCGCCCACTCAGCACCTGCAGCAGAGCTCCCGGAGTGGGCGGAGCCACTCACAGCGTCCCCCTGCTCTGGGGCCCCTGCCTAAGGCGCACACTGCCATGGCAACCAGACTCCTCTCTGCAAGGTCACAGTGGACCTGCGTGTCCTTGCCCAGCCTGGTCCAGCCCCAGGACAAACCTGTGTTGGGGTCCAGGCGCCTCCCTCCCTTTCAGCTCCACTGCCAGCTCCTCACCTCTGTGACCTTTGCCCCCAGCCCCCCATCCTTCCTGTCTACACCCTCCTGGGACCCCCGCCCTCTATGCCAGGACGCCTAAACCTGCATCCCCGACACCAGACCGGCTCCCCTCGTGCCCACTGGCCCCCTCGGAGGCCGATGGAGCCCCCAGGGCTTGCTCCGGCGTGAGCACTGCTCCCTCTCTCCACAGGCCTGGGGGGGGGGGGGGCCAGGACCCACCCTGAGCCTCCCTTTTCCTCACAGCCCACACCCAGCTGCTCTCTCTCCTGGGGCAGTTCAGGAATGATCCTGGGGCAACTCCTGGTCCCCGCTGGGCCTGGAGCCAGCGGCCTGCGGGAGCAAGGTCGGAGGACCACACCCGCACTGGTGACTGCATCCAGTGGCCGCATCCCGGCCGAGGGCGCCCTGTGGCCCTCAGCCTGCAGCCCCCCGGCAGGCTCCCCTCGCAGAGCCTGGCGCGGCCCCGTGTCTGGAGCACGATGATCTCAGCGCACCCATGAGCTTGCCCCCCCGAGTCGCCTTCCAGCCCCACAGCAAGGGAACCCTGGCCCTACCCCGACCCCCGGCGCAGCCGCACTCGACATGTCTGCCGGCCGCTCGCCAGGGTCCCTGCTCTCACCGTCACGGCCCCAACTCCCGGCCCCAACTCCCGGCCCGAGGCCGGCACTCAGCAGACCCGGAACTGTTGGCGGGGCGAAGGGTGCGTCCAGCTCACCGCCCGTGCTCCTCGGGGCCTGCTTCAGGCCCGGGGACCGAGTAAGCCCGACAAGCCCTGGTGCCGGAGCCGCCGCCCGGGGTCCATCCAGGCTGCTGGACTCCGAGTCCTTTCTGCACGGCCGCACCGCCTCCCGACACGCCCCAGGGCCTCCCTGCGGGGACGGGGACAGGGAGAGGGACCGGGACAGGGACGGTGCGCCCGGGGCGGGGCCGGCCTCACCTGCCCTGGGGCAGCAGGATGTTGTTCACGCCGCCCAGCTTGACGTTGATCTTCAGGCAGAGGTTGGACAGCGTCTGCGGCGTGGTCCGCTGCACGTTCTTCATCTGCACGCACTGCGTGGCCATGCCCAGCACCGTGTCCCCCACGCGCTTCACCTCGGCTGCGGGTACAGGGGGCACAGGCGACACTAGCACCCCGTCCGGCTGCCCGGCCACCTCGGGGGCCTGCGTGGAGTACCCCCACCGCCGAGTTTCTGCCCCCACTCCCATGGCCAACCCTGGGAGAGTGTGGGCCTGGCAGCTGGGGAGGGGGTGATGGCAGTTATAACCTACGGGTTCAAGCTCTAGCCCCCGCACAGCCCATCTGCCCTGTCCGTGGAAGCCCCGCTCCCCAGTCAGGGTGGCCAGGCCAGCGTGGCTGACCCCCCGCCCCGTGCAGGACCGATGGCCCTGCCAGGGGCCCACTGCGGGGCCCAGGGTCTGGCACTCCTGGGGAGGAGCGCAGCCGTCCACCACAGCACCCAGGGCGACGAGCAAGCGCTTGGAGTTAAACATAAACGCCCTGGAAGCCCGTTCACCCTCGGCCCGCGCCAGCCTGACACCAAAGAGCAGGCCCAGCCCATGGCCTCCGTCTCTGGATCCTTTCTCGGAACAGCTGGGCTGCTGCTCCCAGGCTGTCCCGGAGACCAGGGCTCCCAGGAGCCGCAGGGCGGGACACGGACAGGGCCCTCTTTCCTGCTGTATTTGGAACGTGGCCGGGAGGGGAAGCAGGGTGTCTCCGAGTCCACACCCTACGATGCCGAGGTGGGGCTGGCTGGGGGAGCATCCGCTCGCCACTCTCTCAGCTCCGCCCCACGGCGCCCACCAGCTGGGAGCCCACATCTCCAACAGGCCTCAGTGACCACCGTCCTCCCCGTCATCACCTGTCTCTCTGCCTCTCCCGGGGGCAGCCGAGACGGAGGGCCTGGGCTGTCCCCCCGGCAGTAAATTCGGGCTGGACGAGTGCACCACTGCCTTCCCGGGACACAAAGGACTCCGAGGAACCCCCAGAGAAGCCTGAGTGGGGCAGCATGATTACAAACGGAGGGCCAGGTCACGCAGCCGGCGCTGGCCCCGGGGGCCCCCTTGTATGCAGTGCGTGACGGTGCCCGCCCACACCCCGTCCACCCTGGACGTGCGGGCGTCCAGGAGCCGTGGCCCCGGACAAGACCGGCGGGGCGGCCCGAGCGCCTGCTCGGCCGACACTGGAAGCCCCCGGCCTCTCTCCGCACACAGCTGCGTCCGGACAGAGCACCCCCTCCACGGGGCATGGACGCGGGGGCTCGGGCGGCCGCGGAGGCCTACCGTAGACCGGGGTCTTGCCGGGCAGGATGACCACCACCAGCTGCAGGCCGGTGTAGGTGTTCTTCAGGTGCCGGAACATGGGCTCCACGCTGTCCGCGCCCTGCGCGTACTTGCAGAAGCACGGCTGGCCCTGGATCGGCATCCCGGCGTCCCTCGAGATCTTCCTGAGCTGCTCCGTGAAGGACCTGAGGGAGGGGGTTGCCGCACCCTGAGCACGCCCCGACCCGAGGGTCCAGGCCGGCCGGGCCCCGAGGACAGGGCGCCACGCTCACGGGCCCAGACCCACTCCGTTCCGACGGCGGTCGGAGGCTTGGCGGGCCAAGCCTCGCCGACACGCCAACTCGTGAAAAACCGGTGTGTGGGCAGACCCTGCGTGCGGGCCACTGGACAGGCCCTCGTGGCCATTCCGCCACCAGACAACGGAAGACTTCAGACAGTGCCCGCGTTGACGTCCCGGCGGTGACCCTCCCGGGACTCGGTGACGACACGCCACCTCCTCACGGGCCTGCCCAGACTCCTCCGTCCAGACACACGCACACACTCACGCTACCAACGCCGAGCAGCCGGAGGGACGCCCTTACTCTCGTGTGTACAACTGGGACATGTGGGTGACGTAACCGTGGAGACCACGGGACAGCGGAGCTGGAGCGGCACCAGCAGTGGCTGCCAGCAGGCCCGCGAAGCCAGGGCAAGTGGGGGGACAGCTCGGAGGCCTCTATTTTAAGCTCCAGAGTAAAAATAACGCCGCCTTCCACAGTGATGGTGAGGACACGCCGGGCCAGCCCAGCCAGGTGGCGTGCAGCCTGCCACGTGCCAGTGCCCCACAGCGACGTGTGGGCGTGCACCGCACTCACGGCTCCTTGCTCGCCGAGGCACCACCCGGCTCCAGGAAACAGCGAATGCAGAGCTGGAGACAGACTCAGGGGTCGGGGGTCCAGGGTCCAGATGTGGAGCTGGGCATGGCTTCCCGAGCCCCCCTGTGCTGCCCGCTGGCCCCGGGGCTGCAGGGACCCAGGAGCACCTCCAGGGGACAGCTGCTGGCCCTCCACGTCGGCTCTCGAGAACGTCCCAGAGCCGCGGGTTTTCAGGAACCCCCTGCTGAATTGCTTGAGGCTACGCTTCCCTGGCTTCTCCTTTCCCTCCTGGCTCCGCCCGAGGAAGGCGGGAGCCAAAGCTCTCCTCTCCCTGCCGGTTTGCCTGGCGCAGACGCACATGTGTCAGCCCTGTGGTGTGTGCGGCGCTGCCTTTGAAGGTCCCCCCCCCCCCCCCCCCCCCCGGCCTGGGCCCGAGGGCTGCCTGGCGGGTCGGCCCCTCCCGTGGGCTCCTGGGCTTGGCGGGGACACGCTGCTCCAGGACACCTGGCCAAGGCTGTGCTCTCTGGACGGTGGCTTCTCGCTGCTTCCCTGGTCCCGGAAGTAAGGAGACGCTGCCCACCCCCATCTCTGAACATCTCTTCCTCACTCTGGCTCCAGCCTCTCCTGCTCACCGACTCACAGGAATGCGTCGCCCCCACGGCTCTTTTTTTTTTTAAGGATCTTATTTATTTATTTTTAGAGAGAGGGGAAGAAAGGAGAAAGAAAGAGAAAGAAGCATCGATGTGTGGTTGCCTCTCACACGCCCCCCTACTGGGGACCTGGCCCAAAACTCAGGCCTGTGCCCTGACTGGGAATTGAACCGGCGACCCTTTGGTCCACAGGATGGCACTCAATCCACTGAGCCACACCAGCTAGAGCTCCAGTATTCTTAAAAATAAGCTTTGTTCCCTGAGCCCAACTTTCCCTTTGTCTCTAATTTTTACACCCGTTCTCATCTGCCGTCTTGTTTCTTTCCTCTCCAACAAGAGCTCCAAGGAGAAGC
The DNA here is from genome assembly GCF_004126475.2 of Phyllostomus discolor. Lineage (NCBI taxonomy): Eukaryota > Metazoa > Chordata > Mammalia > Chiroptera > Phyllostomidae > Phyllostomus > Phyllostomus discolor. Next base: position 137,233,750 of record NC_040909.2, read on the forward strand.
GCCGTGGAGGGGCCCACGCTGCTGGCCACCACTCCGGGCCGGGAAGGGGGCCAGCGCCGCCACCCGAGCCGAGCCCAGGCCGCCCCTCCCACCCACGCAAGCCGGCCCGCCCGCGGAGGCCTTACTTCAGGTGCACCTCCGTGCACTGGCGCTGGGGCGCGAAGCAGGCGATGGCCCACACCTTGATCTCGATGCCCGTGTGGAACTGCTTGTTCCGCATGTCCCAGACGCCCTGGACCGGGGTGGCGATCGCCTTGTTCTGCAAAGGGCACGGCGAGCCGAGTGAGACGACGTGGGGCCCGGGCCTCCGCCACTGCCCACACTGCTGTTGGCCCCCCGACCAGACAGTGGCTCCTGAGCCTGGGAACCGAGCCCCGGGGTGGCCCCCACTCCTGACTGCCTGGCTCTGCAGGGGGCCCGCTGGCGGCAGGAGGGTGGGCAGGTGGATGGAAGGAGAGAAGAGGTAGATGGAGCACAGGCGGATGGACAGGCGGGTGGAGGGCGGACATATGGACCCCCGCCCAACGCCAAGGCTGGAGACACCCAGACCCAGGAACGCAACAGGGAGGAGGGGCGCGCTCCAGACCACACCCATGGGACCGTCTCTCCAGGACCACTGGGGGCCCCGGGAGGAGGCACTGCGTGACAGAGCGGGGCGCAGAGCATACTCAATACGCTATCTGCGGAGGGAGAGACCACAACGTGACTCATCCCCAGGCGATTTTGCAGAGGAGAAAAACAACACCAATTGCTTCCGGGGGAGCAACTGTGAGCTGAGAAAAAGTAAGACTTATTCCTGGAATTCCTCTGTACCTTCTGAACTTCAGGACATTTTTAAAAGCCTTACATCTTAAAATACGAAGGGAAACAAGCCCACAGACAGGACGGAACCCTGCTGGGGGTCCCGAGGACTGGTGCTCCCGAGCAGACACCCCCGGGGTGAAAAGGGGCACAACTGGGGTTCCTCCACGTTTGTTCACGGGTGTGCCAGCCGGTGGCCTTGGACGCCGAGGCCGCCCGCCTGAGATGCTGCGCCCGGCATCCTGGGGGGGATGGGGGGAGCAGCCAGGAGGTGGGAGGAGGGCCCTCTCGCAGCGGCTCGCAGGGGCCAGGACACCTCGGATCACACACCAAAGGAGGCTCAAGGGCCAGCAGGCAAAACAACCACCCAGGCCGCCGAACGGCTGCCCGCTCGCCCCCAAACACCTCGGGGGCAAAGCCGCACCCCAGGAGAGCCTCCGGAAAGTGACGCCTCCCTGGCAGGGTGCCCGTCACACAGAGAACAGCATTCTTAACCTTCTCACTGGTTAGTAAGGGTTGCCTTTGGGAAGGGAAAGGTTAATTCTGGAAACCTCACGAAAGGCCTGAGGACACTGAGGCCTCCGTGAAGCCCCCCAGGGCTCCGGCTCGGGCTCGAGCAGAAGCAGAACAGGCCTGGGCCCCAGTCTGCAGCCCCGGGGTGGTTCCAACCCGACGGGGCCGCACGCACTGCTCCGCGGTCAGCGTGCAGCCACCCCCAAACGCCCTCAGCACCCTCGCCCGGCCAGCACGCACCCGGCCCCCGTAGAGGATGGAGGGAGGCTGCAGGACCCGCCCCGTCACGTCCGTCATCTCGTCTTTGACCATGATTCCGAACTCCCGGACGTAGGGGTCCGTGTTGAAACTCGCGCTCCTCATCTGGAAAAGGGGAGGCAGGAAGGGCCGGGTGAGAGGCGTCCGGGCGTCCTCGCAGAGGCCAGCGTTCCTGGAAACGAGCTCTGCCCCCCCGTCCCAGCGCCCGGGGCTCCTGGCCGTGGGCGCCCTGCTCCGACGGGCTCCTTGAGGGAGCCCCGCCCCCAGACTGGCCTCGGCCGCGAGACACTCACCAGTTTGCTGATCTCTTCCTGCCGATCGGGCGCCGACCTGGCAGTCGCTCGGATCATGGTTGAGGTCTGATTGTCGGTCAGCTTCTTTATGCATCTCTGTCCGGCCACGATGTTACAGACCTACAGGGAAGGCCACCAGTGCGGCGTCAGCGCCAGGGCTGGGGCGGGGCGCCGGCTCTGCCCGGGGTCCAGGCAGACCCCGGCGGTTCCCAGGACGCGAGCGAATGGCACACCCGCACACGCCGCTCAGTGGCCAGGTGGCCAGCAGCAGGACCCCCACGTACTCGAGACCCCGAATGGGAGCCGCACGGGTGGAGTGCAGCTTCCGAGACCACCCCGTGGGCCCCGCGTCCTCAGAGCGTGGGGACACAGAGCTGCCTACCCCCGGAAAGGAAGCCCACCCGCGGACCACAGCAGGGGGAGCCCCACCCGGCCCTCGGTCGGGACTGAGGGCAGCTACCGAGGGCCCTTCTAGCGAGGGCAGAAAGAGTTTATTCTCCCGGCACTCCCTACCCTGCGCCAGGGACCTGCCGGGCACGCGGCGCACACCCTGCATCCACACGCCAGAGGCCCTGGGCCACTGGGGCCGCAGGGAGACTGAGGCGTGACGACCCTGACCCGCCGAGCCCCCGCAGTGGCCGCCTGGCGGTCTGGGGTCCCCGAGCAGCCGCGAGCGCCTCTGCGGGCGGGGACTTGCCTCCAGGGGAAGGTAGGTGTGTTTCTGCTCCTGTCCGACTTGTAAACACGGGAGGTGGGGGTAGCGCAGCACCAGCTTGTGCCTGTCCTTGAAGTACTGGGCCACCGTGCACTCCACCGTCTGCCCGCTCTCCTGCTGCAGCGGGAACCTGCGGACAGAGAGGCCCCGGGCCGTCGGCAGGCGCCCGCGCCGCACACCCAGGGCCGCGCACGTGGGCCCACTCTCAGGCCGGGAGGCTCGGGGCCACAGCCCCTCCCGGGGGACAAACACGACACACCCTCCGGGCCATCTGGAACATTCCCGAGCCCCCGCCTTCCGTTCCCCTCTACAGCTGGGAGACAGAAGGCCACCGCGTGCCTGCGGCGTGCTGCGGGAGCCCAGGCGATGCCCGACAGCCGCCTCGGCCACGGGAGCTCAGGGCAAACGGGGCCAGCCCAGAAAGGGAGGCTGTGGGTTTCCTGGCCGACCCCTCCGAGGGCCACGCGCTCCAAGTGCCGGCCCCGCAGGGCCCCAAACCTCCCAGGACGGGCCAAGGAGAGGGATGGGCAGCTCTGCTGGGGCACCCACAGCCACCCCTGTGGGCGGGCGGAGGCGGGAGGGGCCAGCGCGCAGGGATGGGAGGCCGGGGGCCCTGTGCCCAGGGCAGACCAGGCCTGTTCCACGGATGACCGCAGAACGAACGGGGGAGGGCTCCCTGGGCCCCGGAGACCTCACGGGGGCTCACTTCTCCCCAGGTGGGTGCACACTGCCCAGGGCGGCACCCCGCCCTTGTGGCCAGGCTGGTTACTACCCAGCTTTGGAGACCAAACTGGCAAGTGAGGTCAGGGCAGGGGCACGGCCTAGGACAGGTGGGGGCGGTATCCGGGGACCCCTCCCCCCAGCAGTGTGCACTGGGGACTCCGAGCAAGGAAGACACTTCCTCCTCAGCTGCAATGGTCGGCCACTGGGGAGCCCTCGCCCCGCCCCACCCCACCCTGGAGGGCCCCGTAGTGTTCTGTTAGGTGGCCTGGGGCCCCCTGAGCTGAAGGGGTGGTTCTGGAATCACTTTTCCAGAAGAGTCACTGCTCCCGGGCCAGGGGCCTCAGGCTGACAGCGAGGGTCGGGGGCCGAGAGCTGGGGTTGGGGGTCCCGAGTGTGTGGGGGAGGTGGTTACGTTTGGTGGCTGGCGGGCCGCCGGGTCACGTTGCAGACGCGGTACTTCCTCTTCATCTGCCCACAGTGCGTGATCTCCACCTTCAGACCTGGTGGCACAAGCAGCCGCCTCGGGGTCAGGACCCATCCGGCCCGGGCACCTCCTCCCGGGCCTGCCCATTTCCGTGGGAACCGCCCCCAGGCCCATGCTGGGCACTCCAGAGCACCAGGGAACGGTGCCACGGGGCTGGAACAGGCTCACCCTCGGGGATGCCCTCTGCCCCGGCAAATGCCAAGGCCGCAGTCAGGACACTGCTCTCGGAGAGAAGGGGCCGTGTTGGGCTCGGCCTGGAGGCCGTGCTGGCCACTAGGGCTTTCGGCACCTGCTTCGGCGCTATTTTTAGCAGCCAGTGCTGCCCAGGGCCCCGGACAGAGACAGGTGCAGAGGCCGGGGCCAGGCCGCTGAGCCCGGCCTGCGCTTGCTTGCTGGAGCGGCCCCCAAGCAGCCTGGGTGTGGCCGCGCCGCGGCCTCCAGGGGGAAAGGCAGGCACAGGGCTGCCCTGTCTCCTGAAGGTCAGGAGACACCACTGGCACCCATGCTGTCTCTGCTCTCCGGCCCTGACGTCAAGGACGGGGACATGGGTGGGCCAGCCCCCGCCCTGCAGCCATTCGCTCAGGACAAGGACACTTCTGTGCCCGCACCGTGAGGCAGGCTGGCGCCATCGCTGCGCTGGCCCACCCGACGCGGCTCTGCCCCTCAGACCCACTGCAGGAGTCAGAGCGCCGGCCGGGCCGGGAGGGCAGGGCCATGCAGGCGCTGGGCTGGCACCTACCTTTGATTTCTTTGGTAAACTTGACCCTTTGGGAATCTGTCAGAGGTTTTTGTTGTTCTTCAATACTTTTAAAATCCAAAACTTCACAAACAAACTCGATTACGGGCTGTGCCTTATAAAACGCGGTTGCCGAGACTGGAGGCGGGAAGAGAGGCAGAGAAACGTGACTGGGGCAGCCCAACTGCCGCTCCCACAGCTGGCCATCTGGGGGCGCCTGCGCTCTGCCCTCGTCACCCACTGGGGTGGGTGGGGGGCTCGGGCCTGGCCCCAGGCGGCCCCAAGGGGCTGCTGGAGCCGAAACGCCCTCTGAGGTTTTAAACAAACCCCACATCATGACAACCATAAAGGCTGGATCCCCGGACTCCCTTGGTGCGGGCTCTCAGGGGTTCCCCAGCACCCCCTGGGGGCCAGACTGACACCACACAGGAGAGAGGGGGCCGACCAGACAGGGACAGCCGGATGTCCACTCACCACCCCACACAAAACCGACGCCGCTCCAGGGGACCCCAGCCTCAGCGCCCAGGACCCCGTCAGAGACGCAGGCCCGGCCCCCAGCCCCAGCCCCAGCCCCCGGGCGGGCCCGCAGGTAGCTGCCGCTCCGCCAGAGGACAAGGGCCAGGTGTGCGCGGCAGCTCTGGCTCCAGCACAGGCTGTGCCTAGGCTGGCTCCCCGGTCCCCCCCGGAGGTCTCTGTCCCCCAGCAAGCCCCCCACCCCCCGGGGAGACCGAGCTCCACTTACCGTCGATGTTCAGCATCATTTTCCAGAGGGAAGGGCGGACGGACTGGTGGAAGCCAAACCACACTTCCCGGCCCCCGCCCAGGGGGTTGGAGCAGCCCTCGGACGCGGTGAAGAAGGAGCGGCCCACGGGCGTGTACCTGCGACGAGAGACGCCGCTGAGGCCCAGGCCACTGCCCCGTGTCGGTCCTGGCGCGGCCAGCACAGAGCTGTGGGCCAGTGCGGGGGGTGCTTTCCCTCGAGCCCCCACGTGGTCCCCGAGGCTCTGACGTGTGCCGTGCGTGTGCAAGGAACAGGCGTCCTCGGAGTGAGTGCACACTCGCCATCGGAGGGTCGCCACCCCTTACAGCGGCGCCCACGCTCTGCCCCAGCAGGTCGGTGTGGCCACTTGTGTGAGCAGGGAACCCCACAGGAGGAGGCAGAAGCCGGGAGTGTGCGGGGTTCCCTGCTGTCCTGAAAGGCACCCCCAGTTGGGAAACTCCATCCCCTGCGGATCTGGGACACTGCCCCGCTGGGACTCGCCCCGAGTGTGAAGACAGCGAGACAGGCCACGCTCCCAGCGCCGGGCGGCGACCTTTCTGGGCTGGGCTACAGATTCCAAGGAACTTTTTTTACCATTAAACTGTTTCCCATGTTAGCTCTGCTACTGCTTGCATCCTGGTCACCCAGGTGACCATCGCCACCCGACCTGGCAACCCGCTCTTCCTCATGCAGAGCGCGGGCTCTCCTGGCACTCCGGCCCCCACCCGAGGACGGCCCTCACCTCATGGACGGCAGGTGCCTCATGACGACGTCGAGGGCCTGGATCGTCTCGAAGGGGACGCTGGGCAGCCGCCCCGAAAGTGCATCGTGTAACGCCTGCAGGCTCACGCAGGACACCCACTTGATGGACACCTTGAAGATGCGGTCCTTCCCTTCTCCCGGCAGCGTGACCTCCAGCTCCACCTGCGGGGGCCGGAGCACAGGGCTACACATGCTGCCCCCTGCGGAGGCCTTCCGGCGGGGGGGGGGGGGCGTGTTGCAGGTGGTGGGCCAGCTTCCAGAACACTCCTGGACTAGGGAGACTCGGTCAGTCCTTCACCCGAGCGCACCCCCGAAGCGCACGCACGACCCTCGCGCCCACTGGCACCGTGACGGCGAACACCGGGGCTTCTCCCAGCCAAACAGGCCGCGCCGGTCAGGGCGGCGCCCCTCTGTTTCCAAGCAGGTTCCGAGCCAGCCCCCTCCTGGCCCCACAAGAGGGGGGAGAAGCAGCATGCTTCTGTCAGCCACGGTGTCTCGAGAGACGAGCGCCCGGACCTGCCGGCTTAGGGACGAGGGGCACTCCCGGAGAACGCCCACCGTGTGGGGCACGGAGGCACCGGCTGCAGCGCTGCAGCTGGGACGTGGGCTGAGGGCAGTCCGCCGTCCCTTCGGGCTGCTGGCCAGCGGTGCTGGCCTGTGACCCAGGACACGTCCATCTCCAGACAGTCTGAAGCCCCAGGGCCGGCATTTCTCCTTTTCCGCGGAGAGGCCGCACGACGAAGTGCTTTACCGAGGGAAAGGCGCACAAGGGCAGGAAGGCAGCCCTGGCTGTGAGAGGTGGGCGCAGCAGCAGGGAGGTGCTCCTGCACGCTGCGACCCGGCAGAGCCCGGGCGACCGCAGCTACAGGAGCCCGTGGACGGCAGACGTGGCGGCTTTGGGCAGCTTCCCTAAACGGGCCCCGAAACAGGGCACGAGTGGTGGGATTGAACTTGGGAGGCGCTGGGCACCCACGAGGTGGGTGTTGGGCGATGTGCGGGCGCGGTGCCTGCGGGCATCGGGGCGGTGACGGGGGCGAGGGTGACAGACACGGGCCCCACAGACCCGCGGCAGCAGCCGCTAGGATCGGCCCAGGGCTGCGGGGCCTTGGCCCACCAGCACGATCTGGGGGCTGGACAGGCACGCAGGTCCCTAGAGACCCAGCGACTCGGGACGTGCTCCGGAGGAAGCTCTTCTTGGGGGACACTCGCTTCCGCCCCGCGCGGGGACCTGGGCGGCAGCTTCCACAGTCTCCCTGTGTGACAGTGGTGGCGGCTCGCCCAGGGTGCCACCAGGAGGAATGGCGACGCGAGGACTCGCGTCAGACCTCCTCTCCCTCGGGACCGAGGGGCCGACGTCTGCAGGGACGCGCCTGAGCCCCCACAGCGCCTGGACTCACTCTTCCCCAGAGACCATGCCTGGCCCCCACCCTGGGTGATCATGGACGCGCACAGACGACACGGTGAATACACCCCTTGTGCTTTCCTTCCCCTACAACTTCACACAGAACAAACGTGCAAACCGAACCCAAGACTGTGCCACCAATCAAGTTCAAGCACACAGCACGCTGCTCCGCCAGGGGTGCTTCTCCTGCCCCAGCGGGTGCGGGGTCCTGGCACCCCTCCAGCTGGGACGCCGATCACCCCGGGCCAGGAAGGCGCGGCGCTATCTCCGAGAGCCACCGGGGACCTGCAGCACAGGGCCCTCCTCCCCGCCCGCCCCCTCGGCTGTATCGTCCTCTCCTGTCGGCCCCTCCTCTTATCAGGGCCCGAAACCCTGGGCAGAGCCACCCAGGCTGCCTGCCACCCAGGTGGGCGGAAGGAGCTCAGTCTTTTAACGCTGATCATTAAAATGCAAAAGCCAAACAGGGCAACACCTGAGTGAGCAAACGTGCAGGTTGCTGGACAGCAGGAGAGCAGCCCGGGGCCCTCGGAGGCTCGAAGCCACGTTCCTCCCAGGGGCCTGAGTGTTTAAGTAGCTAATTGTGGCCCTGGCTTCTGCGGTTCGGTGGACTGAGTGCGTGCCTGCAAACCAAAGGATCACAGGTTCGATTCCCAGTCGGGGCATGTGCCTGGGTTGCAGGCCAGGTCCCCAGCAGGGGGCGCATGATAGGCAACCACACATTGATGTCTCTCTCCCTCTCTTTCTCCCTCCCTTTGCCTGCTCTCTAAAAAACAAAATAAACTAATTAATAAAATCTTGAACAAAAAAAGTCCTCTCCTGAGGATTGAGACTTCATTAAAAAAAAAAAAAGAAAAAAAGAAAAAGAAAAGGCAGCTAATTGTCAGGAAGAGCCAGCTTTTCCCTTCTCACTGGGTCACTCAGGTTCCTTTTCTTTAAAGTGTGTGTGAGACGGTTTCCGAGCCACGCCTCTGCTCTCCTGCTCACGAGAAGCCCCCCGACCCCTCCCCGCCTGCGGGGCGCTGTGCCAACAAGCAGCCACTCCTAGGCAGCAACTGGGCTGCTCTCCCCCAGAGCCATGGCGGGAGGAAGACAACAGGGAAGGCGCCCGCAGCGCGGCCAGCACCCCAGGGTGGGCACCCTGTCCGACAGTTACTTCAGGGCCAGCTGCTGGCCTGGTGCCGCCGCCACCATCACACGTGCCCCCACGCTCACGCAGGCCGCTCAGCATCCCGGGGCCCTGCGTGGGCCTCCGGCTCCCACGTAAAAGCCTTGTGGTGTCGAGTCATTCTCAGTGGCTGTTTCTGGATGCCACGGATGGCTACGTGCCCGGGTGGCAGCGCCCCCCGCCCACAGGGTGCGGCACATCAAGGCCGAGCCCGCCTCCGAGGACCCACCTTCTCCCTCCCGATGGGAAGGGGCATGGCCGTGTAGAGGTTCTTCCTTCCGTCGAACACTGGCTTCCGGTCCCCGAAGATCTGTGTTTTAAAGTGCTGGACCATGTGCTCCACAATCTCCCTGGAACGAGAAAGAGTGCGAGCACAGCGTCAGCGAGGCCAGGGCATGGCGTGCAGGGGGCTGCACCCGCCAGGTGCCAGCGTGCGCACCCCGGGGGCATTCTAGTGGCACAGCTGTCTGCACTCTTCGGTGAAGAACCAGATGGGAGCCCTCCGCGGTTCATGCCACTCGCCGAGTCGCCCAGACATTAGAGAACGTCCTCCCCACCAGCCACTGCCAGCGCTGCCCATGGCCCACGGCGGAAGCCCACCGGGATGCGGTGGCCCACCCGTGGCCGCGGCAGGGTGGGAGGAAGGGAGAGGATTGCACTCAAGGACAGACAGCCACCACCCGTGGACACCAGGCCTGTACTTGCTGACAACCCGGACAAACCCACGGAGAGCCCCGGAAGCGTCCAGGAGACAGCCCCCGCCGTTCTGGCTGTGGAACTCCGGGGCCAGCAGACGGTGGGGTCTCCGGGAACAGTTCTCGAGCAGACGCACCCATTTCCTCCCTGCGCTGCGTCTTCACTCACTCATTCGCTCAGGCGGTCCTTCTGTGCTCCCGGGGTGGGGCCCGGGGGCAGAGGCGGGGAAGCGGGGGAGCCAAGGGGCGAAGGACCAGACGGCACAGCCCACCGGCACAGGGACCTACTTCGGGAACAGGGCCCAGAGAAAGACCTCGGGCATACGGACGTGTCACTCCGGCAGAAGCAGCAGGAGGATAAGCAGAGCCGAGGCAACTAGGCACTGGCGTTCACGGCGCACCACGGAGCCTGCGCATCTGAACGCTGGTCTCTGCCGACGCTCCCTGCCCACTCACACGCCAAGCTGTGCAGGGCAGAGGCCGCCGGGCTCGGAGGGACTGTTCAGAGGAGGAGGCTGCGCAGCCGTCACAGCTGGGCAGCCCCCGAAGGCCCCCGGGGCAGCCCGGCCACCCCGCCCAGGGAGAGCACCTCTGCCCCACACACTGACCAACTCCGAGACTGAGCTTCCTGCCTTCCCTCCCCACTCCCCTGCTTTTCTCCTCCTCTCTGTTGTAGTTCTGGCGCTGAGCGGATCGCAGAACACGTGCCACTGCAGTCACCTTCACCTGTGCCTTTCAGCGGCATTAAGTGCCTTCACACTGCTGCACGGCCACCACCGCCACCCACCTCCAGAGTTCTAGAAGTTTCCCTCACCTCCCAGCGAGAGCTCTGAACCCAGCACACAGCAACTCCCTGCCCACTTCCGCCCAGCCCCAGTAATTCTCCTTGGCTGGCTATTCTGGGAACACGCTGTTCTTGTGTTTCGTTCTTCCTCAACATCAGTCAACTCCGGCCGCTGGAAAGCGATGCCCTTGCTGGCCGGCTGGGCCCCCCGACAACCCCCCACCTCCCTGCACCCTGCACCCGGCAGAGAGGCCAGTGCAGGGAAGCCCGGAGTGAGGACGGCAGCGGGAGGCAGGTCGGCGCTTCCCTCTGCCGGGCAGCTCAGCCCCCCCGACCCGTCCTCACAGCAGCGCCACCGCCCACACCCTCATCTTACGGGGGCAGGGACCCGGGCACGGAGGAGACGCACAGCCATGCACTGGCTCCAGGCAGCAACGAGGTGAGACACCCCACGGCCTTGGGGTCACCGAACAGGCTTGCTGATCCAGAGGCTAACATGGTCTCTATTAGCATGTCTGCCTTTCTGCCATAGTGGTGGGAAGTTGTCCTCTTAAAAAGGCGTCCTTCTGTTAATTCCTGATCACGCAGGCTCTGCGTTAAATACGTTCTCACTGCAAATTTCAAATGTGGACAGTGCCGCCAGTCTGCCTGGGCCACCTCCTCCTCTCTGTCCTGTCCTCGGAAGTCACCTGCACAGCGACAGGAACACGTGGCCCCTGGAGAGAGACCCGCTGCGTCACACCCGGGGCTCCAGAGCTGGCTGCTCCCCTCTGTGTGTCACCGTGCACAGAGCGGTCGCAAGGTGCAGGAGAGAGAGGTCATCGTGCCACGTGCCGTAACGAAGCAGCAGCAGACCACTCGGGGCCAGCGGCCCGCGTCTCCAGAGCCAGCATTCATGCTGCCGCGCCGCACTGCTGTCACACTGCGGACACCTCCCTGGCGCCCACAGCACGGTCACTGCCCCACCCCCGCTGGGCGGCACACGGGCGACCCCTCTTGCCTGAAGGCTGCCAGCCCGACCCCCCCTCCCCACCAGGGACAGAACTGGGCCTGCCCCGTCCACGCCTGGAGGGGCCTGCACGTCGGCTGGCTGGTCCCGGGGTTGGACAGTTCTGCTGCCTCAAATCCCGACTCCATGTCCCTCTGCTCCTGGCACCGACTGGGAGTTTGAGACCGGGCCCGCGCCAAACGCAGTCGGAACAGACGGGAAAGAGCGAGCCCTGACGAGCAGCAGCTGAGGCGGGCTCCGGACCGGGGCGGGTGGGGGGGTGCGGAAGGACATGAGGGGATGTGGGCTGGCTGCGGCCACGGACACGCTGCCCATCCCCACCTCTGCCGCTTTCTGTCCGACCTGAGCTGATTCCAAAGCCTGGGCCACGGGGAAGCCCGCCGGTGCAGCCACAGCTGCTGCAGCCCGGCGCCCTCTGCCCACCTCTCCCCGTGGCCAGAGAACGCCGCCCGAGTCACACCGTTTCCCTCAAAGAAAGCATCCGGCACGCTGTGGCCGACGGCACAGTGAGAGCCCCACTGCCACCGTGCGACCAAAACCCCGGGAAGTGTCCGAGCTTGAAGCGCCTTCGCACCCACTCTCCGAGGATGCCCCGGCCCTGGGGGCCCACAGGCCCCGCCCCGGAGACTCCGGAGCAGACGAGCGGGCCCCTGCACGGGGACCCGCCGCGCACGCACGGCCCACGGACACGTCTCTCGAGGCCTTCGGTAAACAAAGCTGCCGAGACCAGCTGTGCCCGAGTTTCTCTTCAGGAAACTCACTTCTCAGTGCGCACACACGGAACCGATCCCGTGCGGCTGCTGAGCACAGCCAGCCCGACACAAGTCCTTTACAGGTAAGTGCCCAGGGCAGAACTGGCGCACGAAAGGGTGTGTGCTCTTTCTATTTTAACACCCCCCCACCCCTTCTGAAAGTCCGGACCAACGTCTGACTGCTGAGCTCCGCGGACAAGGGCACCGAAGCCCCGAACGCTCTTCCTCTCAGGACGCCCGAGGCCGGGCGCAAACATCACCGCGGAGGGCACCTGACCGGCCGTCAGCACCGGCTGGGCGATCCGGGGCTCTCAGGCCGCATCAGAGACTCTGCTTCCGACCAGGACGCTGTGGCCGGGCTGGACTCGCCCTCCTTCGCTGCCCGGACGCACAGGAGGACGGGAGGACGCGGGCGGGGGGCGGGGCCCAGGGGGCGGGAGCCGGACGCTCCCCGCTCGGGAGCCGCATCCCGGCCACCGACAGGGGGCGGGGGAGGGCCCGCCCGGGGCTCCGAGGAGGCGGGGGCTTGTGGGGCGGGCCCGGAGAGGACAGCGAAAGCCACACCCCTCCACGGACCGGTCCCCACGAGCCCGTTAGTGAGGCTCAGTGACTAATGCGCGGAGGACGGGAGCCAGCACCCACGGGTGACACCTGTCAACAGCGACCGGCCCTGAAGTGACCCGCGCGCTGTCCTCGGCAGACACGGGTGCTAACCCAGTCGTCGCTGTCGGACCATTCAAGGTCGCCAAGAAAAGCATGGGGACCTCGGCCGAGAGCGTAAACTCGGAAAAGAGCCAAAGGCAGAGTCCGGAGCAGGAACAAGAGGATCTACGTTTACAGTTCTTACTGGCTGCTCACCACGGAAGGCTGCATACCATTTAAAAAGACAAACAAACACTCACACAACAGGTAAAGCGACCTTCAAGGCAGATCAAGAAAGATCATCCAAGCTGGGAAAAAGAGGGTTTTTTGGTTCGTTTTTGTTTTCAAACCCCAGGCTCAGCGACGCGGAGACAGTGCCGAAGGGTCTCGCAGACGCCGACTGCAGCCCCGGAGCGAGCGGAGAGGAAAGCGGCGGCACAAGTGTCCGAGGGAGCGGCAGCCGGGCCCTCGCCGACCTCTCGGCGGATGCCCCCCTCCCCACGCACACGCACGCGAGCAACTCCGGGGCCCGCCGCAGCGCAACCCGGGCGTGAGCCGAGCCGTGTTCGGGGGGGAAAAGGGACGAACCACGCACACGAGGACGCAGGGTGAGAAAACGGGCCGCCGCTTCCTCGCACGCAGCGAGGACTCGGAGCCAACAGTCAACGCGGCAGCCTCTTCAAGGGGCTGAGGGAAAACCGCCGATTTAGAGCTCGGCGTCCGGCGAGGGTGTCTTTCGAGGCCAACACGGAAGCAGGCGCACTGACAGGCTTTTAAACGGGGCTGGAAGGCGCGTCCTGGCGGCGTGCGCGTGCGCGAGGGCGGCGGGCGCGCACCTTCAGCCCTGGGGCGGCGCCGGCGGCAGGGACGCAGAGAGGCTGAGACGGGCGGCCGCGTGGGCGGGAGGCCACGCGGCGCCTGCGGGGCAGCATCAGGCCGCGGGCCGGCCCCGCGCGCTCAGGCACAGGAGCACCCCAGCAAAAGGGACCGCGGGGCGCGTGGGTCACGGCGCCATAAACCCGCGCGTGCACACGAAGTTACCGTGTTTAACAAGACAAGCCACGCGCTCAGCCATCGGGTCAGCCCCAGTGTGTTTCAAGAGGCTGAAATCCGACAACGGGTTTTGTCCGCATGAAGACATTAACCCAGCAACCGAGAGAGCGGGGTGTTTAAAAGTAACCTTTAAAGAGTGGAGAGCCGAGCAATATGCTTCTGAACACCACGGATCAAAGAACAATTCACCGAGAAAATGAGAAAGTGTTTTAAATGAAAGAAAAACTAAAACGCATCAAAACGTGTGGGCTACTGCTTAAGCCAGGTTTGGGAGTGTGCGCGGCCTCGAGTAAACGGACTGAACGAGAAGGTTCGAGGCGGGCGGCGTGGGCGCGCGAGGAGTGTGACGGGGGGACGCGGCGGCGGGCGGCGTGGGCGCGCGAGGAGTGTGACGGGGGGACGCGGCGGCGGGCGGCGTGGGCGCGCGAGGAGTGTGAGGGGGGACGCGGCGGCGGGCGGCGTGAGCGCGCGGCGGGCGTGAGGGGGGACGCGGCGGCGGGCGGGGTGAGCGCGCGGCGGGCGTGAGGGGGGACGCGGCGGGCGTGAGGGGGGACGCGGCGGCGGGCGGCGTGGGCGCGCGGCGGGCGTGAGGGGGGACGCGGCGGCGGGCGGCGTGGGCGCGCGGCGGGCGTGAGGGGGGACGCGGCGGTGGGCGGCGTGAGCGCGCGGCAGCGTGAGGGGGGACGCGGCGGCGGGCGGCGTGGGCGCGCGGCGGGCGTGAGGGGGGACGCGGCGGCGGGCGGCGTGGGCGCGCGGCGGGCGTGAGGGGGGACGCGGCGGTGGGCGGCGTGAGCGCGCGGCAGCGTGAGGGGGGACGCGGCGGCGGGCGGCGTGGGCGCGCGGCGGGCGTGAGGGGGGACGCGGCGGCGGGCGGCGTGAGCGCGCAGGGAGCATGAAGGGGAGGACACCGCGGCGTGAGCGCGCAGGGAGCATGAAGGGGAGGACACCGCGGCGTGAGCGCGCGTGAGGAGCGTGAGGGGGACGCTGCCGCGGCGGCGGCCGCCCCAGGAGGCAGCGCACGGGGGCGGGCCGACAGACCGGAGCGCGAGCCCAGCGGAGGGACGAGCTCCCGGGAGGAGATGGCGCTGACGGAGCGCCCCGCGGACCGGACGGGGAAGAATGGGGGGAGGGGGCAAGCACAAACTCAAAGCCTCGGGGACGAGTCCGGAGCTTTCGCCGCGGGCCCCACTGGCCCCGAAAGGACGCTGTGACCGGTTTTACGCCCGGTAAGTTCAACAACTCGGGTGACACGGGCAGATTCCGTAAAAGAGCCCAAAGCTGACACAGAAAGGGACGGAAAAACCCGAACGGTGTGTGTGCGGTCGAGCATTAAACCGTGTGACGCCCCTCCCGCTAAGAAGACGCCGGGCCCAGGTGGTCTCGGGGGCGAACTGGTCCAACCTTCAGGCACGATGCCGACCTCACGCGCCACTCTTGCGGGGGGCGGGGGGCAGGGACGCCCCAGAACCTCACAGAGAACGCGGAGCCAGGGGTGCAGATGCCCAAGACAAGCATAGCCCCAACAACCGGTAGAAGGAGCACACCGCTGCTGGAGACAGGAGTAAAATAAACCACCGCGACTGTCAGAAAGTCAAGCCGATTCGACACCCCCACCCGCAGAAGCCACTGACCGCACTGCTGCGGGGTGGTCAGCAGAGCAGCGGGATGGGCCCCGCAGAAGCAGCAGCATCGTAGGGACAGAACTTGGCGCCCCAGAGCGAGGTGGGCCCTCGGCCAGCTAGGAAGAGCGCTCCCAGCCCGATGCGGGGTCTCCTAAAATCCTAAAGGAGCATCACATTTCAGAGGTGAGAGGGATACGTCCCCCCAAGACACGACACGCGGAATGAGGAAGGCGGCTGCTTACAGTGCGCCCCCCCAGCATGGGGTGCACTGGATGTCTGAGCCGCCCTAACAGAGCGAGTCAGAGAAACAAAACCCATTCAAAGCTGGAACGAAAAAAAGTAACGCCCTCTTCATCCAAAAAGAACAAGAAAAACTTAGCATCTTTGTTGAGCTCTACCAACCACACACCACAAAACCCATCCTTAAGGTGCGCAAGCCGACGGTGCGTGGAGTCATGCGGTTTTGCGGGCATCATCACCACAGAGAAACCTGTGCGAACCCCCGTCACCCTGAAAGCAGCCCCATACTTGTTCGCAGTCCCTCCCCACCCCTTCTGGAAAATGAAACTTTGAAACACGATCTACAGGAACAACATAATGTGCTGAAGAATGGATAAAATGAAACACCTCGACACTGAGCACTATGAACATTACCAGTCCCTGCGGAGAGGAACTAAATGCAGACAGGGCACGGCTCTCTCTATGGAACGAAGTGCAGAGAACGTACAATGTGCACGCGTATGTCTTGGCAGATATCGGTAGACTCAACGGCATCCCTTTTCCCCAGATTTATCTACAGATTCAAAACAGTCGCAATGAAAAAAGTTCCAAGGGGCTCTCTGACAGTTAATGAAAACCGACTGGCTTTCCCCTCAAGGTGCGAGGGTGACCCCTGCAGAGGGGCATGTGTGAGCCGAGCCGTGGCAGCCGCCACACAGCACCTGCCCACGGCGGACCGCCGGCCTGCACACACAAGAACGAACTGCAATTCTTGTAAGACAAGAAGCGCATCTTTGTTACCGTCAGGTAGGTGAATATTTCTTAGAGAGAACCCACCACGTGGTGACCATTTTCAAAATGAGAGAGCTGGACTTGACAAAATCGTACAGTTCTGCCCGTTAAAGACCCAGTTCAGGAAGTGAAATTGCCAAACGCAGACTGAGAATGCAGTTTCTGTACAGACGTGCCCCCAGAGCACGCTGCTGTAAAACCCCCACGGATCAGTGACAAAAGGACGAAGAGCCCCTGTGATCGGGAAAGACTGCGACAGACGCGGTGACAGAGATAACAGGCGGTGTGACACTCTGTAACACGTAAATGTTGTATCATTCACCGACCTAGGTGCACGAAAAGTGTTCGACTCATCAGTTATGAGGAAGTGAAAATTAAAACCACACTGAGAAGTGACTCTGTCTGCACCAAAATAGCAAGAACCAGAAAGACTGGCCACCCCGAGCGCCAACGAGAGAGCGGAGCGGACCGGGAGGCGGCTGGGTGCCTGGGGAGAGCACCTGCAAGTCCCTGGTACAGCTCCCGCACCGCGGCCCAGCACTCTCTCCTCGCCATGTGTCTGCGAGGAGTGAAACCGTCCTGCACACAGAAAAGGCTCCAGAAGGCTCACGGCGGTCTTGCGCAGGAAAGGGAGCCCAGCGGCCCGAGCACCGAAGTAGGGGGGGCTACACAGACGCCCACAGAAGGCCCCTCCGCCACAGAAACAAGGCAGTATCAGCCACACAGGGCGCGCTGCGGGTGGGTCTCTCCGTTCCCACCAGCAGGAAGGGGACCTTGTGACAGGTCGCTGCACTGACACAGGGGTGGGGGCGTACATGTGCGCTGGCCAAAGCTCGCTGAGAAAACATTTCTCAAAAGACAGACTCAATGGAAACTTGCTGGGAAGAAGGTGAGAGGGGCCCGCCGAGACCGGAGGGCTGATGAGAACCTTGGGTTTGCAGGCAAAGGCCGCCCGCACGAATCAGGGGGAGTCGAGGCCAGTGGAGGAGGATACGTACCTGTTAACTCTCCTTGGGCACTTCTCCGGCTTGATGTCCAATTCGTAGTGATAGATGTCGATTTTTGGAATGTCCATTTCGAAGAAGTTCGCCTGCAGCTTGATGGTTCTCCCGGAGGTCCCGAAGTCGGGTCTGGGCGGAGGCTTGAAGGCATATCCTTGGATGGGGGGCGGCGGCGGCGCAGGAGGCGTGAGCACTGGAACAGCAAAGAGGTCGTGTCACTCGGGGAAATGGGCCCAGGGGGCAAGGTGAGGCTCTCCGGAAGCAGAGCACTGTGGTGGGGGGGTGGGGGGGGCACTCGCGTGACCATCCTTCTCGCCTCCCGGGGACCCTGCGCAGTTAGCGCCCCCAGCCCTTCCACCCGCTGCTTCGGTGTGTCCACCTCATCACAGAGACTCCCAGCTATCAGGCTCAGGGGGCCCCCAGCCTCCCAAGTCCATACGCCCCCCCCTCACTCAGTGGCATGCGACAGGCCCCAAGGCCCCCTCCCCGCGCCTGTGGGCCCCACCCCTGTGGGTCCCAGAGGACTCATCGGTAGTTGCTGACCCCATGTACCGCCAGCTCACAGCGCTCACTGCCCAGAACAAGCCAGCCACTCTGTGCCGTCATCACAGCGTGGGGATCGGTCTCCCCCGTGGGACCATGAGCGTCCCCCAAAGGTCAGAGCGTGCCTGCCTGAGCCCCCCACTTAAGGAACACGATGTTCAGACAGGTGAGGGAAGGTCGTCGCCCAAGTCCCTCAGAGCGTGTCCTCTACAATGGCCACCGAGTCACGAAGGAAGGGGCTCGATCATCAGGAGTTAAGAAAGCCATGGCTTCCCGACCCCAGTGCTCACCCACGCTGCCCGCCACCCCCCCACCTGGAGCACCACCTCCCACGGGTGACCTCCAGGGCTTTGCACAGGTGTGCGGGGTCCACACAGGCCCTCGACCTTCCACAGTCTCTGGGGTCCCCAGAAACCGCAGCTCAGCACCCCCATCTCGAGACCAACACCGCACTCCCACAAAGGCGGCGTCCGCACAGGAAGCCAGCTCTTCACTGACAGCGCGCCCTAGTAACTCGGGCCGGCACACGTCCGGGTGGGCGCGCCAGGACGGACGGGGAGGGCGGCAAGGCCACAGGTGACCAGGGGGCGGGAGCATCACCGCGGCCCCCCACCAACCGCGGGTTTAATTAGCAAACGTTCCCTCCCCCACAGTTCACACGGTATAAAGAAACTTCATCCCAACTCCCATTCTCCCTCATTCCGTCAGGACAATTAAAACAGTGGCTTTAGGGGAAAAATATTTTCTCAGTAACAGAATACTTCTAATTTTCACTCAAAAGTTTCTTTAAAAAAAAGCCTCCTCATTAAAAAAAAAGTCCACGTACTTGAGCTGCTATTGCCCTTCACCGGGGACAGCGGTTGCTCCACTAACGCCAACACGGGCTGTTCTCCCTGCATCCCACTCCCGCCCCGGGGAAACCCGGAGTCCTCGAGGGACTTGGCTTTCACTTTGTTTTCTTTCTAGGGGAGAAGGAACGAGCTTTAAAGGCTGGCCATCTCACTGAGCTGGCCCACCTGGACCCCTGGGGGTGGGGGTGGGGTCGGGGCGTGTGACCTGCCCAGGCCTGCGGCCCCCTCCGCCTCTGAGCTCTTTGGCGACCGGTCCGTCAGTCCGGATGTCCAGGCTACAGCAGCTTCTGAGGGCAGGGTCCCTGGGCCCCAGGGCCGGGGACAGAGGGCAGCGCTGGGTGCACCGCCACAGACACCGGCACCTGCGTCTCAAGATCCCTTTCCGAGCCGCCCCTCCATCGGTGAAAGGGAAACCAGCGAGTGAGGAACTACGTCCTGTGTGCGTAAGCGGGTCGGGCAGCCGGCAGGCTTCGGCGTTGTTAACAGACGCCGGGAGGGTCACAGAGGGGGGTGAGTGCCCCACGCGGCCGCCCCCTCCCCCTTGAGAAGAGGGCATTCCCTCAAGAGAGTGGTGCCTCCCCTGAATGTGGGATGGGGACCAGGGACAAGCTGGCACAAGGGACAGGAAGTGGAGGGGACAGGAGCAAAGCGAGGGGGCCCTGGCTGGGGCAGGGGCAGCAGCAGTCAGTCCCTCAGGACACCCCTCACGGTGACACACGCCACCCATGGACACCCTAACACCCCCAGGGACTTTGGTCCACACCCAGCTGACGTCAGGAGGGCAAGGGCAAGGCGAGGGTGGGTCCGAGCGAACTGCTGCACCGACGGGGAAGGCGGTGACGGGGAAGGCGGTGTCCGGGGGAGGCAGGGAGTCTCCCCAGCTGGGCGCCCCCTGAGAACAGGGGGCTCCCAGGCCCATCTCTGCCTCAAGAGGAGGACCACGCACACCATGCTGGGCCCCCGGAGTGAGCGGTGTGGCCGCCTCCGCCATGGCTGTCACCCAGGCAGCCAGGGTGAATCCCGGGACACGAGTCCTGTCACCAGGCGCCCCAGGACCACCTGCCCGGCCGGGAGCCCTGGGCCAGCAGCTGCGGCATCAGGTGCCCTGCCCAGGAGGAGCCCACACTGGGGACACTGGTGTCCCATGCGCCCCAGTCTCAGCCCGGGACCCACGCAGAGCGCACAGTGGCCGGTGACCTTGGACTAACCTCCAAGTGAAATGCAACCCTTCCACGAAGAACCCATGTGAGAAACCATGGCAACAGGAGCAGCACCTGTGACTCTCGGACAACACGGGATGCTCGTGTCACAGGACGGCCGCTCGACACCGAGCGTGTCCCGGACTCACTGCCGTGCCTGATCACAGCAGCCGGAACTCTGCTGGCCCTGGGTCTTCAGCCATCAGGGGCTCGTCCGTCACTTGGTCACTTGTCCATTTGGTGCTTTTCAGATTTTATTTTTTACTTTTAGGGAGAGTGGAAGGGAGAGAGGGCGAGAAACACTGATGTCAGAGGAACATCAGTTGTTTGCCTCTCACGTGCCCCCTACTGGGGACCTGACCCGAAATCCAGGCACGTGCCCTGACTGGGAATCGAACCAACAACCTTTTGGTTCCCTTTTGGTTCCCAGGCTGGTCGGTGCTCCATCCACGGAGCCACACCAGCCAGGGCTCGTCTGGTGGTGGCATTTCAATGGTGAGATTTTTGACGGCGGTATTTCCATGTGGCCAGGCTGCTTTGTCATCATCCTGCACGTTCTGTTTTGTGCCTGAAACACACTGCGCAGAGGGCCCACCCACAGGCGTCACCAGACTGACAAAGGGGTGGGGGACCCCACATCCTTGGCAGGATCAGCTCCCAGGGGCCAGGGCGGCCTCACCTCTGAGCAGAGGAAATGGGGTCCCGGCTGGGGGCAACGTCAGCAAACCTCCCTGGTTTCTGCGGCAGCGGGGAGGTGGGGGCGTTGACGTGCCTGCAGACAGGGCGCCAGCAGGCCCGGGGACGGCCGTCTCCATGGCTGCCCTGGGAACGCAGTCCCTGAAGCTCCGTGAGCTCACGAAGTCCCGGCTGCCATGACAACCGGCCCACCAGGCTCATCACACAGTCGGCCCCCCACGCAGGGCGCAGAGCCGGGATCCAGAGACCAGACCTCCCGCGCGGGCGGGCAGCGAGCTCTCCCACGAGGCCGCGCAGGCAGGCCCGCTGTCGGAGCGGCTCTTCCCGCCCGCTGCTCTCCCAATGCTGAGGCCCGTGGGGCGGACTGGGTTCCCGCCAGGTCGGGCACAGACATGGGGCCTAGCAGGGGGCGGTGGCTCCCACAGCCTCAGCCCCACCCACCCCCACGGGCCCCTGGCTGCCCCTCCACCGCCGGCCCGCCCGCGAGCAGCAAGAATGGACACCGAGGTTTGGTGCTGGCCTGTGCCATCCGGCCGAGAGCGGCAGCCCCGAGCAGACGGCACGTACTCAGCAGTGAACCGCAGAACTGGGAGCTGGAAGCCACCCTGGAAACCGGGGGCGGGGGGCAGTGACGCACCCTTCCCCTGCAGCCCGCTCTGACTCACCAGCTGTGAGCCAGGCTGTGGGCGGGCACCGGGGCACAGCGCCCACGGGCCGGTCGGGGGCTCAGTCCAGGCGAGAGGCAGGCACTGGGACTTCCTGTCTCTGCCCCCACCCCCGGGCCTCGCAGAATGACGGCGTGACCTTCAGGAACAAGAAGACTGGTGTGACTGCTCACTCCCGGATGACTCCAGTGTTCCCCAAGAAAAGCCCAAACTGCACGGTCATTAAACCCACAAACAGCCCGGCTCCCAGGGTCAGCGCTCCGGCTGCTGGCGAGGGCACCCGAGCCCGGGGCTCCCTGCTGCCAGCTGTCCCGCTGTGGCCGGCCCGTGCCGCAGACCGGCTGTGCCTCTGGAGGGGACACGCGTGCCTCCCTGGGGGCCGGAGCCGCCAGCACCCAGGCCTCGGCTCTTCCCGACCTCGGCCCGGGCGTCAGGACGCAAAGCAGCACGCCGCCCGCCTCCCCTTGGGGGGCGTGTGTGTCACTCCGGGCACCGGCCAGAAACTGCGAAGGCGAAGGCAAAGGACGGACAGACCGGCTCGGGCCCCGGCCCGGGGGGCTTGGCAGGTTGCAGTGCCGCCCGCACACCAAGGGGCTGTGGGTTCGAGCCCCAGTCAGGGCTGGCGTGCCATGCGGCCAGTTAATGTCTTTCTCCCATCCCTAGTATCAGTGACCGTGCTCCTGGGTGAGGACCACACACATCTCCCAGGGCTGGACGACGGCCCCTTTACGCCTCTGGCCGTCCCTGTGAGGAGGAAACAGAGGCTCTGGGGCCGAGTGACCTGCCAGGGCGCCCAGGTCCTGCCGCCCACGCTGCTCGGGCGCAGAAGCAGACGCTGTGTGCCGAGCCCCCTCCGGCTGAAGCCAGCGCTCGTGGCGGCTGGCCTCGCCGAGACCCCAGGCTCACAGGGGTGCAGAGGGACGCTGTCTGTGCCCCCCGGAGGCCCCCGGCCGGGGCAGACGCCAGCGGGCACGCAACCCCTCTTCGGGGGATCCTGGGATCAGCACGCGGTGGCCCCAGGAGAGTCAGTGACGCCCTAGGGTTCCGATGTGACAAGAAGCCAAGGCCATGCCCCCACCCTCAGGAGGGACAGTTGTTTCCCCTCCCTCGGGCCTGTGCGGTCGGGGCCTCCACTGTGGGGAGAGGAGGAGAGGAGAGCCTGGGGGGGGGGGGGGTCTCCGCACGGCGGGGCGGGGCCCCGCGAGGAAGCAGCCGGCTGCGGGCCACAGCTGTTCTCTGGAAACGTGTCACCTCCACACGGGCCGCGGTTCCCGTAAGTCTCGCGTCTTCCCCTCTCGGTAAAGGCTCCCTGGGAAATTCCAATCTGTCTCAGCCGGGCAAACCCACCCCCGGCCAGGGAGCCGGCACCCCAGCGTCACCCCAGCGACAGCATGCTCCCGGCCCTGCCAGCCGTGACTCAGAGGCCCCGCCCCACACTTGTGGCTGAGTGAGTAAGAGCCTAAAAATACCCCGCGGCGCTCAGCAGCGCGCACTCAGGGCAGGCGCAACACCAGTCCGTCACGCGGCACACCCGGCCCCTGCCTGCCGGCGGCCCCCAGGACCCCTCCCCACCTCGCTGCAGCCTCAGAGCCGTCTTCTCTGCAGCAGGTTCCCAAGTGGGGTTGTGTGGGCCACCGGAGACCCCAACTGTCACTCTAGAGACACACAGTCTCCTAGAAAGGGCCCCAGAGCCGCCCCTGCGATCTGGAGAGACAGACTCTTTTTTACTGTGGAAATGGCTTTCGTGAAATTCCCTTCGTAAATTAAAATGTCCCCTCCCATGCACAGCCCGCCTTCCCTCCAGAGCGCTGGCTGGAAGCACTACCACAGACACGGGGCCCCTGCCCGCGCCCCTGCTGTTGGCCGGGTCTGAAGCTCAGCTGTGTGACGCCCGCCGTCGGCCAGCTCTGCGGGGACTGGCTCGCCCAGGCACTCTCCCCCACTGCCCCCACCTCCGCGGCTTGGCTCCTCTCCGGGTCGGTGTGTACTCTGCGCTGGTCTGCCACACAGCGCACCTGAACGAACGAGCCAGTGAACAGGGGGACAAGAGAGGGTCTCAGGTCACTCCCCTTAGCAGAACCGCCTCCATGGAGCAGAGCCCCGTGCTGGGACCCAGGCACAGACGCAGGGCGCCGAGTGAGGACGCGCCATCTCCTGCCGGCAGCCTGCACCGGTCCACGCAAGACGCCGGCGTCCACCAGGCACAGGAAGGGCACCAGTGCCTTCCCGGCTACTGTGACACCCACGCTGTCAGGCACGAGGTGTCTTCAGCTCACAAACGAGGACCTGCGGCCACGGGGGCGGGGGGGGGGGGGGGGGGGGCAGGGAGCCAGCCCCAGCCAGCACCCGAGTGGCCGCGCAGGCACGGCTCACGGCGCCACCACGAGGCCCTGTCCGAGGGCGCCCACTGGCCAGGGTGGGGTGTCAGGGGTGACCTTGCCCCAGAGGTCATCCCCTCGTGCCCCGCCCTGCCCGGCACCACTGCCAGCAAACATGCCCCCAAACTGAAAGATTCAGGCCCCAACTCGGGTTTGCGCCCCCAGTAAAGGGGACGCCTCCTGGGTTCCTATAAGAGAAGCCCCCCACCCCGGGGTGTTTCTGCTCCAAGCCCAGGATGCCCAGGCGCCGGGACCGCCCCTCGGCCGCGTCTGACTCAGAGGGGATCCCCCGACCCCCACGCAGGCTCCGTAGCGGAGTCGCCCTGAGGTGGCAGGGAACCACCTCATTTGGGTGCCCTTCCTGGCACACCCTTGCGGGGGGGGGGGGGGGGGTTGCCGCTGCGCCCGCTGGCCAGGCCTCTTTCTGTCACAGGGAAAGGAAACGCAACACCGACGGTGCACACGCCCTCCGGGGACAAGGACCACTGCTGGACGCGCGTCTGCACCCCCTGCGAGGCCGGGCCGCCAGCCCCCCCCCACCCCCGGCGTCCAGCGCGAGCTGCACGAGGACCGGGCGTGAGTCAGCACTCGGCGTCTCCAGCGAACTTGAAGTTGGCCGAAGCCAGGTCCACCACACCATCCCGTGCGGCCTGACGAGTTTCAAGAGAAAAGGAATCGAGAAGAAAAAGGTGATGCCCAGCACGAAAGAAAACGCCCTTTTGGTCCTGGCTCCTCCGTGCGGTGCGGTGAGGCGCGGCGACCCACCCGTGGGGCCCCGGCCGGCGGTCAGCGCGCGCGCGCACACACACACACACACACACACACACACGGCGCCCTGCTTCCACCTCGGCGCTGGCCTGGAAATCAAGACCCTCCGGCGCCTCGGGAAAACAAAGCACAGAGGAAGGAGGCGGAAGCCCCCAGCCGCTCGGGACAGAGGGATGCCCAAGGCCTGACCAGCTACCCAACCAAAGCCTCCCGAGGGCGGCACCCCACGCTCAGCGAGGAGCGGCGGTGCCTGGAACCCGGGCTTCAGCTGCAGCCGGTGGGCAGAAATGAGCGGGCCGCGCGGCCACCGCCCAGCGAACTCCGCGGAGCACGCGGGCGCCCAGTGGGGCGGAGCGGCTCTGAAAAGGTGGTGCGTCCCGCACACGGTTCAGTCCCCGCAGGGAGTCAACCTCGCAGGGAGGCCTTCGCCTTCGGGGACAGGAGAGGGCGGGAAGGTCAGGATGGGTCCTGCCTGGGGGTAGGGGGGGCAGGAGTGGGGGAAGGTGTCTGCCCCGAGACCCCCCTCCCCCCACCGTGGTGCACTGCCGAGTCACCATCACGGGTTTCCCCGCTGCTCTGGGCGGCGACAGGCAGCTGACACGCACACGGGACCCACCTTTCCCGCACGGCGTCCATCACCAAAGAGAACTTGGCGTTCGAGGGCGTCCGGAACAGCACAGCCCGTTATGGGGGCCCGGCTCCCTAAACTGGGGCCGGTGCTAATGAGGGTTTCGAAGGGCATTACGGCGCAGTTTTAAGACAGCCCGGACCCCTCCACCTGGAGAGCCGGGGTCGGGCCCACGCCCCCATCCCCCCACACTGGGCGGAACCTCTCAGACCAGCGCTGGGGAGGGAGCACCCCCCCCCCCCCCCGTGCCGAGCTGGGGCCTGGGGGCGGGGCCGGAGGGCCTGGCAGCTTCCCCAGCTCCATGTCTTCACCTCCAATGACACGCCCCTGGGGGGGGCCCCACGCAGGTGGCTGACGTGCAGGTGGAGACGTCTCCTGACAGTTCCAGCCAGAGCCACTCCCCACGTGACGCCAGGCAGACGTGGACCCACCCTGTGCCCGCCCACACCCCCCAGGAGCTCAGGGACGGCCACCACGCCCCTCAGCTGGGAGGGGCGCTGACGCCCATCTTCCACGGGGCCTCCCACGCGGCCCCCACCCAGCAGGGACCCACCGACGCCCAGCCCGGCCAACGAGACGGGCAGGCCCGGGCGTGTGCGCTGTGTTGAAGCACTGGTGGAGCCGAGGGGCCCCCGGGGCCGCCCTGGTCAACCCGCCCTGGTCAAGGAGACGACTGCTGGAGGCGGAGTCTCTGGCCACAGAGTGGACGGCCCCGGGAGCAACAGCTGTCCAGAGCTGCCGGGCTCCCAGGCAGGGGCCCCTCCGCCGGCCGAGGGCTGGTGCAGCGCTGTCGGAGCCTGAGCCTCACCCCCAACAGGCACAGCCTCCCGCCGCCCGGCCCCTCCTCACCCAGGCGGCCACCAGCCTCCCGGTCCCCACCGCCAGGCCCAGCCCCCATCACACTCAGAGCGGTGCCCAAGGCCGGAGACGGTGCCCCAGCCACTGCCACCACAGCTGTGCCCTCTCTACCAGATTACTCCTAGCAGCACACACACACGCCACGATCACACCAGTTTTAACACACGCAACACGACAGAGACAGAGACGAGACCTGAGGCGGCAGAGGGCAAAGTCCCCACCAGCCGTGAGACACGCCGACGGCGCAGCCAGCGCGCCCCCAGAGAACACGCCGTCGAGGCGCCAGGAGGAAGCAGTCCGGCGTGTGAACGCGCACCTGGGGGCACTCCCTCCGAGCACACACGCGCAGCGAGGACACCCTCCGGCCCCGGCTGGTGGGGCGCAGCAGGCTGCGCAGCCGGCTGCGCACCAAGAGGTCGCCGGTTTGATCCTCGGTGAGGGCACCCGTCTGGGTTGCGGGCCAGGTCCCCAGCAGGGGGCGTGCGAGAGGCAACCAACCCTGATGTTTCTCTTCCTCTTTCTCCCTCCCTCTCTCCCTCCCTGAAAAAATAAAATCTTTAAAAATAAATAAAAAAGCAAATCTTTAAAAAAGAAAGAAAAAAAAAGCCAGTCCCACTTTCCTCCAACGACCCGTCTGCTCCTCACCCCCCAATCCTCCCTCCACCCAGTCACCCTGCAGCGGGGCTCTGTCCCTGCCAGGCAGACCCCGCCCCGCCTCACCGCAGCCCCGCCCTGCCCAGCACAGCCCCTGGGGCCCGGGCCCGCCTCTGCCCACCGCACTGCTGGTCCCTGTCCCCGGGCCGGCTCCTCCCACCTCGTGCCCTCTCTCCACCCATCCGCACACCCACCCACCATCCATTCTCCACCCACCCATCTACGCACCCATCCATCTTCCCTCCCTCCATCCATCCACCCAACCCATCCTCTATCCATCCACTCATCCACCCACCCACCCACCATCCACAGCTCTCCCTGGTGAGAGCACCCGGCCGCATGGTTTCCAGCGCTCTCGGGGGCCTGCCCGCCTCTGAGTCCTCCCCCAGTCATCCCGATGCACCAAGGTTGCGGGTTCAATTCCCGGTCAGGGCACATGCAAGAAGCAATCAATGAATGCATCAATTAGTGGAACAACTAATCAATGTCTCTCTCTCTCTCAAATCCATAAATAAATGTTTTTAAAAAAGAAATGCGACTTCACTACTACTAAAACAGGGCGCGCACACTAGGAGGTATCGTGGCACCATGGGCAAAAAGCACAAACAAATCCCCGATGCCCCTTGTGCCAAGGACAGTGTCTGAGAAGACGCACTCGTAGCACAGGCCTCAGCTTTGTTTTCAGAGGTCACGTTCCCAGTCTGCTCCAGTCTGACCCAGCCAGGGCCAAGTCCATGCAACCCGCGTGCACCGCGAGCGGGCTCGCCCTGCGTTTACGAATGACCGAAACCGGGAACTCCCCAGTCGGGACGGCCTGGTCTCTGCAGCCGCACTTCCGGGTGCTGGCGTCCCGCAGAGGGACGAGTTTTGTCGAGTCAGAACTACTCATCGGGGGCCCAGCAGATAAGCTCCCCCGGCGGGCGGGCGGGCCTCCTAATCGATTCTTCCAGAAGGCAGAGGCTCCCCACCGAGCTCGCAGCTGTGTGACTACGTCCCCAAGATACGCGCCTGGATCTGGTCGCGGCCGGCGCCGCTGCAGGGCGGCCCATGGCAGCCCCGGTGTGGCGGAGCAGTGGTACCGCTCCGGCCACCGGCTGGACTTTCGGTCCCCCGACGTGGGTGAGGCCAGAGCCCGCCGCGGCGTGGGGGACGCTGGGACCGGATCCCCTGCGTCCGTCCCGCTGGGTGAGAAGGCGGGCGCCAGGAGGGCATTTTCAGCCGGTCAGGACCCACCTCCCAGGGAAACTGCGGCGCCTTCAAGCTCAACGCGGAGTTCGGGAACCGGTTCATGAGCGCGCGGAACGACACAGAACCAGGTAAGACCACCCTAAAGTTCATGGAACATAAGTTCACCACCGCAACCATTTCGAAGTGTTCAATTTAGTGGCTTTTACTACACTCAGCGTTGTGCGACCATCGCCACCACCCAATCTGGAATATTTTCGTCACCATCAGGCAGCTGCCACCACCTCTCCCCTCGGCCCCGCCCCCCGCTGCACCTGCTGCACCTGCTGCGCCCACGTCACGTGGCCTGGCCCCTCCCGCTGAGCGCCGCACTCTTGAGACGCATGCGCACCCCAAACGCTCACTCCACGGGGAGCTCGCGCCTGCGACGAGCTCACGATCGCATAGCTGCGGCCGAGGGGCTGGCCGGCGGCCGGCTGCCCTCTGCCCGGCAACTCCGGGTCGCTGCACAGCGACCCCGGCGCGGCCCACCCAGCCAGGAGTACAGGGGGCACTTCCCAGCGCTGCCCGGCGCCGGACGGAGTGCGCAGGCGCCTGGGGCTCCCACCTGCGGCGCCCTCCCCGCGGAGCCAGCAGGCGGCGCTCTCGGCGCCCTGGGAGCCGCTGGCAGAACTGAACGCGCATGGGATCCAAACAGAGCCGCGCCAGGGCTGGGGAGCCCGGCGGATCACGAGCTTCGGAGTCGAACGCAGAGCAGTTGGGAACAACGCAAAGTCCGGGCGATAGGAGTGAATAAGCAGGATGTAGCCCGTCCCGACGACGGAACGCTCTTCTGCCGTGAAAGCAGACACACACCGCAACACAGCGGCGCGGGGGCGGGCTGGCACGCGGCCTCTACAGCCCCTCGGACCGATGCGTATTCTCGGCGCCCAGCCCCCGGGCGATCCTTCGGGAGGGGCGGCGCCAGCACTGGCGGACCCCTTGGGCGTGAACCGTAGCACGAAAGAGCACAGGGGACGCTTGGGGGCGTGTGAGCTGCACCGTGAAAAAATGAAGGTGCTGTTCTGGAACGCCAGTGTTACACGAGAGAGAGAGCGCGCCCCGGAACGCAGTCACACCCCCTCCTGGGTCATACCGTCTCTGCTGTCCGGCTGCAGCACCCGGGATTCTGGCTCCTGGGCCCAGCAGCCACGCCAGCCCGATCCTCTTCCCCACCGCCCCCGCCCCTACCTCCCCCACCCCATGTGGGAGTCCTCAGACCCTGCGGTTCCACCAACCCCAGG
Source organism: Phyllostomus discolor (assembly GCF_004126475.2). Classification (NCBI taxonomy): domain Eukaryota; kingdom Metazoa; phylum Chordata; class Mammalia; order Chiroptera; family Phyllostomidae; genus Phyllostomus; species Phyllostomus discolor. The sequence goes on from NC_040909.2 coordinate 137,262,639, forward strand.
AGCGTGTCACGGGCTGAAGGAAGGTCACACCCGTGCACAGAGCGCGCCACTGGAGCAGAGCTGCTCAGGCCCCGCCCCCTTCCCCAGGGGACAGGGTGCAGCACAGCAGGGCTGGGCGGGGCGGTGGGAGCTTGGGGGCGCCTGGGTGGGTGCGTACTGGTCCTGCCACAGCGGCCAGGATCCCGTCCTGGTCCCTGGACTGGAGCTGTGACCAGACAATGGAGGTGTCGCACAACACGCCACCAACAACCGTCGAACTCTCGGAAGTGGCTGCCGGCAGCTGGGCACCAACTAGAACCCTCTCCTCCATGTGGGCCACCCCGCTCGGGGTTTCTGAGAACAGGGTCGCAGGCCACCACTGGCCTCACCGGCCCTGGGGCTGGTCAGTCGTGGTCCCGCAGGGAACAGCAAGGGAATCACCTGAAGACTTTCAGGATTGCCACAATCTGCTCCCCCATTTTTCAGTTTAACCTTACAAAAAAGCAACACCGGCCACTGAACTTAGGCCGCTCCCTCGTGTGCTCACGGCACACGCACGAGGCCAGAGCCGCGCCGGCACACGAGGGACCCGGTTTCAACGTGGCGGTGGCACGCTGCACCGGCCGGGCTGAGGGCGAAGGTCAGGGCGCAGAGCAAGGGGAGGGCACGGGGCCCGGCAGGCGAGGCCCAGCCCCACGGGGGCTCACTGGGCCGCCTCTCAGGGCAGCCCTTTCTGCTCTGCCGAGAGAAGGGGGAGCGCACGGGGCCCCCCAGGGCTGCGCTGCAGGGAGTGCTCTCGGCGGACACCCAGCCCTGGTCACCGTCCCCCACAACGGCGCGTGACATGGCCTCACACTGGCAAGTGGCAGCAGCCTGAGGTGACGCCCGGCATGCACAGCAAGGACGGCTGATGGACCCCCCCTCCCCCCGTGCTCAGGGTTCTGCAGGGTGGGCCCTCCAAGCGCATCAGGTGGGGTCCCAGCCAGAAGTGACTCACATCCAGTTACCAGGAAAAAAAAAAAAAAGCAAAAGTAAAACTCAAGTCAGCATTCATTAATTCAAAAGAGCATCCTTTAAACAAATTTCACTGATTGTTCTTTAATTAAAAGACTGGAAAACTCCAAACCCACTTAGTTTCAGGTCGATTTTTTCTTTTCCTTCCTTAATTAAGTTGGTGCTACTCTCAAGAATTCCCCTCGACAGTCCCACAGGTTTGCGTGACGCCGGCAGAGCGACACCGGCCACCTCCCGGGTCTGACGCCAGGGGGTGACCGCTGGGGGCCGGGGCTCCAGGGCCTGCAGGCTGCCCAGGTCCGGACATGGGGTCCGGCGCTCCCCGCACCGTGCGACGCAGCCTCTCTGCGCCTCAGCCCCCTCGCCCCCAGGTGCCCTCGCCACGCCACCCGCCTGAGTCGCGTCCGCCGCCCCCCAACAGCCTTCACTCTGCAGCCGAAGTGACTCCCACACCCCGACCTCATCCACACGACTCTGGGTGCCGTCCCACGGCAGGCAGCCCCACGCCACGCCCTGCGAGGCACTGCCACTCACACCCCCCTGCTGCCCACGCGCCCGCCCAAGCCACCAGTCCTGCCACTGCCCTGTAAGCAGCACATGATGAGGCCGCAGCTGACTGGCCAGGTGCAGGCATGGAAAACAAACCGCTTTCGATAAAACATGGAAAATGCCCTCAGGTGGACGGTACCAGGGCCCTCTCCCGGCCCCGAGCAGCTGCCGCCTCGGGGACACCTGCTCCCAGCCCCGGCCCCACAGGCGGCCCCACTGGGGTCACGGCCATCGGCACAGGGGCCCGCCGAGCCCAGAGCCAGAGCGCGGAGGCTGCACCGGGACCCGCTCCAAACGCGACCAACAGCTGCCACTCCAGGGACGGAGACGAGGGCTCGGGGCCGGGTCAGAGGCAGTTTCCTCCGCGCACTGCACTGCGGGGGGGGGGGTGAAGACGGGGAAGAGGTTCAACACGCTCCCAGCTGAAGACGGCCACGCCCTCGCACGTGCGCCCTCGGGGTCCCGCAGCCCCCCCCCCCCGCCCCCCCCACACCACGTCCCGTCCACACGGAGCTCTGGTCTGACCTCACGCTCGCGGCTGCACTGCGGCCCTGCCTCGCCCGCCCTGTCCCCTCTGGGCCTCTGTTTCCAGAACAGCTCTGACACCGTCCACGCAGACAGCCGGGCCCTGGCACGGGATGGCCGGTCCCTCAGGGCCCCGAGCACAGAGGGTCTCCTAGAGAAGACCACACTCCGCCCGCTCACCCCGGCCTGTGACCGCTCGTCTGCGACCCCCCGGTCGGACCCGCCTGCCCCCAGGCCTCCGGCACGGGGCGGACACCCTGCACTCGGCGGGGTGTCGGGGAGACCGCGTCCGCAGGCCCTGCACTGTGCGGCCCACGGCCTCGCCCGGCACCCCTGGCCGAGCCCCACACGACGCCCACACCCTGTCGCCCAGGCCACAGAGCAGACTCCCCCAGGAGCCCCTCCCACACCCCGTGAACTCCCTGCCGGCCACACAACAGGCCGCGGCGTTCTGGAGGAAACTCCTCTCTTTGAAAACAGCACCGGTCACTCTCCTTCCGTTCTCGGCGCCGGCACGTGGGTGTGGACCGTGCGTGCTGCGACCAGCGGCCAGGGCACCTCGGGGTCGGCCTTGGGGTCGGCCCCAGAGTCGCAGGGACGAGCACGCAGCCCCGGGAGGCCGGTGGCCCCGCACGGAGGACGTGAACACGGGTGTCTCACGGCGTCACGGGAGAAGCGCCAACCTGAAACACGGCTTTGGGAGAACCTTCGACAACCGCCATTCTACAACACGGGCTTAAAAACACCTTATGTCAACGAAGTGCAGAAGTAAAACAAAAACCACCCCTCGGACGAGGGTTTGCTGGGACAGCCGCGTCGAGGTCTCACGGGGCACCACTCGCACGTCACCCCTGACGTGCGCCACGCGGGGGCGGCACCCCACCCCCACCCCGCCCGCCCTGACCACGAGAAGGCGAGGCAGAGGACGGAGGTGGGGGGTGAGGCGGGGCCTCTCCGTGGTCACGGGGCAGCTCAGGTGAGAGGGCCCCCAGGTGGAACGAAATGCTGGTCCCTCAGAAAGCCGACCTGCGTCCACCAAAAACCCCGAAGGCCACTCGGAGCTGCCGCAGCTCCCCGGCCCCTCCCCGCCCCTGCCCTACTGACCCCACCTGTTTTCAGAGAACCCCGCCCCACACGCATCTGTCCCCGGGGCTGCCCTGAGGGATCCCGGCACCGAGAGGGGGCAGGGCTGCGAGGGGGGGACCGCCCACGCCCCATTCCACACCCCCTCCCTGGCGGGCACCACGTGGGTCGGCGCAGCCTGTCCCACCAGGAGGAACGGCAGGTGCCCGTGTCTCACGGATGGATGGACGCTGAGTGACGGCGCCCCGGGAGCTGTGTGCCCGGAGGGAGCCCCGAGGCACCCGCCTCCAGAGCAAGTCACACCCGACGCCGTCCCCAGCAGCGCATCTGCCAGCTCCCGGGAGGGCAGGGCAGCGGAGAGACCTGGGGGCAGGAGGGAGCCCTCCCCGACCGTCCCCATCTCTGCCGGCACCCACTTCCCCTGGGCGGGCCCCGCCCACTGAGGGAACCGTTGAGCCAGTGGCCCCAGGGCCACCCCCTTGGGGCTGTGCGGCGTGCAGGACCTTCTGCTGCAGGCAGAGCCGGGACCCCGTCCGCTGAGCCTGCCGCGTCACCAGGGACACGGGAGGGATGGGGCGCGAGGGTCCCCATGAGAAAAGGCCCCAGAGGGGGTGGGTGTGGAAATTTCGGAAACTCTACACAAGTATCGAGTCAGGAGACAGGGCTTTGAAACAGGAAACAATGTAACACCCATTCGGTGCATACACAGGAGGCACAGGGCAGGGGGCAGAGCGCAGGGCACACGCATGCATGCACAGGTGGCTGAGATGATGGGGGGTGGCTTGGGGGGCTGTGGCATCGAAGGAGACAGGCACACACCTTGAGACAACACGGGGAGCCTCAAACACGCACACCAACTCCTGGGACGCTCCTGCGTTTCTCAGCCACCTCCCGTGCACTGTACGCAGGAGCGAGCAGCTCCCCCGCCCTGCCCCCTCCTCCTTCCTCATCCTGGTTGTCAGCGAAGCCAGCACCCCTCCCCCCGCCCCTGTTCTCAGATGCAGCCACCCGGGACCAGCCTCTCTCCCCCCACCCCGCGGGTGTCCTGCCCCCACACCCTCCACGGACACTCATCCGGGCACAGTGTGAGGGCACAGGCAGCCACGGAGCCCCGGCGCGGGGGAGCCCCCGTGGGCAAGCGAGCAACAGCGGCCGGTGTTCATACCGCCCCCGCCCCAAAAGCCCAGCACAGCAGAAGCTGCCTCAGCCAAGCCTTTGGCCCCCCCCCGACGCCCCCTGCAGGAAGCCCACCCAGGACAAAGGACACGCTGGGGACCCCAGAAGACGCATCCGAGACCAGGCTGGGCGGTGGCCGGCGCCACAACCAGAGAATCGGGAGAACTGGGGAGCGGAAGGCGGGCTGTGGACCCAGAGGGTGCCGTGGCTGTCCAGGCTGGGGGTGGGGCAGCTGAAGGGCACGGGGTGTCCCCGGGGCGGGGCAGCGGCGGTGATGCGGGCCCAAGTCCGTGAACGTGACGGAACACACTGAGTTCCCGCTTCCAATGGCAACCGAGCGCCGCGCAAGTTCTCCCGACAACACTGTGGTTTCAAGGAGAGACCGGGCCCTGACCAGCATGGCTCCGTGAGTCGGGCGTCATCCCGCAAAGCGAGGGGTGGCAGGTTCGATTCCCGGCCAGGCCAGGGCCCGGGTCGGGCCCGGGTGGGGGCAACCGCACACTGGTGCTTCTCTTGCACATGGGTGTTCCTCTCCCTCTCTTCCTTCCCTCCTCCAGAAATAAACAAATAAAGTCTTTTTAAAAAGATACTGAAGAGACATCTGCCAGTCATGCCCAACAGGGCCTGACTCGGACCCCGGCTCAGTCGAGTGTCACAGCCCACCGCCGTGAGGAGCGGGCAGACCCAATAGCGCCTGCGTGCGCCAGGGCACCGGGGGGGTGTGGGGGCCTCGAACCGGCAACTCGGGCTCCGTGGGCCAGGAGAGCGGAGGGAGGAGGCAGGCAGACGGCCCTGCTTTGTAGTTGTCTCACGGAATGTTTCCACTCAAGCCCCCACGGGAGGCCCAGGGCTGGGCCCCGGGCTCTGACCGCACAGGGGCTGGGAGGCCTGGGGCTGCGAGGGGCTGGGGGGCCTGGGGGGTGGCATGCCGGCCCTCCCTCCGGGCGGACTCCAGGCCTCCACCCACCCTGCTCAGCCCATTGGGAACAGCAACCCCGGGGATCCGCCTCTCCTCTCCTCAGAGCCTCCTGGGCCCAAAGTCCCCCCCAGGCCATCCGACCTCCCACCCCCAACACTGCACCTGCCTCCCCTCCCAGAGTTCCTGGAGTTCCGGCTGTGCCCTCGGCACCTGGAAGCACCGGCGCTGGCCGTTCCTCAGGCCCCACCCCCGCTCACCTTGGCCTCCAGGCCCTGGGGCCAGACACTCTGTCACTGCCTCCCCCACCCCCTCAGAACATCCTGTTCTCCCCGCCCACCTCCCCTCCCCTCCCTGGCGCTGGCACTTCACCCCCCAGGGCACCAGATGCTGGAGCTCAAGGCTCAGCTGGGACCACCCGTCTCAGGGGCGTGGGGACGCCTCCCCAGTCCGACACCGTGTTCCTGAGCGAGCCGCGTCTCCGGTCAGCTATCGGGGCGCGCTCCGCCCGAGGCAGCACGCAGAGGGGGCAGGGCACCCCAGCGATGCCCACCACCCCGGCCAGGGACGGGGCCACTGCAGCTCCGTCACCACGTGGAAACTGCAGGCAGGACGGTGACTCACTTCCGCCGGGCGGGGTGGGGCCCCTCCTCTGGAGGCAGAGCCTGGCACGCCCCAGGCACAGCGGGTCCCCACCGGCCCCAGCCCCGTCCCCACGGCTCTGCCAGGAACAGGTGTGCCGGGCGTCAGGGCCGGTCCCCCCTCCCCCCGCCCTGGACAGAGCACCTGGAGAGCGTTCTGCATCGGGGATGCACACCTGACGGTGTGCAGCCTAGGTGGAGGGAGCAGGCTGCACCTGCCACCTGCCCAAGTGGGCCCCTCTGAGCAGCTCCGCCAGCAGGGGCCCCTGGGGGGCAGAGCGGCTAGGCCGCACCCCCCGCCCCACCCCCGTGCTGCCAGGGTCCAGGTGAGGTCGGCCCGACCCCCAGCGTGTGCCGGGCTCGTCACAGGGAGGGAGGGCGTGCCGTGGCACATGGCCCCCCGCCCCCACGACGCCCGGGCCCGCCCCCTCCCTTGCTCCTCTGGTGGCATCAACTCTCGTCCCGGAGAAAGGCCAGCATGGCCACTACCTGCTGGCCGCAGAGCCCGGGGAGCCCTCTCTCTCGAGCCCCCGCTCCCTTGCCGCCGCTGGGACACAACGGCACTGAGGACTGAACGCAAGCCCCCCGCCCCACCGGCACGGGAGCCCCCCCTTGGTCTGTGCCCGAGACTCAAGGCAGCCGCCGCGCCAAATGCCCCCCCCCCCCCCGCCCACCACCGTGGTGTCTCGGGCAAGCCCAGTGACAGCCATGCTGGCCGAGCCGGGGGGGCCCCACAGCACGGAGTGCGCCCCCACGCCCCCAGAGAGAGGGCCGTGGGCCGAGCCGGCACCGGGCCCTGGCCATGTGGGGTTCCCGCTGCTCCCCCAACCGACCAGCCTGATGGTGTCAAGATAGATTCCCAGGGAGCCTGACCTCTGAACCCCAGCGTTTCCGCCTCTGTGCACCTCTGGGTGCCTCCTAGAACCACACCCAGAGATCACCTGCCGAACCACACAGACCGGACTCTCCGGGGTAAGGCTGGGCCTCACTGGGGTCCTGTTTGCTGCAAGACGGGCACAGAACGGGGCTCGCTGCGACTCCCGCAGGCTGGGCAGTGACCGCCAGAGGCCTCCTCTGCCCTGAGTCCAGGGAGGTTCGGGTGGGCCGCACCCAAGGCACCTGGCACCACACGCGAGCCGGACTGGAGTGTGGTCCTTCTCGCGGCCCCCAGCTCTCTCAGGAAAGGGACGGCAGGTGCTCTTAACTTCCGCCGTCCCCTGGCACAGAGTCCTCTTCCTCCGGGACACCACAGTCTCCCCTTCTAGGCGCGTGCCCACGGCGCCGGCTGGCGACCCCGCTCTCCCGGGGGTGCGCCCAGCGGTTCCCGGGCGAAGGCCTCACTCTGCCCCGGAGCTCAGGAGGGTGCTGTCCGGGGCCGCCCCCGCTCGCCGCCCCCCTCCGCGCCCCCACGCACCCCCCACAGCAGGACGGGCCCCCAGGACCTCCTCGAGGCGCAGTTTCCTGGGTGTTGGGGCCGAGACGGGAGAAGCCTTCAGGCGACTCTGTGGCCAGCTGCTGAAGGTGGGCACCGCCCCCCCCCCCCGGAGCCCCGTCTCCACCTGCCCTGCCCTCCCACCCCTTCTCCGGCGGGGCCCCCTCAGCCTCCCCGAACCTCAAGCTCACGCCCACGTGCTACACGTGACTCCGCCCCCAAAGCAGCTGTGCATTCGTCGTCCTTGTCTGTTAACGTGTCACCAGCTGCCAGGAAGCCAGCTGGACGCAGGGTGACCACCCCGCACCCCATCAGGGCGCCGGGTCAAACATTCAACGACTGGGGTCACCCAGACCAGGAGCAGCCCACACCCCCTCTCGTCCTGGGACCATTTCCTCTGGGGGAGGGGGGGGGCGGGCTGGGCCGTGCTCTCCGTCCAGGTTTAGAGACAGACGCCTGGGGGCGGACAGGACAGACCCCGCGCGGACCCCCAGACCCTCGCCTGAGGCCCCAGCCTGCACGGCTCGGCTCAGGCCCTTCATCCTCACGACCACCGGGGGCCCACCCCCCCTTCCCAGGCACAAAAGCTGAGGCTTAGGAAAGCTACGAAACTCTCCAAAGCCACGGAACTGGTGGGGGCAGCGTGGGGGCCCAGACATGGGCGGCACCGCTGCTAACAAACCACCAGACGGTGCGGACGGTTGGTGCGGACGGGAGCCACCCCTGACCCCCAGCCGGGGTGCCGTGCCCGGGGCGCCAAGGCCCGCGCGCCCCCCAAGCCCAGTCACCTCGCACGCTGTGTGGCCCCTGCAGCGCGCCTGCAACTTCCCCACGGCCCCTCCTGCGGTGCAGCGGGACCACCCCCCAGAGCACGACTGGTTGCGTGACCGCCGCCCGCCCAGCACGCGGGCCTCGGGCAGGCCGAGGCAGGCCCTTCCGATCGTGAGGGTGCAGCGTGTGCGGAGCCGCCGAGGGGCAGCAAGACAGCGGACCACACATCAGCCCGAGGCTCAGGGACGCTCGTGGGCAGGGAGCCGGCCCCGACCTGTTCCTCAGCCCCGGGCAGGCCAGGCGGCCCAGGGAGGTGACTGCGAGCGCCTGGTGCGCCTGCCAGTCTCCGGGTGGGAAGGCCAAGGGCGGTGACGGGGCACAGCCCCCCCGACGACAGGGGAGAGTTGCGCAGAGAGCCGGCACCAGGCTCAGGGTTTCACGCATCCAGGGAGGACGGCGGAGAAGAATCCTGTCGTGCGGTGCTGTCTGAACTGGCTGCAGGGCATGGGCGGCCCACAGCCAGCGCCCCACCTGCTGCTCGGGAGGCTGGGGGACCGGGGACAGCGAGCTGTCGGGGGGACTCGGGACCCCCAGTGGGGGTGAGGTCTGGTCCGGGCCCCTCGGAACTGGGCCACGCAGCAGGAGGCGCGTTGGAGTGTAATGCGAGTGAATCATCCCGAAACCATGCCCCATCCCCGGTCAGTGGAAAAACTGTCTCCCAAAAACCAGTCCCTGGTGCCAAAAAGGTTGAGGACCACTGGGTTGGAGCAGTGACCCGACACGCCAAGGCTGCAGGTTCAATTCCCGGTCAGGGAACATGCAGGACTCAACCAGTGAATGCATAAATAAGTGGAACAAAAAACCAGCATTTCTCTTACATCAATAAAGAAAAAGTTTTAGAAGTTATTCCCAGCTCATGATGTTAAAAAAAAAAAAGACATAAAACCAAATTTATGCGAACTTTTACTAAAATTCACGATCTGAAACGACCAACTCTAAACGTGCTTCCGATGTGAGAGGACGTGACGGTGGCCCCGGGTTTAGCGTGTCCCAGCTCCGGACGGGGCGCTGAAGTGCCGGGGGCGGGGGTGACGGGCCTGGGACCGTCTTTCCAGCACTGCGCGAGGAGGGGGGGCCGGGGGGGGGGCGGGTGTGAGGAACCCGGCGGCCGCCCAGCCTGCTGAGGGGAGGGATGGTGATGCCAGGGGGCTGGACCGGTCCCCTGCCTGTCGGGTTTTAAGTCAGCGCACCGCGGGAACTATTTTCAAAAACCAAGTGTTACGTTTGTGAAGGTTTCACCAGAGCAAGTCAAGAAACGAAGATGTGTTTTGTCAGACTGGCAGTCACAGGAGGGCCGCACAGCCCGTTACGAAGAACAAACCGGGCGTGGCGCGGCTGGCCGGGCGTGGCCCCCAGACCCAAAGGCCCAAGGTCCTGTCCCAGGCGGGGCACACCCGTGCGGGACGCAGCGGAGCCCTGATCTTCCCACAGGGAGGCTTCTCTCCCTCCCTTCCCCCCTCCCCTCCCCCTCTGAAGTCAATAAAAGAAAAATAAAAAGAATAAACCCCTGGGCGTTGTGAAAACCCTTGACACTGAAGCTAGAAACAACAAAAATATTCTGCTCCTTAAAACCACATAGGTTTCAGGAGCCGAAGCTTTTACATCTTTTCCTTAACCCCTTATTTAAGTCCTTCTTCAGGGTCTGGGACAGATCCAAGGGGGCTTGGTTCCACCGCCCCACCTCCCAGCCGGGGGCAGCAGGCTGCCACGGCGGCCCACACACACCGAGGGGGGGGCCAGGCCACACGCCCACCGAGATAAGGCAGGGTGGGGGACAGTGGGGTACGGGGGTGTCAGAGCCCACGGCCCCTTCAGAGGACTCTCAGACAAACCTTGGGGGTCCCGGGGCTGCTCTGCAGCAACGGGGGCGGGGGGGGGGGGGCGCCCCACAGCTAAGCCGGGAAAAATCAACAACGGCGGCTGCTGGGACAGTTAAGTGGTTTTAAAAAGTAAACTACTACGTCCTGTCCTGCGACGACGGTTCAGAGGCACTGGAGAACCCGCCCATCCTAAACCACTGCCTCTTGTGAACAGTTCAAAAAACTCGAAAACAGTAACACACCTGACTCCGGAGTCCAGACACTAACTCACGCGGGCGACAGCACTTGTAACAGACATCACACAACAGACCTCCCGCGAACTCTGCTTTTCACAACTCGGTTTACTTAGTAAGTTGCTTAATTGGCGTGTTACAACAAGGGGGAGCGAAACTACCTGCAATTGCTGTACAGGCCAGATCGAACGCCTTCTCATTCTCCTGAGTTGGGAAACTCATTTAAAAGTTTCACCGAAGAGACACTTCCAAAAATTCCTCTTAAACAAAATCAGGAGCCTCGGCGTGCACAGGCAGCCTGCCCAGCGTCACCGTGGGGCGACCCCGGAGCACTCACGCAGCCTGGACGTCGGGTTGGCGCCCGTCCTGCCACCAGCTGAGGACCGCCCACCAGACGGGCCGATTTCCTCAGCCACAGCTGTCCGACGCCAGGGCAGGCTCATCTGCGAACCACGGGGGCCTGTGCCCGCTGTGCCACGACCTGGGGACACCCCCAGAGCAACAACGGTCTCCCCAAAGCCGTCAGTGACCAGAGTGAGCCCACAGCTCAGGAGGGGGTGAGCCCACGCGATTTTAAAGAGGAGACAGAGAGGATACGGCAGGGGCAGGGCGCAGGGGGCAGGGCACCGGTAAGGTAATAAGCGCTGCCTCCGAAGCTCCGGTTTCAAGGATGCCTGTGCGTGCCCACACTACGGCCCAGTCTGCAAGTAACAGGTATTTCTCACTATGGGTCAAGGTCAGAAAGACGGACCGCTCCTTCCCTAAGGGGAGTATAGAGTCAGCTGGGGAGCAGACCGTTGTCCCCATGCCCGCTGGCCCCGCGACCTTGCCAAGGTCCTAACCTCTCCGGGCCGCCATTGCCTATGTTTAAGACGACCCCCGCCGACTTAGCGGGCTGTCCAGGGGACTCCAGGATGCAACACACAACACGGAAGCTTGACCTTCCTCAAGGTTCCTCACTTTTTCCAGGCCTTCGACTTTCAAACTGAGTCTCTGGAAAAAAATGGATGTGCGGTGGCCAGCACTTGCTGGGCGCTCCACCGGGACGAGCAGGGAGAGCCTCGTGCAAGGGGGAGGGGCCGCCACCAGAGCCTCAGCAGCCAAATCTGCCCCCAAGGCTGGGACGCCAGAGACCAGGACCCTTCCCCGCAAGGCAGGAGTCATCTCCCGGGTGTAAGGTTTAATAAAGCCGTTCTGTAACCAGCTTGCTGACTTCCCGTAAAAGTTGGTCAGGCTCACCCCTGAAGCAGCTCTCTAAGTGACACCAAAAAAAAAAAGACACTCAGAAGTCCCAGGAGCAGACAGAGCTGTTTGTGAGCAGACGCAGCAGCAGGAGACACGGTCAGGAACCGGAGTGGGTCAGGAGGGGCTTCCGGACTCCGGATTTGGAGGTCTGGGACAGGTGGGGCCCGGACCCGGGGGGCAGGCGGCGGCGGAGGGCCCAGGGAAGGAATGCACCCAGCACAGGGCCAGGACCACCTAGCGCGGAGCCGGGCGGCGCCCGGCAGGCGGACAAAGGGGACAGGCAGTGCCCTGTGCAAGCGGCAGGGCCAGCGGGAAATTTAGGAGCCACGTGCCTGCCGGGGGACGGCGAAAACGCTCCACAACACTAGACCCTTTTCTCGGCCCACCACGTCGGCCGCCCTTCTAAGTGTGCATTTAAAGGGGGGGGGGGTACTGCTTTTAGCACTTCAAGTTTTTTAGAACTTTTCCAAAGACAGAGAGGCTGACTAGCAAGAAGGGGCGCTAAGGCACGGCCGGCGGACCTCCTCGCCTCTCCCAGCCCATTGTAGAAGGCAATTAGCACTTGAATACGGGGGCGGCGTGTCTGGAATGAGAATGGGCCGCAGGCCGACTGAGGGTTCGGGGTGCCGCCGCCCAGCCCTCCGGTCTGCAGCCCTAATCCCCGCAGGCGCCGGCCAGCACCGGGCATCCGCAGCCTCGCCTTCGGAGACGGGGGCCGCAGAAGTGCTGGCAACCAGCAAAACGAAACTGAGCGCGCTCCAGGCCGCCGCCGCTCCCGCCGCTCCCGCCGCTCCCGCCGCCTGCTCCCGGACCCGGGCCTGCGCCTCCGCGCCCGCGCCCCGCGGCCCCGAGCCCGGCCTGCCCGCCCGGCGGCGGCGCAGCGGCCCAGACGCGGCCTCGGGCCTACCCGCGCGGGCCCCAGCGGCGCGGGAGGCCCAGGCCGCGCGGGGCGCCCCGACGACTCGGCCCGAAGAGGCCAGGCTGCGGCCGCCGCCCCGGGACCCGCTCCCCGGGCCCCTCCGGCCCGGCCCGGCCCGCGCCCGCCAACCGCCCCCCGCCCCGGCGCCGCAGGGAGGAGCGCGAGCGTCTGGCCGGCGCCCCGCGCGAGGACTCACCGGGGCCGGCTCCCGAGTACATGGTGGCGCCGCCGAGGGGCTCCGGGGCCGAGGGGCGGCCGCGCGCGCGCCACGGGCCCCGACGCCGCGAGCCGCGAGGGAGCCGCCGGCCGCACGATCCGCCCCGGCGCGGCCGCCTCGCCAAACAGGTTTACCCGACGCGGCCCGGGCGGCGGGCGGAGGCGGAGGCGGCGGCGGCAGCGGCGGCGGCGGGCGGGGGGAGGGGCGGGGCGAGCGGGCGGGGCGGGGCGAGAGAGCGGGGGCGGGGCTTGGAGGGCGGGGCGCGGGGGAGAGGGGAGGGGCTGCGAGGCCGGAGGGAGGCCGGGCGCGCGCTCGTCTGGGGGCCGAGATGGGGGCCCCGCGGGGCGGGCAGGGATCCAGGGCGGGGCCGGGCTGGGGGGACGCGGGCGGGGGCGCTCCTCGCAGCCACTAAGATGGGCGACGTGGCCTCCTCGGGGCGGAGCGGGACCAGCACAGCGTCACTGCCCGAGACCCGGGGGGAAAACGAGACAGCCCGGCCCTCGTCTCCCCGCCGCCTCCCGCGCGCGTGGGAAGCGGGGTCTGGCTGCTCCAGGGTGAGGGGGGCACATGACCCTCCCCAGCGTCACCCCCGCCCCCGGCCGGTGCGCTCAGTCACGAAGCTGGCCTGGGGCTGGACTCCACGTTGGCGCCCCAGCATCTCAGCCTGGCTTTTTTTTTTTTTTTTTTTATTAACGAAACCTGAAGGTCGGGAAGCTTGCTTCCGATCCAGAATGCGAACTTGAGTGCGTCGGGCCCTCGCACGCGACCACAACGCCCGATAATCCCCAGGCCAGCACTCGGGCCTCCCAGGCGCCTCCACGGCTTTCTGTGCCTGCCCCGCCAGGGCCGGAAGGGCCTCCGCCTAAGCAAACCCTCCGTCCCTCACGCTCCCCTCCTTGGTCCAGCGGTTTTCTGGAGCTGGTTCCGGGGCAGCCCGCCCGCCAGCGAGGGCCTGCTTTCCCCTTAATGGTGGGTGACTAGAAGGCGAAGGGGAAACCGTGCCAAGGTGCCCACCACCTGCAACATCCCCTCGCCCGCTGGCGCCTCGGCCCCACAAATACGTGATATCTGCGCGTGGGCTGCACGGAGCTGCGTGCTCCCGGGGGCCAAGCCCGCCGCCAGGGCGGACTCCAGCCCTGCCTGCAGGGGGCTCCCCACTCAGCAGGGGCCTTGCAAGCCTCAAGGGCTTCCAGAACAAGTGCAGGGAGAGCAGCGGTTCCTCCGGGAGAAACTGAAGGGGACACCCAACTCCACCAAATCACCGCCGTGGACCCCGGTCCCCGGGGCCCCGTGGGCCCACCCCCCCCCCTCAGACCCCCACCCCCGTCCTCGCCCAGGTGGCCCAGGTGGCCCAGGTGGCCCGAGGAGCCCCTGAAGCTGCTCTCCGGGTCCCTGGCTCTCCGCCTGGCAGCCGTCTCCTCTGAGCAGAGATCTGATTTGGGCCCGCTGTGCTCGAAGCCCTCCCCTGGCCCCACCTCGCTCTGTGTGGGGTCCAGGCGCCCCACCGAGCTCCCAGTGCCCTGCGGGGGCAGCCCGGCTCGTTGTGCCCGGCCAGGGTCTTCGGCTCCACCACCTTCGGGCTGCTTCTCAGCGTCACCGTGAGGGCGGGCCGGGCGCATCCACTTTGGAAAGCAGTGTTGGGCGGTGGGGCCCTGGCAGGACAGAGGGCAGCTCCAGGGAACATTCGCCGGGACAGGACTGGGCACCGGGGCTGCCCTGCAGCAATAGCTCCGGAGAGCGGCCCCTGTTCCCGAAGAGGGGCCAGCCGGACGCCGAGCCCCCGGTCAGCTGGTCAGCTCCTCGCGGCCCACAGGGCAGTGACATGGGGTGGAAGAGTCCACCAGCCAACTGCATAGCTCGCCTTATTGATGCTCCAGAGCCGGGCTCAGGGCTGCAGCATTAACAGCCAGAAGCTAAACAAAGACAACATGTAAGGTGGTCACCACGAGCGGCAGAGCCGTGGGTACCGCTGGGGGAGGGGGCGGGTTCTGCTGAGACCAGGGGGCCCTGGGGCTGGGGCGGGCGGGGTGGTCCCTCCTCAGATGTCACGTCTCGTGAGCTGCGCTCGTTCTTCGCGTCCTCCTCTGTGCCTCCGCCGCCGTAGTTCACCACCGAGACACTTTCCTGTCCCGGCCGTGCCTGTTGTCACCGCGGTCCCCACCGGCGACTCCCAACCGCGGCACCACAAGAATTCCGAAAACGGGCAGCACCTCACTGTTGGGTGACCTCTTTTCCCTCAGACTGCCAAGTGAAAAAACGACAACACCCAACACAATAGCCGTGGGACGTGAATGAGTCCAAACCACGCCCTTTTTTTCACATCGGGAAAAGCTGTTTTGGGTGGTCTGCAGACTCTGAGGGGTCCGTTTATGTGCTGTGACATGAAGAGGGCGAGACTCGCGGCTCTCCGCCAGGCACGGAGCTGACGCCCGAAATCCCCCAATGACTCAACTTCGAAACCTGCGGCTGCTGGCACCTCCCGCCTCCCACGCCCCGACCCGGTCTTTCCGCGGAGCGCCCTACTTCGGAGCGCGCACGCCGGTTAAGTTTGTGGCCAGGGTTCCTTCGCAGGCCAGGCAACATAGTGTCGCCCTGGCATTTCTTTGTGTCGCCTCCCCGCCGAGGCCGACGGGCAAGCGCGACCCCTGCTGGCGGAGGGGCGCTGGTCCAGGCTCTGGGTGGGATCCTCCCTCTGCCTGGGCGTGGCCCCTGCGCCCACCTCCGCAGGCCGCGCCCTCCAAGCCGGTGTTGAGGACCCGCCCCCTTCCTCAGGTGCCGGAATGCAAACCAACTTCCTCCTCCGGAGCTGCTCTTCCTCCCTCGCCCCCAGCGGGGCCAACACTTGCTCCCCGCCCGCCCCCCCAAGACAAGCCCAGACGCCCTGCGTGCTCCTCTTCCGCCACCAGTGGTCCCCGCGATCCAGCGGCCGCCAGCTCCTCCAGGCCTGCACCCAGTGCTCCGTGCTGACCACGCAGGGCGTACTCGGGGGTCCTCTGGGGCCGGGCCGCTCCCCGCAGGCACCATTCACTGCCCCGTACCTGGGGGTCTCTGTGCCGAAACTGCAGGGTCCTCCGGGCTGGGCGGTGCAGAGCAGCAACGACCCGTGGTTCGCAGCGGCAGGGAGCCACAGCGCCCTCCTGTGGTCACCACGCCCACACACTCTCCACCCCTAGGCCCCTCGCTCTTTCTGGGCCAGCGTGCAGGCACTGGAATAACTTGTTCTAACGCCGTGCCTGCACGCGGTCAAGAGGGGTTCCGAAGTCAAATGCACTGGGAAGCACGGAGTTACAGGCCACCAAAGGGACCGACTGACTCCGCGCCTTCTCAGGGCCTGGAACAAGTGTTAAGCACGGGGCTTCTACAAAGAGGAGGGAGGGAGGGAGGGGAGCCTCCGGGAGCGGTCCCAAGCCCACCTGACAACAGAACCCTCTGACCACGGGGCCCCCTCGGGTCCCAGGAGCACGCTTTGGGAGACTCCGAGTGGTGGACCTCTTCCGTGGCCCCGTCCAACGCTAACGTTCAAAGACCCTCTGGACAAAGACAGCGGCTGCCTGTCTCAGCTAAAGACGGGAGGGCGTGGAGGACCGGGGAAGACTTCCAACGCACGCCTGCGCCATTCCGACCCGCGGACCGGGTGTGAGGCGAGGCCACTCTGCCTGGGTGCGCCCGGCAGCGGCTCCGGCGAGGGTCCCGGTGACCAGTGCCCCCTCCCTGCTCGGCCTGGGGGCCACGGGCACCTTGGTGCTGCGGGCGGCGGCGCCCCCGGGACCCCGGAGTGCACGGGGCTCGTTGGAGATGCATCCGGGGACACGGTGGCCCCCGAGTGAGGAGGGGACGGCCCAGGTGTCCCTCCACAGAGACGCTGGACACTCCGCTGCGCAGGGGCCGCAGACCGAGCGGCGAACTGCACACAGCAGTAGCAGGAGGACGTCGTCGGGACCCCGGGCCGGGCAGGCAGCCCTCGGGCTTGCCAGCGGAGGCCAGTCCGGAGAGAGAAGGGGGCGCGCCGGGCCGAACCAGCAGGAGCGCTGGAGCTCTGGCCAAGGCCTGAGAGAGGGCCAAAGGGCAGCCCAGGGCGGGAGGGCGCATTTGCACGCCATGCGTTGGGCAGAGGACCCGCGTCCGGGGCACTGAAAAGACCCTCGGAATCCAACAGTGAGAAGGCACACTCCTCCTAGAACCTGGGCAAAAGACCTGGACGCACCCGTCACCGAAGGGGAGACCCAGGACTAAGGGGCCCCTGGAGACCCCCCTGACCGTTAGGGAAACGCGGACCCCACGCAGACAGCCGCACACCTGTGGAAGGGCCCGAGGGGCCAGGGGCGGCGAGTGCCAGACGCCGGAAGACTGGCTTACGTTGCGCCACAAGCTCCAGTGCACCCCCCCAGAGGTCTCGGGGGTGGATGTGGACGGCGGGATGGACACACACCAGGGCTGTGCGGTCGCCACCGGCCCCGATGGGAGTGGGGGGGGGGGGGCAGATGTGGCCTCCAACCCTCTTTCTGAGAAGAGGGTTGCCAGGCGTGGCCTGAAAAGGCAGAGCCAAGCGGGCTCCAGTGTGGGACTGGCTCCGGCCCCCGGGACGTGGTGCGGCTCCAGCTTGGCCACCTCCCCACAGCCCCCCAGGTCGCTGGGAGGAGCCCCCTCCTGCTGCTGCGGGGTGGTGGGGTGGCGCTGGGGCTGCCTGGCCGCTGGCCCGCAGGTGCGCGGTGAGACAAGGAGCGCCACCGCGCAGCAGGAGCTGCCTGGGCCTGGCCACCAGGGGCTTCTCAGACGGTGGGAGCTGACACAGGGGGCCCTACAGTGCACACGTAACTGCTGTCACACACGGAGCCCCTCGAACACGGAGCCGGAGCCGCTGCCCCAGGGGGGCCGCCCTGACCGCTTGCACCCCAACCTTGGGGCGTCGGAATGACCGGGGGCAGCACCCTGCCCCGAGGAGCCATCTGCGAGGACGAGAGTGCGGGTGCCGGGGCCGCCGGCCTGAGAGTTAAACACGCCCCGCGGACTCCCCCTCCCTGTGCCGCCCCGTCTGCGCCGTCCTCCTGTGGGCGTCACCGTCCCTCCCCGTCCCATCCGCACCCCTCGCCCCTGTCTCCTCAGAACAGTTTGGGCTCTACCTGCATCAGTGCTTCCTAATAGCTCCTCTTTTTAAAAAAACGAAACTCACATAAATGCTAGTTGCCTTTTTACTTACTTTGTGACACCTTTCTACTTCTAGGTTAACATTGCAAATGAGTTGGAAAGGCTAAGAGGAAAGTACGGGGGTCGGCGCGAGGTGGGGGCCACCCAGGCGGCGGGGCTCGGGCGAGAAGGCCCTTTCCTGGGCCTGATGTCGGATGCCCCTGCTTCAGAGCCGCCAGGTTCAGAGCCAGAGCGGGTTGGGGAGCTCAGACACGTCCGCTCATCTACAGCTTCGCCAATGAAACGCTCTGGAAGCTTCTGTCACCTCTCTGCGTCAGCCCTCGTCAAGCCCTTAGCCCGGCACGCTCAGTGCACGCAGTTACGGAGAGCTAAGGCGCTCGCTCACGGGCTCGCTCGCTCGGCGGACCCCCAGGTGGAAGCCCTGGGCCGGGCGGACACGCTCCGTGTCGGAAGGTGGCTCCACTTGGTGCTCAAACGCCAGCACGCCCTTCCAGGGCGACACCAGAGCCCACCGAGCACGAGATCCAGGCACGCCCGTGTTTCACGTGCGAGACTGCGGAGCGCAGTCCAGAGCGAGTTGATCAAGACCCGGCGGAACGGGTGTATCTGTGACGTGGCGTGCTGCGGGAGCAAGAAGCCAGACGGAGGTGCCCTGCCGCAGGACCCAGGCCCGGCGGCCCGCGCTGGCGCTGCCAGGCACGCCCGGGGCAAGGAGCACGGCGGCGGCACGGTTTCCGGTGCTGTCAGGACGGATGCACGCTTTTGGCTTTGAGGTTAATTAAATGAGGATCAAACAATCGATCGGTGTGAAATCAAACAATTCCACTCGCTTTGATCCGCAGGACGCCCAGCTGTTCTCGGGGACCAAGAGGAAGGCGCTCGCCACTCTGGTGGCGGCTCGCCCGTCCCACCTCCCTCCTGCTGCCAGGGCGGGCGGCACCGTGTGTTCGGTGAGACGAGCACTGCGCGTGTCTGGGACTGGTGTCTCCCTGGTGCCCGTTCACCGTGCGAGAGACCGAGAGACGCGGAAGGCCCAGCCGCTTTCAGCCGGCGTTCTCCTGAAACTCGGGCCCCCCCAGCAGACACCGCCGCTGGGCTCCCCCGAATCGTCGCTGCGCCGAGCACCGGGCCAGACTCCGAGAGGCGCCCCCCCCCCGCCCAGCGGCACTCCAGGGCCCAGGGTGCTGGCAGGTAGGGTCGGCCTCACTCGGCAGCTCTCGGTGGCAGGGTGGGGTGCGGTCCCCCAGCAGCACCGAGACCCCAGGCCCCCGGCCTGCACCCCGTGGGCAGGGCCCTTGGCGGCCAGTGTCCCGTCCTCCGGCTCCCATGCCCACGCAGCACCGCCGGTCCCGCCTCCAGGTCCTCACGACCAACGTCCGCACGACGGAGGGGCCCCTTCCTCCCGGACTCGCAGGGCACGCACGCCTCGGCCACAGCGCTCCGTGCCGAGGGGGAGACCGGGGGCAGGGCGCTCGCGTCGGGCGGCTGTCCCTGCGGCCGCAGGTCGCGCTCGGGCCACGTCGGGGACAGGCTCGGTGTCGACAGCGGGGAGGGGAGAGGACATCCAGCTTCTAGCGGGCGGCGGCAAGGGACACTGCTAGACACCCCGCGCACGCCCCGCCCCGAGGAGGAGGGGACCGACTCGGGCCCTGAGAGAAGCCAGAGAAGAGAAACTCATGCAGGGCGACTGACCCCTGACCTCTGTCGGAGGACGTCAGTGCTGTGGAAGCCCAGCGGGAAGGGGCGTGCACAGGAACCCCCGCCGGGCCCCCGGTTCCGGCGGCTCTGGGGACCCCCTCGGACCCCCGAGGCCGGGACGGCACGGTGACTCCAGGGCTGCCGAGGGAACCCGCAGGGTGACAAGGCGCCTACCTTGGCGTCTGCCCTTAGCGAGAAGGTGGGGCCATCTTTCTGTGGCGACCACCCCGGCCTGTCTGGGAGGCAAGGAAACAGAAGCGGATCGTCACCGAGAGCCTTCCCGGGTGCTGTTCTATCTGCCAAGTCACCTGAGAAAGTTTACGTGGTTTGAAGGAAAAGGACCACGAGGAAGGACATTACACTGAGACCTTTACTGGTAACACCTGTTTAATAGGTCAAAGTAACTGTACAGTTCATTATATTCTTCCTGAGAATAACTTATATCCCCCAACAGACCAAAGGGAGGGTGCTGTTCTCCAAAGTGCCCACCGGGACGGGCGGGCGGCTGGCTGGCGGCAGAGAAAGCCCGCCCTCCGGTGTGCGGACCCTCTCCTGGGAAGACAGACGCGATGAAGGTTAGTGAACTCCAGTGGCTATAAAATAGTCAGCATGGCTTTAATCTTTCTGTATAAATTATATAAAAACGGAGACGGGGTGGGTCCAGAGCCCCTTCTCAGTGCAGTCTGGAGCGCGCTGGCAGAGGGCAGCCCTGCCCTGGAGAGCACCGCGCTACGGAGCCGGCACGCTGCCCGGGCGGAGGGGCGGAGTCCCCAGCAGAGCCCCGCAAACCCGCGGGAAGGGGAGGCAGGGAGGGCAAGGGGCTGCCCTCCTCCTTCTGAAGTGACTCGGGGCTCCGAGCAGAGCGTCCGTGTTCCTCCTTTGTCAGGCGCGGTCGGCAAGCCTCGAGCCGAATGGGTCCCCGCGCGGCACAGACTCCGGTCGGCACGCGGTTCCGTGGTGGGGGCAGGAGCCCCCGGCTCCTCCAGTCGTCCTGCCTGCCGCCCGCAAGCCCCAGCAATGTCCACCGACACCGGGCGCACAGACCCTTTCGTGACCCTACGAGCTTCGCACATACAGTTTTCGTTATCAGAAAACCCCCCCATTTGGGGTCCTGGACTTTTCTGAACACCGATTCAAAACCAGAAGAAAAAATGAACCCCAATCAAAACGTGGTCAGACTTGTACGAGAGGGTTTCAACCGGCTGTCAGTCGGGGAGTTGGCGCGGTCGTGCGGCGACGGGCAGGCGTCGCCGGCTGCTGGTGGGCACGGAGGGAAGACGGGGCAGCGCGCTGGGCTCAGGCAGGCTCAGTGGGGTCTCGTCTGACTCAGCATCTTCAGCCGCGCCTGGTCAATGACGTCCAGCAGGTTCTTGGCGTCCACGGCCAAGGCGTGGGCGGCGGTGAGCATCTGCTTCTTGTATTCCTGCTGCAGGCTGGTCAGCACGTACTGCTGGGCCAGCTTCATCTTGCCGATGAGCTCGCCCAGGTCCGAGTTCAGCAGCTTCTGCGCCATCTCGATCTGCAGGGCGAGAGGGGTCAGGGGGGCCGCCTCCAGCCACCTTCCCACCAGCCTGCTGCGCGCCCCCCGGCAGCTCACCACACAGGGAGGAGCCACCTCGGGCCTCGTGCACCCCGAGTCGGGGCAGGGGGCCGAGCCCTACCTCTCGGTGAGTGCTGGCCGGCAAGCTGGGAATGGTCTCGTCCACGGTGGCCAGCAGTGTGCGCAGGGCCAGGCCGACGTCCTAGGGGGACAGGACCGCACGCGTCAGCTGGCACGGAGTCACGCGAGGCACCGAGCTTTCCCTCCCACGTGTGACTTTTCGTTTCTCTCTGCCGCTCCACAGAGCATTTCTGTTTCTCCTGCTCAGTGCCCATCCCAACCTTTCCCGAGTCACAGGGCCCCTTCCCCTTGAAAATCCTGCTCCCTGGGGCAAGGCCCGCCCGCCCGGGGGAACAGGTGGGGAGCGTGCACGGGAGCAGAGGCTGCAGGAGCCCCCGCTCTCCTCGCCGCGCGACACTCCGCCCATACCACGCTGCCTGCCCTCCTGGCTGGGCCTGCCAGCGCGGCAGAGGGCGGACGACATGCCCTGGGCCCGGCACCCCGTCCTCACGGTGCTCCCTGAATCGGTTCTTCCCGGGGCAGCCCCTGCGGCCCGGCAGCCTGGCAGAGAGGTGTCGCGAGGCCAGTCTGCACGCACCGAGTGCACGCTGATGCCACCCCCCTGTGCAGCCGTCCCGACCCGACCGCCACTCCGAGACGTGCCCCAGACCTCGGGCAGGAGCAGCCCTGTGTGTGACGGGGGCTGTGACCCCGCACGGTCCCGCCCAGGGGCCGCGGCCGCCGTACCTTCACCATGGGGACGTACTCCTCGGGCGGGGCGGGCTGGATCTTGCTGGACATCTCGATCACGGCCTTCACCAGGCCTGTCACGTTCTCGTACACCCTGTCATTGGAGCGGTCCAGGTTGGCCGTGGGCGGGGGGCTGATTTCCTGGGGCTGAAGCTGCCAACACAGAAGCTGTTATCTTTCTACTGTCCAGCAGGTGGCGGCCTATCACCACGACGCAGTTAGGGAGGGTCTTTAAAAGAGATCAAAGCAGATCACAGAGCTGATTTTCTCTTTGGTGAGGGGTGGAGTTCACTTTGAGGATGACACGATGTGACTCATCCGAGTGGCACGCACTTGAGGCCACCATTTTTCCAACTTTGAGCTCAGTTAAAGGGCACGAGATGGAATCACACACACACTAAGCAGCCCGGACCCTCTCGGAGAGCTGATTCGATGCACCCGGGGCCCTTCGCCCACCGAGACCGGGACTGTGTCACACCCGCGGAGCGTCCCCGGGACGCCGGCCGCAGGCCGAGCGCTCTGCATGAGGACTCGCCGTGCCCACTGGGTTGGACCCTGCAGTGTCGGCCGCCGCTGAGCCTGGCAGCCCCACCCCCCACCTGCTGGAAAGCCGCTCCTCGAGCGGACCCCGCCGGTGCGTGGGCTGCTGCTCGGGGACGGCAGGCGGTGCCCTCCCAGCCTGGCGCCGCGCTTCCCGGGGGAGGGTGGGTGGCCTCAGCTCCCACATAGGGAGGGACAGAGGTGACAGGGCCACCCAGCGCCAGGCACAGAGACATGGCCAGACGTGACCCAAGGTGAACTGTGTGCCGAGCTGCACAAGGGCCCCCGGGGAGTCTCAGCCGTGTTCAAGCATTACGCTGGCCCCCAGGCCTCAGCCCGAGTCTTCCCAGAAAGCTAACTCGGTGCACAGCCGTGTGCCTGCGGGAGTCTGCAGCCTGGGGCAGCCTGGGGCAGCCTGGGCTCAGGCTGGAGCGCTGGGCGCCCGCTCCTGAGCCCACAGGCCGTCTCTGCCCAAGGAACCTGGAACCCGGGAGTCCCCGCCTGGGCAGGAGACAGAGGAGGACAACAGCTCCATCCTGCAGAGGTGGTCCCGTCTCCCTCTCCAACAGCTACCGACACGGTTTCTGGTGAAGAACTGAGTACCTGCGCCCTCCCAGGCCCCCGCGACTTTCCAGGCTAGCCACATGCAGAGCGCTGGGTGTGAGACAGAGCTGGACAGACACACAGACACGAAGTGCTTACCCTCCATGGCTATTGTCGAACGGAAGGTGAGGAAAGGTTAAAGAAATTATCAGAGAGAGAAAGAGAAGAAAAACCATGTTAATAAAGGCAGCAGACAAAACCTCCGTAAAAAAAAAACAAGCAGAACACACAGGCACGACTGTGCCTGGCTCCCGGCACGCGGCGTCAGAGCGGGGCGGGCTGCCGGCGCGCCAGGAGCACCACGCCCGCGCTCCCGGAGTCAATGCGGAGACAGCATGCAAAGCCCAAGGACAACGACCTGGCAGCGTGCGAGAATCAGGGAAGCAGGGGTCTTCCCCAGGAAGGGAGGAGACAGGCCTCTGCCTCCCGAGGAGGCGTGCAGCCCCGGCCCAAGCCCGGCCCTGCGCCCTCGGAGACAGGCGGCACCGCGGCGGTCCGTTCCGAGACCGGGCTGGGCTTAAAGACGCTAGGAGCTCATTTTAAAAACAGGAACAGAAGCTCTTCTTCAGAAGCAATTCTTTAGGTTCAGTTCCTTCACTTTAAACTTACGAGTTAGATTTACTGCTTTTTCCTCGACAGCTGAAGCAAGACCGTGCACTGGGGCGTAAAAGGAGGGGGAACTGGAGGAGACGGGTGTCCCGCCCTGTCCTTAGAACCGTCTGAGAGCAGGAGCACTCGGGGGTGGGGTCAGCAGGACCCCCGAGGCTGCGGCCCACCCCACCCTGCACTGTGCAGGGGTGCAGGGACGCGAGGCCGGGAGGCGCACTCGGGGCTGTGCCGTCGGCACCGAGGGCCCGGGTGGGCGGGACACGCCGTGTGCGGCTGTGTGGGGGCTCCCACAGAAGCAGCCCCGTGGCTCCAGACCCCGTGGGGCGTGGGCAGCGCTCCCGCAGCTGTGCTCCTGCCCCTCCCCTCGGCCCCTCCTGCCCCGGCACGGGCATGGGGCCGCCAGGGCCTCTCTGCAGGGACACTCCCCGTGCAAGATGTGGTTTGGACAGACGTCCGTGGTCCACTTCCTGTTTTCTGGGATCTACCTATTTCTTGACCCCGTGGAGACCCCGCCGGCACAGAGGACAAGCCCACAGAGATGCAGCCAGTCCTGCCTGGTGAGATGGGCAGCACTCCCAGCCTCAGACGACTTGCAGCCAGGGTGGAAAGTCACCAAGGAGAAAGTGAGGCTGCTTTCTGGCCAAAGGCTATCTGGACGGGTTCCTTCACACCCAGGGGATGGGGCAGGGGTCTTCTAGGCCGATCCGAACCAGACAGATGGGTGAGGAACGGAGACACCTACTGCTCCACGCCCTGTGCTCAGGGGCCTTGCCGTCCCGTGTACCCCCACCAGTCCCCCTGGGAGCGTGAGCCCTGGCCACAGCTCTAGGCTGGTATCGGACCTACTCCTGACCTTGGCTTCCCACTGCAGTGCGAGCCGTTCTGGAAGTGTGCTCCCGAGGCTCACGGAGCTGCAGGAGACCTCCAACCTGACTCCGCCCTGCTTCCTTTATGTCAAGAACCCCCATCAGGGAGGGCCGTGTCCTGCGTAGCTCCCCCTGAGACCACCTGGCATGGGGCCCGCAGGGCCCTGGGGTGGCAGCCCGGGCTGGGGGGCGGCCACACTTCGGCCAGAGAGATGGCGTTTTCTCTCCTCGGCAGTGTCCCTCCTGGGATGGCAGGGGGCCTGCTGGTACCCCGTGAGCGGGGGAGGGACCTGGGCCCATGCGCGCACATTCCGCAGGGCCACAGCTCCCGGCAGGCAGGACCGTGGACATGCCCTTCAACCTCTGCAAACCCGGCCACCTCGTGGGACAAGTGGGGGAAAGAGCGATGCCGCCAGCACCATGAGTTCGAGGGAGGGCTGGGAGCCCAGTGCGGGCCCCCGGGGAGCCCGAGTCTGTGAGGACACGGCGGGCGTCAGACGAGCTCAGGGGCCGGCCGCTGAGAAAAACGCTGCCACCGAGCCGACAGCCCGCCCCAGCCTCAGAGGTGACGGGGCGCGAAGCTCGCATCGGCCCGAGCGGCGGAGTGGACATGGAGCCCTTGGCCTTCGAACAGGCGCCGCCGGCTCCCTCTCCACGTCCTGGCGAGCCCAGCACTCTGGGGGGGCTCCCGGAGACTGAGGGCCAGGACCCCAGGCGGCAAGCAGGGGCTCGGAGCCCAGATAAGCCCCCCGGCCTTCTGCAGCCACGCCTCACGGCCCTCGTCTGTCTGCAGGGGGCGCTGCGCAGCAGGCTGCTTTCGAGGCAGCAGTGCCGGCCCTGCGTGGAGGCCCTGCGTGGAGAGCGAGGGAAGTTTCCCCACGGCCACCCCGACAGACCGGGGGCCGAGCCTGCAGAAGGCCCCACTTCCCCAGCGTCCTGCCTTGTCACCTCCCGCAGTCAGCAGCCGCCCAGCACCTCACTCCAGAGGAGTGTTCTGCCTGGTAAGGTGACCACACACCTAGGCCGTGAGGAGCTGCCCGAGAATCCGTCACGTGGGGGCAAACGGGAAAGACTTCGGGAAAGTTTGCCCCCAGCTCTCGGGGGGTGGGGAGCCAGGCCGAGCAAGGCCTGCAGCCCACAGCCATGTCCCTGGGGCCCCGCCCGCAGCCCCACCCGTGCATCTCGGACAGGCCCCCGGCCCACCTTGACGCCCTCGTTGTAGCTGTCCCCGGGGCTGCTGAGGCTGGCGAGGCTGCCCAGGTGGCCGGGGGCTCCGGGGCGCGGTGGCTTTTTTGGAGGAGCTGCAGGATCTGGAAAAGGGAACGAGTCTCATTAAGTGACGCACCTTCCCACAGAGCAAGTGAGCCAACCCACCCCCACAAACACAAGCGCAGGCCCCGCCAGCCCAGCAGCCGCTCGTGGCGGGGAGGGCAGCCACTGCCGAGGCCCCCAGTGTCTTGCACAGCGAGCCCGCCTGCCGGCCTCCACGGCAGCAGCTGGACTCGGGAAACACCGCGCTTGCTGGGCTTGTGGAGGAGCCGTGTTAAAAACCCAGGTGGTGCTCCAAAGCTAGGAAACTTACACATTTAAAACCTGCTCCTGCCCTGGCCAGTGTGGCTCAGTGGATTGAGCACCGGCCTGCCAACCAAAGGGTCACCAGTTTGAGTCCCAGTCAGGGCATGTGCCTGCAGGCCAGGTTGCCAGGAGGGAGCACTTGAGAGGCAACCACACGTGGATGTTTCTCTCTCTCCCTCTTTCTCCCTCCCTTCCTCTCTAAAAATAAGTAAATACAATCTTTGAAAAGTAAAATAAAACCTGCTCCCTCCAAGTGACACAAACTTCTTGATGCAGTTTCTGTCTTTGTTTACCTGGTTTTCCCACAGGCTGATAGATGTGCTGGTTTCCAGCCTGCGGAACAGAAGCTCAGTCAGCACCCGGCTTGCCCGCAGGGCCCCGCCTGCCCCCCTCCCACCCTGTGCACGTCCGAGAAGCGGACGGTAGCCTGCACCGTCCACCCGGGTCCACCCAGGCTGGACCAGCACAGGCCTGCTGCCCGCGATCACACGTGCACACCCTTCCCTGGACCAGTTCGGTGACAGGTGTATTTGGAGCTCATTCCACTTGGAGAAAAAGGAGACTTTCTTTCTCATTTTTAAATACTAAGCTGGTTTACGTGTACATGTGCACACACATATTTCAAGGAAACGCCCATTCTCAAGGCCCTTTCTTCAGGGTGGCCCACAGCTCAAACTGTCCCCGCCCGGCGTGGCCGCCACCGCCAGTCGGCACCCCTGACCTCAGAGGCGCGGAGCCCCCCACGCAGGCAGGTGTGCGGGGCGCAGCACTCAGCTCGCCTGTGGCCCCCAGCCCCGTCACTAGTCCCGGCCCTGCCCCGGCACACAGTGGGCCCGCGCCGCTGGCACACGGCAACAGAGGGGCGCCGCGAGCAGGGAACAACGGTGCGTCGCGTGGCTGTGAGCAGGCTGCGCCCAGTGAAGACGGAGGGGGCGACCCGAAAGTGCAGTTTCAAGTACAAAGGTCAGGCCTTTCGGCAAGGTGACCTCTGAGCAGGCCCGAGGGGAGGCAGCTGAAAAGGGACCTGGGAGAGAAGGCCCGGGAGGGCCACACCGAGGGTGGCGAACCCCGGGCCACAGGGCAGGGAGTGGGGGCGGGTCGGCGGGGAGCCCGGCCCGGACCGCGGCAGCGGACGTGGCTGTGCCGAGCCGACTGCCAGGCGCTGCAGTGCACGAGCCCCACGGCTGGGAGCACGCAGGCGGGCGGGCTGGCCGACAGCTCGGGCCACAAGAAGGCTCCACGGCCGGAGCGCCCCGGATCACTCCCCAGTGTCTGTGCGGGGCCCGGCTGCCTGGGCTTCGGCTTCCCCGTGTGCAGACTGAGGCTGACGGCACCCACCTAATTAACACCAGGTGGTGGCGGTGACGGCGTAAACGTGCTGTCAGCCTGTGCGTCACCCTGAAAACCTGAATAGTTCCCACTCTGTGCAGACGGCTGGGGCTGGCATCCACCAGTCAGGTGTCGGTGCCCCTTAACCAGCTCAGACCAGAAACCGAGGCGCATTTTCACTTTCAAAAGCAGGACATCAGAGAGCTCCAGAAACGGGCGGGACCAGGGAGCTATCTATCTTGGGCAAAGGTCAGAAGAGAAAACACCAGACACAGGGCGTGGCTCCGCCCCTGGCAAGGAGCCACCACCACCTAACCCGCACGTCTCAAGGGAGGAAGATGCAGCCCGGCACCAGGCACCGAGGCAGGCCAGCGCTCCAGGTGCGCAGGCTGGGGCCTCAGGTGACTCACTTGTGGGCGTGGGCAGCCACAGAGCTGCCTCGACCCAGCTGCTGACAGCCCCGCAGGGCTCAGGGGGTGCCTGCAGGGGGC
This sequence comes from Phyllostomus discolor, assembly GCF_004126475.2. Classification (NCBI taxonomy): domain Eukaryota; kingdom Metazoa; phylum Chordata; class Mammalia; order Chiroptera; family Phyllostomidae; genus Phyllostomus; species Phyllostomus discolor. The sequence continues at coordinate 137,290,425 of NC_040909.2, forward strand.
GCCCTCGGCACCACGCCCTGCAGTGGGGCCCCTCCTCCAGGAGCACCGAGCACCTTACTGCCCCCCGGGCCTGGCGCACAGCAGATGCCAGAGGTCACAGAGCGGACCCTTCCTGTGTCGTCAGTTTCAGTTTCACCCAGTGGCTCTGAGTCACCCTTTCGGCTGGTGCGATCCTCTCGGTTACTCACCCCTTCCACACGCTGCCAGGTGCCCCCCGGGCCCCTGAACACAAGTGTGCTCCTTTTCTAGCACACACCCCTGTCGGCCTCGCTCTCAGCAGCGGTCCCGGGACGAGGGCTTCCCGCTGGGAAGGCTGAGGCTCACCCCCCCAAAACCCACCATCTGGGGCAGCCTGCTCCTCACACAGGAGGAGGGAGGTGTGTGTGGTGGTGCTGATGGCGGAAGCCTGGTGCTGCCGCCTGCATGCGCACTGGCACGCCGGCCCTGAGCACGTGTCCCAGGGACCACAGGGGCCCCATGCGTCCCCACTCGGACAGGAAGAGCTGCTGGCGCCCCTCTCCCACGCCTCGAGGGGCTGAGTGACAGCAGGCTCACGTACGCATGCCTGTGCGTCTGCACGTAAGCCAGCGGCCTGCGCCCCGGCAGGAGGGGGCCCTTCTCCCCGGGGCTCTGCAGTGCTGGGGTTCTCACGGGTTTTACGAGTGTTGGGATCAACCCGAACCGGCTCTTTAAAGAGGATGCCAGGCATTTCCCCTGACGACACGCGGAAAGAAGCAAGTCCCCCGAGGAAACGTGTATGACCGTGCAGCGAGCAGGCGACAGAACCCCCGCGGGAGACCTTGACGAGTAAGGAAGGTGCACACTTATTCACACCGTAAGTACGGGGACGCGCACATTCACTCAAGTGCACGGAGGCTCGGTCTGTGTGCACACTCCTCCAGGGCGGGGAGCCCTGTGTGTCCGGCCAGAGCTCGGCGGGGGGCTGAAACGGCACTGTCCCCTGGGGGAGGGCGTGCCCGCCAGCGCCGCGCACAGGAAACACCACAGCCCCGCCCAGCGAGAACGAGAGTGCGGCGCTGCTGCTCACCGGGCCCTGGAGACCGCCGTCCTCCCGGTCCACGCTGCCTCGGGAGAGCCGCACGTCGGGTTTCTGGAGGGGCGACAGGACCAGACGGTGTCAGTCTCGGCTCCGAAGCCCCTCCCCTCCGCACCTGGTGGCACAGCTGCCCTCCGACTGAGCACAGCCGAAAGGTCCCAGTTTCAGAAAAACTCTCAGAGCCCAGAGGGGACAACCACAGCAACGCCCACGCGCTCAGTGGGCAGAATCGGGGGCCCCCACCTCACCTCTCCGGGCGTCCGCTGGCGAGGCTCCTCCTCACGGAGGGAACCTCCACGCGGGATGGAACAGGGCAGCCGCACCCCTGCCCCCCCACAGCGGAAGGCTGCCCGTGCCCGGCCCCCCGTCCAAAGCAGCCACAGTCCAGTCACCAGACCCCCCCACCAAGCATCCAGAACACAAAAGCCTGACAGAGAAGTCTGGATGGAACAGAGGTGAGGGTGGGTGAATTCCACTAGTTCCGGAACAAAGAAGGCAGGTCCGTGCCGTCTGGGGCCCCCGGGCTGCCGCTGGGGGACCACACTGCCCACGCACAGTGGCCACCCCTCCTCAGGGCCCCCGGCCCCCAGAAGCCCTAAGATCACTCCCTGACAGCTCCCCGCCTGGGCAGGAGCATCCTGCCGCCTGATGCGTCTGCGCACCCCCCGGGGCAGGCGGGCGCCCCGGCCCTGGTCCCAGCCACGGCCACACACTGGTCGGGGGACGGAGAACGAGCCTCTGAGCCACGCCTCGCTCCTCCTTGGACACGCGAGTGCGCAGGAGGGAAACTGCATCGCGGAGCGTCCAGCCTCCCTGGGACGTCACGCAGTAGAGCTGGGGGGCACAGAGCCAAGAGGCCGCTCAGCTGGCCGCGGCACGAGGGTGTCCTGACCGGAGCTGGGCCCCGGCCTCGCCGGCTCTGAGCAGAGCAGGGACAGGGCCCGCTGCCCCAGCTAGCTCGCGCAGAGTGAGTGAGTGAGCAAGCGTTGCTAAGTCACTGCCACGTTCAGGGTCACAGAAGGTAAACACGTCCACTGTCGAGCGTCTGGGCCGTGGGTGGCGCCTCTGTGTGCCCATCTCACTACGCCCCCGGCCAGCTCCCCAGGACGGGTGTCCAGGGTGCCGGACCAACCCAGAGGCTCCAACGTCTGGGAAGCTCTGGGGAAAAGCCCCCAGGGCCCAAGACCACACCAGGACCGGTCAGGAGGGCACGTATCTCCTCTCCCAGCCCCCCGGGCTCTCGTGGGGGCCCAGCCAGTTCAGTGCCCAGACCGCCGCAGGCTGTGCTGAGTGCCCCCCACCCTTGCCACCGCCCCACGCAGAATACTTCTGCTGCTTCTCATGGGGCGCTCAGCCCCTGAGGACAGAGGCCAAGGCGGCCTGCTTCCCACTGGATGTCCGTGACTGCAGCAGCAGGGGCAGACAGACAGGTGGGGAAAAACAGCCTAAGGACTTCCTGAGCACTGACTGTCCTCGCCCCACACCCACCTCCGTGCCTGGGACAGGGCCTCCCCGGGGCCGGCACAGCGCAGCCAGGAAGGAGCATGTCCGTCCAAGTGCGGGCAGCCTGGGCCTGCCAGCAGGGCCCCTGCACGCGGAAAGGCAGAACCGGCCACCTGAGGCAGCATGGTGCTCGCGCCCAGCTCTCCGACACTGGGCGAGCACCGCTCCCTGGCGGGGGCGTCTCGTTTACCTTCTACTCCAGTGAAAGCAGCTCAGGCTCACTGCTAGCTTCGGAATGACTCCAGGGAACTACCTCTCCCGCCCCCGCCTGCCCCCCCTCCCCCCCACCACATGGAGCGATTTACTTTCATTTCCCCAGCACGGCGACCCTAACCCCCGAAGGGGGGGTAACTGAGAAAGGCCTGTCACAGGATGTCCCCCGTCCCGGGGTGGGAGTGTCTGAGCCCTGCCCTCCAGTGTGACAGCTGCCTGAAGGGGGGACGAGAGTCAGACAGCCCATCGGAAAGAGGCGGCGCCGCCGGGAGAGGTTCCACGGCCCTGACCGCCCGTGCAGGGTGCTCTGGCCGTGGACACAGGGCAGCCGCACCGGAGCACGGCCGTCTGGAGCCGCAGACTCCCACGGGCGCGTCACGGGCGTACCCGGGGCTCTCTGCCGCTCCCCCGCCGCCTCTACTCTTTTTTATTTAGGTGTGACGTGCACAGCAGAGTGTGCGCAGGCCAGTGGGAAGCTCAACCTGTTTTCAGACACGTGTGAGCCCGCGTAGCACACGACCCAGATCAAAACACCGTGCCCACGGGGCCGCTGCCCTGAGCCCGGGCCCTGTGACGACCGTGTGAAGTCCATGTAAATGGACTATGACAGGCGTCCTCGAGTGTGGCCTTTGTCCCTGTGCTGGGTCATCACCCTCTGCTCACGTGGGGGCTGGGCAGCGCCCGCTGTAGGAACGGTGTCACTCTGCTGCCAGGGGCAAGGGGGCTGTGTCCAGCCCCTGGGGCCACAAAGAAGCTGCTGTGGACAAGCTCCCACGAGTGGGCGCGACCACGCCGCTCTGCCTGCTCTGCGCATGGCGCTGTTTGATGTGCTGGGACACAGCGACCTGCAGGTGCACCCCGGCCTCTCCTCTCACGCTGCGCAAGGAGAAACGCAGGCGGCACGGCCCGGCCCGGAAGCAGAACCAGACACAGGGCGTGGAAGCGCGTGGCAGTGGAGCCACGACTCCAAAGGGCTTGGGTCAAGGGACAACAAAGACTGCTCTGTCTCACCACTTCCTCTCTGTCCCCAGAGGACTTCTGAGGGGCGCCAGCACAAGCTGCCGAGAAAGACACATCCCAGCCCCCCCCCCACACACACGCAGGCAGGGCTTGCCCCTCAGTGCAGGGCGAGAGGCCCACCGGAAGGCCAGCCCTGGGACGCGGCCATGGGCTACGCCCTGACATGGGGGCAACAGTGGTGACATGGAAACCACAGAAACGCTCACACCTCTGAGCCCAGAGCCACCAGTGACAGGTCAGACGCATCCTGAAAAGGGAGTTCAAGAGCAGCACACGCCCCACAAGTGTGCGGTGTCAGAACCAGACGCGTGACTGGCTCCGCTGCTTCGGAAGGGGCGACCCTGGCGACAGACTGCATGCAGCAGGGCCCGAGGGTGGAAGCACATGTCCCAGCGCCATTACCAGGAACCTCTCCTCCTTCTCCAGCCAGCGCTGGTCCTCCTCCATCTCCTGCTGCTGCCGGATCAGCCGCTCCTCCATCAGGTGTGCCGGCAACGCCTGCCCAATCCCACGCAGCTCCCGCGCGGCCGACTCCTGCGGGAGAAACGGCACGGCTGCTCTCGGGCCTGCTGCAGTGCTCTCCCTCTCCTCTGCCTCCGCCAGAGACGGAGCTGTCGGGCACAGAGACGGGGCCACCCTACTGCCCCTGGGAGCACCTCCGCTGGAGGCTGCGAGGCAGCACGCGCCAGGCACCTTTAGAGAGCGTGCGGTCCCTCCGCTTGCCCCACGGGCAGACCTGGCCCACGTGCACAGGGGTCGCTGGTCCTAGTGGACAGTGGGCACAAGGCGGGGGTGACAGAGATCACAGGGGGACCCCCGAGAGAGAGGGACGCGGTGGTGCTGACAGGAGGCTCCACATCCTGTCTCTGTCGCCACCTCGGGGGTCCCCCAGTTCCCGTGAGGCCAGGGCCCATTCCCAGTGGAGGGGCCGGCGATGGCCGCGTCTCCGCTTCCTTCAGGGCTGCGTTGGCCAAAAAGTCTCCATGGTTTTTTCCGTAAAAATAAGACACCTTTTTCCTTTTCACCAAGAATGATACTGTGAGTATGTTGGCTGCCTCCCACGTGGTTTAACGTGGATCGTTCTCAGTTACTGTCTCGATTCGGTCCCTGTCAACGTCAACTGGACCACCCGCCAGTGGGGCACCGTCCAGCGAGAAATCTCCAGCACGAGACTGCGCAGCCACTTCTGACACGTGCGGTCAGTCACAGCGCCTTCTCCCTACGCTGCACACACCTCTTTTGCGTTTCACTTGCGTTTTTACCTTCCTTGAAGTAATAAAGCATGATGAGCTAAAAATGTTGTGTATTCCCTTCCATCTTCAATATTAAAATGGCTACACAAGAAATTCACTCATCTTTACGTTTTTTAAGTGCTCTCTGAGATGACGGCTGTCACAATACAATCTAATAAGATTGTTTCAGATACAGTTAAAGATGCTGTAACTGCTACTAGAGCCATCTTACAAAAAAAAAACAAAAAAAAAAACAAAAAAGAAAACAAGCAAACTTTTTGACCAACTCAGCAAAAGAGCTCCCCCGCACCAGGAAGCGTCCGAAAGAGCGGAGTGCCCTGATGTGAGACCAGAACGACCGGCACCTTGGGCAACGCCCCGTCGGCCAGCACACCGGAGCCCAGGGGCGCCCAGCTCACCTCCACGCCTGGCTGCCACACCGGCATCTCCGGCGGCCTGTGGTTCCACGAGTCTGTCTGGTCCAGCAGAGGCGCCTGCCCCGGGTACATGCCACCAGCCATGGGTGGGACGCCGTGCGAGCCAGGGTAGCCGGAGACCTGTGGACGGGTGAGCACTGGGTCACGATCTGCCGTGACGGGCTCTGCACGGCCCTGCTTTCCCGTGGAGGCCCCAATGAGGGTCACATGCCCCAGCACCTGTGATGACCGCACCTGACACGGCAAAGGGACCTCGCAGACAGAGCCTAGATGAGGGACCCTGAGACGGGAGACGACCCCAGACGGCCTGAGTGCCCCTGGCGTGGTCACAAGGTCGCTCGTGAAGTGCAAGAGGGGAGTGAGGGGCGAGGGGCAGACCTGACCACTGCAGGCCCAGCAGGGAGGCCCCGCCCTGAGCGTCGGCGTGAAGACAGAGGAGGCCGGTCACGAGCCTAGACATGCGGGTGGCCCTGGGGGACCCTGCAGAGAGGGGCCCTCTCTGAGGGAGCTGCGTTAGACAGCGAACACGTAACATGCCCTGGAGAGAGGTCACCCACTTCGGAACCTCACACGCATCTCACGCCGGGGGTGAAAGCAGCAGAAGGCCACACACACGGCGGCACCCTGAGCTGCTCTGGAACCCCGTCCTGTGCAGCCCACCAGACAGCCCCCAAACGTCTGTCCCCCAAGGAGCGAGGGCTGGGGGGGGGGGGGTCTATCCCAAGTGCTGACAGTGACAGCAAAGCCGACAGGAGCCAGGCGGCTGGAGTGGAGGGAAGCGCCAGGCACAGGCGCCCGAGAGGCCTTTTTCCCTGAGGCCCCTCCCCCGGGGAGGGGAAGACAGAGCCAGACCCCTGAGGCGCCCGTCCCCAGGACCCACTGGGCGGACAGGGAGGGCCCAGCTGGCTGCCCGCCTCTAACGAGACGCAGAGCAGCCGGGCAGCCGCAAGCCCTTCAGCAGAGGCCGTGTGGCTGCGAGGTCGCCGGGCACGGACTGTGCCAGTGCGCTGCCCTGACCACACGGAACCAGCGCACTGCCAAGGGAGATATGCGGGAGTTCTCACAGTTGACTGGGACGGAAATGTTTAATGACAAAGGATTCTGCTAATCACAAAATACTACACCACTACTATATTTGGTCAGAAAAGACATATTACTGCCAAGGAACTTTCAGGAATTTCCACCACAAAGAGATTTTGAGTGACCTAAGGCAGCTTCCTGCTGAGCCCCAGCCCAGGGCAGGGCCCCAAGTGCAGCTCGGGCTGAGAAGGAACATGGCGTCCCCCCGGGAGCGTCCTGCAGCTGGCCCGGTCCCAGGACCGTCGGAGGGAGCGCGGTGTCCACTCACTGAGCTCCAGCCTCCTCCCGGTTCTAGGCCCTGCAGACACCACGGAGCAACCAGCCCCGGAGGCCCGGGGCTTTCTGTGCTGCCATGCTCGCTCTCAGCGAGGCTGGCGCACGGCTCCTGCTCAGCACCCGCTGGGCTCCGACGCCCGCCCTCAGGAACAAGGGCGGGCAGTCACTGGCCGGGCTCCGGCCCTGCCCTCTCAGGGACTGTCGTTTCCACGCTGCAGGGCCGCCGGTCAGGCTGGCACCTGCGCCTGTCCCTGCAGCCGCTCGTCTGGCTCCGCGGCACTTCTGCACCTTCTCCGCGACTTCCAGGAGCGCTGCCCAGCTGCGCGTCCCCGCTGCCCCGCAGGTGCCCACCGGGTCCTGCACCGGACCAGAGCAGGAGGACGAGGGCAGGCCTGAGCGCCGGGGGCCGAGGGCCACTCTCCCGGCTGCTTCCCTCCATGTGCTCCCCTGGACCTGACGAGGCCGGCTACCCCCCAGCTTGCCCAGCCCTGCTCACAAGCACGCCGGCACACACACAACGTGCCCCGCCACCCCCAGCCGTGCAGAAGGACCGGCGTACCTGGTAATGGTTGGTCTGCACCGCGTGCTGCGGGCTCGGGTAGAAGCCTTCACTGGACCTTGGGCTCGGGTAGCCAGGCCTGCTGGGCTGCGGACAGATGGACAGGGTGTCACCTGCAGGAGCATTCTGATTACCGTGGTCAATCTATGCCTTATGGAAAGTAACAGGAAAAGCTCTCTCTCTAAAAGAGCTTAGCTGGAAAGGATGCTGAAGGGCACCAAGACATTTCAGTGGGGTTAGAAATCATCTTTTCAGCCAGGGATGCTGGGACGATCAAATACCCACAGGTGGAAAAATGAAGTTGGACGCCTTCCTCCCAGCACACACAGGAGTCAGCCCGGAGCGCACCACAGAGCTAAGCTGAGAGCTGGAGCTGTAGAGCTCTTAGAGAAGGTCAGTTGGACGCCTTCCTCCCAGCACACACAGGAGTCAGCCCGGAGCGCACCACAGAGCTAAGCTGAGAGCTGGAGCTGTAGAGCTCTTAGAGAAGGTCAGAGGGCAGACCTTTGGGTTAGGCAGTGGGTTTTCCACTACAACACCAAGAGCTCAGGCAACAGAAGGGAAAAGAGGAAGATGAACTGCACTCTGCTCTGGCTGGCGTGGCTCAGCGCACTGGGTGCCGGTTCCACTCCCAGTCAGGGCACACGCCTGCGCTGCGGGCCAGGGCCCCAGTGGAGAGCGCACAAGAGGCAACCACACACTCATGGTTCTCTCCTTCTTTTTGTCCTTTCCTCCCCCTAGCTCTAAAAATAAATAAAATCTTAAAAAAAAAAAGATAAACTGCACTTGATCAAAATTAAAAGCTTTAGTGTTGCAAATGACACCACCAGGCAAATGAAAAGACAACCCATGGAATAGGAGAAAATATTTGCAAATCATTTCTAACAGGATATTTAAGAACTTTTTAAACTCAAGAATACAATAACTATTCTCAAGCAACAGTGGGCAAAGGCCTTGAGCAGCCCCAAAGAAGCTATGCCACTGGCCAGGGAGCTCAGACACGAAGAGACACTCCACACCACTCAGTGTCGAGGGGCTCAAACCTGGACGCTCGAGCAGCCACACCCAGGCTGGGTGAGCGAGGACAAGCGTGCGCCCCGACTGGCCTCCGCTGCCTCATCTGCAACACGGGAGTGGCGCTACGGGAACTGGAAATCACCGGAACCGTCTGTCCGTGAGACACCTGAATCTGAAGCCCACGGCAAAGGAACACTTGGTCTGAAATGGCAGGCGAGCCCACGAAGCGCCCTGCGTCTGAGAGACGGAACAAAGTGGAAACCCTTGATTCTCCAAACTGCAGCCGGAGTGACGGGAGCTGCACTGAGGCCCCAGTGACCACGTCAGTCCCGGACGAGCCCGGGCGTCGCTCGAGTTGGGTTCCAAGTCTGCGTGCCGGAAATGGCTCCAGAATCCGTGGGCCGGGATGCTCCCCTACGCTCCCCGTGCGAGGAGCCCGCAACAGAACGGACCAGAGAGCGGCCAGGTCAGCACACAACGCCCTGGGGACGCCCATTCTTAACAGGAGGGCCGGTTCATTCCAAAACACAAGTCGCGGCTGTGGAGGGCACAAACGCGCTGCTAAAACAGTTCCGCTTTGCTCTCGGCAAGCAAGAGCTCGGCGAGGCGGTGCAGAGGCCAGCCCACGGCTCCCTGCCACCACACTCTCAGGGGCAGAGTGGGCACAGGGCTGCTGTGAGTGTGAAAGGGGTAACACAGGTCGAGGCTTCCTGAGGGCGGCGTCCACGGGGGCACTGAAGCGTCGTCCCCTGCTCCCGAGGGCTGTGGTCCCGTTGCAGGACCACTGCACCTCCCCTCCCAGACGGAGACGGGCGTGAGCATGCCCAGCACACCGGGCAGCGGACGGGGCCTGCTGGTGCCCTCCTGCCGGAGCAGGGGGGAGGGAAAACGGGGGCATCCCAGGCCAGCGGTCCTCTGTGAATGGCGGTGCTCCTGGGGGCCCGTGGGCATCCGAGAGGGGGCTTCCAGCCAGGAAGGCAGCACGCAGGGTGGCGGGCGGGCAGGGACAGTATAGGACCTGGCGCTGCCACGTGCCTCTAGGCCGCACGTGGGGACCAGAGCCACCAAGGCCTGGAGCCGGAACCCAGGGCCCGCCCCGTCCGAGGTGTGAACACAGCAGCACGTCCCACAGTGTGGCAGCTCCGAGCGTTCCAGCGCAGCCGCCACTGTGCAGACGATGGACGACTCTACGGTGCTCTGCCGGAACTTTACCAACGCTCTTCATCGTTCTGGAAAACCACACCGCCGAGACCAACGAGACGACGCCCGTTGTGGCTGTGGGGCTGCGCGCACGCCCCTCAGGACGCCCGCACCCGGGCACGTCACGCAGGTGTGCGCGGCGTTGTTCCAGGAACCGTGACCTTCGCTGGAGCGCCAGCAGGCCCCTGGCGGAGCCGCGCTGGGGAGTCCCCGCGTCGCCGAATCGCCTCTGTAGCCCGGGTCAGGAAATGGACATTGTCACTTTTCTGTACATAAATGGAGTGCTGGGCCCGAGGCAGCTACCCTCACGTGTTTATTCTCAGGATCGCGCGACACTCTCAGACATCACCGAGGATCCCAAGAGCTTTCATCTGGAGCACATCTACCAACACTCACATCGGAAACGAAAACAGACACTGAAAAATGACAAACCAGTCACTTGTTTTAAAAAACACTATTGTTTTCGACAAGAAAAAAAGAAAAGAGAAGAGAAGCTGGCGAGGGCCGGCCGTTGCCCCCGGGCGCGCGCTCTGAGGAGCTGGGCTGTCTCGGCGGGGCACCCCGACGCGGCCCCTCACAGCTGCGCGGCGGAAAGGGGAGGGCACTTGAACGGTCTCTGGGCACAGCTGTGGACGCTGCTTTTCTGACAACACAGCCAGGCTCAGAAGTGGCGGTTTCTGAAGGTGACTCACCACGTGGACTCAGAAGCCGCACGGTTACCCGTGCTATGGACGACACCCCACGCTCTCCTGGACAGTTAACGGACCTGTCCCCCACGTCCCCGTGTGACGGGCTGACATCTTGCATTCTTCATTTGGAAATGATGGATCTTTCAGTGTCGACACATTTCAGTGTGTGGTGTGAAAAACAACCACACTTGGGACCATCGCCCTGAGCTCAACAGAAAAGTCCAAGCATCGGAAAACTATCACGGTGATGGAAACAAGCTTTTCAAAATTCAAGGTTTTAGTTGAAAATGCTGTTTGGTCACTGGCAACAAACACCACCCACTGTCCTCTCTCCTTGACGAGACGGCCTTCCTTGCCTCTCTCTCGTTCGAGAAAACGTCCGCCCAGGAGGCAGCTGGGAACCGCCACGGCACAGCTGCCGGCCCCGCTCTCCAGAGACACTGGCCCTCCCTGGTGCACAAAGCACACCACCCGAGGCGGAGACCCTGCGTGGACTGGAGGCGTCGCAGCGGGACTGCGAGGTCCTGGACGGCAGAGGCGGCCGGCCAGAAGGCCCGCCCCGCCGCCGAGGAGACGCTGGCCAGAGGGACGCCGCACAGGCGCACTTCCGCCTCGGCCTTGGCGCCGTGGCCGGGAAGGCCGGACAGAGCCTGACCAGAGTCGGGAGCAGCGACCACAGGCCCGGGCCCCAGGGCGAGGGCCCCAGGGCGAGGAGCTGGAAGCAGGCCCGCCTGTCATCCCCCGCGTCTGCGCACAGACCCCGCGGGGACGACTCTCCAGCTGCTAAACCCCGTCCCGCTCTGCCGAGCTCTGTCTCCAAGGGTCAGGGGACAAAGAACATTCTCCTCCTTCGGGGCTCACAGTCGCTGGACTTTTCAACCGTCTGCGCAGGCGACCCCACCACGGCCCTCACAAACGAAGGGGCATCGTTCCCTTTGAACCTGAATGGCCGGAAGGGCAGGGGGCTCGGCTGGCTGACACCAATTTAAATGGCAGCACAATCTCTGATTATAGAGAAGAAGCTAAAACACGTGCTTTGGAAACATCTCAAAACAAAGTGGGATATTTACAAACGTAAGCAGACCTCCTCTCCCCACTCTGAAATGAAATAAGAACAGTCCAACCACCTGCCCCCACGACCCTAATGCTGTAGCTTTCAGAATTCGGCTAGCCGGAAGTCATCAAAAGCCCCACAGCTTGACACATAAAGGAGCGTGGAGGTGGGAACGGTCCGCAGTGCCGTGAGTTTGGGGGTCTGCAGGAAGAGGCACCCACCTGCTGTGACTGAACAAAGGGCCAGGGGTACCCCATTTCACAGAGGAGGAGAGCCACATGGGACGGGCAGAGCCTGAGAGGAACTGGGAGGCCCTGCCCCGCCCCCAGGCAGCTGCCGAAACTGGCCCACGTGTGGTTAGAGGCGCTTTTTGTGACACTGGCTCCATCACTCCAAGTGACATCCACCAAACAGGTGACGCGGCCTGGGGCCTTTCCTGGCCTGGGTTTCTCCCCTTTGCTGAGGAGGCTGGACTATGGAACCCCTCCCCCCCTTGAAAGTCTGAAAACCGGTGCCAGCCCCCTGTCCTCCCGTCACCAGTGGGACAATCTCACTGTCACACAGTTTAGGACACTGACCGAGAAAGGAGAAGCTCTCAGGCACCACAAAGGAAAACCCGGGTGTAACATCCACAGGGCACTTCACACTGACAGATTTTGGAACATTTTCAAAAGGAAAGGGAAATAAAGAACTGTCAAACAGTCTTAATGTATTTTAGGCAACCATACATCAAAAATAGCAAGAAATGATTAACTGCAAAAAAGCCTACTGTCTATTCATTCCCCAGACAACGATCTGAACTGCATCACTCGCGGCAACTAAGCCCAGGCAGAAAACACCAGCCTGTCAGAAGCGAACGGTGCATACAGAGTTCTTTGTGGGGAGAGGGCCGGGGGCCAGCTCTGTGCAAACCCCGGCACAGCGCGGCGGGCAGTGGGCAGCGGGCGAGGGCAGGGGAATGGTGGCAGGTGTGAAGGGAGCGGGCAGGCCAGGCCTGAGATGCTGTCCAGGTCCCACACCAACACCCCAGCCAGCAACCGCAGGCAAGGAAGAGGCTCTAACAAAACCAAAGCAAACCCACAACAGGGTCAGGTGGAATGGACTCGTTTTCACACAAAGCCAAATGGAAAGCACTCACGACTAGTTTCAGTGCCTCCCGTGCTTTAGCCTTGACTTAGCCTTAGAGACATCCCTGATAACCAACAGAGAAAAAGCTGCCCCTGGGGCAGGCCAGAGGCTCAGCCTCCCGGACACAGCCTGTCGCTGTGGGGGAGGGGAGGGGAGGAGACAGGAGACTGGGAAGGGCATTTCACCATCACATCACAGGAACCATTCACTCTGGGTTTGCAGCAGCCTGCTGCTGAAATGCACATCACAAACACGGTACACAGAGCGTCCCAGCAGGGGAGCAAACAGGAACCCAGGGTTGGAGTCAGCCGATCACGTCCCAAACCACCCCGTCAGACCGCAGCTGCCTGCACCAGAAGACCCGGGGTGGGGGTGGGGGGGCCGGCCGGGGTGGGGCCTCTGCTACCTTGGGTGGCGCTTCGTCAGACCCGCCGGAGTCCCAGGACGCCGCGACCTGCCGTCTGGACTCCATCCGCAGGCGCTCCTCGTGCTGCAGCTTCTCCTCCTCCAGGACCGTGCTAGAGAGACAACACATGGTTTCAGGGGCCGCCGCGGGAGCAGTGGCGCACGCCGGACCCCCCAACCCCAGAGGGCGACAGAGGGACTCTTCACAGCAGGACAGGAGAGGAGTGGGTGCAGGCAGCAGGCGTGGCTGCAGCTCAGCCGCAGGTCACAGGCCCGCTGTAAGACCAGCGGAAGTCCTGGGAGATCCCAGGCGTGCCCGGGCAGGTGTGCGCCCACACGCGCGTGGAGCGGAGCCGCCCCGGGGCGCCCCGCCCAGCACAGACGCTTCCCAGGACAGACTCCTGGCAGCCGTGTGGGGCAGCCACCAGCCTCTGGCTAACCACCTCCCTAAATCATGTCTTCCTGCTTCCACCCTCCCCGGCACTCCCTCCGCTCAGGACGTAAGGAGATGTGCGGCAGTATCCGCTCTGTTTCTGGAGCCCCCAGCTGCTTTCAGCAGCAGCTCGTGGGCAGCAGCGCCCTACTTACCACCGTCAACTACTCGGGGGCTGCTGCTGCACCCCACACTCCTCTGAGCCAGCTGGGCGGCGTCCTGGGCCTGGCCGTCGGCCACCCAGAAACTACCCTGAAGGCCACCCAGCCAGCCTCTGCTGACTGCCCCCGGCCCTCGGACCCCCAGGCTCAGCGGCGGCAGGGCCCGGACACGCGTCCCACTGGGGAGGGCGGCCGGCTCCTTCCCGCACGCCTGCAGTCTGAGCTCTGAGGAGGAAGCCCGCCCCGGGCCGAGCCTCCTGGCGGGACGCAGTGAACAACCACCCAGAATTACTCATGGGAGTGAGGTCAGCGGCAGCGCACCCGCTCTAATCTGGGAATGTGCTCGGCTGTTTCCAGCAGACGTGCCTGCCTGACCGGGGGCCAGCGTGAGCCGAGCGCCCCCACAGCCCAACTCCTGCAGCCCGCAGCCGCCGGGCCGGGAGAGGACCGGCGCACTCACTTCCCAGCCGCCTGGAGCCGCAAACCTGACTGGCAGTCGCGGGCCTCTTTCTTTTCTAAAGGAAAGGGAACGCTCCCGGTCTCGGTGAAAGACTCCACCCCTCCGCAGAGCAGGGTCCAGTTCTCCCGCTGCTCCAGCGAGGCAAGCATGGTGAGAAGCCACACGGGACTCTCAAGGACATCCAAGAATGCGGTGGGCCCCCCACCCCCGAGGGCAAGGCGCACGCGCTGCCAGCGCTGGGGGCCCCTGGGCGGGGCCAGCTGCGGCTGTCGTGGGGTGCCTCGGAGCGCCTGCTGGCTGGACGCTAGGCTAGGCTGAGGCAGCGACTTGCAGCCACCCTCACAGGCGGGACGGCATGGCACAGCCCCCGCCCCCCGAGTCCGCAACACTCCTGTTGGCGAGCTGGGGAGCACGCCACCGTCAGCAAGGAGGTCCCCTGCCCCCAGAACCGGCCTGTCCCCTCCCGCAGGAGCCGGCCCCAGTCAGGACTTTCCGGGGCCCTCTCTCAACACCTGGCTCCCAAATAAGTAACGGGCCCGGAATCGGAATTCCCTAACACTGCCGTTTAAAACAACTGAAAAGCCCACAAAAATCAAGGGGGGAAAATCAAGTGAAAAAGCCCTCTCGTCCCCCTGCGAACAGTGGGCGAGCCCCATGCAGCACGCTCTTGGGCGGCAGGGCCTCCTCTGTGCACAGGCCCCCTGGGGCCGATGGGGCGCTCCCGGGTTGTCCTGCGAAGGGGGCTACCCTGGCCTCGAGGTCACCGTGCCCCGCAAAACCCTCCACAGAGGGCACGTGAGGGGCCGGGCCGCTGCCAGGCTCTCCCCGGGGCCCCGGTCCTGCACTGCCGTCCACTCCTGCGCGGCGGCCCTCCTCGCCCACCCCGACCTGCACGGACCCTCGGCCCCCCCTCAGCCCCACTGTTCTCGTCAGCCATGTGGCATCTGCATAACAGTCACCTCGACGTGTCCTCTGCTGAACAGGCCAGTCGTGACCCCAAAGAACGCAGTGATGACCAGGGAGCGAGCCCCTTCCATCTCAGCACACCATCCTCACACCAAAAGTGACAGGGTGAGGTGCTCCCAAGAAACCACACTCCGTTGCTTGGAGCGACCGGGAACACAACGGACCCAGAGCCTGTCTGTCCTCGCCACGGGAGGCCTACTCCATCGATGGCGTGAGGGTGCACACGGAGACATTTCTGAACTGCTCTCTCTCCAGCTGCTGAAGAACTCGGGGCAGTAAACTAGAATGTGCAGAGTGTCAAGGGGGTCAAATTTAAACATATTTTCCCAAACCACGGTATTTTTAGCAGCAGTGCCTTCCGCTCAGAGCGCTGGGCTGCCTGGTGTGACCTGGCAAGGAGCCCGCCCGCTCCTCCCGGGACGGCGTTTCCCAGTCCCAGACTCGCAGGCGGGGGGAACGGCACGCACTGAGAGTCCGTGCTGGCAGACACCGGGACATGGCAGCCACGTCCTCGCGGGTGCGCGGGGCCTGCCCGGGAGGGGAACCGTGGCGAGAAGGGAGTGCTGCATGTGCTGTTGGCTTTACGTCCAACCTCCCCAGCTGCGACAGGAGGGGTCCCCCGGGAAGTCACCCCAGAGTACGAGGACACACGGAGCCCCAACTCAGGCCGCTCGGACGTCCTCTCTCGGTCTGCGTGCAGCAGCCCTGGGAGAGCCTGGCTCTCGGCCTTGGCGATCGGGTCCCGGGCGGCCGTGCTGCCTTTCCGTCCTGGAGCAACGCAGCGCAGTCCCACTGGTGAGGGGTCTTCATGGAGAGCGAACAGTGGTCTCAGGCCCCTCGTCCCCAAGACCAAGCTCAGACAGGAGCACGACCCTCCGGCACAGGCGGAGGCCAGAGGGGAGAAGAGCCAGGAGGCTGAGGCGGCGGCGGTGGCGTGGTCCCAGGGGCAGGGCTCGGTGAGGGCGTGGCCGCAGCGTCCGGCCGGGCTCCCCTTGGGCCCCCACTGGTCACCGAGGATGCCGCCGCCCGACCCCGGTTCGGACGGAGGGACAGAGCGCGTGTGGGGGACGGACACCCACGCAAACGAGAGGGAGTTCTGTGCTCTCGACTGCCTTTCAGACCGCCAGAAAGAACGAGGTTTCCTCCTGCTTCATTTCTGCGGTGCTTCTCCTGGGAGTAACTACACTACTACTCTTTTCTTTGGAACTAAAACACACTTCTTTTAAATGTAACTTGCTTGAAGAAGTTTCTTGAAAAGATTGGACTTTGATGCCTTCGCCATAATTTTACGGTGACATCACATTTGCTTTGGCCCTAAAACTCGGTCTGGTCCGCAGCCACTCGGCTCACCTGGAAAATGCCCAGAGAAAGGCGGCAGGGACTGGAGGGGAGAGACGCCAGGAGGGGGAGGGCTTGTTCTGGCCAGTGCCTGGGAATCTCGGTTTTGAAACTCGATCTCTCCCAGCCGCCCCGCGCTGCCTCACCACAAAGGAATGCCAGTGACCTTTCGGCAGCAGCGCAGCGCAGAGCCTGGGTCTCTGTGGAGAACAAGGGGGGGACTTGAGCGAGGCGGGGACGGGGTGTTTGGAACTGGCTGCCTGGTGCTCGGGGCCACAGCCGTGTGACAGGGTGCACCCCTGCCACCTCCTGGGACCACCTGGCACCGAGGGCTGAGCACTTAGTGTCACAGACATGCTGAAACCGCTTTCCCCTTTGCTTTCTACTTGTCTGAGACTGCAGAAAATAATGCACAAGGCGATTTCTATTAAAATCTCACTTTCAGATGGTGATCTCTTTGTATTTCTGAGGACTTCAAGTAGCTCCAATGTGACCACCTCCTGCAGGCAGCAACGTGGGCCTGCGAAACGGCTCTGTGAGGGCCGGAGAGCCACCCACAGCAGCCCGAGTCTGGGGGTGCCGAGACTACACGAAGGCAATGGCATGGGGTGGGGGGGACATGCTGACGGCCACCAGGCCCCAGCCTCGCTGGTCTGAAGAACCAGCACCTGTGTTTGAGTCACTACAAGTAGTGGGAAGTGAGGGGGGACACCCGGGAACAAGAGAGCCGAGGGCCGGGCTCCTCCAACCCAAGCACAAATTCTGCCCAAATCACCGGCTGGCCCAGAGGCAGGCACATGGAAGGCAGGCTCCCAGAAGCCCAGCTCAGGCTAACAGAGCTGATCTGAATCGTGACGTTGCCCACCACACAGAGAGTCTTCCAAATGAGACCAGCCAAGTGAACTAACTACCTGCTAATATCAACCAGCCAGCCACCCAGCCAGCCAACCACTCTTTAGTGGAATATAACTGAATCCAGGCTCACAATGTCCAGGACAATTTAAAATTACTCAATAAAAAAAAAAAAAAAAAAAAAAAAAAAAGGCACAGCAATGGGACCGACTCTCAAGAGGGAAAAAAGTCTAAAGGAGGCTGACTCCAAAGGTGACTCAGAAGTTGGCATCAGCAGGCAAGGATTTTAAAGAGTTGTTATATTTAAGAACATAAAGAAAAAAATTATTTGTAATTAATGAAAAGATAGAAAATATCAGCAGCAAAATAGAAACTCTAAAAAGGAACCAAGTAAAAACCACAGCATCTGAAACTGAGTCCCTACAGCACAGGTGGCAAACACAGGCCCGCAGGCTCAATCCAGCCCTCCACCTGTGTCATCTGCCCGGCACCTTGTTTCTACCCGGTGGCAGCGCTGAGCTCTCAGGTAACTGTTAAGTAGCAGTTACGTTTACACAGCCCTAAAATGGCACTCGGCCCTCTGAAGGCAACCTCGAGGCTGCTGCGGCCCCGGGTGAAAATGGGTTGGACATCCCTGCTCTGCGGGGCTGAATGGCTGGCAAGGTGGAGATGACGGAAAACCCAGGAGACTTGAAGATGATCCTTAAGGGCTTGATCAAAAGGTTTAACATACAAGGACCTGAAATTTTAGAAAAAAGAAAATCGAGCAAGAAAAAATACCTAAACATATATATAGTGGTCAAAAACATATCTACAGATTCAAGAGGTTCAGTAAACCTGCCCTGGCTGGTGTGGCTCAGTGGACTGAATGCTGACATATGAACCAAAGGGTCACAGGTTCGATTCCCAGTCAGGGCACATGTCTGGGTTGCAGGTCAGGCCCCCAGTAGGGGGCATGCGTGAGGCAACCACACACTGATGTTTCTCTCCCTCTCTTTCTTCCTCCCTTCCCCCTCCCTAAAAATAAATATTTCTTTAAAAGAATAAAAAAATAAAAAAGAGGTTTCGTGAACCTCACGTATGATCAATACAAATAAAACCACACCTAAGCACATCTTGAATTGCAGAAATCCGAAGAGAACGGGGACATTGTGGCAGCCAGACGGAAACGCAGACTGCACACAGAGGAACGACGATGTGGAAGGCCAGTGACTTCTCGTAGGAAGTGACAGAGGTCAGAAGAGAGTGCGAGGGCAGCATTTAAGTGCGGAAAGGAAGCCCCCAGCCGTCGCCTTGGGATTCCAGATCCAGCGAGGCCAGCTGCGGTTCCTTTCTGACCGAAGACACCAGGCGGACTCACCGCAGCAGACCCGGGCACGGGAGGAGCCGAGGGGCCACACGCGAGTCCCGAGGGCCTCAGACTGCAGAGGACCCCAGGCCCCGCCAGCCGTGGAAGACGCCAACTGCGCTCCACTGAGATGGACACTGCACAGCAAGGTGCACAGCAAGGAGAACACAGCAAGGAGAACAGAGCCAGCCACCAGTGGGCAGAGCTGTCCCCGACGACCTGCTGAGCGGCGTCACCCCGGCAGGATGGTGGCGCTGAAGGACCCCACTGACGGGGAGTGCGGAGGTGGCAGAGGCGGCAGAGATGGCGGAGACGGTGGAGCCGCCATGCTCGGGCTGAGCCTGGACCCTGGGGGCGATGGGGGGCACCTGGGCCCTGGCAGCATTGTTTGCTCGTTCTGGACACTGGTGCTGTGGGCGTGCCCAGGCAGTGACGATCCAATGGGTTGTTTAACCCTTCACATGCTTGTATGTTCACATCTCCACCAATAAACAGTTAAAAAATACCAAAATCCCGGCATAAAACCTTCACACTGAGCATTTGCTGACGGTCCTCGTTTGTCTGAAAGGGATTTAAGGGGCGACACAGGAGCTCAGCGTGTCCCCCTGAACGGACGCACAGCCCACCGCGTTTCCAGAGGCGCAGGCCCCTTGGCCACCCGCACCCCGGCCACGGCGCTGCCGAGCGTGAGCGCCCCCTGGGCGCGGGCTACAGCTGTGCGCTGCGGCTCCCTCAGCGGGCAGCTACCAAAACCTCCCTGAGTCTGACGGTGACCACACAGCCTTTCCGTTCCAAAGCCGGCCGGGGCCCTCGGCGGCAGCCGGTCACACGGCAGCCTGGAAACGCCAGCACGTGCGCACAGAGAGCGGCCCACCGCCCATCACCGCGCGGCCTCCTGCCGAGGAAGGCTGCACCCTCGAACCCAGGCCGCCCGCGGGCCCGTCTCATCCTGGGCCCCCACGCGCTCACGCCCACGAGCGAGAAGGCAGGCAGGCGGAAGGAGGACAGACGCTGAGTCACAGGGCCCCGCCCTCGAGAGTGTGACCGAGGACCCGGGGAGCCTGCCCGACGAGATTCACCGTGAGCCACGTCCTCAACTGAGAGTCAAAAGCACACGTATGACCCAAAGGCAGGTGGGGTCGGTCCCACAGAAGCCCACGCCTACGTGCAGTGTTCTCATTTAAGGTGGCAGGGAGGATGGTGTTTGGGGAATGCTTCTAACTGCCCTGAGTACGGACTCTCCAAAACTGGCTACTTTATTAATATCTTGGATATAATAAAACATATGGAAAACTCAGTGAAAGAACCTATCCAATCCTGTGATACACTGTTACATATGAGTGACCAAGCAAGCTACTATGTTATAAACTTTATTGGCCTATTTGGTCAGCAGCACCACGCATGTTCAAACGCAGTCACACTTCCTTTCCGACTCAGACGACACAGAACGCACTACTGCTCCCCGGCCCGTGCCGACTTTGCACAGGAAGATGTCTGTAAACTACAGTGCGGGCACATCACACCTACATGTACGTGTGCATGTATATGTGAGAAGAACCACGTTCAGTCCTGAGTGCCCGCCTTGGAGAGTGAGTTTCTGGGGCTCGTGCCCTGGCACGGACCGGTCCTTGAGTGAGCGCCGGCGTCAGCCCGCACGCGCCGCGCGGTGCACCAGGGGCCCCCAGCCCTCCCTGCCCGGGCTCCGGCCGGGCGGGCGGCCCCGAGGAGAGTAGGACGATCCCTGTCCTCAAGGAGCTTCAGTCTAGTAGGGGCGGAGACGTACTAGACTGTGAGCTCCTCGAGGGCAGGAAAGGTGTTCTCGCCGTCCTGCCCCGTGGCCAGCACCGGCTCAGCCGTCTCGGCGCCCAGCCTCCGTGGGGCTGAGCACGGGCGCAGCCAGTGTGGCCGCGTGGGGGGACGGGACAAGAAGGACGAGTGCTCTGCAGACCCCGAGGGCGGAGGCAAGTGCGTGGGGAGCCCCGGGTGCCAGCATGGGGGCGGGGGTCCAGGGGGACGGGCAGGGTCTCCCCAGGCCGGAAGAAGCCCCGAAGGCACCCCCGGAGGCTGCTTTGAGCAGGGGTCGTGCCCCACGAAGGGGTCTCAGAAGACGGGCGACCACGCTCGGCTGGCAGCCGGGACAGGGCTAGACGCTCTGCGGCCAGGGGGCTCCGGCGGGCAGCTGGCAGGGCGGGCGAGGAAGCACCCGTGACCCCAGGGTGGACGTGACGCAAGGCAGCCCGTCCCCTGCAGAGGGGGCCCACGAAGAGAAGGGGACAGCTTCGCTCCAGGACAGACGCGATGGCCAGCGGCAGTTTCAACGGCGGCCGGAGCAGCGGTGACAAAGGCAGCACAGCACGGCAGCCAAAGGCAGCGGGAGGGGGAGGCAAAGCCCAGGGGCACTTCCGGGAACCAAGGGGGGGGGGGGGGCGGAGAGGGAGGGGGCACCGAGAGGAGATGAGGTCACTGCCAGGAGCGAGGCGCGGGGACGGTGGGGAGGGTCAGGAGGAACCGAAGCGTGCTCAGACCCAGTGCTGACCGTGAGAGCGTGGGGCCGAGGGGCAGGGCAGGAGGGAGTGAACCTGGAGCTTGGAGCGGCTGCCTGGAGACACCGAAGGCCCCGGCGCGACAGCCAGGGCGGAGGCGCGCTCCGCACCCTGCAGGGGCCGCCTGCGCAGGAGAGCCGGCAGCGCGGGCCCCGGGCCTCGAGGGCCGCAGGGCCGGGCGGCCTGCCTCACGCCGGGGGCAGGCCTGCGCTTCGTTCTCTGTCGAGGCCACAGAACCGAGCTCAGAAACGGAGGTGCCCAGCCAACGGACGAGCCTCCCAAGTGGACAGACGGGGTGAGTCTCCCATTTCCATCATCGGCGTGACCGCTCCTTCACACAGTCCCCTCTGAGGGGCCCTGTCCAGCGGGCTGGGCTGAGCTGCCCGGGAGGAGGTGAGACTTGGGGAGCGGAGAGCAGGCTCGCGCCCCGGGCATGGGCGGGGCTGCGCGAGCTCGGGTCTCTGGGGCCCGGCAAGGTGGCCGACTGCGTGGGAGAGACCACACTGGGATGAAGACCGACCTCCCGTAATGCCGGGGAAGCCTCCCGCGCGAGAGCGGGCGACGAGGCGCCCCGCAACCCCGCCGCTGGCTGGCCTCCCCTCTGCACGGCGCCATGTTAAAACACCCTGCTTTAATCCCGACTCTCACTCAGCGCAGTGCGACGGCTGTTTACGGAGCACTTGCTGGTGCCTGGCCCTTCGCGCCAGGGCTACCAAGGCGAGGGACCAGGGAGGGGCCGTCACGAGCTCAGGTCTGGCTGGGGCCACAGACAAGCAAGCAGCAACTGTCCGGGGCAGGGCCGGCTCTTGTGAGCACGAGGGAGGGCGCAGAGCACTGGGAAGCCCCGTGCGCGTCCCCCAGGGCACGGAGCTGCCCGGCACGGAGCTGCCCGGCCCGGCGCAGGGGCCCCTCAGTGGCCGCCGCGCAGCAGTGTGGGTGTTGTGCCAGAGCGACAGAGGGCGTGGCTGTCTCCGTGGAGACAGGTACAGTAGGGATGCTTCCTGCAGGAGGTGACATCGACCTGGATTCTAAAGGCGGAACAGGGTTCATCAGGAGCCGCAGGTGGGGGAAAGCCTGTCTGGGAGAGGAGACGGCACGAGGGGAGGGGGTGCTGCACCCGGAGGGTCACAGGCAGCCGGGCGGGGCGGGGCCAAGCGCCAGGGACGGAGGGGCTGCGTGAGACAAGAGGGGACGGGTGCGCGGGGGCTGCACATGGCGGGTCCTGTACCCCGTGCTAAGTCAGTTAGAAGTTAGGGGAGAGAGACTGCACCGTAATTTGAAATTTGCTAAGATTTGAAGATATAATCTACTTAAGACTCCTGCAAGGCGATAAATAAGTGCAGATCAAGTTAAAAACTACGTTTGCCAAGAAACAGGTCAGCCCCAGGCGCACTGACAAAAGGACCTTGGAGGCTGTGACTGCAGGGAGAAGCAGCAGAAGCCTGCCCCAGCCCGGCCCTCTCTCCCCCCACTCCTACCTGAGCTGAGCTTTGAGCTCAGTGAACCGGGGCCGCCTGCTGGGGTCATAGGCCCAGCATTTCGTCATAAGGCTGTAGAGGGTGGGAGGGCAATTTGGAGGCATTGGCAATCTTTCCCCATTCTCAATCCGCCCGATCACATCATTGTTCTTCACTCCTTGAAAAGGCTTCACACCATGCATCAGTATCTCCCACATACATACACCTGCGGAACGGGACGAAAACAAACAGTGAACTCAGCGGGCAGCGCTTCTGCGTCGGCGCGGGGTCTGCCAGCGGGGTCTGGGCGGTCGGCCGAGCCGCGCGGCTCGGGGAGCTCTGGCGAGGACCGCAGTGCTGACGCACTGTCGTGTGAGCGACGAAGCAGTGACACAAAGGAAAAACCGCTCTTTTCTAAGAGGTTTTTCTCTCTAAAAGTCCTGCATTAGAAAGTGTCCCGCCAGCTGCAGGGACACTTCCTGGCAATGAGAACAGTCCGGAAGCAGTGGGGTGAGTCTCAGCCCTGCCCCCACGCCAGCCCAAACCCCCCACGTCAGTCCGGGCACAGCAGCTGGCCTGGGGCCTTGGACAAAAGCCCTGAGCGGAAGCCCTACGCCCTCAGGACATGCGGGGTCCCTGGAAAGCTGTCCCTCTCACGCTGGCCTGCCCGTCCTGGCCGAGGCACTGTCCCCTGGTTCACCCACACTCACCAGTCACTGTGTCAGGGACTTCTCGCCCACAAACTCCACGAGCAACCTCAGGAAGTCTCCTCCACGCTGCCCTTGCAGGCCACACACACTGTCAGTGCCGCCTGCCCCAAAGTGCTTGGACAACCCCCTCAGCACCAGCCATCCAGCAGGGCCCAGCTCTGAGCCTGCGGACTCCTATGGGGTGGCCAGGGAGCCCCAGCAAGGGGGCGGGGGGGGTTCTCTCCTGGCCGCACTGCTGCCCTGGCCCCCCGAGACCCCGACCACACCACAAAGACAACACGGACCTTTGCTCGTGCGGGCCCCTCCGATCCCATGCCCCTCCATTCCTCCTTCACAGACTCTCCTGCTCAGAGGTCACCCTATGGGTTCCTCCGAAACGCTTCCCCCGGTTCCCCCTCGAATCCCGCCTCTGCTCCCTCGAAAGTGTGCGGGCAAGTCTGCCGCCCTCACGCGACGGCTGGGCCTTTCCTTCTGCATCTTCCCTTCCTAACACGCTGTGTCCGCCAGCCTGTCCTCACAGCGGTGCCAACGAGGTCCGGAGGCCACCACAGCCCAGCAGTCTCCCCGGGAAAAGCGCACGGCGGAAACGACGCCCCGGTTCTGCTCCCTGCACCAGAAGCAGCAGCGTCGCCAGGAGCCCCGAGGCCAGAAACCGCCCAGTGAGGCCGAGACACACTGCGGGCACCCTGCTTTGCGCGTGCACGGCCTCCGTGGTCTGCACACCCCACATCCCTTTACCGCGTCCTGTCCCGCCTCGGACGCCAGCGACTGTGACGCCCACCACCACTTCCTGCGACTGACGGAGGGGGCGCCGCTCCGCCCACATCTGCTGGGAGTCCCTCTTACTGAAAAGTCCTTCCAGCTCATCCGCACGAGAAAGGGACAGCACCGGCAACGAAACAAGGCCCTCAGCAAACACGGCCCCGGCCCACCCGGGTGCGCCCTGCCGCCCGCCCGCCAGGTCCCCAGGGCCCCGAGCTGCGGGCACAGGCCCCGCACTCTCTGACGCGGGCGCGTCCTCCAGAGGCTGAGCGATGTGTGCGCCCGGGGCTGCCAGCCGACAGGCGAGGCCTTGCGAGGGGAGCCGCCCCGGGCCGGCTCCACAGCGTCCCGACCGGGTCCGCTGCGGCCCGGCCCGCTGCGGGGCCCCCTCCTGCCCTCGCCCCCGTCGGGGCCCTCGCCGGCCACGTGGCAGGTAACCAGAGAGAAAGAAGTGGGCACGCGGGCGCAGGGGAAGCCCCGCTCCGTCCCAGGGACAGGTGCAGCGCGCACTGCTCCTCGGAGGCGGCTCAGGGGCCGCAGAGGAGAGACATGCGCAGCGCCGCTCACGAGACCTGCGTGGTGCTGCGTGGTTTCCTGCGTGGGCAGGTGCAGCAAACGCAGAGACGGGGTTCTCCCCGCGGGCGCGGGCTCCGCCCCTGCTGCGCAAGGCCTCCAAGGGGAGGGGTGTTTCAGGGCGACCTGGGTCAGACAGAACTCCCACTGGGGCGGGGGGGGGGGGCTCGGAGGAAGAGGCGCTCCCCGTCACCCACGTGGAGAAGGGTGGGGACTTGAACGCCTGGCCCTGGGCTGCAGCAGGCGGTGGGGGCGCGGAGCCCCCCCAACACACACTAGTTGGGAGGGGTCGCAAAGACCACAGCGGGGGGAGGAGGGTGGTGCCATCAAAGAAGAACAGTCACAGAGGATGAACGGCCAAGCTTTGGAGCCTTGAGACAAGCCAGGAAGGAGGTCAGATTCCAGAACGCAGAGCGAAGCCCAGCCTCAGACCCCCGGACAAGAGGGCCCCCGCGGAGCCAGACGGCGGCCACCTGTTCGAAGGCCGCCCGGGACAAGAAGGAGCGGGGTGGCGATGGGGAGAGAAGGGCACAGGGAAGCACGCTCCAGCCCTGGCGAAGGGAAGCGAGAGAAGGGCGGCAGGAGGGGGCGCAGCGGCGGCGGGACGCCGCAGAAACCACACCGGGAAGCCCGTGCGCGTGTTCGTGCCGCTCCGAGACCAGTGCCAGAGACCCAGACGGAGGTCTGGTGACGGGGAGGCCAACCCGGTGCTCTCGGGAGGCGGGCTCAGCTCACCCTGCAGACTGCAGGAAAGGCCACTGGGAAAGCGCGAAACTTTTCAAAATACTCACCAAACATCCACACGTCACTAGCTGAGGTAAAACGTCGAAAATTGATTGACTCTGGAGCCATCCATTTAATAGGCAGTTTTCCTTTGGAAGCTAGAAGATTAATGTTACAAAGTGAATGTTCCTCGTTATCTACTGAAGAATCCAACAGTTACAGCTAGCTGAGATTTTTAGTATCAAAATAAAAAGCTTAAATATGTGACCCTCAGACTTCCATTTCCTTGGGAGAGCTACTTCTCCTTTCACCGATGCTCAAAGGTCCCCAGAAGGGCGAGAGGCCACACTGGGCAGGGACGCAAACCCCCGTGTGCTCTCTGGGGAGCCAGAGGGAGCCTGTTGACTGGAGGCGCTGCTGGCCACACAGCCCCCCGCCGCCCCCAAGGGAGCCCACGCGCCAGGGCACCCCGCTCAGGACCACCGGCCGATCCCCACTCGTGAGGTCACCTCCGACGCCAAGCCCCAGCGCCCAGGGAAACAGCACCTGTGGCGCCCACCCCACACCACGCGTGACCTTGAACCCTGCAGACGACAAAGCCCGGCAGGGTCTGCCTTCAGCCCGGGAGGGCCAGGCTCTTCGGTGCACAGCCCCCACCCGCGCTGCCCCCTGGACGGCCCACCCGACAGTCGGTCTCAGGTGCCCGCTACACTGGGCCCACTCGGATCTGCCCACGGCACTTTGAGCACCCTCAGACAGCTGAGCTCCAGGCCGGCTGACGCCTTCAAAGCGAACCGCCCACACCCGAGCTCGGAGCCGATGAAGCCCTAACCCTCGGCGGACTCTGCCGCCCTGCCCGTGCTTGCACGCAGCCACCCTCGGACACTAAGGGGCGCGCGGCCTCGGCCCCCGACTGCTCGCAGCTCAGCGCTTCACCCGGACTCCGGGCTTGGGCTGGTTAGGGGTTGCACTGCAGGGAAATGTATTTTAAAGCAGTAGGAAGCTGGCCTGCTTGTTTCACAGTGAAATGACTATATAACCGAGATGAATACACAACCAAAGAACTTTCTTTTCACACGGCAAAAAACCGCTGTTAAAATGTCTCAGGCCACAGCACACAGGAAGCACACGGAGAGAGAAGAGCCAGGAGCTGCAGTATGAAATGAGAAAGCCAGACGACTGGGGAAGGAAACCAGCCTTTGCAAAGTGGTCGTAATCATCAGAGCACATGCCAAT
This sequence comes from Phyllostomus discolor, assembly GCF_004126475.2. NCBI lineage: Eukaryota > Metazoa > Chordata > Mammalia > Chiroptera > Phyllostomidae > Phyllostomus > Phyllostomus discolor. The sequence goes on from NC_040909.2 coordinate 137,316,857, forward strand.
AGCGTGACGTGGATTTATGATTCAAACCTTGGCTGAAATGCCAGGAACGTGAACATTTATTAAGAAGGAATTTTGTTCAGCCCTGGCTGGTGTGGCTCAGTGGGCTGAGCGCCGGGCCTGAGAACCAAAGGGTAGCCAGTTTCAGTCCCAGCCAGGGCACAGGCCTGGGTTGTGCGCCAGGTCTCCCCAGAGCTGGGGGCATGCAGGAGGCAACAACACATTGGTGTTTCTCTCCCTTCCTTTCTCTCTTAAAATGAATAAATAAAATCTTTTTAAAATGTTGTTCAACAATAATTTGAAGAACCAGTTCAACCTGATTCTAGGTTGCTAAATTAAAGACAAGTCACAGGAGCTGGACTGCAGTCCCCAAACGAGGGAGCGAAGTCCTGGAGCACGGGCGGCAAACCCAAGGCCGAACCCGGCCCTGCACCTGGATTCCACCTGGCCCTGCACCTGGTTTCCACCTGGCCCGGCACCTGGTTTCCGCCTGGTGGCAGCACCGCGCTCCTTGCCCCTGGTTAAGGAGGAGTTACATTTACACAGTCCTGAAATTACACTTGGCCCTTTGAAGGCCACCGCAAGGCTGAGGTGGCCCCCGGTGAACATGAGTTGGACAGCCCTGTCCTAGAGTGAGCCGACTAGCCGGGGGCAGTCAGACCCCGGCCTGAGCGGAGACGCCCACCCCACCGCTATTGGGCTGCACCGACACCCGCCGGCCAAGGCCAACGAAAACCCCGTCGGAGTCTACCGTCCACTACCGGAAACAAGCTGCAGCGAGCATTCCAGTGCAGGTCTTGTGTGACCACAAGTGCGTGTCTCCCAGAGAGCTGCCCAGGGGTGACTGATGGGCTCCATGCAGTGGGCAGGCATGGTTTCTAGGAACCCGCAAACCCTTTCCCGGAGTGGCTGTACCATTTCCCTCTCTCACGGGCAACTCTTGAGTAATCTGGCCTGTGCATCTCAGCCAGCATTCGCTGCGGCTGTGCCTTGTGAGCCCGCCGTTCCGACAGGTGCGCACTGACTCCTCTCCATGGTCTCACTGTGCATTTCCTTCCCTGCCAAACAGTGCACTCACTCGTCACCTGCACGTCCCCTGCACTCAAGTCTCTCCTCACAGCTTTTGCCCGTTTGCTTCTTCGTTTCTTTTTTTTTACCCTTGAGTTTTGAGAGCTCTTTCTATATTCTAGATACATAGAGTTCTTGCTGCATACATATGTGGTTGGCAAATATTTCCTTCCACTTTGTAGCTTGTCTTCTCAGTTTATTAACAGGTCCTTTGCAGCAGAAAGACCTTTAACTCTGATAAGGGGTCCAACCTGTCCATTTTTCCCTTCTTCGTATGTTTTGGTTTCAAGCCTCAGGACTCTTGGCCTAGCCCTCAGCTCCTGTGTTTTTCCCCAGAAGTTGCACATTCTGCAACTGCCTCTGACTCGCCCCAGGTTTGTGGGGTGAGGGTCTGGCTGAGGCCCGAGGGCACCGGCAGACAGCCGGCGCTCCGCACCACACCATGACGACAGGCAGTCCTTCCCTGTGAGCTGACGCCACACCTATCAACAATTAGCCGAGCATGTTTCTTAAAAACACAGCTTCTGAAGAAGTAAAAATCATTAAAGCTCCTGAGCCTAGTTCTTATTTATTGCTCCGACCTCACCTTTGTAGTAAGTGCTGTCTTCCATGTATCGGGACAACCCAAAGTCGCCCAACTTCACGCAGTCATTGGAGGACACCAGGACATTCCGAGCAGCGATGTCTCTGATGAGGAAAAGTTCAGGACAAGTTTCAACACGAGGAAGACAAACCACAAGGCCACCTATATTGTATAAAGACACACCAGCACTTTGAAAGAGACCTTAGGTATTGTACGTGCAGACAGGAGATTAATCATACACTGAGAAAAGGGACACTTTGTTATCGTACTTCAAATAGATTCCTTCTGGCAGATCCTGACTTATTAACACGTTGACCGGTATATTCTGAACGACAACAAGGTCCAGGTCTGGCAGGGTACAGCCTGCTTGAGGGTGCTTGGAAAGGTAATAATATGGGTGTAACGACTTACAGTTTTAACTTGAACATTTCACCTAAAATGTCATACGGTGTGCTCGAGTGTGATACTGTTGTGTTACAGAATGCCATGCTAATGATTCTGTAATAAAAAGGGGGCTTTATTTGTGCCAGACCCCATATACCTTCAACAATGAAAACTGCTCATTACCTTTCGAACAATCCTACTTCCAGCTGCACTGCTGAGTGACCATGACACACAGCCACGGTCTGCCCCTACCACCCTAAGGGACATGGTAAGGCATTATCTCGACACCTGTAGACGCTGCTGAGGATGCGTTTGTTTTAACGCAGGTGACGAAGCTTCAACACTGGGCGGAGCTTTCACTCGCACTCGGCCTGGACCCAGGTTACGGTCAGAAGTTCCAGAGGACACCAGAGCCGTCACTCGGGACACTGGAGTTCCAGCAGGGCCCAGGACCCTGCGCTCACGGCTCGAGCACCCCACGCAGGCCCGGCGCAGTATTTACAGGACGGATGGCTGATCTGAACGTGGCAGGGAGTGTCTCAACCTCCGAGTTGGGGAAGAGCCCTTTACCCGTGGGGGGACGAGCCGCGGCACCTCCCTCAGCTACGACAGACATGGCGCCCACACGACCAAGTCACAAGGCACAAAGGGCCTCTCCTCCCGTCTCTCCCGCCCGTCTCTCCCACCCCCTTCCTTTCCCAGGTCCCGCCCGGACCTCACCTGTGCACAAATCTCTTGCTCTCCAGGTACGCGAGAGCTGTGCTAAGCTGGTAGGCGTACAGGATCAAAGACGCTAGATCCAAGCTGTACTTCCGGACTTGCAGAAAAGACCTCAGCTTTGGAACAGTGACCAGGACACAAGATTAGTGACAGAACAGAAATCCACAGCAAAGAGCTGCAGCCAATAACAAATGCCCACCCCCAGGTGCATTTTTATGAGGGTGGCTTCACGTCTCCCCAAATGAGAGGGAACAAATGAAACACACCAGCTCAGAAACCATGGCTAACCACTCTTTCTGTGAGATGCTGTTGTCAAGCTGGAATCTTCATGACTAGACAACTTTCTGAAAAAATCAGAAAGATGCTTGCAGGGAATGGATAAAAGCAAGTATAAAATATTGCTAAATAATAATAGTTGGAAAACAAAAAAATCTAGTTACCACTCAAAGAAGCCCAATACACAAACATGACATGCTCAACCCACTCCAAACCTCACCGTATCCCGGGCAGGTCTGAGGATAAGGTGATAAGGAGGGAGGGGAGGCAAGGAGGAGCCCCCGTTGGAGTTCTGGGTGCAGAAAGGTAAGCAGGTCACATGTTGGGCATTTCTCCCTCTGGGGTTCCCAGGACCCCCTGCCCCTACCATGATTAACTCAGATAAGCATGAACACAGCAGAGACAGGCAGAGGAATGGGGCACTCCAGCTCTACAAGTGCAATATGTAAAGAAGAAACCTTTAGCAATAGTTTTTAATCCCAAAGAATCAGCAAAGTCTTCAGAAGCAAAAGCAGAAAAATGCTGTGCCAAAACAGGAGCGCGCCCCCTTTGTCTGGAAAGGCCGAGCAGAGGAGGCGAGACGGTGCAGAGGCCGTGAAGGCCCCACCGGCAGGAGAGCGGCCGGCCTCTCCCGGGGGGGGGGGGGGGGGGGGGGGGGCGGCGGGGGGGGGGGGTGCTGCCACGGAGAGGAGGGGAGACCAGACTACGCTTTGGAGCCTGGTCGCCGGCTGCGTCCAGCAACGCTCGTCAGAAGCAAAACCGAGCTCGGCCTCCTTTAAAGCTGAGGGGCGTGTGTAACGCGTTTGCAGGTGCGTCCCAAGGTCCAGCACCGGACAGTTCAGTGCGGGCACCTGAGAAACCCGCCTGGTCTGCGGGTGAGGGGCAGGGCGCCGCCTGAGGGTCCGAGTCAGCGGGCCCGGGGGGGGGGGGGGGGGGCACAGGAACGGGCATTTTGCGCCAGTTTCCAGCTGACGGCGACACCGTGGTTACAGAGTTCCCTTGCCTGGAGAAAGTCAAGTAGGGAGAGCTGCTCGCACCCTGTGGCTCACACTTTAAAAAGAAACCGACTACTGTCATTTGGTCCAAAAGACTCTGCAAAGCAAATTCTCAAAAAGAGTAAGGAACCGTCTACAATGACCAAAATTCAGCACTAATGTATCACCGTGTCTTTCCTCCTCAAGTCACCGGGCTGCTTCCCCGGCCAACAGCACCAGAGGCAGGGACACCCACTGGGCACCTGCTGCCCCCAGTCCTGGCAAAACTGTGCGTCAGGGAAGACGCTACCACCGCAACGGCACTAGGGGGCGCCCGGGGGATTTGACAGCGAAGACACTGCTCCCGTGCTCTCTGAACCCAGGCCACAGGGACACGCCACACGCTCCCCCTTCTTAAACCAAGGGCATCGCACGACCAGCGTGGACTGAGGGAGCACCGAGCTGAGCCGGCACAGGGCGGGCCCGGGCTGCGGTACCTCTCCGAGCGTGCACAGCTCCATGATGATCCAGACGGGGTTCTCCGTGATGACGCCGATCAGCTTCACAATGTGAGGGTGGTCGAACTGCCGCATCGTCACTAGGGGAGAAGAGCGTCCGCGCTTACTCTCTCGGCGGGGCCTTCTGCAACAATGGCAGGCGCACCCCACGTTTTCTGGGCCCAGACACCTGACTGCATTTGCGCTGTGCTTGAGTCAGAGATGCAGGAGCAGGACGAAGGACACTCAGACATAGCTGACGAAGGTACTCAGTAATGCACTGGGCTGTCCGGGGTCAGCACTCCCAGAAATGGAGAACAGAAGGCGGGCGGGCGGGCGGGCGGTGTGCGTGGAACGAGGGGCGCGGAAGCCCCTCTGCACACCGACGTCTACCGAGGGCCCTCTGTGAGCAAAACAGACAGGGCACCTGTCCCCCACGCAGTGTGCAGTTGAGGCCGGGGGGCAGGCAGGGAAGCACCCACGGTGAGGCAAGGCCTGTTTCGTCACGGACACTTAGGAAGGAGAGAACACGGCCCTGAGACGATGTGTCCAGGTGCAAAGGGACAAGCCAGGAGGAAGGAGGAAGGACCCCAGCGTGGGGGTGGGTGGGAAGGAGCTGGACGGGCACCAACGGACAAGCCGGGACGCTGCCTCCCCCAGAGTCTGTGTTCTACAGAGTGGCTCTCCCAGACAGCTGCGTCACGGGGGGCGGGGACGCCACGGCAGGACTGGGGACGGTCTGTCCCGCTTACCTCCCCACCCCAGGGCTCCCAGCATGTGAGGGAGGGCCATTTCTGTGGCCGCCCAACTCCAGGGCCAACGTGTTAACGGCACAAGGCACCAAAGGACAAAGGGACAGGAGGTCAGCCTATCTTCACATCCCAGACATCACGTCTCACCCAGGAAAATCTGCAGAGAGGGCCCCTTCAGTACCGATGTCAATGTGAAAAGCAAGACAATAAACACATAAATGGAGCCGTCTTGTAAAAATCAAAACAGTATTTTTCATCTTCAGAGACAGTTTGGACTTTACAAAGTCAAACAGACTTCCACAGAAACTTCTAGAAACTTACAGGCTTCTTGAAGGAACTTCTCTCTCACGCTGTCCGAAGTGCAGTTTTTACATGTTTTAATGGCAACCGCCAAAGCCGGGTTCTCCTGTTGGGAGAGCACAGAGTCACACACGTGTCCCGAGGCTCCCGGCAAGCCCCGGGCACACTCAGGCCGGGCTGTCTGCTCCGCAGCTCCGTGGATGCCGGGCCAGACAGCGCCGGACAGAGCCAGACAGCGCCAGACAGCGCCGGGGCTGTAAAACTTCAGGGTAGGGGGGGCACTTAAAACACGAGGTCTGTCCAGAAGGTATCCAGCCACACACTGTGAAAAAAAGAGACATCTATCAAAGAAGGTGCAAGATACAAGAAACACTGAGCACAGACAATGACGCCTTGGTCCCCTCCAAAGTAGGCATCTTGGGACCTTGCACAGTTCTCCTAATCGCCATCAGCTGCCCCGTTGTATTTTTCTGAATCTCATCAACAGTCTCAAACCTCTCCCCTTTCAAAGGTGATTTCAGTTTTGGGGAAAGCCGGAAGTCGCAGGGCGCCACATCCGGCTCACAGGTAGAGGTGTGAATCGGGTCACTAGCGACTGCAGCTCGATGTTCCCTCTGCTCTGGGTGCAGAAGCCGCGGGACGAATTGTGCCGCCCCGTGTTTCATGACAAGGTCCTTGTCAAAGTCTCGGGCACAGTCGTGTCTGGAGTCCCCAGACTGGCTTCCAGTCCTCACACTGTCAGTCTCCGATCTTTGTCGACTGCAGCCCGCACACGTTCAACACGCTCAGGCGCCCTGCTTGCCACAGACCTTCCAGAGCGTGGACCACGTTCCACAGGTTCTCGACCGTCTTTGAGGCATTCGTGCCGCACTTGTATTTGCGCTGCACTCACTGAATTGTCTTCTGCCCCTGAAAGCCTTCTGAATCACCAGAGTAGTTTCAGGGGAGGAATGTTCAAGCTTAACGCAAAATTTGATCCAGACTTGTTGCTCTACTTTGCAGGTAAGTCAGCAGAGGCTGGACAATGAAGTGACTTGCCCAGAGTCACCTGCTGGTGAGCGGCAGGCCCCTGTGACAGGCACACACCGCCAGAGCGCCTGTAGGCAGGGTGCCATGGGGCCAGGCGGCTGGGAGGGGCTGCAGCTGGGTTCCACCGCAACCTCAGCCCCCAGCGGGCGCGGGGCTCTGAAAGGGGGCCCAGGTGAGTCTCTCGAGGGACGCCTGAACATGCCAAGCTTTCCCGGGCAAGTCCCACTATGGACCATGGACAGCTGTGCACCTGAACTCCCACCTTAGGTGGCAGAGGGGACACGGAAGGACAAGCTCTCCATCTGTCCCTCTGTGTCACACGCCCCAGGGCTCCATCCCGGGGTCACCTCCGCTCACGTCACCTCCTGCAGTGCCAACAGCCTCGAGTCCCATCTCCATTCTGACTTCCAGACTCCCCCTCTGGCCCCCACTTCTCCTCTCAGTCTGCACTCGCACGCCCAGCCTGCCTATGCCCTGTCTTGACCAGGACGTAGCAGAGGCATTTTACACTTGACGTGATCACGACAAGCCCCTGATGGCCCACCGTGAGAACTAATGCCGTGTGTGAGCTTGCCCGGGTCACAGGCTGTTTCTCTTCCCCTCCCTTCCCCTCCCCGCCCCCCAAGATGAATAAAAGCGGTTAAAGGAGAAAGACAATACATCTCTGGCGTCTGCCTGCCCAGGTGAAGACCTCGCTCGGGCTCTGCACTAGCAGCGGCCGGCAGGCGTTGCGAGGGCTCCAACGACGCAGGCCTGGCCACCCCAGCCCTGGGCCCGAGCCCCAGAGAGCTGCGGGCGGGGAAGCCGAACCTGCGCATGGACGTCCACGGCAGCACGGTCGGGGACAGCGCCCAAGTGGCGGTGACCGCGGGACCGCTGACCGGTATGCCCACGTACGACCGTCACTGGCTGGCGAAGAGCAGTGAAGCTCCCTGCCTGGCCCCACATGGGCGGAGCCTCACGCTCCCCGAAAGAGACTGCCGCCACAGGCCACGCCTGCTGTGATCCCACTGTAGGGGCTGCCCAGAGCGGGCCCGTCCACAGGAGCAGGGAGCCCAGGAGTGGTTGCCAAGGGCCAGGGTCCCCATGGGGTGCGCGCTGCGCTGGGACGGGCCGCGGGGACCGCCACACAAGCCCGCGAGCACGCGGCAGCCGCACATGAGCCGCACACGCGGCGGTCGCGTGGTGCTGCGCCAGGCGCGTCTCAGCACAGCCAACAGTCGGCGAGTCCCGGAGAAGTGCACTCGTCTCTCTGGAGGGCGACTGGGGGGAACTGGCGCCCTTTCCTCGGAGACGCAGGCCGGTGCGAGCGCTGGCTGCCTGCTGCCCCTCTGGCCGTCCGGCGGGCAGCGCTGCCCGACGGGACAATCCCCAGCGGGGTCTGCTCCCGAGGACAGGGGCCGGCAGGTCAAAGCGAGTACAAGGCAGACCCTGCCCTCCAGGAGCTACTCTGCCATTTCTTCACTGTGGAATGTGTTAGGTAAGTTAGCACACGAGATGAGCTTAAAAGAGCCACCTGCAAACCCCTGGAAGGACGAAGGACTCGGCAGAGAGAAGCAAGAGGCAACCTGGCCGTCGACAGCCAGCCGGCGCCGACCTGGGACTCACCGGGCCCACGTACACGCCTTGGTGCACGTCTCCAAACTGGCCTTCCCCGATACAGCGCCCGAGCTCGATGCGCTCCCTCTGGATCTCGTAGTCCCTGGCTGCAAGACAGGGTCCGCACGTCAGGAGACCCCGGGCGGCACTCCGGGTGCCAGCAGGGCACGCGGGGCGTCTCACCACGGCAACGAACCCCCACGAGTGGACACTCCATCAGCGGCACACCCGCCTACGGGCGACTTAAGCACCGTGGAATCCTCGCGGACAGCGCTCCACAGGGCGCTTCCCCCGCGGGGGCCGCCCGACCCGAGTCGGTTACGGGTCCGTCCTTCTTACCCGCTTCACAGTCTGATTTGGTTTACATCTATCTACATGCGGTAGTTGTCCAAATAATTTCTCTAAGTGCTAAACTTTATGCTTAATTAATAAGTGATATTAGTTGATATATTAATGTATAAAGGCTAAAAAGTTATTTAAAGCAGTTATTTTAGAAATAACTAAAGTTTACAAATGCAGAGGAAACAAAAAATTGGGTCATGAGTAACCGCATGTTTTAAAAGTTTAGGAGTGTTCCACTCTATTATAACCCCCTGTAGACATCATTCACTGAGCTAAAAGAGTTTAAAGAGGTAGCTTCCAGAAATTAATTTCAAAGTCAGACAATCTGGAACCAGGCTGTACACGTCACATGAATTACGAGCACTGTGTATTTTGCAGCATGTGCCTGGAATTTGTGTACTAGATTGTAGGCGTCCACAGACCAATCATTCATAGGCTGGTGAGGCGCATGGAGAGCAAACGCCCCCTAGGAACCCAGGGGGTCGATCCCAGTCGCTGCGCTCCTGGGTTCGGGCCCCCACAGCCCTCACTGCGCAGGCCCAACCGGGTCATCACCGGTGGACTACAGTAGCAGCCAAGTAATTGCAAATGCTCCCCCCCCCCCGGTTTATCAAATTATAAATCATGCAGACGATTCAACCCAAATTTTAGACAGCTGTTTCCCTCTTTAAAATCACTTTAGCTAGTAGTTCCATTGATTTAACAGCATGAGTAAATCGATGAAAAATAGTTTAAAAATAAAAGTTAACTGAAAACAGAAACACCCCGTATCATTCCATAGGTTGCAATTGCAGGCAAATGCAGTTATTTCAAAGGAATCCTGTTACCTTCGTCTATTCCATAGCTTTCTGTGTTGCAATTAAAAGAGAAAAAAATTGAAGACCTTGCTTAGAATGACTAATAGCAGTTAGGTTAGCAACAGCAAACTCGAAGAGCACATTTCGATAACATTCGCGCCGTCAGACGTTCTAACCGTGAACACGAGCAGTAAAAGGGGGACGAGACGGGAGCACGAGCTACACTGCTTCCAGGTAGCTGGCCCCGCGGCGGGAACGATGCCCTCACGTCGCCCCACAGGCCTCCCTGGCGACTCCTCGCCGGGGCCCGGGTAAACGTGCTGGGCCTTCACTCCTCGGCTCTGAACGGTAAACACACCAGCGACAGGCAGGGTTTTCTGCAGTATGCACAAAGGACTAACAGGCGAGCCAGAACCCAGCCTTTTCCCAAACTGCACTGCAGGTCAGACGTGCACACCGAGGCTGGGGCTCAGGCCTCCGTCTGGAGTCCCCTCTGACAACGCGGGAGCTCTGGAAAGGGGTGGGGCCGCACAGTGCCCCGCCTCCGCAGGCGGGGCGGTCTCTCTTCACTCTGGTAACAGCTCAAGGTACACAGCACGTCTAAGTGCGAGCCCCTTTCAAAATCTTCACACAGCCGAGGAGTGCGCCCCAGACACTTGCACCGCACACATGCGCCCCTCTGCGGAAGTCAGGACTTCAACTGCCAGGTTACTAGGGCCGCTGAGGCTGCGGGGTGGGGTCATAATAGGGCCTCTTTAAGGGGTAGCTTAACAGTTTTTCAAAAGTGAATGACATTTCAAGGGCGTCTCCAATTCAAGATCTGGGCCCGCACACTCCTCCCACGCCTCCTCTGGCAACAAGCAGCAAAGCAGAGAGATGCAGGGCGCTGACACCTCCAGGCACAGGAAGGTCGGCAGGAAGGTCAGCGCCCCAGGCCTCCCACCCGCCGGCTGCTCTGCCGGATTAGGGAAGCTCTTTGTAACTGGTGAGTCAAAGGCAATAGAGAAGAACATTTCAAAAAGGAAATGCAATTTACCAGCATACACATGCAAAGAATAAATAAAGATGTGCATGTGTTTAACTTTACATAACTCTCGTTTTCCACAAAGAGGAAACACTCTGATCAATCAAGGTTACACCATCACAGGGCCAGCACGCAAGAGGGGAACGGGCCCGCAACTACACTGCTGGCAGCCATGTGAGTTTGGGGCACACACAATGCAGAGTTCTGCAGGATTCTACTACGGGTGAGGGTTAAGCACTCCGTGAGGCACTGAAGGCAGGCCCACAAGGACACGCGTCCGGAGCTCGAGATGCGAGCTGCGCAGGGGCCCCGCGGCCGGGCGCGGGCCGGGGCAGCGGGAGTACTCACTGGAGGGCATGGTGTACGCCTCGTCCTCGTCCACGATCTCCGCGTAGTCGTCCGTCTCTGCGGGAGAGGGAGCAGGGTGTCGGAAGAGGTGGCACATTCGACCTCCCAGCCCGCAGTGTAACTCAGAAAGGCAAAGCGGCCTGCCTGAATCCCCGACCACGCTGCCACATCCCTCGGTTTCTGCTCGCACGAGTCACTCACGGAACTACAAGTGACAGCATGGCCCCCCGTGTGAAAGACACAGCCTTGTTCCTCAGGCGCAGACAGAGCTGGGACAGGGAGCCCTTGTGAAAGACAGAAAGGCGTGACGTGACAGTGCGCATGACCCCCACCCGCCCTCTGTCCTGCCCGTGGCCCCCGAGGCCGTGGTGAACACAGTGAAAACCACACCGCTGTCTCCCGCGTCTGCAGGCGCGCACAGCACCTGGTGCTACTCAGGGACTCCAGGGGGCCGTCCGAACGTCCTCCTTGGGGAGACAGAAGCGGCAGCCGACTTCCGGGGATCGACCGGGCTCACTCGACCAGGCACCTGCTCAGGGTGAAGCCACCTGGGCTCCACCTCCAGTGACTGCCCTCTCAGCCGCCCGAAGAGCACACACCGGCGTCCGCAGGGCACCCGCCCCGCCGGGAAGGACGCAATGACAGCAGACAGCGCTTGCCCAGAGGCCAGCTCTTCTCTGAGACGTGGGCCGGGGGCCCCGGGCCCACCGACTCCTTCCCAGCAGTTCCGGGGGGACCATGCAAAGAAAAGCAGCGCTCGCTCGCAGCAGCCACGCTGGCGCTCTGGAGTGAGAAGAGCCTCTGGCTGCTTCACGCGCAAGGATGTCAGCTGCCCACAGGCCAGCGAAAGGAGGGGCGGTCCTTCCGGAAGGACCGTCTGAAGGAGCTCCAGTTTGCAGATTCGACCTGGCAGCTGCCGGAAACCCCGCAGACACAAGCAGCTCGAAGTTCTTTCTTTTGTGATGCCATTATTCCTTCATTCAGATGTTCAAGTTACAGAAACCAAAGAAAATCGAGACTCTAGACTGTTTACACTCTCCAGGGCAGGGATGTCCAGCCTGGGCCCAACGCGAAACTGTGAATTGACTTGAAGTGGGAGATTTTTGGGTGATTACACGTCTCGGTGCATTTAATGGGTGGCCCAAGGCAAGCCATCGTCTTCAGTGTGGCCCAGCACCACCGTGAGGCCGGACGCCCCCCCCTGCAGGGTGTCAGCCACCCCACACGTGGCTGCAGTGACGACTTCGCACAAACCCCAGAATTCCGGGAGAGTGTGTCGTGTCTTGCTTTGCACCCATCGTTACAAGTTAGTAAAGCAAAACAAGGAAAACGCAACCGGCAGAATGCAAAGCTGACAGACCAATTCTCTTTAAGACAGTTACCAGATACAAGCTGTCCACAAGTCCCGTACACGGGTAGAATAACCCACGTTATTCTTACACGTCCAACCCCGACCCTGACACTACAAGCAGGACTGAAGAAAAGTTAATCTACCCGAACCTCACACCCTCCCACCCCTCTGCTCCCCCGTCTCGCCTGCGCTCGTGAGCACGCAGGCCTGCAAACTGCCGTGGGCCGGGCCTGCAGGCCTGCCTGTGCACGAGCAGGCCGAACGCAAGACACCGTGAGATGGACGTGGGACGGAAGGGGGCCAGCTGCTCGGGACCCAGCGCGGGAAACCCACTCACAGGGCTGAGACGGGAGAGGGGCACGAGGCCCCCAGAGACCAGACGCTCGCCCGCATTCCCTCCTCTGATCTTGGCACTCGGCAGGCCCAGCTCCAGGCCGCTTCCTGGCAGAAGGCTGCCGCAGCCCAGCTGCCCTTCCCGCCTGGTCTGCCCCAGAGTACGGGCCTTCCCCAAGGAAAAGGCCCCGGCTGACCCGAGGGGCAACTCGCTGGCCTGAGAGCCACTCAGATGCCCACTTCTGCTGCCCACACCTAGCCACCACTGCCCGAGACTCTTCGACAGCCTCTGCGCTTGGCCCCGCGCTGCGTGACGAGGTTACGGCTCAGTCCCACGCTCAGGCACGCCCCCCCCACGGCCACGGGGGCGCTGACGTCCCCAAGTCCGACAGGAGCAGTGCACTCCCCCACCTGAGAACTCTGCATACCACCACTCACGCCAGCTTGGAGCAGATCCTGCCCTGGGCTGGACCCCTCCTCCACCCACCCCCACCACCCTTCCCCACGCTGCCTGTTCCATTTCCTCAGTGCCCGTGACTACCGACGACCTCACTGTCCTTTGCCCCTTGTCAACGGCTGCCCCGCTCCAGAATGGAGTCCCCAGGGAGTGGAGCCTCGTGTCTTGCCGACCCTAAGTTCCCAGCCCCAAACGGTGCCTGGCACAGAGAAGATGCTCGGGAAACACCGGCGCAACACCCAGAACCGACGCACTGCGACGTGTGCCCGTGAGCCAGGGACAGAAGAGCCAGGCAGCCTGTGTGAGGCCGCGGAGGGTGCAGGGCAGCACAGCGCCACCGGGGACAAGGCACGCACCCTGCATCTGGGGTCACCAGCCCGGCCTGCACCCGTCTCTGCCTCAGCTCACCCTCAGGGGTACCCCCCAGGAGAAGCCACCCCGAGGGCTGCTCCAGGACGGCCACAGAGGCTGCGGTGAGAGCAGCCCTGCTGAACGTGCCGGGCTCGGCTGCCTCATCTCCTGGAGGGCACCTCGGCCGGGGCGCAGCCACCTGGCTCGGCCTGGAGGGCTTCGGGGCTGCCCCTTTCTATAAAACCTTCGGTGGAGACGCCAGCATGGAAGGAGCGGGACTCTCAACAGCTACTCGCCATCAGGCCGCACGCAGGCCTGGGCACCGCTGAGCGGTACCCCACCAGACCCATCCACAGCACCCGGGGAGAGCCGGCCGGGCCTCCGGGCTGTCTGCATGTGAGCTCCGCGACCTGGGTGCAGGCCAGGCTCTCCGGGAACCGCCCTGTGACGTCTGCACTGTGCGCACCGTGCCAGGGTCCCCCGTGGGCGTCCAAGCTGCTGCAGGAACACGGTGACTTGGACCTGACCGTCACCTTCTCCACAGGCATCTTCGCGTGGCCTTCATGACACTGACCTGCTCCCGCTGCTGGTGTCCCTCCTGGCTTTCAGGGGTCGGGCCAGCGCGGCTCTGGCAGGAGAGCTGAGTTCACAGGCTTGGGGCCCTGACACACGGCAGCTCTGCCAGAGGCCGCCCGGCCTCCAAAGCCGTGGCCAGACGGATGGCCCAAACGAGGAGGCAGGTGTGCATGACCCACTGGTGACGGCCACAAGGTGCCCGAGAGCTCGCAGACGCCGCCACAGCGGCACACAGTGACAAACATGGTCCTCTGATCCTCAGAAAGGCTGTTCTCACCACCCCGTCACAGGCAGGCGACCGAGGCACCTGAGGACATGTGAGTGTCTCAGGGTCCCCAGGACGGTCAGCAGCAGGCTGGTGACAGAGTGGCACTCCGTCGCACAGCTGCCACGACATTTCCCTGTGAGGGGCGCTGTGACTCCTAGGCCAGGATGGTCCTCAGGGACATCCCAGGGCCCCCGAGCTCATGGGCACGGCTCCACTCCAGGTGGCGCGCAGGCGGCGCGTTGGCGCCCGGGTGCCCGTGACTTAGCCGGGGGACTTCCAAAGTGGAAGACCTGACATGGAGACTTCCACAGCCTGGGACAGCCTCAGAATGTGGAAGGCCTGGTGTCACGGTACGTGGCAAAAGAAAAGTGACACGAAGATGTATGGAGAGGACAGCAACCGGGAGCTGAGAAACCCTCAGAGAAAGCGCTCAGTGCTCCTTCTGAAGCAAGGTGGGCGAGACTCGGGAGGCCGGCACTAACCGCAGCGACTGCGCGGAAAGAGCCCAGTGCCCTGGAGCTGCGGAAGGGCCCCGTCTGGAGTTGGGGGGCGGGGGGGAGGGGGCGGGAGGCGGGGCTACGGACAGCGAGTGCCCTCGCTGCGGCCAAAGCAGGAGCTGCCAGGAGCCCTCGGGCCCCTCTCCGGTGCAGCCCCTGCTGCACCTCCCATGGAGGGGCTGCAGACAAGGCGATTCTGTCACCACGCCCCCTCTGCCTGCCTGGCAGGACGGTGGTCTTTACCCCGGTGGCACTGGTGTGGGCTTGGACACCCGCAATTCTGATGACCTGTTCCCGCACCGTGCCTCCCTGCCGCCCTCAGGAAGGGTGGCTGCGTCCTCAGTGCCACCTGGCGACATCTGCAGTGACTGGATCACTCCGGCCGTCCAGGGGCACTGACCGGCTCCACGGCGTCCAGGCGGCCTCGGGGCCCAGAAGTGCCCGGCTCGCTCCTGCCTGCTAGCTCTGAGACCCAGGCCCGGGCTGGCGAGCTGCTCGCAAAGGCTGGCAGAGAGTGCCTGAGCCCGCACTGCTCCCTCAGTCCCCGCCCGCATGCTCACCTCTGCGGCGCACACACGGTGGGGAAGAGCGACGGCCAGGGAGTGGACAGAGGGGTGGCTGTGCTGCAATAAAACTGGACTTGGGGACGCTGACATTTGATGCTCACATAGTTTTGATGACACAAACACTATCCTACTTCTGTTTGCCCCTCTAATTGCTAAGAAAACCTAAGAACCACTCCTCACTCAAGGGGCAATGTAAAAAGAGCCGTGGGCCGTGGCTGGCCCGCAAGTCCCTGACTGAGACTAAGGGGCGAAGGCTGGGGGCCCGGCACAGCTGTCCGTGCAGTGCGGCACGGGCAGGGGTGGGGATCCGGTGCGAGGTGAGTGCGGGGGGGGGGGGCTGCGTCCCTCCACTCGGTGCGTGGCACTTTCACAGGAGCCCCCAGCAACCAGGGAGGCCTGCCACAGGGGAGGCCACAGGGGACAAGCACTTGCTCCAGGCCACCCTGTGTCTGCTGATGACAAGACAGGCCGAGGGAGAGGCGGGCAGCCTGAGGCCCAGCTGGCCGCCCGCCCCCCGACGGCAGAGGACCAGCGTGTCCTCACCTGCACACCTGTGAGGACGCTATGCGGCCACACTGTGAACCGCTGTGCACGAGGAACTGGCCACGAACGGGAGCGGCTGGTTTGCTACTCGCAAGGAGTCAGCGCCTCAGAAGTGAGCCCAGCTCTTGAGCCGTATGTCCTGTGAAGACGATGCACTCTTCCGAAGTCGCAGAGCGAAGGGCTTTCACAGCAGACGCCGGGCTTGTCACACCCCAGTCCCGGCCCCATCGCCCCACGAGCAGTCTCCTGCTGCAGCAGGAGGGAAAGCGCGCCCTCCCTTGGCCTCAGCCGTGAACTCTGACTCCTTCGGCAGAAAAGGGCCACGCTGCACGCAGGCCATGCCCAAAGCCGACGAGGGATACGAGGCGCTCACTGCGGCTTCTAAACTTCCAGGCGGCTAAGCGCTGTCCTCCACAGATGAAGACCGCCACTCCCCTCCCACGGCTGGACACCCTTGGTTCCTTCGGTCTGAGTGGCTCTCCAGAGCCTCGGCCCCCGGGGCCTCCCCCGCAAACCAGACCTCTCCCAGACACGGGCTGGGGGCCAGGGACCCGGCCGCTGTAGGTCACTGCTCCCACTCCCCGGGGCCACGCCGCCGCCCTCCTACGGCTCTGGTGTGAGTAACGGAACCCAGGAGGTTCACCACAGCCATGGAACACCTCCCACGCACCATGGGGACGTGAGGAAGAAACCGAGGCACCCTTTCCATGTCAAAGCCCCAGCTTCCATGAGACCACGTGTCCACGCCATGGTTTCCCACACGGTTCGGTGGCATCAGGACCACGTTCTGCCTTTCACCCCGGGCTGACCGGCATTGACATCAATCAGTAACCATCGCACATTAGAACAGGAATGTGAAAATGAGTATTACCGTCCCCACTAATTTCATCTGCAGATCCGGGAGGCATGCAAAGAAAGGGGGAGGAGGGGGAGGGGGGAGGGAAGGCGGGGAGAGAGGGAAAACACTATTAAAATGACAAGTAAATCAAAGCGTAAGGAAAACAAAAAAATCACCCCCCAGGTCTGCTCCCGGCGACGAGAGAGAGAGGGGCAGGAAGTGTGCCCCTCGGCTGACGGCACACACGGCACTGTTTCAAGCGGCCAGCACACCACACGGAGTCACACAGCAGCGCCAGCGAGCCTGTCGGTCTCCGCCACACTCAGCACAGTGAACTGCGCTGCCTCTCACAATTCAGTGCTAAACGGCTTCTACCCCTCGAGGGCACCTGGACCCTCCCAGACACGGAGGAGAACATGCAGGCCCCGTGTGGGCGCCGAATGCTGAGTGGGGACCAGCCCGGCGGGCTCTTCGGCGAGGAGGCCGGCACCTGAGGCTGCGCTCGCAAGACAAGTTTCCGTGTACATTTATGCAGGGCTTGGAGAAGCTCCAGGGCCGTTACTACAAACCCGCTTTCCCAGAAAACGCTCCAAGGGGGTCTGGCCACCCTGCTCTGCAGCCCCCTGTGCGGCTGCCCCGGACTCGGCAAGCAGACGGCGGCTCCTGGGCTATTCCCTTTCCTCCTCTGGCCGCATGCTCCATCGGGAAGCCCGCAGTGCGGGCGCAGGCCTGCGCCACACCGCTGACCCCGCGGGTGGAACCGGGAAGCCCCTCCTCGCCCTGCCATGCAAGCACACGTCAGCCAGCAGGCAAACGAAGAGCCTTCTGTCACCAGAGCAGCCCAGAGACCTTCGCGCAGACCCTCGCCCCCAGGGCGCCGCCCGCCCGCACGGGGGTGCCCTGCCCAGGGCAAGCATCGGGTCCGACCCGGGGCCTGGGCGCTGCGTTAGTCAGACCCTGCGCCAGTGTGAGTGCAGTACCCGTAGCAGGTTCTTGGGAACAGAAGACCAAAGGGAGAAAGCGTCTAGCTTTCTTAACCTTATGCTGGCAGTGACCAACTCCTTTATAAAGAGGCGGGAGGAAAGAGAAAAACAGAAACATTATTTCAATACAAAAGAAACATACATTGCATTTTAAGGCATAGCTATTAAAACACAAAATTGCAATACTCTGACTCTTAACAAATAAGTTCTTACTATGATGGACTTGGGTTTTAAAAACCATTAATATTTTAAAGTGCAGTTCCTTCTTTTAGCAAAGAGTAGCATTAGCTATAGAAACTTGAGCAAGACCTAAGCAGAGTCTCACCGCTCTGCAGTCAGCCAAGTGCAGGCACAGAGAGCTTTACAAACAACAAAACAAACAAAATGGAACAAGACAAAACACAATAACCACCGACAAATAATTCCAGATTCTCGTGACCATCTAACGTTCGGCCTCGAGGCAGCAACCCAGAGGACCCACACCGGCACAGCGCCGGCTGCCTTGTGAGGAGCGTCGGGGGCCACTTCCCCGAGCCGCCGGCGAAGATGCAGACCGCGGACCACGCGTGCACACCGTGCGCCGGTCACTGCACACAGCGGGCTGCCGACGCGGACGTCTGCACACCCAGGCCTCCAAGCCCGGTGCCCGCGGGTGTCGCCTCGTCCTCGCTCCCTCATTCGCACACTTGGAGCTCACCTGCCCGTCCGCCGTCTCCACGGCGAGCCCGCCGGGCCGAGACACGCCCCAGCCCTCTGGGGGCTCGGAGCACAGCGAGAGCCGCAGACAGGAAACAACTAAATGTGGCAGCACCAGTGGACGCGGCACAGCGAAGTGAGATGCGTGACACAGGGGACCCGGGGGTGTGCAGATTTAACCGCAGACCCACGGGGGCCCATCGAGAACGACAGGGATGTGGGGTGTGGGCCCAGGGACAGCACAGGTCCGTGTCCCGAGGGAACAGCCCGAGGACACCGTCAGCACGCCAGCAGAAACGAGTGGGGAAGCCATCTGTGGCGGCAGCAGGGCGCGAGGGGTGGGCGCAAGAGGGTGGGCCCGAGTGGGTGGGCCCTCGTCCTCTCATCTCAGTCACTCACACCAGGAAGCACGGTCCCTGGGACCAGGCGCCTCAGCCCTGTCCCTCCCTCAAACCTTAGGGCTCAGTGCCGCCAACGGTCAACGTGGTCTGAGCTCCGAGTGCTCCGTCAGCAGTCCTTCTGGCAAATCGTCCAGCCTGGGGTGGTCTTGGGAACCCCCGCCCTCAACAAACAGTGCTAAAAACCCACGAATTCCTGAGGAGGCTCAAAGAGAAAGCCCCACAGAATGACATCACCTGGGGAGGAGGAAGGCGACCCCGGTGTCAGAGACCGGTGAGGGCCGGGGAGAACGAGGCCGGCCGTCTTCCCCGCAGGGCCCGCCCCTCGGCGCGGTGGGCAACGGGGGAGGGACGTCTTCTTCAGCAGGGCCGCAGCCCAACAACCCACAAGGGCCCTCGCCCGGCCCAGGCTGCGGCCCCAGGGAGATGGAAGCCAGACCCCAGCAGCGGCTCACACCGCTGGGCAACTGCTCACAGGAACGCGCCACAGACCGGACCTGCTGCTTGGCGGGAGGGTCACAGAGAGAGACAAGCAGGGGCCAGGCCCGTCAGCACCTCGGGTGCGGTCTTGTAAAAACAGCCACTGGGCCCGCACGCCTGCTCTTCTTTCTTGTGAGCCTGACCCCCGCTTAGAGGAAACACAGGAGCAAGGGGCCCGAGAGGCACACATCCCGCACGGCATCACAGGGACGCCACCGCCAGGCCCAGAGTTGGGGCAAATCAGTGGGACGCAATTTCTTCAACAGAAAAGGTGCAATCAGGGGGGAAAAAAGGAGCCCTAGAGGGCAGAGCCAGGAGGACAGGAGCGCCACCAGCCGGGCTCCAGCAGTGCCGCTGGTCCGACTGCCGGTGGGCCAGAGCCCTCGCGAGCACATGGTGGCCGCAGGGGTCTGGGCGGACTGCACGGCTGGCGTTGAACCGCTACCGCCAGTCTCCCGGCAGCACAGCACTTCTGCAGGAGTCTGTGGCCCAGAAGTCTCTGCGGGTGAGGCACGCCTCGGGCGCGTTAAGCACCGCTGGGGACTCCGCAAGCGGGTGCAGGCGGAGAAGAGATACACTGGCCACAGCTTTTGGCAGCTGAATCTGGGCAAGGAGCACCGGGGGGATCATCCTACAATTCTGTTCTCTCTGCCTCTGAGTATGTTTGAGATTTCCCGTGAAAAAGCGCTTAAAAAATTAAACATTCAAAAGCATAACAATAGCCACATATTCACACGGTTTTCTGCATTTAAAAATATCAGCTGTGGTTTTATCTTGGCTCCTGCAGGCTGACCTCCATAAACCCCACAGCTGTCGTGCAGCCACAGCGCGCTGCGAACCAGGGGAGGGGCCTGAGTTCGAAGTCCAGAATCTGTGTTTTAAAAGTTTCAAGCCTTCCTTTAAAATTTTTCTCTGTGAAGAAAATAAATAATGGGGCCTTGTGATGTTAGCGGTACTTGTTTTTACACTTACAGGATGACACGTAAGCTCCTCACAGCCTAGTAGTGAAGTCTTAAAGGGTTATTAAAGCTGATTCCAGCAGTGTCCGACCCAAGCCACAGCCCTGCTGTGGCCACGCCAACACGCCCGCGTCACACACGCTGGCCTCTCAGTGCCAGGCTCTCCCCGAGCTCTACAGCAAGCACCAGTTTCCCGAAGCAACACTCAACAGTCAGGCTGAAACACCCTAGTCTAGGCCTTACAGTAACGTGCCCAAGGGAGCACACTGCTCTGTCACCTGTCTTCACGGAGCTGTCCACCTTGCTCCTCACTTCTCTGCCGAGAAGCCTGCCTCGGGCTCCAAGGTGACCCCCGTGTCCAGCATCAGCTGTGCCCGGCTCCCGGAGGAAGAGCAAAGGGCACCTTTCCCTGCAGTGAGACTCGAGCAGGCCTGCGCCTCACCTCCCGAATGCAAGGGCAGTGCCCGACATCCCCGCCAGGGCTCGCCAACAGCGGGCTCCACCGAGCGCCTCCCCGCCCCTGGCCTGCAACTGCCCAGAGAACATCCCGCAGTGACCGGCCCGCAGGGACTGCTCTGGGAGACCAGCAGCTCTTGGTGCCACTGCCAGCTCTGCGAGCCCCAGCCTCTCTGCCGTGCCCTCTGCCCGCAGGCTGCCCTCTCAGTCTCCACGGCAGGCACGGAGACCCGTGCAAAAACAGCAGGGGCGCGCTGGCGGCCCTGCAGCCTGCCTGCCCGCGGCACCGTCCGCCAGCACCAGCTCTGCCCCGGTGGGCGGTGCTCAGAGACTCCTGGAGCCACGGGACCCGACACGCGTGCCACACACACAGCTGCTGCCCAGAGTGTCCTTGCCAGGTGCGTGGGCAGGAGCACAGGCACTTCTGAGAGGGGTGCGGGGGCCTGTGCACGATAAAGAGAGAGCAAGCCACTCCGCCTGCACACTGGGAAACGAGGAGAGCCCAGTCAGCACGCAGGCAAGGCACAGACCTGAACTTCAGGAAAAACCAGCTCCAGAACCAAACCAGCGGGAGCTCGGCTCCTTCCAAGTCAGACCACCAGATGCCAGAGCTGTGAGGAGGCTACCTCTTACTTCAGAAATGTAACACATACCTAGGAACAGGTCACACGTGTGTGCACATGGATACATGTGTGTATCTCTGTGTATGTGTGTTACGTGTATTTTAAGACATCAAACTTGGGTCCATAGAAGATGCTTCCTTTTCATCCTCCTTTCTCTGTCTTCCACATTTTTCATGGAAAGAGACACATATTTTGAAAACATACCAAGGAAAGTACACCACACTCATCACGCCAACAAGTAGTTAAGATAATGCTTATGCCAGAATCTTAACTATATTTTTAAAAAAGCAATACTCAAACACCATTTTATGTTAATTGTGAAAGACAAAAACCATTTAAAATGTCCCACATATCCTGAACTTCACAAAACGATGTACAAAGTATATTCATTAAATTCGCTGAATTGCAAAGATACATTATAATGGGAACTCCAGAAGTGAACATTCTCGCATGAAGGATCACTAACATGACAGTGAGACCAAAAGACAGCCTGGAACCCCACGTAACCGTGGGAGCGACCTGGAACCGCACGTGCGTCTCAGCCACAGTCTCTGAGCCGCACTGACCCCGTGACCACGGTGACCACTTGCGGCTGCACACTCAGGACACCCCCCTCCTCCCAGATGTCAGGAAAGAGCCGCCGGAAGGAGACGGCAGACAGCTGCCCCTCGGACCCTCCCGCCGCACTGCCGGGTGGCCTCCCCGAGCCCTTACCTGACACGGAGACCGCGTGTGTCCGCACGCCCTGCTTCTCGCTGTTGGCCAGCCTGCAACAGAGAGGGCACCGTGTGAACGCCGCACTCAGGGCAGAACCACCGCCGTTTCCGGTGGAGGCTCAAGTTTTATGGGGCAGAGCTTTTTAAATACTGGGTTCTACTACCTAAACCGTCAGCATCGCCATGCTCTCACGCTGTGAAGAGCGGAAATCAGGACAGACACCTGAAGGCACACCGAACTGCCCTGGGAAAGCAACTCGTGGCAGCAACCTCCCACACTGCGGTGCCGCTCACGGGCCGGGCACGGGTCACACCAGACTCTCGGAGCAACAGTGTGCGGAGAGGGGCTGCCCCGGAGTCACCCCGCAGGGGGAACGTGCCTGAGACACAAGCTGGGGCGCTGCCGCAGGACGGCCGCTCAGACTCAGGGCCCCTGGGACAGAGGCTGCCCGGCCGGGTGCATCGGGCCGCTCATTGTATGAAATAGCTCAGCAACATTAGTGTTTTACTTTTATCCACATAAGATAAAATTTTGGCCAAAGGTTTCAGCAACATTTATGAAAGGATAGTTCGATTTAAAAATTTTGGAGAGCACAGAATAAAGGAACCCTATAGTCTTTAGATACCAAAGTTACGTTGATCTTTTTATAAAAGAAAACTTTTCCCAGACACATAAGCACTTACTATCAAAGTACTAAGTAAAATTCTTCCTAGGGCCTCCCTACCCTCCTCTGGATGCCCCCCCACCCCCATGCCGTCCCCCCTGCGCTGGCTGCACAGCACAGTTGTGAGCACGACCACGTCACGAGTCCTTTCTCAGAGAGTCGTGAAACCTGGGGAGGTCTCAGGGAGCCCGACACACGAGCCCACTGGCGTAGCCCAGACAGAAGATGAGAGCAGCTGAAACCAGGAGCGACCACGGGAAGGGGGAGCAGTGGACGGATCTGATGGACTCGGGGAGCCGGGGGAGGAACTGGTGAGGGACTGGCATGCCGATATGGGGTCTCCCCTCTTTATCCCAGCACCTCCCAGGTGAGGGGCGCCGCCACAGCTGCCCGCGACTCCGCTCCAGCCTCCCCCGGAGCCCTCAGCCCGCGGGGAACCGCCTGCTGACCCACACACTGGATCTGCCATCTGCTCCCCAGCTCCCAGCACGCTGGCTGGGAGAGACGCTGTTACGTAGGTGCTTTAGCCATTACTACCACTTACAATTTTATAGAACGACCCGTAGGCTATGAAATTAATGACACAAACAAGTAAAACGGCTAACATAAATCACTTTCACAGTTTCTAACTTTCCCACTTGTAAGGCGGCCAGAAGGGCACTCACGTCCAGGCTCGCACACAGGCAGCGACGACTGAGAAGTGAGGGTGTGACCGCCTCCCAGCACCCTCCCTGCGCCTGCTCCCAGTCTCCCACTGAACGTAAGAGGAAGGGAAAATCTGGTTTGAGTTTTGGGTTGGACCCAACCCTGTGCCATGGTTTGGCGCCTGACCGCTCAGGCAAAGGGCCACACACGCAGCCGTGGCTTCCGCAGCTTCCGGCACGAGCGAGTAACAACAGGCACGAAGCAGCACTTACTTCGGTATGGATGGCAAAGCCCGTTCGCCTTCTGGGGAAAAAAAGGAAAGACAGTGGTGAGGTTCCTCTGTTCCCGGTGGAAGACTCCGTGCAGGACTCGGGGGAAGGGGGGGTCCCACCCAGCAGCTCAGCACCAGCCCTGCCAAGGAAGTCAGCGTGCCGTCCATCCTAGGTGCTGGCTTACTTCCAGGATCCGCGACAGACAGACCCCGGCTGCAGGTGAGCACGGTGTGAAAGGTGCTGCCCAATCAACGCCAAGTGCGGAGGCGGCACAACTGTGAAAGGTGACTCCCCAGGAGGCTGGCGAGGAGGAGGCTGCCTTTCGGTCGGAGACCTTCGGCCTTCTTGGCCGAAGGGCGAAGCCCCCCGGCGCCCAGGGACCAGCGGGCCTGCAGAGCGGAGACCGGGAGGGGCCCTGCCGAGTGCCTCTCCCCGAGGTCGCCTCCCACCACCGACAGCGGAGCTCAGGGCCTTGTCTCTGGCGGGGAAAACCCCCCCACTCTGTGCAGCAGGAAGCCCGGGGCCCTGGCTCCATCTCCTTTGTCCCGGGCAGTGGGTGCAGACCCTAACCGACCTCATCCCCTACGCCATTGCTGCGCCGCGTCGCTACCAGAACACTCCCCCCAGAACCAACTCATCAGGCCATTCCTCTGCTCACGACTGCGCTGTCTTCCAGCGGTGCGCTGGATAACATGAGCACCTCGGTTTACCCCCGAAGCACTGCTGTTCCTCTCAGCCCAGAACAACGCTCTGTCCGTTTTTAGGGTGTGTGTGGGGTGAGGGGTGCAGGCGGGCAGATGCCCATCTACTACCCCTTTCTCTGATCCCTCCCCAGGCAGCTCCTGGGAAGCACCCTGGGGTGACTGTCATTCATGCCATCTGCTCACAGCTCCTCTCTTGGCATTTGCCCTTGAACTTGGGGCCATCAGTTCCCCACCCTCCAGACCACAGGCCCATTCTCCACTGTTCCCCAACACTATACATGCTCACCATCCGAACTGTTACATTTCTAACTGCATGCCAACAACTCAGTAAAGAACATTTGGTGAATGAGGATAAAATTTAAAAAATCATTTACTAAAGCCCTGGCTGGTGTGGCTTAGTGGATTGAGCACGGGCTGCAAACCAAAGGGTCACTGGTTCGATTCCCAGTCAGGGCACATGCCTGGGTTGTGGGCCAGGTCCCCAGTAGGGGGCGTGTGAGAGGCAACCACACTTTGATGTTTCTCTCCCTCTCTTTCTCTTTCCCTTCCCCTCTCCCTAAAAGTAAATAAATACAATCTTAATTATTTACTAAAAAAAATATTTACTAAAAAGATAGGCAATATGTCACATTAAACATTTTTCACAAAATGCTACCTTTATATGAAGGAACTCTCCCCAAACATTTAAGTATTTGCAAGGCACCCACCCACTGGAAGTGCAAAGTGAAAAACCAAGAGCTCACGCCTGCAAACGCTGCGACTCAGAACCAGAAGCCTGGACAGTCTACGAGCAGCTCCCTCGCTGTGTTTCCTGCAGGGAAGGCTACTGCCAGGAAAGACACGCCGAATTTCTGGGAAGAGTGCACGACTGGGCCCCAGGCCTCTGATGTGGGGGCGGGGGGGCTGCCTTAGGACCCACACAGTCACGTACTGGCCTGCAGCTATGGCTCTACCTACTGTTTCCAAGAGCACATCCGGACACTCACTTGTAAACAAAGGTTCCAGCCCTGACCAGCGTGGCTCAGTGGGCTGGGCGTGTCCCAAAAAGTGAAAGGTCACTGGTTTGATTCCTGGTCAGGGCACACGCCTGGGTTGCAGGTTCGATCCCTAGTTGGGGCGCCTGCGAGAAGCAACTGATTGATGTTTCTCTCCCTCTCTCTTCCTCCCTTCCCCTCTCTCTAAAAATAAACAAAATATGTTCAAAAAATAAGGTTCCAGTGACTCCTCAACTTCACGTGTGCGCCTGCGATTGCACACGCGTGCACTCGCTCACTCCTCCCCGACCTGTTCTGACAACACAGTGCCCCAGCCGCGGGGCAGGCCGGGCGTCCTGCTGGGGACAGCAGGAGCTCGGCACTTGGCCGTCCACCCTCCTCGTGCTTTCCTACCTCCTGTTCACCTTGAAACCCACTCAGCTCACGTGGATGCACGCCACTCAGCCCTCCGGACTCCCTCCTCTGGAATCACCATCGCCACACAGGTCAATGCAGGAGGAATGCTGGGTCCCCTCGCTGCTCTGGGGGGGCGCCCTTGTGGCCCCTCCCACTAGGCTCGAGAGTCGGCACCCTTCTCCTGCCACAGATGAGGAGCCCCCGAGTCAGGCTCTCGGGGGGCATCAGATGGCGCGGCACTGGGGGCGGCAGTGGAAGCAAGTGCACTAGATCTGGGAACCTCGCGTGCGCCAGGCTCCATCTCAGGCCCTCGCCTGCGTGAGGACGTCCGTCCGCGCCCCCAAGCCCCACGGAAGATGGGCAGGGCCTCTAGGTTCCACTGACAAGGAAACCAGGGCACAGAGTGGGGAAGCGGACAGCACAGAGTGGAACCCACAGCCAACACATCTCCAAGCCCAGGCTTCCTGCTGCCACTCACTACGCAGTCACGCTGCTGGGAATGCTTTCGCCTGATTACTTCAGAAGTCCACGCCCTCTGCAGCGCCCCTTCCCTCGGCCCTGCAAGCCTACACGCTACTTCCGATGCGGCACGGCCTTCCTCCAAGGGCAGAGGTGCTCGCTCCAACCACGGATTTTACCTCGTGACTCCACACTCCTTTTGAGAAAAAACAGGGCCCTAGTCGGGCGGTTCAGCAGGTTAGAGCATCACCCCGCACACCAGAAGGGTGCAGGTGTGACTCCTGGCCGGGGCAGGTGCGAGCCCTGATCAGGGCACACACAGGAAGCAGCCGATGGGTGTTTCTCTCTCACGTCTATCTCCCCCCCCATCTCTCTCTCCCTCCTTCCTCTCTCTCTAAAATCAATAAACTCATCCTTGGGTGAGGATTAAAAAAAAAAGTAAAAAGAAAAAAATGGGAAAAGGCTTTATTTTTGTGAGCTAGAAGAGACACTTAAAAAAGAAAAACACACAAGAACATAACCCCGAAAGTTCACTGGAAAACACTAAGGGCCACCTCAGACATGCTCCAACGGCATAGCCGCAGACACGCCAGTTCCCCGAGAGCCCCACTGACACGCAGCTCTGGGGCCGCGAGCCGGAGCCCCGCCCTAGGACACAGGACACGGCCTCTGGGGCCGAGTCACGCATCCGGCCTCCGCTCTGCGGTCACCAGAGACAAGGACCGCAGGCTGCGGGGGCAGGGCGTCAGCGCGCGGTGGGGAGGCGCGCGCACGCAAGCTCACCTTTCTGGGGCCGGATGATGAAGGACTGCGAGGCTCCGTTCACCAGCCGGCAGTAGCCGTCGATCAGGTCGGCCATGTTCTCGGCGATGGTCAGGGACGGGGCTGTCACTGTCAGAGGCTGGAAGGGGAGCGGGCCGAGAAAGAGCCGTCATTGTTCTCCCAACAATCAAAGGGACAGCTGCGCATGACATCAGACCTCCAGACACCCATGGAAACGGAGGAGGGAGGCAGTGAAACGAGATTTGTCATAAGGTTTGGGCAGAAAAGGAAGTTTGGTATTTAAGGATGCTATTCCTGGAGTACGTGACAGAAGGCAACCCAGACACAACCGGGACACCACTGAAACTGACACTCACTTTCTAGAACAAAGGGAGGGGGAAACGCTGTTCTCCTTTGGAGTGCCCGGCCCCTCTGGTGCGGGCTCACTAAACGAAGGATTTGGATAACCAGCCCCTTGCAGTGTGGGCTATTTTAGAAACAAGACGAATGTGGAGTAAACTTTTATCCACCGCCATCATAACTTTTCGAACATGAAAGAAAATTAGGAAAGTTTCATTATTTTTAGCATGGATCGCACACTCTGAAATGATTCTTTCCAACATGAAACGGGAACTTCTGAGGCCCCTTGTACCAAACTATCATCTGGGCTCATCCAGGACAATCTGTAGGTTTCAACGGTTTATGGTGCCACTCAACACCAAGAAGGAACCAGGTGTGCTTCCCAGAGCCTCAGAAGTGCC
Organism: Phyllostomus discolor; assembly: GCF_004126475.2. Taxonomy (NCBI): domain Eukaryota; kingdom Metazoa; phylum Chordata; class Mammalia; order Chiroptera; family Phyllostomidae; genus Phyllostomus; species Phyllostomus discolor. Next base: position 137,344,297 of record NC_040909.2, read on the forward strand.
CGGCCCCAGGGCAGACCCCAGGGCAGACAGGGCTGAGGACAGGGGTGGAGCCCTGCAGGGGGCCGCCCCTCCCTGCCACCTGGGGAGGAGTGCTGAAACCACGCCTGCGCATCAGCACCGTGGTGCTGGCCTCGAGGGCCAGGTCCCTTTGCCCGCGCGTGCTCCCCGTCCGCCCCGAGCAAGGGTCGGCTTGGGCCGTGCTGGCCAGGGGCTCGCTTCCTGTGCCACACCTGCCTCTCAGGCAGCACACGAGTACAGAGGACCGGGTCTGGGGCCTGACTTGGTCTAGGAAACAACACGGCGTGTAGCATGTATGTATTTTTACCCTCGGACACTTTTAAGCAGTGTTTTCCTTGGTAATTCACAATGACCTTCAGTCACCTTCACAATAATGCTTTTGGTCAGTTTTTAAATGTTGCCCGTTCTATTCTCGAGGGCATGTGATTGTCAGTATTTGTAATGTAACACTTCCTGCAAAAGGGAAGGCTGGGCTGCTGGCGACCCGGGCAAACCACCCTCACCCAGAACGCGGCCTGGCCCTGAGTGCCCTCTGCGCCAGCCCCACCGCTGGAGGCGGGCGCTCCTACCTCAGGCGCGCCCGCTACCCTCAGCTGCAGCACGCCTTTCCTGTCCTTGTCTTCACTGTTCGAGTACTGGATGGTCTGCACTTGGTTGAAGTCGGCCAGATGCGTGGGCTTTGGAAAGAAAAGGCACAAACTGGACCACAGATAAAAAACTGACTTCACTTCCTCTGCGAGACGCCCACAGTCCCACTCCCACCCTGTTCTCCTGAAGACGCCCTCCCTGAGACCGGGTGTCTGGGGCACTCAGACTGTTCGAGCAGCACCCATGGGGGTTCTCCTTCTGAGGGGCACGACCGCTCACTTCAGGGCTGGGGGGGTGCCTGCTCTATGTGCTCCTGACGGCCGGGGGGAGCTCCATCCTGGGAGCTGGCTGGGAGTCCCGGTAGGTACCAGAGAGGAAACACGAGACAGACGAGAGGGAAGAAGAAGGCAGCCCTGACTTGCTCAGCTCCTCGCCAGCAGGGCGCGGGGGTTCTTTGTGAAATTCCTGGCGGGGATGAGGATGCCGCTCTCCTTCCCACAGGGACGGGCCCTCCCAGCACACCGTGGGCCTGAACAAGCGCCCGAGGCCCCCGGAAGTTCCAGAGCAGAGTGGAGCTCCGGAGGCTGCAGTGCCCCCGGACCCTCCGTGCAGACAGGCCAGGAGCGACTGCATTCAGCCCCCCAGGCAGAACAAACTCTTCTCGGGAAGACGGAACTGCCCCCCGGCCTGCCAGCCCCCAGCACTGCATGGCAGCCCTCGCTTCGCAAGCAGTGAGCTCTGCACGTTTGTGCAGAACAAGTCTGGGCAGGGCCTCTTGCTCTCAGACTCTGCAATGGCGCCAGGCCCCCAGCCGAGCAGCCCACTGGGCACAGGCCCCGCTGCTGGGACTGAGCTTGGTGGACGCACCCGCAGCTCCCCTCACCAACTAAACACCTTCCCGCTTGCTTTCAGGCAGGAAAGCTGCAGCGACGCCCGGGGCAGCCCTCCACGCCCCCTGCCCCAAGCCCCGCCACAGCAGGCCCCAGGCTCCCTCTCTTGGCCTCAAGGACAGCGGCCCTGGGGTTTCCGGCCACCACCCCAGCTCTTTCCCGTCTCCTGGCTTGTCCCCTGCTCAGACTACAAGTGTTCAAGTGCCATGGATCCTGCGAATCCCCATTCCCTTGGCCTGACCCTCTGTCCCCAGCCAGCCCACCGGGAAGGCGGGGTGGCGGTGGGCCACGCTCAGCAGCCCGGGACTCCCCAGAGCAGACTTACGCTGCAGCCCTTGTCCGTGAGGTAGCTGATGCCTTCCTCGGGGCCGATCGCCAGCTCCACCGAAATCACCCAGCTTGACTTTTGAAGGTGCAACAGGTGGAGACAGAGGTACCAAAAGGAAAAAGAACTGTTTTAGATAAAGAGCCCAGGACACATTAAAGGACCAGTGGGGGACTGGGTGAGCTAACCATTAATCTCTCTAGCCAAGTAAAACAGAACATTTAGCCCTCCATTGACCCTGCACGTGCTAAACCGAGACAGAGACGCCGCGCCCAGCCCGGGGCTCTGACACCAGCGGTCTCTCTGGGGCGGTTATCTGAGCAGGATAACCCAGCTCTCCCCGCACAGTTCGCCAACACCGCTCGGCCTTCTCTTTATGGACACAGACACGCCACTTAAGAAGATGAATTCATTCTCACGCTGACACATTTTCTGCATTTTCCCCACATGCGCATGTTGTTAAAAATGTGGCAAATTCGATCCCAACCAGAAATTTAGATATACCCAGCGTGGAAGAAACCCAGCGCCGCCCACCCACCCCCGGCCTCACACTCACACCAAGAGCGCACTTGAAGCACTCCTTATCAAATCTGTACACTGGGGAGAGGATCTCAAAGAACTTCAGAATGCTTTCTTCTCTGTTAAGGTTGGCGAACTGTCTAAACGTCTGTTGGATCAGTTTCCGTAGTGTCTTGGCCTGCGTGAAAAAATCGCAGAAGTCTGCTCAGAGTCGAGAAGGGGCAAAGGCCACAGCCTCGCCGGCTCTCTTCGGCAGGGCTCTCCCCTGCCCACCGAGCGCCACGCAGGTTCACACCATTACACGATGTCACGCTCACCGGGCCCGTGTGCCTTCCTCCTTCAAATAACTCATAGATGCACAGAACATGAAATACACCATCTTAATCGTGGTCAGCGTGCGGCTCAGAGGTCGTGAGCTTTGCATCTTAAGTAGACGACTGTGAGGCAGCAGCTGGCCCCTTAGAACACGGAAGGAGCGAGGCATTACGAGCAGGCCCGTGCCCGTGCGTGACAGGGGCCTGGCCCACAGCGGGCAGGTCGGGGCACCCCCATGCCCACTGCTGCGAGGGCGATCCGTGCAGGCCTTCTGAAGGGCAACTTGGACGTGGGTTGGAAACCTTAGAAAGCCGCCACTCTTGACCCAGCAACGCAAAGGCGAGGGCATCTCACTCCAGCGGCTACGACCGCAGAACCACTCGAGGATTCGGCAGCACGGGGGTTCTGCAGAACCGTCTCCGGTAACACCCGGCCGGGCCACCCACCCGCCGCTCTGCGCAGCCCCGGCACCGCTGTGTGGGGCTCACTGACGGACATTCAAGCCCGCACCTCGGAGTTCCGTGGAGAAACACAAGCGACCACCTGCGTGCACCAGGGCTGTGGGAGGGCACCCCAGGGTGGGTGCCATGCACGCCCAGGGCACGCACTGAGCACAGGCTCCACTGCCCGAGGCGGTGGGGAAACCAAGGCTCTGCCCACACGCGCCACTCACTCTTACACCAGCTCACACACAGAAAACCACCCCGAAGTAGGTCAGGTCATTCGAAACTATGGCTGTTCAGCCACTTTGAACACAAAAAGCATTTCACAATAGTCGACCGAATATTTATCAGATGCTGCTAGCAAAGTGGACCTCTAGGGCTTCTCAAATGAAAACGCTATGATGTAATGCTAAAGAAAACTTCCAATAAAAGAATAATAAGCTGAGGAATTATCATACCTACCCACTCACCAAATGCTAAATGTGGACATGTTCACAGTACATGCAAAGCGTGTTTTGAAACAATGAGACACAGCTGACATAACATCATGTAGATTTGGGTACACGGCGTAGTGACCCAGTGCTCCTACACATTGCAGAACGGTCACCTCGCCGTCCAGTCCACACCCCTCACCTCACAGAGCTGTAATTTTTTCTTGTGACGCGAACTTTTAAGACCCACCCTCTTTGCAACTTTTGAATATGCAATGCAGCATCAACACCCCTGCGATACTTATTTGGTGCCTGGAAGTTTGTATCTTTTGACTCCCCTTGCCCATTCTGCCTGCCCCCAAACCCCCAACTCTGGCAACCGCCACTCTACAAGTTTGGGTCTGTTTTGTTTCCGAGTTCCACGCACAAGTGAAATCATACACTACTTTGTCTCCGGCTTATTTCACGTAGCACAGTGCCCTCTAGGTCCGTCCACGCTGTCACACATAGCAAGGTCTGCTTCTTTCTTATGGCCAGATGATACGGCGTGGTGCGTGTGCACATCCTTACACACGCACCACTGACGGACACCACGGCCGCCCCCGCCTCAGCTGCCACTCTGATGCTTCCACGAGACGGGGGCTTCTTCATCCCGCTCTCAGGCCTGTGTCAGATGAGTGCCACCCATGCAGACACCCAGTTTCCCCCCCTCGGCCCCCACTCACATGCGGGCGGACAGCAGCTGCCAAGAATGGCGGGCTGAGTGGCCACTGAGCCAGGCGCTCCGGTGCCTGGCTGCTTGTCACCGGCTGATCACAGACACGGGACGACGACCACCTCCTCTGAGGAGGAAGCTGCGCGTGCCTCGTGGTCCCCTGGGAGGCACTTCCTCCATTTCTTGGGAGCTGCAGGGGTACTTCCTAAAACTAGTGACTCCTGAGCGCTTAACGTTTCTAGTTCTGAAACTAGATTTCCGTTGTGACTGACGCTCAAACAAACTGCAGTGGAGCTCTCTGGGGTCTGCTGCCCAGGTCCAGACTGACAGAAGAGCCGCAGAGGCAGCACGGAGAGCCCCGCGCGGGTGGGCGCCTTCACACCCCAGCCCGGGCTCAGTACCACTGTCCCCTGTCCCCTCACCACACACCTTACCTGCACTTCACTCTGTCCACCAGGGGCACTGGCCACTATTAACCTGCCGCGGTCCGGGCTCTCACTGCACTTGCTCCGTCTCCTCACAGTTAACAGTAACGACCGGGAAGCTGTACCTCTAACGCTCTGCTTGTCCTTAAGATAACTAGAGTGCTGTCGCCTCTTTGCAGCTTCGTTCTTACACAGAGGGGAGAGAGCCCCACACCACAGGGGAGGTTTCTGCACGGCACGGCCCTCTGACGGTGGCGAAGCGAGCTCTCGTTACCTTGACGGAGTCCAGTAAGCTCCTAGGGAAGAACCGCTTCAAGCCGACATCTTTCCTGGAATGTAAAAAGAAGTGTAAGGATAACCACGCCACGTCAATTACACGAGGACACGGCTGCGAGGACACAGAGGGCACCTGAACCATTCATCCTTCACGTGTGGTTCAGGGAGGAAGCACAACGAAGTCCCACGCACAGCACCAGCAGTCGGGGGTGGGGGCAGGGGCAGCCGACGGTGTTCTGGGCACGTGCAGAGAGCAGCACTGCCGCCGGGCCTCGGAGGGCCCTCTGCCCTGCCAGTGCACCTCGGGACCCCCGTGGGACGCTGCCTCCCTGCAGACTGCACCACAGAGACGTGCCCCCCCAACGCCCCCTGAAGGCAGGCCTCACAACGTGGGTGTGCAGTGGGCGGTGCCGCCTCGGCCGACGGGCCCAATCAGGGAGACGTGTGGGGCGTGCTAGGGGAGTTTAAAACACAAACCCTGGATTGAATTGAAAGGTTGATGCTTTTCCCAAATCAACTTTCTGAGTAGGGGACACATTTCCTCGTCAAGACCCACCATCTCAGCTTCACACAGGAGACGAGAGAAGACATTCAGGGAGTCGCCCAAGGTCAAGAATGCTGGAAACCCCGGTGACTTTCTCTAAATGAGGCTACAAAAGTGGTCGTTCCTACCAAGAGCCTCAAGGCGCTCTGGCCAAGCAATCGGCCGGGACAGGCTCAGCAGCGCTTGTCCTCTGCCTCCCTGCGGGTGCCACGGGCCCAGGTTCCCGGCCCCTAGATGGCAGTCCTGAGCTGGCGACGAACCGAGCCTGGACAGCCAGGAGCCTCAGGGGACACTCGGGCAGGCGTGCAAAGGATCAGGGAGAGAGGGAGAGACAGGTGCCTGCTCGGAGTCCCGTATGGAAACAGCAAACCACCAACCAAAACGGACGCGGCAAGGGCTCCTTCGTGTGCCACTCTCGGCGAGCCGGCATCCCACAGAAACACGGGGGGCCTCCAGGCAAACACCCTGAGCAACCTCAGCGGGGCCCTGTCACGTGCCCAAACCCGCCGGCCCCTTCCTCTGTGTGCACAGAGGCACCGGGAGGAGGCACCGGGAGCCGGCGGACAGTGTCCCATCCGGAACCAGCACTTCTGCACCGCACTGGCGGCTCACTTGGCTTCATGTGACACCGGCAGCGGCGCACTTTTTAAGCTTCGTAAGAAAACACCCAAGCTGACCTGTGGCCGGTGCCTCCTTTTCTACCCATTGCCTCGAACTCACAGATGGTGTCGGGGGAGTCTCTGTGTCTGCACCCCAGTCTGTGCCCCAGCAGTGGGAGCCCTCAGGACGTGAAGACGCAGGGCAGGGGCTGGAGGAAGCCTCTGCCGCGCGCCTCCCCTTGCCTGCAGGGAAGGCCCTGTGGTGCTACCAAGGCTAAAAACACGTGGAAGGATTGGTGACCTCCCTAGCTGGCTTTGAAAAATGCACCCGCTCACATACGTAAACTTCTGGAAAGTGTTTTTCCCACTGTCTAAAGCTGGCCCGATGACTTTGAGGAAAACGTGACGGTAACCAAACCATACCCTCCTGAGCAAGGCGCCCCACCGGAAACACGGGGGGCGGCGTTCTGGCCGTCACCCCACTGTGCACACTTCTGTGCCTTTGCAGAAGCTGTGCTTTCCTCCGGGCCAGCTCGGGGCCTGCCCAACACCCCCTCCAGGGCCCACCTCCTCCCGAGCCCCAGGGGCCGCAGCCTCGGACGTCCAGCACCGCCCCCCGCAGTGCCCCCCGCACCTCTGCATTTGCTCCTGATGTGTCATTTTACGACACTGTTAAGTGAAGATGAACCAGGGAAAAAGTACATTCTGCAGAATGACTTGGTTGTGAATATTTGCTTTTAGAAGGCTCACCTTCCGATGTGTAATACTTACTCCAGTACTTCATAGTTCGACTTCTTTTCTAGAGCGTTGCCCCGCATCTCCCAGTACGACCGCCTAAAATCAGGAAAGATACGGGCTTCACACGTGTGTAAAGAATGTCTGTGCCGTGCAGTGGTAAAACACTCGGGGGGGAGGGGCGCTGAGCTGCCGGGGCTCAGCCCCAGGCACCAATCGAGTCAGTCTGAGCACAGAGTGCGTCTGAGCCGCAGCACGTCCGCACACCCTAAGGGGGCAGCTGGCTAACCCAGGCCTGTGTCTGCGGACCGGCCCTCCTGCCTTTGGGAGGGGCAGCCCTGGGCTCTGGAGAGATGAGACGTGGACGGCGGCAGTGCGAGACCAGCTCCGTTCGCCGCTCCTGCACTTCGCCTTTCGTCCAGGAACGGCACCTGCCAGCTGAACAGCCACGGGGATGCTGGTGGGCGGCTGTGGCCGGCGTGCGTCGTACCCCCTGCAGAGGCCGTGCTGCAAGCGTGACTGTACCAGACACGTCACAGAATGGCCAACCTCACTCAGTATGCGCAATCACATTTCACTCACTATTTTACTGATAATCTTCATGAGGAAATGAAAACACCCAGCTAGTTTCCAAGCACAATGAAAACCGTTCATGAATAAAGACGTCAATGAACGGTTGCCACCTTACCGTATTTCCAGACAACCCAACTTCAAAGCAATGTCCTGGTCTACTTGGTCAGCTATTTCGGACATATAATCGCTCTTCACCTGCGATAAAAAGGGGGAAACGATGCTGTTTTAAAAGAACACACTTCAGGTGTATTCGCTCACTAAATGTTTGCTTTACGTATTTCCCGCATCCCGTGTCGATAACGACGCTCGATGCGGGATGTGGAGATGAGTCACGCCAGGGACCAGTGAAGGAAACACACGGCCCCTCTCAGGAGCCTGCACAGCCCCTGAGCTCCGTGAGGCAGGGCCCAACCCCAGGGCGAGGGGCGGGCGGGCGAGCGGACAAAGCTCACCTGAGCTCCTTCCTGCCTCCTGTGTGCCCCCCCACCCCCACCTGTCTTCCAGGAAACCGGTCCCTGGTGTGGAAAGGTTGGGGACCGCCGCTGTAAGGGACAATGGGCAGCGCCCGAACCGCAGCCACGCCGGTTGTCTGCCCTCTAGTGCTCCCCTCCCATGCAGTTGGGAGGGAACTGAGAACCTCCACTCCCACCCAGATCCCCAGGACCCTCTTCTTACCTCGACCCTCAGTCCCAGCAGCATTTCTGGACCGTAGTGCCAGAGCTGGAAAATTTACATATTCCCAATCCCACCTAACTCCACAATCGAGGTGCTCCCACCTATCCACCCACTGTGGCTGATCTGCACAGCGTGCAGGGAAGCGTGCTTCAAGTCGAACGTAGAGAGGAGAATCCAACAGAACCGCACACGTGCTGTCCAGCATGGCTACGCTCAGCTGACACGGCCGATGGACCGGGCGGCCCTAGAGGACCTCCCGGCGCAAGACCACCTTCCCGGATGAGGGAGCTGACCTGTGCACAGGTGAGCGGTAAGGGGGCAGCCACTGCCACCGCCGATGCCGGGGAGGCCCACGGGAGCCTCAGTTGAGGGACGTGTTTGCCACTTCCGGCGGGGCTCCAGCCTCCCCGTGAGCACACCTGCCCCACAAAGCGCCGCGCTCGGCCGCCGGGTTACGAGCTGCGCCGGGCACAACGGTGGCCCCTCGGCCCGGCGCTCGGGCTCTGGCTGCGCAGTGTTTCAGAATGCCCTGCTCTGCCTCCTGGTCCTCAGCCCGACGACACTTACTCTCGGGCCCTTTACAGAAAAGAGTGTGTTGACCCAGCCATAGAAAACCCCAAACCATCACCTCTCCGCCGGCCAGTTGGAGAGGCGTTGACTCCCCCATGAGCCGGTCTGCCCCCCTTCTCAAGATCTGCCCTGCAGAGACCCCCACAACCTACCCGCCCCGCAACCCACCCTGCCCCAGTGCTCTCACTGCCTGGCAAACAACACAGGGGGACAAACCTCCCCCGCTCTCCGAGGTGACTGCGGGCCGCTGGAGGAGCCGCAGGACGAGAGCCGCTTTAAGACCCCAAGGTAAACGCAGACGGACAGCCGGGACTGCCAGGGACTCAGCCACGCTTGCCCGGGCAGTGTGCGCGCGCCCCGACTTGGACGTGCCCCAGCCAACCCGCCGCAGCTGTCTCTCACGGAGGAAACAGTCTCCGGACGGGAACGACCGCTCCTGCAGACCACCAGTGAGCGTGCACCCTGACACGCTCGTCTGCTCGCCCCTCTGTCCTCCTCCAGCGGGTGGGCGCCGGCGCACTCGTCTGGCAGGGCACAGCCACCTGCTGTCGCCGACCCGAGCACCCCTCCTCTCGTGCATCAGCCCCTGGACCCTGGTGGTCGGTCGGCACTTCCTGGCTGAACGAGCGAGCAGACGAATGAATGAGCAAACAGTGGTCGAACTGGGGCTCTGGTGCCACTGGGTGCGAACGTGACTTCCCACATGAGACACACAAGCATCAGTGGTTTCTACTCCTTACATAGAGCAGGCATTTAGGGCTGGTTCGATGGAACTGAATTACTCAATCCACTGCATTAAGTACAAAGCTTTAATTCTAAAATCATTCTGTTTACATTTATCTGTCTCTTGCTCCTACATAGCAAGAAGCAAATCCAAATTTAAGAACCAAGTTCTCATGTCGTTGGCAGGTTTACTGTTGAGCTAAAGGAAAGCCACAAGAGACACACCAAGGCCCGTGTGAACGTGCGTGCGTCAGTGAGACACCCCCGTTCCGACCGAGCCCCTCAGCAACCGGAGGGTCCTCAGCACAGCGGCAGCTCCGCGTGGAGGAAAATGCACCACCACGAAACTATCTTAGAGACTGATTATGTAACTTCTAAACACTATTCACGGGTGGGAAAATGTAATCACTTGCTTTATCTCATTCATTAACACCAAATTCCTATTAGTTGCAAAACTGAAAAAGGGGAAATTATAATTTAACAATTGTAATGGGAAATCCCATTTTTACAAATGTGACTTAAAGGCTCTGAGCCCCGGCTGGTGTGCCTCAGTGGGCTGAGCACCGGCCTGCAAACCCAAGGGTCACTGGTTCCACTGCCAGTCGGGGCACGTGCCTGGGTTGCGGGCCGGGTCCCTGGTTGGGGGCGCATGAGAGGCAACCGCACACTGATGTTTCTCTCCCTCTCCTTCTCCCTTCTCTTCTCTCTAAAAATAAATAAATAAAATCTGTAAAAGAAAAAGTTCTGAGAGCTGTTTTCCTCTTTTTAATAAAGATTTTATTTATAGCGAAAAAGAGAGGGAGAGAGACACCAACGTGAGAGAGAGAGACATCGATCCACTGCGTCTCACACGTGCTTGAGCGGGGACCGAACCCACAACCCAGGCATGCATGCGCCCCGACTGGGAATCGAACTGGGGACCCCTCACTCTGGAAAAACTTCAAACCGTTCCGGTCAGGGCCTAAGCGCCGCTGCCCCACAGCAGCACCTACCACTCCTGGACCCCGTGCAGCACGGCCACAGCCTGAGGCCCCCCTGCGGCCTGAGGCGGCTGACCAAGATGGAACAGGGCCTCGCACGGGCCCTCCCAGCCCCTCCCAGCCCCCCGCACCCTGTGGTCCAGCACCTCCGGGGGTCGAGGCCCCGAGGCCGAGCGCTCTGGGCACAGGCGCCCCTGGCGTGGCCCAGGACTCCGTGTCCCGTGGACCCGGTGTCTGCTGCTTCCATGTAACGTGTCGCGACTGCCTTTCCCTCCGACTGACTCCCGGCAGACGGTGCTGCTTTCGTTTGTGACGGAGGTGCGACGCACTGAGCACTGAAGCGTGCCTACGTGTGCATAGAGTTGCTTCGGGCACGCCCCCTCGGCACCGTTCGGGCAGACCTGCCTTGGGACGCGCACTCTTCCCAGCACAGCTGGCAGCCGGGCACCACCGGCACCACCGCCGCCCCCAGGGCGTGAGCACGAGCCTGCAGGGGAAGGGGGCCGACCGCCGAGGAGCGGCCCGCGACTGCGGGGGTCCCCCGGGGCCAGGCGCTGGGCTGCGTTGCGCGCTCGCACGCGTCGCCTGCAACCCCGCCACTCCCACTGCACGTGGCGAGGTCGGAGGGTGCGCGCACCCAGGGCCACGGGGCAGGTGCCCAGCCCTGCACACCTCGGGCCTCGGCGTGGACACGCGCTCCTGCAGAAGGAAGACGGACACGGAGGGGGGCCCGGCTCACCACCCTAGGGCCCCAGGTCTGAGACGGCTGCACAGGCGTCCCCTGGGTCCTGTCATCACTGTCACTGTGCCGTGTGCCCCCCCCCCCCCCCACCGACACTGCGGTCACCACTGTGGATGAGCTGCAGGTCTGGCAAACTGGCAGCAGTCTTTCCAGAGAAGACCTCAGAACGCTGTTCTGCTGCTGCAGGTTACGGTGTTTGCCACGTATAACACACTACTGTGTATAATGTGCACACGTGTTTTGGCCCAAGCTTTCAGGAAATAAAAGCTTTTGTTTTAATTTAATTCAATTTTTATTTTGTTTTCATTTAGAAATAAAGCCAATTTATATTCTAAGGGCATTATTTTGCATATGGACATCGTTATTGCTTTCTAGAGTTACACTCTTACTGTGTAAGCATAAAGAATTAAAAACATTTATAGACACAGAATTAGTACTACCCATGTATAATGCACATCCTTATTGTTCCCTCAAAAACTTGGGCAAAAATATTTACATTATACACAGCAAAATACGGTAACCTGTTCTGGTGTCGATGTTACTTTCCTACTTAAAAACACAGGCTGCACTTGCACTTGCTGCTGAGGGCAGGCATTGTGTTGATGAGTTTTACCTCAGTCTGCAACAAAATTAAACACGGGAAACCGCTCACATCCAGGAAAAAGGACGAATCCTCAAGCGCTCCACAACTTACTGCATATGTCACCTCAAAGACTTTGGCGACCACATGAGATTTTGTTCTGTTTTGCTCTCATCTGAATACACTGCCGGCCAACAAATGCGCCAACTAGACCCGAGAGTCACACGTGAGACAAGCCGACAAGAAGTCAGCCTGCCGGCACCTCGCAGGCTTCCACAGGCACCTTTACAGCCTGTGCCACGGAGTGCGCTGATGGTGTGACATTCAGTGTCGGGAGCCACTGAGTGAACACACTCATTTAAATCTGAAACTATTCGTAGGACAAAACGACAACTTCATGTAAGACCCAAGCATCCTAAGAGTTCACAATCTCAAGTGCCAAGTGGTTCGTGCACAAGATCAGTTACTATGACAACTTCCTGACCAAACATTGACACAGCCCTTCAAACAAAGGCCACCACTATTTGCAAAAGGTTGTCAATCAAATACTCACACTTTTCACAAACGCAAGTTCCGAGAGATAAGGAGCAGCAAAACGCTCTGTGGCGAAGGAGCAGTTCAGTATCAGAGCACAGCAGAGTCTTCTTTACTGAGCCATTAGTCCTAGCGTCAAAGCTTACTTCTACAGGCTCCTGCTCTGCAGTGAACAGGGTTTTGACAAGAGTCTTGTTTATTTTCAGAGCGTGCTGATTATTATCTTTCAGAATATTCTAAAATGGGTCAAAAACACCGCATGAATCATTTGCACTACCTCCCACTCGGGACGGCTTTACATGAGACTGTGCACCCAGAACAACAGCCCGCCAGCCGGCCACCCAGCACCCAGCACATCCACAGACTCCTGCTTTTCCTCGAGCCGCCACTGCCGCCCCCCCCACCCCCCGAAGCACGGGGATGAGACTTCGCAGTAAACGACAACGTGAAGACAGGCTTGTGTGAGTTCTCCCTCTCTCTGGGAATGGTGGTAGAGAGTCTAAACATAACTCTCTTCTTTCTCCCTGATCCAAGAGTCAAAGCAACAGATACGCCGACTCTTCTGAAACAGAAAGAGTGACAGACACTCAGGGACACTCACTAGCCCCAGTCCAGACCCTCAAGATTCCCCCAGGTGACACCGGTGAAATCCCAGACCGTAAGAGACACACGGAAACACGCGACTAGAGCATGAGTCGGAGCCCACGGACTTCAGGTGCTGCAACGCAGATTCAGAACAGAGACGTTCACTCTTAACAAAACAACAAAGAAATAAAAGGCAGAAAATCGGTAACTAATAAGGGCCATAAAAGATGGCCTAGAGGATTTTTAAAAGTATGTGGGGTGGGGGGAATAAAACTTTAGAAAATAAAAAAATGTAGAAACTCAACAAATGTGCTACACACCACCGTGGTCACGGCCGAGGGGCCTGGCGGCCGGGCCGTCGCCCGAGGCACAGATCCCAGACAGACAGGAGTGGGGACCAGGCTCGAGGAGTTCCCACGGACTCAGAAGCTCGAGTGGGGACCCGCCCTGACACCGGAGGGAGTAACAGACAACGAAGAAAAGGCAGCATCTGAATCAACGGCGTCTGAGACGTCTCCAGAGCTGAGGAGCAGGACGTGCGCCCGGGGCACACGCTGCACAGACGGACAAAGCAGGGACACGTGTGTGGAAAGAGAGAGAAGGCATCACCCACAAAGGCAGAAAGAATGAGAGCCGACTTCTCAAGAGCACCGATAAAAATCAGGCAGAGAAAACACCGTCCAAATTCCGGGGGACACGGACACAGGCTCCGCCTGGGCAGCATGCCTCCCCCAGCCCTCCCCGCCGTGGGACCCCTCCTCAGGGACCCATGAGCCGGTCCCAGTGGGAGCACCCGGTACCTCACCCAGGGAGCAAGGCCGCCTCTCCCTGCCCTGACGCCAGGCGGCCGGTGACACCACCAGCCCTGTGCGTCCTCTTCCTGCTCCATCTGGGCCCTCCTCGGTCCAACCAGACCCGCTCACTGTGTCTGCTGCCTCGCAGTCTGACCTCCCGTCTTCCTCATTTCGTGCCCAAGTGGCCGGCGTGCCTCCTCACTTGCTGGAAGCCCTTTCAGGGCCCAATCTGCCCCTGGTACAGTCATCACATGGGGTGGTCGTCTTTAAAAAGAAATTCTGACCCAGGCATTCCCCAAAGAACTTCTCCTCACCGGCTCCCAGGAAGCTGCAGGAGAAACCTGACGCCCCTTTACACACTGAGGTCCCTCTCTCACCCGCCTCACCCCAAACCACGCTGGCCCAGACCCACATGCACCGCGTCTGCAGTACTCTCCTTCTCATCTGCAAAGTGGGGGACTCCTCCGATGACAGCTCTCGGGGGTCCCTCGAGGCCCACCCTGCACTGGGCGGCAGGCCCCCCGAGGCCCTGTCACATCCCTGGCCCAGCAGCGGACTAATAATATAACCTTTCTGCCAGACGGAGGCCCGACGGTGCCGACCCACTCATCTGCACTCACACCCACACCAGACGTTTAATCGACACTTTCACTCACTCGGGGACCACCAAGTGCGCCTGGCGTGCGTGCGGACGTCTCTGGCCTCACCAGACGGTCCTGAGGGGCACCGCTCACAAATGCTAATGAGTAACGTGTATCGGGTCGGAAAACTGTGTTGGTCGCAAATATTTACTGCCTAACTAGTACCTTAGGGGGCAAAAAGCAAGCTATTCTTACTGTAAAAAGGTCCATTTTGGCTTTTTTATGCAAATTGCCATTGAAATTGTACGGGTGCAGCTGGCTCTGACCGTGAATTCTACAGGGGACCCGTCTGCTGGAGCGCAGCCAGGGTAACCGCACTGAGTGACAGCACGCTCAGCCAACGTGTCACAGAGGACTCCCTGTCACACGCGGTGTCTCGTGAGAGCTGCCCGGGCACAGGAACCTCCCCCAGACGCCAGAAGTTCTTAACCTCTCGCCAGTCTCACCGGGGCCCACAGCGACAGAGTCGTATTCTCCCAAATGTCAGGCTCAGCCGAATTCTCAAGTGCAGCCGAGTAACAAGCGGGATTCAAAGAGACGAAGGAGTATATGAAATCACCCTCCCATACCTGCTGATAGAAGAAGTTCAAGGTTGGCTTGTCTTCAGTAAACTGGTTGAGAAATCCTTTCGGCAAATAACGAATTCTCAATTCGTACCTAAAAAATAATTCACAAAACAGAACAATGAGAAATCAGCCAACTCCTCAGCTCACCGTCTACAGTTACAGTGTGATGGTGAGTGCGGCACTGACAATTCTCTGAAACAGTGTCTAAAAACAAGGTGAAAATAGTCAATCTGTCAATGCTTCACTTCTAAGTGCGACTGCAAGGAGACAGCGTGACGCACACCCCAGACGCCCCCCGCCCTTCGGTCACCCCGCCGGGCAGTGCCCGCACGCACCCCCCGACGGCTGGCACTGCCGCGCAGAGCCGCAGCGCGGGCCCGCCACCCACCAGCGCGCTGCGAGCTCCGCCCCGAGAGCAGCTGTGGCCTGCTCAGAGCTGGGGAGGAGGGCAGCCGCGTGCTGCGGGCGGCCTGGCATTCAATTTGTCTCCGCTTTCTGACTAGTAGGAGGAATGGGGCTATGAACACTCTTTTCTTCGTCCTCTACGCACAGAAAAGTGAGTTGTTTGCTCAGGAAGCCCAGCTTCAAGAATGGCTAAAACAACAAAGTTCCCCAGGATGCTCTGTCTACCTATGACGCAGACTCCGACGCATGTCCCTGGTGGGCACACCCACACCTCTGACGGGCACCCCCAGGACGCTGACGCGCTGGGTGACAACGAGCACACGCTTCAGCGTAGCCAGTGCTACCAACCGGTGGGTCACGCCAGCTCACGCTCCCAGCAGCAGCACGGATGGGGTTCTCGTGCCTCTGCACCCTCGCCTCTGCTTGTACAGTGTTCCTTCCCGTCGTAGTCACGCCGATACTGATTTACTGCCATAGCACACAGTGACTTTAACTGGCACTTCCCTGATGACTAATGAAACTGGGTCAATAAGCTCAGTTAGTAACTACTGGTCGTCTAGCCACAGACGACCAGAAACTGACCCATCTCCACACTGTCCGTGTCCAGCGTAGGAGCATGCAGCACGTGCTCCAGGGCCGGCAGGTTTAGAAGCCTGTCCTGTTTGTTAGAGATGCCACCCCCAAACATGTCAGGGTGTCCCACTATTTGCTGTCCTACGGCTGTGAGTCTTTCTGAAATCTCTTGTTGAATTCAGTGTTACACCAGCGTGCTAGCCTTCCAAATTAAGGCACACACATACGGAATGTCATTTCAGGATACCGTAAAAAGCTGTATCAAAATCCAACCTAGAACTTCCTAAACTATCATTTTTGTTTTCTTTTGTCATCTTTGAGAGAGGACACCCTTCCTCTACATGAAGGATTCTCCTCCTGTGAAGACCTGAGGGAAAAGTCCTCCCTTGCAGAGCGAGAAGCTGTGGACCAGCAGCGAGCAGAGGCACGCCCAGCGGGAGGACGAGGCCCACGTCTCGGTGGCAGTGAGGAGGGCTGCCTTTCCCGACTGCTCTGCGGAGCCCGGATCCTCCCAAACGCCCAGAGAGGCTTCTTCGAGACCGGCCCCCCGAGCCCCGTTGGACCGCCTGCAAGGACCAGCACTTCCCCAACGCGCCTCCGTCTTTGTGTAACCGACCAACTCCCTCAGAAGCCACACTGGCCACCACTCCAGGCAGGTGATTCCAAATAACTGAAATGGTTATCGAAATCCACTTAACTAGAATTATCAAAGTACAAACCATTTAAGTTTAAATCTACTTGACAGAAATCTCGCAACACTGCAAAGTGCCTTTTGCTGCACTATCAACTCGGTATGGTACTGCAGCTGAACCTTTCTCTGGCTGACTGGGTCCTACCGCATACCACCTACCTACCTACCTGTCTCCCAGGGGCTCCGGGACGGGCGGGCTCCCTCCGGACGGACTGGGAAGGCAGCAGGGGCCTCCAGGGCGGGGCAGGCTGCCCCGCAGGGCTCTGGGCTGCCCATTTCCCTCTGCCACTTCCGTTTTACGTGCCCCGCCATCCTGCCCCACTGACGCCTCCCCACCGTTCCAGGTTTATTTTGCTTTTTACTTTATAAAAGCACACCACACTGTATGTCATCCTCTGGAGCTTACGGGTTTTTTTAAGATGGAGGTAAAACTCACCTAACAAAACACAACCCACTTTAAAGTGTCCCATTTGGAGGCACCTGGTCCTGGGATTTGTGCTGGTCGCTCGGTGTTGTGCGGCCCAGACGCACCCACCCTGCTGCACGTCCCTGGCGCTCCCCGCTCCGTCCGTGAACGTTCTGCACCTTGGCGCCACGCAGAGACCAAGTCTCTCCAGGGCAGGGCTCGGGGTGAGGCTGCAGGGCCGTGGGGCCTTTAACCCCTTGGTTTTCAAAGGGCTGCCACCCCGTTTTCCCCAACGGCTTTTACTGGTTTTTACCTTCTCCCCAGCAGTGCGGACAAGATGTTGGGTCCACAGCCTCTCCAGCTATGGACCCTGCCAGACAACTCACTTCCTGCCAACCCCACGTGAGCCAGAACCCCGCTGTGGCCCCAACTGGCGTCTCCCTAACGCTAGCCCGCGTGCCCCTAACTCAATCAGTAATGCAGTCAGGAGGCGACAGGCTCGTGCTGTGGGTACTGGCCCCCCGCTCTGTTCTTTCATGAGATGCCTTCATGTCTCTTGCTCGTGCCTGGAGCTGTCTGCAAACTCCACATGGACCGTAGGTACTTCCGCTCTGACCCCACCTCTCGTTGGCCACACGCGTCACAGACGCCTTCTCCCGGCTGCAACCCCATGCAGACGGCATAAAAAGGTCTGCGCTCAAACCTCACAGGACTGGAGACTGGCACCACCCCCTCCACGAGTCCGGGCACTTCCATTTGAATATTAAGACCTTACTTGTTTTTGCACTTTTAAAAACATATCTTTTGATAAACAGAACATCTCAGCCTCTGAAGAGTCACATTTGCTGCTCTCTCCTTTCACAGAGAACACTTCGGGGGCGTTGAGAAAATCTCCCCACTCCAGAGCCAGCATGTGTCACTCAACTGCACTTCCCACTACCCTCCCTCTTCGCCCACACTCGACCCAGGCTGCAGGGACGGCTGCGTGTTTTTAAGGTGGGCTCTAACCTTGCCGTTCCTCTTCTAACAGGAGAGCTGCCCATCACACCAGCCCTGCCTGCCCCACCGCCTGGTCCTGGCGGCTCGGGCAGGCAGTCCTGCCAAAGCCGGTTCCCGCCAGGTCCAGGTGCTGCAGGCCAGCTCACTGAGGCGTCTGAAGGAAGGGAGGCTGAGTGAGGGAGCCCCCCGCTTGGGCTTACATAACCCAGGGAGACCCTACCGCAGGCAGTACGGCAGAGCTGTGGGCCTGCCATCAGCCACTCTGCGAGCCCAGCACTGCCGTTTGAACGCTACGCCCTTGCTTCCCAGAAGTCAAGCCAGAGCTGGCAGTCCTCACACGCCCGCTGTGACTGAGACTGACTGTCGGCCGGGCAGAGAAAACGACGGCCCCCCGCTCTGCTCTGCTAGGGACACAGCCCTCCCAGGAGGGCAGAAGAGACAGCCGAGTGACGGGACTCAGCTTCCTCTTGGCCACCACGGCAGCTGCAGGACCGGGGGGCGCCGAGCCTCTCTGAACCACAGCTTTCGCGTGAGTAGCAGGACCGGCGGAGAGCCCCTCCTCCACAGGGCCATCCTTGCGAGAACGGACGCTGACGTCTGCGCTGGCCCACGTCTGCCACCTCGCAAGCAAGTGTCCCCACGGGGTCCTGCGTGGTTCCCTGCTGAATACAAGCCACCACACCCTGCCGGAATTCTGTCTCTTGGCTTGTCTTCCTATTTCATTACTGCTGATTCCATTTTCACTGGAAATTTTTTACGGGGTACCTGCTGCGTACCAGGAGGACCAGAAACCAGGAACAGCGTTCCGGCCGAGGTGCCGGTCAGAGCTGTGCCGCAAACCGCCTGCGAGTGCGCGTACATCAACGCGCACCCCTGTTCCCACGTGGAAAACAGTCTTCTCCTCGGAAGGTTTGGGGAGAGCTAAGTGACACGCACATCTTACGAACCACAAGCACACAGATGTAAACAGCTTGGAGCTGCACAGCCCCTGGCTCTTCACAGCCACTCGGTGGGGACGTCTCCCCACCTTCCTCAGGGTCGCTGCCAGCAGCAGCCTCCTTGCCCTTCGCCGCGCAGAGCCGGCCGACGTGAGTCCTACCTCACCCAGCGGGCGGTTCTTCCTTCTGAGGACTCAGGCTCCGTGGAGTCCAGCGGTGCCTGCTGAACCTGGCCTGCACTGAGGTCAGAGAAACTGGCTACAAAGAACAAAAAAACTCACTCACTAAACACTGTATGGAGCACTGAGAACGCCACTACGTAAGTGTGCCCGGGACGCGTCTACGTGAACGAAGAGGGCACTGGAAGTGTGCCACATAAAAACACCCGCAGGTCTTGGTAACTGACTTTTAGAGAGGCTTAGTTTTTTAACACCTATTTGATTAACTGACTAAATAGTTGGAGGTGAAATCCTCACTAGCCATTGATGTAAACCAGCCGAAGTATGTCGTCACAGAACATTTTGTTCATGCAGTTCCTGCTATCAGGTGTATCTGAAAACACAAGTCTGTTTCTTCAGTAAACTCTAACTGGAGCTTTATGAACCTAAAACGTGACTTTTTCTCTGGGAGTGCCTGCTGGGCCCGGCCGCTCGGGGGAGGCCGCTCCGGGGGAACCGGCTGACGACACCTGGCGCCCTCTCCAGCCTCACCCTTCCGCCCCTGGGGCGTGCCCACCAGCACGAGAACCCGAGGTCACCAGTCGGGCTTCCCCGCCGGGACGACTTTAGACCTGCGATTCCCCACCAGCAGGTGGGGTCACTTCCCAGCGAGGAGAACCCCTGGGAGAGAACCGGGGCGAGGACAAGGCAGGGAGTCCTTCAATGCCCCCGGAGTCCCTGGTTGCATCACGACAGCCCGAGTCCCCGGGAGACCCTTCCTGCTGCTGCGATGTCCTCCGTGAGCATCGGACACCCAGCCCGGCACCACAACACCGGCGATGCCGCCCAGGAACGAGGCCAGCGGCCTGGCCGCCTCAGGGGCATCGGGCCCGCTGCAAAGAGGGATGCGGTGCGACGGGCGGACAGGCAGGCCGGAGCTGGGAGAGCGGAGTGGCAACAAAGCAGCAGAGGCCAGGGAGGAGTGGCCAGCAATCGGCCATCCCAGTGGGAGGCGAGGAGCAGGCCAGCAGCCAGAAGTCAGCAGTGCCCCAAAGACAGGTTCCACAGAAGTGGAGGACAGATCCCAGGTGGACAGTCACCAGCCAACGTCACGCAGCAGTCACAAGGACGGCAGCGTGACAGGTCAGCACAGGCGCTCACCCTCTGGTGTGTGACGCAGCACAGACAACAGAGCACGTGCGAATGACAGGAAGCAGGTGTGAGATCTTACTTCCACTCCTCCGGTGGGTGCGCGAGCTCATACTTCTCCCGCACGCTGGAGACGCCCATGTCCAAGTGCAGCCAGTGGACCTCCTCTGACCGCAGGTGGCTGAGCCGGAATCCATAGCAGGCCACGTGCTTTACCTTGTGACTGTCCACTATCTTCTGAATGATGCCCTAGAAACACCCCCCCACAGAAACGACCGTTAGAGACAAAACACTGCACACTCGAACTGGACGCGATGGGCGCTTCTTTTCCCAGAAGCCTCGGGTAAGGAGTTCCGAGTTAATAAACTGCTTAATTCTACCTGGGAATCTTTTTTCTCAGACAGTGCTGTTGTGAGCAAGGAAAAGTCCAAACAAACAGAGGCCCTCTCCTCTCCTGTGCGGATAAGCAAGGCATGGAAACGCAAAGCAGGTCTGCGGCCCGCCCTGAGCACCACCCCCACGCCTGCCAGAGCCCACTGGCCACCCTTGGGGACCACTGTGCTGAGTGAGGGCCAGACCCAAGGAGCAGTCACACTTTCTGAACCAAGGACAGCCTACTCTTGGAGACCAGGCTGTAAGCAAGACCACTGTTTAAAAACATGCATTTAGGAACATACAATTAAGACCAGATGCCTGACAAAATCGACGCTGTAGGAAAGGTCACCTGAAGCTGGGCCCAACCACTCTGTCTGCACTCCAAAGGCTGACGGGAAGCAGTCTAAACCAGCCCCCACACTTAACAAATGGCTCTGCGGCCCACAGCTCCACAGAGGGGAGGTGACCTTTGAAGGGAGCCGCTGGGGGCTTCCCACAGGAAGCAAAGCCTCTACTGGGGCTCCGGGAAGGGGGCAGGGGGCCTGGCCCCACCCTCGAGGCAGGGGCAGGGCGCACACGAGCCGGTGTGTGTGAAGAGGCCCGCAGGACGGCTTGCTCAGGCGTGTGACGGAGCCTCCTGCTGCCCTTGCGTGAGGCTGTGTTAACCACAGTCCCCGAAATCTTCTGTCTTTTAGGCCATTAATAGGGGTTTTTAGATGATACTGACACTAACATGAAAATGTCTATTAAAGAAGATCATCACTGGTTTATAAAAATTCACAGTTAACTGACTCTAACGCGTAACTTAACATGTAAGACACACCTTAGCACACTGGTGTTTCTTCATCACAAAGTCGTGTGTCGACGATACAACTGGGGGTGCCCCCGGCCTGCCCCTCAGGAAAGACAGACACCCATGCCACACACAGAAACCAGTGGGGACGCCAGGTGTCTGCACCCAGGGCCACTCCCGCGTGGTGTTCCTGGTGCCCGCACAGGGCCCACCGCCTGCGCAGACGGCTCAGTCCCAGGACGAGCTTCGTGTCAAACACAGGAGAAGGTGGGAGGAAGGACAGAGGACAGAGGCACGAACAAAGGACCAGGCTGGAAGAGGCAGAGAGAGCTTTACGAGGAAGAATTCTCACAGGGACAGGAAGGATGGGAAGCACTGGGCTAAGCATAAAATGTCCTTCTAGCTTTGTATTCAAGGCTAGGAACTTGTGACAGGGCCACCATGAATGATGGTGCAGGCTGTGCCCTACCGGAGGGCGCCCAGCCAAGGGAGCGGGGCTGGGGAGGGCTGAAATCCAGCCCGAGCTCCGGGGTGGGGGACCTGCCCAGAGGAAGGGACATCTTTTCTGTAACCCTCTCAAAGGCGACTCCTGCAGCGTCTCCCCACCGACACACAGATCCCTGAGCTGCACAAGACGGGAGCTGGCGCCTCTCTCGAACTCCCACAAAGGCGCCTCTGTCCGCCGCCTCGGCTCTGCCCACGCACTGCCAAGTGTGCCCCAGTGCAGCGCCCTGCTCGAGCACGGCCCTCTGCTCCACGGCGCCCGCCGCTAGGGCCTGCCTTCCTCCTGGTCAAAGCCGCCATTCAAGCCTGTGTGCCAGTCGTCTATCGCCGTGCACCTGTCTACCCTTCCACAGGGGACACAGAGCAGGTGCAGGGCACAGACCACTCCTCGAACTTGTATGTGCCATCAGCACCCCAGCAGCAATCCCACCTTCCCTGGCTGCCCTCCCCAGTGACCCCCGTGAGGCCACCCTACCCCTCTGAGTGCCCTGAGCCCATAGGGCCCACACTGGAGCCCCCGGAGACCAGGGAGGCTCGGCTGCAACTGCGGCGCTTACTGGGGAAAAGCAGGTTCCAGGAGTCAGAGCTGTACGGAACGCACAGAACCTGAGCCATCTCGCTGGACATACTGTCTGAAGACGCCCAGAAGGGCTTCAAGAATGGGTCTGTGTGACAAAACGTCGCCACACTGTAGCATCTTGTACTAAATGAGGTTGCGACTTTGACTCTCCACTAAAAACTGAAAGCGGTAGGTAACACAGAGACACACCTTGTTTCTGAATCCTCACGGGAGAATATGTTCATTGATTTTAGAGAGAGAGAGACAGGGGGAAGGGGAGAGACAGACAGACAGACACTGATGAGAAAGAAACATCCATCAGTTGCCTCCCACATGCACCCCGACCAAAACTCAAACCCACAATCTAGGCATGTGCTCTAACTGGGAATCGAACCCCGCAACCTTCTGGTGCACAGGACAAGGCTCCAACCAACCAAGCTGCCAGGGCAGGGCAGGAGCTGAATTAAATTTAGAAGTTGAACTTCCTAGGACTTCTGCACCATTTGTGGCACCAAAATCCTTTGGATCCAGAATAATCAGCCCTCTCCCAGAGAGAACAGCGCACACGGTAACACACGCAGCAGCAGCAGAGGCGTCCCTAACAGCCAGCAACGGAGAGGGACCAGGAACAGACGCAGACACGGGCACCGTCAGGGGCCGGACACGGACACTGCCGGGAGGCCGTTCTGGACACAGGACAGCTCTGCTCACAACACCCACCACTCCCACAAACGCACAGAAGCCCCAGTGTTTGCGCATTTTCCCACTCCAATCAGAAAGGTGATTGTAAACAGGTTGCAAAGTCACTTTCCACTGCGGTTCTTACCCACGCCCAGCTTGGCAGCGATGATTTAATACCAATCCAACCAAGCATGCTCCCCCCCAGCAAACTACGGAGACTGAGTGTACTGTGTCCTTTGCTCCCACAAGTTCAGATAGTAATGCCCACCTTCCTCTAGTGGCTCAGGCAGCACCAACAGCTGACAGTGTCTGACAGGTGGGGTGGGCAAAAGGAGGGTGACAGTGGTTCGTATGGAGGCAGACACTTGTCCCCTTAGAGACGAGCATGGACTAAGTGGGGGGCAGGAAGGAGGAAGGGTTCCTTTAACAATGATCACATTAAGTGCTTCCCAGAATTTTACACACCGAACTCTGTCTTCCAAAGCCCCGGGGTTACCTCCCACTCCTCAGTCTCGGGAGCCTGTCTGGGGTGTGCAGTTCCCAGAATTCTCTGTCCAACTCTGACTCACCCCCACAGGAAACCCTCCTTTCCCGGCCAACTCCCACAGCCGGGGCTCCTTGGGCTCCCGGGTCGCCAGGACCCCTCAGAAAGCACCTTCTGCACTGCCGGGCGGCCAAGGCCACGGCGGCCGCTCCCCGCAGGCGTCCACCGTGCCAGCGGGGACCTCCTCGACCCCCAGAATGTCGCCAAGGGTCTGAAGTGGGCGGGACATTCAACAACTTTGAAGAAACTACCCTATTTGGAGTTATGAAAATACCTTCAAAATCACACTTTCCAGAAAACAACTTTCTTATTTCACAAGTATTAGAGGCTGTCTCAATTGCTTTGTTTCTTTGTATCCTTTGAAGAACTGAAAAGAAAACCAGGGGACTAGAAAAACTGCAATAAAAATAAATACATAGTTACATAAAAAAAAGCAAAAAAACAAAGTAAAAAATAAATTTAAGAAAACTAAAAAGCAGGAGAAAATAAGTCACTGGTGCTACACGAACCACGTCTGATTCGGTCCCTACTCTCCAAGGAAGCTTCACGGCAGCTGGACCCTGGCCGGCCCCGCGTGTGTGAAAGGAGCGCTGTGAAGGGAAAGTCAGCGTCCCTGCGGCATGGCAGCGGGAACTGGCACTTCTCTGCCCTTGTAAGCACCGCCTACAGCCCCCCCCCCCACCGGCTGTGCCCCCGGGACGCTGCACTCACCCTGACGTCGGTGGCGTCTCCGTGCCTGATGATGCTGGCCCACGTAGTCGGCTCACTGTTGCTCTCAAAATAGTGAAAGACTTTCAGCACTCGCTCCATGGCTCCCGGGGAACGCTCCGCACCGGTCCCCAGGTGCGTTTTGGTGCTGGAATTTGGTGTGTGATTCAAGTTTGGGTCCAGGTAAGCCGCTGCCATTATCCTGCTAGATGCTAGGTACCTGTCATATTCTGTAAGAAAGAAAATAATTTTCACTGTACAATATTTGAAATCTACTGACTGAAATGTGACACGTTAATTATTACCTTTACCTGTTAACAGCACTGTTTCGTGTTCTCTCTCCCTGCTGGAGGAGAATGGGGACCTGACCCAACGAGATAATAATCACTGTACCCCCACTCCTGCACATGGGGAGGAACCGGAATCACAGTAGCACAATATTTATTACACAAACTACTAAAAGGCCAGGAGCCCTATTTCAGCTGTCAAAAATCCACTCTACCACCCTGGCTGGTGTGGCTCAGTGGACTGAGCACAAGCCTGCGAACCAAAGGGTCGCCGGTTCGATTCCCAGCCAGGGCACCTGCCTGGGTCGCAGGCCAGGTCCCCAGTAGGGGGTGCACCAGAGAAGCAACTACACACTGACGTTACTCTCCCTCTCTTTCTCACTCCTTTCCTCACTCTCTAAAAAATAAATAAATAAATCTTTAAAAAATCCACTGTATTACCTATAAACAATGTGGCTAACCCCTTTTTAAACACAGCCTTTAAATCTGCGGGAACGTCTCACAGGAAAACCAAACGTTAATTTTGTCCCCTGCTTTCCAGAACGTGTCCGTGAGACCCAAGCTCCGCCTCCCCACAGTGACAGCCCCGTGGGCAGCCATCACACCCACCGGGCTTCGGGGACCAAAAACCGAAGACGAAACACAGTCCTCCACCCACCCCCCAGTCAGGCCCCCGCAGGGGGTCAGAGACGTCGCGACAGAGCAAAACCAAACCCACGCACAGAAACACCGGAATTTCTTTATCGCGCGACAGGACTTCCACGTGAGGGTGAGCGAAACGCCGGGGCAAGGCACAGACTCCCCCGGGGAGACCCCGCCAAGCCAGGGGTACAGTCCCTCTGGAGTCTCGGCCACTGTGACAACAGGTGGCAGCGGGGCTGCCTGGTCCCAAAGGGCATTCGCCAATTCTATGTCTTCAAGGTCCTGAAGATCCAGAAAAAAAAAGAAAAAAGCCTCTCATGAGAGAGAAACCAGCTGAGTTCCGGCAGCACAAGCGCAGGACCCTGGTGAGAAGGCTGGGCGGGGCCTCAGGCCCCGCCCCCGGCCCCGCCCGGCGCAGAAGCGGGCAGGGAGGGGGGGAGGCGCCCAGCGCCCAGCAGATGCGCACGCGCGGCCTCTGGCAACTCCAGGAGGGTCCGCACCGGGGAGCAACAGCCACGATCTGGACCACCCAGAAGGCGCCACACCCGGTAGCAAGTCACCTTTGCAAGGGAAATCTTCACTCAATAAGCACGTGAAACATTTACCAAAACTGACCACATGCTGGGTGAAAGAGAAAGATTCAACACAAATGAAAGACTAAAATTCCTCAGAGTATGTTCCGTGTCTGGACTTGAGCTGGAAAACAACAAAAAGATAACCGGAAAGCCCCTAATTGTCTGGGAATTAAGCAATGTATCTCAAGTAACCCACTACCCAAAAAGGAGCTCAAAGTATTCTGAACTGAGTGATACAATGAAAAAAAATATCAAAACTGGATGCTGCCCTGGCTGGTATGATCAGTGGACTGGGCACCTGCGGACCAAAAGGTCTCCGGTTCGAATCCCCGTCAGGGAACAGGCCTGGGCTGTGGGCCAGGTCCCCAGTGGGGGGCGTATAAGGGGCAACCACACATTAAGGTTTCTCTCCCTCTTTCTCCCTCCCTTCTCCTCTCTCTCAAAATAAAAATATAAAATCTTTTAAAGAAATGATGTGGATAGAATTGTTCTTAGATTAAAACATATACTATTAAATGCATATTTCAGGAATGGAGATTGGAAAGCAATTATCTTAAGTAATTAATACCTAACAGTACGATTTAGAAGCTGAACAAAATGAAGTTATTTCTTTGAAAAGAGTAATGCAACTGACATTACATGGCAGACCTCTGGCAGGGCTGACCGGGTGAAAAGGGGCAGAGCCAGCAACATCAAGGGTGAAAGAGAACAGGTAAGGAAATATCAACAATTAGTACGAGGTAATAATGGGGCATTAAAATAGTAGTAAGAGATTATGAACTTTACGCCAATAAATTTGAAAATTTAGATGCACACACAATTCCTGGCAAAGTGCACCTTGCCAAAACGGAAACAAGAAATATAAACTCTAAACAGACCTATTCTACTAAAAACAATTTAGAATTAAAATTCTTCCCACAAAGAAGTATTTGAATACTTTCAATAACACTTTAAGGAAGAAATAATATTAACCTCACAGAGATTCCCCCAGAGAATAGGGAACGCTTCCCAAGTTGTTTTATGAGGCCAGCAAAACGGCACGAACCCAGCGAGGATGGGGGAGAAGCGTGCCAGCTGGTCCTTCTTACATGTGCAAGTGCGAAAGCCTATGCGAAACACGAGCAATCTGATTAGCAGCATTTAAAAAGAAAAATATATTATGATCAAGAAGCTTATTCAAGAAATGCAGAAGTGGTTAAACATTCGAAAAGCAATCAACATGCACAGCGTCTGTGGTCAGACTCGCCAACACGCGGGAGTGGCCGAGGCGCCCTCCCGCAGGTGACGGGCAAACAGACGGTGGTCCCGCCGGACCGAGGGCTGTCACTCAGCACTAAGAAGGAATGAGCTCCCCAGCCATGGACAGACACGGAGGAACCTGAACTGCATGTTACTACGTAAAAGAAACCAACCTGAAAATACCACACACCGTGTGAGAGCTACTGCATGACATTCCAGAAAAGGCAGAACCAGAGAGACCGTGAAAATTTCAGTGGACGCAGAGGGTGGTGGCAGGGGTGGAGAGGGGTGAACCGGTGGAGCTCGGGGATTTTGGGGGCGGTGAAAATGCTCTGTACGGCACTGTGATGATGGCTGCATGCCACTGCATTGCACAGTTGTGCAAACTCGCTGAGTGGGTGAACCTAATGTAACTGGACTCTGGGTGGCTATGCCGTGTCCGTGTAGGTCCATCCTTTCTCACCAAGGTCCCGCTCTGGCAGGGGACAGAGGGTGGATGTGCATGAGGGTGGGGGCACTGGGTGCATGGGAAACCTCCGTCTATACCTTCTCCACAAACCTTTCTGTGAACCTGGAACTGCTTTTAAAAACTAGTTTCAATTTTTTTAAGATTTTATTTATTTACTTTTAGAGAGGGAAAGGAGGGAGAAAGAGAGAGAGAGAGAGACATCAATGTGCGGTTGCTGGGGGCCGTGGCCTGCAACCCAGACATGTGCCCTGGCTGGGAATTGAACCTGCGACACTTTGGTTCGAAGCCCGCGCTCAATCCACTGAGCTACGCCAGCCAGGGCTCAATTTTTTTTTTTTTAAAGCAACCCATGTAGCCCAGCCAGGTGGCTCAGTTGGCTGGAGCATCATCCAGCACACCAAAAGGTTGTGAGCTCGACCCCAGGTCAGCGCACGCACAGAGGCAACCTGTCAATGCTTCTCTCTCCACTGGTGTTTCTCCATCTCTCCCTCCCACTCTCTTCCCTTCCCACCCCCTGCCCCACACATAGGTGGCAACCAATTCATGTTTCTCTCTCTCCTTTTTGCTCTAAGATCAGTAAACATATCCTTAAGTGAGGACTTTTTTAAAAAATTGAAAAAGCAATCAATGTAATTCACCACATTTTTAGAAAGGACAAGAACCACAGTTATCCCAATATATGTAGAAAAAGAATCTGATAAAGTTTATCAACCACTCGTGATAAAGAAAAAATTCTTAGCCAAGTAGAAACAGGAATAAATTTCGTTATATCGACACTGAAGTTAAATACGGTGGAAAGCGCACCCCCACACCCCCCCCCCATCCTAAGCCTGGGAAAAAGTCTTGGTTAACCACCGCCGCCGCCGCCGCCGCCCGTAACGAATGGCACGTTCGGGAAGTCTGGGCAGAGGCCACAAGCAGAGAGGGAAGTCACACAGGGTTGGGACGCGAGCGCCCAGGCTGCCACTCCTCCCAGGCCCCCCAGCACGGGCCACAGGTGGACTCTGAGAGCTGCTCCACGAGCTGCGCGCGGCTCCCGGGCCGCCCGGCAGAACCAAGCACACCTGGGACGGCTTCCGCCGGCGCCTCCGCTCCCCAAACCGCCCCCCGCCCCCCACCCACGGGCGGTGAAACCGAGTGCGGTCTCGGCGCCTGCTGGGCGGAGCCTGCGTCTCCAGAACGGCCGGAGCCGACACACTCGCTGGCCGTGAAGTTCATCACTCCAGACTCGGCGCATGGCCCCGGAGACGGGAGACCAAAACGCGGCACCGTCGGGACGAGCCTCAGAGGCCCCAGACCCATGGCGAACCCCCCTGCGCCCTCAGAAGCAGGCCGCGGCCTGCAGAGGTCCCTCAGCGCGCGCGGCCCGCACAGCGGCTGCTGACGACCAGCCGCCGCCGGCGCCGCGGAGGGGGCCGCTTCCCCGACAGGTTCGGCGCTCCCATCTGCCGGTCAAAGCCCTATCTGCCCTCCACACCCCGGGCTGGCCGCGCGTCCACCGGCGGGCCTCCCTTGACCCTTCTCGGTGGCTCTGCGTGCGACTGTGTTAGCACCCGCCACCTCCGCCACTCGCAAGGCCTCGGCCAGCCCGCGGGAGGGTGGGCCCCACGCGCCCCGCGGGCCGGCTGCTCCGCCTCAGACGCTTCCGGGCGCCTTTAGGGCGTGGCCTGGGCGGAGCCAACGGGGTGGCTCCGCCCAAGCGGAAAAGCCCCGCCCCCGCCCCCGGGGGGGGGGCGGCTCTCCCAGGGCTCTGCCCCCGTCGCCCTTCTACGCACAGCCCGTGGCCCGCCGCGCCCTTCGCAGCTTCTCCACACGAACCGGACAGGTGCCCTCCTCGGCGCCGAGCCGGGAAAAGGAAGCTGAAGGGCCTGAAGGGCCTGAAGGACCTGAAGGACGCGGACAGCTGGTCCCTCCCGGCTCAGACCCCGGTCCTCAAACGTCCGCGCCGAAGGCCCGTTTGTTTCCTTCCCAGCCTGTCCCGCACCAACACAGTCTTCCGTCAAGTACGACGCAAAGGAGGTGCGAGGACAGCAAAACCTCAACATAAAAGGCACACAGGAGTCCGGCACGAGACTTCTGTCGCCAGCCAACCAACAGGGAATTCCTGTCACACCGCTACGGGGGCGGCCTGCCCTGGGTGGCCACGGCGCCAGCTCCCTAGTGCCAGCTCCCCGGTCAGCTAGGCACGCCGGGCGGCCCGGCTCCCGCACCCTGGCCACCACGCCGCCAGGGTCCCGGACACAGAGCGCCGCGCCGCGCCGTCCAGAGCCTCGGGGCTCCCTGGGGCGCGCAGAGGACGCGGTTCAAAGCCTCTCGGTGCCAGGTGAGGCACCTGGCGGGCCGCCGGAGAGCCGGGGATCCCCTAAAACGGCGCACACGGACGGCCACGCGCGGGCCCTTTAACAAAACCGGAGGCGCTCCACGGGCGCGGGCGAGGACGCCGAGACCGTGACCTGACACGGCTCCTCCGACATTCGCACGGTGACTTGGTGCTAACCCTGGTTCAAGCGACCCTCACACGAAGCGACCGCCGCACAAGCTCTCTCCCCGAGGTGCTCTCTCCGCGAGACCCGGGCTGCTTTTCTCCCCGAAGCTCCCGCTCGAGCACCCTAAACTCCCCCTAGCGACCTCACTGGACGCGGCAGCTAAGGCGCCATCGCCCTGCGGCGTGCTGCTGCGACGTCGACGTCGTGACGTCACGTCACGTGCGACAGCCCACACGTCCCACAGCAGCCCGCCCGCGGCCCGCGCTTCGCCGGGACTGGACACACCCCCTTTCCCGAGGCCGGCGCGTCCGACCCGGTGGGGCTTCCCGCGTTCTGAGCCAGAGGTTGGAGGGGATCCGAGAAGAAAGGGAGGGAGAGGCGCCCGGGCCCCGCGGTGCTCTGGGTGGCTCGCCCGTGGAACCCTGCCGCCACGCTGAACTAAAGCCCGAGCCGTCGGAGCGCTGCTCTCCGGGAACCTCCACCGACAGCCAGCGGCCACTTCTGCGCCACGGGACAGCCAGCCTGACCGTGGACCCTCTAGCTGCCACCTGCGCCACCCAGCTCCCACCACCTGGAGAGGGAGGAGCTGTCCCAACCACACACCCTAACAACACACCCAGTCTTGTCCGTTCCAGCCACCGAGCGCTGGGATGCTGTTACCAGCCATGAAGCATGTCCAGGCGGCTCTCCCGCTGCCCGGCCGCGCGGGACCTTGAAGTGACCTGCCTGGAGGAACTTGGACAGCGCTTACTGTCTCCCCCGCCTCCCTGGCAACCAGAGGTACAGGTGAGCACCACCCCAAGGCCTCGGCGAACTGTCAGGCCCCCTCCCAGGGGGTCGGCTTCCCACACTCTACCCTTTGTGCTTTTAAGGTTGTGAAATACCTCCGAGAGGTCCTCCAGTGTGAACCTGTTGGCTAGGCCACTTCCTCAGAGACATCATCTTTTTGTCACAACTGTTTTCTTCATTTACATCAACAAATCCACCTTCACTGAGCTCCGTCGGCCACACGTGTAGAATGTCTGGGTCGGCAGCACGAGCCGTCCTATTGTTCTCTGCCCCTCTGTTCGCACTCAGGGTCCCACAGTCATGCTCACGGCTCCCTTCACGTTTCTGCCTTACTGTGCACCTGCTGTGTCTTGCTCCTTCTCACCTGATGCCGGATCTCTTCATTGGCACAGTCTCGGCAGCAGCAGCGACAGTCGGACCGGAGTCCCTCTGCAGGCTTTCCAAGCTGGCCTGCCGGCGGAAGGAGCGAAACCGCGTTTGCTGCTTTATGCCGCATCTCCAGGCAAACCCAGGTCCCGCCCCAGTCTCGTCACGCAGTCACCCTGTTCAGACCTCCGAACGGCAGCCAATCTCACTCCCACGGTTAGCGCTTCTGTTCCCAGTCCCCGTCTCCTTGGCGTCGGCCAGACCCTCCTCTGGGCGCCCATTTCTGTGACGTGCCAGTGGGCCTGCCTGTCACTGGCCAACAAGGCGACAGCGCAGCCGCACACACTGCCGTTCCATGTGAACCGAGGAGCGGACTCTACGAGAAGTGCCATACCCGTCACCGGTCACAGCTCACACCCGTGGCTGACGCAGCCCCATGGCTGACGCAGCCCCACGCTCTGTGCGTGCACTCAGGCACCACGTGTGGTGACTGAGGTGCGACCATCGCGCTGAGGGACTCGGACTGTTTAACTGAACCTCGGAAACTGCAAGTTCTGCATATTGGAGCCACGCACCCCATCCCCATTCAATTAATGTCTTAATAAAATACCGCATTTTAAATTTCAGGTCACGTGACAAATATGTAAGCCTACATTTATTTGAAGGATCACTGTAAAAATTTTAACATTTCTGATTATAACCAACATGTCTTTAATGTCAACTTTAATTTCTAAAATCTAATTAATAGAGGCCTTAAAAGCGACTGGTGAACAATTTTTGGAGACTTAAAAAAATCCTAATGAAATCAGGAATGGCAAAATATAAAGAACACAAACGTACAACATTATAGTCTTACTTATATTCTTGCCTACTTAAACATATTTATTCTTTATAAAACCAAATTCATAAGGGGCCAATAAGAAGTATATTTTAAATCAAGAGTTAAAGATGTTTAGTGTATCATAACCTACTCATGTATACTTAAACACAGACACACAGAGGTGTACTAAAATTACTAATAAAAAGGAAAAAAGGAGAGGTTATCAAAGAAAACCGCTCCCACGAGCTGCTGCGCCTGGCCAGCTCCAGCAGTGCACTGGACAACGTGAAGGAGGGGACCTAAAACAAATGTTAAGGAAATCCTCTCTTGGGATCCGAGGGAGAACTGCTCCTTCCATTTGTTAGTAAAATATTACAGTAACTTTCTACTCTGGGTATTTCCAACACTGCTAGATCCTTTTCATGTTTTAGACTTGAAAAACACAACACTGTACTTGAAATACAACACAGCCACATCACTGACCCACGGCCCAATCACAAATAAAGCAGCGAAAAGCTGGAGCTGAGGAAGAGGGGTGCTGGGACTGGCAGACGAGCAGGGGCCCAGCGGTGGCCTCACTGGAGGGGAAGGGCCTCCAGGATGGCGCTGGCCAAGAGCAGGCAGCAGACGAGCGCCACCGGCCCACGAGCTCCCACGGGGAGGCCAAAGGCTGCAGCGTCCCTGGGACCGACAGGGGCCGACTACCAAGAAAGCAGGGAGAAGGTGCCAGGAAGCCTGCGCCCTCACCATCCTGGCGTCACACGAACACAGCAGCTGACATGGCGGGCGAGAGTCCACAGACGTGGCTGGACTGACCGGGGCTCGGACAGCTGGGTGGGAGGCCGGCCAGGTGAATCTGTCTCACGTGACTCAACCTCCCCTGGCATTTTCCTGGAAAACTCAACGCTAAGAACTGCTCCCGGGAGCCAGGCAGGAAGTCTGCGCCCGACTCCTAGGCCCTGCTAAACACAGAGACCATGACATGCTTTCCCAAACACGCGTGACTGCCTGCACACCTCCCAGAGGAAAGGAGCACAGTTACAGTAGTTTTCCTGAATAGTATTTGATAATTGAGTTGACCACTAAAAGATGTGAAGCACAACAGAATTTAAAAGCAGATGTTCAAAATCAATACAGAAAACCTACATTAAATGATTTCTTCAGCACTTACACGCTTCTCAGTGCACACCCAATGCCCCATCACAAAGCCTTCCAGAAGAAGAAACGCCCAGGAAGGCTCCTTCTGGCAGCGGGCCACTCACGGCGTTAGCCCGGCGGCGCTCCCTGTGCCCCGTCCGGAGAGACCGGGAGGACCAGCAGAGGAAGTTCTGGTGCCACGCCAGCAGGTGGCGGGCAACCAAGAGTGGTGGCAACCAAGAGTGGTGGCTGGAACAAAGCCAAGAACCTGCCTCTGGGAGAAAGAGGCGTGGAGCCCACCCCGGCCACCAGAAGCACCTGGCACACACCCACTAGGAGACCCTGGTGTCCCTGGGCCCGTGGCTGCAGTGGCGGGCCTGTGGGGCGGGGCGGGGGCTGTGAACGCAGATTCCGGCGGGTGTGGGGGTGTGGAAGGGACAGGACACGGAAGGGAAGCCTGGCACTGGGAGCCGAGACCGGGCCACCTGAGGGCGACGGAGGTTCTCCCTGCGGGCCCTGACGTCCAGCACAGGGCCCACGCGGCCAACAGGCTGACGGGAAACCAGGCCAGGGGCCTCCGCCGACGCCCATGGGGTGCGTGACTACAGTCCCGTGTCGTTAGAGACAGCGAACGTCTAACCTCCATCTAAAAAGAGAGAGCCGAGTCGAGCACCATGAGCGCACACGCAGAGCAGGGACAGAAACCTCTGACTGGGTGCCGACGGCGGTCAGGGACCAGGCAGGCTGCCCATCCTCGCTGTCTCATTTCACCCGAGCCCGACGCAAACCCGAAGGAGTAAACACGGACCCCGATACGTCGGCCGCCAGGAAAACAGAAAACGAGGAGTAACAGAGTCTGCACCGCCCCCGCCTCCAGAAATAACTAGAAAACTTCGGGGAGCAGGGAGGAGCGAGTCGGCAGCCATTCCTCCGGCTTGGGCAGCTGGGTGGAGAGGGTCCCACTGGCCGAGCCAGGGCACACAGAGGGCACACGCTGTGTGCAGGGCTGGGAGGGCAGGGAGCAGGAGGACCGATTCCATTTGGGCAACACCGAGGCCTGGAAGCCGCAGCTCCCGCCAGAATGAGGCAGGCACTTCGCGCCCGGAGTTAAGGGGGGCGGGGACGCTGGGAGCCTTGGCGTCCGGAAGTTCACCGTGGAAACACAAGCAAACCTCTGTCCGCCCCCGCCCCCACCCGTTCTCAGGCGGGGGGGCACACGACTGACATTTGGATCTCGGCTCTGTGAGACCTCTGAACAAGGAAAACTTGGATCTCGTCGGTAAACCAAGTCTTTGACTCCGAAGCAGAGGTGGGGTCCCCTTCCGGAAACGTGTCCATGCCTGTCCTCCGCAGGCCAGGGCTGTGCCCCCGCACCCCCACGCTCATTCATCCTGAAGATGCTCACGGAGCCCACCCAAGGCTGGGCGCTGCAACAGACGTGCGGGCAGGGGTGGAAAACTGTACATGCGTGCGAAGTCCTACCCCGGAGAGCCTGCAGCCTGCTTAGGAGACCCACACACTCGCTCGCACGTGATTATTTCGGGGCATTTCCTGGTAGCACCAGGGAGCGGCAGCAGTGGTGAGAACTGGGAAGAAGTCCTGCGTCCCGGCTGCACTGCACCGCCTAAGAGCCAAGGGCAGGCCGCTCCGGCGCTGGCAGGAGGGGCAGAAGAGGGCCCGGCCTGGCGGCAGAGAGCTCTCCACCGGGAGACCCCCACCCTCTGCTTCCAGGAAGTGCCCCAGCGCCGTGGCCCAGTGCCTCCCCCGCTCTCTCTGTGGCCTCGTTAAAACTGACTTTATTCCTGTTCTGCTACTTTCTTTCAACTTCCCTGTCTTGAATGTACTTTCTTAAAAATTGATTTTAGAGAGAGAAAGGAAGAGGGAGAGAGATCTAATTTTGTTCTTCTGCTTATTGATGTGCTCAGGGGTTGTTTCTTGTTTGTGCCCTGACCAGGAGTCGAACTGGCAACCTTGGTGTTTCCAGACGACGATCTGAACAACAGAGCCACACGGCCGGGACCAAGCCTTGGTCCACTTTTGAAGAACTCTGTCGGTCGGCCCGCCACCGACTCGCTCCCTGGAGACCTCACACTGAGGGTGAATGCTCTCCCTTGTTCTCTCGGCGGCTCCTGCTTGCTGTGCCGCCACAGCTGCCTGCGCGCCGGCTTCTCCGTTTGTCTCTCCGCTCCGGGTCATGTTTCCAAAGCAAAGGTGGTCTGTCCAGCAGCCCCACAGGCGAGGGTGACCCAACAACCGGTGTGCTGACCGCAGAGGTTGCCTCGAGGCCGGAGCCCCTGGGCAGGAGAGCCGCTGCTCTTCCCGGACCAGCCTCCTGCCAGGGCTGGGCCCAGGCCCCAGGCTGCTCGCAGCCCCCCGACAGCCAGGGAGAGCAGCGGACGCTCCCTCTACTCAGCCCCCGGGGATGAGGACCAGGATTTGCCCTTCCACTGTGTGAGCACTGTGTTTTCCCAGAAACTCCCCACAGGGAAGTTTTTAAATCAACACATGCAGAAAATGCACAATGGGGACTATAAGTTATTACAACAGCATTTCGACTGTTAGGCCTCGGAAGGCTTTCACTGGTCAGATGCATCCCTCACAGTATCAAGACTAAATTATATCTGTCTTGAGCCATTTAGCTACTTTCTATGGGCAAGACACCCTAGGGTCACAGAACACTAAAACTTCACGGAAGTCACAGAACCAGCGCTGGCAAGAATGAGTGCAGCCCGAGCCCTGGGACTGCAGGGGAGCCAGGCCGGACGCCCCACGGCAGAGGCGTCTCGGAGAGGCCCGACAGCAGCCACGCCTGAGCAAGACCTCTCAGTGTGAAGGGGGGCCGCGTTGCCACCCACCCTGGGAGCCGTGTCTGGCTCCTGCTCACAGACGGGACCCTGAGGTCACCGCAGGCTCCCCACCTATGCATGGGAACAGCAGGAGCTACCTACCCCGTGCGCTGAGACAGCGAGTGCAGTGCTCGGCAAGGCTCGGGAGACAAAGGGAGCATTCAACAGAGGGCGGCGGAGGCTGGAGAAGGGCGACCTGACCTCTCCCGGCCGAGCAAAAGGGAGCGCGGGGTAGGAGTGCTCCCCGAACGCAGACCTGCCGGCCACCCGTCCCACGGATGCGTCAGAAGTGCGTCCCACCCAGGGGACAGAGTAGTCCTGACTCTGTAGGAGCCCGAGTAGGCTCTGACTCTGACTCTGACTCGCACAGCTTGTGTGTCTGACATGTGTCACTGAACGCGAAAGCCAAGTCCGGCACAAGTGCTCCTTTACCTTGAACTTCCTCCTGAACCTTGCCCTGTTTAAAAACCATGGGTTTTCCAAAACCAGAAGTGTGCCCCCTGCATACCATCACCCCCAACCAGCGCACGCGGGCGTTACCACGAGAACGTTCGGTTGTCCGGGGCTCTTCTCAGCGGGCCCCCCACGTTACAGGACGGCGAGACTCTGCAGTGGAAGCATCGGCACGTGACGCTCCAGCAGCACCCTGCTTCCGCCCGGGAAAGACACGAACGAAACAGACCCGAGACACACCCTCCAGCCAGCCCGCTCCGGCCAGCAAGGTCCCGGCCTTGTGCTTGGGGTTCCTACCTAGTGAGGCGACGACACACCTTTCCATGCACCCTTTTCTGGCCAATGTAAATACAAAGAGATGCATATTTACACAGATAATGTTAAACCAAAGCAGGAGTAAAAAGTGTCAAGTTAAAAATCTAAAGAAAATGTTCAGGGCCTCAAAGTCACCCACAGACTTGGAAAGGCTGAGTGTCAGAGAGCGGGGGCACTGCCCTGCAAGGGGCCGCCACAGGAGGCTCCCCTGCAACCCCCCGGGAGAGCACAGACCACGGGCGGAGACGCCGCTGCCCCCACACTCCTGCTGCAGAGCCCCCCGGGATGACAGCATCTGTGGAGCTCCTTCCCCAAACCCCCTCCTCCCACCTGCCCCGGCCCGCCTGCTCGACTGCTTCCTCGCCTCCACTTCCCCGGACGGGAAACCGCCCCCCTCTGTGCTGTGAGCATCTGTCTGCATTTTTCCCAACACCTCTGTGATCTCCCTCGTGTGTCAAAAAGCCGAAACAGATAATGCAGATGCTGATGCGATGCGATATGACACGGCCAGAGAAACCGTCGCACAGGGCTTTCTGCACTCGGCCCCGGCGACCCAGCACAACAGCGGCCACTGCCTCTGCTTCACCCCTGGAACAAAACGGTCTGTAAGCCCAGGGCGCTGTCACGTGGTTGAACGTGTTGTAACCAAGCCCCTCTAACATGTGAAAATCCGACCTTCCGTGGGTGGGATCCAAGGCGGATGCCTCACAACACCACATGCACACGCAGCAAGCCCCATTACCGGGGACCCCCCGGGCCCCGGCTGCGAGCACACGAATGTAGGTCTGCACCAGTATTTTTAGCTGTTCCAATAAGCACTCCGTGCGTCCTCCTGAACTGGGACACCGCTGGGTTTTGAGGTTAATGTGGCCGATAAAATCAAAGGTGAGGTTTAGAATGTCCAACTGCAAACAGAGATTAGTATTTCCTTCGGATCTGAGCTTTTTCATTTTGTCTTTATCTCAGAGCAGGAACCTCTCTGCTGGAAAATAATTCAGCTGATCCCTACACCCCAACACCCTCGCCTTTGTCATGCCGCAAAAATTAACCGGGACAGAGGCTAAGGGCCCCAGCCTCCCCGCGCGGGTGCGGGGGAGCAGAGAGAAGGCCGAAAGGAAGGGCACCCGAGGCCTGCGCAAGCTCACCGGGGAAGCCGCGTGCTCGGCCCCCGGCAGGGACGCAGGACAGGCTCCCAGCCACGTCAGAGCCCCCTCCTGCGCCACCCAAGCCCACGACCACTCCCCTGGGCCGGCGGCCCCAGCCCTGCCACGGGGCCAACCCCGGCCTGCGGCTGGCCTTCGCCGTCCCGTCCGCTGCATGTGCAAGCTCTGCCCACTCAGCCCCAGCCTCTGTCAAAAAGACACGCAGCCCTGACTGGTGTGGCTCCGTGGACTGGGCATCATCCTGCAAACTGAAAGGTCGTGGGTTTGACCCCCAGTCAGGGCCACTGGGCTGCAGGCCCGGCCCACAGGTGAGGTGTGTGCAAGGGGACATCTTCCGTGCACACCAGTGTTACGCCCCCCTCCTCCTCTCTCCCTTCTCCTCTCCCTAGAGATAAATAAAATCTTTCTTTTTTCCACAAAGACCAGCAGCTCGGGAGGCACCCCCCCGCCGGGAGGACTCACAGGACTCAGGAAGCCCTTTGCTCTTGAGGTCATGGTCTATGACAGGGACGGGCACGAATGAAAATTAGCCAAGGAACAGGCGGTGCGGGGCAGCGTCGGGGGGGGGTGCCTGGTGCGAGCCCCCAGGTGTCCTCTCCCGCGGCGGTGTGCTCCTTGCCCTCAGCCACGGTGTGGGGGACACACGCAGGGTCTGCCAGCCAGGAGGCGCCCCTGAGCCTGAGAGCCCAGGGCACTTCCTGGGGGTCGGTCACACAGGCGCCACCGGCATGGCTGACCTCATTCTCTGTCCCTTCAGCGATCCAGCTGGTTTGGTGTGCCCGAGGCTCCTCCCAGAGCCACAGTGTGGTGGAGGCTGTCCGGGGGGCCCGTGGCCCCAGCTAAGGAGGCAGCCTGAGCAGCCAGAGACACCAGGGCTGAGAGGTGACTTCCCAGGGGCTAGGTAAAGGCCAAACCTTTCGTTTTTCTTTAAAGATCTTATTTATGTATTTATTTTTTGAGAGCGAGGGCGAGGGAGGGAGAAAGAGAGGGGCAGAAAGATCAACTGGTTGCCTCCCGCACACCCCCAACCAGGGCCCTGGACAGCAACCCAGGCAGGGGCCCAGACCCAGGCCCCAGCGCGCCACCTTTCAGTTCTCGGGACGACGCCCAGCCCACGGACCCACACCGGGTGGGGCTACATAAACAAAACCTTTTAGAAAAGTATTCTGGTAAAAATGCCTCTACTCATCCACTCTTTAACAAGTACAGTGTAAAAAAATAACAATGTTTCATTCCATTAACGAGCATAATGAAAACGTGAGTTGCTCCGATCAGCTGCTTTGAGACGCGCACCACACTACACTCTCTCTCCCGAGGTTCCTCCTTCTGCAGGCACTTTCACGTCTGCACGGAGCCCCGCAGCCGACCACCCCACGTGCCACTGCTGCCGGGCTCGGGGAGTGAGCCGAGAGCCGGGGCCCCCCAGGCAGGGCCAGTGCTGACAGGCACCAGCACGCCATGGAGGAGGCTTGACCCACCTGCGTCCCCGCGAGCCCAGGGCGAGACGGAGAGGCCCCACAGGTGCAGACCTCCGTGCTGAGCACTCACTGCGGGCCACACTCGGCCACTCTCGGTCACACACACCAGGCGGCCTGAGGCTCCCAGACCCAGGCTCTGCAAAATTCAAGAGTCTGGACTAACTCGGCAAAGTATCCACTCTGAGCACCTACTTATCCCACACAGGGACAGGTGCTCTGTCCAGGCAGCATCACACTGACTCGGTTCTGCATCACATGTTACAGAAATGCTTAAAAGCCCAGAAAAGAATAAATTAAAGGACAACACAGTAAACGACAACAAGGGAGCTAACGCTGCCGCTGGGGGTCAGCGCCTCTGCCGCCTGGCGCTCCGCCCGCACAGCACCCTCCTTTAAAGACAAGCAAGCAAAATATGACAGAAACACTGAAATTAAGAACAGGCGGACAGTAACTAGAGGGGAGATGGGAGGGGACAACGGGGGGAGGGGGGAGGGTTTTCAGGAACAACTATAAAGGGCACGAGGACAACACCAAGCGGGTG
The DNA here is from genome assembly GCF_004126475.2 of Phyllostomus discolor. Taxonomy (NCBI): domain Eukaryota; kingdom Metazoa; phylum Chordata; class Mammalia; order Chiroptera; family Phyllostomidae; genus Phyllostomus; species Phyllostomus discolor. The sequence goes on from NC_040909.2 coordinate 137,384,172, forward strand.
GAACCAGGGGCGGGAGGTGGGGATGGCTGGGGTCGGGGGAGGGGTGGGGGGAGGCAGAAAGCTGTACCTGAATAATAATAAAATTTTTAAAAAATGTCTTGAGTGGAGGGGCATGAAGCTTAAATAGCGTATTTTAAAAACAACAATACTTTCACTAGGTTCTTCACTGAGGACTCACCTTGCAGGTTACACATTCACTGCCCCTTTAGGCAAAGCAGCTAAAGGTTTTGCTCGTATACCTGCACGAATTTTATGGCATTTTTAACTTCTAATCGTGCTCCCCAAATCTATCTTAAATACTGTAATGAAAGCACTACATTTCCTATGTGTGTTTTCGTACAAACACAGACCCTGACGACGCTGCAGTGCCAAGTTGTGTTCTCAGGGCACTGCCGACCCTCGGTGACGAGCCCCGCTCACAGCAGCGAGCAGCCGCACGTTACATAAACGGCCAGTCTACGCAGGGAATAGAGGACACCAGCTTTTGAAATAAGGAAACCCATTACTCTTTTTTCCTACAATGCTACTTAAGTTAAAATTAGTTCTTTATTCTTTGAAAACTTCCACATCACAGATCAGACATGGCCATCTTGCTTAAACACAAAATATAAAACCTCAGGAGACACAGGCCCAGGCACATGAAAAAGATGCCCCGTGCACTTGAGATGCGCGTCCAGAAAGACCATTCTGCCACTTGGAAAGCCGTCCGACGGGCTCTGCGCAGCGGCTGCAAACCCGCACCACGCCAGCGGTCCCTCTCCCTCAAGTGTAACTGTGACCCTACCTGAAACGCACCCTGAAAAGCTCTTCTCCGCCTCCCCAGGGCAGAGTGTGGCTGCAAGTGGACACCAGCCCCACCGACCCCCCGGGCATCGGTACCTTCGGCCCAGCACACCGGGAAGGGGCTGCAGCCGCTCCTCTCCATGCAGACGGCTGCCGGTCTCCGGGCCCCGCGGCCCGCCCGGTCCAGCAACATCCACACGCGGTGCTGCCGGGACCCAGCCGGGAGTCTGCGCACCGCGCCTCAGGCCTCGCTCCCACCGGGGCGGCCTCCTCCCATCCGCGCGCAAGCCCGAGCCGCCCCTGCACTCCTTCCGTGGGAGCCGGAGGCGCGCCCTGGGAGGTGCTCCTCTGTGAGTCCGCGCAGCCTGAAGAGCGCCTCTCAGTCACCGACTCTCCTCCGCTTCCGCAATCTGAAACACAGACCGTCCTGGCCAGATTACGCCGCCGAACAGAATGGAGCCGGAGCCGGCTGGTAATGTGACCCCGCGGCTCTGTGTTCCTCGATTCACTGCGGGGAGGGGGGAGGGGGAGGGGGAGGAGAGAAGGAGGGCAGGCGGCCAGCCCCTTGTTAGTATGCTAATCTCAGCCTCCGTTCTGGGCGCCCAGCGACCTGTTTACAGAGCCGCAGGGACTCCAGCACGGGGTCCGGCACCAGGGCTGCAGCCCACCGACCCGGAGCGCCCCTCTGCCCGCGCCACCTGGGAGGGACCCCTCTGTCTCAAAGGCGCGCCTTCAGCCCTTTTTCCAGCCACATCTGCCCTTACAGTTAAAACGATGACCCTGATGAAATAAGAATCATTTTGAGGAAGAAAAACAAAAACGCTCACCAACAGTAAAAACAAGTCCGTAAAAGACTCGCCCACAGGAACCCGAGTACCTCTGACTGAGGGTTCCCAGACCCACACTTCCACGGTGCGTGTGTGGCGCACAGTCACGGCACCCAGAGAACGTGCACGACGCACAACGAGAGGCTGAGGTCGCCAACTGTTCTACAATTCGCCCTGAGGGGCGCTGGGGGTCCAAGTGCATGGCCTGCCTTCTTAGGGTCAAAGTACAAGAAACTCACACTGAAGGAGCAGGAGCAGAAACACTCTGTACCAGCAACACTTCTGAAAGGCAAAACTACTCACGCTTCCTTTCCAACCGAGAGACGGTCAAGGTCGCCGCACAGCCACTGCGGCAGCAGGACCCTGATCCTTAGCGAGGAGGCTCCTGGAGCCCCTGGAGCCCGTGCCACCTGAGCGTCAGCCACCACACATACCGCCACCGTGCCGGCAGCCGGCGCCACGCACTAACAGCCCCCGAGTGCCCTCCCTCACTGCGGCGTGGCCCAGCCCCGACGGGCTCACGAGCCGCTGGGAACCAGGGGCCCGTCTGCTCCGTCCCCAACAGGCCGCTCTTGACGAGGGCTTGTCTCCGGGCTGCGCCTGCAGGCTGCCAACAGCGGCCGGCTCCAGCGACCTTGCACGCGCCCCACTGAGCACACCTCCCTCGCCGGAGTGACCTCCGACCTGGGCCACGCCGGGAAGAACGGGGGCTCCAGGAACACACAGCCAAGCAAGCCAGAAGAGGCGCAGAGGAAACGAGCGTGCAGACCCATCTGGATACACGGACACTGCCCGCTCCGCCGCTGCCGAGGACAGCCAGGACGGCAAGGCCTACCGCCGCCGGCCAAACGCCCACGCGAGTCCGACGTCGGACTCGGAGCCTGAGGGGCGCTCGGGGCTGCATCTGAACCACCGAGGACGACGACTGCGCAGGCCACCCCAGCCGACGGGAGGGTCTCGGGACGCGGGGCTCTCACAGGATGGGAGGAACGGCTGCCTCCGCTGGCCCGCTCCGCACTCGACACACTGAACACGGACGGCGCCAACTTCCGCCCCTCCGGGCAGTCGCAGGGCTGGCACGTCTCCACGACACGTGCAGGCAGGGCCATCCAACCCGGAGGAGGTCGCTGAGCCCCTCGGCACCCAGCAGCCAGGGGTCCACACCCCGCCCCCCCCACCAGGGACACGAGCCAGACTGAATGGAGGCCACACGGTGTGAACCAGAGTCACACCTATTTTTCGGGCGGGTCACCAGACAGTGTGTGTTTGGTGTTCCACGGAGTCGGGCATTCAGCTTCTGTGTGTCAGGGGAGGGCGGGCGAAAACCGCTGCCCGGGGCCCTCCCACGGGCACGAAGGGCCGTTTCCCACGGCTTCGCCTACAGGGGTGGGAGCTGAAGTCCAAGTTTGCAAACTGTCGGGAGGTTACTCTTCATCCAGCTTACAATGAAGAAAGAAAAAAAAAAGCCCACGAAGCGTGTGAGGAGATGCCACGTTCCCTCTTCAAACACGAGCAGAGGCCTGGTAGCGCTGGACAGGCCCAGGGACGCCACAGAGGGCTCAGCCGGGCCACCCTGTGTGTCGTAAAACACAGGGGCTCCTGTTGGCACTAAGCAGAGTGCCACGACCATCGGAAGACAGCCAAGCAGCTAGCTCTCTTCCTGCCGACACGCCCACGTCGTCGACTCTGGGGCTCCGTCTTACTGAACCTGTGTCCACGCGCCCGGCTTGCATCCACGTTCATCTCCTCTTAACCCCCTGAGCGCAGGCTGGCCGTGCTGGCCGCCGCGGTGGACACACGGCCACAGCCCCGGAAGGCCGCAGCGGAGGGCCCCGTGGGAGAGAGCGGGGCCTGCCGCCGGCCAGCCGCAGCAGGAAGGCCTGCTGGTGTGGGGAGGACCCCTGCTGGTGGACTGCGGGCCTCCCACACCTGCACCTCTCGGGTCTCGGCTACGGAGGGTGAAACTTCAGCGCTGGACGCTGCGAACCGCCCCGCGTCGCACCTTAAGAAAGCAGACTGCTTCTACAGTCCAGCGCCGTATCTCGCTCTTGAGAAACGGCAGTGGCCCCCGGCGTGGACCCGCTCCTGCGCTGGTCCCACTCTGAGTGGGGGACGCGGACAGCTTCGAGCTGCAAACACAGCCACGTGGCGGCTGGCTTTCTTTGTCAAGTCCCCCCACCCGGCGCTGTGGTCTTGTCCCACTGGTACTGACAGGCACCACTCCACCCCAAATGTCTCACCACGTTGAAACCACCCAACCTCGCACCTGTTTGGGTGATCGCTCTTTCAAAACAGAACAGAACGTAACAATGTTGGCAAGGATGCGCTCAAACTGTGACCTGGTGCACGGCTGGCGGGAATGCACAACGGTGGAAAACAGCCTGCAGGTGCTCAAAACCACAAGAGAACCACCACGTGGCCCAGCAAGGCCACGTCTGGGGAGAGGCCCGTGGAGCGGAGGGCAGAGTCTGGAGGAGCCGTGGGCACACCTGTGGTCTCGCCTGTGGTCTCAGCAACGTGGCTCCCGACAGCGGAGAGGACCGGGCGAGCGGGCGCCCCTGGCGGCGGGGAGGCGGCTGTGTAACGGGCTCGGAGCTTCAGATGTGCCAGAGACGACACTCTGGGTGGGAGCGCAGTTACCACCCGGACTGTCCTTCGCCACCTCTAACGTAGAACAGTTAAGGTTGTAAGTTTGGTGGTATGCGCTTTTTATCAGGAATAAAAACTTAAAAATGTTAAAGCCAGTTTTAAAAGACTGAGTCTCACATTCTACACAACAAACCTGCAATCACGGTGTGATCACGATCACGCCTGTGAGTGAGGTTCAGGGAAAAAGCCCCGAGACGGGCGGAACGTGCCGGAGTGCCAGCAGAGGGAGGAGACCGCCGCCGACCAGCCCTGGACCCGTACCAGCCGCACCGCACAGGGGCCTCTCGACGGCTTTTCGCACACAACCCGCCCCACGCCACACTCCGGGGCAACGGCAACACCAACACCGCCGTTCTCGGGCAGGAGGGCACGAGGCTCGGGCGGCGGAGGGACCTGGGGCACAGTCAGACTCTGATCGCGTCAAAGCCGCCTGTGGTGCCGAAGCGCCGGGCCCTCAGCCTCCTCCTCCGCCACCGCCACCGTCACCATCACCCCGAGAGCCCAGGGCCACCCGTCAGCTTCGTTCCCACGGTCCCTGACTCCCGCCTGGGCCACCGTGGGCACTCCTCTTAAAGAAAGACTTTACTACTCCACTCTCAGAGAGAGGAGAAGGGAGAGAGGAAAAGAGGGCGGGAGACATCAGTGTGAGTGAGATCCAGGGAGCGGCCGCCTGGCGCACGCCCCGACCGCAGCCCCGGCCCACCACCCAGCCGTGTGCCCGGCTGGGAATCAAACCAGCAGCCTTTTGGTTCACAGGCCTGTGCTCGGTTCACCGAGCCACACCGGCCAGGGCATGGGCACATTTTTTTAACCTCACACCTTAACCTGGTTTTCTCATCAGTTAAATACAGTTAAAAGCAGCATTTGCGCCCTGGCTGGTGAATTCAGTGGACTGAGTGCCGGCCTATGAACCAAAAAGTCATCGGCTGGATTCCCAGTCAGGGCACAGGCCTGGGTCACAGGCTGGGTCCCCAGTAGGGGGCATGCGAGAGGCAACCACACATTGATGTTTCTCTCCCTCCCTTCTCCTCTGTAAAAGACAAATAAAATCTTTAAAATAGCAGCATCTGCCTTCGCCGCGGTCACGAGAACTAAGCCTCATAGACAGAGGGCCCCTGCAAGCACCCGGCTCACAGCACAGGCGCCGGTGCGGCTGGCAGCACCTTACTCCGCGCCTCCGCCTCGTGCACCAGCAATGGGTGAGCGCTGAAATCCCCGAGCCCCACCCCCCACAGGCGGAGTCCCAGCCCTGAGGGCCGCAGAGCCCGGGAGAAGACACGCAGGCAGTGGCCCTCCAGCACACCCGTGGGGGGAAGGCAGGGTGAGGCCCAGCCGACCGCGGGCTGACCCGCAGCACCAGAAAACGGGGCACCGCCTGCAAGCTCGACAGGAGGGCGTTAGCGAGCACGGTCTGCAGCGTCCGAAGGAGCGGCCACACCACTGACCCACGCACTGAAAATGTGTTTGATGGGAAGTTTTCGGTGGCACTGGGAAACACTCGTTAGTGAGACGGTGACACAGGACATTTAAAAAGGAGAGCAACCCCGTCCTACAATGCGAGCATCTTCTTCAAGACGCGGGTCTTCGGTGACAAGGAAGGCCCGGAGACCACACAGAGCAGACGGGCCGTGTTCGCCCGCAGAAAGCGAGCCCCCAGGGGGTTTCCGGGCCGCCGGAGCGGCCACGCGGTGGGAACCGAGCGGGTCGGAGCGGGCTTCGCTCGCTGTGCCGTGCGTACTTTCTGTTCGAAACAACGAGTGGGCACAGAGAGTAGCCGTTTAAAAGACAAGATGTCTAGCAAAGGCCCCGATATTTCCCAAGCAAACCACCCTCTCTAAGTAACACACGGGTCAGGTCACACGTCCAGGGAAATCTAGAGCATGCTGGGAATGAACGGGGATGAAAATGGACAGCAAGGTCGTCAGGGCGCGGCTGAGAGTGCCCAGAGGGCAATCTGTAACTTCGGGCGCGGACACCTCAATGGTAAAAACGTGGTGGTTCCACCCCAGGAAACGAGGAGCCCCACGGGTGGCGGCGGCAGAGCCCGACCCAGCAGTGGCACCGCTGGCCCCACCTGCCTTCACTACTGGTGTCACGTTTACTGTGGACTTTTGGTACTTTTTTATTTTCAAAACTAATGCAGTGAATGATTACTTATCTCAGTAAGTGAGTATCCTGGAGCCCCTGGCAAATGCTTCCCGGCGTCCGGGCCCTGCCCCCACATGTCCACTCCCACACCGCACTCTCTCCCACTGGCCCGTCAGCCCCCACCAGCTCCCCACACCGGGCACATCGCCTAGGGGGGTTGTGAAACCAGAAACATCTCTATCCGAGGCATGCTAACCACAACCACTCCATTCTACAATTCCCTTCTGGGAACAACAGACACTTAGTGCCTCTCTGTCACAGACCGGAACCCCTGCGAGCAACCTGTCGCAGCGTCACCCCCGTCACCTGGACAGCCGCGGCGCCTCTTCTGCGCTGGGCCCGCGAACTCCTGCGTCCGTCAGTGTCGGGACTCGAATGGAGCAGGCGAGCCCTAAGATAACACCGTCTCTCCCCTTGTCCACCCGCTGGGCTGTCGGCGCCCCGGAGTACCCGAGAACCCAGGTGACGGGAAAGGGTGATGGTGACGCTCGCACGCGGGGACCCGCGTCTCCTAGAGTAGTCTCTGTCTCACTGCCTCCTTGCAGCTTCACCCCCTGCCGTGCAACCCAGGGTGGGAGGGGCCCTTCTCGCCACACTCCCAGCACTGCTCGGGACGCCACTGAGGTGTCCCCGAGTCACTAAACCAAAGGGTTGGTGTGCACCCCACACTTCCAGCCCTGGGGGCAGAGCTGACCTCGCCCCGCTCCTCACCCCTCCTCCAGGAAACATTCGCTCCCTCCTTCCCCCAGGCCAGCACCTCTGGCTTTCCGCCCACCCTCCTGTGCACACGCTGCCTGCTCTGCTCCCGCCCACTAAGTGACAGGGCAACGGAGGGCTCCGCACTTGGAGACTCACGAGGACAGGCCCACCCCGCAGCAACCCTCCGACCCTCCGTCTTCCTCTCCACCTCCAGCTCCGACTCCTCTTCCAGGCTCCAGACGCCTCTTCCCCACAGCCTCGGGGCCCTGCTAGGCTTCTCCAACCTAATAACGCCTGCGAGTGCCTCTGGGCTGCCCCTAAGCCCCGCCCACCCGCAGCCTCCAGGCCTCTCACCGCCCCGCCTGGCCTTCTGGCCTTCGAGACACCATTCTCCTCCTGGGCTCCCCACACCTCTCATCCCGTCTGTCAGCAAGTCCCATTGGCTCTACCTCCAAAATACACCCAGGACCCAGCGATGTCCCCCCTCTAGTGTCACTGCCCCAGTCCGAGCCACCAGAGCTGCTCACCTGGTGACAGGCAGGCCTCCCTCCACTGCACAGTGACATGGAGAGAAACTCAGTGTGCCCGTTAGTACTGCCTTTCCATCAAACTCCTGTGCACCGCCAAGACACACCGTCTGCCACAGCTAGAGCTATTACTTTAAGTCACACCGGGGAGTCTGCCTCTCCTTCGGATGCACTGAGAAACACAGAACTAAGAAAAGTGAGAAAAGAAAACGTATGTTTGGCGAGCATCAAACGGTCCTTTGTTTAGCATTTAACGGGAACTACCTGTGGCTTCAGCAGGAAAGACGCAGAAGGAAACAAAACCCGTGCCCTCGCAGACGCGCCGACGCAGACTTACCCGAGGCGCACAAAACGCTCCGTCGTGGAGAGAAACACACACTGCGGACGGGGAGGGGAGCGAAACACGGGCAGCAGGCGGCGGGGCGGGCACCGCCCCGACCTGTGACACAGCCCCACCGAGCACAGCACGCACACGGCGCGGGCCCGCCTGCAGCCGGCGGAGAGCGGGGGGAGTCGGAAAAACGGCAGCCACACTTCCAGGCCTTGCTCGGAAATGGAGACGGCATGACATAATTTCCTCTCCCCAGTACCTGACCTCTGCAGAAACAGAAGAGGGTTTGGGGGAGAGAGGAGAACAAAGGAGGAACGTAAACCGGCCCTCAGAAGGAAATGAAATAACAATGTAACAGTCCGAGGCCCTGGCCCTTGGACATCCAAGACAAAGACACTGCCAAAGTCAAGTTCAACATAATTATAAATTATCGTGAAGTCTGAGTCCATGAAGTCCACGTTCAAGAGGCTTTTGCCGTAACAACATACCAGTAAAACAAAATGTTTACCAAAGCCAACACCCCAGGGAGGTTTATGAATCTCCATCGACCACCTGTCCTCAGCTCACCACTGACCCACCCACCAGAAGGCGGCCTGGGAGTCAGACACCCAGGGCGGCACCTCCACTCCCCAGCTCCCCAGCTGCGGGCACAAAACAAGCTTCAAAGTTACCAGTTAGCAAATTACAAATAACTCCCTCTCTCTGGAGCTCAGGTTTCTTCTCCTTAAAATAGGAAAGACACCACGGAACAATCTCTGCTCGTGGCTGTGAGCGCTGAGCACATGACACCTGTCTCAGAGCATCCCCCCCGCCTCCTGGGGGGCCCCCGGAACAACACCCTCCGTCCAAGGAGGAAGTTGGGTCTGGGCATCAGCAGAGAGTTCGTAAGCGAAGCCAACACCTGCACCCCAAGGCCACGAGAACACGCCGTCGGCACAGGACACGCACGTCCCAAGGCCACGAGAACATGCCGTCGGCACAGGGTGCACACGCTGAGGCCACGCAGAGCCCGCGCCGGAGCTTCGCCACTCGGCACGACAGCAGCCTCGAACCTGCCCGGCCTCTGGCTACGCAAACGTGAAACGGGGAGACGAGTCCCGGGGTGACTGTGGCGGCTCGGTGGGTGCCCCAGGCACTGCTCAAAGCCTGCGTTGTTACGGTTGGCGGTAGTGCTGTCACCCTTATTATGACTCGGCCTACCTCGGAAAAAATACGGGAGAAGTGTCTACACATAAAAGGCGCTAAACACCTGGTATTTCTTCTCTCACCTGCTCTGCAAAATCGGTCCTTTGTTTGTTCTACTGTGTGTCACAGTGACCCCAGAGCAGGTGAAAGAAAAGCACACAGAACAGAGAGCATCCCACTCTCAGTTCAGACGGCCACGGCCCCTCGGCGCAGCAGCCCAGGGAGGGTGCGTGGGGGGGGCGCTAGTCTCCCTGCCTCCCCCCAGCGCGGCTGGGGGCAGCCTGGCGAGGAAGACAACGCACGTGTGAGAGGCCGCCGTCCCTCGCAGCGCTTCCACGGACCGGGGGCTCGCCCCTGGCCGCCCGCCTCGCTCCCCAGTGTGCTCCCTGGGGGGGGGGGGGGGGGGCGGGGGGAGGGAGGCGACGCCAAGGTCCTGCCTTCAAACCCACGTCCGAGCCAGGAGAACGCCCTGACACAGCCGAGAACTGAGGAGCGCACCAGCAGCCACGAGTGAGCCCGGCGACAGAACGCACACATGCGTCTCACCCCCCACTAACGTTCCACCTCCGAGGCAGCTCCAAAAGAGTTCAAGCAGCCCAGGGTGAACTAAAAGGGAAAAAGGAGTAAAACTCTGGAAGGTGCGAGAAAAGCTCAGTTCTAGCATGGAGATCGAGACCAGAACAAGGGGGAAGAAAGCAGGCCAACCTGGAGGAAGCAGGAACTGTGAAAAGACTGGAAGCGTCGTCAGTGGCTCCCGGGCCAAGAAAGCCAGGGCCCACGCCAGCCCGGACACAAGCAGGCGCGGCTGCAGGAGGCGCGGCTGCAGGGACGCCGCAGGGCCCTAGGGGGCTCCCGGGCGGCACCGATGCCGACGGCGCTGGGGGTGGCAGCTGAGTGAGGCGCAGCCAGAACTCAGCGCCGTCCCCCCACGGAACCCCCCCTCACGTGGACAGAGGACGGAGGGTCGTTCCCTGGAAGGAGCAGTGTCCCCGGACTGAAGGCCCCCTGCCCGGCCGTACGGAACAGAGGTGGACTCAACCTCCGCGCACACACTGCACCGAGAGCCCTCCGGCTCCCCTCCGCCAACTCGGCCCCATCCCCCCACCCCACACTCAGCCCCCAGAATGCTGCGGCCAGCGGTCTGCGGAAAAGAAACTGGAAGAATCGTCTCAGGGAATCTGATCACCCGAGAAGAAAAGCCTAAAGATACCAACACGGGGATTCCCCAACAAATGGCCCGCCCGGAATATCCTGATATAAAGTCGAAAGGCCCCACCAGAGTCAGAGTGGAGCAGGAAGGAGGGAAGGAGGAGGGAAGGAAGGAGGGGAGAAAGGAAGTTGAAACAGAAATTACACAAACTGTCAACAACCTGGAGGTGCGAAGACACTGCACCAATCAACAAAACAGGAGGCTCTTTCAGAAGAACAACAAAAGAGCCCTCGGAAATTAAAGACCCTGAAAACAGATATTAAAAACTAAAGAAGTTCAAGTCCAGTTGAAGCCATCTCCTGAAAACTACATTTAAAAAAAAAGGAGGGAGAAAAGAGGGCTGTACTGGAGGAAAGGTAAGAGCAAATTACAGAAAGTGTGCAGGAGGGCCGCGTCTGGTCAGCAGGACTTCCCAGAGGACAGAGGAGGACACGGAAGGGCGGAACCTTTCAGCTCGGGAACTCCGAAAGCGCGCCCAGGCCGGCGGAGCCCAGGGACTGGGAACCGGCTCGCTGGTGAGCACAGACGGGCCACGGCGCGCCCACCGGCAGGGCACTCCAAGGCTCGGGCGCACTCGAAAACTTCCGCAGGGCTCTAAAGACGGGGAGGAGACAACGTCGGAGACAAAGGACGAAAAACCAGAACCCCTGGATCCGAAGAAGCAGAGCCGTGGAAACAAGAGGCGGCGGCGCGAACCTCCGACGGCGGGAAGGACAGCGAACGTTGGTCTGGGGCTCTGTGCCCGGCCGGACTGTCCATCGCGCCTCCAGTCCTGCGGGTCTCAGGCCCAGGGCCGGCTAAGCGGCCGGTCTCAGAGAGCCACCGGACACGGTCTCCGCCACGACGTGGGCACCAGCAAAACTCAGGGAAGACACGGGCACAGCACACCTGAGCCCCACGGAGGAGAGACGGGCAGTACCGGGATGGCGGCGGGGCTCCAGGGGAGGGGCGGGGCGCGGCGGGAGGGGGGCCCCCCCAGACGGGAGGGGGGCGGGGAGGCTGCCTCCACCGAGCGCAGAGGCCTGTGCCCTCTCTGCACCGGGGCGAGCCCCCGGAGGACCTGTTCTGCGGGAACAAGCCCGCCAAGAACGACGAGGACGAGACGACAGAGCCAGCACGCCCGTCTCCGGAGACACACCAGAGTGAGAGCGAAGGGGTGTCTGGGAACGACGGAGGAAGAGGCGTGTGGACAGACCGGCTCGGAAACAGAGAGGACAGACCCGCAGGAGCCCGTCTCCCGGCAGCAACACCCGACGGACAGCTGCGTCTGCGTGACTGCGTTCACGGGCGCTCGCCCACTGGCAAGGGAACAGCACGGGGAAACACGCTACGGGTGCGAGGAGAACTAACACACGGGACCACCCGGCCCACTGCCCTGTGCACATCGACCCGGGATGCGCCCGGCCACCCGGCCGCACTGTGGCCGTCCCCCGAGAACACCTGCCGGGGAGGGCCGCGGGCTGCGCTCCCCGCCTGCTCTTCAGAACGCGGCGCGCCGCCTGCTGTGGCGCGGGCGTGGGCGCGGGAGCCAAGGCTTCCCTGCCACTGACACACGCTCCGGGCAGCCCCCGCACGTGCCCGGCATTCCTGTAGGGGACCAGCACGCAAACACTCCCAGACCCTGCTGCTCCCAAAGAGTTTTAAACTAGTTTCCTACTCCCGAGAAAGCAAGTATTTACTCCAGATCCTCACCCCCGCAGGAGATAAAAGCTCACCGATGGCCTGCAGAGCCGTAAGGGTGCGGCGGCCTCCAGGGACAGGGAGCCCGAGGCCAGAGGACGCTGCTCCGCTGTCCCTCGCGTCCTGCTGCGTGACGAGCACCAGCCTGGGCAGTGAGAAGCCCAGCTCCCGGTACCGGGACCCCACTGGCCGAGTGCGGCCCCCCTCGCCAGCCCGACTTCTCCCACCACTGTCCCGCCACTGTGAGCACCACGCTCCAGCACAGTTAAACCGCTGCCGGTTTACGGAACCACCTCTGCCGCTGCGCCCCCACCCCCACTCACCGTCCCACCCCCGGATCCCCCGGCCCTGGCTGGGCCTGAGAGCCGTGCCCCCCGCCCCCAGGTTAGAGGCCTCTGCCCCGCGTTCCCGCAGCACTCTGCCCGCAACCCACCTAGTGACGGAGGGCTGACACGCGCCCGGCACGGTCCTGGGGCGGGAGCGCCCGGCAGGGGACAGCACAGACACAGCCCCGCCCTAAAAGGCTCCGGAAGGGTCCGGCGGCAGCGCCTCCTGCGTGACCCGTACCCCGGTGGGTGCGAGAGCCGCCGACCCGCCTCCCCCTGCGCCCGCAAGTAGGCTCCGGGACGACGACTGCCGCCTCCGGCTCTGCCGCCTCAGGACCTGCCGGTGAACAGTCGAGGCAAAACCAACTGCAGCTTCAGTGAAACAGACAGAACGGCACTACGAGCTCCCCTGGGCGCGGTCGGTAGGCAGCACCCGCTGCTCAGAGGCCCTCCCAGGTGTTTTGTTTGGGGTTCTTTTGCCTCTTCTGTTGGGAGCACAAACCTGAAAACGTGGGTCACTAAAACCTCTCCGGTCTCTCACACCAGCTTTCCTCTTCCTGCTCAGCGGACGGCCGAAGGTCCCAGGTCCTCCGGATCCGGCCCCCACGGACCGCCGCACGCACGCCATCAGACCCACCGCCCGGGCAGTGAACGTGGACTTGGTGCTGAATGAGGGCCGTGAGCGGGCGAGCGAGCGAGCGGACACACTGGGTCCGGGTGCCTCCCCTCGTGCCTCGAGGAGAGTCCGGGCGAGCGGCACTCCACCGAGTAGCACCAGGCCCGCCGTGTGCTGGCCGCGGTGCCGGCCGCTGACGGATGCTGCCTTCGGCCCCATTCACCCGTGATCTATTCTGTCGTTTTTAAGGATACAGATCCACATATTTTAACTGTGAAATCAATCAAATTCAAGTACAAACATCTGAACTAGTTCAAATAAGGCAGAAAACTGGATATCTCCCAAAATGTATAATTAAAACGACTGAAATGCCTTGTTCCAAATGGACAGAGAAACGACGCCTGGCCCCGCGTAGGACGAAGTGCAGCGGCGGCGGCTCCCTGACGCTGTCTGCCGGGTGGACTCTCGGCTCTCGGCAGGGACGGGCGCGGCCAGGGTGGCGGATCTAAAGAGATACCCGAGCTGCCCCAGCCGTCCCGCCCTAACAGGCAGCCCAGAACTCTCACCGCCACCCACCCCGCGCCTGCGCGCCACCGCGGCGAGCTGTTTCCCGTGTCTCCTCGCCTGCCTGCAGGGCTCCCGTCGCGACACACAGGCCAGCCCGGCCTGCTTCCCAGCACCCACCTCTGGGCCCGAACCCCAACCTCAGCCCCGGGACCACTGGCGCCTCACGCTGGGACGGCGTCCCGTGGGGCGGGGCATTCTCCTAGCGCCTTACGAGCACTGTAACTGGTTACCACTACTGTGCCCGTGTCACACACAAGGAAGTGGAACTTTAAAGAAACCCGGGAACGCCCCAAGGTCACGGCACACGAGGGAGCGACCGGGCGCAAACACGGGCCCGTTGGCACGTCAGCACTCTCAGAGCCGTGACGCCCCTCCAGCGGCTGCCAGACAGGGACCGCACCTCGCGCCCCACCCCGCACGGGTCTGCCACCCGCCCGCCGGCACCGGACAGCTGACTGCGTGAACATGCAAAGAGAAAAGAGGTGAAATTACTAATTCTGAAAACCAATATTAACAATACCAAGAGATCGATCTCCTGAGCTGTTTCCAGTTCTCAGACAGCCCGACCACACTTCACCAGGGAGCGACCGCAGTGAGCCCTCGCCACCCCACAGCTCAAACAACGACGTCGTCAGGGACCGCACTTGCTGGACACCAAGTGCCTCTTCCCTGGAAAGACCTTAATCAGCTACAGGACTAGCCGTGCACCAAGAACTACGTCTCGTTTACAGGAGGGTTAGAGTAGCCTCCACTTAACAGACGGGTAAACGGACTTAAAGAGAACGCGGGTAACCCGGTGGGCACCACCCAGGGCGAGGGTCAGGTCTGCGTGCCAGGGCCCGTTCGGTTCTGCACGGAAACTAAGACCCCAGAAGAGTCCGCTGTGCGAGAGTCTTCCAGACGTCAAAGCAACACTCTTCCAGAAACACTTAGCAGATGCAGCCAGCGGTCCCGACTAGGCAAGGCTTCGATCACCTTCAGAACAGCCAGCGGCGCCCGTGGCCTAGCACGCAGCCGTTCTGTGTCCCTGGGACGACGCCGAAAGGAGGACCTAGGAAGCAAATTCGAGGATGAAAAGGAGCGTCGCCCAGAGGGTCTGGGAGAGACAACCGACCCAGGGACGCCAGGGCGGCGAGGCGCCCGCCACCTGTGCCGGGAGGGGCCCCCGGCCAGGGGCAAGAGGAGGCATCCCCGTCTCTCCGGAGACGGCGCCAGAGCGCCTGCCGAGAGGACCCCCGGAGCTCTGCCCACGGCGGCTCTGTGGGGGCGAGCAGCAGCCAGGGCCTGGGGAGAAGGCTGGGACGCAAACCACCACATCGGCACCTCAAGTACGGCAGAGTCTCCCAACACACCGTCTGGACGGGCAGGAGAGGGGCCGAGAGAAGCCAGCCCCGAGAGCGCCCAACGTCAGAACAGCCCCCAAACGGCCCTGCGAGGTGGCACACACCCAGTACCCCGGGTCTCGCAACTTCTTCTCTTCCCCGACCCGTCAGCCCGCTGGGTTCGGCCCCCGCCGCCCCGGAGATCTCTCCCCCGGGGACTGCCAACCGTCTCCAGACCACTGGACCCGAAGGTCAGGACTCTGGTTGCACTTGACCTTTCGGCAGCAGCCGTGGCCAAGAGCAGGCCCCCCACCCCTTCCCTCGGTCTCCGGGATGCCCTCCCCGGCTCCCTGCTGCCTGAGGGGACTGCCCCTTCCTCTCTCAGACCAAGCAGTCCCGGCAGCCCCGGCCCCGGCCCTCCTCCCCCCTCTAAACACTGTCTCTGTGCTACAACTTAAACCCTCTCTCCGGTGGAGACCCTGGCCTGGCTGTCCTGGCTGTCCTGTCGGACTCACTGTCAACTCTGCCTCCCAGCCGCCACCTGCCAACTGTCTGGGCCGCGCCCGGCAGTTCGGGCCGTATCACTGCGCTCACAGTGAGATCCCTGTGACCTCCGGGTCCGCACACCTCCCGGAGCCCCAGGAGTCCACCCTCTCGCAGCACGGAGCGGCCCCTCCGGGGGCCGGGCTCCGTCTGATGACCTGTGGCAGCCCCAGCGTCTCTGCCCAGGGACACAGCTCACACGCACACACAAGTCTCTCACCCTTCCGGGGCTCTGTGGACCGAGGAGAGAACATCTCCTCGTCACAGCAACCGTGCAGTCACCACCACCCGCTTACAAGCAAAAGGACTCGGCGAACCCGTCACGGGAGCAGAAACCCGGGAGCCACGCTGGGCCCGCCCTGGACCCAGCCTCGGCGCTGCCCCTGCCTCTGCCAGCTCAGAGCCTGGGCAGGAGCTCAGAACAGGCGTCCCATCAGGCCCTGGCCGGTGTGGCTCAGCGGACCGAGCGCCAGCCTGAGAACCGAAAGGTCGCGGGTTCAACGCCCAGTCAGGGCACACGCCTGGGCCTGGGCTGCGGGGCCAGGACCCCAGCGGGGGGCGAGTGAGAGGCAACCACACGTTGACGTTTCTCTCCCTCTTTTCCCTCCCTTCCCCTCTCTAAAAAAGAAAAAATCTAAAAACACAGTTATTTGGAACAGGCTTCACATCACCCCTCTCCCCAGTCCTCAGCTGCACCCTGATGAAGGCTTTCTCCATTTACGCGTGCGACGTCATCACACAACTGAGAGAACACAGGCTGTTGCCTCCCACCACCTGGACTGTGCCCGTCACCTGACTAGCAGGGTGCCACTGGGCGCCACTTCCCCGAAGACAGAGGTTTGCGCTGCCTGCCCCAGGGTGCTCCTCTAACACCCTCCACCGAGCCTCGCAACTCCAGCCCAGCCCCCCACCCCCGCCCACCTCAGGACCCTGCTCCCGGCCAATGTCGGGTGCAGAGTGCCCCGCTCTGACCGACCCTGTCCACCTCGCTCCTGCCCACCCGATGCCGCCGCACCCCGCACTCCGCACAGGGCGCCGGCCCTCAGGGCCACAGACGCCAGCCACCTGACCGGTCCTGGGGCCGGCCCTCGGGGCTGCACATCACACTGCGCACCCCGCACTGTTGCCAGGCCGGGTGCCCTTGGCCAGTCGCCATCACGAGACAGGCACTTAAATGCTGAACAAAGGGGGTGGCCGAACAGACCGGCTCACGTGTGTACCCATTCACACGGCAACCACACACGGAGCCTCAAAGGCTGAGCGCACGCGTGGGGAGCTCGTGGTCAGGACCCCGGGGAACCGAGGCACCTGGACCACCTGTCAGAAGTCAGGTGCCCACAGACAGCCGCGAGTGGCCCCAGGTCCTCTGCTAGCGAGGTGAGACGCTCGTTCTGCCGTTGTGTCGGGAAGACCCGCCCTGCTACGGAGACCCCTCGGTCACGGACACCCAGAGCTCCGGGGGAGGGGCAGAATTTAACTTCTGGCTCATTACTTAACTTTTTAAAGTTTCAACTTAGTTACTTTGTGTAAACAAACAAAACAAAAATGAAAAGGACCCTCAAAATAAACACTGGGTTAAGTGGCCGCGAGTAACCACAGACTAAAAACTGTCTTTCTCTCCTTTGTTCCTAACCAGCCCCTGAGGAGGCAGAAGCGACAGCTCAATCAGCAGACGCTGCTGCAGGGAGGCAGCTGCGGCCCCAGCGTGAGTCTGGGCTGGCGGCGGAGCCCTCACCGGCCTGGCAGCCCCGCTCCCCCTGTTCAGTCCACAAGACGCCGACCCTGCGCGTTGACACCGCATCGCGTCCAGGGCCAGAAAGCCGCGCACGCCCTTCCAGAGGCAGAAACGAAACAGCAGAAACCCGCCCCGACCGGCGCGGCCCGGTGGTCAGGCGTCGCCCGCACAGCGGGAGGCCCCGGCAGGTGCCCGGCGAGGGCACAGGCCCAGGCTGAGAGTGCGGTCCCAGGTCCGGGGCCTGCGAGAGGCGACCCAGTCACTGTTTCTCTCCCTCTCTTTCTCCCTCCCTTCCCCTCTCTCTGAAAATTAACAAACTTTTTAAAAATAAAGCGTTAAAAACTCCATTAACTAAAAACTTAGGCTAATCTGTTACTCAAATCCGTTCGGCATGACCGAGGCATAAATTACACAGAGGTGGGGTTTAAGCGGCTGGGAGCTCCGAAGTTTCCAAGTTAGACCAAGACCTCGGCCACAGCGAACTGTGGTGTGAGCCTATTTAGACAACAGTTCAAAGGACTGGTCTCATACACAATGAGCTTTGGGGCTACAATCCAATTTTAGAAATGTCACAATGAGGTACATCAAAAAAATTCTCTCATTTGGAATGTATCAAACATTTGAAAGGAATCCTTAATAGAAATTAGGAAACATATCTAAACATTAAACATAGTTATTGAATGGAACAATAAATGCCTCATGACCTAAGTAAAAATACCTCACGTCAAAATTCAGCCCTCAGGTAAAGAAAGCTTCCTTAAATGAGCCAAAACTATTCTAGTCGTAAAAGAAAGTACTGAGAAGACATCAGAATCCAGAACCTCAGTTCCAGTGCACCGCAAGCCCAGAGACAAGCCGCAGCTGGAAGGAAGGACGGAGCACTGCTGCAATCCACACACAGGAAGCACGGCTACAAATCAGTAAGAAAAACATAAAAAGAAGAAGAAAATTGGGCCAATGACTTCACAAGTCCTTCCTGACAGAGAGAGGGGATATGGCCACCAGATTAAAAGCTCGACGGCGTTGGTGATGAGGGAAACTCCATTTAAAGCCGCAGGCGGACACCATCTCACACTCGGCCGCCTGGAAAACCGACAGCGGCCACACCAGGCAGAAGCGGGGCCGCGCGGCCGGGAGCCAGCCTTCTCGCGGGAGCAGGGGCGCGGACCCGGACGAGCACTGCGGAGGCGCTGGGGCAGCAACCAGCGGGCGGAAGACAGGCCAGCCCAGCGCCCAGCCACCGGCGCTCCTGGGAGGACTGGCCGGACGTCCGCGTGCACAGGGGCAGCAAGAGCCGTGGACGGCAGCGTCCGTAACAGGGAAAGGCTGGAGACCACCCAGCTGCCCGCCCGGTCACATGGCAGGAAAATGAACAGCATACGCCCCTCAGCTGGGGCTCAGAACCAGCAGAGTGCAAAAAGGGAGTCATGTGAAAACACACAGAGAGCGACTGCCTTCGCATCAAGTTCAAAGACGGGACTGACACACAGGCAGAAATGGTGAGCACAATATTCGGTCAACGGCCGCCGTGTTGCGCGCTAGGGCTACGGCACTTCTGCCCAGAGGAGGAAAGCAACAACACTAACACACAAACAGCACCAGGTGACAGTGCCAGACGGTGGGGGGGGCCTGGAGGAGGGGCAGCTAAGGGGGCTGAGGGGGTGGGGACTCAGTGGGGAGCTCCGGGGGCCTGCGCAAGGGCCGGCGTAGGGGGGGGGGTGCGCTCTGTGGGGAGGGAGGCTGAGCCGCAGGCGCCCAGTGCGCGCACCCTTCTCCTCCTCTGGGCTCCAGGGGCCAGATCGGCCTGGCCGATCTGGCCCCATCACTTGGTTTCGTGCGCCCGTAGCGGACAATGCTCTTCACACTGTATGTGACTAAAGAAACAATCCGAAGAACCGTAACAACACTAGAGACCAGAAGTGAAAGTGCACTGGAACCCCCAGGTAACTGTTCCCGCCCGCACATCCCGGGTGCTTCTGCACGGCCAGGGCGGGACTGGGCACTGGGGACAGAGGCCGCGCATGGCCCACGGAGCCGGAGGCGGGCACTGTCGGGCCCCCTGTGGAGGAGGTCGGCCCGCCCCGCACGAGAACACCAGCGGGGGCTCGGGGCCCGTCCTCCTCACTCACCACGCACCCTCGACCGCTACGAGCAGCTCACGCACGCCTTGTTTCGTTCCTCACGATCTCACAAAACCACTCGTGAAACAAGACGAACACATTAAGCGTGTTTCTCCAATGAACGCTGCTCTGTCAAAGCTACATGCTTCCCCTCCGCCCTAACGGCCAAGTGCAAACTACAGGCCTGCACTGTCCCGGGGCGTGAGACCACCCCAGAAGAGCACAGCCTCCGCTGACACTGGCTCCGGCACAAGGCGGGAGGAGGGGGAAGCCTGCTTTCTGCTCCAGGCTCCCAGGTTACAGAGAGTCCTCGTGGCCCTGCTCACCACCGGTCACGAGGAGTGCCGGATACCTCGGACACCTCGCCACACCGCCGACTCCGCGCAGCACGGCCGTGGCCGGGCCCCGGAGCAGTGCGCCGGACTCCTTCCCAGCTCCGTAAAGAAATGCCGCAGGCACCATCACCCCACATTTCAGCGGGGGCCGCAGAGCTGTCCCGTGTTAGCATGCACGTCCCCAGGCAAGTACCTTCCCGTATCTGAAACACCAACCGGCACCTCTGAACACGATGAACAATATTAACAAAACAATAACTGTTTGGGGGGAAGGGTATAGGGGACTAAGTGGTAATCCCCACGGACACCCGTGGCCAGGGCTGTCCGGCAGGCCCTCACGTGACGACACGTGCTCCATCTCTGAGCGGTCCCACGCGGTTGTCACTAGCCTCGTGCGGGAACTGAGCACCCGACCAGAGGCCAGTGTGCCTGGGCCAGAGAACCTGTCACTGAGTCTCACTTCGACAGTCACAGGTGCGGCTACAACCGAAGACGGCAGGTCCACGGCCAGACACTAGGCGTGGAGTGGAAACGGAAAAGGCGTCCTTGGTTCCTCAACTGCAGGCTGTGCTTGGGTCGAGCCCCCCTCTTGAAGGAGAGCTGCACAAGGGGCAGGACACTTCAGTCTCAAGGCGACAGGAAACTGACAACAAGGAAACACCCAGAGAAAATCAAAGTGAAATCAGAAACCCGAGGAGATAAGCAGGCCCAGAAACCACCTTTGCCCTGGAGCTGTGGGCCGCGGACCCCCTCCCAGCATAGAGGGCAGAGAGACGGAAACCGAAAGCCAGGTCGCCCAAGTGTCTGCGCCGGCCCCAGCGAGAGGCCCCGCAAGTCTACCCGGCTCCGGAGAAGGGCCGCCGGAAGCCAGCCCTCTCCCCCTGGGAGCACTGCAGCTCCGGGGGCCACGCACCCCCAGTCTGGGGTGGGCTCAGGGCGGTCGCGGTCTCGTCGGGGCACAAGCAAACGCTCTCTGAAGGCAGCCACCCCCACTCTAGGCCCCGGCAGTGTTACAGGTAGCGTGGGTCCATGCACCGCGCCATGAACAAAAACTACCTCAAAATGAATCGTCGGCCTGAATGTAAAACCCCGAACTACAAACCCCCAGAGGGGGAACAAAGTGAGGGAAACCCTTTGTGACCGAAAGCCAGGCAAAGACTTCTTAAATGTGACAGCCAAAACCCGCAATCCACAGAGCACACCGATAGAGGGGACACCCCCAAAACGTGTGACTCTGCCCTTGGGTGCCGCCGAGGGAGTGCGAAAACAGGCCGAGGCGTGGGGCACACGCACGGCCTGTGCCTGACACGGACGTGCAGCCGGGCACCCCGAGGACCCACCGGCTTGAAAAGGGTGCTCAGTGGGCAAAGTCCCTGAACACCAGAGGTGGGGGGACGACAACGAAGCACACGGAAGGACACTCGACATCACCAGGTATTTGGGAAGCGTAAATTAAAGTCACAGTGAAACGGCACAGACACCGGGGACCATGGCTAAACCGTGAAGACCAGCCCTTCCGAGTGCCGCCCCCAGGGGGCGCCGTGCCCTGCTGGGGGGAAGGGGAAGCGGCACGGCCCCTCTCGGACGGTCCGGCCCTGTCTTCAGAAGCTGCACTCACCCCTGCCACGTGACCCTGGGCCCCAGCGTGCCCACAAAGACTGACACGAGAGAGCACCCCTAGACTTTATCCGCAGACCCCGAAGCCGGAGACAGTTCCCCCACCCTGCTCTCCGCATTCGGTGTCATCCACACACACCCGGAAGAACTTTCGTGGACGCTGACAAGTGACCCTCACACGTGTACTGACGCGTAAAGGTCAAGGGTAGCCAAGGCACACTCGAGGGAGTGCCGGGCAGGAGCGCTGCAGCGTGCCAAGACCCAGCGCAAAGCTACGTAACTCAGGCCGCTTGGCGCCGGGGGACCGGACGCGGGCCACAGCCGGATGCGCACGCACGCGGGCTCTCGCTCACCACACAGGCGGTGCTGCAGCGCGCGGGGGGAAGATGCTCTTCCCGGGGAATGCTGTTGCGACAACTGGCTGTCCACGTGTCAACGAAACGGGGTCCTCCCTCATACTACACACCCAACCCAAGTCAACAGAGTCACACAGTTAAAGGAGAAAGGCAAAACTATGAAGCGTTTAGAAAATAGCAAAGGAATTCACTCATGACCTCAGGGCAGGGAGAGACATGAGACGTACCAACTACAAAGGAAAAGACTGACAAACTACGTTAAACTTAAGAAGTTCTGCCCTGGCTGGTGAGGCTCAGTGGCCTGAGCACTGGCCTTCAAACCAAAGGGTCGCCGGTTCAACTCCCAGTCTAAGGCACAGGCCTGGGTTGTGGGCCAGGTCCCCGGTAGGGGGCGCATGAGAGGCAACCACACATTGATGTTTCTCTCCCTCTCTTCCCCCTCTCTAAAAAGTAAATAAAGAAAATCTTTAAAAAAAAAAAAACACAAAACGTAAGAACCTCCGCAGGTGGTCAACCACAATAAGAACCCACAGGTGGGCCGGTGAAGCCGCACAGGACCAAGGGGAGGGGCCGTGGCCGAGTACACGGCCACCCAGGCCCGGGGAGCACACGCAGGGGCCGCCGGTGCCCGAACGCCTGCTGGGGGCGCGTGGGCACTCCGTGCCACCGTGAGTGGCCGGAGGGCCGGCGCGCGGAGAAACCACATGCAGCCTCAAGCTAAGCAGGGGAGGGCTGTTTAAAGCCACAAAGGGGCAGTACCAGAGAACCCACCAGAGGGGGCGGGGAGGCAGGCTGCAGACGCCAGCAGAGAGGGCTGGTCCGGGGCGGGACGGCCAGGAGGCTGCGGACCTCAGGAGGACCGTGGCCTGGCCTCCCCGAGCAGCTGCTCCGGGCCAGGCCCTCGGGAGCACACCTCCTGGGGGCCACAGCCCCCAGCTCCCCCAGCTCACGGCTCCGTGTGCGCCCTCACAAAGCCATCCAGCTGACTGACAGTCCGACCGCGTGGGAACGCCCTCCGGTTCCGAGATCACACTGACCTCGCCTGCCTATCCCCAGTGCCTCTCTAGCTTTGTAACAACTCCCACCAAGCCCACGACAAAGTTAATTACTTTGTCTTCGTAACTGACCCCTTCGGGACCTCAGCAGCAGGAGAGACTGACTGCCCCCGGCCCCGCCCGCGTGGTATGGGGAAGTGGGGGTCCCCGCGGGCACGGAAAGGGCAGCATAAAACCCTGTCCCTGGGCTCACGGTACCCGACTTGCAACAGGTGCGCCTCGCCCTGCGCACGACGCAACAGGCAGGAGACACACCCCAGTCGGCGTGGTGCACTGTGAGACGTGTGTCTGGCCTCTCTCGCAGGAAAAGGGGGAGCGGACCAAGGGCAGAACAGCACGAGCTCCCGTTCGATGGGGCTTTACCTCGAGGCAGGGATCGGTGCCCGCCACACCGCCATCGGTCAGCCCAGACCCGGTCACCGCCCCAGCCTGCCCAGCTCTCGGCACCCACGCACGGCCCACCAGGGAGTGCTGCCTCCCGCACCCACCCGCTGGCGCACTCGCTCCTCTGCGGCTGCCAAACGCCGCGAGTCCGGGCGCCACGCCGACTGCCAGCCACCGCGGCTGCGGCGCAAAGCTGTTCATCAGAACCGTCCGCTCGGACACCAGGACTCACAAGAGTTAAGCGGCCCCTGCACACACGTTCAACATCACCCCACAGAAGCAGCCGCAGGGCCTTCCCCAAGCTCCGAACAGGCCGGAAGACGTCTCGGGGAGTCGGAGGGTTGGACTCGGGTCCGAGGTGGGGCCTGCACAGTTCTGTTCTGGGGGCAGCGACGCTGCCGTCCTGTGACGACCCTTCACAACCGCAGCAGACAACCCGGGGCTCACCAACCGCATGTGCATGTGTGTGTGTGTGTCCTCGCACACCACAGAGCAGGCGTACAAGGGAGCTGCTGAGCGTGAGCTGAGCGTGAGCAAACTGCCTTTTCCCTACGTGCTGACCCCTTCCCTGGAGTGAAGGCCGGTGACCCGTCCTTCTCAGAGCGTTCCGTGCAAACAACAGCACGGTGGTGACAGCCTCGCGGAGCAGGTCAGGGGGAGCCGGCAGGCGGCGTGGCGGGCACCGTGGCAGCAGGAAGACGGGCCCTGAGGGGCGGTGCAGGGCTGCAGTCACACTGCGTGGGGTGCCCGACGCGCCCAGCCGACTGGTGAAGGCCCGAGAGGGTGCCCGTGACAGACCCCGCGCCCCCAGTGTCTCCTGAGGCTGCCTCCCGTCCCCAGAACTTCGGTGAGCACCAGTGAACACCACGGCCGTTCCTACGAGACCCGTTTCTAGGGAAAAAGAACACTCCCAGGTTGTAAAGGGCAGAGCGGTGCTTTCTCCTGGACCAGGGGCCAGCCCGTGGGGCAGGGGCCGCTCTCCGGTAATCGAAGGGGGTCGTGCTCCTCCGTCAGTGCGCGGTCACAGCGTCGTGCGCGGGCGTGCCACAGCGTGCGCAGCTAAGTTTCTGCCCTCGCGGAGCCTCGGCTCTCAGGACCAGACACACGGCCCACTCGAGATGTGTAACGCGTGAAACCGTTCGCGCCTCCCTCCCACCCAGCAAGGACAGAGGCACGGTGCTTCGGTCACACGTGGACGCAGCCGGCACCGAGAGGTCGCAGGCCCAAACCACCGGACCAGAGGACTTTTCAGACAGAACGGGGGCAGGCAGGGCGGGCGGAGCCAGGCACAGAGCCCACCGATGCGGCCTTCAGGTTCTCGGAACCCTCGAGGTCGGCCCCCGACCACCAAGGGACAGAGAGCGCGCCAGCCGGAGAAGGCAGGACGGACAACTCTGAGTGGTGCCAATGAGTGAGCCACCTCAGAAACTTCTAGAGCAGCGGTGTGCTGCGGGTGAGAGTTGCTGGGGCCCGCGGGCCCCACTGTGCCTGGGAGACGCTCGCGCACTCCGCTCTGCCCGCCGTCGCCCCTGCTCCCCACAGGGCTGTGCCCACAGACCACGCCGACCCCGGAGACTCGCCGGCGCGAGGGCTGGGAACGCAGAGGGCACTAGGCACGTCCTTTGACAAGTGAGACGCATCTTATTAGTGCACAGTGCACTGATCATTTTTATGTAACTGGTGCTAAATTAACTTAGCATGATTAAAGACTTCTGGTATTTCATTAAAGCGTGTGCTTACACTACGCTGGCCAGATCAGAACTTCAAGTTCTGAAGGGATCAGATTCAACCACGAAACACAACAACTTCCCCAGACGCGGTCACCCCTCCCGCACACTGCCTGCTCCTGCTCAGGAGACCGGGGTGAGGCGGTCCAGACTGCCCCCTCTCCAGTGAGGAGCTGGCCCTGGCCCGTCCTTCAGGCCCGGCCAACCAGGACCCGCCCCTTCGGGGCCGAGGGCTACCCCAGCTCCACGCCTGCCGCGCCCCGCCCACAGACGAGGACAGGAACAGCACGGCCCAGCTCTCTGGTTCCCGGGGGGAGCGAAGGGGGCGAGGCATCGAAGCACCAGCCCCAGTCCGGCCGAGGGGCCGCTCCCAGAGTTAACCCACCCGTAACAGGTCCCGGCACCCACCACCGCCACGTGCACCCGCTCTCGGTCATGTCTCGTTCTCCCCGTCACTGGGTGACGCCCCCACGCATGACTTCAGTCGTTTCTCCTGTTCTGAAGTTTGTAGTACATGGCAGTGTACAGAAATAAAACTTAGGAAGGATTGTTTTAATTAAATACAAAGTTTGTAAGGAAATAACTTCACGTTCTTAAAACAGGTAAACTGGTCGGGATGCCGCCCGTGTCTTTGTCTCAGGGCTCCGGCTACCGAAGAGCGGCCACCGGCCCTGCCGACCGCGGCCCGATGCTCGGGGCTCCGTCCCGAGGACCAGAAAGTGGCAGGGCCCGGGCCGGGGCTGCGGGGCCAGGCCCCCGGTTGGGGGCTCTCAAGAAGCAACTGATCAATGTTCTCTCCCACCCCCTCTCCCTCCCTCGCCCCACTCTAAAAATAAATAAATAGAATCTTTTTTAAAAATGGTGGGATTGGTGCTACTCAGGCAAAAACATCTATCTCCTATTTCTGTCTCTAAACCATGTCATTAGTGTTTATGCAAATTAGGCTATAACTGACAGCATTTGCTAAACTGAACATGGATTTATATATGCTTATCTAAATTTATTTTCATCGTAGCACCTAGTTAAAAGACAATGCAATTGTCACAGACAGGAGCGGGGGTTCCCCGCTGCTTTACTACCAGAAACACAGATGCCGGTGGAGGGAGAGCAAGGAAGGGCTCCGATCACCTGCTGCTGGACACTGCTCGCAGGGAGACCGAGAGGTCACGGTCACCAGGCGGCGGAGAGGAGAGCGGGCACAGGTGCGCCCGGAGCTCCGGGCACGGCCCCCGCCCCGCCCCCGCCCCGCCAGGGCACCTCCTGAGCCCCGACAAGCAGCCTGGCATTTGAGTGCTGATTTGCATCCAGGAACTTCCTGAACTTTATTACCGTTGATTCAAATGGTAATACAAGGTCATTTATTTTGTCCAAACTTTTTTCATTGACATTTTAAGTGATTTATACAGGCATCAGTAAAAAGTCTTGAAGACTTTCATGGCAATGCTTTGCTCATTACTTAGGGAATTTTTTGAGGGGAAACAGGAATGAGAACATGCTCTTCAACAAGCTTTAGGATAAAGTACTACAGAAGTGAAACTTCTGATGGTTCAGCAAAAAAACTCATTTCACAAGTACGATAGCAACGGCAGAACTCTCAGTGCCATTGAAATCTCCGGTTGCATTTACAGAGGGACGCCGGCTGACAGGACCCCGCAGGTCTCACCCGTCCATGTCTGCGACTCGGGGGCTGTGTCCCCGCCCCCAAAGTCAAACCGTCCTTGTCACCACCCACTTGGCCCTGCCGCTGGGACTCAGCACAAGGTTCCTTCTACCTGGAGACGGCTCAGCGGAAAACGTTGACCTTCAAAAGCTAAAGCTGTCCACAGTGCTGTAGCACTTCAAATGGACTCTCTCGTTGCCCTCGAGACAGTTTTTCATCATTCTCTCAAAATCAAGTCTCAAAACAGGCGTTAAGTCCCGTCTCCTCTAGGACCCCCATGCCTGCCCAAATGCGACTGTGCGGTTTCGGAGTCGGGGTCTTCGCCGCCCTGGACCCCTCTCCGGCACGCCCCATCTCGGGCGCGCCGTCTGCCCACTCGGCGCCGCGCAGAAGCCTACGTGGGGGCGGGCTCCTTCCGACCAGAAATTCCTGAGCGAGCTGACGGCACTGGAGCTCGCCGTGCCCGCAGCGTGGGGGACACAGAAGTGCTCGGGGGAGAGGAACAATGGGCTCCGCGGCACCTTCCCGAGAGGAGGGCCACAAACCCACCGCGACGGGCTGCTCATACGGATCCCGAAACACAAACTTCCTTTACAGGTTTAAGCACGGCGGGGTTCAACACCGAGTTCAGGAGCACAACGGGACAAAGACATGATCAACCTAGGTTGCACCGCAACCAGAGCGAGTCGAAGGCCGATCTACGTCTCTCCGATCGCCCCATCCACACTCTCCTCCCGGGTTTTCCAAGGCAAGGCTGACCAGGGCCCGGCTGTGTCCCCCTTTGCAAAAGGGAACCCTTTTCCCAGCCCGCAGGGGTGAGGCTCCCTCCATCATCCCAAACAGCAGTGGCCCGTCTCTTTTTCCAGCCATGAGACTATCTACCCTCTGAGTGAAACTCCCAACCGCGGCCGTCTGAAATACAGACCCCCAGACTCGCACGCGGCCTCCGGTTCCCACAGTCACTACAATATTACGATTATCTTAGTCGCGCTGCCCAAAGCCCAGCTGCAGGCTAACGATGCAAGAATGGGACACTGTTGAAATGGCTCAAAAAAAAAAAAAAAAATGTATGCTTAGTGCATTAAGCGGCAAGATCCTGCAATCCAATAAAACCAAGTAACAGCCCCCTCCTCCTGATGAAAAAGAGGGGCCAGGACAGGAACCGAGAGAGGAAGGGCGAGTCGTCCGTGGATCCCCCCAAGGCGGCGCGCGGGGGGCTGGGGCCGAGGCGGAGGCCGCTTGGAGGCACAATGGCTCGGATGGGGACTCGGAGCCATCGTCCTGGGAACCGCTGGGCCCCGGAAAACTGGAGCCCGCAGCCGGGAGGGCGCCCACCCCGGGCCCGGGGGCGAGGCTCGCCGGCCCCCAGCACTCGGTCCCACCCCTCCCCGCCCGCGGGCCGGCAGCCTCCGCTCCTGGTGCCCCGCGTCCCCGCGTCCCCGCGGATCGCCCTCTTCCTCCTCCTTCTTCTCTCCCCTTTTGTTTTTGAGGCATTTGGCCGGCTCCGGCGGAGGCCGGCCCTTCTCCCACGTCCCCCGGCCTCCCCGCGCCCCTGGCTCCCAAGTGTCCCCGGCCTCCCCACAGCCCGGGCCTCCCTGAGCCCCGGCCTCCCCACGTCCCTCGGCCTCCCCGTACCCCCGGCCTCCCCCGAGCCCTCTGCCTCCCCGAACCCCCGACTTCCAAATGCCCCCCGGCCTCCCCACGTCCCTCGGCCTCCCCGAACCCCTAGCCTCCCTCTATCCCCGGCCTCCCCACGTCCCCCGGCCTCCCCACGTCCCCCGGCCTCCGCGAGCCGCGGCCGGCGGGCGGGCGACGCGGGAGGAACCGGC
Organism: Phyllostomus discolor; assembly: GCF_004126475.2. Taxonomy (NCBI): domain Eukaryota; kingdom Metazoa; phylum Chordata; class Mammalia; order Chiroptera; family Phyllostomidae; genus Phyllostomus; species Phyllostomus discolor. The sequence goes on from NC_040909.2 coordinate 137,412,403, forward strand.
CTCGCCGCATCCGTGTCCGCGACTGGCCTGTCCGGCCCCGCTCGGCCCTCCGCCCTCAGGCCGCGGCCCTGCCAACCACCGGCTCCCGACCTCGGCCGCCCGCCCGCGCCCCGGCCCCGGCCCCGCACTCACTCGGACCGCGCCTGGCGCGGGCTGGCGGACACGGACGACGACTGGGCGGCGCCGCGGACCGACGGGCCGCGCTCCCTCCCACGCCTCACGCCGCGGGCGCACAGCGGTCCCGGCCGGCGGCGGCGGCGGCGGCGGCGGCGGCGGGCTCGCGCCCTCGGAGAACTGCTGCGCGTGCGCGGCGGCCGGCTGAGGCGCGCGCGCCCTGCCGTTGCGCGCCCCCGCCGCGTCCCTGTCCCGAGCTTCCGCCTCCCGGAGGACCGGGCCTGCGCTCCGCGGTCCGCGCATGCCCAGCGCGCCTCCGGGCGCCGCTCCCGCTCCCGAGATCGCGCTGGGGGCGCTGGTCCGGGGTTTCCGGGCGGCCCGAGGCGGTGCGACCGTGGCTACACGCCTGGGGAGCCCTGGCGAGGGCGGGAGGGCGCGCCCGGCTGCGCGGCCTTCAGTTGGCCGGGTGGGGGGGGCCACAGTGGGCCGACGGGTGGGACACTTCGGGGAAGTCCTCCCACCCTTTCCCTGTCCCCAAACTACAGACGCGGCTCCTGGGACGCCCTGGTCGCCCGCCCTACAGTCCCGTCCCAGAGTCGGAACCACAGCTGCGGGACGCCGCCGTGGGCCCGGGCCTGGTCCTGGACCTCTCCAAGTTTCATGCCCACCCTAAGGAGTTAGGTGTCCTGGGCCGCTTTGCAGGTGGGGAAACGGAGGCTCGGGGACTCGTTTTAGTGGCATCATACCTAATGCCGGGCTCTGCTATGATTCGATCTTAGAAGATGATCTGGAAGGAGCTTTAAGATCTACTGCAGGTGAACGGATTATGTCACTGAGATGGGGCCATCATCCCCGGACAGCACCAGTGCTCTGGGGGTCCCAATGCCTGAGTAAGGATGGGAGGATCCCGGGAACCTGGAGGTCACCAGGCAGAGGGGTGTGAGTGAGAGCCAGTTTTGGAGAGAAGCTGATGGGTTACCACCCCTGAACTTCGGGGGGGTGGGCGGCAGGGCAGATGGCAGATGGCAGGGGCCTGGTGGTCTGGTGCTGGCCTGCAGGAACCTTCAGAAGGGTTTGTGCAGAAAGTGATGATGGTTGATTTGTGCTCTTAAAAAAAAAATCACTGGCAACCTTGCGGTAGGAAGTGAAACCAGAGCAAAGCAGCTTTCGCTTTTATGGTGTCACTTGAACCCTCACCACAAACCAGGAGGCCAGATAAGCTCACCCTCCTTTTGCAAGGTGAGCTCCCCGAAGCTCCCAGAGGCGACCAGCACCTCTCTTTCAGAAGCGGTCATTTGGTTCTCATTATAGCAGAATCGGGTAAAATAAAATGCTTTTGCTTATCAAGAATTTTTCCATAGTTAGTGTTTTCTTTTCCTTGTTTTTTAATGACATATCTTACGGTTGGGTTTTTTTTTTAACTACATTTAAGATGAGGTGTCACTTCCTTGGGTGTCAACTGACCGCTCTGAACACACAGGGACCACCAGCCTTTCACACGTGCTCCCCCCCACCCCCGCCCTCCAAAGCGCCACTGTTCACAGCCTCCCAACAGGTACTTGCTGATTTCTCGGCGGTCTGCTCCTGCCCCAGAATACGAGATTCCCTGGCATAGCAACTTTGTTCTGCCCACTCCCGGGTCCCTGGCACATAATGAAATGCTTGTCGAGTGACTGAATGAGGCTTTGGGCGATGTGAAGTGAGAAAGTATTAGAAACAGGACGAGAACAGGTGGGGCGGGGAGGGCAGTGGAGGGACACAGGGACTGTGGTAAAGGGTATCTTTGGGGGAGTGGGTGGGCTTAGTGCCGTAGACCAAACATGGCCACCGAGTCTTCGACACTCCTCCCAACAAGAGTTGGTTCGCTATTCATCTCTTCAATTTGTACAGACGTCGTCACTTGCTTTGACCAATAAACTGTGTTGCGGTGACATTGTCCGGCTTCTGAGCCGAGGCCTCGAGAGGCTGAGCGTTCGTTTTTTCTCGTCACCCTGTTAAACAAGCCCCAGCTAGCCCAGGGAGGCCGAGTGGAAGAGAGCCAAAGCGTCCCGGCCAACAAGCTGCCAACTGCCAGATGTGTGAGCGAGGCTGCCCTAGACCACCCAGCCCCAGGCAAGCGCTCTGCCAACTGCAGGCACATGAGACCCAGAGAGCCCAGGAGAACGGTCCCGCTGCACCCAGCCCAAACTGCCAAACCAGAGGATAACGAGCAAAGAAAAGAAACACCTGTGGCTGTAAGCATCTATGTTTTGGGGTAGTTTGTTACACAGCCACACAGTGAACCGATACATTCAGTTACCTCAACTCTACCGTGGGATGCTTGAAATTGATATTCTTGAAAGGCAGCTTTGATTATTGTGCTTAATGAGGAAAACAGGGGCAGGGCCGGGGGAAGAAGTGATGCAAGCGAGAAGGACAGACAAGAGAAAAGGCAGATGAGCGGGGAAACAGTGAGTGGCTGGTTGTCCAACAGACCCTCCTGCGCCCTTGAGCGTCCTTGTGGCGCCGACTCCCTGAGGCTGAGGCACCGGATGAACAGCCCGGCAGCCCAGGCTCAGGTTCGGCTGTTCGGCAGCGCCTGCCGCTGGGCAGGTTGCACGGCGTATCCACACCTCCTTCCGCATCTGTGCACTGGGGCTCGAAAACTGGGACCTCCATGAAGTCAGGTCTCTGGAGGCCGAAAAGAACCATGCCGTACTCAGTGGATTGAGTGCGGGCTGCGAATCAAAGTGTCACAGGTTCGATTCCCAGCCAGGGCACATGCCTGGGTTGCAGGCCACAGCCCCCAGAAACCGCACATTCATATTTCCCTCCCTCTCTCTCCCTCTCCCTCCCTCTCTCTCTCTCTCTCTCTCTCTCCCTTCCCTCTCTAAAAATAAATAAATAAATCTTAAAAAAAAAAAAGAACCATGCCATAAAACACCCAGCAGCGGCACAGCCTGCGAGTCTTGGACCAGCCACGGCATCACCATATGGATGGCTGCTAACCCTGAGACCGGGAACTACCCAGAGCACAGTATTAACAATGGCCAATTTCCCTCAGGCTCTCTGGGTCGGGTTCTGCAAATGCCATCTCCACACCTCACAGCAACCCTGCAGCCTGGACGCTGCTGTCCCGGTCCCGTCTCGTTGAGGTGAAAACCGTGGCTCAGAAGGACAGAAGGGGTCGGATGGAGAGCCGGGCTGGGGCTCCAAGCCGCAATCCATCCGGCCGCACGCCCGTGCTCCCCCACTCCTGGGCGCAGCACTCAACCCCACACAGAAAAACAAAACAGAACGCCATTTGGCTTTCTCCTTCCTACGCTGCGCCAGATGGGCCGAGTGCTGACCTTGTGTGGGAAGCTTTCAGGAAGGGCTTCCTGCTTGTTGGCAAAGCAGCTGTGCACCCTGGGAGCCGTTCTCCCTCGGAGAGGCCCCCGCCTCCCTGGCTGGTGGGCAGGAGCCTCTCACTGGGGGAAGCAGAAACACACGTTTAAGGCCAGGGGGTGGGCCCCAGGAAGGAGGGCTGGTGTCACCGAGGAGACAGGAGGCCCGGGTTCCTGTCCCTTACGGCACTGATCTGCCAAGAGAAAGTGAGACCCCCCAGAGACTTCAAGGTCCAGTAAGATATGCTGCGGGAGCCATGCACCTGTCACAGCCCCCGGGATGCTGGCCCTCCAGTGTCGAGAATCAGAGACCGGTCAGGGAAGAGGGAGCTGGGAGCACCTGGGTTCAAATCCCAGCTCCGCCACGTGACAGCCCAGTGGCCCTAAGCAGGCCACCCAGCCTCAGAGCCTCAACTTCCTCATCTGTAGCATGGGGAGAAGGGGATGAGCAAGCAGCCAGAGCAGAGGGGAAGGGGACAGGGGGTGCCCCTAGGGAAGAGTGCCCAGTGAGGGAGCAGGACAAAGGTGGGAAGTAAGAGGAACCGGAAGGCAGACCCCCTCCTTCAAATTCCGGCCAGTGTGAGGAGGGGACAGGCCACAGCTGCTGAGGGCCCCTGACCCCTCAGGAAGGGCACATCCCGGGCTCACGGGCCAGCTGGACGGTCTGTGCCGGCTTTATCGCCCATCCAAAATTTCACTTGCAAACGCTGTGGGGGGGCACGTTCAGCCCAGAGGGCTGCTTGCTGCCATTGTTTCCGAACATAAGCAAACTGCCGTTTCGAAGACTTCCCATGTCTTTCCTCTTCCCCGCTTTGCCTTTTCCGAGCTCCACGTTCGTATTTTCGGTTCCATCATGCTCTCTCGGCTTGGCCTGAGTCCCGGGGACCCAGAGCCGGGCTTCCCAAACCGCCTGCGGGGAGGGGCCCGCTCCTCTTCCTTTGACCTGGCGTAGACCGATGCTTTGGTCGAGAGCCATAAAAATAAATTAGTAGAAAGAATAACACCTTTAAAAAACAAAGTCACACCCTGGCTGGTGTGGCTCGGTGAATTGAGCGCCAGCCCGAGAACCAAAGGGTCACTGGTTCAATTCCCGGTCAGGGCACAGGCCTGAGTTGTGGGCAGGATCCCCAGTGGGGGGCGTGTGAGAGGCAAACACAATTGATGTTTCTCTCCCTCTCTTTCTCCTTCTCTTCCCTTCTCTCTAAAAATAAAAAGATAATATTTTTTAAACTCTAAAAAACACAAAGTTGTACAAAATATAAGCCCTGCTTTTTGATTATCAGATCCCAAGGAGATAAAACACCTCTGTCACGTTGCTGTGGAAGTTTCCACAGCTGCTTATTTCCGTACTCATCTCTCCCGGGGGGAACAGTGTGGGAGGCACTCATAAGGAGAAAGGACCGTCCTCACCCCTGGGAAGGCCTCTTGGCATTCTCACTTGTCATCCTTGTTGACAAGTGACTGCTGCAGTGACCCTGAAGGGAAACTGAGGCCCGGCCAAGTCCTGGACTCACCTGGGGCGTCAGCAAATTAGCACTAGTGGCATGTGAGCAACAGGTGCTCTGGGTACAGCCCAACAGAGAATGGGGGTCGCTTTGTGCTGAATCCAGTGTTTGTTGAATGACTGAATGAAGGTCTCCCAAACTACTTGCTTCTCCCCATGGTTGTGTAGAGTGTGTCACCTTGGACCCTTGATTTTCTTGTCTGTTTCCTGACTCGCCTAAACCACAAACTCCTCAGAGTAAGAAACCAAGAGATTTGCGCTCTCGAAGTTGAGTCACTCTGTCGTGACCCCGGAGACCTTCGTCCTACGAGCCCCACGGGGCGGCCACGAGGAGGAAACAACACGTGCACAGGAAAGAGCGGGCGTCTTGCTCACGGAGCACGTCCCCAGCGGAGACACTCGTCCGAGAGGATGCACCCGAAACCTCTGTGGGTTGGGGGGCACACAAGTCAGCGCCCCCCATAGTTTGTAACGTGTCTGGGGGGCCCAGGTCTCTTGTACCCTCTACAAATGGCCTACGGGGACGCACAGATGCAGAGAAACATGTTTCTAAACAGGCAGCCCAGGCCCGCCTCCAGAAGGGACTGAGGAACTCCAGGCTCACCTGGGCTGCTAATTACCATCTCTACCTGGAAAAATCCTCGGTGACTCAGCTGGGTGGAAATGCCACCTATGCCTGGGGGACAGGAAAAATGCTGGGACCTTGGCCAGCCCCGACAGGCGAGCCGCTCTCTGGCTCCTGGTGGAAAGCCAACATGGGTTCTCACCTGCCGCACAGGAGAGAGGCACCGCGGTCCGGAGCCGCCTCGGTCTCGCCGCCCCCCGCAGCCTTGTGCTCCGGGGCTGTCGAAGGCCTGGGGACTTCAGGGAGCAACCAAGTGGCCCCCCTAGTTCCGAAACCCTGGGAACTCACAAAAGGATGACATTTAGTCTGCCACGGGCTATTCACGGTCCCCACCAGGAGCTCTGCAAGGGCAGGGACGAAGCCTGGCTCTCACACAAATTACAAAGCTGGCAGCGAGTTCCCAATAAATAAGTCATGTTCCTGCTTTGAGACGGCGCTTTAGGAAAACCCCCGCACCTCCAGCAGACGGGCCGTGGCAGCAGGCGGATTTCGAGGACAAACAAACGGCAAAGCACTTGGCGTTCGGACCAGCTGAGCTTTTATGTAGATGAGCCAGAGCCCCAGAGCTGTCTCCGCCAAGCAGGCCCCAAAAGGCGGCCGTGACCAGGGCGTCTGCGACAAAGGACCCTGAGTCAGGGGCGTGGTGGGGCGAGGCGTCTGCCCCAGAGGGACTGTGGGGAAGGACCGTGTGCGACTGAAACCTCGAATAGCAGCAGCGTGCACCTGCCACCCCCGAGCCCGCCCCCGTGGGTGTGGGTGTGGCATTTAAACACACACATTTGCTTGTGTTTCTCAAGAGAACCTCGAATTGGAGAGCTGGAGAGATGTGCTGTGCCGTCCTAGATGGCCCTTCTGTTCGCCACCACGCCAAGCCGAGGGTTCAAGTTCAGATACACACAGCCGTTTGCCCCGAAGGGTCGGGAAGGAGGAACTGTCTCTCGGGTGACCTGGTGCACCTCTGCGGGTGCCACCTTCTCTGTCATCCTCGCGGACGTGTGAGGCCTGGCATGCCGGGAGCGCCGTCTGCATCCCGCTGTCTCCTTCCCGTTGATAGGTGCAGCTGCGGGCGTTCACCGAGCACCTACTGTGCGTGAGACGCCAGTCCCCGGTGCTGTGGAAGGACCGAGGAACAGAGGTCACCTGGACTCCGCTGCCTGTTGTATTAACAGGGGTCAGCAGGGGCCAAGGGCTGCCTGTGGGCAGGGGAGGTGCCCGCTGGGGGCAGTGGGCAGGGCATTCCTGGGGGCGTGGCTCTAGGCCCCCAGCCTCTCCCTCCACGCCCTGGTTCCCGGTGTCCCTGGGAATTCCCACTCATTCTCCACTGTCGCCCTGCAACCGTGACCCCCAAAGCTGGGCCTCAGGCCAGGTGTCTGCCCGGAGTTCCAGACCGGGGTCCAACAGGCACATGAAGCTCCACGAACCCCCAACGGAAGCCTTCCCCTCCCACCAGGCTGCCCATTGGTGGTCCTCGGTGGGTAGGAATGCCCCCCACTGACCCCCCACCCCCCACCTCCTTCCGGGCGTTTGAAAGCAGGAGCTGGACAGGAGCTGTGGCCTCCGTGCCTGTTCCTGTCTGAGCGGGAAGCAAGCGACAGGCAGTCGCCGCGGAGCAGGCTCCGTTCCTCCCCCTTGCCCGTCCGGGCCGCCCTGCCTGCTGGTCACAGCCCAGGTGGAGGGTGAGGGGTGGATGCAGGGAGATTGAGGGACAGGCCCTGGCATGCCCGGGGTGGGAGCAAGCTGAGTTCCTGCTGGGTACCTGAAGGTGGCCGTGCGGCATGCCTTCTGCTCACGCTCAGCCTTGCCCGCGACGAGGCCGCTGTTCGGGTCTGCAGGGACTTTCTCGTTGGGTCTGCACCTCCGGAGGGAAGTGCGATTTATTTAGCAAATGCCTGTGCAGTGCATGTAAATGCCAAACCCTGTCCTAAGCAGTTGCCAATCTTAACCTATTCGAACCCTTTTGCAGCCTGAAGAGGGAGTGGCTGCCGACCCCCCGCCTCAGAAGGCTGGGACGCTGGAGGCTAGCAGGTCGCCGGCCAAAGTGCCCGCTGCCAACAAGCGGCCGAGCCAGGGTTTGAGCTGGGGGGCCCAGCCCCCGGGCCCCGCTCTTGACCACGGCCACAGGATTCCTAGCCTCCCTCGTGTGCTGTGACATTCATTCGCTCCACAGAGCGCTTTGACCTGTCAATGCATTAGTCTCCAATTCCTATTTTCAGACCGAGCCGCGGCTGGGAGGAAATAGATAAGGAAAGTGGGCTTCCCGAGCCCAGGGCCTGGCAGACCCTCCCATGGGGGGACGGGAGGGGGGAGTCAAGGGGACTGAGCGGCAGATGGGGGAGGCCTAGAAAGGCTGTGGGGGGAGGGCTCCCCACTGGACTGCCTGCCTGCTGGCGGAGACCACTAACTGGACATCACAGTACACAGGCCCCCGCAAACAAATTTAGTAAACACGTGGGAGCACACCGAGAGAGGGAAGGGGGGATGGAGCAGCAAACCACAGGCAGGGGGCCCTGGGGCCAGCGCCTGCCCTGCGGGAAGACGCCGGAGCGCGCCTGGGAACCTCGGAGTTGCCGGGGCTCCCAGGCGCTTCCTCCTCGACCACTGACGTGAGTGCTGTGACCGTGTGAAGGGGGGACGGCAGGGACGGCAGGGACAGTGGGGACGGTGGGGAACTGGAACCCGCCCCGCCGATGTCTTGACATTGTTTCTGTGAGTGCTGACACTGACGAACACCCAGCTTATAGACACACAGCGTGTTTGTGTCAGAGTCCTAGGAACCAGCTTCCGAAGACACAGACCCCGCCCTGCAGCATCCCAGCTCCAGGGGGCTTGCTGACCTTCCACCGTGGGAGCCAGCAGGACGTGAAGTCAGGACGGCGTGAGCCCAGGACGGCTAACTCAGGGACCTCCTCTCGCCTTATCGGAGTGGAGTCCCCCTCGATCTCTCCGTCCCGTTTCCCTCTCCCTCCCGGTGAAATCCCCTGCCTCCCCGGAGAGGAGGAGACAGGCTTCGAGACAGGAGTCCCCCTCGTCCAGGTTGCCGGTCCCTGAAAATAAACCCCTTCCTGCATGCCGGCACCTGCCTGTGGAGCCCTGGCCCTCGTGGTGGCAGGCAGCCAGTCCTGTGTCCCTCCGGCTGTCACACAACAGGGGCGGACAGCGGGGCGGGGCGGGGTGGGGGAGGAAGTGGGGCTGTAGCCTTGAGAACTAGAGGGGGGAGGGCCTGGAGGCCGCTAGGAGGGGCGCGCTTTGCAGATCTGACAGCTTCTTGGAGGCCCAGCTCCACCAGTCACCAGCTTTGTCGCCTTGAACCCCTGAACCCCAGTTTCTCCATCTGGGGTGAAGGGCCTGCTGTCATGAGGCAGCGGCTCTGGGTCCGGAGTGCCTGTCATTGTGGCCACAAGTGGTTCCTTCGGGTCCGGAGGAGCTGGAGGGTGGGGTGGGGTGGGGTGGAATCCGGTCAGACTGGGCGGGGGCGGGGCGAGGGGAGAAATATTTTCACCAGGGCCGCAGACTCCCTGGTCGTTTGAGCCGGTCAAGTCCAAGAAGACGCTGGCTGCCCAGAATGTGCTGGACAAGCCCTCAGGAGACCTCTGGTGACCAGCTGGGGCCCGGCCGGTGGCTACCACCGTGATGGGAGGTCAGGGTCACGGCCGAAGGAGGCGGGCAGCCAGGCCCTCTCTGGGAAGGCGAGGGCGAGCGACACTGGAGGGCTGGCTTGCTGGGCCCGTGGCCGGTGAGATCACAGACAACCCACGCTGAGAAGGAGGCCGATGACTTCAGTCCCATGCCCTGCGGTCACCATCTTCAAACTCTCCACAACTTTATCTCTGAATCTGTGTTTCGTCAGTGAAGGCCAGGAACGACGGAGCCCCTTCCGGCAGCCAGCTTGGAGCCTCGGCTCACAGGCGGCCCCACCCCCGCCACCTCCGGGCCTCCCTGCCTCCCGTGCCCGGGGTGCCATCCACCTCACTCTTCCTGCTCCCACCCTGGGACTGGGACGGCTGGTGGGGCATGGCAGAGGCTGCCCCACCCTTGGCTGGCAGAACCATGCGTCCCCCGATCCAAGCGTCGGTTGCGGACTGGCCTCCACTGTGGCTGGGGGTGGCCCCCAGGAAGGGGAGATGGGATTCTCATCCCTGGCTGGAGGGTCACACTCCCACTTTGCCGTGAGCCCTGCAAATCACGCAGCTGGCCCTGTGTGTCGGGCCGCACTGAGGAGTCATGCCCTTACATGCCGATCTGTGCGGTCCCCAGCATGAGGGGGCGGCTCTCCAGGTTCTCTCTGCCCCTCCCCAGGGCAACAGCTTGGCCCGGAGACCAGGTGGCTCATCCCACACAATCCTCAGCCTCCCCTGGGAGCCAGCGCCCCCTATCGCCACGGGCAGAAGGACGCTTCCAGGAAGGGCAGGGCTGGGCTGGGCCTGGAAAGGCCCCCTCAGCTGGGACAACAGCGCTTGCTAGGATTCCGACGTTTGTTCTGGAACCTGAGCGTTGGGGCTTGGGGGGGAGGCAGGATGGGAGGCTGGGAGTCAGGGAGAAGCCGCTGAGGCCGGAGGAGGACAGGGCCAGACTGAAGGGCCTTGCGCAAGAGCCACAGACACCCGGACTTCACCTTTCTGGCTGGCTCCCAAACCGGGTCGGCGGCCAGGAGCAGAGGCCAGCGTGGCTTTCCTGCAGCACGCCATTTCCTGGAGGTTTCGTACCATCTCCTGACGCTGTGCGGGAAAGGGGTTGCCCAAGAGAATTACGTTTTATTTTCTAAAGGTATTGCAGAAGACGACCCTGAGGGACAGAGGGAGGTGGATGCTTCCAGGAAAACCTGCCTTTTTTCTAGGAAGCGTTTCCTCCTGGGGCCGGAGGAGGCTCGGGGGAGGGGCATGAAAGGATGGTTGATTGGTCAAGAACTGGTCGCTCAGTGCAGCACACAGAGATCCTGTGAAATATGGACGCAGCCCTGACTGGGGTGGCTCAGTGAATGGGGCGTTGTACTGCAGAGCAAAAGGTCCCCGGTTCAATTCCCGGGTTGCACGTTTGGGCCTGGACAGGGTAGGCAGCCGATCTATGTTTCTCTCTCACATCCATGTTTGAGTGTCTCGTCCTGGTCCCTGTCCTGGGGACACTGGCGCAAGCCCCCGGCCTGGCCATTGGAGGCCTGCAGTCCGCAGAGCAGCAGCCTGGGACCAGGCTGTTGTGGGTGGGGCAGGCAGGGGCCCCGCCTCACTCTGGGCTCCTCCCCTCAGACAAGCCCCTCCCCCCGCTGCATCTGCTGACCCCCCCACCCACCTCCCCACCCAGCCCTCTAAGCCAGCTTCTGGGAGCCGGGTGTGGTGCCCCAGAGCGAGCAATGCCAGAGCCCCGGGGCCCCAGCTCTCCCGGCTCCAGTGAGAGTGTGCTTTCACGGATGACCCCTGTGCCGGGACCTCCGCGGGGGCTTCGGAGCCAGCTTCTCTGGATGTGTGTAGGCCAGGAAATCCGGCTAGGCGACCCTCTCAGGGGCACGTGGCCGTGCTGACCTGTCCCTCCCGCAGCCTCTCTGAAGCCCCGCCAGGGTTCCGGGACGCGCCGGTCTCCAGCGTTCCCACCCGGTGTCACCCGTGCCCACCGTGAGCCAGTGAGCTAGCTACGGGGACACACAGGTGACGTGCGCACACCGGAGCTCACGCGGCCTGCTTCGGACCCTGCAAAGTGATGTAATACCGCAGTAGGGCCTTGTAATGGCGAGGGGCCGGGGGCGGGAGGCGGGGGTCAGGAAAGGCCGCTCTGGAAAGGTAACCTCTGAGCAAACACCAGCACGGTGGAGTGAGCCAGCCCCGCGAAACTCTCCGAGGGGAGGGGGTGTCGCCGGCAGGTGGTCGACCACGCCCCGAATGTTGACGCGAGGCCTGGCGTCAGGTCAGCGGCAGGAGTCCCTGGGCTGCATTCATGCCCAGGGACTTCGGGGCGGGCACGTGGCTAGAGAGCGTCCGCGATGGTGGCTGCCGCGGCAGCGTAGGGATACGGAGGCTCACAGGCAACAGGGCCAGGATTACTGGTGTCCGGTGTGCCCCCCCCCCCACAGTGTGTCCGCCCCACGAGGGACAGTTCCACCTCGGCGTGTGCTCTGTTCTGCTTCCCTGACCAGGTGGAGTCTCGCAGGTTGTACTCGTCAGGAGGAGAGAGGACGGGCGAGGCAGGGCGCCCCCTGTCCGTGGGGGAGGGCAGTGCGTGGGGGGAGGGGGCTTTCAGAAGCGGGTGAGAGCCTTTCCCGTGTGTGACAGATGCAGGAAAAGGACTTGGCGGATTGGAAATGCCTGTGGACGCTGGGCGGCACTCTCTGGCCTCAGCGCCCCCTGGGACGGGACGGTGTGGGTCACAGTTTTGTGGGTGTGGCTCGTGTGTGTGTAGCGATGGCCACAGGCGGGAGTTTGGAATCTATTTTGAAGGTAGTAGGAAGCCCCTGAGGGCATTACTGAATGGAGGGGCCACACGATGTCATTGACGTGTCAGCCGTGGAACCCAGACTGCTGCACGGGGAGCTGGTGACGGGGTGGGGGAGCAGCGGGAGGCAGTAGAGGGCTTCCGCCTGCCACACTGGCGCGAGCCACGGAGGCCAGGCACGCCCAGCACCGCCCCTGCCCAGCCCATGGGCTCCCACGCCTCTTCCCGGTTCCCCAGCCGCTGTTAGCACAATGCAGATAATGCAGATGCCCCCCCGGATCGGCTCCCCCCTGCACTCCACAGCCCCCTGCCTTCTCTACACTCAGTCTCCGGCGTCTTACTCCTACACTCAGGGCGAGCGCGCTACCGTCTCCCACGCACACAAACGCCATGGCAACGGCAACCCCGCAACAACAGCGAGGAAGCCAGACTGCAATTCACCAACGCAGAGCTCCGCCCACCTGAGAGGCCACACCCTCCAACTGCTGGCTCCTCTCCACCCGGTTTTGCGCACAGCGGGGCTGACATCGAAGTGGTGCGGGCGTCAACAGTGGCTGCGTGCGAAACCCCTTCCAGTGGGCACGTTTCTGACGTAAAGTGACCGGACGAGGAAGCAACAGGGCCGAGTGTGAGCGGACAGGCGAGGTGGACCTCAGTAAGGGGGCCGTGGATCACCCACAATTGGGGAGGGATTCTCCACGTACAAAATGGTCCCGTTAGATTGTATTCACGAGGCCATTCTCGGGCCGTCAAAAAGCCCACTCGCGGGGGAGACTGAAGTCCATGCGTGTTTGGATCATAGGCCTCCCCTCACACCCGGCCCATGGGACCCTCTGGGGCTGGGGTTTCCACAGGCTTGCCACGGGTTGTAGCGGTCCTAACAGTTTTGGGTGGAATGCTGCACACCTGCTGGCCGCTGTGCTGGGCCCTCCCCGTGTGTGATCTCACGTGCTCTGGGCAGCACACGTGGGAGTGGGCGCCCCCCCCCATGTTCCCAAAGACGAGAAGGCACTTGGGTGTCCGGGGGGCCCCCCCAGCTGGTAGGAGGAAGAAGGAAGCAAGCAGGTCCGCCCTGCTCCACAGAGTGGATTCTCAACCTTCCGTTCACCAGCGGGGGCAAGGCGGCCTGCCCGACGCCCTGTGCGGGAGAGAGAGGGGTCCTCCTACAGGGCAAGCGGCTCGTAAATCCCGGCCTGGGCAGGCCATGGAGGGGAAGCGGGTCCAGGCACCGCCCCCTGAGGGAAAGGCTTATCTTTTCCCATTGTTCTCGTGCATCTAGGTGAACACACCTTTGAGATAAGGCGTTCACTCCCCACCCTCCCCCCCCAAACCCCACCTCTGCCCCCCACCCCGCCTGACTTCCTCCCACTCCACGCCTTCTTCCTCACAGCCCCTCCTTCAAGTCAAAGGCACAAAAGACACTGCAAAACCATCATTCCCGAAGGCATTTGAGACCTTGCCTCCCGGTGGTGTCCTTGGTTTAGGTCCACACAAATTCCTCAAAGGTCACAGGTTCGGAGGTTTCTCACATCAACGGCGGGTCCCGACTCGCCGCCTCGTAGCTCTCTGCTGTGTGTGTTCCGGTCCGAGACCCGCTCCAGGGCCTGCCCCGCCCCTTCTGGTGGCCTCACCTGTCTGGCCCCCGTCCCAGGGGCAGGCTCACCACTGTGCCTGGGGGGCCTGGGCCTTCTTTCCGCCTCCCCCGACTCCCTCTTGGCCGGAGCTCCTGGGGGCCTCGGGAAACCTCAGCTTCTGCAGGCCGGGCCCTCCTGCCCGCCACGTGTGGGTCCGAGCTTCCTCCCACCCGGGGACTCCTCAGCTCCTGGCTGCCGACCAGCCCCGTCGTCTTAGCTGAGGCCGCCGTGACCAAGGACTGCAGGCTGGGCAGCTCACACAACAGAAATGTATTTCTCATGGTTTTGGAGGCTGAGAAGTTCAAAGCTGAGGTGTTGGCAGGGTCGAGTTCCTGGTGAGAGCCTCTTCCGGGCCCATCCGTGGCCACCCTCCCCTGCGAGCTCCCATGGCCGGCGGGGAGAGAGAAGGACCCTGGCATCTCTTCCTTTTCTTACGATGACACGAGTCTACCGCATTACAGCTTGACCCTGCTGACCTCACTCAAGCTTCCTCACCTCCTTCCAGGCCCCATCTCCAATACAGTCCCTGGGTGCGGGGGGGCGGGGGGACTAGGCCTTCAACATGTGAACTTGGGGGACACCGTTCAGCCCACAGCACCTGCCTGGTCAGCAGCAAATCCTGCTGGTTCTCCCTCCCTGTTGTGGGTTGAACTTCGTCCCCCGGAAAGGTCTGCAGAGGCCCACACCCCCGACACCCGCGAACGAGACCTTGCTTGAAAATAGCCAGCAGGTGGAATCTGTGACTAGGGCAGACCCTGATCTAACATGACAGGTGTCCCTATGAGAAGAGGAGAGACAGGGACACACAGAAGCATGTCATGTGACAGCAGAGGCAGAGGCTGGAGTGGCCCAGCCAAGAAACACGGAGGGCGGCCCCACTGCCACCAGATGGACACCGGACAGCCAGCAGACGCTGAGGCGGCAGGGAGGACTCTCAGCAGAAGGCTTCAGGAGGCAGCAGCCAGCCCACCCCGGGTTTCGGTCTCTGGCCTCGGAAACCCTGAGACCGCACAGTTCTGTTGTTTGACGGCGTCGAGTCGGTGGGACTGTGTCAGGGCAGCAGCCCCAGGAGGGGGCCACACCCCCTGAGGCCCTCACACCCGCCTTCCTGCCCCTGCCTGGCCCGGGCCCTGCCGTCCGCCTTCCCCTTTCATCCGGCAGCCCCTACAGGCCCGGCCGGCTGTCCCCTCTGCCTAGGCTGGGCCCTCCTTTGTCTTCTGGGGAACTCCCACTCCGGCCCTGGCTGGCGTAGCTCAGTGGATTGAGCTCCGGCTGCAAACCAGTGTCGCAGGTTCGATTCCCAGTCAGGGTACATGCCTGGGTTGCAGGCCATGACCCCCAGCAACCGCACATTGACGTCTCTCTCTGTCTCTCCCCCCTCCCTTCCCTCTCTAAAAATAAATAAAATCTTAAAAAAAAAAACAAACAAACTCCCACTCCACCTCAAAATCCCAGATGGGAGTTATCTCCTGGGTGGGCCATGGTGACGACCAGGGAGAGCCCCCCCCCCCCCTTTCCTCATGCCCTCATGCTGCAGCTGGTTTAATCTCGTCTTATTTTTCCATCCTTTCCCCCTGCCTGTCAGTATCAGCACTGAGGAGCGAGGGGAATGTCCTGTGGTGGGACTCAACAATGCAGGCGGTTGGATGCAGGGAGGCCTGGCTGGTGGGGGGGGGGGACACGGGGAGTGAGCAGTGCGCTGCACCCTGGCATTAGCAGGGAGGGGCCAGGGTTTGTGGGACTGATTGTTTTCATAGTTTGGGGACTGGGGGACCCTTTAAGAAAAGGGCCCTGGCTGGCGTAGCTCAGTGGATTGAGCGCGGGCTGGGAACCAAAGTGTCCCAGGTTCGATTCCCAGCCAGGGTACATTCCTGGGTTGCAGGCCATAACCCCCAGCAACCGCACATTGATGTTTCTCTCTATCTCCCTCCCCTCTCTAAAAATAAATTAAAAACCTTTAAAAAAAAAAAAAAGAAAAGGGACACAGAGGCAGGCTCAGGACTTTGGAGGGAGCTGTGCCCCGGGGGTCTGAAGCGTCCTTGGAACCACGGCGAGTTCACATCGTTCTGCTGGAGAAGCCAACGTGTGGGTTTGGGTGCAAAGAGGCCGAGGTGCCTGGGTGCTGGGTGCTGGGCCGCTGCTTGTACTTTTCCCACTTCCTCCCCGCCGCGGCCGCGACCGCGACCGCAGGGTCACTTTCGCCCGACAGCTTCCCCTTGAGAGCATGAGCAGGTCCACGGCGGCCGGCTGGGAAGTCCTGGACCTGGCAGCCTGGCCTGAGTCAGCCGCCGCCCGCCAGGGAGAACAACCGGGTCAGGGCGGCTTCTGTGGCCCCCCCCCACCCTGGCTGCGTGCGGGGTCCAGGGGGCCAGTGCTTCTGTCTCTGGCTTCAGGCTGGTGACCCGGGAGGGGCCTTGCTGTCCCAGGGAGGATGTATTACTTTCCAATGACTGCAAGCTGGTGGTGTGTGGATAAAACGACGGAAAGTCCTCCTCCCTCCATCCTGGAGTTCAGAAGTTCAAACCCAGGGGTCTCCGGGCCTCATGCCCTCGGGAGGCTCTGGGGAGGACTGCCCCTCCCAGCCTCTGGTGGCTCCCTGGTCACATGGCTTCTCCCTGGCCCCTCCTCCTCTTATAAGGACACCTATCCCTGCATGTAAGTCTCCTCCTAAATCCAGGAGGATCTCACCTCAAGATCAAGGACTTACATCTGCAAAGACTTTGTCCAAATAAGGTCGCATTCCCGGGAACAGGGGTCAGGAGAGAATGGATCTCCTGGGAGACACAATCCTGCCCCACATACCTGGGGACAGTGACCTGACCCCACCCCGTGCGTGGGGGAGGGTGGAGACGGAGTGAGGTGGAGAAGCAGGGGCCCGAAGGCTGCCTGCAGCTGCGGGGTGGGGGTGAAGGGGCTCCACCCCACCCCACAGCGGTCTGGCACCCCAGAGGGGAGAGCTAGCTGCCTGGGCCCCAACCATGCGTCTTCCTGTGCGGGAGGGCCCTCGTTTCCCGTCTGAGCAGCAAGACTACCAGCTCCTGGGAGGGCAGGGCGGGGGAGGAGGGACTGCAGCGAACCCGCCGCCCCCCACAGCACAGCTGCGCAGGAGCCCCCACCCGCCCCACCCTCATCCGGCTCTCCTCCACCCGCCCCCCTGCCTCCCTCCCTCGGCCTGAATCCCGGCTGCTCCCTCCTTCTTCCTCTCTCCCTGGCTCCCTTCACCCTCCCCGCTCCCGCCTCCTCTCCCACGGGAGGCTGATGGCCTCCTGCCGGGCATCCTCTCTTGGGAGGACCCCCAAACTGAGCCTCCACCATCAAGGGACTGTGGCCACACACACACACACACACACACACACACACACACGGTCGCCAGCCCCTGGTGACATCCCCGTGGTTACTGAGGAGGCGGGGGCCGAGCCAGAGCCCATCTGGTTCTGAGTCAGGACTTCTGCAGCAGCGCGTCATTTCCACTTTCCAGCCCCAGCGCCGGCCTTTGGGCCTCGTCTGCCCCCTGACTCAGTTTCCTAGTGACCCAGGACAGAGGGCAGGGGGCAGGGGGCGACATGAATGGCCATCTCAACCACCCACACCTGGCTCCCGGTGATTCAGGCTTGTCTGCTTTCTGCAGGGCAGCAATGAGGCAGGGGTCCTGGGCCAGGGCCAGGGGGTGATGCTCGGTGATGCCCGAATGACAGGTTGCCCCCCCTTTCCAGAGAGGGACACCCGGCCCCAGGGCTCATGCTGGCTGGCCAGAGAATGGGAAGCTGAAGGGCATGTTTCCCAATGACCTCCGGGCTCCAGGGCCTGAGAGACCTGGGGAGGGGCCGCCTGCGTGGCCTTTGGTGGCCTGGGACTGGGTGTCCAGGGCTCTCTTCCCCTACTGCTCCCTCCCAGCACCGCACCCCGCCCCCACACCCAGGTATCAGTTCCCTGCAGAGGAACTTGTCCGGATGCACGCATCGGGCCATTGTCTGGCACTTCCTCCCTGGTGGGGCCGGGGGTTCCGGAGCTGCCTGGCCCCTGCCAGCAGCTGGGTCGCACGGTCCCAAGGCCCTGGGCCGGAGTCAGCGCACAGTCTCTTTGGAAGCCATCAGTCAGTCAGTCAGTCAGTCAACAAACACCAGGGCCCTGAGGCAGCCGCGACTCACTTCCTGCCCTCGAGCCAAGGGTGCGGTGACGGGCTCTGAGCCTCAGAACCGTCCAGGACCACCCTGCACCCCGGACATGGAGACACCCTCAAACAGCTGCTGTGACTGCAGTAAAACACGAGTGACAGAACTTACCGCCACAGAGGACGTTCCGGCTGGTGTGCGAGCGTCACCCCCTTCCATGTCCAGAACTTCCTTACCTTCCCGCCGGGAAGGTGTCCCCGTGACGCACCAACTGCCCCCTCGAGGCCCCAGCCCTGGGCCCGCCCTGCTCGTCCTCCTCTCCCTGTGGCCTCGACGGCTCCTGGTGCCTGGTGCACGCGGGCGGACGCGGCCTTCGTCCCTTTGGGACCGGCTCGCCTCCCTTCGCGCTGTGTCCTCCAGGTTCTTCCCGGTGGCGGCCCGTGTCAGCATGGCCCTCGTGTTTAAGGAGGGGTCGTTTCCTTCCAAGGGCCGCTCCTCCGGTGTCTGCCCGGTCGCCGGGCCGTGGACCCCGGGGCTGCTTCCGACTGTGGGCTGTGGTGGCTGCTGCCGTCGGGAGCATGGGTGTGCAGGGAGCTTCGAGACTCTGCCTGTGGTCCTTCTGTGCATGTGCGCAGCGGTAGGGTGGCTGGGGACAGACGGGCACAGATGGACAGAAACACAGAAAGAGACGGTGAGGCCCAGTGAGCGAGAGACAGAGAGAGGGAGAGGGACAGAGAGAGGCAGAAACAGGACACACAGACAGACAGACAGTGGCCGCATCCGCCTGAGGGGCGGGGTGGACCCCCGCCTGCCCCGGACTGCAGACGCTGGGCAGCTTGACTCTGTCTGCACCCCGTCAGACAGCCTGCCTGCCGGAAGGCTCTGGGATTCCCAGCTCCCTGGCTTGCAAAGCTACAGAGAGGCCTCCCTCCCGTGCCCCCGGGGCGGGGGGCAGGGCTCCCAGCCCCAATATATCGTGCGATGACAAGACTTTTGGCCCAGAGAAAACAGCCCGGAGAAGCCCGGCTCGTTCTCACATCAGCACCGTGTCATCAAGTGCGAACTGTCTTGTGGTTAAGGTTGGTTTGGGCGGCTTCCAAGGCAAGTTCAAGTTGTTTGGCTCCAGAGATGCACTCACGGCTCCGAGGGCGTGCACCTGCACACGTGTGGCACGAGTGCGTGTGTGTGGCTGCTGGTGGCGCAGGGCGGACGCGCAGGGTGGACACCGAGGCCCCGCGTCCTCGCCCCTCGCCAACGTGGACGTCGGCAGTTTTCACCTGTGCGGCAGCGCGCTCCTGGCTCCTCCGCCCTGGCGGCCGCGTCTGCACCTCACAACGCTGAGGACGTGGGTGCTGCTGTCGTTTCACAGAGGAAGGGACAGCGGCCTAAAGGGGCCTCACTCAGCGTGAGGGCGAGGTAGCCAGGACCAGGACCAGACCGGTGCGCAGGCCTGGGAGCCCAGCCCTCTGCGGCCCCTTCCACACCCTGCCAGGTACTCTGCCGAGAAACAAGGGCGCGAGCAGGGTGGGCCCTGCCCTGGGAGCGCGTGTTTGGTTACGGGTGACGAACCGGTTCACTAATTCTCTGAGGAGACAGCGTGGGCTTCTCGCCATGAGAAAAGACCCGACCCCATATGAGAAGACCACTGTGCACCAGATTGAACCAGAGTGGAGTCCAGGAAGGCTTGCTGGAGGAGGTGTCCCACGGACTGTTCTTCGTGCCAATTCAGGTTTCCATGAGCCCCCAGGCCTGGAGTTGCCCTCGAGAGGTGGCGTGGACAAGGCTCTCCCCAGCCTCCTGCTGTACTGGCTGCAGAGAGTGGCCTCTAGGAGGACCCCTGAGCCTTTCCGTAGGGGTGCCGGGAGGTAGCATATCCTGGGGGCCTCCCAGGGGCTCCCCGGGGGCTCAGGTGCCGCTGCCCAGGTTCCACTCCCAGTTTGACCACTTGAAACCCGTGCAATCTTTGAACCCGCTGTGCCCTGTTCTTCCCTGTAAAGCAGAGCCAACCATTTCACCATCACGGGGGAGACGCAGACGAGGTGACAGGAGCCGAGTGACTGGCAAATACGTAAGAAACCAACAAATGGCAGCTGCAACTCTCAGGATAACACGGACGTGAGGCCCGTTTTCATCTGGGAGCTTAACCATGGCTTTCTTCAGAGGCGCTCTGCCGCCCGCGGCCGAGCGGACCGTGCGCACATGCACGCCGGCTGCGCAGACACCAGCGCGCACACTCTCCTCGCCACGGTGGACCCCGGAGCCCCGTGGGCCCGGGGAACCCGGAACAGCTGGCCCCTGGCCAGAGTGCCAGGGAAGTCGCTCCCAGGAGTCTTTCATACGCAGCGCAAGACGCAGGCCCAGTTCTCTGTGCCAGGGGCGGCGTTGCCCCACGTCTGCGTCTGCTACTTTCCGGGGACTTTCCGGGGGCCTGTGTTCTGCATGGACCGCGGGCGCTCAGTTCTCAGTGGGCGGCGCTCCGCCTTCTCGCCCTGAGCCCCAGGTCAGCCCTCACGCAGCGCGCCTTTGCTCGCAGCCCCTGCCTGCGCTCGCAGGGCTCCGCTCCAGCAGGGGCACGGTCAAATCAGAGCAGAGGCAGCGGCCAGGTGAGTGCTGAAGGGAGGGGGGGTTGGTGGGCAGCCCATCAGGGGCTCAGAGGAGAGGTCTTGGCGAGGCAATGTCTGTGCGGAGGGGAGGAGACCCTAGCCGAAGAGCCGATGCCCTGGTTGGGGACGCAGGCACTGATGCCTCGCGTTGCCACTTCTGCTCCCAGCGGCGACAGAGCCACTTATATCCAGACAGCCCCCGGCAGAAACAACTGTGAAACAGTCCAGCTTCGGGCTGGAAAAATTACAAAACGAAATCGGTCTGCGAGCCGGTGGAGGAGCTAAGGCCGCGTGGAATCAGGGGGCCACGTCCCAGAAAGAGAGTCGGCAGGACCGCCTCCTCCCCGCCCCCTCAGGGCGAGCCCAAGCCGACTCCAGGGGCAGCGCGCACAGGCTGGAGGCCCAGCACCCGGGAACCACTGGGGGCGGGGCCACCAGGGCGGCCCAGTCCAAAGGGCCTGGGAAAGGAGGGCCGGAGGGGAGGGGTCTGACAGTCTTCTCCCCTCCACATGTTTGCCACCTCCCGACTGCTCGGAGGTGAGAGGCCGCGAAGCCAAGGAAGAAGCGGCTGCCGCGAGGCAGAGCCGGCCTTTGGCAACCTGGACCACCTGAAGGAAAGGACGACTGGAGTTCAGCGCCGGCAGAGGAAGATGCGCCCCGGTCGACGCACGGGTTTCAGCGGAGCCCCCTGCAGGGGGCGCTCCAGTGAGGGCGCGTCCCAGAGCCTGATGCAGCCGCGGTTTCTCCCGTGTCCTTCTCGGCCCCAATGCTCACTTCCAGCCCGAGGAAAGCCAAACCCTCTCTGGAAAAAGGTAGAACCCTCCAGAGGCTGTGTAATATTTGCCAGTCTGGCATCTAATAATAATAATAATTAATAATAATAATTAGTTCTATCATCACACGGAGTCAATAAAAGAAAACCGGACAGGTGACACCCTGGGTGTGGCTGCGGGGAGGCAGTGGCAGGAAAATGGCAGATGGGAAGGCGGGAAGCCTCAGGGAACTGGAGCCGCTGGAGGACCTGGAGGAGAAGCAGAAAAACCTGGGAAAGCTGAGAGTGTTTCTTCCAGCCACGAAAGGGGAAGTTCCCGCTGCGACCAGCTGAAGAAGGGGCTGCAGACCCCCGACGGGGCCTGCAAGGCCCCCGAGTCTGGGTGTGCTACAGGCAGGCAGACGACAGAGAAAGCCTCAGCCCCGCCCATTGACCTCAGGCCAAGTGAAGAAACCATCCAAATTCCTGCCCCAGACGCCCTGTCCAGCAGCAGCGGATTTTAGTGAAGACGGAGACAGCGAACCGGAGGAACGGCCTGAGAAGCAGAGACGAAGGGGAAGGGTACTGGGAGGGACACACCGCCGGCCGCTGGAGCAAACGCCTTTCAGGAAGGAGAGCACGGGCGTCCTGACAGCCAGAAGCTACGGGAGCGAAGCATAAGATCTCCCCTCGCAAATGGCCATGACTGAGAGGATTGACTGACGTTTTGACATTGGGGAGTGGGGTGGGTGTGAAGTTGAAAGGAACAGTTCCCTTTTAATTTTTTTTTTAGTTTTAAAAAAAGATTTTATTTATTTTTAGAGAGGGAACGGAGGGAGATAGAGAGAGAGAAACATCAATGTGCGGTTGCTGGGGGTCGTGGCCTGCAACCCAGGCATGTGCCCTGACTGGGAATCGAACCTGTGACACTTTGGTTTGCAGCCCCCACTCAGTCCACTAAGGTACGCCAGCCAGGGCTCGGAACAGTTCCCTTTTTAAACAATGGTGTAAGACTATCTTTGGAGCTACCTTTTTTTTTTTTTTTTTTTTAGGATTGAAAGGTACTGTAATAAAGAGAGTTTGAAATTAAAAACAAAAACAAAAAAAAACAAAAGCGAAACCACCCACACAGTAGGAACACACACGGGTGCTGCAGGTGTCAGGTCTGAACACGCGACGGATGTGTGGCCTGCAGCTACCGACGTGAAGCACTGCAGAAAGCTGGAGCGCACGGAAAAGAACCGAGTGGGGGTGCCAGAACTGAACAGTACGGTCCGTTACACTAGCAGCTCGACCGAGGGCTCCGTGGTGGTTAGACACAGCAGAAAAGCAGGCTCGTGAGCTAGACTTCGGCTTTGCAGACACGCTCGGACTGAAGCGCGAGGAGAGAACAGGGGGCGGAAGGTACGGAGAAGAACAGGAGCGAACCAGGAGGCGCTGCGTGAAAGTCTAGCCGATGGGAAGTGAGAGCCGTAGGACGAAAGGAGAGGGCAGTGCGGAAGTGATGCCTGGAGAAATAATGACTGAGTGCTTCCAGACTGACAAAGGACACCAAGCCACCGACCCAAGATCTAGAACCCCTGGGAGTCCTTGCCAAACCAGGGACACATCAAGTCAAAGGGAAAGTCTGAAAAGTGGCCCGTGGAAAAGACACAATCAGACTCCACAGAGCCAGGATGGGACTCAGAGGTGACGTCTTGAAGAAGTGACGGAAGCGAGAGACAGTCTCCAGGGATTTCTCTGCCAGGCCAGCTGGGCCTTCAGAAATGAGCACGAAGGTGACGCCCGAGCACAGGAGGTGTCAGGAAGTCTCACCCGCCCGCCCACAACCACAGGGGCGCTAAAGGTTCGCAGGGCGGGAGGAAAAGTGTCCCAGACAAAGGGAGGAGAGTAAGAATACTGAGGGCCAGACTATAAAGGTGGATCACAGTCCATAAATATTGACTGTTTAAAATAATATCTTGTGGGATCTAAAACCTACGTACAGTATAAACAATGAACCAAAAAAGTTGTTGTCAGAACTTATAAATCTACCCTGGCTGGTGTGGCTCAGTGGATTGAGCACCAGCCTGTGGACTGAAAGGTCCCCAGTTCGATTCCCAGTCAGGGCACATGCCTGAGTTGCGAGCCAGGTCCTGAGTTGCAGGCATGCAAGAGGCAGCCAATTGATGTATCTCTTACATGCATCCGTTTTCCTCCCCCCTCCTTCTCCTTCCCTTTCCCTCTCTCTAAAAATAAATAAATGAAATATTTAATAATAATAAAAAACCATAAATCTGTAACAAGAAGCTTGAAGCCCAAGTCTCCTCTGAGATGTGGGCAAAAAGAGCATGCACCTATCAGAATACAGATATGTCCACTGCCACCTAGTGGCAGCATATGATAATTGCAGGGAAACTGCAGGAGAAAAGATTCACAAGGTATACTACCCAAAAACCTAGTTATCAAATGACCGTAAACAGGGCAACCTGGCATCAAGTTGTTCAATAAATAGTTGTTGAAAGAATAGATCACTGCCATATTTTCTCCCCTATTTCTCTTTAAGGGAAAAAACCACCCTAAAACAAACTGACATCTGCCCATTATAAAGAATTCAAAACATCCTGAATCCCAAAGATGCAGGTGAGAAACCAAAGCAAACCCCACCAGCCAGTATAACCCATAACATTAGGTGGACGTTGTTTTCGACACCTTGATATGCCAATGCCCACAGAGAAGAATGGGGAACGGATAGACGGTAGAAACACTTCTATAAAACCAGAAGAACCATCTTTCAGATACACTTTTAAATTTAATTTTACTTCTATTTAACAAAAGAAAAAGAAAGGGGGGGGTCCATGCAAGTACAGCCTCTACACAAGAGATACGTCCCCAAAACATCCCTCGAGCACATCATAGGTAGAAGTCGTTACAAGTTTTCAAGGGCGTATTTCCATTCTTGTTTGTGTAGACTGACCGCTTGCTGTGGAGGAGGAGTTAGTTGGCCTGACCAGGCCGGCACAAACGTGCAATTCTGAAGCTGCGAAGCCTTTCTACACCAGTTAGTGACTATCGGCCACCAGACCCCTGTGGGGGGCTCCCTCTCTCCCGGCTGCCCTGGTCCCCCCATCAGGACAACACCCCCACCCATCTCCCCACCACCCAGAGCTACAGAGGGTGCCTTCAACATGTACCACTTAGAGAGAGGGGAAAGGAGAAAGATCCATGTGTGGTTGCCTCTCATGCGCCCCCTACTGGGGACCTGGCCTGCCACCCAGGCATGTGCCGTGACTGGGAATCGAACCAGCAACCCTTTGGTTTACAGGCCAGCGCTCAATCCACTGAGCCACGTCAGCTGGGACTCATCTGTCTTACATTCCTGGTCGTCTGTCTGCACAAGGCGTTGTTTGTAGAAAGCCTTCAGCCTGAAGAGAGTGTGAAACCTCTGCCCAGTGCCCGCTCTTGGGCCCTTGCCAGCCCACACCTTCCCGAGTTTTGGAGAATTCAGACCTTTCTGCCTAAACACGCGGAGCTCATTAAGAAGTCAGAGTGCACGTCTTGTGGTGTAATTACCTAGCATCCTAATTGGCAGCAGACTCGGGCCCGCGGGTATGGAACCTGCCCCTCTGCTGGCTCTAAATCGGATGAGGCAGGACGTGCCGGGGCCCATGCTCGCGCGGGGGCGGCGGGAAGGGCGTGAGCCTTGCTGGGGCCCGGCCAGGCCCGTGCCCAGCCCCGTGCCCAGGGGCTCACGGCCGGATCCTCTCTGATCCTAGGAGAGGTGTTGCTTCCCTCCTTCCCACGCCTCTTCTTCCCCCGTATTCACCAAGCACTTGTCTGGGCCAGGCACCGGGGTACAAAGGCAGAGCGGTGTCCGCAACACCTCACAGCCCTGCGAGAGCATTCGCAAGGGAACGGCCATGGCCGCGGTGGGTGCAGGATGTGGGGGAGCCCCGAGAGACTGGGGGGCGGGGGCAGTAGACCTAAAGCCGGAGCTGGGACCTGAAGGGTGAGGGAGGGCATTCCAAGGGTGCGAAGGCGGAGGGAGGAAAGAACCTGCCGGCCGGCGAACTGGAGTCGGGGGACGATGGGTCCCCCTGCGGGATCTGGAGCCCAGGTCCAGTAAATCTTCGCGGCGAGGCCGGGGCCCTGGGACCCATTTCCGGGGCCCTCTGCCCCCTTGACCTCCTTAGCGCCCTGGCTGGCCTGCACTCGAGAGGACTGCGAAGTCGAAGGAAGAGAGTGAGGAGGGAGGGGCCAGCGGGTGCGTATTTCTGGGCCTCCCCTCGGGAGTCTGCCCCTCCTCCTCCTCTGACGCCATGGCAACCGGGCGGCAGCTGGGGGAGCCGCCCGGGAGCTGGGCTACTACGGGGAGGGTGGGGGCGGGGGCAGGGAGAGGAAGAGCGCAGCTCTGGGGCCCGTGCCAGCCCCCCTCCCCCAGCCTCAGTGTCGGCTTCTGGAACCTGTGCCCCGCACCCCAGCTGTCTGCGGGACCGCGAGCGGCTGTCCGCTGGTCAACCCGGGTCCTCCCGGAAGCAGGCTCCCCGGCTGCGATCACTGGGGGGAAGGGAGTCCCTCGTCCTGCAGCTGGGGGGACCCTCTCCTGCTGTCCCCTGCTGCCCCCCGCCCGTCCCTCCCTCTCCGCCGGTCTGGGCCCCTCCCACCCTCCTCCCGTTCCAGTTTCTGGGTCCTCCCAGCGGACCCCTGAAACTCCGAGAACCCGCAGTCGCTGGCCCACCCCGCTGCCTTCCTCCTCCTCGTCCCGACCCAGCTCCCTGCCGCCCCCTCCCGGAAGGTTTGGGAGGTGGAGGGATGGGCAGCGCGAGAGCCCGGGGGCAGGCGGTGGGGCTGGGCGGAGGGGCAGGCTCCCGCACAGCAGGAGGGTCTCAGGGGCGCGGCTGCCAGTCGCCAGGCCCCTCCTGCGCCAAGTTCATTTGGGGCGGCTGGGGGAACCCCAGCATGTAGGCCCCGCCCACACCCTCCCCTCGCGGAACCGCTCTGAGTCCAGGGTCCCAGGTACCCTTCCGTGACGACAGCGTCGCCCCTTATCTGTCATGCAGCCCCAGGCCCAGCGCTGTCCTGTGGGTTGGCGGCCTGTGTGGGGGCACCAGTCTGCCTGTGCCGAGAAGGGACCACATCTGTGTCCACTAGCTGAGGTCCAATGAGTGCCGGGGCGGCCTGTTTCCAGGGTGCCCCCTCCCTCATCAGACGCTGCTCGCAGCTGCCACAGCCCTTCCAAGGAAACCCTGTGTGCCCGCCATCTGCTCCTGCCGGGGCCAGACCGATGTGCTTGAGAAGGGAGGCAGGAGAGCCGTGGCCTGGTCCTGAGTCACTGAAGGCCGTCCCTGGGGGCAGGGGGCCCTGAGCAGTCCTGGGGGCTGGGGGTGGGGAGTGGGGTGGTGGTTAGGGCAGGTGGGGCACCCAGACACTGCCCCACTCCCCACTGTCACCCCCACTCCTGTGGGGAGCCGCCGTGGCCCATCACACAGGGGAGGCCACTGCAGCATGGAGAGGACGGGTGACACACGGCAGGGAAGGGGAGGAGCTGGGAGTGGAACCCTGGGCTGCCCTTGGCCTGTGCCTCCTTCACCTGTGACCTCTGGGTAGGCGGTCCCTCACCCTGCGGCCAGGTGCTCTGATGGGCCTCACCCCTGACCCCAGCAGACGGGGGGCCTGTCATTCACCAGGGTGCAGGGCGGGGCATCTGCTCTTTCCGCCCAGCAGTCCCTCCCAGCTGGCAGCCGCGTCCCGCTGCCCTGGGCGCCGGCCTCCAGCGGACAGCTCCCCGCCCTTCCCCCTGACTGTGGCTTAGATGACAAAGTGCCACTGTTTATTCTTGGTCTGGCTTCCGCCTGCCTGCCTCCCCTGGCAGATTTTGTTTTACCTTGAAAAGAAAATTGATTCAGGGTCTGCAGACCAGCCTGCTGACTTCCTGCCATCACTCTGGGAGGGGAGGGCCGGTGTGGCACTGGCACTGACTGGCGCCAGGCCTGGCACCACCCCACCCTGGTGGCAGTGTCATCGTCCTTTGTCCCCTGGATCCCCATGCAGCGCATAGTGCCCTCCGCACTCCCCCTGAAGCTTGGGGGGCCCTGCTGGACCCTGCCCCAGCCTGTTACTAGGCCTCAGTGTCCTCCAACCAGTCTGGGAGAGGCTGGGGGGTTGGCCCCTTAGACAAAGGGGTACAGGCACCCGGTGGGCCATCTGCCCCCCAAGGAAGCCGTGAGCACCGGGTCTGCTGGCATCCAGGTCCTGGTGGGCACTGCCTGTGAGGTGCAGCCACTGGAGGGTGGGTGGGATGCAGGCTGCTGCGCTGGTGGTGGCTCAGGACCCCCAGGGGGCGGGGGGGGGGACACAGGGGAGGGAATCAGACGCAGGGGGTGGGGGGCCGAGGAGCCCTGTCCAGGGTGGGTTGTTTCAACCCCCCTGTCTGAGCTCTGTGCTGGGGAAGCACCGAGATAGACTGCGCTGGCCCTGCCCTCTGGGAGCTCATGGTCAAGTGCGGCCACAGAGCACAGAAGCACCTGTCGCTGGGGCGGAGGGGCAGGGCTGGAGGGGGCTGCTGTACCTGGGGGTGTTCGGCTAACCCTGTGTGCCCGCCCGGAGTGAACTTCCGGCCGGCTGGGCACCTCGTCCCCCTCCGCCCCTGCGCACTAGCTGTGCGGCGGCAGGTGAGCTGCACCCGCTGTTCCAGCCTGAAGGTGGGCCTGCGAGGGAGCTCAGCACGGCACCAGGTCTGACTCCCGGCAGAGCCCCACAGCCCAGGCTGGGGTTGCTGTGGCCTGGGAGACACCCCCAGAGTGGCGGCCCCCCCAGAGGGCAGATACCTGTGTCACACTGCACTGGGGCTTGGCCCCCTGACCATCTCTGCACAGGGTTTTGGGCCAGCCTCCTACCTCATCGGAGCTGGGCTGGGGCACCTGCCTGCAGAAGGGCAAGGTGGAACAGGCCTCCTAGGGCAGCTCCGTGGCCACCTGGCCCCAAAGCCACCTTTCAGCCTCCCACTTCCCCTGAGGAAGCATAACCAGGTGTGGTTTCCGCTTAGGACAGCTGCCTGTCCTGGGTCTCTGCCCAGAGGACAGGGGCTGTTGCCCCCTGCTGGCCGATTCCTGTTACTGCAGAAGGCAGAACTCGCCCTATTTTACAGGTGAAAGCCGGAGCTTGGTGCTTCCAGGTGGCCCGGCTGGGAGTCGGGACATTCTCTGCAGGGGTCTCCAGGTCCCTCTGTCGTCCCTCCTGCCACATCGTTCTGTCCCCGAGGCCCCACTCACCCTTGGGAGACTCCCTCGATTCGCTGACCTGGGCCAGGCACGGACTCAGCCCGGGCCCCGGCGGCCAAGAGCTCCTGGGAAGCAGGGGTCAGCGAGGGGCTGTCCCGCCCCGGGGGCCCCAGGCTGTGGACAAGTCGCCCAGCAAATGACTACTGAATGAGTTCTCGACTGAACAAATGTGCTCAGCGACGGCACAGAGCTGTCCGATGCCAGGCCCGTTGGCAAACTCCTGCTCCTCCTTCCAAACCCTGTTCGGGGTCACCTGTCCCAGGAAGGAGGTGTCTTCTGAGACCCTTCGAGGGGTTCACCTGGCGAGTTCGCTTTAGGGCAGAACATGGTGTGTGTTAGAGTCAGGTGTGCAAAAAGTGCTCCAAGGCGTGGAGGGTGGGCAGACCCTGGCAGAAGTGGCAGCGACAGGGGGGCAGGGGGAGGTGCACGGGGGAGGCTCGCCATGGCGGGTGGGGACTGATGGGGGGGGCTTCTGAAACTAAGCTGCCTGGATGGGGACAAGTTGGGACGGGACATGTTGGAGGGAGGCGAGCCTGTGCAGGGACCGGGCACACGCTGCGGGCTGGGTGACACGGCAGCACGAGCCAGGCGGCTTAGAACGGCAGAGATGGGCAGTCTCCCCGTCCAGACGCCAGACATCGGGGTGCAGGCTGTGCTGTCCCCGGGCCCAGGCACAGCCTCCTCCCTGCGCCTCCCGGCTCCTGGTGGCCGCCAGCCGTCCCTGGTGCTCCGGGGCTCGAAGGCGTCACTCCTGTCTCTGCCTCGTCCTGTCCGCACAGAGCCCCCCTGTGTGTGCGTCCGCCCGAATCTCCGCCCACCGGCCGGCGGGCATGGCATCGGGACCTGCACTACCCGGTGTGACCTCCTCATCTCAACCGGATTCCCCCGCAGAGACGGTTTCCAGATCAGGCCGCAGTCGCGGGTGCCGGCGTGAGGGCCTGAACGTAATGGGGGGGACACACAAAATTTCACTCCCAACAGTAAATAAAGGTGACTGGTGCACACTCAGGGATGGGGGGAGAGGGAGGAGGTGGTGGAGATGCTGCAGGCTAAGTGGGGTGAATGCGGAGGGGCTGAGGGCCCCAGGGTCAGGGCCCGGGTGGGAGGCGGCCCGCCGGGAGACTGCAGAAGCCGGGTGGGCGATGACAGCCCCCGAGTCTGGGCCCCGACTCGGGGACCGGCCGGCACTCCTCATCCCATTCAGCCTGCATGACAGCTGCCCAGGTGCACGCTGGGAGGAGCTCCAGGTCGCGGACAGGAAACGGCCGTAAAGGTGAGGCTGTGGGCTGCAGGGCCCGCAGCTGCACAACCGCCCGTGGACCACCTACCGAGTTTGTGTGCGACTGGTGGGCCTCTGTTTCCTCGGTGTTTGCAGGCCTGGGGGCTGCAGCTGGGCACAGCAGCCTCCCTCCGTCTGTGCCTCCCAGCATCCGACGTCGCTCCAGTGTCACAGCCGGGCGGTGGTTTTTGAGCCTCGCCGGCTGGCTCTGGGAGGGCTTCCCACGAACCGGACAGCGGCTCTGCTGTTCGGCTGGGCCCACTGGGACCTGCTGGGCCCCGTGTGGGCATGGGACACGCGGTCCCACGGGGCTCTCAGGACGACGGGCTCCAGGGGTCTCGTTCTAATGTTCGCTCGCATTCCTCCAACGTCTGGCGGTGTCGGACCTCTCTCCCCGAGATCTCTGCCACGTCTCTGTCTTCTCCGAAGAGATGTCTCTTTAGAGCCTTTGCTCCTTTTGCACCTAAATTATTTGCCTTTTCATTTTTGAGTTTAAGGTTCCGGATACGAGTCCTTTATCAGGTGCATGAGCTGCAAATACCCTTTCCCATGCCGTGGGCCGTCTTCCCGCTTTCTCCCTGTAGTCCTCGGAAGACCGGAAGCGTTTGTTTTGGACGAAGTTCCGTTTGTCCGCTCTGCCCTTTCGTGGCGCGTGCTTTTGGGGTGGCAGCTGAGGAAGCCCCGCCCAGTCTGAGGTCATGAAGCCTCGTTCCTGTGTTTCCTCCTGGGAGTTTTCCAGTTCCGGCCCCTGCGTGTAGGTCGCTGACCCCCTCTGAGCTCGTGTCTGCACGTGGTGTGAGGTGGGGGTCCCATGTTGCCCCTTCCTGTGTGGGGGCCCAGTTGTCCCTGTGCCAGTCTGCTGAAAAGAGTACTTGCCCCCCCCGAATCATTCTGACCCCCTCGTCAGACATGAACTGACCGTGAACACCGGGTCTATCTCTGGACCCTCGGTTCTGCTTCGCTGATCTGTCCCTCTGCCCTCTGCCAGTGCCAGCCAGAGTCCGGCTCACGATAGCTTTATGGTGACTTAAGGTGAAGAAACGTGAGTTCTTCGACTTTGTTCTTTTTATTTTTCCCAAGATTGTCATGGCTGTCCTGGGTCCCTTCCGTTTCCGTGTGAATTTTAGGGTCAGCTTGTCCGTCTCCGCGAGAAGCTGGCTGGGGTTCGGTCGGGGCCACCGAGAAATGTGCAGGTCAGCCTGGAGGAGGTCACCCTCCCACCGATACCGAGTGCTCTGATCCCCGAACATGGCGAGGTTAGGTCTCCGCATACTTTTGATTTTTGAGCAGGTGCAAGTTGCGCACAGCTGGAAATTATTTTGTAACGTGCAGACGGGTCCCAAGAAACAGCAATTCACTCACCCCACCCCACCCCGGCTTCCTGGGGCCTCTGGCGCCGGACTCGCCGGGCTTCCCAGCCAGGAGCACACCTCTCCCCAGCCTCCGTGTGGCCCAGGCCGCAGGTGTGTGGGTGTGGTCCGTCACGGCTTTCCCTTGGCGAGGGCAGCGGACAGTGTGGCGCCCGCCTGGGGCCCCTCCGACTGTGGGTGTGTGCGCGTGCACACACCCCTCTCCGGGCTTCCTGCGGCTTCCCTCCCCCGGGCGGTGCCTGACGTTCTCATCTGGAGAACGGTTTGGCCTTCCAGAGTTCGCCTTGCCAGCCGGCACAGGCAGAGCGTCGGGAGTGGCTGGCAAGTCACCTCTCCCTGGAGCTGCCGGAGCCAGTGACTCGGGGGCGTGGGCGGGGCACCAACGCGAAGCTCCCTTGTCTGGCAGGTGCTCGCCCCCAGAGTCCTCCGCAGGGTCCTGCCCGTGCGGGTCCTTCCCTCCCGGCCCTGCGCCCCTCCCTGGGGGGCCGGGAATTCTCAGGGAGACGGGAACCCAGCTGGGACAGTGGCTGGGCGAAGCTCGCTCCGTTCCAGTTCTCCGAGCGCCCGCTTGCTTCCTGCCACTGCGTTCTGTTGCTCCCACGGGCGGACCTGACTTCACTCGTTCGATGGGGAACCTTGCGTCTGCCTCAACTCCGCCGTCAGGCCAGCGGGCTCGGGCAGATTTGGAATACACCCCCAGAAGTAGCAGGGCGGGGCGGGGGTGCGTGCGTCTGTCACTGTGCCGCTGTGGCGGTACCACCGCGCGGAGGGGTGGTTAACGCCCTGGGGAGATGCGGAGAGACGAACGGGCAGGACGCGTTTTGCCCAAGGGGAGCGGAGGCCCGGCCCCTTCCCTCCGCCGCCCTCCAGGGGGCGCCCGCACCCTCCGGCACGCCGGGCAGGTCTGCAGGGCTCCCGCGTGGGGAAGCGGGGGCCGGGCGCCTGGATCTCCAGACCTGGGCAAATGCACTTCGGTGCCACGGGAGGGAAACCGAGGCACGGGGAGGCGAAGGGACTTCCTGTTTGCTGTTCACCTTGCACTGCCCACACTCGTGACGTGTGGCCCGTGCAGTGCCGCACACGGGCCAAGCTGTCCTCTCTCCTGGCACGTCCTGCCGGGCCTTGATCTGGGCCCCCGCACCCCGCTCCCCAGTCCCAGGGCCGCGGAGGGGCGCGGCAGTCCTGGCGGAGCGAGGGAATGAGTGAAGGAGTGAACGCGCAAAGGAGCCACTGCAGGCGCCACCGGCGGTCCGCTGGGAGCGACGTGACGTGACGTGACGTGACGTGCTCGGCAGGGAGGGGCCGGGGCTTCCCGCCCCCACATGGCGCCTGAACTCCAGGCCTGGGGGCTCTCTGGGGACTCGTCCCGCCCCTCTCGCACCGGCTGACCTGGCCGTGGTGTTTTTCACTTGCTATTTAACGTGGTTTTCAGTAGAGAAAAAATTTTACAAGTGGATGTCATTGGTATTTTGAATAAGGAGGAATACAATCAATACTAATAAATCAATCAAACATGTGAGTTTCAGTCTTCATCTTTCTGTTGTGTGACGCCAGTCTCCAACGCAGAGCGTTTAGCCTGCGGGAGGACCCCCGGAATGACGCCGTGTGTTCCGTGGTTCGTCCTGCAGGCGTGTTCCGTCCCCACCAGGAGAGGGGGGGACCGTGCCCAACTCACCCGCCGTGTCCCGTCTCTCTCTGCCCCGGCACGCTGTGCCGTACCCCGAGGCACCGTCACTTGGGGTCCCGCTGAACCTCGGTGGGGCGTGGTTCCTCCGGAATATTCCGCGCTCAGGAGACACCCCCCACCGCAGTCGCTCGGCCCACCAGGGACCTGAGTCGCCGGCTGCAGGGCCCCCTCCTTTCGCGCGCTCCTTCCCTGTCCCACTGGCCCGAGAAGCGAGGGTGGGGCTCTCCCAAAGAGAGGGCCCGGGTGGCTGTCCTGGGTGCGCGTCCCTCCGATGGGCCCTGCCCAGCGTGTGGGGAAGGAGAAAGTAAACACGCCCTTTCAGAGGAGGTCCTGAGGCCGGGGGTGGGGCGCAGAGACCAGCATGAGGGTCTGACTGTGGGAGCTGCCGGTATATGGGGTCAGGGTCTGCGGGTACGTGGGGTGTGAGGAAGGCCAAGACCCCCGACGAGGAGTAGGAAGGGTCTGGAGTTGAAGTCAACCCTTGCCGGGTCTGCCATTGACTAGCTCTGACAAACTCTCCTCTAACTACCCCTCCACCCACCGATTCATCCATCCTCATCTGCCCATCTGCCCACCCTCCACCCTCCATCCATCATCCATCCATCATCCATTCATCATCCACCATCCATCCATCATCCATCCATTCATAATCTAACCATCCATCATCCATCCATCCATTATCCATCCATCCATCCATCATCCACCCATCATCCATCATCCCTCCATCCATCATCCATCCACCCATCATCCATTATCCATCCATCATCCACCATCCATCCATCATCCATCCATTCATAATCTAACCATCCATCATCCATCCATCCATCATCCATCCATCCATCCATCATCCACCCATCATCCATCATCCCTCCATCCATCATCCATCCACCCATCATCCATTATCCATCCATCATCCACCATCCATCCATCATCCATCCATTCATAATCTAACCATCCATCATCCATCCATCCATCATCCATTCATCATCCACCCATCATCCATCATCCCTCCATCCATCATCCACCCATCATCCATTATCCATCCATCATCCATCCATCCATCCTCCATCATCCATCCATCCATCCTCCATCATCCATCCATCATCCATCATCCACCCATCTGACAACACTTTTCCAAGTCCCCCGGGAGCCAGCCTCTTGGTGCCCACGTGGTGAACTTGGCCTCTGCTGTGGGGTGAGGGTGGCTGACCTGCAACGATGTCAGAACAAGATCATAGTCGAGAGCCGTCTGGCTCGGAGCAGGCGCAGAGCGGGAGTTTAGTCGATCGACAACCCAAACTCTCCCGAGGTCTGCCTCCCATTTCCCCTCTCCTCCCCGGTGGCTAAGCAATGGAGCAGGCACTAGTGGCCCGCTTCACTCTGGGTCAGCTCAGGGCCTGGCAGGAAGCACCCAGGGAGGGGAGGACAAGGGCAGGGGCAGGGCAGGTGGGGCTGGAGGCGGCGCTGCAGTCCAGTGCGGGGGGCGGGGGGCGGGGCACAGAAGGTCTCCCGGGCACCGCCGCCCGTCAGAGCGAGTCCTCTCAGAAGCTCTGAGAGGGGGGCCCTCTCTGCAGAGGGGCGCTGTGCCCCTGCTAAGTGGCGGAGCTGGGAGCACCCTCACTCACTCTGCCCCCCTCCCCCTCCCCCCAGCAGCTCTGCCAGCTCCTAACTGGCCTTGCAGGCTGTAAACAAGTGCCAGCAAGTCCTGCTGTTACCCCTGCGAGCAGCAGGGCATGAAAATGGGAAGGAAGTGAGGCCACCGAGCGGGGTGGCCGCCGTCACTTCTCAGAACCGCCAGAGGTGACACGCCGCCATCGCCCCGTCTCGGTCTCACCGATGGGAAGAGCGAGGCTCCCGGGGCTGCTCCGGACCGCTGCGCCCCTGACACCCCGCGGCCGTGCACCTCCCGGAGCCCCTGGGCCCCGCCCTGGCCTCCTCCCTGAACCGAACTCACTGCCCGGCTGTGTGACAGCCGCAGCGGAAACGAGAGGAAGGACGCAAGCCCCACCGCGGCCCCACTGCCAGGTTCTTTCCAGGCCCCGTCCGCGTCCGGGCCGCCACACGCAGGCGGGTCACGTGGGTCTCCGTGACCCTAGGGGGGCCGCAGGGCTGCCTTGGCCAAAAGCCCCTGCGTTTCCCTGTGGCCACACCAACTGGGCGGCGGCGAGATTTTGAAATCAGTTATTCCTCACATGAGAAATGTTATGTAATCACAGCAAACATAGCTAAAAGTAAGCAAAAGGGAAAAAGGACCCCTGTCGTCGCGCTGCGACCCGGCGGTGCGCGTCCTGTGTCTGTTGATCCATCCGGCGGGTGTTCCCCGGGCATGCACCGTGTGCCAGGCACCACCGTGAGGGCCTGGGGCGTGAGAGTGGACGGAACGCGCAGGCACTTGCAAAGAGGGACTAGCGGGGCCTGAGGCTGCGCCACCGAGGGGCCCCACCCTGTGACGAGGCCTGTGTGGCTGTCTACATGGGGCGGGGGAGGCCTGTCTCCAAACGGCAAGTCTCTCTGCCCCGCCCACCCAGGTGCCCCCCCACACCTGGCCTGGCGCGGAGGCCCAGCTGCCAGGGAGAGCCTGCAGTGTGTGGTGACAGGGGCCAGACCGCCCTGCCTCTGGGCCCCGAGGCCCCACCCTGGCACCTCCCAGGGGGCACCCCTTCTCCCGTCTGTCCTCACTTCCACCATGGTCCAGTGCCTCATGTTTGCACGCAGCCCCAGGCCTAGCGGCCGGCCGGGTGCCTGTGAGGCGGCAAGGTGCTGCAGAGCAGGGCTCCCCTGCCAAAGGGGGGTAGGGGGGACTGCAGGGGAGTGCGAGGCCCCAGGAAGGGGGGTGTGCACCTGCCCTCACCCCTTGGCGGCTTTCTGAAGGGGCAGCTGGGTCGTTCCCCTCACAGGTGCAGAGCAGAGCTGGGGTTTTCACACCCGCCTCCACAGTCCCCTCCCTCTGGGCTCCGGGCACAGCGCCCGCCGCCTTGTCCGGGAGAGGGAGGGAAGGAAGGAAGGAAGGAAGGAAGGAAGGAAGGAAGGAAGGAAGGAAGGAAGGAAGATGAGTGAATGGATGGATGGATGAATGAATGGATGGATGAGCGAGGAATGAGGAAGGAATGCGTGGCTGTCTCTGGGCCCATTTGCCTGAGCGGCGGCAGCCTGGATTCTGGGCCTATGCGCCCCCAGGGGAGCTCCCAGGGCTGGGGTCCGGTGGATGCCAGCATGGGGCCTGTCCTGGGGAAGCCTGGCCTGGGGGAGCCTGTCTCAGGGGAGCCTGGCCACATCACTCCCCACATCTGATTCCTCACCATGTTCTGCCGCCCGGGCTGTTCCGAAGCACCGGCTGTATCGCTGGGGGCTCCCGGTCCCAGGTCCAGGCCGTGGGTCAGTGTGGAGCTGGGGCTCTGACCCCCACCCCCACCCGAGTCACCACCCGTCTGTGCCGACATCCACCGAGACGGCCCCACCCTGTCACCTCTGGGAGTCGGTCCACAAGGGAATGGCCATGTGCTGTGTACCCGAGAGTAAGGGGTTCCATCGTGGCCACCCCCAGTCACGGGGGAGCCAGCTGGGGGGCGGGGCGCGGGCTTGGAGTGGTGGCCGGAGCCTCTCACCCATGTGTCCCTGCCGGAGCCCGGAGGTGGGAAGCAGCCCGGGTTCAGCTCTGCGTTCTCTCTGTATCGGTCGGTCGTCGCTTTCCCAGCCTGGGAGTTTCAAGTACTCGCCCCAGCTGTGGCCAGATCCGGGAAGAGCTGCCGTTCGCAGGAAGCCTGGGGGAAACCCGCGGTGGTTAGCGTCTCAAGAACCTTAACCCACTCGCCGCACCGGCTGCTGCGGCAGCTCAGGCACCGCTCTCAAGGGGCCCATACGCCTGCTAGGGGGCTGGTCCTGTTCCCGTCAGGGGTCGGGAGTCCCCAGGGGCTGTGGCCACCTCACGGGCACCGGATGGGGGTGAAAGTGGAGACTGCGGCAATGTCGTGGTCCAGGGAGAGGGTGCAGACCCGAATCTGGGCTGGTCAGCGAGGTGTCAGGGTGCAGGATCGGCAGGTGGTGGGGCCCCAAGTCTGGGCCGAGACAGGACAGGTGCCTCCCCTCCCCTTCCCAGCGCAGTGCCGGGCGTGGACCTGGGGGACAGGGTCGCTGCAGCCCGGACCACTGCTGTAAAGAGCCGCAGTCCGGCAAGCTTCCTGCTGGCGGCGGCCTTCCCGCCCACTCGTGCAGGAGGCGACCCCTGCAAAGCGCAATGACCGGGCCCGCCTGCAGGTGCTGGGCAAGCGGGGGAGGCCCGAGGGCTCGCCAGGTGCCGGGTGCAGAGCCAGAGCTCTCGGGCTCACGATGCCCTCGCAGGGGCAGACCCCACCTGGCTTCATGCCGGCGGAGGGCCTTGGGCGTGCTGTGAGCTGGTCACAGGCCGAGGCCCCTGCTCCCGGGGACCCTGGGGGGGTTACCTGACGTAGGCGTGTGAACACAGTGGTGTGTACGCGGGTCTGGGCAGACGGCAGTGTGGGGGGCCTCAAAGTTTTAAATGCCCCCAAATCATGACCTAGAAGAACATCTGGAGAGCGCACCAAGAACGGCACGTGCGGTGGGTCTCGGCGGAAGGCGCCCCGGTCCCCACAGAGCCTGTTGGCGGGCACGCATGCAGGGCCTTCAGCCGTGAAGTGGGCTCTGGGCCCTCTCGTCCCAGCTCCCCCGGGTCTCCCCGTGGTTCCGTCACCCCTCGCCTCCGCGCTGGGCTCAGCCTGCGGAGCGGAGGAGCCAGGCCTGCCCAGGGGCCCCAGGCCTGCGCCTCCGGCGTCTGGTCTGGACGAGAGGACAGGAGGGGCGTCACTGGGCAGCTGGTTGGCCTGTGACCTGGAGAGCGTGCAGGAGCCTGCGGGGGTGGGGTGCCGGGTCTCTGGGAACCCTCCAAGCTGCCGGGGCACCGAGTGGGGTCCGGTGCCCAGCAGGGCAGAAGGGTGTGAGCAGCGGGGTCAGCCAGCACCCCGATCTGCCCCTTTTATCAAGTGTGGCGCTCCCCACCCAGCCCCGAGGGCGCGTCCCTGCCGCTCCTTGGGGGTGGGGGTGGGGGGGGGGTGGCTGCATCGTCATCTCTGTCCTGGGCTTTGAGGTGCTCACAGACACCAGGGCCCAGGTTTCTGGTTGGCCAGATATTCTAATCTTCGTTTGTATGCAAAAGAAACACTTTGAGGTGACTTTTTATATAGCAAGGTGATAAAAACGGCAAGAGCCTCAATTCCCTCCTTGTGTGGCCGCGTGCCCTGGCTGCTCCTCGCATTTTACGCCTCATCACAGAGTCACAGGGCAAGCCTGCTGCCAGGGCCGATGCGGGAGGGGGCTGGGCCTCCCTAGGGCCGGCTCTGGAGGGAGGGTCTGCTGCCTTGTCTGAGACCTCAGGCGCCTTGCCCGCATCTCCCCTGTCCTCGGCGGGTGAGCACAGGCCCCCCTGAACTCCCAGGGTTTCTTTTTTTCCTGCAAATTTTGGACCCAAGGGTTTTTTTTTCTGTTTTTGTTTTTTTATTTTTGGCCCACACTGATGCTGGGACACCAGGGGGTGGGACAGTGGCCCTCAAGCTGCTTCGGGGGAGCTGGCCAAGGACCGCATGTGCCCTCGGGGAGCAGCGGCCCAGCACGGGGTCCCGGGGGAAGGGCGGGCCGCCATCCTGCACAAAGCAAGGAAGCCTGACGTCACCAGGCGGAGGTAAACAGGCAGCACTTCCTCTTTCACTTCCCAGGGGCTCCTGCCTGCTCCGGGAGGTTCTCAGACTGAAGACGCCTTTGCACAGGGCCTCCGGCCGCTCTCCTGGGCCCGCCCCTCTGTGGGCAGGAGAGGGTTGGAAACACAACGTGTGAGCGGTCCCTGAGGGGACAGTGCCAGGCTCCAAGAGGGGACAGAGGCTGGCCTCACCCCACCCCACCCCACCCCACCCCACCCCATTTTACGGGCAAGGAAACCGCGGCCCCGAGGGTTTACGTGACTCCTGATCAGAGGGCTGGCTACCACTGGCACGAAGAAGTCCTCCGTACCGTGCCTTTACGGGGGGGGGGGGGGTTAGGACGGCTCCTTGCCCCATACCGGGCCCTGGCTGCTCTGCTGCACGTGCCCACAGCGACTGTTCACACCCCCCTGCCTGCCCGGGCTGCGGAGGAGGGGCCTGGCGTGAGGAGAGCCTCAGCTCCATCCGACTTATCAAAGTGGCCACGTCCTTTTCTCCCCGGATGTCTACCCCCTCCTCCGTAAAACAGGATGTTCTCTACTCATAGAGCCGCTGTGAAGGTGACCGGGGCCATCCCTGTGAGACCCCAGCGGCAGGCTAGCCCGTAGTAATTTCTATAAAGTGGAGATAAGCATTAAACCTTTTGCAGCCATTTTGCAGGCAACATAGGTTAAAAAGCCTCAAATAAATGGCTTAAGCAAGGTAAAAATTTGTTTCTTAGTCATGTTTGAAAAATCTTTAACTATGTGGTCCAGATCCAGGGGAGAACCCCAGTCATCAGGTACCCAGCCGCCTTTCTGCTCTGCCATCCCTAACACCTCGTGGCACAAAATGGCTGCTAGAAATCCAGCCATCACATCCCAGCTCTGGGGAACAGGAAGGAGGAAAAAGGAAGACTGTAGTACATAAGAACTTTCCTAGAAGCCTCACCCAATGGCTCCTCACTCACTTCTATTTTCAAGGAAGGCAGGGAAATGCCATTTTTCTCACTGGGCACATTGTCACCCCCAGGACTGTAAAGATCCTGTCAGTAAAGAAAAAGGGGGACATGGATGTTAAACAGAAGAACAACAGCATTTTGTATACCCTCCTCACAGAGTGGTTTTGAAAAAGAGACAATATCATGGTTGATTAGGCGTCTCAGTACCTTTAATAATCATTAACTGAATATAAAAGATCTGTGACCAGAACATCTGGAAAAAATGAAACTGAGTTTTCAACAGACCCCCTTTGCACCGAGATGGCGTGAGAAGCAAAGGAAGAGGCCCCGCCCCCCTGCCAGAGCCAGGGCCCGGGCTCGGAAGGCCAAGAAGGCCGAGGGGAAAGGGGCCACGGCCACAAAGGAAAGAAAACCCACGGGCCACCCACCTCGGGCCACCCAGTGTCCTCCGACGAGTGTCCCCAGGAGCGCCCTGGCCGAGTTCCCCAGCGCGGAGTCGGCTGTGACGGGAGAGGACACACCGCACTCACCCTCACCCGCGGGGGTGCCGGGGGGGCAGGGGGGAGCGCGGTCACGGCGCCCAGGCTGGGAGGGTGTCCCCTGACATCACGCAGCCGAGGCCACCGCCGGACGGGACAGGAGGCACACGTTCAACGGGCCCAACTGTGGAGGTTTGGGTGTTGCCAGCAAAACCAGGACCATCTGAACTGAGCCCAGCTGGCTGATTCTAGATGAGCTCAGCACCCCTGGTCAGCACGCAGAGCGCGCGGGGACGCGACGAGGGGGCAGGGGGAGCACCTGGGGGGCGGGCCAGGGCAGCTTTGTGGGGGGGGCGCTGCAGGGGGCGGTGCGGGGGGCGCCCTGGAGATTCAGATGGGCTAGTTGAGCTCCATGGGAGTTGGGGTGCGCCGAGGGGGGCAGGGGTGAGCGCTGCGCAGGCCCGCTGTGGAGGGCCCGAAACCCCATGCCGGCGGCTGAAGCTCATTGGGACGGCGCTGGAGAGCCGGGGCAGCGCCCTCTGCAGGGCGGGGTATGAAATCCAGGCCATGCGCTGCGGTGGGGACGGCAGCCCAGGCTCGCCACACTCCGGAGCCAGGGTGGGGAGCAGTAAGGAGACACGGGCTGTGGTGTCGCCCCCACCGCCCCCCTCAGGCTGCTCAGCGCGTCTGAGCCGAGGGCCAGTTTCGGCAGTGGGGGGGGGGTCTCCCCGGAAACCACTATAGGGAGGCCTGGCCAGCTCCCGAGGGCAGGCCAAGGCCCCAGCTGGGTGAAAAGGGTGCTCCTCCAGGCCAGGCGGGGGATGTGGGTGCCAGGCAGGGCACAGAGGGCAGCCAGGGGCAAGAGGCAGGTGGGGGACCCACCAGCCCGAAACCAGGGTGACAAGATTCTCTGGGGCTAAGGCAGTGGCGAGTGGGAGGGGCCAGGCTCGAGTGGTGAAGGATCAACGCTTTCTCCCATGGTCCTCGGGGGGCTCACTGGGCCCCTCCGGATGAGGGGGCACGTGGGCAAGACCCCAGCTCCAGCCCCTCCGTGGGCTCCCTGCGAATCGGAGTCTAGCGGGGCAGGCCTAACAGCGGCGCGGCCCAGAGCGGGCGTGGGGGCAGCGGAACAGGTGTGGCCGAGGGCCCTGGAGCCAGGGGGCGCCGCTGCCATCAGCACCAGCCTGGCCCGGCCCGGCTCCCTCTGGTGCACATGCGACACCGGCTCCTGTCTTGTGAAGCGTGAGACACAGCTCAGGTAAAGCCCCCAGGTAACTGTCGCCCTGCAGGTGTCTCCTCGAGAGCCGGTGTTGAAAGAGCGGCTCTCGGGCGGGTTGTGGAGCAGCTGAGCCTGCCCCGGCCCACAGCCCTGCGTTCCCCCAGCGGTGGGGCATTTGTCAGACACAGGGTGGGGACGAGCCAGCAGATCCCACCAGGGGGCGGGAGCTCAGCTCCAGACCAGGCGGCTGCAGCCCGGGCGAGAACAAGACACTATGGAGACGGACCCCCAAGCTCCAGAGCTCGGCATCCGTCACCGCGCCGTCATCGTCGTCCTGGGGGGAGCCAGCGCGGCCATTCTGACCGGTCTGGGGCTAGGAAGACCCGGGAAGAGGTCCGGGCTTGAGGCGCACTCGGTCTGTCCCAGGCCCGCTCGCGGTCCAGCAGGGACTGTCGGCCGGAAGAGCGAGTTCTCGGGAGGGGCAGAGTGGACTGGGCAGTGTCCCTCACCTTTCCTCAGAGGGGTCAGCAGACTCGGGCTCCGGGGCAGCACGGCGAGCACAGCCCCGCCCACCACGCCCTAACCCACGGGAGGCCTCGGCGTCCTCCTCCAGCTCTGTGCACGGCGGGACAGAGCCGGGGCCCCTGACCCTGGAGGCTGCTGGGTGCCCGCCCTGTGAGGGTGGCCCCCCGCTCCGGCCATCTGTCCTGGGGGCGGCCACCCCCGCCTGACTTGGAGAGAGGCAGCGACTGGCGACAGTCACTCAGGCAGGGAGAAAGAGCCTCCGTCCACGGGTCTCGGTCTCTGAGAAGGACACACCAGCAGCAGCCCCCACCCCCGCCCCTGGCTCACACGCCGCCAGGCTCGGGGGCGAGCCCAGGAGCTGCCCCCAGGCCCGGGTCAGAGCTCCGAGCCCCCCACCTCGGTGCCTGGCCTGCTGGGAGGGCCAGGGGCCGGGAACCTGGCGGCGCATCCTGCCTCCCTGACACGCAGTAGGGGCTCAGCTGACGCCAGTGGGGGGCTCCGTGGACTTCTCCCTCGGACCCTCTCGTCAGGGCGGGCACGAGTGGCGGCCACAGGGTCAGTAGCCACGTTCAGAAAAGTGGAGAAGCGGGTGACATTAATCTCGACAGCGCGCCTGAGTTAACTCGGCCTAGCTAAGACACGGCCACTTTGGCGTGTGGTCGGCTGAAGCTAACAACCAGATAACCGCCTTCTCCTCCTGCCCCACGCCCCTGACCGCGCTCCGAGCCGCACGTGCCTGGTCGCCCTTGCTGGGCAGCGTGGGCCTGGGCCCCCCGGGGCCACGTGTGTGCCCAGCAGACAGCGCTCTCAGGGAGGCCCGGCCTGATCCCTGACGGCCTCGTCCCAACTAACTACACCTTCAAAGGCGTTCTTTCTGACCGGGGTCACATTCCGAGGTCCTAGGGGACGTGAACTTGGGGGATCCCCAGCTCCTTCCCTGGATATTTCACAGGCGTCCTGCACACAGTCCTTGCTGGTTCTGCCTGATCCCCTCCAGGGTTTGCTTCTCCGGGAACCTGGGCCGACGCAGCCCCTTGGCGTGGTCGGGCCTGCGAGGCCGGGCTCGCCCTGGTGGGGGCGGGCTGCCCAGGGAGGCTGATTGGCCGGCGGTGTCCGGAGTGCCAGGTGCTGGGCCGAGGCCGGTGGCTGAGTCGGCAAGCGGGAGGCCCCAGGCCGAGCCCGGGTGTCTGGCTGGGTCAGCTGAGTGGGGGACCTGTGGTCCCCAGCGTGGGAACTCTGTGGCGGCGGGTCTAGAGGGAGGGGACACGTTTGGGCTTGGGGTACAGAGTGTGCATGAGGAGACTCCTGGGGTCAGGGGTCACTGTGGGAGGCCGGGTTGTCCCCCAGCCTCATTGGTCCCAATCTGGTGCCAGGGCGGGGACAGCAGGAAGCAGAGGGATCCCTGGAGACATGCGGCCCCAGCGTGCCGGAGCCGCCTGGGAGGGTGGGGGCTGACTCTGCCGCCCCCGGGCCTGGCTGGTGGCGTGACCCACGGCGAGGGGCCCAGGTCCGGGTCGGAACCAGGGGTGGCCAGTCCATCAGGGGACACGGGCAGGAACGGAGCAGAGGTGAGGGCCAGTGGGGGGAGGCCAGAGGCGAGAGCCAGGGGCAGGTTTTGGGGGGTCAGGTGCAGGGCCATCGGTAGGTTCCCTGACCCTCATCCTGGAGGGAGCGGGCGAGCGGAAGACAGTCACGGGGGAGCGGACAGACACTGCCTGCAGGGCGGCGGTAGCACGCAGGGCTCTGTGGCTGCCGCAGCCCCCTTCTCCAGGGTCGGACCCCCGGGGGCGCAGCGAGGAAACGAACCCCAGCCCCGAGCCCTCTGGCCGTGAGAGGTAGTGAAACGTGAGGGCCGAAGCCTGTGCCGATTCCCACAAACCCACCCTCGGCTGACTCTCCCCGGCCGCCCCTCCAACACCGGGTGGAACTGATCTGAGGCCGAGGTCACTGTCATGTGCTCCCTGTGCCCCGGGCCTGCGGCCCGTCCCCGGCTGGGACAGTTCCTAGACGCATGGGGAAGTGGCAGCGACGCCTTCCTTCCGTGAAGACCTGCCCGCGGTTCTTGGAAGGGCTCCAGGTCCTCGAGCCTGTGAGCCGGCTGTCCTGTCTGCCCAGCCGGCTCACAGGCTCAAGGCTGAGTGGGGAACCGGGGGGCCCCGGCCCACACTGCACCAGATGGGATGGCCCTCAGTGTCCCGACACACACACACGCACGTGCTCACACACACATGCACGCACACGCACTTGGCAGTGGGTGTCGGGGGCTCCATCAGTGGCTAGCTGGAGGAGTAGCAACAGGGCTGGGCAGCGATCGGGTCTCCTGGGCTCTGCCCCTCCTGGACCCAGGGTGGCCAGGCTTTGGGCTTCAAGGAGAAGAGGGACAGAGATGGGGCAGGAGAGCCCAGCCGCTGCTCTGGCCTGATGCGGCCCACGGGGACCTGGAGGTGTTTGGGGTCGAGGCCTGGCTGTCCCGCTGGGCTGTGACGCTGCACCACACCGCTGTCCGTGGGCGCAGGACCGGCCTCCCCTCCCCCACTCCTTTCAGGGCCCTGAGGGGACA
Organism: Phyllostomus discolor; assembly: GCF_004126475.2. Taxonomy (NCBI): domain Eukaryota; kingdom Metazoa; phylum Chordata; class Mammalia; order Chiroptera; family Phyllostomidae; genus Phyllostomus; species Phyllostomus discolor. The sequence goes on from NC_040909.2 coordinate 137,456,554, forward strand.
CATCCTCTGTCTGCGGGTGTGTGTCCGGCACGGGGTAGTGTTTCCGGTTGGCCAGGGGGCACCTCTTGGGGGTCCCGAGTCCCTCTCTCCTCTCCAGGCCTCCTCTCTTGGTGCTTCACTCAGGTCCCCACTGGAGCCCCTGCCCTGGGTGGCGGGGAGACAGGGAGGCCACCGGTCCCCCCTGGGGTCTGCCCTGGCGTCCATCCGCCATGTGCGGGAACCCCCACACCGCCTGGGGTGCTCGAAAAGCGCTGTGGGAATGAATTTGAGGAAGCAGCTTTGAGCTTGCACTGGGCCCCCAGTGAGTGAGAGCCGAGGGGGGTCTGGCCAAGCAGTCCAAGTCCCGTCTGAGCGTGACATCCTGGTGCAGGGGACAGGGCGCCGTCCACCATGGAGCAGAGTTTGGCACCACCGAAAGTTCCAGGTGGTGAAATATTGGGGGATCCGAAGCCCGAGCCGGTTTTCAGCAGACCCACCCCAGGCTGACCCGAGTCCCGCTGAGGAAGGCTTTGGCGCGAGACAGCCCGGGTCTCGCCTGCACCCCACACTGACCACAGGGTGCCCTGGGGTGTCTGTCAGCGGTTGTTGGGGGCCTGGCGTGAGGACGCATGTGGGCACCTGCACCACTGCGCACCCACTGGGGTGCAGACCGAGCCGTTGCCATCGCCGCCACCCCTGGCCTGTCTGCCCAGCCAGGCCTCGCAGCTGCAGAGGGTCCCAAAGAGGGGTGAGTCCAGGCCGCGGAGGGGCAGGGCGCCAGCGTTTACAGAGGGTCCACCTTCACCCTCGCGCCAGCCTCTCCCGGTCCACAGGGCTACCTACTCCCTGCAGCTACTGAAGGGTGGGCTTGGGCTGGCAGTGGGTCCTTCCGCCTCCACAGCTGGGCCCTCCCCGCCGGGCGGAGGCTGGGCAGTGCCCTGGCTCCGGGAAGCACCACCCACCCGTGCAGGGTGGAACTGGACCGAGGCTCTGGAGCCAGAAATAAGCGGCCGTCAGGTCAGTTATCAGGGCTGGAGGACAAGGGCAGGCACAGAGGACAGGGACCTGCCCATGTGGCTCTTGTGGTCAAAGCAACATGCCGAGGGCCCGAGAGCGGAGATGGGGTGGGAGGGTCGGCCATCCCTGCCTGATGGGAGAATCAGAGAGTGCTGCCTGCAGGAGGTAGCATCTGAGCCCATCAAGTTCGGTCAGTCGTCTCTGCAGGCAAGGGGGAAGGACCTTCCAGGGCAGAGGAGCAGCAGGTGCAGAGAGTAACCTTGAATAACCTTGGACTTCCCTCTCGGGCCCTCGAGAGCTGGGCTGGTACCTGACTTCCCCTTTCCCACCCATGCGCTGTCAGCTATTTTTGTCTTGATTCCCATTTTGGACGGGTCATGCTGGTTCTCACGTCTGGCCCCATCCTCACGGCCCCGCACCCCGTGGCAGCTGGGCCGCAACTTCCTGTCTTTCTTCACTCAGCGGAGGACCCGTGCGGCCACCCCGCTGTGCAGGCTCAGACCCGGTGGCTCCCCCGGCGGGTTTGCACAGCAGCCCCCGCCCCGGCCCGGCCCCAGCCCCGGCCCCGGCCCCGGACACAGGCGTTTGCGGCTGCAGCTGCCAGGCGCCAAAGGTTGCGAGGGGCTCCCTCTGTCCTCTCCCTTCTGCCCTCCCTCCCTTCCTGGGACCTTCTTGAGGCAACACCCACGGGGGGACAGTCGGGTTGCAGCGCCGGCATCGCGGAGTGGGAGTCGGCGTTGGGGACAAGGCACCCTCTCGGCCATCAGTGTGGGGACTTGGAGACAGCCCACTGCAACCACGTGGTCTGCACACAGTAGGGCTCCAGAAATAGAGGAGACCGTGGAGTTCCCCATTTTCTGGCGCAGTTTTTCATGTTTACGGAGAACGTGTGTAACCATCACACCGAGGACACCCCACCCCGCCCGCTGAGGCCTCGGGGGCCGCCGCGGCTGCCCGGTCCCGAGCGTGGCGCCTCCGTCCCCGCTGTCCTTCGTGGCTGTTGTACACCTTGTGGGTCTGGCCCGCGCTCGGGTGTGGTTTCCAGGGACTTGCTTCCCTGACTCGTGCTGGGTTGGGCCCGCAGGGACCGTGGGCTTCTTTCTTTCCCCAAATACCCCTGTGCGTCTGTTATGCCACCCCTGTGCGTCTGTTACGCTGTGCCGGACGCAGGGCTGGCTGCTGGGGGTGCAGGCCCACGGCGCGGGGTCGCCCGGCCTGTCGGTGCTGGGCCGAGTCCATGTGGGCTGGTGGTAATTCGCCGCCTACACTCAGCCCCACTGCGTGCCAGGCCTGTCAGGCACAGCCGTGGCCAGCACACAGCAGGTGCTCCGTAGGTGTGTGTTGAGCAGAACTGGATGTTTCTGTGTGGGACAGGGCAGCACCATCACTCCGGTCTCACAGCCGGTGAAGGAGCCCGTGTGCCAGTGGCTTTGAAGCCCGGCTGCGCCTTTGCTGGCCTGGGGGGGCCCTGGGGGGCCCGTGGGGCTCGGGCGGCCGGGCAGGGCCAGCCCTGCAGGCGCTCCCCCACCGCTCAGGGGGTTTTGGAACTGTCCCACGGGATCCTGACCCGCCACCTGCACCCTTCTCAGCCCCGTGAGACGCTGAGTTCGGAGGCTGGGCGTGGGGCGCTTGCCTGCACTTTTCCTCTCAGGTGTTTGTTTTTAAAGGAGAAAACAGCTGTTCACGATGGGGTGACAGCTGGCTAGAGCAGGCCGGGGGCGGGCAGGTGGCCCCTCCTGCAGGTGGTTACCCTAGGTTTGCGGTGACACGGTCCCCTCCATCACCCCAACATCTCCCTGACCAGGGCTGGGGCCTGTCCCCCCGGGACCATGCCCAGAGCCCGTGGGTTGGCTGCGGTCACTGCCCCCCGGTCTATACAACCCTCCCGGTCCTTCCCGCCTGAGGAGCCCGCGGGGAGAAGGAGGCCCGGACCTAAACGCCACGGCACACACACGGCCTCTGGCTCGTCTCCGCCCCGCGCAGGGGTCTGCAGGCTGCCGATGCCAGCTGTCTCTCTGGGGCTCCTCCCTCCCCACTGGCCCAGTCCCATGGGGTCCCCCACGTGAGTGAGAGTTGGCTCTGTGCCAGCTCTGGGGACAGAGCAGGAGGCCCCTCAGCTACAGTCCCTGCCCGCAGGGCGCTGAGGGCCCAGCCAGCCTCCAGTGGTGATGTCCGGGCTTTCAGCATCTCTGGGCCACACCGGAAGAAGATGACTTGTCTTGGGCCGCACATTAAATACACACAATACACACAATCGTGACACACAATCTCAAAAAAAGTCTTTGTGTTAAGTAAATTTACGATTTTGTGTGGGTTGCATTCACAGCCATCCTGGGCTGCATGGGGCCACGGGCCGCAGGCTGGACGCCCCTGCCTAGAGTACACTGTGGTCCCCACAGGGGCGGTGGTTTGGGGGCCAGGTCTTGTCTGTGGGGCAAGAGGAGAAGCCTGGGGCCAGGCCTGCCCCTCTCCCCGCACTGCCCACGCCGCCCCCTTCCCGCCCCTGCCCGCTAACTGCAGAACTCCGCTGCCTCTGTGCGGCCGCGAACCAGCTTTCTCCAGCACCGGACTGGCCCCGTGTCTTTCCTGGCCAAAGTCCTCCGCCGCCTGCCAGGACCCCCAGGACCGAGGCCAGCCTCCTGAGCATGGCACCCACACCTTCCCCATCTGGACCCTGCCCCCGCTCCAGCCCTCCGTTCCTCCCCGGGGTGCCCGGAGCCCCCACCGCGCCGTGGGCACCACCCCAGGCCGGGAGGAGACGGACATCCCTCAACTGCGCCCCCCGCTCCGCGCCCAGGGGTGGCTCTCGGGTGTCTGCGTGCACCACGCTGTTCCCCCGGCCTCGCCAGACGGGCCCTCTGGGGCTCCTCTTCCCGGAAAAACGCCTCCTCGCCCTCTGTGGTTGGTTCTGGGGGTTTTCCCCTGGCCCCGGTCTCCCTCCGGTCACGTCTGAGTCCACAGCGACTTCTTCCTCCTTTCCACTGGGCACACTCATTGGGCTGGGAGCTCGGCGGGGGCGGGGGGGCACTTGTATTTTACTCTGTGTTCCCAGCTATTGTGACAGGCCGGGGCACACAGTAGGTGCTCAGTAAACAGCCCAGCAGAAACAAGCACACTGAGGCTCGGGACAGAGCTGGCTGGCCCGCCCCTGCGCTCGGCAGGCGTGTGGGTGTGTGTATTCGGTGCTCCTGGCCGCCTGCGAGGTGGGGCAGGCCCTGAGCACAAGTGAGGACACTGGGGCGCAGGGAGGCTGGGTGTGGGCCCCAGGATTACGCCCCCCCGTGGGGGGCGGAGCCAGTCCTGGGACCAGGCACCTCTGCGCAGGTACAGGCGGCCGGAGGAGGGAGCAGGGCAGCCAGGTGCCCACGGGCTGTGACAGGAACTCATCAGCGGGGCCCTTTCCCCCCCTTCCAGGGACAGAGGGACATCGGTCCAGAGCGGGACGTGGGTCATCCTACACACTCATGCCCTGCGGTCACCGGAGAAATGAGACCGCTCCACACCGCCCACTCAGCCCTCCGCTCCCTGGCTACATCTGTGTGTTTACGTGCACGTGAAAACGTCACATCACACACGGCACGTGGCTCTGAGGGCTCCTGGGAGGAGGGTGGGGGCTTTGTCCCGGTGCACCGGCTGCGTGGGGCAGCGGTTCCCCCCGAGGAGATGGATGGCTGCGTGTCCAGGCACCCGCTGAGAGACCCTGTGGTTCTCGGACCTCGAGGGCATTGTGACCAATGTGAGGAGCAGAACGTGTGACCCCCAAACGGTGCCCCCTGGGCATGTGGGTCATTTGAGCTGAATGCAGTCGAGACCACGTGGGCTCAAGAAATACTTGCACCTCTCCCTTAACGACCTGGAAGAGTTCAGGCAGGAGGCCTGGCCGGGAGACAGCTAGTCCCACAAACGACTTATCGGAAGGACCTGTCCTCCCTGCCCGGCAGGCAGCACAGACATCCAGCAGCAAACGTCTGCTCTCCTGAGCCTCCCGTGAACCCCCCTCCCCCCTCGGAAGCCCCAGCCCCTTCCCAGTCCTCAGCTCGGCCTCCAGGTCCCTCCGACTCGTCCTCGGGTCTCAGCTTCCCCGGGGGGGGGGGGGCTCCCATACTGGACGTCAGTGCACTTGTTTTTCTTCTGTTACCCTGCCTTATGTTAATTCGACATTAAAAAGTGGCCCTCCCAGGCACTGGCTGGTGACCCCCATTTCTACCTCACACCCCATTAGCACTTTCGCAGGGATGGGGGATGGGCGAGCTTCCGGCAGGCACATTGAGATGCAGGGACTTGCTAAAAAGCACAGAGGAGCTGGGGGCCCCGTGGAGGTGGCCCGGCCCCTGTCTGTACAAAGGAGGAGAAAGGGAGGCCTGGGCACGGACTGGCTTGCTCTCCCTCACCTGGAGCCGGCCTGGGCCGCCCCTTCCTTACACCCTCCCACGGCTGGGAGAAGAGACACGGCTCCCGCCTGAGCCTGGCTGGGTCCCCGCCGCCCGGGCCATGCGCAAGCAGCGGGAAGCCAAGGCTGAGGGACGCCCGGAGCTTGGCCGGCACTCGGCAGCCCGCGAGCCCCAGGCCTGGCTGCCGTCCTGGGAGACGCGCGTGCCTCTGCCTGGACGCTTCCAGCCTCCCTCCCGGGCAGCGGGGATTCCCGGGCCCCACCGAGCACCAGCTGGTGATTCAGACCATTTGATGACTTAGTATCAGGTGAAACAACAAATCCCGCGGCTGAGTCAGGCTGTGGGCCTCACCAGCTGCAAAGGATGGACAGGATGTGGGATTCTTCCCCTGCAGACCCGGGCCGCCCCACCCACCCCCTGCCTGCGATTCCCACCCTGCCTTGTAGTAGTTACTGTTTCTTTTGCACGGAGGGCAGCTGTTTGAAGTGACTAGTAAGCATTGCCGGTTTTAAAACTCAGATGATTAGAAATGGAAAAGTTCCTTTGGAGTTATTTTCCTCTTGGTTTTGTAGTAGATGCACATGCTCGGGTACAGCACGGATCTGCCCAAGGTCCGCTGGGGCCCAGTCCCCTTCCCATCGTGTCCAATGACCAGGCACCAAAGCCGGCCCCCAAGTTCACAGGCAGCCCCCCTTCACTGGGCTGGGACTGGGGCTGGGGGAGGCCCACGGTCCAGAGATCAGGCCAGGCCCAGAGCTGGACAGGCGAGGGCCCTGGCCGGCCCCAGACACTCCTCGGTCCTGTGTTCCCAGGGCTCCACTGGAGTGTCGCCCACCCCCGCGCCCACCCCGCCCCCACCCCCACCCCACTCCCTGATGAGTGTTACTTGAACCTCTTACGGACGTGGCCAGCCTTGGGTTAACCTGTCTGAGTTGCTAACCAGGGATGGATCTTTCCACTCTCTTTCCCGGCTGGCCCTTCCTGCTGCCCAAGCCAGGCCAACTCCCAGGCGCTGAGGGCTAGAGGGTTTCCTGGAGGCGGCGGGGGAGTGGGGGTGGGAGGGAGGGGCGGTGCGTGCCCCTTGTCAGTCCCTCCGCGTCCTCCAGGTGGGCCCGGAGCCTTGCCGCGCTTTCACCGGCCACCTGGAGACCCCGCCCGATCCTTCTCCGGCTCCCCAGAGAAGGGGCCGAGTGCTCACAAGCGGCAAACGCCCAAACTAGCCAGTCCCGCTCGGAAATGACGTCCTCGCGAGCGGCCCCGCCCCTCCAGACCCCGCCCCCCTCCGACCAGCCACCCCCCTCCGGCTCTCCAGTCCCAGCCCCGGACCCGGCCCCGCCCCGCCCCGCCCCGCGGACGGCGCTCTGGGCGGATCCGGCCGGCGGATGGTAGTGAGAGTCGAGCCAGGGGGAGGCGCTGTGGGGCGAGGGTCCGGGTCGGGGTCTGGGCCGGGCCAGGAGGCCCGAGACGGCCGAGCCCGGTGCGCCCAGAGGGCGGCGAGGCAGCCATGGCGGAGGCGGCGTCGCAGCACCTGGCGCTGCCCTCGGGGCTGTTGGAGCTGTGCGCGCTGGTCGGGCCCCCCAGGGACAGCCTCCGCGGCCTGGAGCAGGTAAGAACTCTGCGGGGAAGCCAAGGCGGGCGACAGTCAGAGAGCGGGGTCACGACCTGGTGCCCCGAGTCAGTGCCCGGAGGACGCCACTCCCCATGGCACCTCCGCTCCGTACCCGCGGCGCCCCCCGCGGGCAGGGACCCAGCCTGTCTGCGGGGCGCGGACAGTGAGCCCGGGGTCCAGCTCGGCTGCCTTCAGCCTGCCCGGTGCCGGGAACCGCAGGCGTTCTCCCCAGAGGTGGCTGCCTCTGGGGGCTTCCCCATCCCCCACACCCCACACCCCACGGGGTGGGGACCCGCCGGAGTCTCGTTCCAGAGATTACTGGCCGGGAGAGCGCTGGCATCCGTCCCGAGCCGCCTTCCTCGGGGAGGGGCCTGGCTTCCCGGGCTGCAGTCTTAAATGCTGTCTTAAGGACTCCCACCTGGGCGGCGGCGAGCTGCGTGGAGTCCTCACCTGTTACCCATTAGTTAGTTCATTGCACAGGTTCCTGTTCGCCGCCTCGTGAGATGTCTCAGACTTAAGGGCCACCTTTAAATAGCCTGCACTGAGTGGTTTTGCGAGGAAACTATTTTTTCTCACGTGTAGCAGAGGGTGTCCCAGGAGCAACCCCCCACCCCCTTTTCTCCGTCTCTCCGCCTGAGCAGCCGGAGGGATAAACCGAAGTCCCCTTCCCTGGCAAAGAGGCGCTGCTGGGCTTCCTCGTTCTCCTCCTTTCCCGGGATCTCCGTTTTCCTTCGTCCTGGAACTTGGCTTCCTTCTGAATGGGTCTGAGGCCCTCCTTTTCTCCGGCCGGAGGCGATGCCCAGGGTGCGGGAGACGGTTGTGCAGACAAGTCCGTGGGAGGCAGAGGGAGGGCCGTCTGTGTGTGTGTACCGCTGCAGAGTTAAACCGGGGGGGGGGGGGGGGGTGGTCACCGAGAGAAGCTCAGTGTTGCTAAAAATAACACTCGCATTCTCGGACACACGTCTGTGAATGCTGCCCTGGTCTCCGCTCCTCTGCCAGTTTCAATAACGTCTGCATTGCCCTCACCTTCCTTGCTCCCCGAGCCCCCCAGATGGCTCTGTCCCCCGACCAGAGCCCGCCCGGGCGGCTGAGCTGTTTCCCTGCCCCTCACTTGCCAGACGGCCCTTCCTCCTTTCGCTTCTGGTCGGAAATGGCCGGGTTTCAGCTGTGGTCTCCCCTGCAGTGAGGCTCCTCGCGTCTTGGGTGGTTACAACACATCGGTTACCGGCCCCCACGTGAGGCGCGTTCGGACCGCAGGATGGGGCAACCGAAATCTTTACAGCGCTGCTTCCTGGCCCCGCCCGGCCGCGGCGTCCCCCGGGTCCAGTGCGCGGTCTGCTGCCTGCCCCTCACCTGCACGCTCTCGGCACCTGCCTCGCCTCTGTCGGGGGTTTGGTGAAGGACGGGGAGAGGAGTCGGAGCAGGAGCAGGAAAAGGGGGTGCAGTCCTGCTTGGGAGACTCACGTTCACGTTAAGATTAACCACGCCGATGACTTTTTATTTATGTGGTGCCGTGTTTTAGAGCAGCTCTGTTCTGAGTGTCCAGGGCTTTTCAATAACTTTTCTTTTTCTTTTCTTTTTAAATATTTATTTATTTTTAGAGAGGGAAGGGAGGGGGGGAGAGAGAGAGAGGGAGAGAAACATCAATGTGCGGTTGCTGGGGGTCATGGCCTGCAACCCAGGCATGTACCCTGACTGGGAATTGAACCTGCGACACTTTGGTTTGCAGCCCGAGCTCAATCCACTGAGCTACGCCAGCCAGGGCTGTCAATAACTTTTCCTTTGGCTTCTTCGAATGGCCATTTCTCCGAGAGGCAGGCGCTTCTGCTGGGTGAGCCTGCAGGTGCGAGAGCCATGCAGCTACCTCTCAGGAGAGCGTAGCGTCCTGATGTTTGGGCCCGCTCACTGCTCAGATGGGGCGGTGTTTGTTTGGCTGAGGACAGTGACAGAGAATTGGAGGACACAGTTTGGTTCCCGTGAGTGACACGGTTAGTGACATTGCCCGGCCACTCCTTGGTTGCTATGGGGACGAGGCGGGGGGCGGGGTAAAGGATCGGGCACCAATCCAGTGCACAGCACTGGGCAGGTGCTCAGAGCCCCTCTGCCTATGCAGGGCACTCGCGTGGCTCCCGGTGGGAAGGCCGGTGGGCGGTTCCCGGTGGGGAGCGCCCTCTTCGTTCCTGCACCAGCCCTGTCCGACAGAACTCTCTGGACGATGACCGCCCGTGTCGTTTACCTGTGCCGTCCAGCACGGTGGCCCCTGGGCGCTCGAGCTGCGGCTCGTGCCACCGAGAACTGGATTTTACGTTGAACTGAGATCGAATCTAAGTAGCCGGCGGTAGCTCCTGGCGGCTGCGTTGGATGGCAGTTCCGCAGTTCCGCAGCCCCGAGAAACTGTGGATTTCTGTTCTCTGTCGCAGATGAGGCAGATCCCACCACGCAGGCCCTGGCCGCCGTGTAGTCCACCAGAAATCTGCGACTCAAGGGAATTAGGGCGCTGTGGTTTTTAGTCGTTAACTAGATTTTTTTTTTTTAATTACAACGATCTTTTGGGGGAGGGGTTTCCTAAGTCCCTGTCTGCAAGAAAAGCGCGGGAAGTCATGAGGACCTCACTGGCCACTGCAGTGGAGCCCGAGCCCGAGCCGGAGCCCAGGCCGCCCCCACGGCACCGGCCCCGTCCGGGAGGCCGAATCGCCGTGTCCTGCGAGCAGCCGCAGGCGGCACAGACGTGCCTGGGCATCGGCCCGAGGAGTCCCCGAGAGCGACTTCCCGGGTCCTCACTGTCACGAGCCGCTGCTGGGAGAAGCCACGGCGCACACCTGCCCGCCCTGCGCTCGTGGGCACGAGGGCCGACACCCCCGCGTAACGCCTGTCCCTGCCCCTTCCAGGCGGCCCAGAGACGGGGCTCCCAGAGCCTGCCCTGCCTCGACCCGGAGGTGCTGTCTGTGTTCGCGCCCCCGTTCGTCAGCAGGGAGGACGGCCCGCTGGCCGGTGCGGGCTGCGGGACCCTGAGCAAAGCCAAGCGGCGCTCCTTCCGGAAGAAGAGGGAGAAGGCCAAAGTGGAGCCCGGCAAGGGCCTCCCGGAGGGCCCTCGGGGGCCGGACGCCGAGGACGTGAGCGTCCCCAACGGCGTGGACCTGCTGGCCCTGCCTCAGCTGTGCTTCCCAGGTGCGCTGTGCCCGGTGGGCCACCCCCGTGCTCTGTGTCTGGGGGTCGGCGTGCTCAGTGCGCTCAGCCCAGTGCGCCGCGGCGAGGCGGCCGCCCCCCAGGCCCCTGTGCCCCACCCCAGCACCGAGCTCTCCTGCTCTTGGGGGTTCCCAAGCGAAAGGGCGGCTCGGGTCGCTGGGCACAGTCCCCATTTCAGAAGACGGGGTCGCCAGGTCACACAGAGCGTGCACAGGACCGGCAGCTCTGACTTCAGACCGGTCCTCCCGAGGGGCCCGTTAGCCAGTGCCGCCCCTCTGCCCCCGCCCCCCGCCTCCTGGGTCCCTGGGACGGGAAGCCGAGGTGGTGTCCTTTCCCCCAGAGTGGCCGGCTCCGCAAACTGCAGGCTGGGGTCTGGGGGCTGCGTGTCTCGGCTGGGCTTGGAGAAACGTGAGCGCTCAGACCGAGGGCTGCACCCGGGTGCCCGTGCGGCCGTTTCCGCGAGAAACTGACGCTGCTGCTTGCTCTGCCCTCGGGGGGCATGAACCACCGCCGGCCGCCACCCCAGGCCTCACAGAGTCTTTCCCTGTCCGTCTCCAGGGGGCCTGAGCGTGGCCTCGGAGCCAAAGGAGGACTGCGTCCACTTCCTGGTGCTGACCGACGTCTGCGGGAACAGGACGCACGGCGTCGTCGCCCAGTACTACCGGCCGCTGCACGTAGGTGGCGCCCCGCCCACCCTCTGAAGCGGGCTCGGGGTGGGGTTCTCGGGGCCCGCCCACTGTACCCGGAGAAACAGCGGCACAGAGAGGCCAGGTGACGAGCCCGAGGTCACTGCGGTCCCCCTGTCCGTCTGGAGGGGCCGTGCCGCGGGGCGGGCACGCCGACACCTGGCCGGCGGGGGGTGACCCGTGGCCACCGCTCGCCCTCTAGGACGAGCACTGCTTCTACAACGGCAGGCCGCACTGGGAGTCGTCCTGGCCGCCCGCCAGCGCCGCCGGCTGCTTCGTGCCCTTCGCCGTGTGCGTGGTCTCCAGCTTCCCCTACTACAACGCACTCAGGGACTGCCTGTCCTGGTGAGCCGCCCCCGCCGCCGCGAAGGCGGGCTCCACGAACGAGTCCGTCCCTTAAAGAAGCCCCCGAGCGCTCTCACGGCCGGCCGGCAGCCGGCGCTCTCACGCTGTGTGGTGGCCGCATGCGGTCCGGCGCGGGTGGGGTCTGGTGCAGGGTGGGGACTGGTGCGGGGTGTGGCCGGAGCAGCTGGGCCTCTGACTGCCTGGCCACACGGGACCCGCCGGCCTTCTCTATGGCCCACGGCTACCTCTGGGCCAGCATGGCAGTGGCGTGACGGGGGCGCACACTCAGCCCCCGACAGTCGGCTTTGCCTGGGAAAGCCCACCCACGCTGAGCAAGCGTGCAGCTGGCCGTGTGGTGCCCCTGGTCAGGACCTGTGTCGTTCTTGTCCCCCCAAAGCTCCCTCAGGCCCCTTGGAGTCCGCCCCCGGCCCCTCTGCCCTGGCTCCCCGTCCCCCCCGACGTTTTCACACTACCTACGCCAAACGTCAGGGTGCATCTTAGAGACAGGCTCTCTCAGGCACTCCCCTTCCAGAGGCTGAGCGCCCCTTCCCGAAGTGTCACCCCCGGAGAGAGGCAGGGCCCCGGACAGCTCGCCCCAAAGGGGGCGCACGCATGGGGCCGGCACCCAGGCCCAGGAACAGCGTGTGCCAGGCCCCGCCCCACCAGCAGGACCCCCGAGTGCTCACAGCCCCTGCAGGAATCCCCCGCCGCCCGCAGGGAGCGCCCCGGCATTACCCAGGGTCCCCCCAAGGCTCCGCTCAGACCAGAGATGCCGAGGGTGGCTGCCGGGTTCTCAGATCGACCTCGTGACGCGACTCTCTTCTCCGGCTGCAGCCTGCTGGTGCACCTGAAGCTCTGTAAAGACTTCGAAGTCGACAAACACATAAAAGATTTTGCCGCGAAACTGTCTTTAATCCCGAGCCCTCCGCCCGGACCGCTGCATTTGGTAATTGTATCTTTTCTCCGAAAACGGTGAAAGTAACAAGGCGCGGGTGGCTTCTGTGTTTTAGGAGATTTCTTAAGTTCTCAGTGTCTTTCTTAACCTTTTTTGAACTACCCACCTGTCTTTAGAGGAAGTCCAGCTCTTAGGTACTGGGAGGATCCGTGCCGTGTAGCAACGATGAATGACGAGGCGTGCTGGCTGGGTCGAGAACTGGCGCTCGTGGGGACGGGCTGCTGGGGGGTGGCGTACCTTCGTTTTGCTAGAAACTGAAGAGTTTGAGGAGGCTGGGCTGAGAAAAACCCGCAGTGCCCAGCTTCCGTGGCCCACAGTCTCAGTCCCGTGGGTGCACCCCTGGGCTCACTCCGTGATGCACCTGCTGACGACCGCACGGGTCCTCAGCGGTGCTTTCCGACTCCGGTGCCTTCCGGCCCCCACTGTCGTGCCGGCTGGTGGTGGCCGCCGCCGGGAGCCGCTCTCTGAACTCACGGGCGATGGGTCTCCCCAGGTCTTCAACATGAAGCCGCTGCAGGTGGTCTTCCCCTCCCGGGCGGACCCTGAGAGCCCCGTCATCGACCTGGACCTGCACCTGCCCCTGCTGTGCTTCCGCCCCGAGAAGGTGCTGCAGGTGCGCCCCCCGCTCCCCCCCGCCCCCGAGGGTCTCCTGCTGACCGGCTGCACGGGCACCGCCGCTGGTCACAGCAGAGAGGAGTCAGACGCAGCGCCTTCCGCCTTCCGCCCCGCGCAGACCCGGGCGCTCGGGGTGCTGCTGCTGCTGCTCGGGGCCCCCCTGCACCCCAGTGCGCGCTGTCTGCAGACTGCCCTTTAGGGGGGGCATCCAGCAGGCAGCTGTGGTCTCGGCGGGCGGAGCGGGGAGACCCGGGCAGGGCCATACCCACGTTCTGGCCCCGGGGACTCGGTGGCCGGCGTGGTCAGTGGGCCGTGCCGGTCGACACGGGTCTGCGGTCTGCCCCCCACCCCCCCAGGTGCTGGCCTGCCTGCTGACGGAGCAGAGGGTCGTCTTCTTCTCGGCCAGCTGGGCGCTGCTGACGCTGGTGACTGAGTGCTTCCTCGTCTACCTGCACCCCCTGCGGTGGCAGCACACCTTCGTGCCCGTGCTGTCGGGCCAGATGCTGGACTTCGTCATGGCGCCCACCTCCTTCCTCATGGGCTGCCACCTCCGCCACTTCGAGGAAGTCAGCAAGGTCAGGGTCGGCCCCGGGGCCGGAGCCCCCCATCCCCGTGCGCCCGTGGCGGGGACTCCCGGGGAGTCACTTGGAAAGTGCCCCGGGGGGAGGGCCGGGCCCACGGCCACAGAGAGATGGCCCCAGATGGACGTGGCCACCTGCACGTTTCCTGCCGGCCGGGACCCGGCGTGGGAGCCCATGCCGCATTCCGGGGCTCTCAGGACTCCAGCGCCCGACCGGGCACTTGCGTGCTTTGCCGCAGATAAGACGTCACAAGTGAGCCGTGCCCACACTTAAAAAATCCTAAGTGTGTGCGCGGTCGCCGGGCCCAGGGCCCTGCCACGCCCAGCACTTGGCGGGGCAGCTCTCTCTGCAGCTCCGGAATGTTCTCCCCGGGCTCCCAGCCGTGGGGCCTGCGTGTCTGCACCAGGGCAGGGGGGAGCCCGGCGTGGGAACCTCGACCCGAAGGCCGAGGCCCTGAGCTCGCTCATGGAGCCCGTGGCTCCTGCCACACTTCCGGCGCGGGGGTGGGGGTTGGGGGCAGATAAGGCCCCGGGGCCTCGCCAGTCAGGCAGGGTCCCCCTAGCGAGGACGCCGCCTCCTCAGCGCCTGCAGGGCGCGCTCCGTGGGGTCAGAGACGGGCTCGGTTCTCCCGCCAGCCCTCCGCTCGCTCCGCAGGAAGCTGACGGCCTCGTGCTGGTCAACATCGACACCGGCAGCGTCACCTCCTCCAATGATGAGGACGTGGACGTCCCCGACATCCCCCTCCTGGCGGCGCAGACCTTCGTCCAGAGGTGAGGCCGAGCCCCCCCCCCCCCCCCCCCCCCGTCCCAGGTCTCTTTCCCGGCCGCGTGTGCGCACCTGTTCCAGTCTTCCCGGCAGAGAGAGACTGTGTGTGTTCTCGGTCGGGAAGTCACGGGAGTTTTTAAAAACGAAACCATCCGGTCTTTATTCCGACTGCACCGAAATGTCCGTTACGGCCTGGCGCGGTCAGGCGACAGCTGCAGCCCCCAGGAGCCCCCCCGCCCCCTGTGCCTGGGCCTGGGCCGACTCCACTCAGTGACACTCCTTCCTGCCCGTTCGCTCCCTCCCTCCCAAGCCCGCCCACCTCCTCACCCACCCTCTGTGCACCCCTAGGTGTTGCCAGCCCCCACCCTGTGGCACCATCCGTCCCGGGGGCCCGGAAGGGTGTGACCCGTCGTCCCTGAGCAGGGAACTGTCTCTCGCTGTGCCCGGCACTCTGCCTGTGCTCTCCCGTGTCCTACCTTGTGTCGTGGCTCTTCCAGTTTTCCCTTCTCTCCTGCCAAACCCCGCCGGCCCAGGCCGCACCGAGCCTCGCACAATTCCGGCCTGGCGCGCCCTGCAGCCCTGTCCCGTTGTGGGGAGGCCTGGTGGGGGGGGACCCTGTTCGTGGGCTGAGCCTGGGAGGGCAGGGCCTCGCCGGTCAGAGCGCAGGGCACAGGGCTCCTCGTGGACAAAGTGCGGCCCTGAGTCTGGGCCCGTGGGCTGTGTGCCCGTGAGCTGTCTGCGTGGGGAGGTGAAGGGACTCCCCCAGTGCGCGTTTTCAAGGGCCCGCCCCCCAGTTACTGACGTGAGCTCCTGCCTTCCCCGAGCGCCCTCTCTCCCCCTCACCCCGGGAAGGGGCATCCCTGACCCAGTGTCCCTCCCCACCAGGGTTCAGAGCCTCCAGCTGCACCGTGAGCTGGACCTCGCTCACCTGGGCGCCAGCACCGACCTGAACGCGGGGCGCGCCCGCCGGCGGGCCTGGCAACAGCAGCTCAACAGCCAGATCCAGAGGCTCACCCTGCAGCTGCTGGTCAGCGTCTTCAGGTACTCCCCCCCCCCCCACGAGCCCCTGCTCCCCACCGGGCCTCCTCCCCGAGGGCTCAGACCCGAGCTGGCGATGCGCCCTGCGATGGCTCCAAAGAGGACGGTTCAGTGGCCGCACGCTCTGATGCGTCCGTTTGCACGAGGCAGACCGTTCCCGAGGAAGAGACGGAGGGGCGGGGGTGGTTCCCGTGGTCTCTCTGCTCAAAGCGGTGTGATCTGCTCGTAGACACGTTGATTTTCTTCTGCACTTTTGAGGGGAAATCGTCCCTGAACGAGGTTTTTCCTTTTAGCGCTTGGAAAGCGTGATACGTTCATAGAGAAAGCAGAAGATGTAACTGCAGGTGATAAAAGTCTGTTCCCTCCCAGCGGGGAGAACGGTGACCCTGCTACTACCGACTCTCGCTGTGAGATCACGGGCTGCGTTTGCGGATTGTCGCTTTAGTCTGGGGCTGGTGCGCCAGTCACCCTGAATCTGCAGACCAGGAAGCGGGTGCAAAGTGGGGCGTGGCCTGGGGGGGCCACCCTGGTGGGGGGTGTTCGGGCCGGCGGCCTCGCGGGTTAACGTGTAGCCTGGCTGCCCTTCCCGGCTCTCCCGTCCCGGACCCGGTTTTGTGTGTACGAGCAGTCACGGGTCCTGCACCTTCATTTCTGTAAGGACCCGGGGGGCTCGAAGGTGACGGTGACGACCCCTGCTGGTCATTCTGGTCGGAGGGGCGGCTGTGCTCGTGGCCCGAGACCACTGGGCTGCCCAGCACGGCCGCACGGTGCCCTCCCCGCGGCCTTGCGGAAGGACGGGGCTGTCCCAAGGGTGCTTCCTGCCGTGTCTCCGCTTCCGCGGTGACGAGTTTTTCACGTTCCTAAGACCATCCCAACGGTCGGACCTTGTCTGTCTCCGCCAGGGAGGTGAAGAACCACCTGAATTACGAGCACCGAGTGTTCAACAGCGAGGAGTTTCTGAAGACTCGAGCTCCCAGCGACCAGCGCTTCTACAAGCAGGTCAGCAGAGTCGGTGTGCTGGGGGGGGGGCGCCACCCGCCCTCCCCGTGGGCCACACCTTCTCCGTGCACCTGCTCTCAGCACCTCCTCGCGTCCTGCCGTCTGAGCTCTCCCGGAGGCTCGTTTCCCTGCCCACCCTCTGGCCGTGTCTGGGAGCGTAACTCACACGGGACAGAGCGCACCCACTTGAAGTGCTGAGTCGGGTGGGTTTTGACAGATGTGCCACCTGAGCTGTCACCTCCCCGTGCCCTCCTGTTCCCTCCCGATCCCGCGGCCGGGCCTCCCCAGCCTGCAACCCGGCGCTCCTTCCCCTGCCCCCGGGGTCAGGGTGCCGCCTTCTTTGTCTCTCTTCCCGCCTTTTCCGAGTCTGCTCCCCAGCATCCGGCTGGTTTCCATTTCCCTCCCTGTCTGTCTGTTGGGAAAGGGGCCGTTCTGGGCTTGATCTGGCCGATCAGCCACGTGCAGGTCTCTGCCTCCTTAGGGCCTGGTTCCACACTCTCGGGGGAGGCTGAGCCCCCTGCGTGTCCCCCTTCTGGTGGGCTGGCTCCATGGCGACCCCTCAGTGTCTTCACCCAGCCTTTCCTCCTGCTTCACAGCTGCCGCCCGACCCCTCTGGCCCTGCCTTCCCTCCATCTTCCTGCAGGTGCTCACTTGCTTGGCACTTGGGCTTTCCGGTTCCTTCCTCCCCGAGCCCCGACTTGGGGCGCTCACCTTTTCGGGGGTGGCAACAGCTTGCGGCAGGTGTCCCCAGGGCCGAGGGAAAGCAGGCAGGGCAGCTGCTGCGAGGTGCAGGGTGCAGGGAGAGCTGCAGTCCCCAGGACATCCCAGAATCCATGACTAAACCCAGAGACCGTGGCTGTGCTGTCCTGGGGGCGGGGCTTGCACTCTGAGCTTCCTGTGCCTTTCCAAATGCACGGACCGGCCGTCGGTTCGAGCCTCGAGGAGCCGGTGGAGGTTGTGACAAATTAGGAAGGCTGTGTCTGGGGCCTGTGTCCACCGGAGCCGGTGTGGGCCGGAGGCGGGAGGGCCAGCACAGAGGGGCGGGACCGGGCGGAGCGTGTCCCAGGCGGCCACCTCTGCCGTCTGTCTCTTCCAGGTCTTGGAGACCTACATGTTCCACTCCTTCCTCAAAGCCCGGCTCAGCCGCAGGATGGACGCCTTCGCCGAGCTGGACCTCAGCACGCAGTCGGAGGAGGACAGGTGCCGTGCCGCCCACACAGGCAGGGGGCAGGTCCAGTGAGGAGGCTCCAGGGCAGCAGCTTGCGATGCGCTGGGCGTGCTCTTCGGGGGCACGCCCCTTGCGTTCGCGCGCCCGGGTCTGCGTTCCGGCTGTTCCCTCCCCGTCTTCCTTCTCGCTCTCCCCACGTTCTCGCGGGGCTCTTCTTGAGACCCTCCGATGGGCAGCCGCGGAGGGTGACGGCCTCGCTATTTCTGAGCGCTGTGCATTCTCCGGGGGACGCGGGGTGCCGCTCAGCTTCCCCTCCTGTGCAAGTCCCAGGCGCTGGCCACGCCCCCGGGAGCACACGTGGTTGAGGCTCCGCCTTCAGGCATCTTCGGTCCCGCGCACGTGGCTTCTTTCTTCCCCAGAATCGACGGGGTGCTGGTGAGTCCAAGAAGACCGACCGTCGGCAAAATGCCCTCGCGCAAGCCTTCGCCGCTTCGCGCGGCCCACCGGCGCATGGTGGTCAGCATGCCCAACCTGCAGGACATCGCGGTCCCCGAGCTGCCGCCCCGCAACGCCTCGCTCCGCGATGACATCCCGCGCGGCAGGGGCAGCAGCAGCTCAGGTGACGGTCTCTCCTCCCCCTGGGGCTGCGGGCTGTGCCCTCGCAGGTCCTGGAAAGACACCAGAGCTCGATTCAGGGACAGGGACGGGCCTTTTTTTAAAAAGCTGTATTTGTGATGGTCACAGTGTCCGTTTGGGAAACTGTGTTCGTTGTAGGAAATTGTTCCGCGTCCGCAAGGCCCGCCACCCGATCTCACTGCGAACGGCTCTGCAGCGTGCCTTTCACACGTGTGTGCGTGTCGGTGTGTGCAAGACACGTGTCATGTGCCAGCGTCCAGTGGGACGCAGTGACCTTCACGCCCTCTCTGGTCGTTGGGGTGCAGAGGGCCCCCACTCCGCCCCGCCCCGCAGAGCTGACGTTTGCAGGGTGAAAACAGACGTGTTTGTGCCGGGGCCCTGCTCCGCACAGACCAGGTCTCACTCTCTGTGGAACCGGGAGGCCTGGTGCGTGTGCCGCGTGGGCCCCCTGGTGGCCGCTGTCAGGCTCAGCACCACCCATGCCTCCCGGCGACGCTGCAGAGGCTGAGACGGCAGGAGGAGCTGCCTCGCCGATGGCGGAGTGTTCTGTGAAGGAGGCAGCGGAAGGGCTCCCTCCGCAGGGATTGCTGCGGGTCCCCGCACGCGCTCCCCCGGGCAGTGGGACCCGGCAGGCTGCCGCACCCCTCGGGGCCTGCGGTTTCTCCGGTCACCTCTGCCCCATGCTCGCTCCTCTGGGGGCATGTTCTGCGACCTCTGAGCTCTCACCTGGTCTCCCCACCCCTCCGCCAGGCTTCAGGGTGGGACCCCGCTCCTGGGGGACAGCGCCTACCTGCGGGGCTGGCCTTGTGCTGCCCAGGGAGCTCCCGGGAGAGGAGGTGCCAGGCCACCAGGAGGCCCCTTGGTGGCCTGTGCGGAGGGCAGTGGTGTGAGGCTCCTCTCGCGTGGGGCTGGCTCTGGCACTTAGCCGCTGGGCCCCGGGGCCACTTGGGGCCTCAGCCGCCAGTGTGTGCAATAGGAACGGCAACATCATATTACAGGGCTGCTGGGGAGCGGGGGAACACCGACCTCACCGGGCTGGGTCCCGCCTGCGCGGCCATCTCGTCAGTTCCGCGCTAACAGTTTCCACAAATGGTGTCACCCGCTATCCACAGGGCACCGTGGAAGCCGAGTGCGGGCCACTTGCTTGTTCAGCTCGGGGCCCGTGGGGCTTTCTGGAAGAGGCCACTGGCTCTTGCTCCCCGGGGCCAGAGGCCAATGCCCCCGACAGCGTGACAGGGAGGGAGCGCGCGTGTGTGCGCGCGCTCAGGGCTGTGCTCACCACCTGCCCCCTGCCCCGCCCGGCCCTCTAGTTGCGGACGTGAGCCCCAGGCCGACGTACACGTTCAAGATCCCGGAAGTGCACTTCCCGCTGGTGAGCCAGTGCGTGCAGGCGTACTACTCCGACTGCGTGGACCTGCTGAGCAAGGCCATGAGCTGCCTGGCGCCCGACAACTCCGTGCTGCTGGCCCGGTACTTCTACCTGCGCGGGCTCGTGCGCCTGATGCAGGGCGAGCTGCTGGACGCCCTGCTCGACTTCCAGAGCCTGTACAAGACGGACCTGCGGATCTTCCCCGCCGACCTGGTGCGGCGCACTGTGCAGTCCATGGCGGGCCCCACGCGGGCCCAGGCCGAGTGCCGGCCGGAGCTGCGCAGGCTCATCAGCGAGGTGCTGGAGCAGCCCGGGGAGGCCCCCAAGGCCGACGACCGCGTGAAGCACTTTGAGCTGCCGAGCAAGCACATGGGGCTGGACGAGTTCGTGCGCAGGGTCCAGGAGTCGGGCATCGTGCGGGACGTCAACACCATAAGCCGCTTGTTCGAGGCCCTGACTGTGGGTAAGAGGACCAGCGGGCCGCTGGGCGGAGGGTGGCCGTGTCTTCCGGGCAGCGTTCCCAACGGCAGGCAGGCGCCACCCTGGCTCGTCTCCGCCCGGAGCTCCTGGGGTGAGCAGGGTCTCAGGAAGTATGACAGGGGACAGACGTCAGGGCCCCACGTCCTGAGCCAGGCTGGGGACAGGGAGCACAGGGTCCTGCCCTCAGAGCAGGGTGCCAGCAGGGTGGCCACGGGAGAACACAGGGCCCCAGACTCCCAGCCCGGAAGGGAGGGGAGAAATGCCCCGCCCCCCTCCATCCAGGTGTGCGGGTGTTGGCGCCACCTGCTGCCCTGCTGGGGGAGTGCGCCCCTTTTTCAGCGAACGGCTGTGCAGGTGCCTGTAAGAAGCCTCTCTTCTCTCTGTGAACCGCAGGACAGCAGAAACTGATCGACCCGGAGACGTTCAAGGACTTCTACACCTGCTGGAAGGAGACGGAGGCGGAGGCCCAGGAGGCCAGCCTGCCGGCGTCGGCGCTGGCGCACCTGGACAAGAGCGAGTGCGTGTTCAAGCTGTCCAGGTCCGTGAAGACGAACCGCGGCGTGGGCAAGATCGCCATGACCCAGAAGCGCCTGTTCCTCCTGACGGAGGGCAAGCCGGGCTACGTGCACATCGCCACCTTCCGGGACCTGGAGGTGCGCGCTCCGGGGGGCCCTGCCCTGGGAGCCGCCCACCGCCTGCCCCGCCCCGCCCCCTGAGCAAGCCCTTGCCCCAGGAGCAGGAGCGCATGCGCGGTGCAGCTCACGGACACACCCACACGGGCTCCGAGTGCTGTTTGCGCAGACGACTCTCCAAGGCAGGGGAGGCAACGGCACATGTACCGTGGTGACCACTGATCCACGACACTTCGCGCGGTTTCCCATAACTCTTCCCCACGCTGGCTTTGCCAGACAACCCCCTGGAGCCCAGTCAGAACCCCTGGGGGGGGGGGCGGCAAGAGGGCAAGCCACCTCTAAGTGCCGTGGACCAGCCCCCGTGGACTGCCAGGACGCCGCTGAGCCCCGAGACAGCCGCCCCAACTCGATCGTCCCTTTCTGAGACTGGGCCACCACCCTGTCCCTCCACCCCCTTACGGGGCCGGGGTCACTCAGCACCTTCCCTACCCTGCTGGGACCCCCTCCCGCCCCCGCCAGCCCAAGGGCTCTGTCCGGGCTCCCCCTGCCCCCCTCTGCATCTGCCCTCGTGTCTGGGCACAGCCGTGGGCCCTCGCAGGTCCCCGCCCCCGCGAGCACGCCTCGGACAGCCGTGGTCCTCAGAGGGCGCCGCGCTCACCTCCCCTCCCCCGCCCGCACAGGAAGTCCGGAGCAGCACGGTCGCCGTCCTGTTTCTCCGGGTACCCACGTTAAAGATTAAGACGGCGTTCAAGAAGGAGGTCTTCGAGGCGAACCTGAAGTCGGAGTGCGACCTGTGGCACCTGATGGTGAAGGAGATGTGGGCGGGGAAGACGCTGGCGGACGACCACAAGGTCCGGTCACCCGCGTGTTCCCTGGGGCTCGGGGAGTCGGTGGGCAGCCGCGGCACAGCCGCCGTGGCTCCCGAGACCGGGTGGAAGGCCTTGCTCCCTTCGTGCGGCCCCTCACGTCCGGGGGCGGGGCTCGGCCAGGCCTGCAGCCAGGCGGTTCTGCGCCTTCATTTACTTTGGGCCAAGCTGATGGCTTAGGTTACGGCGTGGTCACGGAGGGGCCCGGGGACAGCGGTGAGAGACGGAGGACGGACGAGGGGGGGACTGTGTCCCTCGGAACCCGCCCCAGACGGGCCGGGAGTGTGGACGGAGGATGCGCACGGGAAGGGGGGCGGGGCGGTCGTGCGGCAGCCCCGCCCCTCAGCGGTGTGGGCGGAGGCAGCTCCCAGCACAGGGCGCGGGCGTCGGGAAGGTCGTGTTCAGTGGGAGCTGTCGTTTGGGGGGGGGGCGTGTCCCCATGGTGGGAGGAGCTCACCCGGGGGAGTGCGCGAGTGCCCCTGTGTGGAGTGGGGACGCCAGGTCCACACCCCGCTCCTCCTGCGGCTCCGTCGCCCTGACCTCGGCGGCTCTGTGTCCCCGCAGGACCCGCAGTACGTCCAGCAGGCGCTGACGCACGTCTTGCTGATGGACGCGGTGGTGGGCGCGCTGCAGTCTCCCGGGGCCATTTACGCCGCCTCCAAGCTAGCCCACTTCGACAAGATGAAGAGCGAAAGTGAGAGACGCGTCTGAAGCGGCTTTTCCCCGGGGCGGCGCGCTTTTCCACCCGGACCCCGAGTCCGCGGGGTGGTTTACTTTCCTGCGCTGCTGCTTCCCTCTAGTGTCGCCGTGCCGCCCGTCCTGCCCCCCTTCGAGGACACCCCCTGAGCGCTGTCGGGGGTGGGCTCCTGGGGTGTGTCCACTTCCGCTGCCGTCACCAGTGCTGTGACCGCGTGCGCACGTCTGTGCGGACGTCTCTCCCAGGGAGGGGGAGGGCGAGGGCACCCCGGTGTACAGAATGTGCTGGGGCGTGGAAAATCAACCTCAGCGTGTGTTCACCTCGGTGCTTCCCTGCGCCTGTCACCAAGCCCCCTCGTGTGTGTGGTCCTAGAGTCCCTCGCTCCTGGGACAGCGGAGGCCCTGGCTGTCACCAGGTCTGCTGGGGTGGCTGAGGGGACTGCTCGTCAGTAGTGCGTGAAATGCAGGTGTTTCTGGTTCGGAGTGAGGTTGGACCAACGGTGTGAGTCGGCTGGTGGACCCGGGACTTGTGCTGGCCCTGCGTCAGGGTCACAGGACAGCCTCCCGCCAGGGCTACTCCCTCTAGGCCCCTGCCCCCACGGCGGGCGGGCACCCGGAGACCACAGGGCTCTCCGTTTCCCTGGGTGAGACGCTGGGCGCGGCCGGGGTGCCGGTCCCGGGCTCACCTCAGTAGCTCGTGACGGGAGCTCTGAGAAGTACATCTTCTCGCGTTCTCACCCCGTGCCTGGCGGGTGTGCGTCTGGGGGTGGGGGGTGGGGGGCGGGGGGCTGTGAACTCCCGCCGGGGCCAGCACGGCCCCAGCAGTCATGTTGATGGCGTGAGTCAGAGCCCGGGACACCGACTCTCACCGTTGGCGTTGCAGTGCCCACGGCAGTCCCCAAGACGACCGCGGAGACCCTGCGGCACAAGATCAACCCCTCGGCCGGAGAGACGGTGCCCCAGGCCGTGGATGTCCTGCTGTACACGCCAGGTACACGCGGGGCTCTCCCGCTCGTGGGCGCTGCGGTCCGGTGACCTGAGGAGGGCGGGGTGGCCAGCTTCAGACCTGGGGGAGGGAAATGACCGCTCACAGGCGCTCCTCTGGCCAGTGAGGGGCCAAGCTCCCAGAGGGCGCGGCAGTCCTCACGGTGCTCGCCTCTGTGTTCTGGGCACCCAGCAGGCAGCAGGTGCCTCCCGGGTGCCCGGGCAGCACCTGGGCCCCCTCTCAGGCACCTTTTCCTCTCAGGGCACCTCGACCCAGCGGAGAAAGCCGGCGACGCGCACCCCAAACTGTGGTGCGCCCTCCACCAGGGCAGGGTGGTGGTCTTCGACGCGTCGTCCTGGACTGTTCACCAGCACTGCGTCAGGGTGGGCGCCTCCAAGCTGGTGAGTGGGCCGGGCCTCGAGGTGCGGGTGGGTGGGCGGCTTCAGGTCAGCGTCCAGATGCAGCCGCGGTTTTGGAAAAGCCAACTCGTCCGCCTGGGCCGGTCACCGCCCGGCGCCCGGCACACTCCGCCCAGGAGTAGGAGGGCTTTCGTCTCCACCCTGAGTTCGTAACTTAAGCGTGAGCTTGTTCAGCCTCTGTTCAGCCTCTGTTCGAGTGTTCTCACTCGAGCGAGCGGATAACGGCTTTAGCCAGCACCCCCGGGAGGGACACCTGGGTTCCGTGACGCTCTGTGTGCCTTCCTGCTCACCTGGCGCAGGCCCCTGGGAACGAGAGCTAAGCACAGCTGAAATCAGATTCGCATGATACTGTAACCGGTTGAGAAACCTTAATTCTTTCAGCTTTTACACTGACTGCTCTCTAAAAAGTAAATAAAAGTAAGTTAATTCCCGTACCCCACTCACACCCACGGACAGGTGTGGGGCCCGAAGCCTCGGCTACAGGGATCAGCCCCCGCTGCCCAGAGACGCCCCGAGGCCGGTTCCGGCCTCTGCAAGGTTGCTCCTTCCCACCCACACCGGGGCTCAGGCTCCCCACGCGCCCCAGGGCCCTGGAAGTGGCCCCGGCGGGGACCAAGTGACAGGGCCCGAGGTGCAGGACGTCGACACCTCCCTGGAGGTGCAGTATCAGCGCTTGAGGCCAGACGGGGGAGCAGGAGGGACTGAGGAAGTCTCTCTCTCTGTCTGGATGGGACTTCCGTTCACCCCAGTTACCAGCCCCTCAGAGACGCCCCTTCAATTGTGCAGGAGCTTTAAAGCCTGGTTCAAGTAAAACGGAAAGCTCCCGCCCCCGATGAGACCGGGTGGTGTTTGATTCAGGCGGCGCGAGAGCCCAGCTGCGGGGAGTGTCCCCCCTCTGGTCCCCGGAGGTGCCCTGTGCCGCCGCACAGGAGGGGGCCTGGGCAGTCACTCCAAGATGGGCCGTTCGGGGCGGTTTCCCTGAGGGACCCGTGCGCCACCGCAGACGTTTTACTGGGGTTGCGCCAAGTCTCAGGTGGAGGCCTCGGTTGGCAGGGCGATGAGCATCTTTCTTCCGTGGTTACTAGTGAAATCAGAGCGGTTGGTTTCTGCAAGACCCCTCCTCTGAGTCAAAGCTAAGTGACCACTACCCAGCCGCTGCTGCCGCCACTGACCGAGCTGGCGGGAGACCTGGCCCCCACCTCCCACACAGCGTCCCTTTCCCTCTGGGAAAACGGTCACCTGTCCCACCACACCTGTGTCACGGGGGAGACAGCTGCCGGTCCGTCATAAACCGGGACCCGGAACGGCTCGCCGGGGCGTGTCTGGCGCCAAGCGAGGACAGCGGCCGGAGCAGTCTCTCACGTGGGGCCCATGGAGAGGGCTCCGCAGTGGCAGCGGCAGCCAGGAGGTGACTCGGAACCCCCCCCCCCCCCCCCCCGTGTGCTGCAGAACTGCATGGCGATGGCGGAGCAGAACCAGGTGTGGGTCGGCTCCGAGGACTCCGTCATCTACATCATCAACACCCACAGCATGTCCTGCAACAAGCAGCTCACCGACCACCGGGCCAGCGTCACGGGCCTGGTGGTGCAGGACGGGCCCGGGGCCCCCAGGTGCGGGGGCTCCGTGGGGAGCGGGCGTCTGCGGCGGCTGGGCGTGGTGAGGGACGCGGGCCTGGGGTTGGAGTCGGGTGACATCCTGCCTGCTTCTGGCCTTGGGGCCGAGAAGCATGTCCCTCCCGCGGGAACAGCGGCAGGCTTGTCCTCGGGCCCCCCTGTGCCGCCCTCTCCCCGTCCCCCAACATGTACGTCTGCATCTCCAGCCAGGTGTACTCGTGCAGCGTGGACGGGACGATCCTGGTGTGGAACGTGGGCACGCTGCGGGTGACCAGCCGGTTCCAGCTGTCGGGCGGCGGCCTCTCGGCCATCAGCCTGCACGGAGGCTGCCTGTGGTGCTGTGAGTCCCCGTGCCGGCCCGGGCCCGCCCCGCACTAGCAGGAGGGAGCTGTCTGCACTTCCTTCCGACTTTGACCGTGAACTCTCCCGTCTTCTAGAGCTCCGGCCCCTTCTTGGTGCCCCCTGCCCCCCCAGGCTCCCTGCCCCGGGCGCATCCAGGCCGCAGCTAACAGGGCGCCTCCCGCCTCTCTCCTCCCGCGCTGTGCCCTCAGCCCAGGTCTCACTGTCCTGCTCACTTGTCTGACCCTGAGGCTTCTA
Source organism: Phyllostomus discolor (assembly GCF_004126475.2). Classification (NCBI taxonomy): domain Eukaryota; kingdom Metazoa; phylum Chordata; class Mammalia; order Chiroptera; family Phyllostomidae; genus Phyllostomus; species Phyllostomus discolor. The sequence goes on from NC_040909.2 coordinate 137,482,181, forward strand.
ACCCCCCCGCCCCGCCCCTCACCCACCCCGTCTGCAGGCACCGGGAACAGCATCGTGGTCGTGAGCGGCTGCCTCCGCCAGGAGCTGAAGATCGACGGGGGCTTCCAGGAGAGGAGCACCTGCTTCGTGGCCTTCCAGCTCGTCCCCGAGGTACCGGCGGCGTCCGTGTGGGTGGCCGCGGCCCCGGGCCCGCGAGCGTGCCGGCCACGCCGTGACTTCTGTTCCAGCAGGCGCAGCTGTGGGCGGTCTGCTCCGGCTACGACGACGTCTACGTGTGGGGCCTGGAGGACCTGGCCGGGCCGCCCGGGAGGGTGCACCTGCCCGACTGCTCCGAGGTGCACTGCATGATCAGGGTGAAGAGGCAGGTGAGGCGGGGCCCCTGGGCCTGCCCGCGCGGGATGCATGGGGGGTGGGGGGGGTGGGGGTGTGAGCCCTCTGCCCCGGGGCCGGGCTGCGTGGGCCTCACGCCCCGCTCCCTCCGCAGATCTGGGTGGGCGGCACAGGCCTGTCGCAGGGGAGGCCCAAGGGCAAGATCTACGTGATCGATGCCGAGAGGCGGACCGTGGAGAAGGAGCTGGTGGCCCACGCGGACGCCGTGCGGACCCTGTGCTCGGCGGAGGGCCGGTACGTGCTGAGCGGCTCCGGCCAGGAGGAGGGGAAGATCGCCATCTGGACGGTGGAGTGAGCGCGGGCGCGCGGGAGCTGGGCTCCGGGAGCCTGTGCCCACGCCGCTGCCCGGGGAGCGGGCGGCAGTCAGCCCGCTGGGCGTGCCCACGCGGGTGCCCGTGCGCCTCGGGGGGGGCCCGGTGCTGGCAGCCTTTCCCTCGGGCCTTCCCGACTCAGCTGTGTCCGGCCGGGGCGCCTCTCGGGCAGGCACCTGGGTGGGCTCTGCGCTGGCCTCCGCCGAGGAGGCGCCGGTAGGGTGCCCAGGAAGGTCCAGAATCCACAGCCGTCACCGGAGCCGAGTGGAAGCAACTGACTGGAATCACGCCTGGTCACGGCAAAGCCCGGTGCCGGGAGGTTGGCAGCAGCCACCGGGTGCCGCCCTTGCTGTCCCCGTCAGAGCAGGGGTCGGGCTGCAAGGGCAAACTCTGTGTGCGTGGTTTTTGTTTTTAACTAATGCCACGTTTTTATAACGAAGAAACCCAGGGAGGCTTTTTGTGCCAAAGATCACAGGCGGAAGCTCCCTTGGCAACAGCCTGTGCCCCCTGGTTCTCCAGCCAGGCCACCGCCCCCGGCGGCACCTCGGGTGCCCACGGGTGGGTGTGGGTGTGGGCGTGTGGACGGTGCCTTATTATTTAACTACAGATGGTCCTGCTGGCTACAAGTAACCATAAAGACCGTTTGCACGTTTTACTGTGGTTCTGAGGTTTCATTATTCCCTAACCCTCCGGGAAGCACGGCTTGGCACGGGGGCCGGGCACATGTGGCCCGCCGGCGGTGTGTGCGGGGCTGCCAGACCCTGGGCTCGGGCGCTCGGACACTGCACTGGCCCTCGCTCCCCTCCAAGGTCTCTGGGGCGCATGTCAGGCCCCTGGCTCCGTCCGTGGGACGCGAGCCCTGAGGAAGGTCCCGGGCCCTGGCTGGCATTCGGGGATGTTCTGGGCCGGCTCCCCCGACTGAGTTTGCTCACCAGCTCCTGGGACGGCTCGGCCCGCAGCAAAGGGTGGAGGGCTGTGTTCTGCTTCTGTTAACACGTGACAGGTTCCGGTGAAAGCCTGTCGGAAACAGGTTATTTAGTGCCAGCCCCCGTGTCACCGGGTATGTCCACCTCTTCGACGGTGAACTTCCACGCCCAGCAGCAGCCGGCGGAAAGACTGGAGGCCACGGGCCCTTCTGGGGGTGCGCCTGGTGCAGCCGAGCGCCCACGACGTGGCTCTCCATCGCCTTCCCTCTTGGGGCTAATCCTGAGGTCTCATCTGCCAGTCACCGCATTTAACACAGCAGATGCAGCCCTGGCTGGTGTGGCTCAGTGGATTGAGCTCTGGCCTCTGAACCAAAGGGTCGCTGGTTTGATTCCCAGTCAGGGCACGTGCCTGGGTTAAGGGCCAGGTCCCCAGTAGGAGGCGCATAAGAGGCAACCACACACTGATGTTTCTCTCCCTCTCTCCTTCCCTTCCCCTCTCTCTAGAAATAAAATCTTTATATAAAAATAAATAAAACAGCAAATGCAGAAAAAACGGGCTAAATTTTAGGACACGGTGTTTTATGGAAAAGAAAAGCCAGCACTGAATGGGCCGCAGCCAGTGTGGGCTCCGTACTTACGTAACGAGGGTCTTGCGGCGGGGTGGGGTTGGGGTGGGTGTTCCTGAAATGCAAGGGGCCCCTTTGCGCCTTGGGTGAGTCCTCTGCGCTCTGCGGAGAGACGCCGGGACGAGTGGCCCGCTGTGGGAACGCCCCGAGGGAGCTGGGTTCGTGGGGCAGGCGCGGGTGCCGTCCCCGCCCCGGCCTCAGACGCCTGCGTTAGGTCGGCACGGGAAGTGTTTACCTTCCACCGCCGGCTCCCACGCGGTTGGAGACGGTTTAGCAGCGCCACCCACGCCCGAGAGAGGCCGCTGCCCGCGGCTGCTGCAGCAAGGTGGTCCCGTGGTCGCGTCCTCACCATGGGCTCTCGGGGGGCGGGAGGGTGCAGGCCACTCTCAGACGACAGCCGTGGGGTTGGACTGGACGTCTCCGGGACGTTAAGAGGGCCCGACGCATGTCCTTCTGAGAGGGCCCTCAGGAAGACGAGGGCATGGCTGTGAGGCCAGGTGGGTGCCCCGAAGTCTCTGCCGCCTGCACACGCCTGCATTTCTTGCAGCGATGCCGGGGCCCCTGGGCACTCGGAGCTGGCGTCCCTGGGGTGGGGGTGCAGGGCGGAGGCCCCCAGGCACTGGGAGGTGGCTTCTCTGGCCCATGCTGCTGGCTCAGCTGCCGTGCGACCGTGAGCACAGTGCGGGAGTTAAACAAGGTGCCCGTGTCTCTACTCACTTGATCCGGTGGGCGTGTGGGGTGCCAGGGGCCTGCACGCCCCCCTCAATCACCTCCCTCCAGAGGACACTTCCCAGCCCTCAGAGGGCAGGCCTGGGCTCCCTCGTCGCTCCCGGCCTGTGAACGCGGGCGTGGTCCCAGCCATTGCCAAGGGACCGAAACAGGACACTGCCCGACCGTCCACATCTCCTCCCCGTGTCTCCCAGGGTCCCGACCCGGAAATAACAGTCTCCTCCCCACACCGCTGGCAGAACCCGATCCCGTCACCCACAGAAAGACGCCGTGTGTGGACCCCACAGAGCCGGTGGCTCCGTGGGGGGCCCCTCCCACAGAGAGAAGGGCCCCCGGTTCCATGCCTGGGCGGGGACCGTGCCTGCGCCGCGGGTCAGGTCCCCCGCACAGATGTTTCTCTCCCGCCCCCGCGCTTCTCTCAAGGTGAACAAAGTCTTAAAAAGAAAAAAAGATTTCCCTTCACCGACTGTTTCCCGCCCGACCTGCGTCCCACGTGAGGCCTCTCTTCCTGTTCGGCCCAGACAGGCGAACCCAGTCGGTGCCGAGTTTTCAGGATGAAGGCCGAGACCCGTACAGGAGGTGGGGCCGACGACAGAGTGGAGAAACAGGAGCAAGTGTCTCTTGTCTAATAAACACACAGAGTCTCAAACAGAGAACCTCTGTTCACACTCGTGTAAGGTCGTGGTCCACCCACCTGTGCAAACAAGGAAAGACGGTCGTTTCGCTGAACAAAAAACCGACAATAAACTTAACGTAGCGTGGTCTTTTCTGCCCTAAGAGTTGGCTTCGGCCCTGGCCAGGCGGCTCCCTGGGTCGGGGTGCTGTCTGGCACGCTGCAGGGTCCCCCCCCCCCCCCCCCCCCCCCGTCCGGGCCCAGGTTTCAGGTTCCATCCCCCGCTGGGACACGTACGGGAGGCAGCCGCTTGAGGTTCCTCTTACATCTGATTCTCTCCCTTTCTCCTTCCCTCTCCCCTAAGAAGAAAGAAAATCTTTTAAAAAAATCAATAAACATATTCTCCGGGGAAGATTTTTTAAAAGCCGGTTTCAGCCCCGGTCTGAACGGAGGCAGATGTGAAGCCTGCGGGGTGAAGGGCTGGGTGGACAGCAGGGGGCGCTGTGAGCTAGTGTCTGTCAGCCAGGTGGATGTCACGGGCCCCCTCCACCGGCAGGGGGAACTCTCCCCTCCCCTGCACCACGGGACGGGAACACGTGGACCCCTTTGGTCCCCACAACAGGGAGGTGGGGCCGCGTTTGGCCTGCAGGGTGCCCAGGTCACAGCATGGGGTCCAGGCGCTGGGAGGCTGATGGGGGGGTGGGGGCTGGGCATCAACACTGTCCCCAGACCTGGGTTTGGGGCAGGCCCCTCTCCCTCCCTCGGCCTGACTCCCCAAGTGCCCACCCCCTACCCCCTACCCAGAGTTCAAACCTCACCAGCTGTGCAACCTCGGGCAAGTCTCAACCTCCTTTGCTTCCTGGGGGTCGGGGGTCAGGGTGACAGCCACTTCCTGGGCCCTGTGGCACACACCTGTGCCTGGTGGCGGCCGGGCTGCTCAGGAGCTCAGGACACAGACTGGTGGGACCGGGGCCCCGCCTCTGCTCCTCCCTTGGCACTCTCCACGGGCAGCCAGGGCCCCGCCGCCCACCCAGCAGGAAGGGCTGCCCGCCCTGTGGCCCCACTGCCTGGACCCAAAAGGGCCCTTGGGGGTGACCGGCACAGCCGGCGTGCCGAGTGGGCGGGCCTCATCACCAGCTGGCTCAGCCTGAGCCCCCGCCTGGGCCAGGGGACCTGGAAGGGCTGGGGCTGAGGGTATCTGTGCGGGGGGTTCAGACAGGGGCACCCCAGCTGTGAGCGGAGGGACCCCTGGGGACGCACGCAGTGAGACCACCCACAGGCCTCGGCCCCGGCCCGGAGTGGCACAGACACACACACACACTGTCACCTGGTCAGGAAGGGTTTATTAGCCGTCACCGCAGTGACAACAGAGAACAGGCACAGGGGCCGAGCCCACACCCACGTGGGCCGCACGGGGCGTGCAAGCCCCCGACAGAACGGGGCCGCAGGGCAGGGCAGGGCCGAGCCCCGCGCCCGCCCACATGCCACCGGGCCCACCGGTCAGAGAACCCGGGCGATGCGGGCACCGCCCCCTTCACAGCCTGCGCTCTTCGCGGAAGGCCGTGTGCTCAACACACAGAGAGCGCTGCTGGGGCCAGCAGGGGCTGCGGCAGCTCTCCAACTCAGTAAGTTGATAAGCGGTTGTCCGTGGCCCGTTCGCAGTGGAACTAAATGGTTTTGCTCCGCGACGCCGGGGGGTGGGGGGGCATTCTCTGGTAACGAGAGGCATGTCCAACAGAAGAGTCCCCCTGCCTCCAGGAGACGAGGGCCCTGACAGTCCCGGGGACGCGGAGGCAGGGATGCCGCGGGGCTGCCCCTCCTCAGGACGGGGCTTCAGTCCAGGCCAGGCTGGCTGGCTTCCCACACGGAGGGCACAGAAGGGCTGTGGCTGGCCCCCAAACGTGCTGCGTGGACCTCTCACCCCAGCAGTGCTCAGGGGCCGCCCCGGCGGCGGTGGCGGCGGCAGCAGCAGGAGCAGCAAGAAGGTGGGGGTGTAGCTGCCGGGGCTCCCCGAGGAACGCCCGCCACCACACCCGAAGGCACACCCCCGGCAGCTGCCGGTGGACGGGCCCGTCGGCGTGGGGAGAGACTCGTCCTGCTGTGTCCTCTCCGCAGCTGCTGCTCCGTGTCCAGGGAGCCCGGCGTCTCTCCCCAGCGAGGTCCAGGGGGCTCCCTGCCGCCGCCTCGGGAACCACGGGCCAGGAGGAGGAACGCCGGTCCCGGCAGCGCAGCCTTCCGACACGCCCCCGGCACCCGGGCTGCGGCAGCCTGTGCTGGGGGCCGCAGAGGACTGCCCTCCCAGCCTCCGGCCGCTCCTGCCCCCACGGCCCGCAGAGGGCGCTGCCCCGGGGCCCTGCCCCGGGTCTTCACACACTGGTGCCTCCAGGGGAGCCTGAAGACGACCGGCGGTCCGAGGAGGGTCCTGCCGTCCTGCCGCCCCCGGGGCACCCCAGGGGCCAGTGGCGGGCCTTGTCAGGGAGAGTTAGACACTTCCCGCTGGGCACCTGTGCACTGCCAGCTCTTCAGCCACAGGAGCGTCCCGGCACCACTGTGCCGCAGCCGGGGAGAAGGCACAGAGGGGGCCAGCCCACACTCCTGCAGCCAAGTGCCCGGGGCGTCTCTGAAAGACTCGCTGTTCACCTCTAGAGGGAACAACACGAGCAAGTCAGGCCATGGCCGCCCGACTCTGGTCAGTCCACTGCTGCCACTCAGCGGCCAGCCAGCCCCTGCCACACGCGCCCCGCAGGCTGACCAGGGCCCAGGAACGCCGGGGCCTCTCCTGGGCCACCCCAGGCCATCCCCAGCACCGGTGGCCCGGCCACCAGTGTGGAGCCGCGCCCCCACCCCGTCCGTCCGAGGTGCAAGGTTAGAGCACGCGAACTCCCGCCCGTCCCGCAGGCACGCCGCACAGCACAGCAGACTCCGGCCCACGCCCACGCGGCTTCAAGACCCCAAACCCACTGCGCACGGGACTGCTCACGCGTGTGCGCACCCGGGGCACACAGCAGGCTCTCCCCCTGGCCCCCGCCGTCACCGCCCGGGGCACGGGCACGTGGCTCTCCCTCTTCTGAAGGTGACTTCCGCCGGGAACTCCGCCGTCTCTGGTGTCTCAGGTCAGGGCCCCGGTGAGGGCTGCGAGGTGAGGGGCCGCGGGGGAGCCCCGGCGCGGGTGCTGGGCTCACTTCCGGCTGTGGTCTCGGTCTCTCTGCAGCCAACCCCACGTCCTCCGGGTCTTTGGTGCCAGGAGACCCTCGTGGCAGCAGGCGCAGGTGCGGGGCACACCAGCGAGGAGGCCGCGGCTTGGGTGGCTGAGGTGTGGCCCCAAGGCTGCGGGCCGGCGGCACTGAGGGGCTTCTCACAGGGAGCACAGGGCTGGCCGGCGGCCTCAGGGCCGCAGCCTCCGAGGGGCCCGGTGGGCGCAGGGGCCCGGGGCACGGGCCACGGAGCGCCACCAGCGGCTGAGGCGAGGCGAGGCACGGCCAGAGGCTGGCCGGGTACACGAATCAGTCTTCCTTCAAATACACAGAAAATTTCAAGTAATTTATTTCAAAATGCTTACTTTCATCTTGAAATATGTATGTATATATATATATGTATTTGCTTCAGAATGATCATATTGCGGCATGATTCCCATGCATTTTAAAGTACTTTATTTTTAAAAAAACGTCAACTTGAGGCAGCGAAGTGTTACAAACTGTTACTCTCTCCGGGGCCATGGGGCTCCCCTCCTGAGACTGGCCGGCCCCTCCGAGGTCCAGCAGGGCTTCTGCGCCGGGCTGCCCGGCGTGGGGACCCCCCTGTCTGTGCAGATACCTTCCCCGCCATGTGACCGGCACGACTCCGGGGTCCAGAGGGGACCAGGTAGGTACAGAGGTCACGGGGTTCAGCAGTGTCCCGCCGGCTCTGCTCCCCGGCAGGCGGCTGGAGTACGAATTGCAGTGCATGAGAGTCCTCGCCCGGGGGCCCAGCGTGCACGGGGCCCACCGCAGCGAGCCGCCCCGGCCGGCGGTGCCAGAGTGACCCCTACAGACCGCCCTGCTCCGCCCCAGGGGCCCCGGTGCCCGCGGCCCGGGGACGGCAGGGTCTGTCCAACTCCACGAGGAGGAGGAGGAGATGCTGTCAGTCTGAAAAAACAGTTTGGGGAAAAAGATTTTTCTAAAATAATCATAAAGAAAAAGACTCGCCCAAAGCTGTAGCACCAACAAAATGTGGCAAAATCCGACAGATGTCCCGAGATGAGACCTGGTGGGAACGTGTCAGCCGCTGGCCGCCCGGCCACCACCTGAAGCAGTGGACGCAGACAGGACGCAGCCAAGGCTATCAGACATGTCTGGGGTTCAACGATGCTTCAGGAAGAACCTTACCGCTTCCTAAACTGCTTATGGTCTAGACTGTAAATCTGGTTTATGATTTAAAAAACATGCAGAATAATATACTTGCAGAATAAAAGATACAGCTGAAAGTAGAAAGGTCTTTTTCAATTAAAAAAAATTTCAAATGATTTCTAATTGTGGAAAAAGTGAGTTGGTGCGGTGCTCCTGCCCGCTAGAGTGGACCCGCCCCACCGCCTAGGCTCCGCCTGTCCAGGAAGGAAGGGGCAGGCAGGTGTGGCCACCGCAGGGGCAGCCCCGGCCGGCCCGCGCCGGCGGGATGTGCGCGCCCGGGGGCTCGGCTCAGACCACGGACTCCGTCTCCAGGGGGCCCTGCGGGCGCTCCTTGCGGGACAGCCTGAGCACGGTGGGCTTCTCGCCGCCGCCCTCGCCCGCGGGCTGGGAGGACAGGCCCCTCTGCTCTTCCTTGGCCTCCTCCGACACCTCGGGGTAGATGACCAGGAATGTGGCCGTCAGGAAGCCCAGGAAGGAGCCCACGGAGGCCACGATGGGGATGACGCGCACCGTCCCCACCGCGTCAACCACGCCCCCGAGGGCCGAGGCCACCAGGATCTGGGAGATGTAGACCTGGCAGGAGAGGATGGCGCAGTCGATGCCGAAGCCGCGCCTGGAGTTCCCGGGGCTGTGCTGGACGTACTGCGGGAGAGAGAGTGCGGTGAGGGTGGGGCCCACAGCCGGGAGGCAAGCTCAGAGGCTGGAGACGAGAACAGGCCTCTCTTGGCAGCGGGCGGCCACGGGTCCCGGGTCCCCCCACCATGCTCCACTTCCAGCCCACACTGAGCCGGAGGTCCTGGCCGTGGCAACGGGACAGAAAGTGAGTGACACGGAAGCCCGCCGCGCACACAGCCGGTCCCAAGGGCCCGGCGCGGGCTGGGAGGACACAGCTGTGGGTGGGAAGGCTCAGCACCACCGTGCTTGAACTCTGGGCAATGTGCTCGTGCTGACACTTGGGGGACAGGTGGCCAAGCACAGCCCGACAATCCTGAGGAGGAACCACAGTGACACCACCACAGGGTTTCGTGTCTTCCTATGAAACTACGTAACACCACCCTGGCTGCTGTGGCTCAGTGGGTTGGACGTCATCCCACACACGGAACGGCTGCAGGTTCGATTCCCAGTCAGAGCACAGGCCTGGGTTGTGGCCAGGTCTCTGGGTGGGGGCGGGCGAGAGGCAACCGGTGGATGTCTGTCTCGCGCATCAACATTTCTCTACGTAAGAAACACGTGGTAGACTCAGTCCCGTCCTGCGGTCTGTGACAAAGCGCCACGCACAGGAGGAGGCGGCTCTGGGACGTGGGGCGACCACAAAGTCACACTCCCCTGTCCGGGCTACTCACGGGAAACCCGCCCCAGACAGGTGCAGCCCGAGGGAGGACGCCCCCTGCCGCAGGAGCAGAGTGAGGCCGCGCAGAAGGACCCCGCCCCAGGGCCGGGCAGCGCAGCGCAGCACGCTGCAGGGGTGCAGACCGCCCCGGCCGGCTGGGGGGCCTTGGGGACGGGAGTGCGGGCCGGGCGATGGCAGGGCCGACCCCCGGCACGAGAAGCCAGGCGATGCCTGTCTGCGTGGTGTGGTCCGCACTGGTTTTACACGTGTGACACCGGAAGGTCTCCTCCCAGAAACCCACTCGGCCGGCGGGTCATCTGCGGTCCGTGCACGTGTCTGCCGTCTCGTGTACTCGGACTAGAAGGCCGGTGTGGAACCTAATGCTGCCCTGGACCTTCATCGGCGGGGACTCCGGCTGCGCCCAGAGCAGGAGGTCCCACCCGAGGGTCGGGGAGGACGGGGCGGGGGCGTGCGGCTGCCCCTCCCCCGCAGCAGGGCCCGCGTGCCGAGCCTGAGAACCCCGTCCAGACCTGCGCCGTGCCTGCCGCGCCCCGGGCAGCGGCCCGTCTGAGCCGAGAGGCGCTGCTGGGGTGCCAGCGACGCTGAGCTTTAGGGACGTGGTGGGAGTGCAGAGCAGAGCATGGCGGTTCTGCGTGTTGGGCGCGTAGTGGGGGCACACACGGAAGTGATGGTGGTGTTCTGCACGCAGGGGCTCAATGAGCCACCACAGCGGGCGGACCCCCCTGGTTCCCACGTTCTAACTGTGACTGCTGCGGGTGTGGACGGCCTCAGGCCGCAGCGCCCCTCCCCAGGTGCCTGTGTGCGTGCGAGCATGCGTGTGTGCGCCCGTGGCCTGCAGGCAGGTGCCGCGTGGTCCAGGCGTGCCAGCAGCCGGGCGGCTAGCGGAGCAGAGCACTTGTGCCACGGAACCCGGGCCTTGGACGAGCCGGCAGGTGGCAGTTCCGCCGGCCCCTCAGGGCCCGCTCAGACCCGGAGTCCCAGGGGACGGACTGACTGGGCCTGAGCACAGGCACGGGAGCCCGGGGACCCGGGGATGCGCGAGGCCGGCAGGCGCCCCCGCCCAGCGCCCCCATGGGGCAGCCCCCGCCCAGCCCCACGGCCGCCGACGCACCTCTCTGATCTCGTGGTACTGCCCGAGCAGGGCGTAGGGGCAGTAGGAGATGCTCATGGACACGACGCCCATGGTGCTGACCATGGCCATGGCGACGTAGACGTTGGGGAACATGGCCATCACGGCTGTGCCCACGGAGAAGCCCAGCGTCCCCAGCACGTAGATGACCCGGATGCTCAGGTCGTAGTTGTCCAGGTACTTCTGCAGCAGGGCTGCGGAGAGAGTGTGGCCACAGGGCGGTGACCGGCGGGCACGGGCCCGCCCCGGCCCCGTCCTCGGCCTGCTCAGCATCAGGCAAACACCCCCCCCCCGGCCGCCTCCCCCCACGCCACTGCCCAGGCTGCAGAGTGCCCACCCGCGTCCAGGGACACCAGCACCTCTCCGTCCTGGGCCCTGAAAACTGGCCCCGCCCTGCTGCTCCCCAGGGCCTCCCTGCCCGAGGACACCCGGTCCTGGTCCCACCCAGTCACCCAGGCCGGGTCAGTGGCCTCCTCGGGCCCCCCGCCCAGTCCTGCCTTGGCAGCCCAAGCTGTGGCTGGTTCCCCCCATGGGCAGCTCGCGGGGTCTGGAAGGACCGAGCCCGGCTCGCCCTGCCTGACACAGCAGCTAAACCCGCTGCCCCAGGAGGCGCCCAGACCACCCCAAAACTCCTGTCCCAGCGCCGACGGCGGCGTGACAGCCGTGCTGGCTGCCGGCGGCTTCGGGCCGTTAACCTCGGCTGCCCGCTGGGGCCTAGGCCCGGCCACCGCGAAGCCGGCCGACACCTCCACGGTTCACGCAGAGCGGACGGGCAGGTCCTGACCACGATCACACCTCGTTTCCAGAGGGTGAGCCCGGGCGGGTGGCCCTTCCCGGGCCCTGCACCCTCCCGGCCTCACCCCGTCCGCCTGCCTGAGGCGCCAAAGCCCCCTCTCCTGGCTCAGCACCCGCACCCTGCCACCACCCGGGCCCGGCCCTGGTCAGCGCCCCTCTGAGGAGGCCCTGCAGGGGCCAGCGTGTGCCCAGGCTGCAGGGCGCCCAGCCCGGGGGTCAGGCTGCAGCGGCTTCCCGGGATGAGGACACCCGAGCCCCTGTGCCCCTGCCCGAGGGACAGCTGGCCCTGCTCAGTCAGAGGGGGGCGCCCCTTCTGGGAGGCAGGGCGCCCTCTGCCACACTGCCGGTCCCCGAGCCTTTTCCTGGGGACCACTCACCCGAGCAGATCGCGCCGGTGGCCGCGTAAATGACCAGGCCCCAGCAGCCCATCTTCACGCCGGCGTTGTAGGCCTGCCAGGCGGTCGAGTTGGAGGGAGCCTGCTCCGGGAACAAGACGGGGTTCAGGGGTGGGGTTCGGGGACAGGGCCGCGGGCTGTCCTCTCGCAGAGGGAGGGCAACAGACACTGCCTCAAAAGGACAGCCGCCCCTCACCCCGGCTGTCTCACAGCCCAGTGGCCACTCGGGGCAGTCCCACTGGGCCAGAGGGGAGGGGTGAGTGGGGAGCTGGGGCTGGGCCTGGGCCAAGGCCGCCCACCTGGACCCAAGGTGACCGAGCCCCCGGTGTGAGCCAGCGGACACGCGGGACAGAGGTGGGGCCTGCCCACCAGCAGTGACGGGCGGCTGTCCCCGGACACGTGGTCTGCTGACCAGGGACTGGATGTCCACGGTCCCTAGGGCCGCACCGAGGCCCCGACGTGTCAGAAGGTTCGCGCCCGCCGGCTGCCCACGGAGAGCACCTGGTGGCAGCACGCGGAGCTGGGGCTCTGGGGGGCCCCCCGCCGGCCCCCGCTCACCTTGGGGTCGCCCTCGAAGATGACCTGGCCCATGAAGTCGGTGTAGAAGACGGCCTCGGCGATGACGGAGAACCAGGTGAGCAGGTGGCAGAGGCAGAGCCGCGCCAGCGCGCGGGGCATCTTCAGCATGGACAGCCACAGCAGCCGCACGGTGGTCTCCCCCTCGCCCTCCTCGCTCTCCGTGTCCCCGCTGCAGGTGGTGGCCCCGCTCCGGTTGCGGTGCCGGCTCCGCTGCCGCTGCCGCTGCTGCAGGTCGTACAGGTCGCTCATGCTGCGCGAGGGCTTGATCAGGACCACGGCGTTGGCGCGCCGGTAGCGGTAGCGGTGGGAGCTGATCTTGCCGTAGTAGGAGAAGGTGCAGGAGCCCTGCCGGTGGAATGTGTGCCTGCGCCGCCGCACGGCGTTGGACGCGGCCGAGGGCTTCAGGTCCACCCGCGGGCCGCCGGGCGGGCCGTCCTTCGGGAGCGAGCCGCTGCCGCTGCCGTTGGGCAGGCGGGCTTCGCGCACGTGGTTGTCCAGCAGCGTGGAGTCCTCTCTGGCGGGGTCCCTGAGCAGGGAGGGCAGGCGGGGCAGCCTGGCCACAGCCAGGTCCTGGCTGGCGCTGCAGGGGGTGCCGGGCCCCGAGGCGTCGTGGAAGATGGACGGCTCGATGCCGTGCAGGAAGAGCAGCTCGGGCTCCAGGTCCAGCGCGGCGTCCGGCACGTGCAGCACCGAGTCGCTCTTGCTGCGCGCCAGGCCCGCGTCCAGGCAGTCCAGCTGCAGCTCGTGCTCCGACTGCACCTCGTCAGGGAGCAGGGCGCCACCGTCCCGGAGGCCCGGCTGGGCGGCGGCCTCCACGCCGCGCTCCTGCTGGGGGCTGTACTGCTCCTCCTCGATGCTGAACAGGTGCAGGGCCACCGACACCGTGAAGATGATGGCCGCGAAGAAGAACAGCACCTGGTTCTGCGTCCGGAACCAGACGCCCAGGAAGGTGTGCGTCCAGTCCAGCCCGCCCAGCACGTAGCCGACGGCCCCGCCGAGGCCTGAGCAGGTGGGAGGGGACAGAGCAGCCAGTGAGCAGGCCGGCCGCCCACACCCACGCCTCCAGCCGGGACACTCGCGCGCGGAAGGAGAGGGAGAAACAGTGGGAGAGATAGAGCGGGGCACGCCGGCTGACCCCGCCTGACACGCGAGGACGGGAACAAGGCCCCCGGGCACTCCCGTCTGATGTGACAGCTGCCGACCAACAGGAGCGGCCAGCATGTCACCCCGTCTCGGCACCGGGCCCACCGGGTCAGGGTCAGGCCCCCGCCCTGTCGGGGAGCCCCGGGGCAGGGGCGCACTCTCACCGGCAGAGAAGGCGTGGATGTTGAGGGCCATGTCCTGCTCCTCGCTGTCCACCACGTCCAGCAGGTAGGCGCGGATGGGCCCCTCGGTCGCGTCGGCGCTGAAATCCAGGACCACCACGCCCACCACGGTGAGGACGATGCCGATGGGCTGCCGGTTGGGGACATCGCCGAGGAGCAGACCTGGCGGGTGGGGCACAGGGGTGGGGGCCGTCAGGCGCCAGCTGCGAAGGGCCGACAGCCCGATCGACCGGGGAAGAAGGGCCCGGCGCCGGCCACAGCCAGGAAGGGCGTGCCCCCCAGCGCCAGTGTGAGTCGCTGCGCCCCACGCCTGCGCCTGCAGGGCTGTGGTCTCCTCCCGCGCACGCTGCCCGCTCGCACCTGTGCGCCGTGTGACGGGGAAGGGGCCCTCCCTCCCTGGGCCTCACAGGGCGAGGGGTCCCCACGGGCCCGCCAGTGAGGAAGGGGCGAGTGTGACGCACTCGGTCGCCCACGTGCGCGCACACGCTGCGCAGGGGCCTGGGCGGCAGCCCCTCTGCCCGGCCTCTGCAGGAGGAGTGCGCGTGCCCCGCCCCCCCCCCCCCCCCCCCGGGCCTGCAGGGACGCCCACCCCGGGCACGAGACCAGGCACAGGGGCTGGCGGGGCCGCCCCGCGAGGGGGTGTGGTTCTGCCCCCCGCCCGCCCCGTGCGGGCCCCCGTCCCCTCGCGGGCCCCAGAGGAGTGGAGCGGGGCCTGGCCACCCCACCAGCTCTCGCGGCTTCGCCCTCCGGGCTCCGCCTCCCGGACCGCGCCGGAGCAGACGCAGGCTCGCAGACACGGGCAAGCTCCCGAGCCTGGGAACACAGGTTCAGCCTCGGTTTTAACAAGTTGCGGCCAGAAAACAATGGTTTGTTTTCAACAGTTCTGATGGGCGCCCTCAGGGCAAAACTATTTCCCCACAAACAGCTGCTTTAATGGAAAACAAAGCAAAACAAAAAGGACCAACCGGGAGCACACAAAGCAAGCGGGAGCCGGCCCGGGCCTTCCCCGCGCCAAGTGCACGGGAAAGGGGTGATAACGCCGAGCCGCCGCAAGCAGGACACTCGGCCACAACAGGAAGCGCCGCCCTGCGAGCGGGCTCCCGGGGCTTTCCCACGGGGCCCGGCCCCGCACGTGCCTCATCGATGACAGCCCCCCACGGCCCCCTCCCCGCCGCCGGGGCCCGCTGGACGAGGCCCACTCACCGATGGCGGAGCCGTTGAGGAAGAGCGCCACGCCGAAGAGCACACCCACGCAGAGGGCGAGGATGAAAGGCCGGCGGCGGCCCCAGCTCAGGGTGCAGCGGTCGCTCGCGGAGCCGATGATGGGCGTGAAGATGAGGCCGAGGATGGGGCTCAGGAACCAGGTGAGGCTGTAGTACTGCTCCGGGAGGCCTGCGACACACGCGGCGTCAGCCCCGCGGGCATGCACACGCGCAGGCTCGCCCGCCCCCTGCGAGCAGCGCGGGACAGGGTGCCGCTGGGGCCCGCACACACCCCTGATGACCAGAGACCCCTCAGGGCAGGAGGTCCCGCCGGGGAGGCCGGCGCCTGGGAGCCAGCCCAAAGCCCTCGTGCCCACGGACGGAGGGGAGGCATGAGCTCCAAGGGGCAGGGCACTGCCCGGGTCCTGCAGCGAGAGCCGGGGGCCCCAGGGCTCAGGCCAGGGCTGCCTGACTCCGAGGTCCCCGCAGCAGACCCCCGACGCTGGCACCCTGCCACACAGACCCAGGGCCCACGAGGGGACGGGGACAGGAGTCTTCTGGAGTGAGCAAGCCACAGTGCCACCCCACTCCCGGGCTGCGTCTCAGGCACAGGGGGCGGAGACGAACTCCGGGTGCGTGCCTCGCACAGTGGCCAGCAGGGTCTCTGTCGGTGGAAGCCAGGGGCCTCTGGGCGGCCACGCTCCCTTCCTGACCTGCATGGGGGGCCCCAGTGACAACCCAGCCAGCTGGAGACTTTGCTCCTGCACCCCTGGGCGCCACACTCAGCGCAGGGCTGACGCTGGAAACGGTGCTCCGGCACACCAGGGCCCGCCGGGCCGACGCCCCTGCGAAGGCACCGGGAAACGGGCAGCGTGCCGACGAGTGCCACGGCCCGTGTCGGAGGAGGAGGAGGAGGTCGTGTTCGGAGGAGGGGCAGTGCCCCGCAGAACTGCTAACCCGCGTGTGGAGACACCGGCACGTCCTGTCCGGAAGCCGAGCGGCCGCCGGGGCCCACAGCAGGGGCCTGCAGCGGGCGGGCCCTGAGGCCGGCTCCTCGTCTCTCGTCCCCAGGCAGGCCAGGCAGCGGGGGAGGCTCTGACAGCCCCGCCGACCCCGCCCACACCCAGGGGACAGCGGGGCCGAGCACCGAGTTCCTCACAAGTGACCCCGTGGCCTAAATTCCGGGAGGAGGGAGGAGACCCCTGCTTCGGCTGGGACCGTTAAAGACAGTCCCCTTGCTAACAAGCGCCGGCTGACGAGCCTGCGGACAGGGGGCTCTCGGCCTTCACAACGCACAGGTGCGCACACGGCGGCTCCGCCCAGCAGCCCTCTGCCCTCGGGCCTGGCCTCCCGCTGCAGGCCCCGGCCGCTCGTTAGATACCGTGGCTGGGACAGAGCGTCTCGGCCTCAGGGCCCGTCCCGGGAGACCTGTGCGCCCGCGCCCAGCCCCCCCCTCCCCCGCACGGCCGGGAAGCACCCCAGAGGCCCTGGGCCCACCCCTCCCTCCCGGCTCACTGCCCGCCTCACCCCCTGTGCCGGCCGGCATGGGACACCGGGGTCTGGCCCGACACAAGGCCTGTGCCCTCCCCCAGGACACACTGTGACACGAACGCACACCGACCAGCGCACGCCCGCGGTGGGCACCGCAGCCAGGCTGCCGCCACAGGCCCCCGAGAGGCTGGCGGGGTGACGTGACCCCAGAAGTGGCGACTGTTTCTGGGAGCACCCCCGCGGCCCGAGGAGCTCTGGCGGCACCGGGAGCAGCAGTGCCGGCGCACCCCCGCACAGGCAGGCCCCTCCGTGCGTGCGTGTGTGCCGTTGCCCGTGCCGACTCTGCAGCAGGCGGCAGGGGTGGGGACACACGTGGGGACTGCAGGACACCCTGTGCTCGGGGCGTGTCCCCAAGGACGGGACGCCCACAGAGATGGAGAGCCGGTCAGGCTGAGGCCGGCCAGTCGGGGAGCCCAGGGGAGCCAGCAGAGGGCCGAGGCGGCCTCTGCCCCTTCCCCTTCCCAGCTCCCCTGGAGGCCAGCGCTGGCTGCTGCAGGGAGACTGCAGCCACTGGCGGGGGCCTGCACCCGGGCTGAGCGGTCACGGGTGTGGGACCTGCTGAGGCCATGGCCCGGCCCCACCCACACGGGTGCCCCGAGCTGGAAACAGCCCAGGGACGAGGGGTGACAGCTGTCTTTGTCTAAGCAAACTGGCGAGGAGAGGAATTTCCCAGCACGTCCCGAAGCCGCTCCAGCTGTGAGCAAGCCGTCCGGACGCCCCGGGCAGGAGGCACAGCCCCGGCCGCGAGGCTGCCCCTGGGACGCCGCGGGCACGGCCGTTCCCAGGCTCTAAACAAACACCACGGACGCAGTAAATAACAGTTGTTTTCCTCCGGGCGCGGGCGGAGCAACAATGGTGGGACCAGGTCGGCTCCGCTCACAGGAAGTGCTGTGTCACCGCTGGCCCCAGGGCTGTGTGGGGTCACGGTGGCGACGGCCATGCTCCGTCACTCACGATGGCTTCCGTTCAACGGGGCGTCCGTCCTTGATTAGCTGCACTTGTGGGGGGAGGGGGGTGGGGGCTGGGGACAGAGAGCAGCCTGAGCAGGTCCCACAGAGCCCCGCGGTGGGGACGGGCCTCAGGCTCGCTCCGCAGACACACCTGCCCTCCCGCCACCAGGCGCCGTGTCCTGGGGCCGCGCCTTGGAGCGCCGCCCTCCCGAGAACTGGCTCCGGGTGGGACACCCTCCGGAGCCTCCCTGACCCGTGGGGACTTGAAGTCACAGAACCCCGCAGGGAGCCCCACCCGAAGTGGCCCCTCTGAGCAGCAGACGTGAGAGAGACAGTCCCTGGCCCCCCCCGGAGGTGAACGGTGGGGGACAAGGGCTGATGGTCACCGGCTCAAGGCCCAGGGCCCTAGGAAAGCACCCCCCGAGCAGGAGTGGTCTGTCTGCACAGGGCCCAAAGGGGCAGATGACACCCCCAGTGGCAGGCAGGCAGGCCGCAGTGCTTCAAGGAATGCTCCAGAACCCCAGAGCACAGGAGGCAGGAAGGGGTGATGCACAGGAACGGCAACCCCTCCCCATGCCGGGGGAAGGCGCAGGACCGCAGTGTGCGCGGGCCAGGCACTCGCCTGGGGCTGGGGCTGGGGCCGGGGCCAGCTGAGGGGCTGGCTGGGTTCGCCCCGATGCAGGGCACCCTGCCTTACTCCCCGAAAACCGGCGCTCATCACGGTGATGAGGAGCAGGAGCGGCACCCAGAAGGGCTGGTCCGCTTGGTGACCGGGGAGGACACAGCCAACGCCATTTGCCGTCGTGGCCCCACGTGCGGAGCAGGCCTGCGGCCTGGTGAGACGCGACTGCGGTTTCACTCTTCCGAGCCGTCCCCAGGGCTGGAACGACTGGAACCAAGGACAGACCCCACCGCTCCCGCCAGCCCAGGCCCAGGCCCAGGCCCAGGCGGGAGACGCAACCTCGGAACGGGCTGCAGCCCCCGTTCCAACGCCCCACAGCCCAGGGCCAACCACAGCGGGCCCCCCACCCTCTTAACCCAATCACGATCCAGCAGGCCCGCCCCTCAGAGCTGGCGCCGTCCGCGCCCCTGGGGGTGGCCTGGCGGGGGAGGGCGGGGGAGGAGTTACTCTGGAGGGAGGCGGCAGTTCAGAAGAGGAGCCACCGCACCGACCACAGGCTCCACGGACGGACTACCTCCAGCAGACACGGAAGGCCTCTCCTCCGGTGAAAACACGCCCCACGTCCCTGACGCTGGCCCCGAGGCCCGGCCTGGTCTCCAGGGAGTGGCCGGGCCCGGCCACCGCCAGCCCTGCACCGGGCTTCCCGACAACACCGTGCTGACAGGTGTCCCGGCCCCATTGTAAATAGGGGGGAGCCTCAAAACCCCGGCTGGGCACATGGGCCAGAGTCCAGTGGGACCCAACCCGCTGGAAAGCCGGGGGAGCGCCCTCCTGCCCCCAGGGTGTCCGGCACCAAGGGACCCGCACAGCCCGTGGCCTTGCGAGGGCGAAGGTCAGAGCCCAGAGCCTGCCCGTCTCTGCTTAGAGCTCGGCCCGGGCCACTGGCTCCTGCCGGCGCCTCCCACCAAGAGCGCTCCCACCCTCCTCAAGGCAGTCCTCACTGCATCACGTCCCTGGGGTGGCCGGGTCCCCGGAAGGGGCCTCGCAGGGTCATGTGCAACGATGAGAGGTGGCCAACGACGGGCCGGGGACACCAGCAGACAGAAGCGGTGGACACAGGAGTGGCCCCAGCAGAGCAAGGCCAGGTCTTGGTCTGGAAAGGGGCAGCAAGACCCCAGAGCCGAGTGAGAGGCCGATGGGAGGCTGACCGACACCTGAACAGAGGCCCAGCAGGTTCCCAGGGGCACAGCCAGGTAAGGCGGCACATGAGGCCGCACATGCGACGGAGTGTGGCCAGGAGGGCTGCACCGCCGCCCGAGGGCCCGCCTCGCACCGTGGCGGTGCGCAGGGCCGAGGGCACCGAGTGGAGAGAGGCTCAGACCCGTCGACTCAGCAAAGCCGCGCTCCGGGCCCAGGACGCTGTGCCGGGCTCGGCTCCAGCCCTCCCTCCCAGCCGGTGGGATGGGCGGTCCGGTCTGGCTACGAGCGTGTCCCTCCTCTGGACGCCGGTCGGCCCTAGGACAGAGGCCGGGTCGTCCTCTGTGGTGCCCGGTGCGTGGTGCCCCACCTCCGGGTGCGAGTGCAGACCTGGGCTGGGGGCCGCAGGAGGAGGGCCGGGCGTGTCCCCGAGCCCAGCAGGTGGACCTCCCGCAGCCGGACCGACAGGAGGACCGACAGGAAGTCGGCGGTGAGAGAGCCTGTTCTGCTGCCCGCAGCTCCCCCCACGTTCAGGGGAACCGGTCTGGGGTGGGAGGCACCGGCGGGACGAAGCCAGGGTGTCGGGTTGCAGACGGGCCCAGATCGCAAGGCCAGGCAAGGGGGTGGGGCACGCAGCTGCTGGGCCAAAGCACCCCGCCCCCCAGCCCGGTGGGCCGGCGCCGGGACTCACAGTGACAGCCAACAGAGGGGGAGCAGCCCCAAAGAAGCCGGGGCAAGACGGCTCTGCCTCGGACCCGGGGCACGCCTTCCCCGGCTGGAGCCGGCCGAGCCCCGCCCCCAGCGGTGCCCAGGCGCCTCCACCACACCCCGCCCACTGTGCAGGCAGGTGCCCGGCGTTGACCGCCCCAGACAGACACGCCGACTTCCTCTCCCCGTTTCCCTCCTGGTGAGCCGCCCCGACCGGGCCCTGCAGAGGGAGTCCCGCCACAGAGTGACTTCCAGTTCAACACGCCGGGCGGGGGCTTCTCCAAGCCCCTCCGTGCGACACTCCGGAAAGGTCCTGCAGGCTGGGAGTGGCACCGTGCCGCCTCCCCCACTAAAAGGCGGCAACCGCTGTACACGGAAACCAGGATACACACGTTTCCGCTCGGACTCGCGCGTGTTCGGTGCGGGACAGCGTCTGCGTGACAGCAGTGCCGCCCCCAGGGACGACGACTCTGCCGTGGACATGCACTGTACCGGCTGTTCCCGCCGACACGGCCCGTCCTGGCTCCGCCACGTCAGGCGTGCCTTGGGTCCGTGCCCCGCCCCTGCCACTCTGAACGTGGTAAGGAGCTGAGTTTGGAAGCTGCTCTCGCCCAACGCGGCGCCGACTGTCACGGCTTCCACACACCGGAAGCGGAGTGCCGGCCGCTTCACTGGCGCTCGGGTGCCCCGCAGCCACCTCCTGGAGCGGCCTAGAGAGCCAGGTCGCTCACACCACCTCCACACGGCCCCTCACTGCCCCCCCCCCCCCATGCCCTGCGCCCTCCCTGCGCCCAGCCAGGCAGATTTCTGTTCTTCTCCTGCCAGCCTCACGCTCGCCTTCCACAAGCCGGGCGACGGCCGGCAGTCCACGGATCCTCCCAGACGGTGCTCCTGCAGACCACACCCCCCAGCCACCGCGCCCGCCCCTGGCACCATGCCCACAATGCAGCCGACCGACGGCACCCAGCCCACGGCTGCATACCCACCCCCAACCCTCGCTCCGCACCAGGCCGACGGCAGGGCTGCAGCCCCTGCTACTGTCCGTGCCCTGAGCCTCCAGCGGGCCCGGCTCACCTCCAGTGTGGCTCAGAATCTGACGAGAGAAGGGCAGGCACTGACTCTTGGGGAAAGTGACTTCAGTGGACATTTCATTGTCTCTAAAACACGACAATCGAAGACACAAGGAAACCCCAGCTTCCCAGGCCAAACACAGCTGCCTTGCACAGGCGGCTCTCGGTCACTCCGGTCGAGAACCGGGAGGTCTTGACTGAGAACTGCCTGGATCCACGCTGTCCTCGTGGCAGCCTGAGCTCTCCGCAGCGGGTGTGAGTGTGTTTCGGAAGTGCGGCCCTGCCCGGCCCGGCCGGCTCCTGTTCTAGGACCCCCAGCAGGGACACGGGACGTGTGCTGTGACCCTCTCCTCCTGGACGGGGGCGGGCGGCCCGCCGTCTCCAGTCAGGGCCACGCGGAACACTTCAGGTGTCCTTGGGCTCCAGGCGGAGTCCGGCCAGCGCAGGCCCTGCCACCGGCCCCGGGGAGCCCAGGCTGACCCACCCCGCACCAAGAGGCCCAGATGCTTGCGGCGACCCGAGGCCACGAGACCCTGAGAAACGGGGTCGGTGTGCCGCAGGAAGCCTCCTGCACGAAGGGAAGGGGCAGCAGGTGGCCGCGGCCGCTCTTCCCGAGCAGCAAAGCCGGCTGCAGAGGCCCCCGGGACGCCCGCACCTCAGGCGGAGAAGGGCAGGCTCCCTCTGCCCCGTGTCACCACACCGACGGCGGCAGGTGTGCTGAACTGCAGGCGGCCCCTGCAGTCACCGGCGCCTCCCAGACAAGGGGGGGCGGCAGGGCCTTCCCACGGCAGCCGCTGGGATTCAAACAGGCCCGCGGCGAGTCCGTCGGCTGCCCCGGGCAGGGAGCAAGGGGGCTGCCCCCTCGCCACACACCAGGTCAGCACGTCTGTGCACGCCCGGGAGGGGCGTCCGAGGTTCAGCCGGGGCATGAGAGCACCGTTCAGCACGTGTCTACGCACGCGTGGAACGGCCAGATGCAATTTCACCGCATCCCCGAGAGGGCTGGGCTGGCACCCTGAGCTCCCAGGAGGACGCGGGTTGCACGGGCGACTCAGTGCCAGGTTGCTGGCCAGGTCACACCCCGCTCTGCTCCGGCCTCACCGGCCTGCACGGCCACTTGCCGGGCACAGGGGCGGAGGCCGCAGCCCCTGCCAGGCGCTGCTCGTGCGGCGCTCTCCACGAGGCAGCTCTTCAAGCGAGGCTCCCACAGCCAGAGGCGAGCGCCAAGTCTACGTGAGCCTCCCCCGCCTCCCGGGGGGTGGGGGGCAGACTGAACCTGACCTTCCCCTGAATGAGCCCACAACCCACCCCGGCGCCTGAGGGGGGAGGGGCTCCACCAGGCAGGAGAAGCCTCGGGGATCTCAGTGTGAACCCAGCCCGTTAGCCAGACCCAGAGGCAGCGAGACATCCTTTCTTCTTGACTCGATTTTCCTTTTCCCCGGGGGCCACTTCCGGAACCAAGAGGAAAACAATGCGTGTGTGTGGCCGGGCGCCCAGACTCCTCCCTCCCCGGGAAACACTGTGTGGGAACAGAGCTTGCCAGCAGGCGACAGGCCCAGGAGGGGCTGGGGCAGGCTGTTCCCGGGGTTTCCTTCGAGGCAGGCCCCACACCCCCACCTGACCCTGCCTCCACGGCGCCCCGCTGACCAGCGGCCCCCCCACGCGCCCACAGCCGGGGCTGGTCTGCAAGCGCCTCGGGGCCGCCCCGGGCGGCGGCCAGGGGAGGACCCGGCTCTGTGGGGCCCAGTGAGTCACACCCCCGCCCTCTGCTCTGGGCAGGGCTGTGGGTCTCACCTCCAGAAGTCACCTTAGGCCCTGGATGGTGGGACTCAGTGGACTGAGTGCCGGCCTGAGAACCAAAGGGAGGCCGGTTCGATTCCCAGTCAGGGCACAGGCCTGGGTTGCAGGCCAGGCCCCGGTCTGGGGGTGCTCAAGAGGCAAGTGACTGATGTACCTCTCGCACATCGATGTTTCTTTCCCTCCCTTCCTGTCTCCCCTAAAATATATGAAATCTTTAAAAAGATTAATTCAAGATGGATCACAGCCTCAAATGTGAGTGCTGAAATTATAAAACACCCAGAATACCTGGCTGGCGTAGCTCAGTGGATTGAGCGCGGGCTGTGAACCAAAGTGTCGCAGGTTCGATTCCCAGTCAGGGTACATGCCTGGGTTGCAGGCCACGGCCCCCAGCAACCGCACATTCATGTTTCTCTCTCTTTCTCCCTCCCTTCCCTCTCTAAAAATAAATAAATAAAATCTTAAAAAAAAAAAGGTTCTGATCACAAGGCGGCCCTTCTGGGCGTGACTCGAGCCCGACCCTGAGAAACACACGGACTTTGTCCTGGGGACTCCACCTGAACGACGGCGTGACTAAGGTAACTGTGAGCACAGACGGGGTCTCCAGAGGCCAGCACACCAGGGCGGGCGGCGGAGCCTGCTCTCTGCCGTGCAGGCCGGGGACCGGCACCAGCACCCGCCCGGCTACTCGGAGGTGGGGCGGGGCCCTCAGGTGTTCGCAGTTCCCGCCTGTAGCCGACTGCTCTGAGCCGCGGGGCAGAGTTCACGCTCCCCGGGCTCTGTGCTTGCGGCCTTGGGGGAAGGAGCACCCCTTTAAACAGCCCACGTAAGTAGACTTGAAAACCACTTGAGCGAGCGAGCCAGCACATAGGAAATGCTAGAATGAAACTCTGCTTTAAATGTCTTGGTCCCTCACTCAAATCTCTTCTAAGTCGGAAAATGACAAATTTTCTAACTTAATGGGAATACCAGACCTGCCGACAAAACCCTGAGGGCCCGAGGCACCCCCGCGGCGCTCGGGAAGGGGCCCCTGACCCCAGCCCGCTGGGACTGGGACGCCCGGGCCTTCTGGAAGGACCCGGCGCCTGGCCACTGAGGGCCCGCGGCAGCCTGCGGCTCTCATGGACGGGACCGATGGCAGCAGGGCCCTGGCGAAGTGCCAGTCAGCGCCTTCCACCCCCGGTCCCCTCTGGGGCTGGCCTCTTCCCTGCCCGGGCCGGCCACGTGCGCCGTCTACACTGACCAGTGCCAAGTGCAGGCATTGCACTTGGCTGGCTGCCAGCAGGGGAGGGGTCAGGAGGCTGGAGGGAGGGCAGGCCAGGATACGGCCCCCGGGGCCCCTGAGCGCACCCCGGCCCACGCCGGGCTCCCCCCTGCCGAGTGGACACAGCCAAGGGCCCCGCGGGGCGGGCGGCGCTTACCGATCTGCAGCAGGATGGGCGTGACCAGGGCCGTCTCCATGGCGTAGCAGAACTCCCTGCCGAACATCACGGCCCCGTGCATGACCCACAGGCGCACGGGGATGCGGTCGATGGAGCCCTCGCTGCCGGTCTCCTCGTGCGGCTCGGCGTCCGCCGGCTTCTGCAGCTCGGGCAGGGGCAGTGGCAGCTCCTGGACTTGCACGGATTCCGAGTCGGCGTTCTGCGGGGCCATTCTCATCCCCACCGGGTGTGCGTGCGAGTGCGTCTGCTCTACCGGCACACCGCCGCGGCCACGCGTCTGCGAGGGGAACCGGGCGCCTCCTCTCTCTGCTTCCGCCGCGCTGCTCAGCCAGTGACACACACACTCCTCGTGCGGCCTTCCACCCCCGGGTGCCGCTCGCCGCGGAACGAAACGGTTTCTGGCTGGACCTGACACATACGGCTTGCCGGATCACTGTGAGTTAGAGTTAAAAATCCATAGCGGCCATTCAGTTAATACCAGTTTCATCATCATGACGGGGGCGGCGCGGAAGCGGCTTCCCTGGCTGCAGGCAGGCGGCACGGCGACACGGGAAGGGGGTCCGCCGGTGCTCCCCATCGGGTGACTGGCTGATCTGCAAGAGAGGGGGCGGCCCCGGGGGTCAGGGGCCACTCGGGAGACCCAGACCTCTGGCCACGCCGGCTCTCCGGGGCTCACTGCGGGTCACCGGTGCCAGACGACAAGCCCTCGTTTCTAGAGGAACGCCACCTCCTGTGGAACTTCCTTCCTCGGGGGACGAGGCCGGGACAACAAAGGGGGCTCCTGGGCACGGGCGCCCCTGGGCGCAGGCGGCTTTGGCCCGGGGTGTCAGGACTGTGGTGGGCGGGGGCAAGGCTGCAAAAGGAAGCCAGACGCTGCCCGCAGAGAGGGCAGGGGACAGCGGAGCGGGGACTGGCCACCCCACCCGAGAGGACGAGCCCCTCGGACACCCGCTGTGCCAGAGCTGCACGCGGCTGCGGTCACGACTGAGACCTTTCAGAGAAGTGTTCTCTAGGAACACCGACGCCCTCGACGAGGGCACTTCGAGTCAGCCGGCTGCTGCCGTGTTTCTCTGCACCAGTCAGGCTGTGCTCGGGGCAGGACAAGAACAGGAAGGTGCAGGTGAGCTCGACTGTGTGCTCCGGGGACGAGGTGGCTGTCTCCAGGGCCGGGCTGCCACGAGGGAGCAGGGTCCACAGGCGGCGGCAGCTCTCGGTGTGGTTTTGGGGAGACAGGAGGGCAGGGCCGGCAGGAGCCGAGGCGGCCCAGCACGGGCCCCGGGCCCGCGCCGCCTGCCGACGAGGGGCTCTGCCCGCGGGCCGGAGGAAGCCCTCGAGCTCCGGGCCTATGTCTCCGCTGCCTTGGACGAGCCGAGGGGGCACAGAACTGGGCACCAAGGGGGCAAAGGCACTTGGCAGGACCGTCCGACCACGCTGCCACCCCGGAGTTCTGTTTCGGGGCCCGGGGTCTCCCGGCAAAGGCCCAAGAGCGGCCCAGGGCCAGCCCTGGACACACGGTGAAAGGAAGGGGAGGCGCACACTGGACGGCGCGGCCTGCGCTCAGTGCCCGTCCACAGGGCCGGGCAGCCGGCCTCCGGCGCCCCGCACGGTCACGCCGGCAGCCCCAGGGTGGCCGGTTGCAGCTGTCTGCCTCGTCGGCAGAGCCCACCTGGCACCCGGAGCCCTGCGGGGCGGTTTCCACTCCGACCTTGTCCACGCACGTGGTCACCTCCGAGAAGGGAGTCTGCCAGGCCGGGCCCCACGTCCCGGGCCCCAGGCGGGACAGGGCTGCGAGGTGCTGGGGGCCCCTGTCCGAGGGCTCGTCCCTGCCCCCGTGCTGTCTGTGGGGGCCGAGGGAGGGATGCGCCCTTCCGGGCCGGGCACCGGCTTCCCTCTCCAAGTGTCCTTCGTCCCCCCCGCCCCCACCCCCTCCCTTCACGAGCCCCACACTCAGCCCTGAAGTCTCTTCTCGGGTGTCCGCCCTCCCCCGCAGAGCTGCCGCCGACCCCCTTCCTGTCCAAGGTGCTCTCCGCCCCTCTGCCCGGGGCAGGGAGCGGCTCCCTGGGAGATCCCATCAGCCAGCCTGCGCCTGTCCTCACGGCCCCACTGTGCCCGGCCACACCGCAGGAGCCAGGGAAGGCCACTGAAGGAATGAGTGCGAGGCCCTGCCCAGCGTGGCTCCGTCGGTGAGAGCTCCGCCCCATACACCGCAACTTCACGGGTTCAGTTCCTGGTCAGGGCACACGCCTGGGCTGTAGGTTTGCTCTCTGGTTGGGGCCCATGAGAGTCGACCCCTGACGTTTCTTTCCCTCTCTCCCTCCCTTCCCCTCTCTCTAAAATCTGTAAGCATGTCTGCGGGTGAGAATTAAAAACAAAAAAAAACACAAATGAAGAACCGGCTGGCCAGGACTTCCCGGGGACTCTGCACTGGAAAGCCGCCCCCCACCCCGCAGCTGTCACGCCCAGGTGGTCTGGGGGCCCGAGGCCCGGGCCTCCCGGAAGTTCCTGAGAAGCGGTGCGAGCGCGTGGGGGGGGGGGGGGCTGTACCTGTTAGTCGAGGCGCCTAGGCATCCACACAGCTGGCTTCCCTCCGTCAGGCGGCGCAAACGCGGCGGCCCGGGAGCAGGCAGGTCTGGCCCAGGCGGCGTCACTGTCACCTGCGTCGAGGGCAACGACAGACGCCGTGAGCACCCTCCTGGGTCCGCGCGCAGTTGGTGCAGCTCCCCACGGGGCTCACGGCGCTGCGGGCTGCCCCGCACGCCCACGGGCGAGGGCGCCGACACCCCGCAAGTCCTGGACGTGCCGCCCGAGGACGGGAGGTTCTCCGGTCCCGAAGGGAAACGAGCCCCGGCGCCGCGCAAGGACAGGGAGGGACCTCGGCTGCACAGGCCCCGAGAACGGACCAACCTCAGCACCTGTCCCCCTCAGACACCCGCGCTGAAATCCCGGCCCGCAAGGCGACGACGGGTCAGTGGGTGAGCGTTTGGGCTGACGGGGTCAGGAGGGGGGGACCCTCACGAATGGAGTTAGCGCCCTTCTGAGAGAGCCCCCGGAGCCCTCGGCCCCTCCTCCACGCGAGGACACCGGGAGAACGCAGCCATGGGACAGGCAGCGCGCGCCCAGGGGGACAGAGAACCGGGAGGCTGCTGGACCCCGGGGGACACGGGCCCCACCTGTGAGGCTGCCGCGGCTTTCTCAGCCAGGAATCACGGACGCCAGGGGCCTTCCGTCAGCCCAGGGCCTCCCTGTGCCCCCGGGCAGGAGGCGGAGGCCCACCTCTGGCCCCCCCCACCTACCGGCGCTGCACTGGGAATGTAACTGTCCCTCCTGCCCTGGTGAGGCCTGTGACCCCAGGGCCGGGAGACTGGGATGGGACTCGGGGGCGCAGACGGGTCTGAGACAGGCAGGTGAGGTCTCCTCGGGGCGGTGCTGACCCAGAGGCCCCACGGAGGGCTGAACCGCAGGACGCAGCCACAGGCCACGCCCAGCACTCGGGGCGAACCGCCAGCGCCTGGTGGGAGAGGAGCCGGGACCTCAGCTCTCCTGAAGGGCACCCAGAGGTGTTGGCAGACGCTGACCTTCCCGTGGCCGAGTACCTGAGATCAACACTACCACCGGCGGGGTCCTGGATGTTCTTGGCTGGTTCACCCAGTGCCAGACACCAGTTTTCCATCCACGAAGGAAAATACCAGAACTGCCAACAGAGCCACGGGGTCCATCCAACTGGGAAACCCTAGGGCCACCGGGACAGGGCGCGCCTGCACGTTCCCAGGGCCACGAGCCTGCCCAGGCCTCCAAGAACCGCGAATCGGGAACAGGCACCGAGGGCAGGGGAAGTGCGTGGGGGACAAGAGCCAGCCCCCGGGCGGACACGCTGCCCGACCCCACCCCCGAAGCCGGCCGACACGGCAGCACGCCCGCACAGCCGGCAGCACTGCGCGTGGGCCCGCGGCACGGACCCACCCCGCCCCCCGCCCGCACCGCCACGAGCAGAACGGCAGACGGAGGCTGAGGGGGCAGGCGCGTGACGGCTCAGGTGACGGGAAGCCCTCCGCAGCCCACTTCCCCAAACGCAGGGAGCGGGCAGGCCTCGCGCTGCTGCAGACCCAGCCCCCCTTCCCGTTCTGCCCAAACGGCCGCCCAAGAGCGAGGGACGGAGCTCGCTGAGGGGGAAGTTGCGCGGAGGAGGACACACTGCCCCCCAGAAGCCGCCTGGGCCGCGGCCGCCCCCTGCCAGGACGCGCACCGACCCGCTGCCTCGCCCTCCGCCTGACCTCCGCGCAGGGTTCCTCGCCGTGCACCATCGGCCGAGCAGACGGGGTCCGCTTTTCAGTTAGAATCAGTGACGGTTTCTTCCTCTCCCCTCTTCTCCATGTTCCTCGCCCTTGTCGCTCGCCGAAGCCACTTGAGTAAGAATGAAGCTTTGGCTGCCATGGCAACAAGCAGCACGCTTTCCACGGCGCAGCCCCTGGCATCCGGCCGGCCGCCGGGGCGCTGAGCTCCAGCACCGACCCGCCCTGCCCCACGGGCACCCGCTGCCGGCGGCTCTGGGGAGACCAGCACCACTCCGAGGGTCCAGTCCCTGCGTCTGGGCGCCAGGCCAGGCACCGACGAGCCTGCCTCCCTCGCCCAGGACCCGGGAGCGAAAGGCGGGCGGCGCCAGCGGCCCGGAGCCACTCACGACAACCGGGTGATGCGGCAGAGTAAAAACCCCTGTGCCGCACACACGTGTAGCCGAGAGCCGACCTCACGGACCCGGGCGTGATCAACGGACGCCGCTCAAGACCTCGGGGTGTGCTGAAACCTTCTGACGGGGCTCGTAGGTGACACGCCACGTAGGGCTTGAGCTACCACGGCCAGTCTGCACACCACGTAGGGCTTGAGCTACTGCGGCCAGTCCACACACTGCTGTTACCACGGGAACGAAGTCGGCAGCCCCTGCGCCATCACACGTTGCCTCCTGAGAAACCGGAGTCCTCTCGACAGACACCGCGAGCCCTCAAACGTGACGTGTGCGCCCTCTTAAAAGGGGTACCGGCCGCCCCTCATCGTGCGCAGAGGCCTCCCCACGCCGCGAGTTCTCGGACCCTGGCAGGGCCAGCCAACCTGTCCCCGAGAGGGGTGGACGTGGGGGTCCCGGGGGGCGGACTCTGGGAGCGGACGGCAGGCCCGCAGAGCTGCTGAGGACTTGAGGCTGCGAACCGAGATGCAGCCCGGGAGCCGCCCCCTCCCCCACCCCACCCCGCCAGCAGCACCGGGGTGACGGGGACTGTGGGTGTCGCAGCCCGTCCCGTGCTCCGGCACCCGGGGACTGTTCACTCCTGCGGGGTCCCCGGCGGGGCACCCCCTGACCCGGCACCTCCTTCCGGTCTCCGTCGCAGTGACAGGACTTTGCGCTCAGCAGCCCCGCCACCCTGTCGCGGCTCAGACTTCACGTGGCTTTATTCCGCCTCCTCCCCACGGGACAGGAGTCAGGGGCCACCCTCCCCACAGGGCCAGCGTGGGGTTGGCCTGGGCTGCCGGCGCAGTGCCCATCAAGAAGAAACAGGAGTCACCCAGCCCCCCCTTGGCTGCGGGCCGGGAGACACGAGCAGCCCCGTGCCAGGGCCGGGGCCTGGGGCCGCGGCAGGGAGGAGCTCCGCTGCTCCCCTGAGGAGGGCCAGCGCCCCCCCCCCCCGCCCGCCACTCGGCAGCCCCGGACCCCCCAGGCCGAAGGTCTCACTGGGGCGCCTCAGCTGAGAGCCCCGACAGGCACCCCCACAACTCATTGCCCTGCAGGTGCGAGCGCCAGCCCGAGCCCCGACCTCGGGGCCTGGACCGCTGTCTGCGAGCCAGCGCCGGCCACTGGTGCTCAAGCCACGAACGAGGGCCACGACCCCCGGCGCCCGCCAGCCAGGCGGGCCCTGGACGGGCTGGCCGGACCCAAGCACGTCAGAAGTGCCCGTGCCGCCTTCCGGAAGGGGACGCCCCCAGGAGACAGCGCGGGCCCCACCGCGTGGGCAGGGGCCACAGGCACAGAGGAGGACGCCCGCCGCCCCGAAGGGCAGCGCCCTGCCGGGGAGCCGGACGCACCCCCGTGACAGGGACGCCCGGGACTCACGGCCTGGGATCCAGGCCGACAGAAGCTCGCACCGCTTTCGGTCAGCTCGGCGTGCCAGGAGGCTCCCAGCGGCCGCCGCCACAGGGCTTCAAATAGGCTGGCGCCCTCCCACCGGAAACGGGGAAGCTGGGCCTCACGCCCCACCCGAGGCCCGCCGGCCTCTGGGCAGCCAGGGGGCCCAGCGTTCGGATCGGCACCGAGCAGGGAGGACCGGCTTCCCACGAAGGTGGGGCCGGCGTCCGCGTGGGAAGAGGAGAGAGTTCTGGAGGCGGAGCGTGGGGACGGCCTGCGTCACGCCCCAGAACCGCACGCTCTCAACGGCCGTGTCCCTCTCAGCTGTACTTCACCGCGACATGGAGTCAACACGTGCCGTGCGAGGGGCACATCTAGAAGATGACCTGGAAGTCACGTTAGCAAAAAAGAGGGCTTTTCCCCTGTGGGAACCCAGGGCACCCCCAGAACGAACTCAGCCAACCAATCATCTTCTCAACACGGACGCGGAACCCCCGGAGCACAGACGGGGGTGACAACCTGCCGACGCGGCAGTGTGGGGACGGCAGGAAAACGGGGCCCCCGCGGCCCCCCACAGTGAGGAACGCTGACCACACGCCCGGCTCAGGGAGTGAGTCAGGAGGTGGGGAGAGACGCACAGACAGAAAGAGACGGGCAGGGACAGGAGGGGCGTGGCGAGCCGGCGGGACAGGGTGAGTCAGCTGACCCGGGAGGAAGTGCGGCAGCGGCTGCTGCTGCTGCTGCGGTCAGGTCGGAAGGAGCTCAGGAGCTCAAACAGGGCTGCTCGGAGCAGAGTGGGGCCGTGCTCAAGCGGGGACCACTCCGGCCCGCTGGACGGGGCCCTGCTCCAGAGCCCAGCCTGACCCCCTGCCCTGCGCTCCCAGCCCTGGTGAAGTCTGACTCACCCCCGGACCTCCCTCCCCAGTCCTGCGGCCCCCGGCTCCGTGACTGTCCCTGTAGACACCCCTCGGGGTCCCATCTCCAGGCTGCGCCAACACCACTCCCACCTCCTTCCACCCACCCCTGCACCCACCCCACCCGCCTCGCCGCCACCTGCTCCGTGTCCTGCCCTACTGTGTCCGGGGCTCCGCCAGGGCACAGCCGTGTGGGCGCCGGGCCCTGGGCCCAGGCCGGCCCCAGCCCAGCCCACCCCACTGGGCAGCATCTGCCTGCACACACAGTCTGCAGGGAGTGGACACGGGCTCCTTCCACTGGGAAGTGACAGCCTCTCGGAAGAGGTTTGTACTAGACTTCGTAGCTTAAGGTCTGAGTTCACTGTCAGTGTCACACTCCTTCGGACCTGAAACTCCCTGCAGGACCCTCAACCTACCCCGAGTTCTGGGGTCCGCACCCCCTTCTCTCAGGGTGAAGCCAGCGTTTCCCCTGGACAGAGGTGTCTCTGTCCAGTCTCAAAGGGCCACCCCGCACAGAGGCAGGGCTCCAGGCACAGAAGTCACATTCCGCGGAAGCCTGCTGGCCGTAAAGCACGCTGAGCGGCACCTGAAAGCCCGCCCCGCGGGCCCCCCTCCCCCGGCCGCGCAGACGCTGGCCGGGAGCACACACGCACGCCGGCCGGCGATAAAGGGCTCTTTACAAGGACGGCAGCGAGTCTATCTGCTCACAGGACCCAACTGTTGAGCTGAAGGGTGCAAGTTCAAACACAATCTGGCGACTGTAAACAGTGCCTCAGTTTATCGCGGCAACAATGCCTCCCTTTCAGAGACTGATACTGTTCTCCGCAAACACTCGCCCCCCCCACCCCCCCCCCGGCATTTTTAAGATACTTCGCAGGATAAATATTAGCTCGGGACTCGCCTACGAGAGAAGCGAAAGCTGCCAAAGCAGCAGTTTTTGAAAGAAAAGGAGAAGGAGCAGCGGGGCCACAGGGTGGCAGGGCCCGGCTGCAGCCGCTGCCCTCTGCCCTTGCCCTGGGCCTCCCGGGCAGCCCCCAGCAGAGAGGACGGGGCTGCAGCCCCGGCCCCCGACCTGGCACCGCGCCAGGCGCTCAGCGGACAGCCTGCCCCCCCCACCCCCCCGACAGGACTGGCAAACAGAACTAATTAAAAGGAGAGGTCTTACGGCGACTGCCGGGACACAGAGCACGACGCAACCGCTCGAATTTCAGTGAGACTTGATTTCGCCAGAGACAGACAGTTACGCGGCCTGGGTGACCCAATGCAGAGCCGTGAGCAGAGAGCGCGCCACCTGCTGCCACCGGGACCTGCCACCGGCGGCCACCCCCACACATGGCCGGGCCGGGTGGGCGTGTCGCGGGTGGGCCTGCCCGGCCATTTCTCACCGCTGACCCCGGATGTCACTAACGTGAAGGACGTCACCTGGGAGAGCTCTTCACCTTCCGTCCCACGGCCTGCGCCCCCACAGAACTGGAGGAAAAGCCAGGCATGGCACAGGTGACGTGAAGGGCTGCCCCAGCGAGTGACCGACCACCCAGCGCGACCACGAGCAGCCTCTGGGGTCAGGGGGCAGGGTGGGGGGCGGAGGTCAGGCCCAGCCAGGGAGGGCCCCACCGCTGGGCCCCGGGCCCCCGCAGCGCCGAGCAGCCTCTGCCCCCCGTGGTGCGCGTGGACGCATCCGGCTCCCTCGCCTGAGGGCGGGGAGCGCCAGGGAGGACCGGCAGCCAGGCCACCTGCCCGGCCGTGCCTCCCACTGCCCCCACCCCAGTCCCCACGTGCATGTGGGGCCACAGCCACGGGGCGCTCCCGGGATGGGGAGGGCACCCTGTGCCTAAATGCTGTGTGCCCTCCACCTCAGCGCAAGGCGGCTGTGCCCGGGGGCCTCGGGCAGGAGGCTGGAAACCGCCCAGGGACCAGGCCGCCAGACCAGCTCTACAAACCAGGCTACAAACATGCCACTCGTGGCATCTGTGACCAGTGACACGGGTCTCCGCAGCCTGCGGGCCGGCCCTCGCCCTCCAGGCTGCCCCACCAGCAGCATCCTGCTGGGGTTCCCCCAGCCACTCATCCTGAAGATGGTCAAGGCCCCTTGCTGCTCTGTCCCCGGCACGAGGAGGGCCAGGACACGAGGGCACCCAGGGTTCTGTGCCCAGCTCAGCCCCTCCTGTTCTGGCTGCCTCACCCTGCCGAAGCAGCCAGCTGCTGCTCCTACTCATGCTCCAAGGCCATGGCCACACAGAGCACACAGCCTCCCGTGGGGGTAGCCCCTGTGATCTGGGGCAATGTCACGCCAGTCTGCTGGGCCCCTTGGCACCGGGCGAAGTGGCCACAGGTTTGGGGACAAACTAACTTACTTCCCTCCTAAAACTCCCAGGTTCCTGCTGTCGGGGAGCCTGGGACAAGCTGGGTGGGGCTGGGTGGAGGGGGCAGAACAGGGTCTGCGGGACTTTGTCCTGCCCCCCACGCAGTGCAGAGCGGGGCCAGGGCCAGACACCGAGCAGGTCTGCCGGCTGGCCTCCGCCCAGGCCCTGTGCTGGCGGCCACAGGCGTCTCTGGCCAGAGCCGCAGGCACAGAGAGGGCTCACGAGCCGGCCCGACCACCGCCGGGATGGCTATCTGCGTGCCGTGAGCCTCGCCGCCGTGCCCCCCCCCCCCCCCCCCCCCCCCGCTGCCTGTTCTGAGCCGACGCAGAGCCACCCGGCAGGCCTGGGTCCAGTGCCCCAGAGCCCGGGGCTGAGGGGCGTGGAAGGCCCCGCGGAGGCCGAGCAAGGAAGCTCGAAGGGCACCAGGCTCCCGGACTTTCCCTCGGCTGCTGCCCTGCATCTCGAAGGCACAGGAAGCAGGGACCGCCCAGACGCGGCCCAAGCCCGTGATGGGCTCTGGCGGCGCGGGGGAGGAGACGGCCCCGGGCACCACGAGGCAGCAAACCAGAGCCCGGGCCGGGCACGGGGTCCTGCAGGGTCTCAGCTGTACAGTCCCAACCACACTCCTGGGGAGCACGTGCATCTGCCCATGGCGGCCGGCTGAGCAGCGCGCCCTGCACGGGCTCCCAGCGACGCCCTCGAGCACTGGGCCCCGAGGTTCAGCGACGCCAGCGGCCTGCCGCCATCGGCAAACACTTGAGGCCGGGCCCCGAGGAGGAAGGCAGGCGCAGGTGTGCCCGCCCAGGTGTGCCCGCACGCCGGCCGTGAGGCCTGGCTCTGCGCGGGGTGGGCCGGCTCGGGCGCGCCCCGCCACCTCAGGCGGAAAGTTGGCCGGGGCCGGGAGGACGTCTGGTGTCTGCAGAAACGTCCCTCCCGGGGGAGCCTCTGGAGACGGGCTCCAAGACGCCTCATTCTTTTCCTTATTTGCCGCTCTGAAAAACAGGCTGTCCCTCCTATCCTGAAACGGAACACGGGGCAAACCTTCCACAGCGCGTGGTAACCCAAAGAAAAAGGTCACCAGATCCAAAATATTCCTCCCTTGGCCGGCGGCCCGAGGCAGCTCTGCCGTGTTTACTTGGTCGCGGCAGAGCTCTCCTGGGGGCGAAACACTGAGCCGACAGCGGGCGGCCGCGGCTGTCCGCGCCTGTGGAGGGCCGGGATGTGGGGAGGGAGCCGCCTGCTCCCCGGGCGGGTCCTCTGGGGGCACCCCTCCCCACCGCGGGAGAAAGCCGCAGCCCACGGAGCGCCCCAGGCCCCAGCGAGGCCGCTCCGGGAGGGCAGGTGTCCTGCACGGGTGGACAAGGGGCCCCTCCCTCCACCCCCGCAGCTGCCCACGGCCAGTGCTTGGTGAGCGACCAGGAAATGCCAGTTGCTGCCTTCACGGCACGGCCCTCGGCCTGATGTCCTCGACCCCGCCCCCACACTCCATGTCGCCACGGGCTTCCGTGGGTCAGGGTGCTGCACAGGCCTCCGCAGAGCGTCTGAGTGGAGCCCACAGACCTGGCCCACCCGCAAGGGGGCACAGGCGCTCCCCAGCGGCCCTCCGGCCTCACACGGCCACGCGAGCTGTTCACTGCCCACCTCTGAGTCCCCACGAGGGGCACAGGCCTCGGTGGGGGCTGGGCACAGCCCGTTCTCCCAGAGGAGGAGGACCCACCGGGAAGACGAAATGCACGCTCCAACACAGCAGCCTGCCTCGGGCAGACTCGCCTCCGGACCCCGGGAGGCCGGCGCTCTGGCCAGTGCTGCCGTGTGCACGTCGAGGTGTTCGCTGCGGCTGTGCAGACAGACCGGACGGGAAAACGCAGAGCACCGGACAGACGGACAGGCAGACCCGGGAGGCAGCAGAGGCAGCAGCAGCCGCGGCGGGTCTGGGCCCTGCTCCCTCGGCCACGGCTCCTCCGGCAGGCGAGTCTGCAGACTCGGGGCCCTCGTCCTGCCCAGAGAACCCTGCAGATGCCCAGGGGTGCGTCGGGCTGGGTGCCCCCAAGTCACTGCTTCTTAGGCCACTCCCACCCCCCCACATGAGGCAGGGGGTGTCACGTGCAGGGAAGGTGGCGGGGAGTCCTGGGTGGCTCCTCCCCAGCACTGACCACACACCCAGCACGGGAGGCCGGCGGCTGCTTGGGGAAGCCCCAGCCGCCCCCAACCCGCCTCGCATCTTGTGGGTGTGAGCCGCCTCAAAGGCATGAGGGAGGCAGGCCTGGCTCTGGCCTGCTGGGACCCCCACCCGGCTCGCAGGGAGGTGGGGTCTGGCTCAGGATCCCCCTCTCCCTTCCAGAAACGGGTCTTGGGAACAGAGAGAGGAACCGTGGTGGCTTTGGCACGGGCAGTCAGCCCATCCTCACTGGGGCCCGCCTTCTGCACCCCCAGGCAGAAGGGGTAGTAGACGGCCGCAAACTCGGGGCGCTCCTCCGTCAGGGCCGAGGTTAACAGGGAGCAGCTGTCACCGCAGCCAACAAGCTTCTCCTGCGGATATAACTTACGGCGTCGTGACTCAGCTGCCCCGCCGGCATCCCAGGTGAGGTCACCTGGGTGCTAATGGTGTTTTCAGGAGGGAGCAGCCCGCACGCAGGGCAACAAGGACTGCAGGGCCCGCCCTGAGCGCCCTCTGCCGGGGCCACCTCCCCCGCACCTGGGCCGCATTCCTCGGCCGCCCTCCGCCGGCCCCCCACCACACACACATCTGGGCTGCAAATTCCTTTTGAGCAACAGTCCCAAGGCTGGGCGCCGGCCTTCTGCCCCAGCTGGCTGAACAGCCAGCCGGTCAGAGGCAGCTAAGTACCAACATGAAAACGACTCATGTGTTTGGTCACAAAGGTTTTCTCGTGGGCATCTGAGAAGTCACTTAAGAAAAAAAACTCAATGTGAAAAGTCCCCTGCGCCACCTGTCGCTCCAACCGGTGGCCAGATGGGAGGCCCCGCAGACAGGTGCCCCAGTCCTCGGGGCCGGTTCACCAGGGAGACCCCACTGGGGCCCCGGGCAGGGCGCACGGTGGCGGGGCCTGGGGCCTGGGGCCACGTCTCCCCTGCCCTGTGCTGTCTGTGGGCGGGTCCCACCCAGGGTGCTCCAGGCCTCGGTCGTTTCTGCAGCTGCTTTCTGAGCGCCGCCCCCCCCCCCGCTGCTCCTAGCAACCCCAGCTCTCCCCACCAGATGCCCCCTCAGCCCGCCTCCAGCACAGACTCCCCCACGCCCCCTGGGGAACTGCAGGGTCCGGGACGGAGGACACCAGCCGCACCGAGAGTGCAGCTGGAGCTCTGGGAGTGCTTCCCGGGAGCGGCGGCTACCGAGGACCCCCATGGGCCCACGCAGCCCCCGCCGCAGCCCCACACGGGCGTCAGCACCAGGTCGCAGGGGAGGAACCGGCCCAAAGGGCGGGGGACACACAGGGCTGCAGCCCAGCACAGGCCACTTCCTCCCAGAGCTGGTGAACACAATGTCACCTTGGGGCTGGGGCAGGCAGCAGGAGTGGAGGGGAGGGCACAAGCCCCCTCCCCCCCCAACCCCGTCTGGTTCTGTGGTTGGGGCTCCAGCGTCCCAGGAGTGCGCTGCCCCGGCGGGAGGACTATTTCCCACTGCGTCAAAACCCAACCAACTCAGGCAGGGCGGGTTGGCTGGTTCCGTACCTCCGCCCTTCCTTCTTAAAGAGACTCCCATGGAAAACCTGCTCCAGGACCGGCTGTTAGCATATCACCTGCAGCGTCTCCACCTCAGCCAGAGACTGAAAGGAGCGGGGCCTCTTGGCTCGCCCCCCTCCCCCCCCCACTGTTTCCAGGCTGCTGGGCGGATCTGCTGGCTGGCCTCCGGCTGCCTGTGAACAGCCCATCTCCACCTCTGAAATCCAAGACTCCACCCCCACGCTCCTTCGTCCAAAATGACATATATCCTCAAGTTTGCTCCAGTGTCTTTGGGATTTCCACACTTAAGGGGATTCCTCCTGTACACGCATCAAAACTTGGTTTTCTCCTGTTCATCTCCTGTCCTGCACGTCATCTGAACTATTCAACCAGCCAGAACTAAAGGGGTTGGGGACGTTTTCAAGCCCCTGCAGCGGAAGGTGCCAGGCAGGCGGCTGGACACGGGCATCTGGGGCTTGAGGGCCGGGAGTCAGCCGGCAGGAGGGCGGGGCTGCCGGCCGAGGGGCAGTGAGCGTGCACGTGCCCTGAAAGCAGGCACCGGGGCTGTGCTTGCTCTTTTCCACGGGAGGGACTCCGACCGGGGCAGGCCGAACGTCTCGGTTCAAAGCTGCCCTCCCCGCGCCCGCCCTGTGTGCCGCACAGCCGGCAGGCACCTCGAGTGCAGGCAGAGCGGGGCGCAGACGCGCAGTGGCAGTGGCCCCGCGACTCCCCGTCACGGCAAGGCCTCCCCTCCGCAGAGACGGAGCTGACAGAGCCACTGAACAGGCTGCCGAGAACCGTCAGGAACCGGCACCGCTCACACTGACACTGCACCCTCTTTCCCGGAAGGGTGCGAAGAGGTGATGTTACAAATGTGGTGGGACGCCGGGTCTCTCCCAGGCTGGGGAGCGGGCTGGCCTGCCAAGAAGCCTGGGGCCAACGCCCAGAGAAGACAGGCTGCAGGGCAGCCCCTGTCCTGTCTGGAGGAGCTAAGTGGCCACGTGGCAGAGATGCGAGGGGTCCCCGGGGCGCGTGGCCTCGGCAGAGGCGGCCCCTGCCCAGGGAGGCTGGTGCACTCTGGAGAGCACTGGCAGCCAGGGCCCTCTAGCCCCACCAGGGAAACCCCCCCCCACTCTGAGCCGAGCAGGCCCTTCAATGACCCCCGGCCCCCGAGCCAGGAGCCAGCCAAGTGCCATCTCCACCCGGCAGGCTCAGGGTCAGGAATGCCACCCCCACTCCCAGGCCTTATCTCGGCGTGACACTGCTCGATTGTTCCGGACACCTCGCTCTCTCTGCGGCCCCCGCTCCCCCACACACAGAGCAAACGGGAGCACCCCGATGTCACTGCCGCGAGCTCGTCACAGCACGCGCCCTAGTGCCCGGGACACACGTCCTGAGTCCCACCGGTAGCGGCTGCTCATTGGGGTCACGACAGGAACCCTGACAACCACCCCTCGGGGTTTATCTCTAACTCACTCCGCAGAGGGCCAGCCCCACCCACAGCCAACGCCAGCCCATCCGGGCCTCGGCCCCAGGGCAGCGCCCCTCAGCCGGGGGAGTCGGCCCTGCATGTGTCGGAAGGCTGTGAACGCTCCCCAGAGCAAACAGAAAATGGGGTCCTCTGTGCAGTTTCGTGCGGGAGAGGCCCGAGCTTCCACCAGGTGTCAGAGGACCCCATGCCCGCAAGCAGGTTCCGAGGCAGGTTCCCCAGGTGGGGGGCACGGGGAGGCGGGTGTGCACAGGCTCCCTGGACCAGGCAGCGGGACCTCTGCCTCGAGACGGTCATTCTGTAATCTTTTCATAACTTTTAAAAGTTGGTCCTCCTTTTGCAGTTTCCTTTAGAATGGGGTTGAGCAATGTAGGCTCATGCACAAAAAAGGGCAGGTGAAAAAAATAGAAAGATGGATTTTAAGTTGAGGAAAACTCTAAGGGCCGGCCCAGGTTATCACAGAGCTGAGGACTTTCTGGACGTCATGAGGCAGCCACGCCAGAAACCGCAGATCAAGCCGCTGCTTCCAGAGCCGACCCTGAAGGAACGCACACAAGGGCAGACCACAACAAGCGGGATGACCGGCGTCCCGTGAGGTAAGGTGCAGGCGGGCAGGCGGGCTGGCCGGCCGGGGCCATCATGAGCATGCCCCGAACCCCTGCACCCGGTGTTAGCTCGCAGCTTTGAAAGCAACCCAGGGCAGACCGCGCAGCAGAAAGCCTGAGTGAGGGAGAAACCAGGTCAGCAATGCACGGGTCTCGAGTTTCATAACCAACCAGGAGCCTCGATCCAGATAAGACCTTAATCTGATCAGCACACCGGGGTGCACAGGTCGGGCAGGGCCCCTCACCCTCGGGGTCGAGGAGCAGGGTGAGCCTTCCCGCTGTCCGCCACTGCCTTCCGCCCTCTGCCTAGCGTGGGTATCGGGTTCGAACTCGGATCTGCCAGGGCCGCCCCTCCTCTAGCCCCCACTGCACGCCTGCGGCTGGCATGTGGCCGGCTGGGGGCTCAGACTGCCCTCAGGTGAACCCGAGGCTGCCCAGGAGCCCCAGCCCCAGGAAGGGAGAATGAGGCCGTCCACACGGGACCCAGACAGCCCAGGCACGGCGACAGCCGCGCACACTCGGCCTGCGTCTCTCAGCTCCCGTGGCCAACGCGGCGGCTTCCTCCTGCCACCTCCTCAAGACCCCTGTCACCACGAACCCGTAGCCCTCTGCTCCCACCAAACAGGAAACCGTGCCAGGCAGCCAGAGAGGCTGGTGTGCCGGGCCGGCACTGGGCGGCTGAGCGGAGGGCAGGGCAGCACAGGCCCAACAGGTCCCCCACTCGGCCTTTCTCCCGGTGGTTCCCGCAGGGACCTGCTCCAGCCACGCGGTGGACGGCGCCCGGCACCAGGCTCTCCGTGAACCCTGCCCACCCTCCGGTGGCCCTTTCCCTCTCTCCCGCCTGCGTGCAGAGGCCAACTGCTTCCTGGCAACAGAAGGACGCTGCAGACACAGTGCGGGTCACCCTCCGTGACCCACAGGGGCACTGACGCCATCGGGGACCAAAACTGTGGCCTCCACACAGTCACGAAGGCCCACTCCAGAAGTTCCGGGCCAGTGTGTTATCCAGGCCGGTCTGGAAGCAGCAGCAGCCCTGGATGGGCCCTCAGCTGCCGGGCCGCAGGGCGTGTGTGCAGGTTCCGGCCACCAGGACCCGCAGACAAGAGACCCGCGTGACCCAAGGGACAAACCGCATCAGACGACACTGCACGCAGTCACTGGGGACAGCGCGAAGACGGCAGGACGGAAAGGCCACCCCACACGCACCGCACGTGTGGGCCCAGTTAACGCGAATCCGCGATCCACCGCCAAGACGGCGACCTACTTGCACCAGCCCCGCAGCGAAGTGGGGGAAGACACACGCACCCCACTCCAGGCGCGATGCAGCCGGATGCGCCACCGCCACACCAGTGCCCCGCCTCCGTCCCCTCGGGGACTAGGTTGGGGGAGGGGGTGTGCCTGGAAACGAATACTGCATGTATAAGTTTTGCAATTAAAAAAAAAAAAAAATAACAAGTTTCTAGACAAGATCTTCCTGGAGTAAAAATCTGCAGAAGAAAAAATGAGAAACAATGGGTTGGAAAAAAGCTGAGAAATTCTGGTCTGTGGCAAAAAGTGGCCAGCCAGGCCCCGCCCTGCCCAGGAAGGGGGACCCCGAGCCCGCCGGCCAGGCTTCTCGGGCTGCAGCCCCTCCACACGCCCTGCCGTTAGCACCGGCCAAGCAGCAGGGCTCCGCCTGGCTCCAGACACACCCCACCCTCGAAAACCAGTGCTGAGCGCCACGGGAACCGCCCCCCCCCCCCCCCCCCCCCCCGGTTGCCAACTCCCTCCCAGGGGTCAGCCCCCCCCCCCCAGGCCTCCCTCCCTCAACCCCCCAGGGGCATTCCCACCCCAGCAGCCCCACGAGGAGGCGGCAGCAGCTCCCTGCAGGGGAGGCAAGCACACCACCGCCACTCCGGCTGGGGCCGTC
Organism: Phyllostomus discolor; assembly: GCF_004126475.2. NCBI lineage: Eukaryota > Metazoa > Chordata > Mammalia > Chiroptera > Phyllostomidae > Phyllostomus > Phyllostomus discolor. The sequence goes on from NC_040909.2 coordinate 137,523,341, forward strand.
GCCTCTGCCCAGGCTGAGACTCCTTTCGCTTCTCCCACGGTCCCTCGTGCATTCGCTTTCTGGCGGAGATACTCAGTCAGGAGAAGGGGTTCCAGCTGGAACCCTTCAGGTCTCCGGCCTCAGTGTTCTCATCTACAAAACGGGCTGCCGCTGCCCCTGCGCCAAGCACGCAGCTGGGAGATTCAGACGTCAGGTCTGCGTCTCCGCGGCAGTTCACACGGAGCCGGGCCCCACCAGCTACCTGTCAAAGGCGCAGGCGGCCACGGGGTCCCTGTGGGGCTGGGAGGACCCCAGGAGCACTCAGGGGGAGAGGTGACACCCAGGCTCACCAACAGTCAAGGCGCAGCGTCGCCAGCCCCACGGGCGACCCCGTTCCTTGGAACTGACCTTCAGCCCCCCCCCACCCCGCCCCCCATATGTGGTCAGCTCCCCGGGATGGTCTTGTAAGTAGGAAGTTCAGAAGCTGTGCCCTTCGGACACTTCCCTGTACATACAGCCCACTCAGGACCTCTGGCCCTCTACCTAGGTCACTGAGGTCAAGTGCACCCGGGACCGCACAGAGCGGCAAGGACGTCCCTCCAGCTGCACAGCAGCCGTGTGGCTGGGGGCCGGCGGTGCCATCGGGGAGGTGGGCCTGGGATGCCAGCCACGTCTGGAGGGCTCCAACCCGCGGCAGGACCATGTGGGCAGGGATAAATCCCCAGATGGACCCGGTTCTGAGGGTCGTGAGGAAATCCACGTGACAAATGGCTAAAACACTACTTTCCAAACCCGTATGATAAGCCGGCAGAAACCACGGCCTGCACTTCCTGGCTCCCAGGCGGCCCCACAGACCCGCTGGACCGCACCGAAACCCTATCTGAGCCTCACACCACGAACTGATGCCATCCGCGGCTCCCCTATCGGCCCGCAGCCGCCCCACGGAGGCCGCTCAAACCGTCGGGCTGGGCCAAGGACAGACCGATAACCAGCGGGGCGACCACGCCACCGAGGGCCGCCCCCGGGGACACTTATGGTCATCGCCTGGCCACCACGACTCTGCCAGAGGCTTCCGTCTCCGCTCACAGGGTCTGGAATTCCCAGTGTGACCAACCGTCGCCCGCTGGCTTCTCACTTGCTGAAAACACGGTCCCACTCTTGCTCGGTGTTAGACATCACTTCTTTCATTTAAAGTCACCCATGTTTGCCACCCAGTCACGGGACTGCAAAGACACCACATCCCCAACTGCAAACACCCATTCTCGGGGCACCTGTGAAGCCCACTCTCCCTGTGGGTGGGGGTGCCCCGCGCCCCGCCCCCACTCCCAGCACCCCTCAGGCAGGCTTCGAAGTCCACGCTCAGGCCTGGCCACTTACTGTGTGGCTCTGGGCCAGTCACTTAACCTCTCTGTGCCTCCTTTCTCTCTGCAAAACGCAGGTGGCGCAGCACAGCCCTTGCCGGGGCCCGCAGACAGGGCACGTGGCCGAGTGCTCCGCACAGGCCTGGGCCTCCGTGTGGCGTTTCCCCGGGGCTTGCTGACAAACACTGGTCACGCTCTCCAGGTTGCAACACAGAGGCTGCCGCTCGGACCTGCGGGCGGCTCCTGGGCCAAGGACACAAAGCCAGGGGCAGCCCGGCGGGCTCCACGGCGTTCCTAAGGAACGAAAGGCACAGGGCCCCTCCGGGCCCTCTTAAGAATTAAGAACACCTCAAGGGTGAGCGGGACATGTTTGGAAGGCCCCCGGCTCCCCTTCCCGGGCCCGAACTGGCAAATCAAAGAGCAGGCCGCCTCTGGACCCTGCAGCCCACCCCTGCACGGAATCGGAGCTGCCTTCACGTGGGGCGAGGGGCACGGGGCACAGCCGGGGGCGCCGGCCGGGATGCAGCCCTGGCTCCGTCCAGCAGAGGGTAGCAGTGAGCAGGGCGGAGGGGCCCTGCTCCCAGCTTGTGGTGCAAAGGGTTTTACTGCAGCTTTACGCAGGCTAGGCCTTCCCAGACTCCTCTGTTTCAGGCAGCGTGAGGGCTGGGAGTTTGCACATGGGACTCCAGCCCCAGGTGAGGGCGGGGAGTCTAGGACAAGCAACCCCCTCCTCTGTGCCGAGGCCCCCCGTCAGCCCCGGCCTTTCTCTGAGCCTTTGTTGTAAGAACCGGAAACCTCGTGTCGGTCGGTATCAAGGTCTGGGGTGCCGAGAGGGCGAGGATGAGGCGCCGTGCTTTCGGGCTGTGGCCTCCCTCCCCCGACCCACCCCCACCCCCACCCCCGGGGAGGGCGAGGGCCGCCCGGCTTCCCTGACCTCCGGGAACAAGCACTGTCCTCACAGTCCGAGGACGTGTCCTGTCCCCAGACACAAGTCCAAATTCACGATGACACATTCTTAGGTGGATTCTTAAAGGTCAGCCTGAGGCCAGATGACGGATAAAACTTCCAGTGGGCTGCAAGGCCAAAACCCAGAGGTGGGCGGGCAGCCCGTGCTCTTCCCGCACGGGGCTGGACGGAGGCGAGTCTGGGGAGAGAGAGGCCCCACCTGGGCAGCCCCTGGGGACGCTTGGCCCCCGGGCGGCGGGGGGGGGGGGGAGGCCCTGCCTAGAGAGGGACGGCAGCATGCCGCTCCGAGGAGGGAGGAGGGAGGCCAGCGGAGTGGGCTCCCCGGATCCCTGCAGGTGAGTCTGCCCGACCCCAAAACCCGGCCCTGGGCCCTTCCCTACTTCTGACCCCTCTTTCTGGCACATCACAGTCTGACTCAGGCTCAGCTCCACGGGCGTACATTGTAACCCGGCCGAGGAAAACTGCATGGCCGCCATCAACGCCTGCGCACATTCAGGAAGGGTACCTCCCCCCGCCCTCCACACGGCCCACCGAGGAAGCCTGCGACGGACTGCCACAGACAGCCGGAGCGGCGGGGGGTCCCGATCTCACCGAGTGGTGGACACCCCCCACCCCCCAGGCGCAGTGACAGCGTAGAAGTGCTTCCTGCGGCCGCACGAAGGCCTCCCAGCGCTCTCAGGGGTGAGCGCTCAGGCTGGTTTGCACCCCACGTCGCCCACTGCCCGTTCCCGAACTGAACTGCACGAGAGCCCTCGCTGGAGCCCGGCCCCGCCAGACCCCCTCCCTCCTCACCCGGCAGCGGGCGCTGTGCACCTGGAGCACCCCAGCAGGAAGGGTGCCGCTGGCACCCAGGGCGGTTCAATGACCCCCTCAGCCAAGGCACCGTCATCGGACCCCGTGCAAGGCGTGTTATTCTGTGCATTTAGGACTTAACTCCAGGGGCGCCTCGGAGACGCCGCGGGCCAGGCCCGGAGCACAGAAAGCAAGTGTCGCAAGAGGGCGAGCGGGCACCTGCGTGCTGGCGGAGCAGCCGGCCCGTAGGCTGTCAGGAACGCGCCTGTGGCCAAGCGCGGCCCAGGGAGGTCAGCCTCGCTCCGCCAGCTCCGGCACGTTCGTGCCGGTCGGGTCGCCGGGCTGGCTCTGTGGCTCTGGCGAGGGTGACGGCGGCCAGCACTCCCCTCGACGGAGGGAGCACAGCCTCCCGGTCCCCGAAGTGCTCTGAACTGCAGCGTACACGCACTTTCAGTCACGGAGAAGTGTTGGGGGGGACTGACGCACGACTTTCAGGTGTAAAGGCACACCACCTCAGAGTGAAACGCCAGGAGGGACACAGAGCAGGCGCACAAGCCCTGGGGGGGGGGGGGGGGGGCGAGCACGCCTGCGTCACGTCACAACACACTTGTAACCGGGTGCCGAGGGCCCCGATCACAGGGTCTCACACTGGCCACTCTAAGGGCAACGTAACCGCTGTCTCAAGTGTCTGTGCTTACAACACTCTGGAAATTACATCTGGTTGTTTTTTTTTTTTTTTTTTAAAGATGGGCCCGTTTACTTACTTTTAGAGAGAAGGGTAGGGAAGGAGGAAGGAGGGAGAGGAACATCAGTGTGTGGTTGCCTCTCACACGCCCCCTCCTGGGAACCTGGCCCACAACCCAGGCCTGTGCCCTGACTGGGAATCGAACCGGCGACCCTTTGGTTTGCAGGCTGCTGCTCAATCCACTGAGCCACACCAGCTAGGTAGAAATTACATCTTTTACGGCTATTTAAAATGAGCAAGAAAAAGTTTAGATGTCAACTTAAAATTGCGCTCACAGTGTTTTTAAGTTATCTCCCAGAATGTGAGCAGAGGCAGGTGAAGACGGCCCTGACCGCGCGCATGGCTCAGTGGGTCGGGCAGCGCCGGCTGGACTCCAGGTCGGAGCGCGCACCTGGTTTGGGGGTCCCGTCCCCGGCTGGGGCGCAGATGGTGCGCCCACAAGAGGTGACTGACTGGTATTTCTCTCCCTTTCTCCTTCTCTTCTCTCTCTAAAAATAAATAAAACCTTGAAACAAAAAAACAATGAAAACGGCTGCATGAAGGCAGCATCGCTCTGAAACAGCCAGAACTGGAGTGGCGGTGCTGCCCCTGCCCTTGGGGCAGGGGCGGGGGCGCTCGCTCCCCAGGCCCCCTGTGTGTGGGGGATGTCACGCCCTCCCCTCAGCATAGCTCAGGGAAAAGACTCCTTCCCCATTCCAAACCAAAAATCATACTCTCTGGGGAAATACATCCCCTCAAACGATGACTAAAACGTTGGCAACGAGGCGCGCACTTCTCGGTCGCTGGCCTCACGATGTCCGCACGGTCTCATCGAGTTGTGCCGTGTGCGGCATGAGGGGAGGGACCTCGACCCTTGCCTCGGCCCCCACAGGCCTGGGCCCCACTCTCCTCGGTTCGCCCTGCACCTGACACTCGGGACCGTCCTCTGAAATGGGAGGAGTCCGGTCGCCAGCCGAGCCAACCAGCTCGGGTGCTCAAAGGCAAACCCCGGGCGGGAGAGACGCCGCAGCCCGCAGGACCCCAGGTGGAAGGCCCCTCTGCAGGCAAGCAGGCAGGGGAAGAGCGCGCCCCTGGGCACGGGTTCAGGAATGCGGTCTCCCTCCCCGCGGCACAGCCCTCTCGGGAGGATGAAAACCCCAAGGACCCAGAGCTGAACAATGCTCCCCTCACCTGGGATTCGGGCCAAGGAGAGGTAGGCGGGCAGGTAGCTGCGCTTAATAACCCCACAAGGCCCTGCCAACCCCTTCGGCTTAGAGAGGACCTGCCTGGAGCCAGCCGGCACGCTCGCGGCTGCCTCTGGGGGCAAGGGCCGGGCACCCCAAGTGCTTGCCCTCGGGCTGAGGGGTGCACCCTGACGGCACAGCCTCTGCCCCCCCCCGCCCTGGGCGGCCTTGGTCTCGCCTCAGGCCCCAAAGCTGCCGAACAGAACTTAAACCCTCCTCCCCGCCGCCTTCAGGTGCGTTTCAGGTCCCGTGATTGCTCAGAAAGCCGGTACGGGCAGGCCTTGCCTGACTGTGTTTGGAGGGCGCTGCACTTTTTCATGTTTCACTAGTGGGGGCACAGACCCTCCGCCCGCAGGAAGGCTCTGAGTGGCCCTACTGGCACGGTCTGGAACGGGGGCCTGGCACCTCCGAGGTGTGCCCAGGATGGCTAACTCGAGGTGAGCACACTCGACAGGCGACCACGCCAGCGGCCCCGAGGACTCCGGGCAGCCGCACGAGGTCCACGCGCTGTAGTGGTGGGGCCTCGGGGGGACGCGGGCGTCACTGGAAAACAAGAAATGCTCTCGCTTTCGAGGTCTGCACCTGTTTTCCTCTTCCTACAACGCCTGCTCGAAAGTCCCTTACTTGCCAGGAAAGCAGGTTCATGAACACTGGTGGGCCCCCACCAGACACGCCCAGTGTCGCCACCACCCAAGTGGCAGTGGGTGGACACACTACTGTGCAGGCCAGCGGAGGCGGCTCGGCCGGTGTCCCTCCCGTTTCAGGCAGGGACGCTCCCTTCATGCACGCTTACGAGGCCCGCCATCTCCCGGTTCCCGGAAAGTGCCCGGTTTCACAAGGGCTCAGCATTTGATACCCTTAAAAAAGGCGGGCGGGGGAGAAGGGCCACTTGAAGCACGTTCTGAAAGTTCCACATCTAAAAAGATCCTTGTTCATTGATTTGGTGGGGTAATTAAGCTAATCTAAACAAGGGGGCCTTGTCTGGGCGCGGTGGGGGAGGGGCGGGGGACTGGCCTCCACAGGAGCCCCCCCACAGCAGGAGCGCCGGCTCCGGGGGTCCTCCCCCACCCCTTCCTTTCTCTGTGGCCACGCTTCTCTTGGGAGGCCCTCTCCTCCTCTCTGGTTAGATTTCCACTCGGCAAAGGGCAGAAGCTCTCACGTGTCCTGGCTCGCGGTCAGCCTCACGGTGCTGTGCTGGGTGCTCGCACCTTCCTGGGGGCCGCCCTGCTGTGGTCACGAGAACCTGGGGACCCGGCGAGGCCAGCGGGAAGCAGCACCCTCCGAGTCCGCAGCGGGAACACGGCTTCCAGCACATTCCAGCCCCACAAATTACAGGCTCGGTCTGCCAGGGCTGTTTCCGAGGAAGGCACCAGCAATTTGGGGTTGCCTGCCACCTACAGCGCTCGCCAGTGGCCCTCGCTCGGTGCCAGCCCGGGAGGCTGAGTCACAAACCTCCCGTGCGGGCCGCACAGGGCTGGGCCTCGGGGCCTTGGGACAGGAGTGCGGACGGTGACGGGCACAACAGACACCGCGGGCAGAAAAGGACAGCACGGCCCGGACCCCAGCTCGGCCCCCTGCACCCCTGCCCACCCTTCCCCAGGCAGCACGGCCACTCAGCGCTCGCTGCCTTCCTCCACGGGGGACTGGGAGCCACTGCTGCTGCTGCCGCAGCATGCCCCCCCCCCCACCCGGCCCCTTGCCTGCAGACCTGTCCGGGGCCTGGGTCTCCGGCTCTGACGGGGCACGGTCGGGTTCCCGAACAACCCCCTTCCCACCTCCCCTCCTCTCCAGCGAGCAAAGTTGGAGGGCAGAGAGCCCGGGATGTTAAAAGCCGCAAACCACCTTGGAGCTCACCCGGTCCAATCTCTGCTCAGCTTTCAGGAGGCGTGCGACAGGGACCAGGGCTGCAGCAAGCATCTCAGCAAGCAAGCGGGGCATCTCCGCAAGGGGAGCCCAGCAGGGGCCCTGGGCAGCCCCCCCAGGGAGACCACTGTCCGCACCTACCACCACCAAACCCCTAATATGCATTTCAAATGCCCCGCAAATGAGCCACTCCTTTCCTCCCCAGCTGCTGCCCCGAAAAACAATTAGCCTGAATGGGGCTGAGATCCTCGCTTTTTAAGGCAGCCTATTTCCCCACCCTCCCCGCAGCAGGACTGACTTCCTCCTCACGCTTGGGTCATTCCGCCTGGGGCCCGCTTAGCTCCAGGCCGCAGCCGCGGCCTCTCTCCACCTGGCAGATCCTGCGAGATCCCTCCAGAGCCTGAAGCAAACTCCGACTCTCACTCCGCAGCTCGTAACCCAGATCCAGCGGGAAGTCACTCCCGTTTCTGAAAGGAGGCTGGGGGCTGCTGTCTCTGAGGTCAAGCCATTTGTCACACTTCTTAATCAGTAAACCAGTCCTCCAGCTTTTAATTTTCTTCATTCCCCCACCCCCCACAAGCACAAAACGGTGGAGAGGAGAGGCCCCACCTGTGCGTCCAGACGGGGCGGAGGGCGGGGAGGGGGCGGCTGCAGGGCAGGAAAGTGTGGGGTGCGCTCCCCAGCGCTGGGCCAGCGGCCTGCGTCTTCCAGGGGAAACGGCTTAGACTCTGGCCACCGCCTGACCCTGTAGTAACTGCTTCAGTCACTCCTCCTCCCCTGCACCCGCCCCCCTTCCCAGGCCCCAGGCCGGGAGACACCCCGGTAAACAGAAACTACACGGCCCCTTTCCCGGGCGTCCGCTCAGGTATCCAAAACAGACTCACACTCCCCGGGAGACAGGCGCCCCTTCCCACGCCCCCCAGACCACCGCCGCAACCTTCTGGAAAGGCTGTGGAGTGAGCCAGGAGGCTGTGCTCTTTTTCAAACTGCCCCCCAACTCTGACATGCCCCCCCCAGGGAAAGCTGCGCGCTGGGATGCTCCCTGGGAACCCAGTCAAGAGCGGTACACCGTGGGGAGGAAGGGGTTAAGCCCCAGAGCGCTGGGAGGACGCGGCTCGGGGAAGGGCACCTGGGGCTGCGATGCCCAGAAAGTGAGGGGCCGCGGCGGGCACTGGCTGCCTTCCTGCGGGGTCAGGGTCCGGCTCGGCCGCAAGAAACGCAGGTGCCTCCCAAGGTGCAGGCGGGACACACCCGCAGCCCGAGGAGCAGCGGGCTCCGGGTCCGCGAGCACCCGCAGGCCGAGCGGAGGGCGCGCGTGCCGGGGGCGGGCGCCGAGAGCCGGCCCGCGGTCCAGAGGAGGGGCCCCGGGCGGAGGGGCAGGGGCGCAACTCCCCGAAGTTGCGGGCGCCAGGCCGAGTAGGCAGGACACGGTCGGGGCCGAAGGGGCGAGGAGCCAGGCTTCTCGGGAAGTCGAGAAACCCGAGGCGACGGCGGGGATGCTGCGGGGGGCGGCGGGGGGCCGGGGTCCAAGGGAGGGTGCCCACCTCCGTGTGGGGGCCCGCAGTGCGCCAGGAGGCTGACGGGACGGGGACGAGGAGGGGCAGGTGCAGCCCGGAGGGAGAAGGGGGGAGTTCAGGGTGAGGGCGGGCGTCCTGACCGGGGGTGTCGTCCCGACCGGGCGAGGGGGTCCCCTCCCTGAGGAAGAGACCCCGGGAGAGCGGCCGCGGCCGCGCCGCGGTGGGGGTGGGGAGGCGGCAGGTGCGGGGCGCCCAGGTGCGGGGCGCCCAGGTGCGGGGTCGGGGCCGGCAGGCGGCCGCTCACCTGTCTCCTCAGGCCGGGGCCGCGGGGGCGGCGGGGCGGCCGGGCCGAGCCGGGCCGGGGGCGGCGGGGGCTCGGAGCCCCGGGCGCTCGGGAGCGGCGGCTGAGGCGGGGGCCCGGCGGCGGCTGCTCGTCGGCGGGCCGGCCGGGCGGTCAGTCAGCTGGCCAGTGGGGCACGGAGCGAGCGCTGCGAGAATGCGGCCGGCGCGCTGGGACAACGCCGCTTTATCGGGTCGGAAACAGCCGCCGCGCGCCGCTTCCGCTGACGCAGCGCCGGCCTGAGCTCATGACTATGCAGCAGCCGCCCCGGGAGGCAGGGGCGGGGCCTAAATCGCGCGCGCTCATTGGCAGCCAGGCGCTCCGCCCACATCACCGCCCCACCCCCATCTTCCCAGGCCCCGCCCCGGGGAAGCCCCGCCCCTGCCCGCCTCCCACCTCCCCGCTCCTGAGAGCCAAGTCTCGCGCGCCCCCGACCCAGGCTCTTTCTGGCCCGAGCACCCGCCCCACCCCAAGAGCCCTGGCCCCGGAACTCCAACGCGTCCCTCTCAGTTGCGGCAGGAGGGAGAACCCTGCAGCCCCCCCCCCCCCCCCCCCCCCCCCCCCCCGTTCACCTCGATCCCTACCTCTCCCCTAATGCTCTCCTCGCAGAGGGGCCCAGAGAGCCTCGGTCCCGCCACCAGCCTGGCCCGTCTACAACTACCCTCCTTCCATCACCACACGCGTCCTTCCCCAGGTGCTGCAGCAAACACTCCTGGTTTCCCCATCCCTGTCACATCCTCCTCGAACCCCCTACCTCGCCGCGGGGCACTTCCCCCTCTCCACTCTTCTCCCTCCTCCAGGTGCTCTGCAAGGGGACCTCCCTTCCAGCCCTCGAACCCTGGAGAGCTGGGCAGGACCCCAGATGGAGCCCTCCACTCGCCGCCTGGCCCATGCCAGCCATACCCATCTAATGTCACCACGAAAGCAGATTGGCTATAAGTCCTAGGATGGAGCTGCTGGGAACCCAGGGGGACAAGGTCGGGGGAGGCAGCTTGACAGAGAAACAGATGATATAACCCGCCTCGACGGGGCTGAGGTGGCTTTGAGCAGGTTACCTCACCTCTCAGAGCCTGGGTGCCCTCATCTGTGACACAGGTACCAGACGACCCATCTCCTGGGGTTGCTGAAGGGATTAAGAAATAAAGGGCGCCCTGCGCCACCTCCAGAGCACTTAAAAGGGGGAAACCTGACAATACCAAGTGTTGGCAAAGGAGCGGAGCAACCAGAACTCTCAGACGCCGGGGGTGGGCACGCAAAGTGACGCAGCCACCTTGGAACTCTGTTCAAACCCTGTGACCTGGTGATGTCCCTCCAGATGCACACCTTACATGATCATATTTCTGTGCGTAGCAGCGCAGTCTGTACTAGACAAAAATTGGAAACTACCTAAAATGCCCATCAATGAGAGAACAGATACATTAATTGGGTTATAGTCATGCAATAGAATGACAGCGAGGATGATGAGCAAGTGACAACCACATGCAAAAACTTGGATGACTCTTACAAATGACTATGAGGAAAGAAAATAAGCCAGAACCCAAAGAACACAGGATTCTCTGGAAATAAAGGGGTAGAAACGTAGGTAGGTGGTGCAAGTCAGTATAGTCGTTAACCTAGGAGGGAGGGGGCCAGGCTCAGGACAGGAAGGGGACAGGAAGGAAGTGTCTAGGGTGCTGGCAAGATTCAGTTTCTTGATCTGGGTGCTGGTAACATGGGTGTGTATGTGATACTTCACTGAGGGATTAATAAGAACATCAGTGGTGTATACGTAACAGCCCGAAGTGGCACCTGACATGCCGCAGGTGCTCGTTGCTGTTTCCCTGTCTCCCTGAGTTGGGGTTTTGCTGCCGAGGCCAGAGGACTGGGGCAGGGGCTGTGCTGTGTACCGACTGCACAGCTTGGGCACCTGACTTCACCTTTCTGAGTCCTCATCTGAAAGTGAGCCTTCTGATAACACCTAGCTCACGAGTTGTCCAGAGGATAAAATAATACTTTCTGGAAAAACAACAACAACGACAAACTTGATACAGTAAAGAACACGGAGTAAGGACTTAAAAATGTTGTCTAGCTATTTGCTAAACAGTAAATGCTGGTATTTATTGCGTCTTCTTCACTTTTATTCGTTCAGCCACCGAATGCTGAGTGCCTGCTACGTGCCCTGTACCGTGCCAGATGCTTTGATTAGAGCTGGCAACAAAGTCTGCTCTCTCTCCCGAAGGACCCCGGGGGGGACTGGGAAACGCAGGTACCGCAGGTGAGGGACGGCTCGCTAGCCGTCGTGGCCATCGAGCCCAGCAAGGGCCCGACTCGCACCAGGTGTTCCCTAAATGCTTCTGGAAGAACAGTCGAACGCCTGTATAAAAGTATGTGCTCCAAAGTGTCACAGGTTTGATTCCCAGTCAGGGTACATGCCTGGGTTGCAGGCCATGACCCCCAGCAACTGCACATTGATGTTTCTCTCTCTCTCTTTCTCCTTCCCTTCCCTCTCTAAAAATGAGTGAAGAAAATCTTTTTTTAAAAAAGTGTGTGCTTATGCTTTTGTGTGAATGAAACGTGAAGGCACGTTCTAAGCCAGAGATGCGGCAACATCAGATGAATGTACTTGTGTAACCTGAAGTTGGGCAGAGATCGGACAGAGAGCAAAGTTAGGAAAAGCGTGGCCCTAGTGTGCATGGGCCTGAACACTCAGGTGTGCGTGTACACGTGCGCGCACCTGTATGTGTGCACATATGGGCATGAGGCCCGGGGCAGGGCAGTCTGCCAGCGCCCCATCCCCCTGCCACCACCAAGCAGGTTGCCGCGGACTGCATGTTTGTGTCCCCTCCGACAGGCACACTGAAGCCCTAGCCCCCCTGCAACAGCATTTGAAGGGAGGGGGCCTTTGGAAGGCGGTTAGGTCAGGAGGGTGGAGCCCCGTGAGGGCATTAGCGCCCTTTTAGGAAGAGACAGGAGAGAGCCGGCTTCCTCCCTGCGAACACACACCACAGAACGCTGCGTACGCACACAGCCAGGAGCAGGGCCCCGGGGCCTGACCGTGCTGGCGCCCCGATCGGGTTTGTCAGCCTGCACAACGGGGAGAAATGAGTGCGGGTTGTTGGGGCTGCCGGTCTCTAGTGTTCTGTGACAGTGGCCCAGCGAGCGCCACACAGGGTGACAAAAGGTGTCTGTGGCCCGTAGCCCCACCTGGGGGGCAGCCTGAGAGTGGGGGCCACGGGGGCCCCCACCCAGCTGTTCCTCACTCCGTCCCTGCAGGGCTGGGCTCCCAGGCCTGCGGGGAGAGTGCCTGGATGCCTGCCTTGTGGGAAGCCCTCCGGCCCCGGAGTCCGAGAGACTGGCACTCTGGCCTGGCTCCAGAGCAGGCCTGCCGGGGCCCCCACCTGTCACGGGTGTGCCCCCCGGGCGGTCTCACAGGCCCCGTGCTCCGGAGAGCTCCACAGCTGGTTGGCTGCTCTGCTGGTACCATCTTTAATTTTTTTTTTATTTTTTTAACTTTTACTTATTGATTTGAGGGAGAGACCCCCTGTCGCTCTGCAAGGCTCGCTACCCAGCCAGGACTTTAAATTCTTGATAATTTTCAACAAGGGCCCCACAAATTACGTGGCACGGCTGGTCCTGTATGCTCTTTCATAAGTCTGTTGAAGCGCGTCGACCTCCTAGGGCGACTGTGGGGGTCCTGGGGCATGACGATGTCTGAGTCACTGCTCGTGCAGCCTTGCCTTCTGCCCACGGAATCTGTGGACCCTCAGAGCAGGGCGGTGCCCCTTTCATCCTGGGACTCCCATGGCCTCAGACCTAGTAAGAGTATAACCTTGACCACTTCCGGAGGTCTGCTAGGAACTGCCTCCTCCCAGAAGCCCTCCTGGGTGTCCTGCCCCAGAGGGATCAGTGGCTTACCCCCATGAACTCTGAGGCACTCCACCTTTCACGGGTCGATGCTGAGATCCCTCATTCTGGACTGCAACTGCGCACTGTCTGTCTCCCTAGTGGCCTGGAGCTCTGTCCAGTGGGCAGGTCCCAGGTCAGGTTCGCTGCTGCAGCCCAGAGCCTGCCCCTTCCAGGGCTGCAGCCATGTTTGGATGGAGTGGGGGTTAGAGAAAGGGAGAGGAAAGGGATTTCTGAGCGAGGGCCAATGGAGGGGCTCTGCAGGTTCACAGAGCCCTGAAACCACACGAGCCGGTTTCAGGGGGCCCTTGCTGAGGGCTGGACCCAGGACGCAGGGAGTCCTGCAGTCTCGTGCCTACACGGGTCCAGAGCTTCCAACTTTGTCTTCTGACCCCACTGGGTTCGAGACCCCTACAGCAGAAGGCGTGAGGCTCCTGTGACCTCTTACTGCCCCTGGCCCCAGATGCCAGGAGGCAGGGACAGGTGAAAGTGCCAGTTTGGGAGAGGGGGACGGGAGGAGCAATCTGGGGCAGTTAGGAGTTGGAGGAGGAGAGGGCAGCCAGCAGACAGATTTGGGGTTACAGGGCCTGAGTCTGAACTTTGAATCTCAGTCTGAAATGGGGGCCTAGCCTGATGGGGGCGGCGCTCAGGAGCACAGACTCAGAGCTGCCTTCTGGGCTGGCAGCCCAACCCCAGCCCTGCCGCTGACCAGCCTGCTGACCTCGGACCGGCTGCTCAGCTCCTGGCCCCGGACACCCTCCGCTCCCCACAGGGCAGAGCGATAGCTTCTGCCTCTAGTCGGGCTGGTACAACACGTGGGCGAATTAGTACAGGAGCCCCCCTTGTGCGTGGTTTCGCTTTCACGGTTTCAGTTACCTGAGGTCCAGCCACGGTCCGAAAATATTACATGGAAAATTCCAGAAACAAAGAATTCATCGGTTTCTGATTGCATGCCATCCTGAGTAACACGGTGAAATCTCGCACCGTCCCACGCCACACGCAGTCCCCCTGGGGACGTAAGCCATCCCTTTGACCAGTGCGTCCGCCTGTGGGCACTCCCTGCCCGTGAGCCACTTGGTGCCGTCTCCGTAACCAGATCGCCTGTGGCTATCCACGTGCTTGTGTTCAAGCCACCTTATTATTGGGTCATCAAGTAACTTATCGCTGTCCTAGGTCGTTATTAGTGATGCGTGAACCTCTTGCCGTGCCTCGTTTATAGATCACACTGCAACGCGTGTCTGCGTGTGCAGGAAAAAGCCGTGTGCACAGGGCTCGCTGCCCTCTGCGCTGTCAGGCGCCCACCGGGGGTCTCGGACTGTGCCCCCGAGGGTAAGGGGACTGCTCTACACGGAGCTGCAAGTCTGGCCTTCCCAGCATCCGATTCGCCAGCTTCTGACTTCCTGGGGGCTAGAACGGGAAGGAAGTGATGGTCGTGGAACTCAGCCCGCCGGGACAGCTGGGGTTGTGCCGTGAGTAAAAACAATAAAAAGCCCACTCACGGATTGGCGCCCCTCCCACGCCTTGCCGGGTCTCTTTAGGGGCCCAGCGGAGAGCGGGGAAGGGAGCCCAGACTCTGGGACAGCGTCCCGGCCCGACACCCCCTTTAGAGGACACCTCCTCCCCTCGCTTGCAACCTGCCCCTGGCTTTTTAAGCAACCAACACTTTCGAAAGCAGACTTTTGCCAACCTCTCAATTAGCATGCTTATTAATCAGCAGGTAAGCCTGAGCGCCTGCTCCGAGCCAGGCGGGCCACACGCACATGCGTGTGCACATGTGCATTCTGGGGGGGGGGGCGGTTTCCAGCTGTGCCCACCTGTCGGCTGCTCCCCCGCCTCCCCCCCCCCCCCCCCGCTGCCCTGTGAGCCCGTCTCAGGCGTGGCGGGGACAGCGGAGGACACCGCAGCCGAACCCCAGCTCTGCGGCTTCCCGCAGGCGACGTGGGGAGAAAACACCTCGTGTCTGTGAGCGCCAGGAGAGCCACACCCCACAGGTCCCAGGTCCTGAGCCAAGCCAGGCCCCCCACTCCCCCCGCCGCCCACGACAGACCTCGAGCCCCGAGAGGATGGCGCTGGCCACACGTCCTGGGCGGGGAGGGGCCTCCAGAGCAGCCTCAGCCCCGAGGGGGACGCGTGCACAGTGGGGCTTCCAGGCGCTCACATCGCCACGACAGCAGCAGGCTGCCCGCGGTCACACACCCTTCCGGGGCATGCAGCCGCTTGGGGTCACACAGCTCCCCAGGATCATAGGTCTTCCCAGGGTCATATGGCCACTCTGGGGGGAGGTCGTAGGACTATCTGGGGTCGCATGGCTTTCCAAGGTCATATGTCTTCTTGGGGTCATATGGCTACCTGGGGTCATACAATTGCCAGGAGTCACATGGCTACCAGGTCATAGGGTGACCCAGGGTCATACTGGGGCAGCATAGTTACCCAGGTCAGAGGGACACCTGAGGACACAGGTGTGTCTCCTCAGAAGCTGGGGCCTCCTCCCAAGCCGTCGCACTTCCCCTGTGTCCTGGCAGGCCTCGGTGCCTCCCCTGTGAGAGGGCAGAACACTGGCGTCCACAGCAGGGGGGTACCCGAGGGAAGGGTGAGCGGGGCCCACCCCACCTGGACCTGCTCCGTGACTGGTCCAGAGGCCGGGGTGGTCCTCCCCCTCCGAGCCTGGGCAGAGCCAGAGGCTTCCCTGGGAGAGAGCGGGGCAGGCTTTTCACCGGGAGGGGGGTGCTCTCCAGCCCCCGGCAAAGGCCTGAGGCTGCACTGCAGCTACCTAGGCCTGGGGAGGCACGGGCGGGGCCCGGCCCTGTGGGGGCAGCTGGGCCGAGGGGGCAGCAGAGGCACGTGCGTATCACTGTGCTGCGCCTTTCTCGGGACTGTCTTATGCTCCACAACCGAACACGCATGCACAACCGGTGACACACGGGACACTGGCTCAGCCAGGCTGGAGGGGCCTCGGGGGCCGGCCTCGGACCCTGGCCCCCTTCCTGAGGGCGAGGGAGCCTGGGGCGCCTCGAAGGGGCCAATGGAGGTGCCCTGTGAGGCACCGGGTGGGTGGCCCACGCCGGTGCGGGGTGGGGAGCGGGGCTGGGGAGCAGGCGCTGGCCGACCGCAGGGGCCCCCGGGGCTCACACTCCGCGGACAGGTGACAGCGGCGGCCTTCCTGGGGTCCCCACAGAGCTCGTGGGGCCTCCCCTCCGCCTCTGCCCCTCCTGGCCCCCTCGGCGCCTCGGGACCGATGTCTGCCTTTCCCGCTCCCCTGCTCCCTCAGGGCGTCTGCTCCTTAGGGAGGGGCAACGCTTAGCCCCAGAGGAATCCCCTGCTGATGAGGGGGGCCGTTTCTGGGGACGGTGGAGCCCCGTTGGGGCTCGCTAGGCCTCCCAGCAGGCCCACGCAAGCACGCACACACACCGTGCCTGGCACGCCAGCCTCCCAGCCCCTTCCCGACCTGGGCCCCGGGAATGATGGGGGACAGGCGTCCTCCTGACTGAGTTCTCAGGGAAGCTGTCACTGCAGGCGGCCCCAAGCGTGGAGCAGCCTGCACACTGGTAGGAAGGGGCACCGGTGCCCGGGGACTCGGGAATCCTGGGCCGGGGGTGGCACAGGCGCCAGACTGCCTGGGTTCCAGGCCCCGCTCTACCCCTCCTGACTATGAGCAGTCTCGGCGCCTTAGCATCTCAGCCCTGAGAGGGGAGCCCAAGTGCAGAGCTCACGCGTGTCTGGCTCGGACCTGTGAGCCTGGGGCTGATCGAGGACAAGGGCCATGGGGGGCGGAACACCAACAGGGTCCCAGCCGACCCGGGTCACCTAACACCCACAGCCGCCCTGGGCTCGGCGTGCCGGTGTCCCCAGCTAGGCCCCGTGTCATGCAGTGGGGACGTGGCCGAGGCTGGGATTGGCACCCAGGCCGCCTGGCTCTGAGTCCTGGCACCCTCTGCCCAAGGTCTCGGGGCTCACAAGGAGCCCCCAGGCCATCAGAGTGGGAAGCTGCAGCACTCACTGGGCGTCGCCACCCCCGCTGCCGGGACAGCGACGGAGAGAGGCCCGGGGCTGCTTCAGCTCGGCTGGGAGCCAGGTGGCTAGCGTGACCTGGGGAGGAGGTAGGGAGCCAGCACCTGGGGAAGGTGACAGGGTGGGGCCTCTGGCAGCACCTCTCGGAATGAAGGGTGAAGGCAGGTGATGTGTGGGGCCACCCCGCCCAGGGCCCTGGTGCAGGACACACCTGCCGAAGTCAACAGAGGCAGGGTGGGCCTCTGGGGTGCTCTGGCCAGGTCACGGTCTGTCGCCAGCCAGTAATTAGCTCCAGACTTCCAGCCCCGCCCCTGCTTGACTGGCAGCCCTCTCAGCCTGCTGGGTCGACTCTCTCTCCTCCTGCCTTGGCCCCTGCTGTTTCTCCTGCCAGCAGCCCCCTCCCTGCTCCTTGGGTCCACCTGTCCCTTGTGCACCTCCTCCAGGAAGGCCTCCCAGACCACCCCAGCACAGGGTAATCCCTGCTTCCCCCAGCACGTGACAGTAATAAAGCTGGACTTTATGTCCTGAATCACAGTGTACAGAGCCATCCACACCGTACAAGGCTCTTCTCCTGTCTGCGGTCTCGCTGGGACCGCACAGGAGCCCTGCGGGGTCGGACGCTTCTTGTTCCCGTTTTGCAGATGGGAACCCAAGAAGCGAGGAAGGGCCCGAGCTCGGGTCGGGGTACAGTGGCACCGATGGCCAGCACTTCCTGAGAGCTCCCTGGCACACATGGTTTCCACCACGGACCCACCCATGCCCCTACCCGTGAGTCTGTCTATGCACCCCCCTGTGCACCCACCCGTGCACCTGTCTGTGAGCCCACCCAGTGAATAGCGGCCGAACACCCACGCCGTGCCGGGCACCGCCACAGACGCCGTGGCACCAGCGATGAAAACAGACCAACACCGGCCCCTCCTCCTGGGGTCTGCACCCTAGGGGGGCGACCCCCCCATGAACAGTAACACGGGGAGTTAGGGGAGGTCTCCCCCTCCCTGGGTCGCAGAGGAACCAGCCCCCTAGAAGCTCACAGAAGTGGGTGCGCCCTGGCTCTGGCGCCCTCCGCACGCTCCTGCGCGCATCCACCGCCACCAACAGTGCCGCTGGGCTGCGAGGAGGCGCCGGGGATGCATGCGCTGAGCGTGTGCGACGCAAACAGAGCAAGTCCCGGCTCTCAAGGGGCTTACGTTCCAGTGGGGAGAGGTAGCCACGAGTCTCTAGTGATGGAGCCGGGGGTTACAGACACCGGGGCTGGGGGCTGGGGGCTGGGGGCGGCGCGCTCCACAGTCGGGGGCCAGGAGGGCCTCCCGGTGGGTGTGGAGTCAGGAGGGTCTGGGCACGGGGTGGGGGGGACACCTGGACTCGCTGTTCTGCAGGGTCTTTCCGCTGGGCGCCTGGAGAATGATGGAAAGGCAGAGCAGGGGCCCCGGGGCGTCTGTGACTGCGCTGGGGAAGACAGGATGGGAAGCAGGGGTGCGGCAGGTGGGTTCTGGGGTAACTCTGAGGCCCCAGATTGTCTGCGGGATGGGCCATGGGGCGTGGCCCAGAGTCAGGACCAGTGGTGAAAGCTGGTCCAGCCTCCTTCGGCCTCAGTTTTCTCGGCCGGAAAATGGGCGCTGGGACCTCCCCGCACAGGACCGGGAAGGGCGGGGGTGGAGCCAGTGGATGCTGGGCGCTGGTCTGGGCTGGGGAAGGGCCACGGCCCGTTGTTTTACCTAACAGAGGGGCCAGAGCGCTGCACCCAGAGGCAGGGAAGCTCTAACAGTGGAGCAGGGGCCCGTCTTGATAAGGCGGGAGGAGGGCCCCTTTGAAATGCGGGTGGTGGTGGCCCTGTTAGGTGGCCGCCTGCAGCAGGGCCCTGACCCTGAGGTGGGACAGCTCAGGAGGGGCTGCCAGGTGACTGGAGCCCAGAGCCAAGGACTCAGGCTGCACAGGGCCGACCCCGTTTCCCGAGGCCGTGGGGCCAGCAGGCCTGCGTTCCGTGGTGTTCACTGGGCCCCTCTGTTCCAAGGAGTCTGGGTGTCCGGGCGCTTCCCAGGGTGGTCCCCTGGACAGTGACAGTATGCTGGGGGTTGGGAGAGGAGGGGCGGTGGGGAGGGGGAGGGGTGAGCTGATGCTGCTCTGGGCACGGGGAGGCTCAGCACCCCCTAACTCACAGTCCTGGGAAGTCACTCCCAGGCCTCCTCTGAGCTGAGCTGAGACCCTTGCTCCAGCTGCCTGCCTGCCTGCCCCGGCTGTGGAGGAGGCGTGACTCAGTGAGCAGGGGCAGCTGGCGTCAGAGTTCGGGCCGGAAGCCTAGAGCCAGGATGAGTTGCTGGGTAGGATCCAGGCTTAACGCACAATCCGGGTGCCGGGGCGAATGTCTGAGAGGGGCAGGTCTCGGAATGTGAGCCAGGGTCAGGGTGCAGGTGAGACAGCCGCCGAGCCCCTGCCCGGCCCAAAGCCAGAGTCCAGCCCGTGCCTGGGGTCAGGGTTTGGTGTGTCGCCGGGTCCAGAGTGCAGGGTGGAGCGGGTCTCAGTCCGTGACCAGGACGGGGCTAGAGAGGCATCAGGACTCAGCGGGAGGGGGGGGGGGTGCCGCCACCCCGTGGAAGACCCGGGGCTCCCGGCTCTGCACCGCACTCTGCCTCTCTCCCCTGGTGGCCGGCTGCTCTGTGCCGGGCGCTGTTCCTGGCGTTTCACCGTCAGGCTGCCAGCCCCAGAGGAGCTTCTGGCTCCCGGGGGGAGGGGCGAGGGACTCCGTCCGGTCCCTGCTGCACAAGGGGCTCCGAGACCCGGAGACTCGGAAAGGAGCGGGGACCCAAGGCTTCCTGCGGAAGGTTCTGGAGGCCGGGCCATTTGACGGACAGACGGGAGGGCGGTCCTGGCGGAGGGCACTGCCTGACCAAAGGCTCAGGGCCAGTCAGCTCAGCTGGCTGCCCAGGCGTGTGTGTCCAGCGTCGGTGCCTGTCGGGCGGCCACTGAGCCACGCTGGCCAGGACCAGGCTGGTGTCTTTGGGCAGAAAGCCACGCTTGCCACGGGCTCAGAGGCGGCGCCTGCCAGTTCTGCTCAGGCGACAGTGAGGTTGCTGGGGTGGGCGCTCCCTGCCCCAGAGGCTACCACCCGCTTTGGGTGGGCCTGAGCATCGCCAACCACGGGAAGGAGCGAGAGTGCGCAATACAGACCACGTGGCTGCTGGGAAGTGGGCAGGCGGGGGCCAGGGCCGCCAGGGTGTGTGCTGCCCTGGGAGGACCCCTACCAGCATGGGACTCACAGAGGGACCTGGGACATGCCCGGAGCTCCTCTCTGGGCGCCTCACCAGTTGGCCAGGTCCCGGCACCCTTAGGGCTCCCCCTCCCCACCCCCAGCATTCGGGCCTGGCCTGGGGCTCCTCCCTGCCCCCTGCTCTGCCATCAGGGAGGAAGTGTGGAGGCCTGGGCGGGGGACCCTGGCCTGCGGGGCCCAGGCCTCCCGCTCCCCTCAGACCTTGACCTTGGCCTTGGGCCACTTCACAGAGCCCAGGGGCCGTCTTTTCCACACACAATGGAACCAGGTTCGCTCTCCGGAGCTGGGCCTCTGGACCAGGCCACCAGCTCCCCAGGAGCTCGTCCACAGCCTGGCTCCGGTGCCCCTCCTCCCACCCGGGGGCAGCCACTGGTCCGAGGCAGGGCTGTCAGAGGGGCAGGGCTGACTCTCAGCCCGGGGCCGCACAGCTGCCACCACCCCCTCGGTCCTCAGAGAGCCCGTGTCACTGGACCGCGTGCCGCCATGGCTCCCTGTGCTCGCCCCAGGAGCCCGAGGCTGGGGCGGTTCCGACCAGACACATGCAAAGTCACCGGGCCATCGGGCACAACCGGGGCCGCACTCCAGACAGGGCGACCCCGGGGCTGGAGCCCCAAACCCCAGGAGTTGCCACAGCCGTCCAGAGCGGGAGCTGACCCTGGCCGGGTGGCTCAGCAGGCTGGGAGTCGTCCTGCTAACCAAAATGTTGCCAGTTCGATTCCCGTCAGAACCCAGGCTTGGGTTTCGGGCAGGTCCCCCCTACCCCGCCCCCCTCAAGTGGCGCGAGAATGGGAGGTGACTGATCGATGTTTCTCTCCCTCTCTTCCCCTCTCTCTAAAAGTTAATAAATAAATAAAATATTTAAGAGAAAATAAAAGGAAGCAGGCCCTGGGCAGAGGGCCAGAGGGCGGGGCACCTTGTATCGTCCTGTGGAGGCTGCGGGGACTTCGGGGTGTTGGGGGCTGTGCCCTAACGCCCCCCAGGCTCCCGAGCGCCCTGCCTGCAGCCCCCACTCCTGCCCCCCAGACCAAGCACCTCGGAGCCAAGTTCACAGCCATCGAGCGTTTGCTCTGAGCCAAGCCCCTGCCCCTCGCTCCCTCAGCCTCGCGCTGCGCTCCCACCACATTCTGATCTCCACGGCCGGATGCAAAACCGGCTGAGAGTGGCACCGTGGCCTGGCCCCGCGGCCGGGGACAGCAGAGCTCTGAGCCCTCTCTCCGTCACCCCAGGCTGTCCTCAGGGCCAGGAATAAGGTCACCCACATCCCGCAGGGGTTGGGTGCTGGGATGGAACGAGGCCCACCCAGTTCCAGCCTGACCTGCTGGGTCGGTTCGGTCTTGCCCGCGCCCCACACACCTGGAGAGAGCTAGCTCCCGCCACCTTCCCCACCCCCCGCCCCCCGCTGCCCCCACGAGCGGGGACTTCTGCAGCACTGTGGCCACTGGGGGAGCGGGCCCTCGGGGTGCCCTCCTTAGTTTCTGGAGAGCAGCGGCTTTGAGCTGGGCAGAGCCTCAAGCCCACCGTCCTCGCGGGTGAGAGCAGGCGTCCGGCGCTCCCAGGCCCGCAGGCAGGAGTGCCGTGCGGAGCCTGGCTCCGGGCGCAGGCAGGCCTGTCTGGGACTCGGACAGGTGGTGTTGCCGGTTGGGGCCTCCATCCTCACGGCTGGAACTTTAGGCAATGAGTGCCCCCCCCCCGCAGAAGCCCGGCGAGCCGTCTTTGGAGACGCTGTGCCCAGTGGAGGCCCGGCGCCTGGCCCCACAGGCTCGGCCCCTCGTTCCAGGGTGCGGTCAGAGGGCATGGGCTGGAATCAGAAGCAGGCGTTCAAGGCCCTTGGCCTTCTGTTAGCTCCGTGCCTCTGTTTCCCCCTGTGTACTCACACGTGGCACTTTCAGGGATGGCTGGGAGCGTTTGAGTCTCTGATGCCGCCAGAGAGAGACTTGTGGCCCATCAAGTGGGGGCTCCCTTGGGCACGAGAAGGGCGTCTGTGCCCATACGCACACACTCTGCCCTCCGACTTGCAGGCAAACACACACTCACGTGCATGCACAAGTGTGTGCACACTGTACTTGGCTGCCATGCACACTCACCTGCTCGTGCCCACAGAGCCAGGCCCCTCCGGAAGCACCCACGCAGCTCCCACCCCACGCATGGACGCCCTCGCCCACCCTCTCCCTCGCTCCCACACCAGCGTCCTGGGGCCCATCTGAGACCTGGCACAGGCCTCTGTTTTGCCTCCGTCTCCTGCCTGTTTCCTGGGACGCCTGCTTTGGAAGCTGCCATCTCCTGTAAGTCAGCCCTGGGCCTGAGGGTTGAGGCAGCTTCAAAAACCTGGGGACCATTCAGGTGCTGGCAGAGACCCCTCCTTACTGCCGCCGCCTGGGTCCCAGGGGCTCCCCAGGGGCTCCCCACTGTTGGGAACCGCCCTGCCTGGTATCAGAAGCTGTAACCCCTGCCAAGGCTGAGGCTGAGGGAATGACCTTGGACTGTAAACCACCAAGGAGACAAAGCTTATCTCCCTGGCAGGAGCACCGCTTCTGCTCCTTTTACTTCATCTATAACTGGCCCCCAGTGCTTGGTTGGTTAGCCAATGACAGGTAAGATTCCCCAAGGGGGGAATAACCCAAGCCAGGCACAATCACGTGGGAGGCCCCCAAGGAAGGACTTGGGGGGCTACAGCAAAAGGGGGTGATGGACCCTTGCCCCTCGGCTTTGGCAAAACCCGAGTCCTCATTCTGTCTGGGAGAAAATCTCCTAATCCCTTGGCTGCCTTACTTCCCTTGCTCCACCTAAGCCTGAAACAATGACAGAGGGCGGTGTAGCCCTGTGCTGGAAAGGGCGGGTTCCCTGGGGCAATAGGGCCTAAGAAAGAATATGTAAAATCCTGTGAAACCTGCTTTGTTTAGAATGCTCTCAATTAACTGATAAGGGTCCAAAGAAGAAGTAAGTTTGTTCCTCAGTGTTTTACGGCTCTTTAGCTACCTGACCCAGACTCAAAATAGGCCCTCAGACTTCTTTGTTATTTATTGTTTGATCCTTACTTCCCGGCAATGATTAATGAGCTTTACCTGAGTTCCTGTGTAAACGAACCCAGTAAAAGCCCATTGAGGAACAGGCTCCTGGCCCTTCTCCTTAGACAGATTGGCCACCTTTCCTCCCCAAGCAGATCATGTCTTGGTAGCCTTATTCTCATCTGTGGTGGCCAGGGGGGCCCTGCGGGCGGAGCCCCCCCACACCCCACAAGCCGAGGTCGCCCCCCCATTCATTCTCCACCCATGCACCTGTGAGCAGGCCCATGTTCCATTCGCCTGCACCTGGGGCCCTGGTGAGTCTCCAGGGGTGCCTCCTTTTGGGGTGCTGGCCTGGCCCCATAAGGGGGCACCTGACCCCTCACTCCTTTCACTGCTGCGGGGTGTCGAGCCCCCTCCGCCTGTGCCTGCTGACCGGCACAAAGCGGGCTCTGACAGTGTCCACCTGTGGGCCATTGGGGGCTCATGAGTGAGGTGCTGGCTGCACAGCAAGGCTGCACGAAGGCCTGGGGGGGGGTCCTCCTTATCCCAGTGGGATTGTCGCTGGCTCTGGAGTCTGACGAGGGTCTCGGAGTCACCTGAACGAGGCCTCTGCTTGTCCTTCGAGGCCCCTCAAGGACACTGTGCCCTTTCTCCAGATTCTGCCGACACACCCACAGCCCGGTCCACTGGGGAGGCTTCCAGGAAGGTGACTCCACAGCTGCCTCGGAGGCAGGAAAGGGCCTGGGGCGGGGGCGGGGGCGGGGGCTGCCGGGCCAGTGAGAGGCCCGAGGCCCGCCCCGCTCTGCCTTTCCCCGCCGCCCTCTGAGCCTGCTTGCTCCAGCAGAGTGGGTCAGCTCCCTGCAGGACTTTCCAAGCATGGGAGACACAGCTATCCGCGGCCGGGTTTCCGGCCCCTCGCTCCCACCGAGCTCCTTGGGGTGCTTACTTGGGGGGTTCCCGTTGCAGGGGCTGTGCAGGCTCCCACCCGGTCCTCAGCACAGCCTGTTTTACAGGCGGGCACCCTGAGGGTCACGGCCAGGAGGAGAGCAGTGTCCTGGTCCCGGAGGAGGGACGTCGGGAGGGCAGGTGCCAAGGTTGCTCCCCAGGCACGGCAGGACCCACGCCCGTCTGTGGGAACTGTCACCCGAGACCTGGAGGGGAAACAGCGATAACCCCTGGGCGCCCACGGCCAATTAGCCGAGGAGGAGGAGGAGGCTGTTGCAAGGGCCAGATGTTGAAATTTGACTGACACTCGCCCTGGTGAACCCGGTTCACCCCAGGCTGGGAGCCACCCTCCCCAGCGCCTCCTCCCCACAGGTCACCTGCAGCCGTGTGCCGGGCGGGGTCCTGGCCCACTTCTTGACCGCTGGGCCTCTGTCCTCTGTGAAATGGGGGCGTGACTCTTCCCTTCTGGGGTGTTATGGGTTGAATTGAGTCCTTCAGATTCCTGTGGGGGGGTGTCCTAGCCCCCAGGACCCCAGAATGGGACCTCCCTCACCGAGGGGCCTGTCCAGAGGTGACCCAGGGGAAGCCAGGTCACTGGGGTGGCCCTGACACAATCTGACTGGTGTCCTTATGATCAGGGGACACAGGGACACAGGGAGAGCATCATGTGACTAGGTGGACGGCCACCTGCAGGCCAAGAACAGGGGCCCAGGACAGGCTGTCCCTCACCAGGGGGCCTCAGAAGGAGCCAGCCCCCCCACCGTCTGTATCTCAGACTCCCAGCCTCCGGGACTGGGAGGCCAGCACTGCCCCCCGCCCCGGCTGCCCCGTCTGTGGGGTTGGCCACGGCAGCCCGAGCTAACTAACACAGGGAGGTCGTGAGACCATTTGTGTATCCGAAGTGCCAAGCACAACCTCTGGCAGACGCGGGCTCCAGTAGGTGTGGGCAATCGCATGAATATTTAAAAGCTCATCACACCCTCTACAAAACAAAAAACAACTGCTGGGACCTGGGGTTGGGCAGCCGGGAAAGGCGGGGCTGCCTGGTGCCTCTGAGCCCCAGGGTAGGGCGCACCGTGCACCCAGTGGCCAGGAGCACGGACAGTCGCCTCCAGCCCTTCAGTGACCGACAGCCCAGCCCCTCTGTGCCTCAGTTTCCCTGTGGGCTAATGGCACCTATCCAGAGCGTTGTGAAGATCACGCCAGGCAGGGTTCAGCAAACTCTGGAAAGGGCCGGAGAATAAATGTTTCCTCCTTGGAGGGTCAGGCTGGCCTGTGCGGTGGCTCACTTCTGGAGACAGCCCTAGGCCACATGCAAAGCCCTAGACGGGCCTGGCTGCCTCTCAGAAAAAACTTCATTCACAGGCACGCAAAGAGGCGTGGCATGTGGCTGTCATGTGTCAGGGAGGCCAGCCTCCCGCACCCTTTTCTCCAGCCATTCCTAGCCCCAAGCCTGCACACATGCAGGTAGGTGGCTGGCTGCGGCCCGGGGGCCCTGCCCTAAGTGGAGGACAGCTGGGAGGCGCTAGGCAGCACGTGCCACGTGTCTGTGAGCTCTGCTTGGACTCAGGCTCTAGGAGGATTTCTGAAGTTTCCCGGCTCCGTTCGGGACTTTGGCTGCCTCCATGGGCTCCGACTGAAGGTTCCGGGGCACCTGCTGCGTGCGCGTGCAACCCCGTGCAAGTGCACAGCCGTAGCTGTGCTTACACGCCGTGCTTACACGCCACAGGCCCCGCTCCTAGCTCCCGGGCTACAGGAGAGCAAACGGAAGCTCAGAGGGAAGTCACTCAGCATGACCCCCCTGGGCCCCGGCACCACGCACGTCCCCAACTCTGCGGACACCAGCCAGTGGGGCCGTGGCAGGGGCTGCGGAGTGAATAGGGGAGGTGGGCCCAGGAGTGTCCAGGAGGAGGTGGCAGAGACCGAGAAAGAAGCAGGGGTCAGGGGAGGGCATTTCCAGCGGAGGGATGGCTCTTTCGAGGGTCCGGAGGTAGGAAGGGATGCAGGCAGATGAGACAGATGGAAGGGGGACTTAGTGGCGAGGGGTGACACTGAGTCACAACAGAACTCCACTCTGGGTGTGAGGGACTCCCTCAGAGGACTGTGGGAGGGACCTCGGGCTTGAAGCGGGGGAGGGGGGGCAGACCCAGCTTGCTTTGGAAAGCGCCCTCTGAGGGCAGTGGGCACAGTGGTCTCCAACGGGAATCCCAGGCCAGCCACAGATGGAACTTTATATAGTCATGTGAAAAAGGAAAAAAAATCAGTACAGTTGATTTCAATCATGTATTTTATTTAACCAAATAAATCCAAAATGCTACTTCAACATGTCATTAATATAAAAATTATTGAGAAGCTCTTACTTTTTTTCCCTCACACTAGGTCTTTGAAACCGGTGGGCGCCTCACCTCGCAGCATGTGCCAACTCGGACCAGCTGCACCTCGGAGGCCCAGGAGCCACGTGAGGCCGGTCCGGGTGTGTGCGCTGGGCCCCGGGGAGAGCTGCGGTGGGCCCCGGGCTCCCCGCTCCGATGCAGCCCGGGTGGGAAGCACAGGGCGGCTCGGAGGACTGGCCCCAGGCTGCACGGAGAGCAGTGCTGAGTCCGGGCTCTGTCGCGTGTCTGGAGCTCGGTCGGTCACAGAGCCGCAGAACTGCCCGAATCCGTGTTGACCCAGACAGCTGGTGTCCCCAGCCCTTGCGGTCAGCCTCCCGGCCCCTGGCCACCCCAGACTCCAGACTGATGTGAGGCTTCCTGCCCCAGCTGCAGGATGACCCGGGACCTGACCCCATCGGCCCTGGCGGAGGAGGCCGGAAGGAAGGCCTCCTCCTTGATGTGCTCCGCAGCAGGCGGCCGCCGGGGCTTCCCCGGGGACTCCCTCGGGAAGCACTTCACACGCCAGCGGGCACTCAGCCAGGGCGGCCCCCAGCAGCAGCAGTCGGCAAGGGCCTCGGGGGCAGAAAGGACTAGCACCCATTCCGAGGGGCTCCCCATGGCACCTGGATCTGGGGGTACACCAGGGTGGTGGCCACAGATGTCCAGGGCTCTTAGGGAGCATGCACACAGACTAACGGGCCGGCCCCCTCCCAGCCTGGCCCAGCCTCCAGGACTCGGGGAGAGAGACACCTGGGTCAGGAGCACATCCAGCTTTGTGGCCTGGGTGAGGTGACCTCCCCGAGCCTCACGTAGCTCTTCTGTGAAGCAGGGGCATGGCACTGGGGTTGCTCTCATTGGCCAGAGTGGACACTGACGAGTTCACAATCATGCAAGGGTGTCCCCACGGAGAGCTGTCTGTGGCCACGCCGTGAAAGCCGCAGGCCCAGAACTTCATGTCTGGTGTGGGGCCTCCTCCTGCCTGAGCTGGACTCTGCTCCCAGGACGGAAAGTCTACCTGCTCGGCGAGCAAATGCACGCAGTGCTCCCTGTTCCTCTTCCCTCACCATAAGGATCGTGTCTGGGGTTCTCCAGCTGGCCCACCATGCCCAGCCTTGGAGCGTCCATCTCTCTTCCCCCCACCCTCCAAATACAGGGTCTGGCACAAATAACTCCCCCTTTTTATTACAAAATCATAAGTATGTAATTCTGTAACATAACAGTATCACACTCAAGCACACCCTATGAGTGAAATGTTCAAATTAAAACTATAAATTATTACACACGTTGTTATCCTAACGGCCAGACTCAAGCAGGCGTTACTTCTGCCAGACCCTGTATTTACTGAGCATCTACTATGTGCCAGGTGCCATGCTAGGCAACGGGGATTTAGCCGGGACCAAAGAGACAAAGCCCTGCCCTCCTGGAGCTCACAGTCTGGTGACAGACCCTAGTCACTTAAATGGATAGTAAATGCCAAATTGTGACTTTCAGTCCTTTGGAGTTGTACGTGGCTGGCATTCAAAGGGCAGTCAGCAGAGGGATCCGGGCCAGGGACGTGCCTGTGCGAACTGAAGAAATGTAGGAAGCGGGTGGGTTCCTGCACGTGTCTTGTGCCAGGGGCTCCGCTGCCCGGCCGCTGTGAGCCGAGGCCAGGCGGGGCGGGGCCTGGGCTAGGCTGGGGATGCGGGTCTTCTCACTCCAGGGCAGTGGCAGGCCGGGGAAGGGGACTAGCGAGCAGTGGGGCGTATTCTGCCCTAAGAGATCCCCCCGGCGCCTGGGAGAGGGCTCGGAGGGAGCAAGGGTGAGGCTGTGCGCTTGGACCGGACCAGAAGGGCAGGAAAGGGGAGATGTGGGTGTCTGCGTGCAAGGGGCGAGAACTCCCGGGCCTCCGACAGGGTACCCTTGGGGGCCGGTGTGTGTGGGGTCGGGGCGTTACTTCCCCTGTCTCTGGGGAGGTCGCACGCGGACGTCGCTCTCCCGGGTGCTGGCCCTGGCTTGCCGCCCCTCCAATTGGTGGGTCTGGGAGAAGGCCTTGCGCATGCTCGGCCCAGGAGCCCCGCCCGCAGGCGGTGCGCCCTCTGCGCATGCCCGGCCTCGGGAGCCCGGCCCGCAGGCGGTGTACCCTCTGCGCATGCCCAGCCCGGGACCCCTGCCTGCAGGCGGCGCTGAGTCACCGGGCGCCCGGCGGTGGGGGGAATCTCAGCTCTGCCCTTGCCTGGGGCGCCGGGAAGGAGTCCGCTGCAGCGGGACACCTGAGCACCTCCTCCAGTATGCGCAGACGCAGGAGTAGAAGCGGCATTGGGCTCTCCATATGCCTTGCTCTTTTATCTGCTCATTGAGAATAAAGTTGGGGGTGATGAAGGGGGGAACATCATTTGCGAGCCCCGCCCTTTGCACAGGTCGGTGGTCGTGGGGAGGGGCCGGATCCTAGGTCCCCACCAGGCGGCGTTGGGCTGGAGGGGAGCAGGGTGGCGGGACGGGGCTCTTTCCCAGGACTCGCTGTCTCACCTCAAGTTCTAGGACTCCCGCCACCTGTCGGGCCCCGATGTCTCCTGTGTGTCCACACCCTTCCTTCCCCACTGGCGTCGCCCTCCCGCCCAACCCCGGGGGACTGGGGTTTTTGCTTCCAATTTCAAATACATTAGGTCGTAATCTGTTTCTATGCCCCTTCCCTGAGCTGTCTGTGGGCAGACGGGCCCTTTGGGGACCGTGGAGGAGGTGGGTCCACTCTCCCGGGGAGCAGTGTTTGCTCAGCCCCCAAAAACCTCTGTGCAACCCAGGGGTGGGGTTGGGGTTCCTGCCACACCCTCCGAGGTTCGGCTGCCGCCGCGTGGTTGGTGGGCATGGGTAGGACAGCTGGACATTTAAGGAAGGGGAAGGAACCCCATAGGCCTTTGTGCCTGTGTGGCTGGGGACACCCATGTCACCCTCTGGCCCTCATTTGCCCCAGCTGTAACCAGGCAAACAGCACCCACCTGCCTGCCTGGCGGGTGCTCTGCAGAGCCAGGCTAGCTCAGCCTTCCAGCTGGGGGCCCTGGGTCCACACTCGGGGGCTCTGTGTCCAAGGACCCTGGTGGGCATGACAGCGATGGGGACAAGGGGTGGGCTCTGAGCTGGCAACTGCTCCTGCCCTCGCTATTGGAGCTCATGGAAGCAGGGGTCACTGGCTGGTGTCCGTGGCCAGGGCTCTGGGCAGAAGTGTCCAGGGGATGGCACACGGTGCTGGAGCCGGGCAGGCCCGTGTGGAGCAGGAAGGACCACAATCATCAGGATTCCTCAAGTAGGGGTGGCACTTTATGAGACAGAGCGGGCGGTAGGAGAGAGATTCACCCCATAGTCCCTGCTGACCTACCCGACATTGAGGGACTGTGACGTGGGCTGTGGGGGTGTCTGCAGGGCGCCCCCTTCCCCTGGATGCTGTCGCTGCGCCTGGACCCACCCCTGGGGTCACAGTGCTTTGATTCTGCAACACTGCAGGTTTCCTGTTGAAGCAGACACTTTTTAGGGGTGTTCTGTGTAGCAACTTTTGTTCAGAGCATTTTTCAAGCAAACAAACAAACAAACAAACCTCTTAGTTATGCATGAAATAAATTTTCCCAGCCCATTTACAGGCCAGGAAACAGCAGCTCAGGGAGGTCAGTAACTTGCCCACATTCACCCAGCTCAGGCGTGGCAGACGCAGGACGGAGCCCTGCCCGTGTGTTGACGGGGTGGGCGCTCCCCAATTCATCTTTAGAGCCCCCATCTTTAGACCCTGGCGGGAGCAGCGGGCCCCTGGAAACAGGCTGCATGAAGCCGACCTGCCGATGGACTGGAAAGGAGGCTGCTCTTGGGTCCCCTGGTCCTGGGTTCAAACTCTGCTCCCCCAGAATGAGCTGGGTGCCCTTGGGCAAGCTGCCTCACCTCTCTGAGGCCCAGTGTCCCCCTCTGCCACATGGGGCACTAGATACTGTTGAAAACAGGTAGTGAGGGTTCCGTGGGAAAATCCTGCCAGAGGCCAGAGCCAATGGACTCAGTCGGACAATGAATAGTAGTTATGGTGATCCCTGACGGGGGTGGGGGCCAGGGAGGGTGGTTTGGGAGGGTCTGAGTGGGGTGCTGGGCATTTGGGAGGCTGTACCTCCAGGGCGTACCCCCAGGTCTGCAGCCCCTACCCACAAACTGGAAAAGGCACCACCTCTGAGCAGACGCAGGCCCTGGGGCTCACCAGGTTGGCCCTGGCTTGGCCCCTCAGAAGAGACCCCGTTGTCCCCCTTTTAGGCCTAAAAGGGTTGCAGCTCCCCCTCAGTCCTCTCCCAGTCCCTGAACTGGGGCTGGGTCGCGTGACTGGTTCTGGTCAGTGGATTTGTAAGCAGGTCCAGGGCTCAGTATATGGCTGGGGTCGTGGCTCAGCATGTGACCGGAGTCAGGGCTTACTAACGCAGCCTGCTACCACGATCAAGTTCTAA
This sequence comes from Phyllostomus discolor, assembly GCF_004126475.2. Taxonomy (NCBI): domain Eukaryota; kingdom Metazoa; phylum Chordata; class Mammalia; order Chiroptera; family Phyllostomidae; genus Phyllostomus; species Phyllostomus discolor. Next base: position 137,554,052 of record NC_040909.2, read on the forward strand.
GGGTCAAGGGTCAGGGTGTGACGGAGATCAGGATTCACTGTGGGACTGGGCTCGGGACTCAGAATGGACCAGCACCAGGCTCAGCGGGTGATAGAGGCCTGGCCAGTCTCGGAAGCTGGCTGTCACAGTGTAGTCCTCTCCCGCCGGCACCCCCGGTGCACCCTGCCGGACGCCGGGGTCAGCCATGCCTCCAGGGTGGCCCCCTCACCCTGGGTCTGCCCTCCTGCTGGCACCGCACGTTCCTGCCCAAACCTGGGCCCCTTCCCCGCTGTCAGCGTCCTGCCCGTGTCCCTGCCCCTGCCCCCGTCTGACCTGCAGATTCTCCCTCCCCTGTCCCAGCCCTTGTGCACACACCTGGGCCAGGACACAGGTGAGACGGAGGGCGAGGGCGGCCAGAGAGGGGGTTCGGGGGAACCGGGAAGCATATGCAGGTGCGCACATGTGTACCTGAGCAGGAGCAGGCAGTCTGCCCCCCCCCCCCCCCCCCCGCAGACCCAGTGAGATGGGGAAGGGCCTGAGTCCCCGCTGCAGGCGGCTGACTCCAACCCCCGCCCCTGAGACCCGCTCCCATTCCGCAGGGAGCACCCTGAGCCCAGAGAGGGCGCCCATTCTTGCAGCATCACACAGCAGAGAAAGCCTGAGGCAACCGCACAAGGCCGAGGTCTGGCCTTCCCCCTCTGCGGCCCCAGCAGTCGAGGCCACTCCCCTGCCTGGAGGCTCTGGGCCGGCGCTGCCCTCGGCTGTCTGTCACGGTGACGTCACTGGGGTGTTGGGAGGCTTCTGGGCTGCCCCCAGGAAAACTTCTAGTTTTCCAAATGAGAGTAATGCTCAGCCCAAGGTAGGCACTCCCAAACACCGGACCGGGTAACCTGGTGGGGGGGGGAGGGGCGGCGCTGGCCTCACGCCCAGAGTCCTCGCACCTGTTTACGCCCGTAGCTAGGAGACGCCCTGGCGGCGCTGCCCTGCTGAGGCCTGTCTGGGCCAGGCGGTGCTGAGCGGCGGCGTCTCGAGTAAAGGAGCAGCACCCGAGCCCTGGGAGCCAGGGCGAGGTCGGAGGTGAACACTGCGCTCTCCTCTTCCTGCCTGTCCACTGTTGTGTTTGCAAATGATGCCGTGACCTTGGCCTCCGCCGGGCCAGCAGGGAGACACCCCTCCCTGCCCTCTGCTCTGAGCCCCGCCTCTGCGTGCGAATCAGAAGCTTATGAAACACTTTAAACCAAACGTATTGAGGTGATGACATCGGTCAGTAACATGCTGTGAGTTTCAGGGGTGCAACCCGACCACAGGCACCTGTGTGCCCCGCTGTGGCCCGGGCCTGCTCCCCTGCCACCTGTCTGACCCCTACAAGGGGGTCCTGCGGCACGTTTGCTGAAAATGACCCTGCCGGACACCCACAGACAGGGAGTGCTCTTGCGGACCTTAAATGCTTATTAAAAATGAGAGCGTACCCCAAGTAGGTTTTCATGGAATGTAAATTTTTTAAAAATCTGGTTATTGGTCTGCACGGTAGGTACCCTGAAAGACCCCGGTGCCTGGGCCCTGGGGGGTGGCCGGGCAGCCTGGCCGTTCTCCCACCTCCCATCTCGGGGTGGGCTCTGGGGTCAGCCGGACCGGGTTGCAGCCCCTGAGTCACTCTGTGGGAGCCAACCAGCCGGGGAGGCGCAGCGGAGTGGTGGGGGGTGGGCCGTCTCTCGCCCACCCCTCTGAGCCTTGCTCAGAGCAGGGTCTCAGCAGCCATCTGGTGCCCCCAGCCTCCCCACCCGCCCCCTGGAGACCCTCCCTGTTCTCTGCCACACCTGAGCCCCGGGGCACCTGGACCACGCCCGCCCATCGGCAAGGCCTCCCCCCCGCCCCCGCCCCCAGGGGACAAAGGGGCTCGGGCAGTTCAGGGCTGGGCAGTCTTGTCCTCTCTCTTTCAGACCCCTCCTGTGTGCCATCTCCCGGGCCCCGGGGGCTGGGGGTGGGGCCAGTTCTCCTCTGGGCTGTGCTGAGGTGAGGGGCCAGGCACAGCTGGTCCTCGAGGGGCCCCAGGCTCAGAAGTCTGACCGGAGGGGGGTCCCTGCCTCCTTGCAGGGCTTGAACAAGCTCGCAGATGGCACAGGGCACCGGGACGCCACTAGGAGGGACACAGAGGCCGTTTGGGTGGCAGCGGATGGCTTGGGCAGCGTCCCCACCGGGCGACGGGCTGCTCCCGGGGGCGCTGGGGGCCAGTGGCCTCTGGCAAGGACCTTGGTGGCACTCTCATCCGTGAGTCACTGGTGACGGGAACACTCATTTATTTAAGTGGCTGGCCCGGCCCAGGCCTGGGGAGACGAGGAGTTGTTGCCAAGGTTGGCTGAGGGCACCCGGTGGGGGCGGGGAAGGCACCCAGGGTGTTCCTCCTCGGGCACCTGGCTGATGTCCCTCAGGTCTGCCGGGCCCCAGGCCCTGTGCCCAGCTCCATGCCCTCCCCGCCGGAGGGGCAGGGCGGGCAGGGGAGGGAGTGCCTCTTGCACGGGGGGGCCCAGGCAGCGGGGCAGCATTGGCAGGCCCCCCTGGGCCCTGGGGCGAGCGGGACGGAGCAGAGGCACAGCGAGGTCCTGGGCGCCGAGGAGCTGGGCACGTCGGGTTCTGCCCCGGAGCCCCCAGAGGGAGCCGGCCCCACTGCCACCTGGGCCTTTGGACCCCGGCCCTCGGGACTGTCAGGGCAACGTGGGCCGCTGCAAACCGCAGAGTTCGGGGTGATTGTGTGTAGCGGCAGCCACAGGAGACTCAGTCAGCCTTTCGGGGGCTGGCTGGCCGAGGCCCCAGGCTGATGCTGGCCCGAGCCCTGGCCAGCTGCCATCACAGCGCGGGCGGGTCAGGCCGATCCCGGGCCCCCCGGTGGCGGTCACCGGGAGTTCAGCCCGGCCCACCAGAGGGGGTGGACTTGGGCTCAGGCTGCCCTGGCCCCGGTGGCAGGTAGCCTGCGGCGCCTCCTGGAATGGCAGGTATGCGGGTGGCGGAAGCTGCCGCTGTCTCTAGGACACCTCCTCCCGGGACACCTCAGAGCCGGCAGGGACGCCGGGCCCGGCGGGTCACGTGGACGGCCCTTTGCACTCTCGGCCCCCTCGGCGCAGCCTGGCCCCGGGCAGCGCTCGGTGGGGGCCGGGGCGGTGCTGGGCGCACCCCCAAGTGCTGCAGGCGGTGCGTGCGGCCAACGGCGTCCCCAGTCCCGTTCGCCGCCGCCGTCCCTGTTTTCCAGATACGGGATTTTTAAAAGAGGCTTTTTTTCTGGGGGCAAAGCTCACATGACACAAAATTAACCATGTTAAAGCAAAAGGCGCAGGGCATTTGGTAGGGCAAACATGTTGGGCCGCCACCACCTCGACCTAGTTCCAGAACATTCCCTCACTCCACATGGAGAGCCTGTCCCCGGCAGGCGGTCACCCCAACCCTCCGGCGGCCCCGGCCACTGCTGCTTGTGCAGCTGCCTGTTCCGGAAATCTCCTGGGAGTGGGGTTCGGGCCGCCCGTGGCCCTTGCGTTTGCCTCCTGCCACGCAGCCTGATGTTCTCAAAGTCCATCCCCCTCGCCCATGGGTGCCATCGCACGGCTGAGCGATCTCCCGGCGTGTGGCCGTCTGCCACGGCTGTTGAGCTTTTCCGCCCTTTGGCTGCAGCGAGAGACCGTGGAAAGGACCCGAAGCGGAGAGAGGCACGGGCCTGCCGGGAGCCGGGGCTGCTTGGGTTGGAGCTGGAGTCTGAACTCCTCTGTGGGGGTCCCACACCCCTCACTGCTCAAGCCTGCGCACCCCTTGGGACTGGGGCCTTGACCTGGTGGCTTTTGTGCCCCTAGGGACAGCCCTGCCGCTGAGTGCCAGGCTGGGCCGGGCCGGCCCTTCCCACCTCCCCGCTGCACGATCAGGAGGGAGATTCATGCCTACAGGTGACTCCACCTGGGGCTGCAGGTGTGGCGAGCCCGTGGCGGCAGGGGCCCCGGACCCTGAGGTTGGAGTCTCAAATGCCGAGTTTCTGGAGTCCCCGAGTGTGCCCCGCCCCACCCCCAGCACGGCAGACGCCAGAGGAGGCAGGCCCCGCCTGCACCCCTGCAGGGCCCTGGGACGGCCACCGCCACCACCCTCCTGCCTCTCCTGGGGGTGACGACCCTGACGGGTCTCAGGGTGGAGACCCCCTGGCGACAAGGCCCGGGGTCCTGCTCCTCGGGTCCCTGCCCCGTCCCCCCGCCTCGGCCTGCCAGCCGGAGTCCTCTGTGGGAAAGGACGAGCTCTGGGCCTAGAAATAGCCGAGTGTGGACAGAAATAACCTCGGCCTCCAAAGAGAACATGGAAAATTAAATGGGGAGCATTAGCATTTATCCGGCACTTTCCACGGTCATTATCTCACTGGGCAGGTGATGTTTCTGTCCTCGTTTCAGGCAGAAGGGAACTGAGGCCCAGAGAGAGCGGGTGACCCGCCCGCGGCCCCTCCGCCAGGCCTCTGACCCTGTGCTCCCCCCGGTACAGCCTGCACGTCCGCACCTTGGAGCCTCTCCCGCCGCCCAGTGCCTGCTGCTGGACCCTTGCTTCTCTCCAAGAGGCAAACTCCTACTTATCCCTTAAAACCCAACTCCACGCCACGTCCTCTGGAAAGTCTCCCCTGGCCCCGTGGAGGGCAGCTGAGCCCAAGTGTGGGTCTCTGCCAGGACCTCCCCACACCGTGGGCCCCTGGAGATGGGCACTGTGCCTCAGTCATTGCTGTCTCCTCCAATTCTATGCCAAGGAGCATAGTGGGTGCTCAGCGAATGTTTGCTGAGTGACTGATCAACGGAGCCTGTTCTCACTCACAGGCAGCAAATGGTGGCGGAATGCTTGTCCCTCCCCCTGCGTTTCCATCACAACGGCCAGAGAGGCTAGGCCTTCCATTCATAAGGCCATTTTACTGGCGAGCTCTGACAGGTGGACTCGCCTGCCCAGAGGTCACACAGCCACTCCCAGCTGGACCAGGGATTTGAACCCAGTGCCACAAGCATGGGTCTTTGTGGAGGGCCCGCTGAGTGCCTGGCACCAGGCTCGGGTGGGACTCGAGGTGGGCGGGCACCTGTCCACTCCCTTCCCCCCGTCCCTGGGGCTGGCTCTCAGGGGCAGCGTCTGGATACCCGTCCTCACACCCAGCCACCCCTCTGCAGGGTCTGCTGAGCCTCCCCACCAGGCCGCAGGGACAGCACCCGGGGGTTCTGGGAGCATCTCTGAATCACATACCTCCCTGCCTCGCCTTCCTCAGGCTGGCCCTGTACTTTTAGTCCCCTTTGAGGGGGTCCTTGGAAGCTGAGGCCTGAGGCCACCCCTGTGGGAGGCTTAGGGGGCTGGGAGGTGGAGGCTACGGCGCAGGGGAGAAGGGAGGGACAGAAGGTTCTAGAGCCATTATAGTGAAGGGGGAATCCACGAGAGGATTTCAAGATTCTGGTTTAGAGAGCATTGAGGTTCTCTGGCCCCAGCCAGGTGGCTCGGCTGGCTGGAGTGTCACCCGAAATGCCAAGGCTGTGGGTTCGATCCCCGGCCCGGACACCCGGGAAGCAACCAGGGACGCGTGAATAAGGGAGGCAACCGGTCAGTCTTTCTCTCCCTCTCCCTTCGCATCTCTCTCTCTCGAATCGATAAACGAAAACGTTTAAACACGTTCAGAACAAGAATTAAGGTCCTGGACTGTTGTCATCCCTCCACCCCACAAGGGCCTGGTGGCTGGGGAGCAGGAGGGCGACTCCAGGAAGTGGGACGGGCCCGCAGCGGGTACACGGAGGAAGGACAGGACAGCTGGGGAGGGGAAGTGCGTCCCGGGGGAGGACCAGGCCTGGGACAGTGGCCGTTGCTCTGGCAGGGGCCCACTGCCCACCCTCTGGGGCGTGAGTAGGCACGCCCAGGGGCTCGGCCGGTCCCACCTGGCCCTGGAGGGGTGCAGGCGCTGGGCTGAGCTGGCAGGGGTCGGCCTGGTGCCCTCCGGCCCGGTGCCCTCCAACCCGGGCCGCCCCCTCAGCTGGGCCGGGTGGGAGCTGCCTCATGGATGAAGGTGAGCAGACGGAGACGTGGGAAGTGTCAGCCCAGCCATCCGGCTGGGGTCTACTGGACACTGTCTCCTCTGTCCCTATGAGCAGGGCCTGTCACTTCTGCCTGACAGAAGAGGTCAGGGACCCCTGAGTCACTCGTACCCGGGCCCATTTCCCGCTGGCGTCCGTCCACCTGTCTGTCTTCTGCCTCCTCGCTGCCCGGGCGTGGGGCAGGTGCCAGCGCTGTGGATGGGAGCCTGGGCGCTGCCGTTGGGACATCCCAGCCCTCGGGCCCTCCTCTCTCCGGCTGCCACAGCCAGCCGCTCCGCTGCCAGGCTGTGTGACTCACAGCAGGTGTCTGACCTGCTCTGGGCTCACGAGATGGCACATGAGGTGATGCCAGGCCTCGTTGCACGGGGCAGGCTGGCTCCCCGTTCGACCGCCCCTCCCCGAGGCCCCCTGGCTCAGCTCCCCCCTGGCAGGCGGGGAGCCGCGGACCTGCAGCGAGGCATGGCCTGGGTTTCCCTGGCCCCCTGTCCCTCTCCTTCCCAGGCGGGCCAGCAAACTGCAGTGACTCCACTGCTCCAAGCGCCTTTCCAGGACTGCAGGCTCCAGGGCCACCTGGCCCAGGGTCAGGTGGCGAGGCCAGGTGGAGGGTCCCTGCCAGCCCCGAGTAGCTGGCCGCCTCTTCCAGGCCAGCAGCGCCATCTGGTGGCTTCAGGCCCCCAGACACCTTGGTCCCCCTGTGGGCATCTGCAGCGGATCAGTGGCAGGGGCTCACCCAAGGTCACCGGCAGCTCCGAGAGCCCAGTAATCCTGAGCCCAGACTGTGCTCTCAGCTCTGCCCCTGCCAGGCGTGGGCAGGTTCCAGGGGACGGGGCTTACCCCCAGGGGACGCGTGGGAGAGGGGGTCTTAGTGGGATGGGGCATGCGGAGCAGTGGGGTTCTGCCGGGACCAGGACCCCTGACTCTGCCCGGCGCAGGGAGGAGAGGGTGCTGTGCAATGAAAGGGAGAAAATGAGTGGGGGTGCCGGGCCCTTCCGGGGCACCTCGTTTCTGCTGTTATCTCGGGCTCATCACCAGTCATTACACTCTGAGCTCCACGTGTGTTCCCACACCGTGTATGTAACACACATGTAATATGTGCACATGCACACATACATGCGTGCACACTTTACCCATGCACGATGCACGTCTATACACCACAGTCTATGCACACGCAGCACGCACACAGGCACACTTGTGTCTAACTTGCAAAGCCCCCCCTCTGGGTGGAAGGTGTCAATCATCCCCCACTTGACAGAGGAGGAAACCGAGGCTCAGGATGGTGCACGACTCGCTCAAGATCAGAGAGGCTGGTGTGACTGAGGGGTGCGGTGTGTGGGGGACACCCTGTTGCCCATGGTGCCCACCATGGGCTGGGCAATGGTGCCCCATCTGTGAGCCTTTGGCCTTGGGGTTCACAGAGCTGACCCTGATGTCCTCCCTGAGCTTGGTGCTGGAGCAGGCGGGGTACAGTCTGAAGTCCTAGACCTCCCCCAGGCACTGGAGCCTGACCCTCAGCCCCCAGCAGGGCACTAGGAGGCAGTGTCCATGGGGGTAGGTGGGCAGAGGAAGACCCTGGGGTCCTAGGACTCCTCTGTGAGTGGGTCCCAAGGCCCCCAGTGCAGTCTGGACACCTGGGGTGCACAGGGCCAGCTGCCCTTCCGCCCCTGTGGCGTCTGGACGCAAAGGCCTGTGGGCCCTGGGACACGCTGGGGACGCTGAGGTCTTCCTGGGGCCACAGCTGGGGTCCCAAGGCTGAGTGCAGGGCAGGTGACCGTGCACCTGGCCTGCTCTTCCCGCCAAGTTCATGCCCCACTGCTACCCCCACCAGGGACCCCCTCAGGGGCTCCCACTCTGTCATGAGCTCCCCCGGGTAGGTGTGCCTGGCTTGGGATACCACAGAGGACCCCATATCCTACAAGGCCCCCTCTCTGCCCAGGGCACCCCCCATCCCTAAGCCGGTGCCCTGGAAGCTGGGGGGCCCCAGGGGCAGGGGGGGCAGAGCCTCAGGCTGGTTTCGAGCATGCAGAGTGGCCCCTGCTCATGTCCTCGCTGGGCCCCATGGGAGGCGGACGTGCGGTCCTGCCGGGTGGGCAGAGGGAGCAGGCGGCCTCCCCCGCCCCTCCCCGCCGCCAGGCCGGGGCGCCGTGTGCTCTCAGCTCTGATTACGGATGAGGAGTGAGGCCGAGAGAGGGGCAGGACGAAGGCCAAGGTCTCAAGGGCTCCGCCCCCAGCCAGCGCACCCCCCCCCCCCCCCCCCCCTGGGAGCCACAGAGCAGGGCTCCTGCCATCTGGGCAGAGGCGCCCACTCACAGGCGGTGGAGCTGGGAGCGTGCTGTGGTCAGACCAAGACACAGAGTAGAATGGACCCCCGCCTTCGCCCAGGGTGGGAGGAGCCCTGACAGCAAGATGGGGAGGGGCGGCCAGCAGAGGGCCCGGAGCTGACTGCAAGTCTGGGGAGGCTCTCAGGGACGGGCAGTCGTGCAGGACTTGGGGTTCACCCAGGGAAAGAGCAGGGGCGCAGGCCTGGCTGCATGGCGGGCGGGCGGAGGGCGGGGAATTTCCCCAGCCCTGTCCTGTCCCGTCCCCTCCCCCTCCGGCCGGTGCGGGGGAGCCTCCCCTCCGGCTGACGCTGAGCCTTCCTGGCTCTGTTCCAGTGCCCAGGGGAGGGGGGGGGCCTTGGCCTGGCTCAGTCGGTCTGGGGTGCACTTCTAGCTCCTTTCTCAGGTGGCCTTCCAGAGCCTCGGGCCAGCAGTCCCCACACCACTCTGGGCCTCCCTCCCCTTCTCCGTGAACTGGGAACACAGGTGCCTCAGGGGTGGGGACCCGCCCCCCCCCCCCCCCCCCCTCGGCCCAGGGTGTGAGGATGAGGCGGTGACTGGCCCGGGGGTCTCCGCACACCCGGAGGTGTCGCAAGTGTGAAGTCTGAACCAGGACGTCGGGGGGGACATCCGTCTTCACCAGGCGCCCCACTCCCGCCTCGGGCGACAGAGGCCCGCAGGAAGCCCGGCAGGCGCCGCGGCGACACTTCCCGCTATTAATGGAGCGCAGTGTAAACAGGCCCTAATATTTACGTCCAGACGCCTCCGGCCTCGGAGGGTGCCAGACAGCGAGAGTGATGAGCCCGTCCCGCCAACGCCCTTCCCACCCCGTGCCTCCCGGGCCGAGGACGGAGACCCAGTGGCATGTGAGGCAGGAACCGGGAGCCGGGGGCCCAGGGCCTCAGTTTCCCCATCTGTGAAATGGGGCCGACAGCCCCGACCTCCTGGGCTTGCGGGGAGGTTCAGAGAAAGGGCCAACTCGGTGCCATGTGGAAGCCCACAAGTACAGCCACAGCTCCTGCCTCTCCCGCAGGTGACAGCCAGCCGACCCTCCCCTTCCCCCTCTGGGACACGCCGTGGTGACGGAGGACCCTGCAGGTGTCCTGGCCACCCTGCCCACGTCCACCTCTCCTCCCTGGGCAGTGGAGTTGGGGCCAGGATGGGGCGAGGGCCCATTGCCCAGCTGGTCGGCTCCTTCTCCCCCGTGACCGTGCCCTCACCCTGCCCATAAGTCTGCCACCTGGATCCCCCACCCCTGCCCTCCAGAGCAGCCAGCCCGAGGCCCCCCAGTCTGCTGCAGTCAGTGACGGCAACACCTCGACCCCCCCTTAGGAGTCCCCAATTGTCCCCAAGACTGTGAGTGCGGGGGTCACGCACAAGCCAGCACCCGGCTGGGTGCCCCGAGGGACCCCTGCCCACCAGCTGAGCGAGAGGCTCACAGGGGACACGCAGGGTTGATTCAGGAGGAAAGCTTCTTGTCGTCGAGGAGACGTTTATGTCGGATATGAGTACACGTGCCACCGTACGCTGCGCGGGCCTTTGGAAAGTCTGGAAGGGAGGCCACGAGGAGGGGGAGGCAGGCAGAGGCCTCGCACCCTGGCCCTTGAGGCTCAGGGGGAGGGAGCCAACATCTGTGGCGGTGTGGGGGCGCAGCCCCCAGCCCCTCCAGGTGCAAGGCCAAGGGAGGCGGGGGAAATAGAGGTCCAACTTGCAAGGGTTCTGCGCAGGGGCCTTCAGTCCGAGCTCTCAGAGGTACGAGGTCGGCCCCCCACTTCTGCCCCAGCCCTGGGAGACTGGCAGCCCCCCTCTGAAGCTCAAATGGCAGAAGGCTTCCTGGGCCCGAGGCCCTTGCAGTCCCGGAGGGGCCCAGGCCGGACGGCGGGACTGCAGACCTGGCGACCAGAAGGCACGTGGAGGCAATCCTGGAGTCCAGAACGGAGGAGGCAGCCAGAAGCCTGAGCCAGGGAAGGCAGAGCAGGAATGAGCTGAGGAGGGCAGCTCCCAGAGCCCCACTGCCCGGGGCAGAGCGAGGGGCTGTCTGTATGTGGGATGGTGGCCGCGTCCCTGGTCCAGGTGTCCTCCTCCCTGGGATGAGGCCGTGAACCCCACCAGCTCCTGGGGCAGCAGGCAGGGTCTCTGGGAGCCTTCCTGGAGTAGGGGGCTTCGGGGAGGTTGGAGCAGCAGCCACAGGACAGGCACTAGGGGGGTGCTGCCTGGGGGTCGCAGGGTGGGGCTGACTGGGACCGGCCAGCGCCTGCTGCGTGCCCTCCCCTGCACAGCGGATGGCGGGGAAGTGGCCTCTCCTCTGTGGGGTGGCTGCAGGGTCAAGGGTCAACCCCGAGATCCAAGTACTGGCTCGCAGCAAGGCACGCCCAGGTGGCCTCTGATCTTACTGTGCAAATCTGGGCCCCCTGGGCGGGGGGCGAGGGGCGGGGGTCCTGCCCAAACACGGACCCCCGAGGTCGCTCACGCGACGCTGTGTCCCTGACGCCTCCTTCCTGCGCCTGCTCTCTCTGAGGGGCGGGATGGAGGAGGGGCCGGGTGGGGGGAGGAGACCTCCGCAGGCTGACTTCTACCCTCTCCCTGGAATCCCCACTCTGTAAAAAAATCTTTGTCCCCGTCTCTGGGGACCCCCTTCTGGGGACAGAATGGCCCAGGCAAGAAGGAGCTCCTGCCTACCCTCTGGGTTTTCCGTGGACTCCAGGGGTGGGGGGTCATCAGCATTCAGAGCGCCACACCCCACGGGGAGCCTGTGGCAGACATTGCTAATCAGCCACAGCACAGCGGCCTTAGAGTCGCTGGGCGTTGCCCTGGGCAGCCATCACCAATTGATCGAGGAGAAATCGATTTGCCATCCAGGCAGAGCTGGGTCCAGACCTGGCGCGCTCAGCCCACCCCTGACCTTCGGCCCCCTTGCGGCTCCTGCCAACTACGCCTCGGACCCATTAGCCAGGGCCGGCGTGAGGGCGCGAGGGCCGGCGCTGAGGGTGAGATGCTGGCCCGAGCCCCTGGAGTTCTTGCGCATGCTGACCGCGTCACCGACAGCGGGCTCGCCCTCCGCTCCACGCCGGCGGAAGAGGCCGCGGACCGTGGCCTGGAAGCCGCTGGTGACGAAGCAGTAGACGATGGGGTCCAGGCAGCTGTTGAGGCTGCTGAGGGTCACGGCCACGTGGTAGACCACGAGGCTGGTGTGGCGCGGCACGTCGGGCCACAGCGCCACGGCCACCTGGCGGGCGTGGAAGGGCGTGAAGCAGACGAGGAAGATGACGAGCACGGTGAGCAGCAGCTGCATGGCCCGCACGCGGCGCCGGCGGCCCTGGCGCAGCAGCCCCGGCCGCGAGAGCGCGCACACGATGCGGCCCGTGAACACGCTGATGACCAGCAGCGGCAGCAGGAACTCCAGCACGGTCAGCGCGAGCACGTGGCAGCAGGGCCCGCCGCCGGCCCTCACGCCCAGCACGGACAGCGTCACGGCGCCGGCCGCCAGCCACACGGAGACGCACACGGCCCGGGCGCAGGCGGGCTGGCGCCAGCGGCGGGAGCCCTCGGGCTGCACGATGGCCAGGTAGCGGTCCACGCAGATGCAGGTGAGGAAGAGGATGGAGCAGTGCATGTTGAGGAAGTAGCCGAAGACGTGCGGGAAGGCGCAGGGCAGGCAGCCCGGCGTGCTGTAGAAGACGGCGAAGCGCGTGGGCAGGGACAGGCCCACCAGCAGGTCGGTCACCACCAGGTTGACGGTGTACGCCACGGACGGCGCGGCGGCCCGCGTGCGGCAGCAGAACACGTAGAGCGCCAGCCCGTTGAGCGCCAGCCCCGCCAGGAAGATGGCCCCGTGCACGGCCATCAGGGCCAGCCACAGGCGTGGGAAGCTGGCGTGCAGCTCCTCGTCCAGCACGGCGAATAGGTGGAACAGCGGCCGCTCGGGCGCGCTGAGGTTGGCCCCCGGCGCTGCTGCCGCCGCCGTGGCGTTGGGGGCCGCCCCGGTCACGGGCCCCGCGGGAGACTCCGAGGGCATGGCGGTGGAGGTGGCCGGCCCGCGCTTGCCCCAGGCCTGGGGAGAGAGAGATGGGGTTACTCAAGTCCTGCCTGGGGGTTGCACCCGGCTGGTCTGTTGGGAACCGCCCTGACTGGTATCAGAAGCTGAAACCCCCGCCTAGGCTAAGGCTAAGGGAACGCCCTTGGAACTGTAAGCCAGCAAGGACCCAAGGGCTTGTCTCCCTGGCAGGAATGCTGCTTCTGCTGCTGAACCCCAAAAAGCTTGATCGGTTAGCCAAAGACGGGTAAGATTCCCCACGGGGGGAACGACCTAAGGCAGGCACGATCACTTTGGGAGGCCCCCCAAAAGAAGGACTTTGGGGGCTGCAGCAAAAGAGGGTGATGGACCCTTGCTCCTCGGCTTTGACAGAGCCTGAGTTCTCATCGTCTGGGAGAAAATCTCCTTATTGCCTTAGTTCCCAACTAAGCCTGAAACAATGACAGGGTGGTGCAGCTCTGTGCTGAAAGGGCAGATTCCCTGGGTGATCAGGCCTAAGAAAAAACATGTAAATTCCTGTGAAACCTGCTTTGTTTAGAATGCTCTCAGTTGAATGAAAGGGGTCCAAGGAGGAAGTTTGTTCCTCAAAGTCTTACAGCTCTTTGACCCCGACTCAATAGACGGGCAGAGTTCCTTGTTTTCTATGGTTCCTTACTTCCCCCTGATGAGTACTGTACTTTACCTGAATTATTATGCAAAATGAGCCCAATAAAAGCAGGTATGGACGGTAAATCAGGGCCCTCCCCACTAGGGGGGGGTGGCCATTCTGTCCCTACTTCCCCACAGGACCTGGTTGCCTCTGTGTATGTTTGTGTTTTTTCTTGCGTGTTTTTCGGCGAGCCATCCGCAGCGTTCCGTGGTCACTGCTGGCCGGGGACCCACATGCAACACTGGTCTGCCTGGTGAACGCCCCAGCATGTCCACCTCCATGCCTCTGCTCGGCCCGGCCCGGCCTGGCGATGCCTGCCCTCTGTGCTCCCCTGGCTCTGGCCGGCCTGGGGCTTTGGCTCCCCCGGCTGTAGGAGGTGCAAACCCCTGAGCTGCAGGCCTGAGGTCCCCAGGACCTGGAAGGCAGAGGTGACAGCTGTGGCACAGCCGAGAGCCAGGGAGCCCCCTCCTCACTCTCTGTGCAACTTGGGCTGAGGGGCCGGGCCGCCCTGGACCCGGGGCCCGGCCTGCACAGACAGCAGCAACACCAGACCCTCAGGACGAATCCCAGAGCCCAGCAGCGCCCAGCGCCCGGTCGGTGCCAGAGAATCTGGCGTTCCGCCCATGGCCTGGCCCTCACTGGCCCACCCTTAAGGCCACCCGACCCTGGCCCCGTCCTCCAGGCCACCCGTCTGTCCTCACCTCCTCCAGCGCTGGCACCGGGTCAACACGTGGGATGAGGGACCTCTCGAGGAGCCTTCCCCGGGAGCAGGGAGGGGGCCGAGAACCAGCTCCTGGGTGGCCCTGCTCCCCTCCAGCCCAGAGGGGCCCGCTCCCTACTGGCGTGGGCGCCCCACAGTGCAGCGTGGCTCCCCGAGGCCGGAGCTGGAGCTGGGTCCCAGGGCTGTGGGGCCCAAGTGGATGTGAGTCAAACAAACTTCTGTGCCTGGGGGCCCGGGTGAGCCGGCGGGGTGGGTGGGGGGCTGGGCTGGGGCTGCCCACTCTGTTTATGCTCCTGCTGAGCTGTTGAACTCGCAGAGATTTATCCTTTTATTTATAAAGGAAGAGTTAACGGCCCCCAGCCCCACCCTGCTCGCTGGTCCTCCAAATAAGGACATTTCTGGCTTTTTCAGGGAGAAAGGCGAGGGCTTTGGGGAGAAGCAGGGAGGGGGGCGGCACGTGCACATCCGGGGTCTCAGTGCGTCCACCGGCCCTGCCGGGGCAGGGCGGACCCTCCTCTCTCCGAGTGGCCACAGGAAGTGGACAGGCCGGACGCTGCCCACTTCTCCAGCCACAGGCTCTCTCTGGCAGCATCCACCCTGTGGAGTGGGAGACTCTGGGTCCTGCTGGCTGGGGCGGGCGTGGGCCCAGCAGAGGGGCCCTCGATAGCTGAGGCTCAGGCCCCAAGGTGGGCTGGAGGGACCCTGGGCAGAACAGGTGGCTGCCTCCGCCCTTGGGTTCAGAGAGGTCAGCACCTGCCCGAGGTCACCAAGCTGAGTCTCTGCCTCTGCAGGCCGAGGCTGCCGGGAGGGGCCGAGTACTGCCCGGGCCTGTGCGTGGCCCCCCTGGCCGGCCCCGGGACCCTCAGGCCCAGGCCTTGGCTCACATTCCCCCAGGTGGGCTGCCTTGTGCTCAGGACCCCCGCCCTTAACAGGGTCAGTGGACGCAGCTCAGGGAGACAGGAGTGTGAGGGGTGCCGGGGGCGGGGGGGGAGCCCTCCCATGGGCGTGGGGGTGGGGGGCCTCCTCCTCTGGCCTGAAGGGTGGGGAAAGAGGGCTGCCGGGAAGGGCAGGGGCGCCCCCCAACGAGCCCCCCTCGGCTGTGAGAAAACCGTGCCCTGCAAACCGAGGGGGCCAGGGCCTGGCGCGGGGGGCCGGTGGCCAGGGTTTCGGGACTCCCACGTGCTTCTCAGTTTCCCACGAGTCTGTGCAAGGCGCCGCCGCTGTCACAAGCAGAGACAAACAGTAAACAGCACAGACGGGCTCTCTGTGGACGTTCCCGGAAGCTCCCAGGGCCAGCGGCTCGCTGGCGGGCCCGGCCTCTGGGCAGGGCTGCGGGCGGGGTGTGCACAGGGCGCCCCGGGGGCTCCGGGGGCTCCGGGGGCCACTCGGGTGAGGAGAGGAGCCGGCCCAGCACGTGCTGGTTCTCGGCTTTGAGTCTGAACCCTGATCCCAGCAAAGCCGACCCCGATCCCGGCCACCTACTGACCCTGCCCCCGCCACACACCGGGTCACAATCCCAGGTACATGGCGAGGCTGCTCTGGCATCTGTCATGCTGGGCCCGACCCCGGTCACAGGCTGAACTCTGACCCCGGTCACAGGCTGGGTTAGGGTTATCCCCGACCCTGGTCACAGGCTGGGCTCTGACCCCAGTCACAGACTGGGCCCTGACCTCTGACCTTCCACACCCACCGCCTCTTTCCCTGTTCCCTCTGCTGAGTCTGGCTCTCACTGTCCCTGTCCCCTTGCCCCCCACCACCCACAGACCGGCTCTTCCACCTCACGGTGACCTGCACCGATTTCATTATTCGGTGGCTCCTCTCCCTGGGGGGCTGACTCACGACCCGTCCGTTTTGCAGGGCGCGAGCTCTGACAGTGAGACCGCAGGCCCTGCGCTCGGTGCACCCACGGAGCACCGCCTTCCGGGCAGGTGGCCCACGGATGTCCGTGCCGACCCGCCCGCTGGCCGTGCCCTCTCGGGCCAGGGCAGGGGCCCGGCTGGGAGTGTCTGTGCGGGGACACCGCCCACCCTGCATGGCCCCAGGAAGGTGATGTCTTCTCTGGGCCTCGGTTTCCCCGCTGGTCGCCACTGCCTCAGCCCCGACTCCACAATGCCCGTGGGATGGCCCCCCTCCGCCCCCATGCCTCCGAGTCGTCAAGCCTGTGCCCTTCTGGGGGCCCTGACCCCTGAGCTGGGGCCCTGGCCCTCTTCCACCTTCTTAGCACACCCAGGCCCCCGTGGCAAGGCCCGGGGACACCGCAGCAGGCGACGGCCAGGCGCTGGGCATTGTGGGAGGGTTGGAACAGCAGTGCTGCCCTGCAGGGGGCGGCCTTGGGCTCCCTCTGAGCCTCAGTCTCCCTGCCCGCAAAGCCACAGAGCGGCAGCTCCTCCTTCCCACCGTTCCCCAGGGGGGGCATGCAGCCGTGGCTGGGGTGCGAGACTGTAACTCCTCCCCATCTGGCCCAGGCCTTCTCCATCAGGACTCGAACCCGGATCTGCCAGGGGCGTCCCATAGCCAGGCCCTGGACCCTGAGAGGGCAGGGGGGCACCCAGGAAGCAGGCCCCTCTGCTGGCAGCGACGGAGCACCCATTCCCCACATGCCCCTCCTGCCTGGCCTCTAAACATAGCCCGGAAGGGGAATGGAAGTGTGTTCCTCTGTGCCGACAGCCCGGCCCAGGTGCCCATGGGTGCAGTCGGGGTTCCACCTCCGAGCCTGTGGGAGGCTCAGACCAGGGAACCTTCCCAAGGAGGAAGAACAAGCATCTTTTCCCAAGTCGCTTGACCCCGTCCCCTTCTGGGACTCCCTGTCTGCCCCGCCCGACGGCCACACCGACTAACGGGGGGCTGTGTGCCCCACTGCCTGCACTCACAGCCCGCTGCTGGGTCCCTGCTGGGTGCCCAGCCACACACGACCGAGATCTCCCAGGGGAGCTGGGGCCATGCGGACCTCCTGTCCTGGGCAGGCAGGGCGTGTCCCGGCCTGTCCGTGGCTCCTTTCAACCCCCCGGCCCGTCCCTGTGTGCTCTCTGCGGATGTCCAGCTGCTGGGCAGAGGGGGCCACAGAGGGGGGCCACAGAGGGGCCCACAGGGGAGCCTGGGCTCAGCCGTGGGGTGCCAGGGGGCTGCCTGGGAGTCTGCCGCCACCTCCAGGGCGGGCGGGGACGGGCAGGTGGGGAGCCTCGGCCCAGCTCTTCCCTGAGGGGGGTGCTTCGAGCCCCTGCTGCGGGCCGGCGCTGGGCTGGACCCTGTGCACCCACACGCAGTCCCGGGTTTGGCAGATGAGGGAGCAGAGGCCCAGAGAGGTGAGTGGCGTGCCCTAGGACACACAGCACGAACGTGTTAGAGCTGGGAATCAAACCAGGTCCTCCTGCTCCCGGGCCCATGCAGGGGCGGGACCGGCCCGGGCCGGGGCGTGGGGGGGGACCCTCTCTGGAGCCTGGGGTTTGTGCACCAGGAGGTTCTCCGGCACGCAGCACCCATGCGTGCCCAGGCCCCCGGCAAGATGACTTTCCGAGGCCCGAGTAGCCGCTATTCGGGGAACCGCAGTCTGTTTATTTTTCTGATTATTCTTGGGTTCGTGGCATCCGCTTTAGAATATCGCCTGCTGGTTTTGGCTGCTCCGAGCCTCTGCCAGCTCCCCAGCCTGAGGCCCCCAAGGGGGGCAGGCTGGCTCCGGGTCACCTGGCAGACCCTGGGGAGTGTCAGGAAGAATCTAGGTCCCTTCCCGGCTAGGGCTGCCTCCCCCCAGCGCCAGGAGAGGGCCGCTTGTGGGCACAGGCGGAGCGCTGCTGAGGGCACCTGGGCCTCACCACACCTGACCGCCGCCCGCGCCAGCCCCTGAAGAAATGTGAGTTTCTCAGGGAGCAGCCCTGGCCTCACTGCCCACGGGGTCCTGTGGGCGTTTGGACAGCTCTCGCCGCTGCCGCTGCCGCCCTGCTGCAACACCTCACCTCCCACCACGAACCCTCCTCGGGGCAGCGGGACGGGGGGCCAGGCTGCACCTACCCGGCCCCAGCCTCGTCCGCCTCCACGCAGACCCTCAGCCTGGGGTGCTCAGCCGTACACACTCCGTTCCCTCGGCCTGGCGTGCCGTCCGTGCGCGCATCACCTTGCGCCCTCCCTCCGTCACCACCCCCAGCTGTCCTCCTGAGCCCCTCGGACCTCCTGGTGCCCCGGACCCCCATCCCCTATGGCCCCATGATTCAGGTATTGTCTCCAAGACAGCCCCTTGCAGGGTGTCACCGACCCCTCCCCAGACGCACCCAGTGGGGACCGCCAGCCCCACTTTGCTGTGAGGCGTGCCTGAGTCACCCAGAGGGGCCGGGGGAGTGGGGTTTGACCCCTGCCCTGTGGTTCCTCCCACCTGCACCATGCCCCGGAAGTCCACTCGCCCGGGGGGCAGGGAAGGGGACAGTGGAGGCCTCAGGGCAGCAGCTGGACCAGGCTACACAGCCAGGGAGCCTCTGCAGGGCAGGTGGCCCTGGGTGGCCTTCTGGCTGGGAGTGACTTCGTGTTGGGAGAAGGACATGGCTAGTGGGCAGTTCGGTGGCCGGCCCGAGGGCCGTGAGGGACGCTGCCCCTCCACCCTGCCTGTCCCTTCCGTTCCCACTCTGCCTGAGGCTTCACAGCTGCTCCCTGTCTGCCCGCCCGCCGCCACCCTGGCCCCCGGCCAGTTCCCAACCCGGCCGCCCGCCCCCTCGGGACCCTGCTCCTTCTCACAGGGCAGTCACCACCGAGGGAGCCGGGCCGGGGCAGAGCCAGCCCCGAGGTCCACGCTGCGGGTGGGCGGTGGGCCTGGGCCTTCGTTTCCCTACCCCGGACAGGTTGGGGAAGGGCGAGGCTGGAGCAAACAGCCTGAGCTGCAGGCTGGCTCTCCACAGGGGGTGTGCCCTGCTCGGAGCCTGTCCCCACAAACCCCTCAATCCCAGCCTTGCCCCAGCCTGGGGGACGGCGGTGGCCAAGGTCCCAGAGCTCATCCGGTGCCTCTGGGGTCCCTTACCCGGGGCCTTGACAGGTGGGCGAGCAAGGTCCGTGCCTGGCTCCCAGCAGACGAGTGTGTTGAGTGAATGAATGAGTGAGTGAGTGAGTGAGACAGACCCATGGAAGCGCTCTGGGGGCTCGGCAGCACAGGGGGCTCTGGGGCCGGAGAGACGACCCCCGAGCCCCTGGGCGCTCCCCCGCCCTGCTCTGCGCCCAGCTCAGCCCCTCTAGCCACCTTCCCCCGGGGGCTCAGTTTTCCCATCTCTACAATGGTCTGCAGGGTGCGACCTCAACACGCCTCCCGGCCCGGCGGAGGAAGACGCCAGCACCGGCCAGCTCCGGAGGCTGGGACGGCCCTCGGGGACTCACCTCACCTTCGCCCACCCGGTGGCTGGAGGCAGAGCCGGCGCTCCCTGCGCCTCCCTGGCAGCTGTGTGGCCACTCCGGCAGGGCAGGCCGGCGGACGCGCCTTCCTGGGGCCTGACGTCAGGCCGGCGCCCGCCCGGGTCTCCTTTTGGGCAAAGGCAGCAGAGGTGGGGGCGGGGTGGGGGGCGGGGCGGGGGCGGGGCGGCTCCCTTTCTCCCCTCCCCCCTCCACCGGCCCCTGGAGGAGCTCCTTTCAGGGCCTTGGGGGGAGGAGCTTAGGGGCTGCAGAGTCCACGGCCCTGCCTGGCCGAGGAGGAAACTGAGGCACTGAGGTGTGGGGCCAGCAGGGAGGGGTGGCGGCTCCAGCCCTGGCTCTCTGTCCCCCGGTGTCCTGTCTGCCGATGCCGCAGGGCCCAGGACAGTGCGGCCGGCCTCCGAGTGCCAGGGAGGTGGGAGCGCATGTGGACCAGTGTCCTGCCTGGGAGGGGGCCCCCGAGGCCCCCGGGCCCTGAGGTCCGCGAGTTCCGGGCCGGGGTGTGCCCTGGGAGCCCGAGGGCCTGCCTGAGTGCCTGAGCAGGATCTGGGCCCCTGAGCCCACTGGTGCCTGCCCGTCAGGGGGGGGCCTGAGTGTGGGGGGGGGGCTGGCACCGGCCCGAGACCACGCACGGCCCGGTGTCACCCCTGCGAGGGCTGGCCGCTCTGTGGGGACCCGTGGGCCGGCTGCGTGGGAAAGATTTGGGCCTGACCAGGGCCAGTGGGCAGTAAATCTCAGCAGCTGGGGCCCGGTCCAGGGTGGCCCTGGGAGGAACAGCCTGCCCCGGGCAGGAGTGCTGAGCGGAGTGGAGGCTGGCGGCCAGCCCAGGGGACCGGGGTTTCAGGGCCGAGGGAGGGTGGCTGGGGTGAGAGGTCTGGGTGCCCTCCCTAGTCACCCGTCCCTGTGCCCCTGCTCACTCACGCACGTAAATCCTCCAGCACCTTGCCTCTCGAGCACTGCTCAGCTGGCCTGTGCCAGGCACTGGGGACACAGGGACAGCCACCCCCGAGGCCCTGGCCTGGGAGACCTCAGTCTGGTGCCACCCGCAGGAGGAGGCGGAGGTGCCCAGGCCCCAGCCCAGCCTGCTGGGGTGGGGTGCTGGGGGGAGGCTCCTGGAGGGGGAAGCACAGCTCCAGGCAGGGGCAAGCGGGCAGCCTGGGTTGGGCGGAGGGCGGGGAGGGGGGGGGCGGGGGGTGCCATCTGGGCAGCAGGAGCTGCACCCCGGGGCCCCCGGGTGTGGAGGGCAGGGCTGAGCACTGACGCTGGGACTGATCGGGAGGTGGCACGTCGGGTCTCAGCTGCCCCTGTGGGTGCTGGAACGTTGTTCTCGGCCCTGAGGACGGCGGGGAGCCACCCAGGATTCTGGGGGAGCAGCTTCCCCACCCCGCCCCCGGGCTCCCCACCACGCAGGGCTGAGGCCACCTGCTCTCGGTATCTCCTTGGAGCACCGTGTCCATCCCAGAGGGGAAGCCGAGGCCCCGAGGGGCAGGAGCCTCTGGCCTACGGGGGCCCCTGCCCCAGGCTGGCACTGGCTCCTGGCCGGCCAGGCGGGGGCGTCGGGGTCTCGCTGAGGGGTGTGGACTCGTGTTGGAGAACGTGGGTGGGGGCGGGGGTGGAGCCAGGGGAGGCTCGGGTTGTACGAGCTGAGTCCATAGGCAGGGCCCGCTGGGCCTCGTGCCCACCCTGGGGGCCTCTGAGGGGGCTCTTCACTGTAGGACCCAAGGGTAGGGATGCCCAAGGGTGGGGGTGGGGAGGTGCTGAGCCCAGGAGGCTCGAGTGACCCTCCAGGGGCCCTCAGGGGAGACAAGCGCACAGGGACAATTTCGCCCGGGTCACCTCCACAGCCAGGCCGGGCCAGGTGGTCTGTGGCTCGGTCAGGGGTCAGCCCCCTTCCTAGTGGGGGGGCCCTGATTGGAGCGGGTTAGGGCAGGGGCCGCCCAGCCTGGCGAGGACCCCCGGGAGTCCGCAGGAGCCCCTCCCCCCAGGGCTGGAGCCGTGGCTCTGTCCCAGGGTCCAGGGAAGACAGGAGTCTGCCGTCCTGAGGGCTGAGCCACAGACAGCAGCCTCACAGCCAAGGGGGGCTGGGGGGGAGCAGGGGACACTCCGTGGCAGCCAGGCAGGACCTGTCACCCTGCAGGTGACTGCAGCTCCAGACCCCATCCATCCCCAGAGCGGCCTTCCCCTCGGTGCCGCTGGGGGTGAGAACAGCATTGGCCCACCCCCCCAACCCCCACCGGCTGCGTCTCCTGCTGTCTGCTGCGGGGCGGGGGGAGAGGGGAAGCCGGCCAGGGGCTCAGGGTGGGGAAGCACAGGCCTGCTCTGTGGGAGGACTCAGACCCCTGGAAGGGGTGGGGGGAGCCCCCGGCCCCGGGGTGACCTGGGCTGGGTGGGCAAGAAGACCCCTTGGGACCCTCCTGAGGGGTTAATGGCCACGTGCCCCAGGGAAAAGGGACCTGGTATGTCGGTGGGGGTTCTGGGAGGCCCTCGGCAGCCCCGGGTTCGAACCCAGCTGGACCACGCCGGGTGGTCGAGGTGGGGACAGCAGGCCTGTGAAAGGCCCCAGGCCGGCCCCTCGCCCCAGGAAGCACCGGGGCCTGCGTGCCGGTGGGGTGTCGCACAGGGAGGGTCTTCCTCACATGGGCAGCCCAGGCCGGGGCGGGGCCTCCTGGGGAGGCCTCTGGCAGCAACTCGAGCTGGAGAAAGGAGGGGAGGCTCAGCTGGGGCAGAATTTTTGATAAGTGAGTCGGAGGGGGGGAGTGGGTTGGGAGATGCCCGCGCCTCCCCACCCCCGCGTCCTGGAGTGGCCCTGAGACGGCCCTGCTGGGCCGGCCCCGCCTTCTCTCCGGAAGTTTTGGGAACCTGCCTCCAGACACGGGGGAGAGGACCCCGTAGCCCGGCCCGGGGCACAGCGTGTCGGGTTCAAGGTCTCTCCCAGGCCCAGGCCCTGGCCCAGGGGCAGCTGGTGGCCCACATCCTGGAGGCCGAGTTCAGCCACCAAAGGCCACCCGCCTGCCCGGGCCAGGAACCAGCCACATCCCCCACGGGGCCGTGAACCCACCTTCTATTTCTGAGCTCCCCATGGGACCGGGAGAGCCGTGTTTGTCTGTGTCTGTGTCTGTCTGCGTGGTGGGGCTCCAGGGGGTGGCCCCCACTCCCGGGCCCTGCTGCCCTGGCTGTCCTGCAGGGGAGCAGGGCCAGGGGGGCCTTGTCCACGTGGGGGTGTGGTGTCTGCACAGCCCCGTGCACCTTCCTCACGGGGCAGGGAGCTCCCGTCGCCGGGTGCTGCCAGGGCAGCCTGGAGCCCTCCTGCAGCGGGCGAGGCTGGGGGCGGGGGGCCGGACGAGCTGGGGTCTCCTCCCTGCCCTGGGCCTGTCCCTCTGGGCAGTGGTGACAAAGCCCAGCCGGGCGGAGGGAGGGTGTTGGGGTCACTGTCCACAAAGGTCCTGCCTCCCCCTCACCCCCCGCCGCCCCAGGGGCGGGCAGCTGGTGGGGATGGGTGGAGGAAGGCTGCTTCTGTTGGCCGGGAAGGCGGTGTCCTGGAGGGCCAGCGTCAGGTCTCCGGGCGGTGAGCGGAGGGGGGGGCACTGGGCAGTGGGGCGGGGTGCAGGCCAGCCCGTGTAGCCCCCCAGGGCCCCACACGGCCCCCACCCAGGATCCTGGAACCCAACCTGCTCCGACATGGGAGAGCGTGTGGGTGAGTTTGACCCTAGGCCCCTAGGCTGCCCCTGCTGCCTGGACGGGCAGGAGGGGGCAGGTGGGACCCTCTCGCACCTGGATCCTGGGAAGGGTCCGAGTGTGGGGGGGGGGGGCTGCCCCGAGGCCTGGGGGCCTTTAGTGTTGGATGGCGTCTGGTCCATTGTCCTCGTGCAGCCGGAGACAGGACACAGGCCGTCCCACAGGCCCCACCGAAGCCACTGTGGGGGTGACATCTCCTGCACTTTACAGAGAAGCCACCGGGCTCAGTGGGACCTGGCCTGGAGGCTGGGGCCTCTGCTCCTGCCAGACCTGGGCCCTGGGCCTTGCCGGTGGGGCACCGGGTGAGGGCGTCCCCACCAAGGCAGGGCCCGTCCCCCTGAGCGGTCTGCTCTGTGCTGAGCTGTCTTCCCAGGGGCCTCTGGGGCAGCTGGCCACCCCCCCGAGCTGGGCATCGGCCTGGGCAGCGCAGGCTCAGAGCTTCGCAGGGCCTGGCCCCGGGGCACTTGCCCAGGAGGGGCCGCCCTCTTCCTCCTGCAGCCCCTCTGGGGCCCACCCCGGACTCAGAAGCTTTGGGGGCAGGAGGACAGTGGCGGACTCCGAGTCTCAGACCTGGGCTCAGGTCCTAGCGCCGCCCCTGGCCAGCTGCGGCCCCCCAGCCCAGCTTGCCCACACGGAGTTGGGAACGGGGACCCACCTGCCCTGCCAAACTCAGGCGGCTGTGTGTGGGGGCTCAGGGCTCGGAGTGTGACCAGGCTCAGGGCTCAGTGACGGCCAGGCTGGGGGCTCCGAGTGTGACAAGGGTCGGGGCTCCATGTGTGGCTGTGACCAGGGTCCATCTTTGGCAGCAGCCAGCTACCAGGCACGCTGCCTGGGTACCCCTGGCCCTGGCCCCTCTTGAGAAAGGTCCTCGCACGTCACGGGTGGCCCTGTGAGCTGTGGGTCCCGCCCCATCCCTGACCCAGGGAGCGGTTTCTCTCTCCGATGGGGTGGGGGTACCAAGGCCCCCCTGGACCCCGCTCTCCCTCGCCTGGGAGCTGGCGGAGTCTGGGATGCTCCCGGGGCGGGGGGCTGTGGGCTGCTTCCTGCTTACGAGACGTGTCAGGAGGACAGAGGCCAGACCTGCACAGTGTTCAGACGGGCGGGGGGGCCGGGGCAGGCGGCGCTGGGGGAGGGAGGGGAGCTGGTGGGAGCTGTGGCCCCTCTCGGGCTGTCAGACGGCTGCCCTCGGCCACGGTGTTTTCGGACCCCCGGGCACGTCAGTGGAGGGGAGGAGGGTTGAGCTGAAGGCTGGGCCGTGGCCCCTGCTGTCCCTCCCAGGGGCGAGACCCCAGGCTGCAGCCCCCACCCTGCTGCTCTCAGAACAAGCCCTGGGTCCGGACCCCCCTGTCTCTCGGGTCCTTCTCCGTGGGCGCTCATGGGGCTTCACCTGGCAGGGAAGTCGGTCAACAGACTCAAGCTTTAACTGGGCACAGGGGTGATGATGAAGATGAGGAGGAGGAGGACAGCATAATTGGCCATTAGGACAGTGGTCGCCGAGGCTGTGGCCGGCACTTCCCAGGGGCGCAGGCCCGCTGCTGGGCGGCGACTGGCCCTCCATGAGGAGCGGCCGCACAGGCAGGTGCAGCCGACGGGGGTGCGGCTGCTATAGAGGAGAGAGTCCCGGGGGGCCGAGGCAGACGGGCGTGGCCATCGGGGAGTGGCGGTCGCTGCCGCAGGGCAGCAGGGAGGGCAGGAGGTGGCCGGGGGGCGGGACAGGCACTGTGTCCCCAGCGTCTGCTGCTCCCTGTGCAGGGAGGTGCGCGGGTGTGAGCCGCTGACCTGTGCACCCGCACCGCGTGGGACGGGGCGTGTCCTCTCCAACAGAAAACTTAAAAACTGAGCAAGAACAGTTCTACCTAGAAGGATGCTCGGGGGTCTCCTGGCCTTTCAGCTGGGGGGCCCGGTTCAGGGTCCAGGAACCCCCAGCATTTGAGTGTGAAACTGTCCACTTGTGTCTGAGGGCCTGCAGAGCCTCCAGCATCCAGGCCCCCACGGGTCAGAACACGTGTCCCAGGCCCCTCTCTGCAGGTGGGCAGGGGCCCTGCAGTCACGGGGGAAGGTGGGGGGTCAGGGCCGGGACAGGCCTGGGAAGGCCTCTCTGCCCCCCCCACACTGGACCCTCCTCTGGGGCTGGTTTCTGGCCGAGGCCCGGCGCCCTGAGGAGCTGGAGCTGGAGAGGCTGGGGGCAGCAGCGGGGGCATCTGGGGACCCCAGGTCCGGACTCTAATCCTGGTCCTGCTGCCGCGCTCCCTGAGACGAGTCCCTTAGCCTCCCCGTGCCTCGGTTTCCCCGTCTGCACGCCAAGGACAGCTGTGCGTGGCCCTGCAGTGAGGAGCACAGGAGACAGAGGAGGTGCCGCGGGGTCGTGAGTGGCCATGTGGGGTCCAGTGTGGGGTGCACAGAGGGCCCCTGGGAGCTTCCCTCTGCGGTGCCCGGGCTGGGCCCGCGGGAGGCTGGGCCGGGGGTCTGGGCAGGGGCCTGGGCGACCCGGTGATTCCGACGTGCAGCCAGGTGACGGTCCCGGACACACCTTGGCTCCCGCCTGCACACCGGGAGGCTGGTCCCAGCAGACACTGGCCTGGCAGCCGGCTTTGCCCCTGGTTTCCAACCCAGAGCCCGGCTGACACTTTGTCACCTCGGAGGTTAGTCTGGGGCGGGGGTGTGGAGAGGCAGCGTCCCTCCCTCCCCCTCCCTCCCCCCACCCCTCCCTCCATCCGTCCACCCCTCCATCTCTTCAAGAACAAATGGACTTTGTCCAGGGCCTGGCAGATAATTATTTTTCCCTCCGTAAATCAAGCCTCATCGCAGCCCTGCTTCCCTCCTTCCGGCCCCTTCCCCCCCGCCGCCCCCCGGGCCTGCGCCTCGTCTCCGGCCGGCAGGTTTGTTTAGGCGGCTGACACTCCTTCTCCTGTCTCCGCCGCTGTTGACGCCAGGCTGTCACTGGAGCGCCAGGTGTCGGGGGGGGGGGGGGCCTCAGCCTCTCCCCGCGGCGGGGAGAGGGCGGGGACCGCAGGGGGCTTCAGGGCACTCTTCTGTACGGCGACTTGGGTAGCACTGCCCCCAGCCCTGTCACTGTCCCCAATCACAGGTGAGTCCTCGGGGACTCAGAGGTCACTCAGCAGGCCAGGCATGGCCCCAAGATGTGGCTCCGGGTGTCCAGATCCCTGCCCCCTCCAAGGAGGAGCCCGGGAAAGCTTCCTGAAGGAGGCGGCACCGGAACTGTTTGTCCGAAGCCTGAGGAGCCAACCGCTGCCTGGTGGAGGTGTCGCCAGCGGCGAGGACAGCCCGGGCAGGTGCTGCCCAAGGAGAGGCGTGGCCGTCACCACTCTCTGACTCCGGAACAGTCCATCACCCCAAAGGGAAATGCCGCTCCCAGAAGCGGTTGCCCCCTCCCCTCCCTGAGTCCCTGGCCGGCATGACCCGCTCTCTCTCCCTGCCAACCCGCCTGCCCCAGCGTCTCACGGAAATGCACCCGCACGTGGCCTGGAGTCTGGATCCTCCCGTGGCCCCAAGCCCTCCAGGTCCATCCCCGCGAGGCAGGTGCCAGCGCTTCCCTCTGTCCTGGGGCCCCTGACCGGCCCCTGTCCCGACACACGGCGTCTGCTCGCCCTCCCGTCGGCTGGTGCCTGGGGGCCTTTCCTCACCCACCGCCCCCGTGAGCACAGCCGCAGACAGGCCAGTGAGCCGGCGGGGGCGGGACAGTCCCCGTTGAGTCTGTGGAGGCACGTGCCTGGTGTCACCCGCCCCCAGCCACCCTCACACGGGGTGGCGTCTGTGCGGCCCCCCTCCCGGGGACGGCAGCAGCCCACCTCAGGGCGAGTGCAAGGTCAGGTGCGTTTCACGGTCGGACTGGAGGCCTCGGCACACGCCCGTGGAGCTCCCTGACGTCCCCCCATCACTGCGTCTGCCTGACAGGGCTGGGGGCCCCGGGCCGGGGGCCCAGGGCTGGGGGCCCCGGGCCGGGCACCGGCTGGGCACGCAGCAGGGGGTCGGAGGGAGCTCCCAGGGTCATGGGCAAATCTGAAGCCGTAACTTGGGTCCCTCTGGGGAGTTTTGTTTGGGAAAACCCTGCACTTCTGTCTCCTCAGCTGCCCAAACGCCCCAGGTCCAGGTGTGTGTGTGTGTGTGGGGGGGGGGGGTTCTGTCTGCTCCCCTGGCAGCCTGACCCAAGTCTGGAGCCAGGTGAGGGCACCCTCTGCAAACCCAGAGTTGGGGTACAGGCGTGGTGGGGGCGCTGGGTGGTGCCTGGTCCTTCCCGTGTTCCGTACACCAGCTCCCAGAAAATTCCCCGGAAGGAGTTTCAGATGCCGCTGTTTCAGAAGCTGCCTCAGGCAGGGGCGTCTCTGCCCCCGTCCACCCCTGGAGCGGCCCCAGGGGGCTCCGTTCCCTCCAAGGACAGGGTGCTCACCGCCTCGCCAGGTGTGGGGCCCACTTATTTTTTAAGCCAGAGCATGTGTCTCGGGGCTAATCGTTGAAATCCTGAGGGGAGCTGGGTGCTGCAAAGCCAGGGCCTGTTGGCCGGAGCCTGAGGCCCCTTGCTGGCCTGGCACCTCTCACAGCGGGCCCCCATCCTGGGGGGGCCAGGCCGCTCCTGTCCCTCCAGCATGCCGAGGGCTCTGCCACTCTGCCCGGGCTGCCCGCCCACCGGGGGGCCCTGCCGCCTCCTGCAAGCCCCACTCGAATGTGACCAGACCCTGGGCACCGGCAGGCCTGGGGACAGCGCCCGCGGCACGTGCACACCTGCAGAGCCTGCGTCCGGGCGCCGGGGGCTGGGGGCCTGGGGGAGTGTCCCTAGCCAGGGGCAGCCACTCCTCCTGCCTAAAGGGCTGTGAATCTTGAGGCCACATTTTCAGCAATGGTAGCTCCCTGGGGAGGAGGGCTCAGCACCCCCACCCGCCCCGACCCCGCCTGGGGAAGGCTCCCACGGAGGGAGGTCAGCAGCCCCAGGTCGGGAGACAGTTGGCTGTTCAGTCCCATCCTTTTTAGAGCCACGCTGCCCCCTGGTGGCCGTTGCACACAGGTGCCAAAGCTTTCTGGTCTTTGCGTCTCCCTGGTGCCCCCTGCTGGGGATGCAGGGGACCCCTGCACTTTCACCCACTGAGACGGTGGTCCTGGGAGAGGCCCCCGGGACATCAGCCCGGCGGGGTCTGACCTTTCACTCCCACACTGTGGGGACAGCAGGTGTTCTGACCCTTGGCTCACCCCGCCTGCCCAGCAGCCAAGCCCAGAGAACCCTGTCGGGCACAGCCCACAGTTGGGGTGCCCCGGGGGGCACTGAAGGGGTCGCTGCCCCCCTCAGAGAAGCTTGTGCCCGGGAGACGGGAGTGCTGTACCTGTTGGGGGAAAGAGTGAGGCCGGGGGGCTGCGTGGAGGAGGAAGCTTCCTCTCTGGCCCCTGAAGGGGGGTGCGGTGAGGGCTTGTCTGGGGGGTGGGGGGGTTCTAGGCCCGGGGGGGGGGGGAAGGGCACAGACAGAACCACCGCAGGCTGGCCCCCATGTAGAGGACCCCTGGGCACGAGACTGAGTCTTGGGGGGGCCCCCGCCAGAGAGAGCAGTGTGTGGGTGACCGGGGTAGGGAAGAGCGGGGGTTCGCCTTCCCCCTGTCCCCAGCCCCCACAGCTGGCCCACCTCGCCCACGCAGGTTTGGGAGCACCCCTCCGTCCTTGGGGGTCCTGGGCTGGGGAGGGCACCTCGCTTGCTCCGCCCGCCCTACCCGCCCGGAGCCCCCCGCAGCCCCTCCTGTGTCTGGTGCCGGGCGGGAGCCCTCCCTGTCCCTCTCTCTCCGGGGGCCCCTCTCTGACCCCGGTGGGACCCTTGGGGCTGCGGCAGGCTCCACACCCAAACTGGGAAGGTGACCCTCGCTGGCGACACCGAGGGCCCCAGTCCCGCCCTCCCAGGTTGAACGGAGGTCCCTGGAGTGGGAGACAGGACGGGAGGACCCCGACAAATGTGGGGAGGCCCCGTGGGGCTGGGAGATGGCCCCTCCTCAGCCCGTGCCGCCAGCCTGCCCACAAGGGGGCGCCCACGCAGCGTGCCCGATGCCCGTTCCCCGCCCAGTGCCCACAGGTGCCCACCCCAAGCCTGTCAGCCCTAAGTGCTCGGTCAGGAACATGGGTGGAGTGGACGTCCAGGCTCCGCTCTGGTGGGAGCCCTGGGCCGTGGGGTCTTCTGCCCTCTGACTCCTTCTGCTGCGGCGTCCCGGGGGCACAGGCCAGCAGGTGGGCTCCACCTGGTGCACGGGGGTGGGGGTGGGGTCAAGTACAGAACCGGAGGACCCCAAGTACGGAGGGGCCCAGGGGCCAGCGGGGCCGGCGGGGGGCACCCCTGGCTGGGGCCCCCGTGCATACACCGGTGCACTCTGCCCCGCTCACCGGCCTAGCATCTGCTGGCCCGCGGGCCTCCCCCGCCGGCTCTCCCTGGGGGGCTGTCGGGGGGCTCCTGGGCTCCAGCCTGCAGCCCCGGCCCCCCAGCACAAGCACTCAGGCAGCGTCGGCTCCACCGGGGGCGGGGCGGGGGGTGTCAGCCAGCAAGCAGGGAACGGTGGGAACTTGTAGGTTCAGCTGCAGACCCTGCCCTGGAGGGAATCCCGCCAGAGGCTGCCCCTCCCCAGGCAGAGCCTGTGCAGCCCGCTGGCCCCTGGCCCCTGCCCTCCCCTGTCTGTCTCAGGGCCGGCTGAGGGGACCCACGGAACCTGCCAGGGGACTGAGTGGGGCCCTGGGCCTGGCGGGAGATGCTCTGCCGCTTGCTCTCTGGGCCAGCCCCACCCCACCCTGGGGACGCCGGCCCACGGCAGCCCCTCCCAGGTCGGCTCGGTGCGGAGGGACGGAGGGACGGGGACCAGCCAGCTTGGCAGCTGGGACAGCGAGCCGCTTGGAAGCAGGTCTCCTTGGCCCCGGGGAGCTTCCAGATGGTGCGGCTCCTGCCTGACCTCGCCCCCCTCCCCCCGAGTGCCACCGGGACCCCGCCCCACAGCCCTGAGCAGAGCAGCCTTCCGGAGCAGGGTGGTCCGTCCGCGGGCGGCAGGCTGGGGTGCACACCCCCCCACCCTCCCGGGCGAGGGCCATTGTGGGCGTTAACACCTGGGGGGCTCCACATGACCCAGGGGAGGGGAGGGGGCGGGCTGTCAGGGTGAGGAGGGTCTGTGGGTGCTGCCGCAGCCGAGCTGGGGGTGGGCAGGGTACGCAGCGCGGCTCCCAGGGCCGCGGTCCCTGAGGCCACCCCTCTACCTCCAGGTGTACTCCGGGCACCCGTCATGGCCCCACTCTGTGGATGGGGAAACTGAGGCGAGGGGTTTGACGCTGCCCAGGGTCGGGGCTCAAGAGCCGCCGCTGGGACTACCGGCTCCCGGAGGCTGGCTCTCGCCCTCCTGCCCGGCCCCGCCCCTCCCGGGGCCAGACCTGCGGGCCGGAGGCTGCTTGCTGGAAATCCACTTAGCGCTGACCTGCCTCCGTCCTCCTCCGAGCTCATCTGCTAATCCTGCCCGTCAGGATCCTCCAGGCCCGCCTCCTCCTGGGGGCCCCTGCTCAGCCACGCTGCTGGGGGTGCTGGGGGGGATCCAGAGAGGGGGCTGGGCGGGGACGGGACCTTCCACGGGGGGTCGGGGCGGGGGGGGGGGGGAGAACCTGGACGCCTGGAGTCTGGCCCGTCCTCTGACTCCGCCTTTCCCTGCCCGGCCTTTGCCCCTGGTGTCCTCTCTGGGAAGGAGACCCCAGGACTCTGTGCCCACCCCCTCCCAGCGGGGGTGTGGCTCTGGTCTTCACAGGCTTGGGTTCGAACCCCCACTTCAGGCTCCCGATCTGGGGAGTGGGAGCAGAGCTCCCTCCACCGCAGGGTATGGCCGGGCCACCCGGACGCTGGGTGCTCCTTGAGGTGCACACAGGTGCCCCAGGTCTGCACCCGCAGGCTACAGCGTGCGTGCTGCGGATCCGTTCCAGGACCCAGGTTCTGGGGGCCTTGGCGGCAGGAGCTGCAGAATGCTCTAGAACGGGGTGGTGGGATGGAGCAGTGCCTGTAGGGGTCCAGCTTCCCCGGGGCATCACCCTAGAAGTGGGGCACTGGGAGGAAGGCTTTGACCGTGGGGCCTGGGGGTCTTGGGTGTGTGGCTGGGGGCTAAGGCCCGGGCTGAGGACACGGGAACGGGGGCTGCTGGGGGTCTCCCCAGGGTCCCCTGTAGGGGCGGCCCAGGGCACTCCTGCCCAGTGGGTGACAGGGTAGCTCCTGAGGCTCTTCCCTCGGTCTCGGTTTTCCCTTCTGCAGAATGGGCCTTGGCCCCGCTGTCCCCGCTCCTCCCCCTCCCCCTCCCCCAGCGCGGCCCAGGAGTGGAGGAGTCTGTTCCCACGCCCTCGGGAGCGGAGACCCCGGAGCCCGGCAGCCCAGCTCCGGGAGGCGGCCCTACCCCGCCCGAATCCCTGGGGACCGGTGCTCCCGGCCGCCCTCCGGGGCCCCGCCTGTGACTCAGGCTTCCTGGAAGCGGCACAGGGGTGGAGGGGGCAGAGGGTCCCCGCCACCCCACCCCGACTGCCCCTGTGTGCTCCATCACCACCCCCTTGGTCACACACAGGGGGCTCTCCGGCTCGTCAGCTGTGCCCACCCCTGCCCCCACCCCCCAAAGGTCCCCTGCCAGCTGGTGCTGGGACACCAGCCCCCCCTCTCCCCCCGTCCAGCTCTGCCAAAGCAAATGTTTTCTCTCCCTCCCGCCCCGCCGGGTCAGCCACTCGGTGTCCTCCGGGCCTCACTCCTCTCTGGCCGGCTGCCCAGGGGCCCGTCTGCGGGAATTACCACGCAGAACTCGGGGGGCGCCCGGGGGTGCCTGGGGCTCCCCACAAGGACCCCACTGTCCCGTCTGCCTGGCCCAGGTCTGCCAGGCCCCCTCTGAGTGACCCTGGGCCTGCTCTTTCCTTCCTGGGCCTCAGTTTTCTTGTCCGGAGAATGGGGAGCTGGGGACCGAGGACCCCGAGGCAGACTGGGTGGGGGTCAGGGCAAAGTCGGTGGCCTTGGGGGTTAGGGCCCAGCCACGTGAGCCCTGCTGCCTGCTTCTGACCCCACGTCTGCCACGTACGACCACATCACCGCAGGCTCGCCATCGCGCCGAGAACGGCAGCCGTGGGCAGTCAGTCGCCCGTGGGTGCTGGGTCAGCGCTCCATGGTGTAGCTGTTGTTCCAATCCAGGCATCGGGGGCGCCCCGGAAGCCCTGACTGGGGTGGGGTCCGGGCCCGGACGTGTCCTCGACGGCGTGTGAGCGAGGGGCCCCACGCGCTGTTCGGCAGCTTGCTGGAAATCTCCCTTCTCGTGTACCCCACCCCTCTTCCGGCCCTGCTATGGGCCCAGGGCCCAGGGCCCAGGTCTGCAGGGGCCCGTGTGGATGAGCCCGCGCCCCCGGGTGGCCCCTCACAAACAGGGCTGTGGGCAGGTGGGAGTGTGCATCTGGTCGCCCAGGTGAGCTCCTCCTGGTCCCGTAGGTAGAGCCTTGGGCTCCGGGCTCCTCCGTCTGGACCTTGCAACTGTACCCCTGGAGGGGGCTGCCCAGGCCTGTCCCGGCCCCCGTGGGAGATGGGGGGAGGCAGAGAGAGGAGCACTGGGTCCTGGGAGGGTCCCGTGGGTGAACAAGACCCACAGGAGACAGCAGTCGCCTTTCTGAAGCCTGTGGAGGAGCAGGCAGTCAAGGCGGGCTGCTGGGAGGAGGGGGCCTTGAAGGACGTGGACATCAGAGTGGCTGCAGGACGGGGCCCCAGGAGGGGAGCTGGGAGAGGGCGGGCCCCCGGAGTCGGGGCCTGAGGTATCGGCTCCTAGGGAGCCGCATGGCAGCGCTGTGGGTCCTCGCTGCGCAGGCAGCGGGCCGTCCCGGGCGCCTCCGCCCACCCTCACGGGCAGCGGTGTGGTGGCGGCCGGTGCGCCCCCTTTCCCAGGTGGGCAGGCTGGGTGTCTGAGCTTGAGACCCCCCCAGGGGCCATGCTGGGGAGGTGGGCTGCTTCAGCTGGGGCTGTGCGGTGCTCGGCCGTGGCCCCGTGCGCAGAGTGGCCGGAGAGGAGCCTCTGGGCGTGTGGGGGAGGGGCAGGGGCCCCCATCCTGGCGCAGCCACGGCTCATCCGGCCCGGAGACCCCTGCCCTCCGGCCTCGGTTTCCCGGCCCCGGAGACGCCCCGGCTAGCAAGGGGACCCTGAAAGAGGTGTCTGCCTGGCAGAGAGGCGGTCCTGGTGTGCCGTCTCTTTGTGCCTCAGTTTCCTCCTCGTAAGTGGGGGTGCACAGCCCCCTTCTGGGGATGTTGAGAGGGGGTGAGTGGGGGTGGTGTGTCCAGGTGCCCCGCAGCCGCAGCTGCGGCCCTGCCAGCGGGACCCCCTGCCCTCCCGGCTCTCCCTACCCCTCCCCGCCGTGGTGGGGGTGGTGCCGGGCTGTTCCCACGGGCTGCCTCTGCAGGGCAGCCAGAGGAAGCCATCTGGAGGCCTGGCCCACCCTTCCCCCGGCCATCCTGGCAGGAAGTCACCGGAAGGGCTGTCCCCTGGGGCCCTCAGGCCTGTGAGGACAGAGGACGGCCAGAGCTGGGGGTCTCCGGGTGGAGCGGCGGGGGCAGGGAATGAGGAGGAGCAGAGTGGGCAGAGCCGGCGGCTCCGGGTCCACATGGCTGGAGCCCAGACCGAACTGTCCACAGAGCATGTCCACCTGCCTGTCCACCCTGTGAGCTGCCCCTTCCGCACAGCAGCCCCAGGTGAGGCCCAGCAGGGTCCTGGCTCAGGAGGTCACGGTCCCTGGACACGTGGATGGGGACTGTCTGTTGGAGAGGGCGCAGCCCTCCCTCCCCGCCCCCAGCCCCTCCCTCCCGCCCCTCCCCCGTCGCCCCTCGGGGCTGGCCAAGCCTGGAGAGGGATCAGAGCCTGGGCTTCCGCCCCTCGGGACGCGCCCCGCTGCCCACTGACTGGCCTGAGTGCGGCCGCCTGGGCCTGGGGACCGTTCCCACAGACGCTGCCAGCTGGGCCTGCCTGGCCCGAGGAGGGACACTGACCCCAGGGGGCCCTGCGTCCCGTACTCCTGGCTGCCCAGGCGTCTGTCCTCAGACAGACCTGGTGGGCTGGGGGCCCAGACAGCCCCGCTGTGCCAGCCATGGGGGGGGGGCCAAGGAGCGGCCCCAGGCGGCCCCTTCTCCCCCTTCCCCCCACCCCTCCCTTTGAGAGCCCCTGGCTCAGGGTCCTCAGACCACAGCCCTCCTGAGAGCTGGCTGGGGTGTCAGGGCCCCGCACGCCCGCCTCCCCCACCCCCGCCCGTGAGGGAGTGAGCGTGAGAACCGGGGCCCGGATCTGGGATCTGGAGCGCACTGCCGGGAAGCGTGTCCGCTGGTCAGGCCCGGGGCGACTGTGCATGTTCCGGGGAAGTCGGTGTGCCGAGGACAGGCGGCCACCGGCACGTCCCCGGAGGGTCACTGGCGGTTCCCAAGCATAGACTCCATGGCACAGCCTGACAGCTGCCCCCGGGCTCCGCTGGCAGGGGGTTGGCTGCCTCCCAAGGCAGAGCCGGGCGGCCCCCAGGTCGGAGTGGGGTCGGCCGTGGCCCGCTGCCCCCACTGCCTCGGGAGGAGAGGCTGGGAGGGCCAGCGCGCCGGCCGCCTGCGTGCGGCCGCGCAGTCCCTCCGGGGGAAAGGCACGCCGGCCTGGGGCGACCCCCGTGTCCATCCGCCGGGGAGCAGATGGCACACTGCGGTGGCCTCTCCACGCCGTGGGGCACCACCAGCCACGGGACGGAGTGACGGTGTCCTGACCCAGGCCACGCGGTGGATGAGCCCTGAAGACTCGGGGCCGGGTGGCAGGGGCCAGCCTCAGGTGCCACGCGTAGTCCCCCGTGTGCCTGGCAGGGGGAGGGGGGCGCAGAGCCACAGGAAGTGGTCCGGCGGCCGACAAGGCCTGGGCTGGGGGGCGTGGGGGGGACTGCCAGTGGATGTGGGGTTTCTTTGGGGGGCGATGGTGGGAATATTCTGGAGTTAGGGCGTGGGTGGCGCCCTGGAACCCGGGCACAGTGGCGAGCGCCCTGCTCTGTGGGCTGCAGCTCCGCTGGAGAGATCACCCCGCCGCCCGCACAGCCCGGCCCGAGCGGACCCCCAGTTCAGGGCTGCAAAGCAGGATTAAGCGGCTCTGCCCGGGCGTCCGGTGTAGGGCCGCCCTCGCTCTCACAGCTCTAACGGAGGGTGGCTGACAGCCGCCCGGTGTGGGGACGTGGGGACGCGGGGACGCGGGGACACGCGGACACGGGGACGTGGTGGGGGCCCCAGCGCTGGAACCCGGCCCGCGCCCCTCCTCCTGCCTGAGCAGAGTGCCTGGTGTCCTCGGTGAGTTCTGCGGAGCCAGTGAGGGAGCAGAGGCGCCGGGACAGGCCCCCGCGTCGCCCCCAGCGAGTGCGGCCGGCCTCCCTGGTGGTGAGAGTTTCCCTCCGGCCCCTCGCAGAGCCTGGGTGGCGGGTCTTGGGCACAGGCAGGTGCCCGCGGAGGGGCTGCCTGGTGGGGGCGGGGCATCGGTGGCCACGCCGTCCTTGGGGTCCTTGCCCGCCAGGGACTCACAGAGTCGCTGAGGGGC
This sequence comes from Phyllostomus discolor, assembly GCF_004126475.2. Classification (NCBI taxonomy): domain Eukaryota; kingdom Metazoa; phylum Chordata; class Mammalia; order Chiroptera; family Phyllostomidae; genus Phyllostomus; species Phyllostomus discolor. The sequence goes on from NC_040909.2 coordinate 137,589,488, forward strand.
TGTGTGGGGTCCTGTGGGCCTGGGCTTGGCCACTGCCGGAGCGAGTCCCTGGCCTGTCCGGTCCCCGCACACTTTTCTCCCAAGAGGACGGGTCAGGGAGGGAAGGCCAGCGGAGCGGGGTCCGCAGCAGGACCCGGGCACCTTGGGGGACTTGCCGGCTGGCCCCTTTGTGTCTTGAGAACAGCGACCTGCTTGCCGGGCCTTGGTGTCCCTCTTGCGCGGGCTCTTCAGGGGCACAGGGCGGGGGTGGGCTACCTCGCTCTGCCAGGCCGGCCCAGAAATAGCCGTGACCTTCCGCACCCAGCTTGGCAGCCCCGGGGCCGCGAGGCCCACGCTGGCCCGGCCGAGGCCTTGCAGGGCGGCGGGTGGGTTATTTTGGACGCGGCCTCTCCAGGCCCCCCGGCCGGAGCTCTTTCCCGCGGCTCCCGCAGGCTCCTCTGACGCGCGTGCACCGGGACCTTGGCCAGCGGCCCTGGCCACCTGGGTGATCTCGCTCCCCGTTCTGGGTCCCCGGAGCCTGTGTCCCAGGCGGGGTGGGCGGGGGAGGACCCCAGGGAATAAAGCAGGAGCTGGGTGAGGGGCCTTTCCGAGCCCTGACGTGTATCACAGGGCTGGGCCCCCGCTCCCCCTACAGGGGCTGTTCTACGGGGAGAAACTTCGCGGAAAGTGCCCACTGGGGCGGGGGCGGAGCCCTGGCGCAGCCCCGCCCACCGCGTGGCCCCACCCATACAAGGGGTGGAGGACGGATGTGGCGGGGAGGGGTCTGTGCCCAGGTCGCCATGGAATCCGTTACGTGGAGTACGTGCAGGGGACCTGGGAGTCCCCCCCACTGCCCAGGACGGGACACCGGGCCCAGGCAAGGGACGCTCGTGGGATGTGTGCACACTGGTGAGCCGGCCGGCTGGGGCCGAGTGGCACTCAGAGCCGCGGGCGGCACGTGGGCCTGTGTTCCGCCTGGGCGGTGGCGCGCTCTCCAGAGACGTGCGCCTGCCCCCTGCTCCGGCCAGGCTTCTGGGCGTGCTGGAGAGCAGGAGGGGCCAGCGCACCCTGACGCCCTCAGGCCCCGCCCACCAGCCCGGGGGCCACACGCTTGCTGGGCCCTCTGCTGACAGCGTCCTAGGTCTGAGGACAGTCCAGCCCGCTCCTCGCCTCCCGAGCGGGTGCAGGACGGCCGGGGGGACGCAGGACACTGCCGCTCTGTCTGACTGTACTCGGTGGGATCCGGCCCTGCCCGCCTCTCAGGAATGACCGGGAGGGGCTGCACGGCGGCCAGGCGCTGGCTGCAAGCCGACCGCCCTTCCCCTGCTCCGGGCTCCTGCCCCGGTGCTGTCCGGGGGTCCCAAAGAGCCGTAGCTGCCCGTCTGCAGAGAGGGTCCGGGGTCCAAGGCCTGGCTCTGTGCAGGTGGGCGCATCGAGCCCAGTGAATTCTGAATCTTTGCTGCAGAGGGGCCTAACGGGAGGCCGCCCATACCGCGTGTGCCCTAGGCCCGCCCACCGGGCCACGTGACGCCCCCCGCAGGCACCGGTGGGCTGGGCACCCAAGGGCGCAGTTCCTATTTCCTCACCTGTGGGTGAGAGTTCGGTGGACAGCCTCCTCCGGCCGGCAAGAGGTACCCTTGAGCCACAGGGACCCTCCGTGAGGGTCCCAGCACCCACGCTGGCTCTCTCAGGCCTGGCCCGGGGTCTCTTTGTCTGCTGAGGGTCCCGAGCACCCTGGGCCAGGCCTTCTCGCTCCTGGCAGGGCCAGGCTGGGGGCCTGCAGGGGCGCCTCTGAGGGCCTCTCAGGGGTCATTAGCTCCAAGTGGGCCCTGAAACTCCGTGTGCTGCTGGCACCCCACGCCCGCGCTGGGCACGGCCTGCAGGGGTCTCGGAGACGTGGGGCCTGGTGCCAGGAGCCACCGCCAGCCGTCCAGGCCCGGGAGGGGAGTGCCGGCGACGGGGGCCACGGGCCTAACGCCGAGGCCAGGGCTGGCTTTTGGAGCTCGGTGGCCCGTGTCTGGCGGCATCCCGGGGACCCAGAGTTCCCAGCCAGGGGACCTCTGCTCTAGATGAGCAGGCTCTGGGGTGGGAGCTGCCGCCAGCCTCGGAGAGAGCCAGGCCCCCAGGACCGGGGCCTCCTCATGCAGGGGCAGGTGCCGCGGGGCCTACCAGACACTGCTCCTGGACACCCGGCCAGCCCGGCGAGGGGCCCTGTCTGTCCGGGGGTGAAGGTCTGGGCCCTTGGATGAGTCCAGTCTCGTCCACCCCAAGAGGAGACCGCTGGCCGGGCCCAGGGAGGGGCAGTGCTCCGCTGTGCGAGGCCCTGTCCTGCTGGGCAGTGAGGCAGAAAGGGGGGGCCACCCACCTCCGAGGCAAACGCCAAAGGCTGCTGGGAGGCCCCCAGCCCTGCTGCGTCCAGCGGGAAAGACGGGCGTGGTCCGGGGCACAAAGGGGGTGCAGGGCTGCTGCTGCTGGGCTGTGGTGGGGGAGGGCCCCGTCCCTCCTGGCTGAGCCGACTGGTCCCGACGCCCCATCTGGGGCATGACCAGTGTGTGTCCCCACAGGGCTCCTGGTCTCCCTGGGCGGTGCGGGGAGCGCTGCTGAGGGTCACACCGGAGCTGGACCTGGTGTCTGTTGTGGAGCTGCCCCTCCCGCTGTGTAGGATGGTCCCCGGGGTTGTCCCCACCTGGGGGGTGTGCAGAGGGGGCAGGGCTGGAGGGAGGTCTGGGTGGCCCCTCCTATGGCTGTTGCTCCCCATTGCTCCCCCGGGGGTCAGGCATCAGTGCGGGCTTCTGGGGGGCCACCTGGGCCCCTAGGAATTACCCTCCAGGAGACTGGATGGCCTGAGACCCCTCAACCCCCACCCAGGGTGGGGTGAGAAGGCCCCACCCTTCCTGATGTCACCATCCTGGGGCAGCATCCTGGTGGGGGAGGGGCAGCCGCCCTCGGCCCTGGGAGGCAGGAACAGCCCCTCCCCCGCTGGTGGGGGTTCCCACTTCCTCAGCCGGAGCAGGGCCGTGGGGCGGGGCGGGGCAGGGTCACGCGCCCACTGGCTGGCCAGCTCCCTCCTCTCTCGGGAGGAAAGGGCCACAATGGGGTGACCCGAATGCCTGGGCGCTCAGGGGGCGCTTGGGAGGAGCAGGGCTGATGGGAGAGATCCTGTGAACCCCTGAGCAGGCGTGGGGGGGCGTGGGGGAGGGGCACGCAGGTTGAGGGTGAGCTATCTCTGTGTGGGCAGGTGGGGGGTGGGGTGAGCCCACCCGGGAGGGAAAGGGCCCTCGGACCCTCTTCCTAGCTCACATGGTGGGCGCGGGCGGGGGAGACAGGGTGGACACCTGAGGAGCCCCTCGCCTCTCCCCCTCCCCCCGCCAACCCCATCCCCCTGCCAGCTGCAAGGTCTGGGCCTCGGAGCCTGGACTCCCCTCCCCTCTGGCTCCCTGCCCGCAACTCTTGCCCCTCCTGCCCCCTCCGGCTCTGGCTGCCTGCAGTTACAGGGCCCTGGGGACCGTCCTACCCACTCCAGCCCCGGAGCCCGGCCCGGTGGGGGAGGGGCCCTCCTTTCTTCCTCCTGGGACCAGGGTGCCCCTGCGACCTCAGACCCACGTCCCAGCCCCCCGTCCAGCAGCTGGCGGCCCTCGGAGGCGGGAGCCGAAGGCCAGGCAGGCGGGCGGCAGGAACCTCCCCAGGGCCGCCCCCACCGGTGCCCCAGTCTTCCCGCCGATCCCGGGTGGGCGGGGGTCTGGGGCCTTGACGTGGGAGGGCAGGCAAGCGGGCAGGGATAAAGCCAGGCTGGGGGCGCAGCCACAAGGGACTCTAGGACTTGGGACTCGGGTGAGTGTCTGAGGGCTCCTGGCGGCCACGGGGGTCCCCAGGGTGGGTGGGCGGGCGTGGAAGGTGGGGTGGCCGCCCGGGGCAGACCTCAGGTGAGCTCTCGGCCAGGGGTCCTCGGGACTCTGGCTCCGAGGCTTACTCGGCCAGGTGGGGCAAAGGGTCACCCTGGGGCGGGAGCCTCGTCCTCACGGACCTCCGTGTGGGCCACGTGCAGACGCGCCCCATCGTCCCAGGCTCCCTGGTGCCGTCACGTGCCCCCGCTCCCAGCCGAGACACCAGCCTCCGTGGACGGGGGAGGGGACTGGGTGCCCCTGTGTGGGGCTGGCCCGGCTCTCCTGCCCCCCGGTGGTTCCGGAACCCCCCTGTGCCCACGTCCTCTCTGGCAACCGCGGGCCAGAGCGCAGCGGCGATGGCACGGCCACGCACTGGCGGGTGGGGGTGGAAGGAGGGCTTGTGAAAGGTCACCCAGGACAGCCGGTGTGCACAGGTCCACCCCCCCCCCCCCCGTCACCATGTCCCTGGAGGGGCTGGGGGCAGAATGGCTGCTGCACGGGACCCACGGCCGCATGGCCGCTGGTTTGACCACACCCTCTCCTGCTCCTCGTTACCTGGGTGCTCACGGTGGCCTGGGAACCCCCTTGTGCAAAATGAATCAGAGGAGCACCGGGGACACAGACGCCCCTCCAATACAGGGGGGCTTCTGATCTGTTCGACCCTGATGGGCTATAGGCTCCGAGGAAAAGCAGGCGCCGGCCACTCCCAGTTACCGTGAGCACCGGCAGCCCCGATCCCGGTTTGACGCCACCCCCGGGAGGGGGGTCTGGGCATCAGAGCAGGTGTCGCACCGCCCTGCGCCCGCTGCCCACCCGGCCACCCGTGAGGCGAGGGTGGCAATGACAGCCTTCCCGTCTGCGGCGGAGCTGCGGCCTGTCCAGGCGGGGCCGCGGGCTGACAGCGCGGGAGGGTGGCCTTGGTGGGCCGGCCGCACGGGCAGGCCAGTCCGCGCCACATCCTGTGGGCACCAGACGCCACGTGTGTGGCGAGGCTGACCCTTGTGGGCCTGCGGGTCGGCGGCTGAGCTCCGGGAAGCGTCTTCGCCACCTCGAGGTCCCAGTGGGTAAAAGGGGGGCCTGGCCCCGTGGAAACGGAGGCCTGTTTCACACGGCTCTGTGGCCAGCAGTGGGGTGCCCTGGGGCCGGCTGGGAGGTGCCCCCACCTCGAAAAGTGGTTCCCCTGTCTGGCAGTGTCTCCTCTGGGAGAGGAGGCCACAGGACCCAGAGAGGGCAAATGCTGGTCCCAGGCCACACAGGGAGTCAGAGCAGTTGGCCAAGCCCTGACGATGCCGTTGCGGGCCCACTCCTCCAGGAAGTCCTCCCTGATCACCTGATGCTCCACCTCTGCCTTGGGCAGCATCTGCCTGCGTGTGGGTTGGTTCCCCCCGCCCCCCCGGGAGGCTTCCCTCCTGCTGGTCACACCCACACAGTGGGCACTCAGCAGGCACTGGAAGGAGGGACTGGTGACTTGGGGAGCTGCCCGAAGGGGGAAGGCGATGCCAAAGAGCAGCGAGCAAACCGGGGTGTGCAGGCCAGGGATTAGATGGCGTCTGTGACCTCTGAGGCCCTTCGGGACCTCGGGGGCTGAGGTCCCGTGATGCGTCCTGGATGCTTCCCAGGTCTGGACTGCTGCCCAGAACGTTGGGTCATCTGTCCACAAACAAGTGGGGGGGGGGGCTCCTGGTGCCAGCCCCAAGTGCGGGAGGCTGGGTGGAGTCGACGACCTCTGTGTCTGCCTCCGGGACCCGCCCCCCCTGCGGCGGGCCGCTCTCTGCCCCGAAGGGCACGTGCCCAAGGGAGAGGGGACAGGGCCGGAGAGCGGGCAGGGAGGCAGCAGCGGTCGTCAGTGGGGGCTGGGCCCGGGCGCCGCTGCGTGCGAGGGTGGGAGGGCTCTGGGAGGCTTTCTGGGGTGGGGCGGAGGGGGTGAGGGCCCGCCCTGGCGGGGCTCCCCTCCGGGCCCCCCCACAGCAGTGTGTGGACGCGGGCTCACGCTAGGAGGCTTCCAGGAACGGCTCCTGCCCGATAAAAATAGACTTCTCTGAAGGGCTTGGGGCGGCGCCAGGGGCGGCAGGTGCCCCCCGGGCCTGGCCGGAGGGGGCGCCCCGGGCGAGGGGGTTGGGGATCTGGGGCCCAGGTTTGCAGCCTGAGCAGCTGGGTGGGCTCTGCGTCCTGGGTGCGGACCCCTGGGCTTGAAGGGATCTTCCATCCGGAGGGATGGGGGACAGGCTGGGTGTCTCCAGAGGCCCACGGCCAGCGGGGCAGCACCCAGCCCCACTGTGGCCCCACCTCCGGGCTGTGTGGCTGGAGGAAGTCACTGGAGCCGTCCGGGCTGCTGTGTGTCACCCACACGGTGTGGCTGACAGTCTCGTTCACGGTGTGCAGGGCCCAGCAGTGTCTGGGGGGACAGACCCTCAGGGAGTCGTCACGGTGGGAAACCGGTGGGACACTGGGTATCCAGAGCCGCCGTCCAGGGAGTCGCTGCTGGGAGCCAGGAGCCCCGGGGTGCGAGGGCCACCACGGCCACCCCGTGTTGAGTCGGGGGACCACGTGCATCTGGACCCGAGCTCCCTGGAAGCATGCCAGGGCCCTGGGGAGGGTCTCGCCTGGGAATGTCACCTCATTCCGGGGGGTGGCTTTTCCGAGGCTTGGAGGGCGAGGTGCTGGGGAGACAGCACCCTGTGGACCCTGCCTTCTCGCGGTCCCAGGGCAGGCGCGGAGCTCCACGGAGTCCGTTCCTCACCTGCACACTGGGGGCGGGGCGGGGAACAGCAGCTGGCGCCCCTCCAGGCAGCGAGGCCGTGAGGGGTGCTGTGGGTGCTCAGCAAGTGGAGGTGGAGGTGTCCTCAGTGTGAGACCAGGGTCCCCGCAGGAGCCAGAGCAGGGGCCGAGGCCGGGGCCAGGCGAGGTGGGTGGCAGCGACTCTGGGGGTGTCAGCCTAGTTTACCCATCTGGGCCATGGCTACTCTCCTCTGTATTTTCAAAGTTCTGGGTCCAAGCCTTGGCCAGGGCCGAGGTGACCATCAGGAGCACCCTCCGCGCCGCGCGGCTCCACCGCTGCCCCCCTCCGAAGGGGCCGTGGGGAGCCCCGGAGGTTCCAGGGCGGCGCACGCTCGCTCGGGGAGGAGGAAGGCCGTGCGCCCGGCGGCAGGGGCCCCGCCCCGCGGCGGCCAGCGGCCCTCCCCTCTGCCCTTGCATTTCCCCTTCCTCCGCGCCGCTTCCTCCGCGCTGGGCCCTCCGCCGCCCCTTTGTTTGCCGGGCGCGGGGAACCGACAGTTATATTTAGGCGGCAGGTGTGGGAGTCACAACAAGCCAGGTCGCCAGCCGGTCACCGGCCACCCCGCCCCACGTGATGCCCGGGCGCTATAAATAGCCCCCGGCCGCCCGCCCGGGGAGCCTCCGCGGGGAGCCAGCGCCCCGCACCGTGGGTCTCCCGGCCGCGGCCCGGTTTGGCCCCGTGCGGATGGAGGCAGCGGCAGGACGCCCGCACTCTTCGGTGAGCGGGGCGCGCAGGGCGCGGGCGGGGGGCGTGCCGGGAAGGACCCCAGCCCCGCCCCGGGGAGGTGGCCGCAGCCCTCAGAACCAGCCTACGCGCCCCGGGCTCACGCGCGGCGGGACCGGGTGGCCCCCGCCCGAGCCAGCCCGCGCCCGGGAGGCCAGCCCGCTCAGGGGCTCGCGCTCCGCTCCCGTGTTCTCGCCGGCCCGCTCTGGGACCCCCTGAGCCCTAGTCCTCCAGCCTCCCGGCTTCCATTCCCGGTCTGGGTCCAGAGGGGCCGGGCCTCCTGGAACCCTGTGGATCCCGATCCCTGCCGGCTCCTCAGCCAGCTGTGAGCAGGGGTGAGGGCGGTTTCCACCCCGTGAGCCGGCCTGAGCGCCGCTCCTGACTCCCGGACTTGAGCTCGAGGAGCCGGGGGAGCGCTTCGCTGGCCTGGGCAGGGCGCGGGAGGGCCTCTGCCTCCCCCTGGGCTGCCCCCTCCCCCGCAGGCGGGCGGCGAGGGGCCTCCCCAACAGGTTCCCGCAGGACAGTAGTTCCGGGTGGGGTGAGAGGGGGAGGAGGCAGGCTGGGGTCCCGGGAGGGGGCGTGTGTGTGCTGTGGCCGGAAGGCCGGAGGGGTGGGCTCCGGACTCTAGGGGCGTGGGGGGTGGGCCAGGGGGTGGGGCTGGTGGCCTTGGGTCCTGCTGCCTGGGGAGCTTGCTGAGTGGCCTCGCTGAGGAGGTGTGGGTAGGAGGAACCGCCTTCCCGTAAGGCCTGGTTGAGCCACGCGGGGCGCCTGGGACAGGACGGTGGGCGTCCTGTGTGCCCCCACCTGTGGCTGGGAGTCCCAGACCCTGCGGGGGACCACTGGGTAGTGGCCTTGGTCCCACCTCTGCCCAGACCTCTGACCCTAGCCTGCCTAACCCCAACCCCACCGACACGGGACCACTGCAGGCTCCAGCGGGCAGTAGTATGGGGGGGCTCTAGGCCCCTCCCTGCCCAGTGACCCTCGGCCCTCAGGACCCGCCCAGGGACACTGGGTGGCAGAGCCAGGCCACCTCCTGATGCCCACAGGTGTCCCCAGGAAGGGAGGCAGAGCCTCGTGGCTTCCTGGGGCCTTTACCCCCTTCATTCTGGCAAACACATGCACACGCTCACACACACATGCACACACGTGCACGTGGGGCCGGCTGCTGGCTCGGGAGGCTCAGGCGTTCCTACGCTGGCCGTCCGGGGCCTGTGCAGGCGTCTCTTTCTGGCTGCAGGGTGGCTCCGGCTGGGGCTGAGCCAGGGCAGGACCCTTCTCTCTGTCTCGCCCCTCCCCCCCCCCCCGGCCTGGGGGCACCACGCCCCCTGTTGAGCCCTCCTCTCCCAGGACCACCTCAAGGGCCAGGGTGGAGGCGAGACGAGGCGGCTGCCCTGGGCCTGGGAGTGGCCGTGGCGTCTGGGGTCTGAGGCCTTGCACCCCTCCTGCACCCAGGCTGAGGTCCCGGGGGCCACTGGGTCACCGCTGCAGGGACCTTGGGGGCATCTTGTTCGGCCTCTCGTTGTGCAGATGGGGAAACCGAGGCCAGCGAAACCTCCCTGGGGGCTGGTGCCGCTGCGGGGGCCCCAGGCCTGGGTCTCCGGAGCCCAGGAGGGAGAAGCAGGCGCGGAGGTGCCTGACGGCCATCTCTGTGTCCCGGCAGAGTCCCTCCCTGGTGCCGCGTCACAGAGCGACCCCCTCCTGGCCGCCTGTGCTGTCACCCCCTGGGCATGTGCCCCGGAGCTGGTGGAGGACAGAGCCCGCCCTGTTGCCCCCTGTGTCCGACCAGCCCCGTGGGCGAACGGTGGGGACGGTGGCCGGGGCAGAGGGGCGTTGAGGGGGGAATCTCGGTGTGAGCGGAACCTCCTCCACTCCCCCCCCACCGCTCCCCCTGACCCCCGTCCCAGCCCCTCGGCTGCCGTGCCCCAGCCTCCGTGTCTGAGGACCGGCTGCCCCAGAGCCACCCAGCTGGGAAACCCCACAGTGGACAGGTGGATGGTATGGGGTGTGGGTGGGGTGTCTGCCGATCACGGGGTGAGGGGGCCAGGCTCCGGGTGCTAGGCCCCTGTCACCACAGACGGCCTGGCGTCCGTGTGTTGGGGTTCGGGGCTCCCCGAGAGTGTGTGTGTGATCCTGAAACCCTTTCCTCGCTGGGTCCCCCATCGCTCCATCCTGGTGGCTGCCCTGTCACCTCCGGGCCCTGGGCCAGCCCGGCAGGAGCTGCCCTCCCTCCCGCTCTCACGTGGGGAAACCGAGGCCCGAGGAGGGCCCCCCTCTGCCGGCTCCCGCAGCGGGTCCCAGGGAGAAGCAGCGTTGACAGGGTGGTGGGGGTGGTGGTGGTGGGGGTCGGGCAGGCTGCCGCCGCTCTGGGAGGGCGGGGGCTCCGGCGACCCCTGATCTTTCCACTCCCTTCTCCCCCTTGTCCCCAGACGCTGCCCGCTGCTGACCGGCCCGGGATTCATGGCGAGGGCCTCCGGCGGCAGCCCTGAGCGCCGCCGCACCCAGCGTCGCCGCGCCTGCCGCTGAGGGCGCCCCCGTGCCCACGCCTCTGGCCCACACCATCGCCCTCGCCCGCCAATGGCCTCTGCCCGGCCCAGGGCCACCTGAGCCCCCAGCGCCCTGCCAGGACTCGCCGTGCCCCGATGGGGTGACGTGAGGCAGGCCCACGCGTCGGAGCCGCCCGCGACCTCCGCCCCAGGGGGGCCCCGTCGGCTTGGTTGCAGTGTGCTTTCCCTTCGGTCGGTCCTCGGGGCTCGGCCGCCCACCGGAGGGGCCGCCCGCCCGCCCGCCGGCCCGCCCACCGAGGCAGAGAGGACGCCCCCGGCAGCAGGCGCAGCGTGGGACGCGGCTGCGGCGGCCGGACTGACGCGGGGTTTTACAAGTTTTCTTTCCGGAGTCTCTCCATCGCTGTTTCCACGTTCGCCCTTTTGTAACTAATTGTTTGTAACTGATTGCTCATCTGTGAGAAGCCGGGGCCCAGACGGGCCCGTTAGACTTCTGGGGGCTTTTTCTCTTTCTTTTTTACGGACTTGGGTTTTCTTTTTTAGCCATCCTGCCCCCTCCCGAGTATCTGCACAATATTTGTGCCGGGGGCGGGGGCGGGTTTTTTAAAAAGCGTTTTCCTCTCTCAGACAAGCACAGGGACCCCCTTCTTGGGTTGTGGGGGGCTGGGGACTCCTCCTGCCCTCGCCCCCAGCCGGCCCCGGGGAGCAGCCATGGCCCGCATGAACCGGCCGGCCCCCGTGGAGGTGAGCTACAAGAACATGCGGTTCCTCATCACGCACAACCCCACCGACGCCACCCTCAGCAGCTTCGTCGAGGTGAGTGGGCCGGGCCGGGTGTCCCGAGGACCTGGCTGCACTGCCCTCGGCCTCCCGAGAGCGATCTGTGGCCGTGTCATCCTTGGTTACAGGATCCCCCCGAGGGGGGGCACGGGACCGTGCCCAGGAGCTGGGGGCGAGGACTGCTGGGCGGTCATTTGGCTCCTTGGGGGCTGGTGTGTGGGCAGCTGGGCTGCAGGCTGCACGGACGGAGGCGGGTCCAGGGTGGGAGGGGCGGCCCACGCCCTTTGCCCCTGCAGAGGCTGAGCAGGAGGCGGGTGGGGGCCCAGGTGAGGAGCTGCTGCTGGGGCGGCCTGGGCACAGGCAGGTGGGGACGGGCGTGGAGGCCAGCACCATGGCCAGCGCCAGGCCCGTCCGGGCCACAGGAAGCCCACAGGCTCTGGTGGAGGCCTCGGGTCAGCACAGGCCGAGGGGGGCGTCGGGCTGCTGGTGTCCGTGGGTCTGAGGGTCCGAGCCGGGGGGTCCGAGGGCCATAGGGCCAGAGGACGTTGCTCGCAGCCCCAGCGGATGGGACTGGGCGTGTCTGCAGAGCCTGCGTCCCCTCGCACGGCCCCTGGCGGAAGCCTGGGGTGCGGGTCGGGTGCCGTGCCGTGTGTGGAGCTGTTGGTGGCCTCGGCCTCTTCCCTCTGCAGCGTGAGTGCGTGTCACGGTCACACAGAGACCGGGGCAGGGGGGCCCTGAAAACTCTACGGGGCAGGCGGTGGGCGCCTCGCCAGCAGGGCCCTGGACCCCGGACGTGAGCCAGGGGCCCTTTCCAGGGCTGCACCCTCACAGCTGGGACGCCTGAGGCCACGGCAGGCCCTGGGAGGGGGCTGAGGGCAGCACGCAGCCTGTGCTCGGGCTCCGGGCTTCGTGTGAGACCAGGGTCAAGGGTCAGCATGTGACTGGGGTCAAGGCTTTGACCCCAGGGGGCACCCCACAACCTCGAGCCCTGCACCCTCGCCCCCGAATTCTCAGAGGTGCTCTGCCCTGACCTCACTGTGCCCGGTGTCCCTGTCCTGTGACGGGGAGGCCCAGCAGCTGACTCCTCACCACCCCTGAAATAGCCGTGGGGGGGGCAGCTCCTGCACGTGGCCGGTGGGGGGACACCTGCCCTCCCCCGCCCCCCGGGTATAAATATCCTGGGCCTGGCTGGGAGCGGCCTCAACCTTTTCCCTGGGGCTTCCCTGCTGCCTCCCTTCCACCAGCAGCTCAGCACACGTGCGGCTCTCCCCGAGCCCCGCCCCCCGGCGTCCCCTGCCCCCAGGGGCCTGCCCCTCCCGGACTGACGGCCTCAGTGTGGGGTCTGGAGGAGCCCTTGGCTGGACTGTTCATGCCCCCGGCCAGGGGGGCTGCTCAGAGTCGGGGCCGTGCCGGGGCCCGCGGGTGGGCTGGTGGTGTCCTGTCCCTGCTGGGGGACCTAGGAGGTTTGTGTGGAGAATGGGGTCCCGCTGGGTCCCCAGCCCCCGGAGGAGGGGGTGATGTGCTCGAGGCTGCGGTCACCAGGAGCCCCGGTGCGGTGGGGGCACCTCCTCTCTGTGCGGCGCCCCGGGGCGCCGCTGCCAGGAAGCATCAGGAAAGGCGCTTGCCCCCAGCAAATCCGGGAGCCCCGAAGGCCACCCCGGGGGCTCCTGCGCCCCAGGCTTTCCGCCCGGGTGAGCCGGCTCGGACGGCTGGGCCTCGGTCGGGGGGTCATGCCCCGAGCTCTGCAGCCCAGCCCGGCATCCCCCCCCCCCCCGCCCCCGCAGGACCTGAAGAAGTACGGGGCCACCACCGTGGTGCGGGTGTGCGAGGTGACCTACGACAAGGCCCTGCTGGAGAAGGACGGCATCACCGTCGTGGTGAGGGGCGCGTGGTGCGGTGGGGGGGCTCTGTTGGCCGGGGGGGGCCCTCTCGCCTGGACGGCGCTGGGAGGCAGGCGTCCTCGGCCCTCCCGCGTGCCACCCGCCACCCGGCAGGTGCACGCCTGGACCCGGTGTCGTGTGGACACGTCTCGGGGAGGCCCGGGCATCCGGCTGTGTGACCTCAAGTGGGTCCCCTCCTCTCTGTGCAGCCTGGCCCCGCCTCCGGAGAGCTCGTCCCTGGCCGGCCTGGCTCGGGAGGCAGAGCGCTCGGGCTGCTGAGCCCTGCCACGGGCTGCCCCGCGTGCCAGGGCAGGCGGGCCCTCGGCTTCTCAGCCTCAGGACAGGCCCCGAGCGCTCGGTTGTGGGGAACCTGAGGCTGGGGTCAGTGGCTGCCTGAGGCCACAGACTGTGGCGGAACTGGGACCGCCCGGAGGGTGGCACTTTGGCAAGGACACCCCCTGCAGGGGCACTTCTCCGTGGGGGGGGGTGGGCTGTGACCCCCGCAGCCAGGCCGGGCAGGGACGCGGCCCCACCGGGCAGGTGCCTGAGACTTAGCGAGCGCGGGCCAAGCCGGGAGTCAGCAGCCCTGGGCCTGGCCCTGAGGCTGCCTCTCAGGGGCTGGCTGCCTATGCCTGGGGCCCTGTCGCCCGGCAGCAGGTGCTGCGGGGGGAGGGGCAGGCGCACCTGGCGGGCCCCTGGGGCGGCCGTCCGTGGAGGCCAGGGGAGGGACGCCTGGGCCGTTCCCTTGGTCCCTGGCCCTGGGGACCCGAGTCCATGCGGAGGGGGGATGGCTGTGCTGCCACGTCCCCGTGGGCAGGTCTCAGGGCTCCTCCCAGGCACAGAGCTGCCCCGGCGGCGGTGGTGGCTCGAGGCACGGAGGGTGTCTGGCAGGCGCTGCCCAGCTCTGCTCGGGCCTCAGCCACCTGGGCACTGGAGGGCCCTGTCCCTGCAGGGACCCTGTCTTTGGCAGTTGTCCCTTTGTAACCTCCACTCAGCTGTTTGGGACGGCAGGAGGAACCGGAGCTTTGGGGTCACACAGGCTCGGCCTGAGCCCCGCCTCTGCCCCCTCCCAGTCCTGTGACCCCGGCTCCTCACCCGTGGGTGCTCCCGGAGGGACTGGGAGCAGAGCGCGTGCAGGGCCCCCCAGCACAGGGAGCCACGGCCCTTCCCTTCCTTCCACTGCGGCGGGGAGGGTCGGGCGGGCGCGAGCCAGCGAGGCGGGCTGCTTTTGGTCTGGTGTTGCCGTCTCTGGCAGCTGGGGAGAGGCTGGTGGCGGGGGGAGCCCGCCAGCCCGCCGGCCCACCGCCTTCTGGGGCGGGGTCCTCACGGGCAGCTCCCCCTGCAGGACTGGCCCTTTGACGATGGGGCACCGCCGCCCGGCAAGGTGGTGGAGGACTGGCTGAGCCTGCTGAAGGCCAAGTTCTGCGATGACCCCGGCAGCTGCGTGGCCGTGCACTGCGTGGCCGGCCTGGGACGGTGAGCCGGTGGGGTGGGGCGGGGCGGGCCTGCTTGACCAGGGATCCTGTGGCCCGACTCGCTCTCGGCTGTGGGTGCTGAGCCCACGTGCCACGGGACTGCTTTCCAGAGGGTGCCCAGACGCGGGCCTCCTGCAACCTCACAGGGAGGAAGTGCTTCCTGAAGTCTGACTCCAGTCCCTCCTGCTGTGGTTGCAGCTTTGTCCTCGCCCTTGGGCAGGGAGGAGCTGTGGGCCCCACCCCTCCCCAGGCACAAAGACCCCCATCCCACCACACAGCCTGGGGTTGACGAAAGCAGCCGGTTTTGCAGAGGGAAGACCGGCCAGGCAGGGCTGATAGCTGAGTGTCAAGCTCTCATCCCGAGCCCAGCACAGAGAGGTTGCCTGGCCTACTCAAGGTCACACAGCAGGGCTAGGAGGGAATGGAATTTGAACCAGTTGGTGGAGCTGAGCTTCGAGCCTGCACCCTTCTCAGGGGAGTGGGGGGCACCGGGGGAGTCTGGGCAGCCAGCTACGGGAGGGGGAGGGCTCCGGCCCGGGTCTCCAGCTGGCAGCCTGTCCAGAGGGAGGTGCCGAGGCCTGGGTCACCGGCCCTGCTGTCCCTCCCCAGGGCTCCCGTCCTCGTGGCCCTGGCCCTCATCGAGAGCGGGATGAAGTATGAAGACGCCATCCAGTTCATCCGACAGTGAGTGGCCAAGTGAGGCTGGCTGGTGCCAGCTTAGGGGTCCAGGGCCGAGGGGGCTCCCCACTCTGCGGGGCCCAGAGCCCTGCCAGCGGCACTGCTGACCCTGCGGCCGGGGCAGCCCCTGAAACGCCTCCAGCCCCCAGCACCCTCCTGGCCCCGAGGGCCCAGGGCTGGGCCGCCCGCCCAGAGGACGGCCCTCTGTGTGCAGCCTGTCCCCTGGGACTGGGGCGGGGCTGTGCTGAGGGGAGGGGGAGGGGAGGGCTGGGCTGTGGTCCCTCAGCCGGAGGCCCAGAGAGTCAGGGCAGGCTGGGCCTTGCTGCAGGAGCGAGTGGGCCCGACTCCGGCCCCTGAGAGCCACGCAGGGCGCCCCTGCTCTTGGGACCCATCTGATGCCGTCGGTGGGGGCAGCCCATCCCCCGTGGCGTCACCAGATCGCAGGGACAGCCACAGTGGACTGCGCGATGGCTCTCGTAGCTCTGCCTAGCACATGCGTGTATCTTCTGCTCACATTTCATCAGTCAGAGCGAGTCTGTGGTCACATCTGAGGTCCCGGGCAGTGGGGACGGCTGACCTGCTGGGAGCTGGGTGCAGAGCCCTAGGCGCCCGCCACACCCAGTCCCTTGAGGTCCCTCCCTCCCTCCCTCCCCCACTCCCAGGCAGCAGGCTAGTGCAGGCCTCACCTGCTGGTCCTCCAGCAGCCCGTGGCCGGGGGAGCAGGGGCACCTGGGTAATAAACATGGGGGCCTTGCCCACCGAGGTGGGGACCACCGAGGGAGGGAGCTCAGGGGTCAGCCCGCAGGAGGGGACGGCCAGGTGACTGGGGAGGGTGGGCCTGGCAGTGGGAGCAGCTCAGGCAAAGGCCCGGCAGCACGGCAGCCCCTCGGGCCTGCAGCTCCCCGGGGCAGGGCGTGGTCAACTCTGCTCCCGGCCTGACCCCTGCCCCCCCCCCCCCCGCCCCCGCCTGTCTCCCCAGGAAGCGGCGCGGAGCCATCAACAGCAAGCAGCTCACCTACTTGGAAAAGTACCGGCCCAAACAGAGACTGCGGTTCAAAGACGCGCACACGCACAAGGCCCGGTGCTGTGTCATGTAGCCCGGGGCCGGGGCCGCCCGCCCGGCCCCCCCAGCAGCGCCCCGCACCCCCCCTCCCGCCCCGCTCCGCCCAGGCACCCTCGGGGGCCTCTCTCCCTGCCCGTGTGTCCCTGTGTCCGTCTGCCCCTTTTTAGGCCGACCCCTCCCTCTGTCTCCTGTCCACCCTGTGTCTGTCTGTCTGTCCAGGGCCCTGGCCAGGCCCCGGCCTCTCTGCCACCACCTCCCGGCCCGGCTCTCCTCTCCGGCCTGTTGTTGGGGCGGGCGTGCTTTTTAACCACAGGGCCCTCCCCTCCCCCGCAGCCCCTCGCCCTGACCCGCTCTTGGCCCCTCAAACCACTGGGTCTGAGGCGGCCAGTTGTTCCGGACACTCGAAGGCAATAAACCAGGACCCTGTGGCCGTGTGTGCGTGGAGCGTGGAATGCGGGGCTGGCTGGTGGTTGTGGGGGGTGTGCCAGGGAGGCTGCCGTGCAGGCTGCTCTGGGCCTCCCCCTGGTGTCTGTGCTGGGTCCCTGCACCCTCCCGCTTAGGGGTGGGGGACCTCCCTGACACCGCAGAGCAGGTGGGGCCCCCCGGCTGCCCTGTTGGTGTTTGGAGGCGGGGCCTGGTGGCCAGCGAGTGGCCGCCCAGTGCTGCCCCCCGGGCAGGTGCCCTCGTCTCCAGCTCCGAGGACCGGAGGGCGTGGGGGACCGTGGCCAACTTGGCTCCCTGTGTCCAGGCCGCCCCCACCTGTATCTACCTGCCTGGTCCAGCACCCCACGCCCTCCCTGCTCCTGTTCCCGGGGGAAGAGGTGGGCCCAGGGATGGGAGCCCCAGGGTGCGGCTGGGGGGGTGCTCCTGGTGGGAGGTGCTCCCGGGGGGAGGTGGCCTGAGCGGATGTGGGAGGGGCCCGTGGGGCCCTGGAGAGGACGGGCAGGGGAGCAGGCCAGGCTGGGGGATGGCCTGGGCGGGGCAGCTGGCTGGTCTGGTCCGGAAAGGGGCCTCCTGGGCTGAGGCCAGGGAAGGCCACGCTGCCCATTTCACAGGACGGAAAACCAAGGCTGAGGGGAGAGCCCGCCGAAGGTCAGGTGGGCCTCCAGGAAGTCAGGGGCACTGCCAGGAAGACCTCTGCATCAGCCCTCTGAGGGGCTGGGTCGGGGGGGGGGTCTTCCTGCCCATTTCACAGGTGGAACAGTGGAGGCCACACAGCCCATCCAGGTGGCCAGGCCGCATGAGGAGGGCGCGACCCGGGGCCCCAGCTGGTTCTGCTGCCAGCCGGGTGCCAGCCTGGACTGGGGCCAGGAGGACGGCGGTGAGGGTGGAGGGGCTTAGGCCCACAGCGCCCCTTCCGGACCGGCCGCCCGGAGCTCTGAGCGGGAGATGTGGGAAGTCTGTGGGGGCACCCTGGCAAACGGCCCCCCCTGCTGGGATGCGGGGGCCCGCTGTCCTCGGGGTGCCCACAGTGCCCAGGTACTGGCAGGCTGCGGCCTGGGCTTGGGTCGGGGGCAGCCCCGGGTCTCTGTGAGCGGAGTGGCTGGCGTTCACAGGGCCCCCCACCCCCGGTCTGACCCCGTCCCCTGCCCTGCCAGTGTGTGCCGGGCTGGCCTTGGTCCCCCGGGGAGGGTGGGCAGGGAGCCCACAGGTGTCGACAGGTGTGACACTTCCTTGTTGAATTTACTTTTTTCTTTCAAATGGAAAAATGTTACGCGACCGAGCTCTGCACAGAGGGGAGGCGCTGGCCGGGCGGTGGGCGCAGGAGGGGAGGCTGAGGGGGGCGGCGGGCGGTCACTTCTGGCTGGCCGCCACTCGTGGGAGGAGGCTGAGCTGCCTGGTGGCAAACTCCTGGAGGCCGGGCTCCGGGTCCTTCTGAAGACCTTTGAAAGCTCCAGGAGGGGGGGTCCTGTCAGAGACGACCCCCACCCCTGCCTGGGTGGAGGAGTGGGCCCCGTGCTCCCTTGGGTGGGGTGGAGGGGCAGGGTGGGCCCAGGCTCCACCTCCTCCACCGTTTAAGCCTGGGGGGGCTTCTGTCCCCAACCCCACCCGGCCCAAGCCCCTCACACTTGGGCGCCCACCCATAGCTTCCGGTGGCGTGGGTGGGCCTGTCCCACAGCGCGGCGGGTGGGGGCTGCTCACTGGAGCACAGCAGCTTCACGTCCCCCGAGTTCACCACCTGGGACATGGCCTGGGGGTGGTAGCAGCTGGCGTAACCTGTGGGACAGACGAGGGGAGCGTGCTGGCCGGCCGATGGGGTTCACGGGCGGGCCAGGGCTCCCCGTCTTCTTGGGGGGCCCCAGACCCACCCCTACCCTTCCGAGGTGGGAGAAGCAGGGCAGGAGAGGTCAGGGTACCCAGGTGGGGCAGGCGTGGGGGGCCCCTGAGTCCAGGCACCCCGGTCACCTAGGAAGAGCGCTGCCCAGGTCTTGAGGTGGTGATGGCGGCTGTGCAGGTAGCTGAGGGCCTGTGACAAGTGGATGCCGAACTCCTCCTGGCCCTGGGTCAGCTGGCCAAGGACAGCACGCGTGTCATGGCCTGGGGTCAGCTCCCGCACGCCACCTCCCTCTCCCAGCTGCCGCCCAAGGCCCCTCACCAGACGGGACCAGAGGAAGTGGCGGGCGCTGAGGCCCCTCTCCCAGGCCAGGGTGCAGAAGAGGGTGTGCGGCAGCCGCCAGCGGAGCAGCAGGGAGCAGCGGTAGAAGGCGAACTTGGCCTGCTGCGGGGACGGCAGGGGAGGGTCACCGAGGGGCCTGGGGGCCCACAGCCAGGGGACCAGGGTTCAGGGTGCTCCTTCCCCGCCAGGCACCCTCCTGCCTTGCTGGCCTCCAGCGGCACCCGCTGGGCTCCTGCTCACAGCCTCCGGGGAAGCCCCGCCCCCCGGCCGCAGCCCCGGGGTCCCAGGCTGCACTACGGCAGCTCCCCTGGTTTGTTTCTGAACTGGCTGCTCATTGTCCAGCTCCCTGATGGCCAGGGAGCCTGGAAGGCCGAGCTGTGTCTCAATGGACTGGGCTAGGACACGGGTTGGCACACAGGTGAAATGTTGAACCCACATTTCAACAGGTTCGATGAGCAACCTGGGCGCCCGCCAGGTGCCAGGCGCTGGGGACTCGGCCGTGGGCAGAACAGGCTGGTGCCGCTCCCAGGAGGCACAGCTGCATGGGCACACCTGGGTGCGTGCATGTGCGTGCATGTGGGGAGGGCGGGCGGCCACGTGCTTTGGTGTATGTGTGCACACAGGGCGGGCAGGTGAGTGTGCGGGTGTGCGAGAGCACCTGGGGAGAGCAGGTGTGTGTGGGTGTGTGTGTGAGAGCATGCACACGGGGACAGCAGGTGTGTGTGTGTGTGTGTGCGTGCGCGAGCACCCGGGGACAGCAGGCAGACTGTGGAGAGGAAACCGGTGCAGGAGCCAAGCCTGCTGCCCCAGGGGCGACCCCTCACTCCATAGCCCCCTGGCCCCACGACCCCCGCCCACCCGTGGGTCCCCAGCCCCTCCAAGGCCAAGGCCCCTCAGCGGGTGCTGACCGTGACGACGGCCGGACAGCGGTCCTTCAGGTGCAGGAGCAGGGGCACCAGGCTCTGGTGGACCTGGGTGTGCAGGCTCCTGGGTTCCTTGCCCGCCGTCGCTGCCACCAGGTCCCCGAACAGCGCCATGGCCGCCGCCCGGATGCCCTCCCGCTCCTGCAGGCCCGGGGCGCACGGTCACCGCCAGACCTGCCCGTGGGCCCCCGCCCCCACCCAGTGTGGGGCCTCCCCAGGCTGCCGCGGGCACGGGCTCAGTTCCCTCCACAGGATGCTCGGGGCTGTGCTCCTGCTCCAGGCGGGGCAGGTGGGCTGCGTCCCAGGCCACCCTCTCGCAATCACGCCCTGCCAACCCAAGGGTCACGAGTGCATTGTGGGGGCGAGACTTACTCCCTCATTTCTCAGTGAGGGGAAACGTGAAGACCCGTCTGCTGGGAGGCCCGCTGGGGCCCGAGACTCTGAACCTGGGCTGTGCGGAGAGGGGCTGAGCGCCACCTGGTGGCCGTGGAGCCAGCCCGGGCCCCTGGCCGGAGGGCAGCCAGGGCTCTCCCTGCCTTGAGGAACAGGCCCAGGAGTGGGGGTGCTGCAACCCCGCTGGGGCACACTCACGTCGTCGAAGAAGCAGCGGGTGTTGACGGCCACCGAGAGGCTCTGGGCCCCGGCGCCCTGCGCCCCCAGGCGGTGCAGCACCTCAGACACGGTGCCCATGAGGTGCACCACCTCGCGCTCGCCGTTCCGGAAGAAGCCGTTGAGGAAGTGCGGCAGCTGCCTGCGGAGCAGGCTCCCCTGCGGAGGGCGGGCATGGCGGGCTCCGTGGGCCGGGGGTGCCCCGTGCCCCCCAATTCCTGCCCTGCCGGTTGGGCCCAGAAACCAGGTTTCCCCAGCGACGTGCCTTCCCAGGCCGCTACCCCGGCCCGTGTGCTTGCACCGGCCCTGTGTCCCTGCGGGGGGTGGGGCCAGCCTGGCCCCAACCTACAGATGAGCAGACTGAGGCCCAGAGAGGTGAAGTCGTGTGTCCCTAACCACACGGCTGGGAGGGACAGAGCTGGGGTCAGACTCGTGCCCTGGGCGTTCTGGGGTGGCAGGTGTGCTCCAGCCACGGGTGCCGCACACTCACCTTCTCGGGGTGGAAGAGGATGCTGCTCAGGCCCTGCAGGCTCAGCGCCCGGACCTCGGGGCTGGGGTCCCTGAGGCTCTGGGCCAGCAGGGTCAGGGCGTCCTGCTCCGAGAGCACCTCCAGCAGGGCCGGGCTGTGGAGGAACTGGGGGCCCCCGAGGGCAGGCGGCTCAGGCTTGGCGCCCTCGTCCAGGAGCGGGGCTCTAGGACTGGGGTCTGCGGGGCTTTCGGGGTCGGGGTGGTGGACCAGCACCCCCTGGGCATCTTGGTTAGCAAGTATTTGAAACCCACCTCCAAGCTGGCTCCAGCCCTCAGCAGGTTGATGGAGAAGCCGAGGCTCAGAGGGGGAAAGGGCCTTGCCTGAGGCCACACAGTGAGGCTGGGGCCAATGTCCCTCACCGGCCTGGCCCATGGCACCCCCTCGGGACAGGGCCCCACGGAGGGTGACCCAGACATCCCTGCTGGTGGGGCGGGGCGGGGTGGGGAGTGGGACCGAGCTACAGTCTGTAGGACGCCATGCGACCCCCCACCCTCTGCGCCGCCCCCAGCCCACCACTGCAGAGCCGGCTGCACCCGGCCCCCGGCTGCTTCCCGCCACCTCTTCTCAGGTCTCACCCAGGGGTGGACCTGGGTCCCAGGAGGGGGGACGGGTGGGGTTTCCTGCAGGGCTGAGGCCAGCGAGGGAGGGGATCCTGGGCCCCAGAGGTGTGGGATCCAGGCAGGGGCCCCCGAGTGGGAAGGAGGGGGCTGGGGGTCTGTTTGGGTGGGCCTGCCCCTCGTTGGGTGGGGTCCTTGTGTGGGTCCTGGTGGGGCACTGGGGCAGCTGGGGGCGGGGCTTAGGCCGGCACCTACCTCGTTGAGGATGAGGATGGCCACCTTCCTCTCCCGCCCCTCCGGGCTCCGCAGGCTGTGCAGCAGCTGGCGGGTCACGCCCTTGACCTGCCCGCAGGCACCCTGCACCATGGCCCTGGGGGCAGGGGGAGGGGACAGGGCCTGGCTTGCAGGAGAACCTGGCGCCCGCTGTCCTGCCACGACCCGACCCAGAGAGGCGGGGTGGTCACCACCCCTGGGAGCGAGCTCCCAGCCCCTCGGCACCCGCTGCACGCCAGGCCTGTGCGGGGCATGCAGGAGACGGGCAGGCACGGCCCTTGTGCCGAAAAGGCCTGGGGCTGGGCCAGGGCCGGGGAGACACCTGCACCCACGGGCTCTCCGTGTGTGGGGGACCGGGCGTGGGGGCGCGCCTCTGCCGTGCACACGCATGAGCCCCTGGGGCTGCTCCCCCAGCTCGCTCCTGGGGTCGCCACGGCCAGCCAACCCTCCCCGCCAGGCCCCGCCCCCACCTGGCCAGGAGGCCCACGCCCTTCGGGTAGGTGTCCACAGCCGCGAAGAGGCGCCAGGCGTCCTGCAGCTCCAGCTGGGCGAAGCTCTGCCAGGGGCCCGTGGTGGCCAGCAGGCTCCTCAGCGCCTCCAGGGACAGGCTGCAGGGGAGCGGCGGGGTCACGGGGCCAGCCCCGCCCCGGCAGCTCCTTCCCGCCCCCCTGTTCACAGAGCCGGGCAGGTTTCCGAGTCACAGGCTGAGGGGGTCCCCGCCGGGCCTCGGGCGAGGGTCCCCTTTAAACGTGGGTCTGAGAGCCCAGAGAGCCAATGGCGGGCAGAGGGAGGCAGGCTGGGCTGGGCCGGGCCGGGCGGCATCGCCGAAGCGCAGAGGAGGGCCCCCCTGCACCTCCAGCCGCCACCGCTCCGCTCTCAGAGGGTCCGGCTCCGCAGATGTGCACCCGCGCACTGGGCAGCGACCCCACCCTCCCTGCAGAGGAGGAAGCCCGACCCCGTCACACAGCCCGGCCGGAGGGGGCGGCAGGAGGGGAGTCGAGCCAGACCCTTCGCTCCCAGCCTGCATTGCGGCGTCTCGGCCGTGGTCCCAAGCCCCGCCGGGGGAGGGCTCAGGGGAGGGCTCAGGGGCCGGCCGGGAACACGGGCCCACAGAAAGCAGGGTGCCCCACTCCTCGGCCGGTCCTTGTGCAGGCCACCCGGGGCTCCGTCCCACCACCCTGGGTGTGTGGGCCGTCACCTCCAAGCAGGCACATTGTGAGCAGATTTGCAAGAGCAAGGGTCAGAGGGTGACAGGCCACACCAGGGAGTCCCTGGGGGCGCCAACCCACGAGCCGGCTGGGGCTGGCTGGACCGCTGGCTCCGAGCCCTGCCGCTCAGAGGGGCAGCAGTTTCCAGGTCCTTGGGCTCAGCCACGGAGTAGGGACGGAGTCTGGAGAAGGGGACTTGGGGCAGAGTGGCCTTTGTCCCCTCTGTGACACCTCTGGGAAGCCTCTGGCTTCACAGTCCCCTGTCCCCGCGGCCACACCAGGGCTTGCGGAAGGGTGGTGCGGACTGATCTGGGGGCCTCGGGACTTCTGCGGCTCGCTCTGCGGGAGGGGCGGGGTGGGCCAGCGCAGGGAGACGGGCGGCTGCCCTCCTGGGTGGGGGAAGCAGAGGGGGGATGGGGGCCCTACATGGCGGCTTTCTCCCGCCCCTCCCGCGGCGTTCGGGGCGGAGGACGGCGCATCAGCTCGTTAGGGAAGATTCATGCGTTTCTCGCAGGTGATCTGACTGAGAAAGGAACTTTATGCACTTCCGACTTCAGAAGCAATATGAGAAGAAGCGGCACTTTTTCCCAGCGACGCGCCTTGGGGAGAGCCGTTAAAGCTGACAAATCGCGGGGAGCGCATCATAACACAAACAAATGAAAAGCGCCGGGCCCCTGCGGTCTTCAGGACGTGCTGGCGGGGTCCCCCAGACGCTGTGCAGCGCAGAGGGAGCCGAGGCTGCCGGCTGCACCTCCGCTGCGGCTGCACGGGGCAGGCCCGACCCTGACCCTCCCACTCAGGGTCGTGGACCGGCCAGGACATCCATACCAGGCTGTCCCAGCATCGAGTGACAGGCACAGGGGGCGCAGAAGGACGCCTGCCCCCAGGAGTTAGGACGCGGCTGGGCGGTGCCCCCGCCAGGAGCGGGGGAGGGGCAGGAGGGGCCCTCCCTCCAGGGTCCAGAGGGAGCGCGGCCCTGTGCACGCCTTGGGCTCCTGGACCCGGGAGCTGCGAGAGTGAGTGCCCCGCGGTGGCGCAGAGCTGCCCAGCCCCAGGTCCCGTGGACACCCTACCTCTGGGGGCTGGGCATGGCCTCCTCCTGGGCCTTCTGGCTGGGCCGGGGCTCCCTGGGCAGGTGCAGCTCCAAGATGTAGTGCACCTGGGCGAGGAAGGCCAGCAGGAGCTGGGGGTAGGCCTCCTGCACCGTGTCCTTGAACTCTCGGGTGAGCTGCAGCTTGCACAGCGTGTTCATGGCCTGTCGGGGCGCAGGGGACAGTGAAGCTCCCTCGGCCTGCAGCCCGGGGCCAGGCCTGCTGGCGGACCTGTGGCCGGGCTAGGAAGGGAGCTCCTTGCCCCGGGGCTGTGCCAGCAGGGCCTGGGCTTGTGGGGAAAGCTGGGGGCAGGGCAGGTTCTGACAGGGCAGTGGGGGCCATGGGAGGCCGCCTCTAAGGCGTCTCCAGAACTCACAGCCCCAGAGCCCGAGCCGCCCCCACGCCCGCCGCTCTGCTGGAGCCCGGAGGAGCCCCTGTGCTCCCCTGGTGTCTGCACGGTGATGCCTGAGTCCTGTGTCTACACCACACGCCTGAGTGCCCGCCCGAGCCCTGCAGGACCACCCGTCCCACCGCACAGAGGGGCAGTGGGCTCGGAGGGGTCCAGGGCCCTCAGCCAGGAAGGGGGAGCTGGGCTGGGACCAGGGGGCCGGGCAGGGCAAGGCTGGGTGAGCCCCCTCCCTGGGGCCCCGCCCACCTCAGGCGCCCAGACCCCGCTGATGTGGAAGGCCCCTGTGGAGTCACCTCAGCCCAGGGGCAGCGGGCGACAGCCCTGGGGGTGCGGGCAGAGGCTCACCGCCATCGAGCGCAGGTGGGTCTTCTCCTTAGGCGGGGGGCCGCTGTCGCTGGTCCGGGTGGGCAGCGGCCTCTCCTGCAGCCACGCCAGCAGCGTGGCCAGCACCCTGCGGCTCCCGGACGGCTCCGCCCCCAGGGCCCTCCACAGCTGGAAGGTGTGGCTGCGGGTAGAAAGGGCGTGCGGGCTCAGCCTGGTGGCCGCGCCGTGGTGACCGGGGCCCCTGGGGCCTGCAGTGATGTGGCGGGGGGAGGGGGACGTGGAAGGGGCCCCGGGTCTCTATTGCTGGGTCTCCCCGCTTGCAGGGTCTCTCCCCTCGGCCCCTCCCGGCTCAGCCGAAGACTCTGACTCTGTCTGTCACCAACTCTGTCCGTCCCAAACTGGCAGGGCAAGTCCAGCGGGCACTCAGGGCCGTTATCCTCTGACCCTTGCCCTCTGACCTCCAGCCCCTGCCTGTCCTCTCTCCTCAGGACCCTGCCTCTGGGCCCATGCTCGGAGCATGCCCCCTGTACCCCCCTCAGCCCGCTTTTGCTCTGCCTCTGGGCTCGCCGCACAGTCTCTTCCTCCTGGAAGCCCGCCTGGCTGCCTCCTCCCGGGCCACGGTTTGCCGGGGTCCAGCTCCCCACTCCTGTCCAACCACAGTCAAGTGAGTGCCCATTGCTGGCATGTGCAGGGAGCTCTGCAGTGTCCCGTGCCCATTTTGCAGGTGGGTAGACTGAGGACCAGGCCTGATCGGGGCTCTGCTTTGTTACGTGGGGAACTGGGACAGGAGGCCAGGCCTGCGTGGTCATGCGGCCCTTCCGCCTGGTCCTAGGGCGCGGCCCTGTGACCCGGGGAGGCAGGCAGCTTTGGGGCTCCCCAAGAGGTGGGTGGCCAGTGCTCTGTTTCCTGTGCTGGGGGTCTGTGGGCCTGAGTGCTGGGTCGAGGGGCCTGGAGGGGCAGGGGGGACTCTGGAATGGTGGGCGGGGCCGGGAGGCCACAGTGGGTGGATGGGTTGAGCTCCGATGCCCAGCTTTAAGATGGAACCATGAGGGGCCGCCCTGGAGCCCTGGGAAAGCCACCCCTGTCCCAACCGACCCTGGGCTGGGTGGGCATAACAGCTCAGGGGACTCCAGGAGCCCCCCGAGTGGGGTCTCAGGCCACCTGGGGCCTTTGGGGTCAGAAGGGTCTGGGCTCCGATGCCCTCCCTGCTCCAGGCTGGCTGTGTGACCTGGGGCAAGTTCCTTCACCTCCTTAGGGCAAAACTGTCTCCAGAGGCTCAAGTGAGATGATTCTCCAGGGCCAAGGGCACCCAGGGGCCAAGGTGTCTAGTCTGTTCCCTGTGGGCGTCTGTCACTCGGGGCGGAGGGGGGGCAGTGGGAGGCGCCTCTGGCATGGGCAGTTTTAAGAGGGGCCGTCGGGAAGGTTTGGCAAGAAAGGGGCGCGGACCCGGAGCTGCGGCTGCCCGGGGCCAGCCGTGCAGCTCAGGGGTGAGTCGCACACGCTTCGTTGAGAAACAAAGCCGGACCCCAGAGCGCTGGGCGGTACGAACCACTCAGTTTCCGCTCACACTTTCAGGCCGCACCGTATTCTTTCTGATCTTCTAAGAAAAAAAAAAACTACCCGGGATGGGGGTGCGACCACAGCCGGGGCCCCCAGGGCTGTCTGTGCCGTGTGAATGTGACAACACCCGATGCCGGCCGTGCGGAGAGGCGCGGCGAGGACCTTGCATGCCTTGGCCAGCCCGTGGCGTGCGAGGAGCCGGGCTCTGCCCAGGACTCAAGCGCAAAACCTGGTGTGGGGTCTGGTTTGCACCGTGCACTTGTGGCCCCCAGAGACCTCCGGCAGGGAGTTTAAATTAGAAATGTCCTCAGGCTGTCGTGGCTCAGGCTCAGGTGACAGAGAAGCCACACACAGCCAGGCGGAAGGCATCACCCATGTCACACGCTCTCCCGCTGCACGGACGTGGGAATGTGGAAAGTGCTTCTGAGAAGGGAGGAAGTCAGGAACATACTTCAACACGCGAAAACCAGCGACGAGACGTCCGGAGACCGGGGTGGCTGCCGGGGTCCCCGCCCCTCCAGCTCTCCTGGGAGGCCCCGATGCCGGGGCTCAGTGGGTGGGGCGTCGTCCCATGCAGCGAGAGGACACCGGTTTGATTCCCGGTGCGGGCACGTGCCTGGGCTTTGGGTTGGGTCCCCAGTCGGGGTGCCTAGAGAAGGCAGCACATCAATGTTTCTCTCCCTCTCTCCCTTCCTTCCCCCCTCTGTAAAAGAAAATAAAAAGTTCCTGAACAACAACACAGAGAAGGACGGAGGGAGGAGTGAGACGACACAAAAACTGTGATCTCGGAGAACAACAAACCCAATGCCACTATGAGCAGAAAAGGAAAACGCCGGCCGGTCCCAGCGTGGCATCCCCACTCTGTGACCCCCCACCCCCGGCCCCCCAGCAGGCTATGGCAGCTGATGGCAGGAGAGGGGCCCAAACGCACGTCCAGTCTGAAGGGCAGTGCCCAGCACGCACAGCTCCTGGTAGAGAGTGAGGGCAGCAAGGAGAGCCCCCTTTTGGAAGTTAAGTGGTAAAAGGGAAAGACGCAAAAAGGGGACACTGGAGGGGCTGCGAGAGAAAAGAGGGCCCGGGACCCTGCGGGACAGGGGGCCCTCCCACCTCCCACCAGACCGGCCGGAACATCTGCCGAGTCGGCCGGGTTCTGCTGTACTGACAGAAGGGGGTGCCATTGAACTTGAAATCCTACGGAAAGCCCAGTCGTGCCTCAGATGAGCAGGAACGAAATGAGCAGGTCGGTGGAGTAATTGCAGAGGAATCAGGAGGCGACACCGGCACACGGCGGCGGATGGGGGGGGGACTCTCTCCATGGAAACCACCGCGGTGCAGAGAAAGCCGTCAGATGACGCTCCAAACGCCGCCAAATGCGCGCGAGCGAGCGTTTAAAGATACGAACACCCGCCTTGGATTATAAATGAAAAGATACATAAATAAGGGAAGAAAGGAGAGTTGATTGAATTCGGGGAAGAGATGGAAGAAATGACAAAATTATCTCAGAAAAAGAAGAAAGCCGACCGCAAGGTGCCCCAGGGAGATAAGATTCGAATGAAAATTTCATGAGGGGCCTCGAGGAGCAGCCGGGGCGCAGCCCGGAGAACAAACGTGAGCGCAGGAAAGCAGCGCCGGGGGTCAGCGAGGAAGCGGGGGGGTGCGCGGGGGGCGCGGGGGGCGCGGGCCACCGGCGACGGACGGCCGGCGTTGGGATGACGGCACTCGGAAGGGGAACGGCAACCGTGGGACAGGACTAACATCGAAAACTGTAACCGAGAGAACTTCTCAGAAACAACGACAGCAGCAACAAAACAAACCCCCCCGTTCAAGGGGCCCACCAGGACCTGGGAAAAGGAATGATGGGCTCAGAGTCATCGCTTAGCAAACTGGTTACATTTCGGAGACAAAGGGAAAAAAAAAGCGGCCACATGGGTGGGCCAAAAGATCGTATAACCTATCGGGCTTTTGGAAGACAAAACAAGGCCGCCACGGAGCAGCGCTTATAGATCACGTGGTGAAAGACAGCGTGCACCGAGGATTCTGCAGCCCGTCCTCTGCTACAGACGCAACTTTCCACGCGAAGAACCTGGGGGGCGGGGCTTGGGTCCGACGCCGCGCGCTCCTCTGGGAGCATGCGCGCCATCGCAGTGAAGGCTGCGGCGCGCACGCAGGCACGCGCATCCCAGCTGCGGGGATGCGGGTGCTGACCGGGCGGCAGGTTTTGACAAAGGGTAAATGTGCAACTGCAGGGGACGAAATGAGAGCCAGAACGAAGAGGCAGAGTGACCTCACTGGCGGGTCTAGGGGAGTCGGTATCAGTAGAAATGGAAAAATCGGGCATTGAAAGGTTAAGTGATAAAACCAGGGGCTGGGGGCGTTAAAGTAGGTTTGTAAGGACAAAGGTAACGACTGGAGCAAAACCCACAACCTCTGCCGAGTTCAAAAACCCTCCAGACCAAAGAGTGCACGTCTTGTAGAAAAATAAATGCGGCAAATGCAACGAAACGCACAATTCCGACATGTTGTGACAGAGTTGAGCGTCCACACACCTGTCATATCAATAAAGGACGTGCACTGGAATGAACTCATCCGTTAAAAGGAAAAGCGTTTCAGTTTGGATCACAAGTCAAGACCCGCGCGCAGGCCGTGTAGAAGATAACACCTAATGCGATTGGATCCCGAAAGGGTAAGATGAGAGAATGGGCACGTGCGTGCCGGGAAAACGGGAAACAATGAAGGGAGCCGAGGTGGGGACCCTGAGAGCAGACGGGGCGGACTCAAGTGCCCGCAGCATTAGCAGTGACGAGGCAGGGCGCGCATTTCAGCGCGGAACGTCACCATTCATGACGGCGGAACGTCACCATTCAAAACGGCGGAACGTCACCATTCAAAACGGGCGCTCAGCATTTACGGACACATGCGCCTCCGACAACGTGGCAGCCGCCTTGAGGACTGAGAAGCCGCAGGAGGCGGGAGGACACACAGACAGAAGCACAGTGACACTAGGAGACGAGACCACACGGCTCTCAGCTGGGACAGGTTGGCACAGACCCAGGTGAGACCCGAGCAACCCATCTGAGGCCGGTCTGGTGGGTGTGCAGCAGGGCGGCGCCAGGCCTCTCGGCTGTGTGGTTGGCAATCGAAAACTCGTGCTGGTGAGCTTTTTCCTGCACGAGGCCGCCAGGCTGCAGGGGCCAAGGGGGTGCAGCCAGGTTTAGCCCAGTGGGGTTTTGCCAGCTGAGTGTGACGGGGGACATGGCACTGGGGACCTGTTCAGGGAGTGTGTGTGAAGCTGCCAGGTGGCATCTGTGCTGGTAAGGGGGGAGGTGGGGACGGGGAGGGGCTGTGAGGAGGAGGGCATGGGGCACAGAGGCCCGCCGTGTGCCAGCGGGAGCGAGCTGGGACGGAGGATGGCGTCTGGGAGAGCACGGAGGGGAGGGGTGGCCGAGGGAGGAGGAGGACAGGACCTCGGGGAGAGAGGGGATGTGGGCATGGGGAGAAGGTTGAGCAGGGGACGGACCGTGCACCCTGAGGCTGGGGGAGGGGTGACCAGGGGCTACCGCGTCCAGGCCCCTCAGAGGAGTGTGGGGGTGGCATGTAGCGAGTGGTACGGACTGAGGGCCTGGGGCTCACTGCTGTGGCTTTGGGGAGCAAGAGGACCCAGTCCCCCTCCAGACTCGGGCCTGAAGGCTGTGGGAGAAAGGTGGCCCCACCCTGAGGGCCGAGGTGGCCAGGGGCAAGCAGGAAGGGGGTCCGGGGAAGAGCGAGAGGGAAGCGGGTCCCAGTGTTGGCTGGGGGATTGTGAGGGGCTCTCCCCCCACAAGGTGGCGGGGGCTGCAGCTGGGCTGGTGTCTGTGCAGAATGCGGCCAGGGCGCAGGCCAGCAGAGCCCCCCACCCCAGTGGTGCGCCGTGAGTGCGCGGTTTGAGCAGGTTCGTGGGGCTCTCGTGGACTGGGAGGGGGAGCCCCAGGGTGGGCGGCGAGGGCGGTGGGGCCGGGCACCTGTCCGGGGGTGTGGAGAAGTCCAGGAAGGTAGCCACCAGCTCGGGGGTGTGGTTCCGGGCCAGCAGGGTGATGGCAAGCAGGACGTCGGCCTTGGCTTGGGGGACGCGGACAGAGCTGAGCTGCAGGTGGATGGCCTGGCCCAGGTTGGCCACCTGTGCGGACAGGGAGAGTGTGGGGGAGAACGCCGGGCTGAGTGCGGAGGTCGGAGGTTGGAGGTCAGGTCGGCGGCCCTGGTGAGCCTCCTGGGAGAGGGAAGTCCCGCCCTGGGGGGCGTGGAGCTCCTTCAGACAAGGCCCTCTCCTGAGCGGGGGGACACAGGCCTGTCCAGGGTAGTCTGAGGGAGCAGGCACAGCCCCGGACACCTGGTCAGAAGGGGCGTCCCCGTCTGAGGGGGAGACAGTCCCACGACCTTCCTCAAGGTGTCTGTGGTCTTCCAAGTCCGTCTGCGTGTTGCCGGTCATCCGGAGGGTAGGGTCGGACACGCCCACCTTGTCCTCACCTGATCCCGCCACCTGAGCTCTGGTTGCCCCAGAACCCCCCCCCCCCCCCCCCCGCTGCTGGGTGCCCCTCCCCCCACCCACCGATGTCAGATCTAACGTCGCCCGCCTGAGGTCTTGTCTGCCACGCCTGCCATCGGTCACCCTCTTTCTGGGGGCGCCACCCTGCTGGGTACACTCCATTGCCTTTGCATTTCCTGTGCGGCCCAGCACCTCTCTGTCTGCGGTCTGTCCCCTCTGCCAGACCAAGAGCTCCTGGGGGTGTGGGCTGTGCCCCCTCCTTCCCCATGTCCCGTCCTACTGCTCCGTCACTGTGCCTTTGCCCCTCGACCTTGCAGATGCCGCCCAGGACCCCGCACCCCTGCTCGGGCCCACCCTTCCCACCCTCCCTCCCTCCCTCCCTTCCTTCTTTCCTTCCCTCATTCATTGGGACCTGTCAGGGTCGGGTCTGTGTCTCCCCGATCGCGCTCAAGTTCAGGGCCACTGCCCTGGCCCAGAGGCCCTAGCCCTTGGGTGCTGACTGCTAGGCCACCCCTCCGCCCCCTGCACCGTCGTGGCCGGCCGTCCACCGGTTCCCCGCCCCCTCACGGTCTCCAGCTGGGCCCCGTGCTCCTGGATGACGGCGAGCAGCACGCTGGCGGCCGCCTGCACGCGGAAGGGGCTGGTGGAGCCCAGGCCCTCGATGGTGGTCCAGATGAGGTCGGTCAGCTCCGCCGGCGTGAGACACTTCATGACCTCCTGTAGCAGCAGGCGCGGGGCGGCCGTCACTGCGGGCCGCCTGTTCCCGGCGCCCGCGTCCCACCTCTGCGTGCTCCCCTGCTCCTGTGCTCCAGGCGGCTCGAGTCCCCGAGCGCCCGTGTGCTCCTGAGCCCCACTGCTCCGGGCCCCCCAATTCGTGTACCCCGTTTTGCAGTTGGATCGCCCCTGCGCCTCTGAGCCAACCACAGCCCAGGAGCAGAGAGGGAGGCGCGATGCCCACCCGAGGGCGGAGGCCAGCTCCCTCCTCGCTCCGACCCCCGGTCCGCTCTCCAGGCCTTCTGAGCTCTACCACCCTGGTGGGCTACCGGCCCCACCCCTCCCATCTGGGCCCTGTCCCTTGTCCAAGGGAGAGCCAGAGCCGGGCGCCCACTCTCTGTGCTCCAGGGCAGTGCAGGCTGGGGCAGGCTGCCCCTTCCCGGGCCCCGGATGCTACGCTTCTCGTAACTGAGTCCACCTGAGGCCCTGGATGCTCTGCGGTCCCTTCACCTCGGTCCCCACAGAGCCGGAGGCCAGTGGGACCCTCATTCCTGCCCTGCCTCTGCCCCCAGCCCAGGTCTTTGGGCATGAACCGAAGCCAAGCCAGGCATCCCCACTCTGGCCTCAGGGCTGCAGACCCTTCCCACGACTCCCCTCCTGACCGGCCTCCCTGGCAGCTGGCCGCTGCTCCGGGGCACTCGGGGCCAGAGGCAGCTGGGGCTAGATTCCGGACCCACCGGGCCCCAGCCACTGCTTTGTTGTTTGGTTCCACTTTACAGCTGCGTGCTGAAGGCTCTCCCACCGGGCCCCGTGCTGGGCCCTCCGAGGTCCTGCTTCTGGGCGGGAGTGGGCAAGGTCCACCCGGGGGTGGACGAGTGCGCCAAGGGCAGGGTCTTCTTGAGCCGCGGGCTCGACGCCAAGAGTGGGCAGGCTGACATCGCCCAAAGAGACCTCGCGGCTCTACGTGACAGACCCTGCCCGAGCCCGCACCCGCACCCAGCCCCACCCAGGGCTCAGTCCCGCTCATCTTCAGAGGGGAGCGCAATCCACATCACGTACGAAGTGTCACGGAGATATGGGAGTGTGCTGTGGTGACGAAAGGGACCCTGGGGAACCACTGGACACCCGTAGCCATTGAACGAGGAAGAGCTGGCTGAGGTAGACCAGATGACCAGGGGCCAGGAGGGCAAGGCCAGGCCATCTCGGGGGAGGGTTTGACCTCCAGCGGGTTAAGAGAGGCCCCTGCAAACATGGGGAGGGCAGGACGATCCTGCAAAAGTCAGACTCAGAGGAGGGGCGTCGTCTGGTGCCTCAGACACCGACCATGACGGCCGAGTGGGGGCCGGGGGCTCGCGGAGGCTGGGACGCCGCTGGTGCCACCGTGCCCATGTGCCCGAGGGAGAGCGAGGCTCAGAGGGAAGGGGCGCGTCCCAGTCCCAGGTGGGAGCAGCAAGAGACGCGGCTGGGACTCCAGCCCAGGCTGCTGGCCCCTGAGCCTGTCCCTGGCTCCTCCCTCCAGGTCCCTCCCCCCACGACTCCCCTGTCCCCGGCCAGGGGCCGCGACTCCTCCCAAGGCCCCGTCAGCCACCAAAGACGCAGGCGAGATCCTGGCCCGGGTTTTAATTCTCACTGACCCTCTGGGTCCAGCCGGGCCGCACCAGCGGCCGGAACCCTGTCAGAGGGGGCGGCGGTGGGGGTCGGAGCAGAGCATGGCCACGGCCCCCCACCCGGATCTGCCCACGATTCTAAGGGCTTTGACCTTGATGACTTGGGAGCTGCCAAGCTGGAAGAGTCGGTCCTTCGGGAACGCCGCCTCCGGGGGGGCCAGGAGCTTGGCCTTCTGGTCTCCGCTGCTCCACAGCAGGGCTCCGTCCATGCTGGTCTGGGGGCGCTCCGGCGCCAGCCTGCCTGCCTGCGAAGGCCCCACTGGCCGGGGCGGCACAGGGCGGTGGTGAGTGTGGGACAAGGGTGGGCTTGGGGTCTGGGCTGGGAGAGGCAGGGGTGAGGGCGGGGTCACTGGCAGGCAGGGTCAGGCCTGTGCCCCAGTTTGGGGGTGGGGCCCAGAGAGTTTCTGGGGGCCCGGGTGAGGCCATGGTGGTGCTGCGGTTGAGGGTAGAGGGAGGGTCGGGCAGATTTCGGGGAGCTGAGCCGGGGCGCGTGCTGGCATGGGCGTGAGTCTGCTGCGTCGGCCGCAGAGGCTCACCTCTCTGGCGCCTCAGGAGCTGGTAGAGTTGGCCCAGCCCTTCCACGCTGGAGTCCTGGGTGGCCCTGTCCGGGTCCTGGCACAGGACCCCCAGCATGGCCACCAGCTGCCCGGCCCGTTTGAAGTCGTCCTTGGGCTGTGGGGAGAGTGCCGGGGACCCGCTGAGGGCGGATGCCACCCACGGGGCCCCCACCCGCCACTCCCTCACCCCCGCACGGCCAGGGCCGGAGTGGACGCCCTCTGTTCGTGTGGCAGGGCTGGGATGGGTTGGGGCAACGTGTAAGGGGTGGCCGAAAAGACTCAGAAATCAGGAGACATCACACGTTCGTGTAATAGTTGGGAGAGCCAGAGTGAGTGGAAAACCCCCCTGATGGGAGAAGTTTCAGCACTGTGAGCAGAGCCAGCACGGGGCTCGACACTCCCGAGACCTGGCCCCACGCGCCTCGCCCTGGGGCCAGGCCGGGGTCTCACGCCACGCTACCTCCACAGTGGGCAGCCCGCCCCGGGCCCCGGTGTGCCAAGTTAATCGTTTGAAACACCCTGTTACACCATCACTGTCTCCCCGGTGCGGTGTTTTGGCGCCCGCATCAATGTCACGCCCGAGGCCAGTGCCTCACCCTGGTCCCACTTCTGGGCCGTGGACATTGATTTGGAGTAAATTGAAGCCATGCTGAACCCCTCTTGGGGGTCCTTCCCGTCCCCGGGACGCTGGGGGAGTCTGCACGGTGAGCTCACTTGCCCGCAGCGCCACCTCGCTCCCCAGCCACACCCCACGCCCGCCCGCCCGCCTCTCCGCCTTCCCGGGGACGGCTCTGGCGGGCGCGGCGCCGCAGGAACGGATTTCCTTGTCCCCCCACCCGAGGCTCCCTAAGGAATTGCTGCTGATTCTGGCGGACCACGAAGTACATACAGCTTGCTCCCTGAACGGGGCTGAAGTGGATTCGACCCGGGGACGACAGGGCGGGTGGAGGAGGGTAGGCTGGGTCCCCCAAGTGGTGGGGGGCCGTGGCGGGTGGAGGGCGGCGGCCGGGTGGTTGGCCTCCTACGCAGGAACTGCCACCCTGGCCCGGGGCCGGGCCGCACGCCTTACCAGCCCTCCCGGCCCCCACCCCCTGAGTCCCACTGTACCCCTCTGAGGAGGACACTTCGTGGGCGAGAAACAGAGGCACGGGGTGGGGCTTCGGGTGCGTGGACAAGAGCCCAGCCTCCGGGTCAAGGGTCAGCGCCCCTGGGGTCAGAGCCCGGCTGGGGGGACCGGAGAGGTCCTCCACTGCCGCCCCAGCCTGTTCCCTCCTGTGTGGAAAGGGGGTCTCCTGGCCACCGCAGGGCACTTGGGGGCCCGCCCCGGTGGCAGCAGGGGCACGGGGGGCCTAAGCCCCCCGGCGGGAGGGGGCAGCCTGGCTGGGGCAGCAGAGGGGGGCAGGGTGTGGCCCGCGCCGGCAGGCACTCACGTCCAGGCAGCGGTTGCGGCTCAGGAACCGGAAGAGGCCGACGCAGCTGTCCACAGCCCGCTGCCGCTCGTGCGCTTTGTCCGACGCCAGCCAGGTGAGCAGGTGCTGCGGTGGGGCCGGCGGGGGGGGGGGGGGTGCTGCAGCCCGGGCCAGCTCCCCCGCAGCCCGTGCCCTCTGGGCCGCCCCCCGCCCCGTGCCGGCCCGCCCGCCCCGCTCACCGACAGCAGGAAGTGCAGCTCGTCGGCCGTGGGGTTCTCCGAGAGGAAGGTCTGCAGCAGCTGGTCCAGGGCCTCCGCCGTCTCGTCATAGAGGGTCTGTGTGGGGACCCGGTGAGGGTCAGGTGGCCGCCACGCCCCGGGGGTGGGGGACGGGGGCTGGAGGCCGCTGCGGGGCTGAGTGCTCTGGCCTCTGGGGGTGAGGGGTGCCCACTTCCTGCAGGCTGCTCAGGCCGGGCTGCCCAGCGGAGAGCCTGCCCAGGAAGGGGCCTCACAATCCCAGTGTGGCAGCCGGGGCGGCTGGGCAGGAGGGTGCTCTGGGCCTGCCCGGTGGGGAGAGAAGCCCGTCTCCAGCTGGGCTGGCTCCCTGGGGGGCCTCAGGGGGGCCAGTGCTGCCCCACCTGCTGCCAGCACCACCCCCAAATTCCTCACAGATTTACACAGGGGCCCCACTCTCGTTCTGCGGTGGTCCTGGCAAGTCACGCAGCTGGTGCCGATTCCTGGGTCCCCCACAGAGGCCCCCAGTCTCTCCTGCTTGGCTCGCCAGGCAGGCTCGGGGAGGGAGGGGGCCGCAGAAAGGGCCTAGCCCACTCCCCACTGGAGCCCATCGGAGCAGAGCCCTTGGGTGCTGGCCCTCAGCTCCCTGGGCGCCTGGGGGGCTCCCTTGAGCTCGCCAAGGTGCTGCTGGAGACGCAGACCCGGGGCCTGGCAGGTGGCCGGTGCCCACCGGCACCAGCTCCCTCCCGAGGTGTGCGCAGGGCGGAGCCGGAGGCCCTGCCCAAGGGCCTTCTCCGTGAGGGGCCGCGGGCGCCGGACCGCACCTGGATGTCAGGCGGCTCCAGGAAGAGGCAGGTGTGTCTCTCCAGGACGTCCAGCAGCGGCAGGGTCAGCACGCTCTGGAGGCAGGTGGACAGCAGTTGCGATTTCTTCTCCAGGTCCAGGGGCGGCCTCAGCTTACTGTGTGGGGGACAGCGGGTGGTGAGGGGGGGTCGCGGGAGCCGGGTTCAGGGTTCGGGAAAGAGACGCCTGCCCGCTCAGCCAGCAGTGGGCGGGCCAGGAGCACAGCCCCCCTGGGACTGAGGCGCCCCCTCCTCGTTTGCCTTTCCCCCATACGAGTCTGCCCCCTCAGCCCGGCCCCTCTGTGACCTCTGGCAGGCCTCCCCTGCAGGTGACTTCCGGAGGGCTGTGTGAGGGCCTGGAGGGGCTCCGAGTCCAGCACCTCCCCAGCTCTGGCCGCTCCGTCGGACTTGAACCTGGTCTGACCACTCTGGGGAGGGCCTCCCCGCAGCCACTGCCGCCTGCTGAGGGCAGGGCCCGGCCGGCGGGGCGCTCGGCCGCAGCCCGCCGCGCCCCTCCGCGGTGGGAGAGCACTCGGCCTCGACTCCCCAGGCCTCCGTCTCCTGGGCAGACTCACTGGGCCTGGCCAGGGTAGGGAGGCCAGGCTCCCCTGGCCCCACCCATGGGTGGGGGGCTGCGCTGGCATCCCCCAGCCTCCCTCCCTTCCCTGGGCCCTTGGCCACTGTCCAGGCTCAGCGTCCCTTCGCATTTCCTGCCCCGCCTGCTGAGTCTGCTCCAGACTGCCCTGGGCTGGGAGCTCGCCCCGACTGCTCTGGCCTTGGGTGTCCAGGGGGGTCTGCTC
Organism: Phyllostomus discolor; assembly: GCF_004126475.2. Classification (NCBI taxonomy): domain Eukaryota; kingdom Metazoa; phylum Chordata; class Mammalia; order Chiroptera; family Phyllostomidae; genus Phyllostomus; species Phyllostomus discolor. The sequence continues at coordinate 137,626,068 of NC_040909.2, forward strand.
CCTTTGGAAGCCCAGTGCTGGGGCCTCTGTGAGCTGCCCGCCCCCGGCCACCACGGCCACCATGGCCCTTTGCAGCGGGGCCTTGACTCCCGGCCTCCCCCCGCCTGCTGTCATGCTGCCGCCTGGTGCCGAGGAAGGCCCTGCGCGGGGCGGGGCCTACCAGAGGCTGGAGATGACGCGGATGGCCTGCTGGCGGGCCGGCGTGTACAGAGCGTCCTTGGGTTCCTTCTGCAGCAGGACCTGCGAGGGCGCGGGGCGGGCTGTCGCTCGAGCTGGGGCCCACCCCATCCCGACACCAACCGAGTGCAACCTCTGCCTGAAGGCCTGGGCGCCTGGCGCCCCTGCGCCCCACAGGGTCACGCTCCAGGTCCTCTCCCCGCCGGGCGGCCTGGCCCCCACGGAGGGAACAAGGGCACGGACTGGAGACTCTGTCTCGATGCCGGGTAGCCCCACACCGGCTGCTCGGCCCTGGGCGAGCCCCCCAACCGCTGCGAGCTTCCCGTACTCACAGACAGCACGGCCTCGCCGCGTGTGTTATGCGTGAAGAAAGGCACGCAAAGCAGGTCTGAGCCGCAGCCGGAGCTCAGCAGACGGGAGCTGCTGTGGCTGTCACTTTTGTAACCACCCGCCGCCCCTGTGTCTCCTCCCCGCCGGCCCGCCCGCCGGCCCCCGGCTCTGTGAGGCCGCAGTCTCTCGTCTCTGCGGGCAACCGCGGGTCTCCTCTAGGCCAGCAGCAGCAGCAGCAGCAGCTGGGTGGCTTCGGCTGCTCTGGGCCTCAGTGATGTCCCCTGTGGGGGGCACGCACCTGGCCAGCTCAGGGTCAGTGGGAGGGCCAAGTGCGGTGGGGGCATGGGTGTGCTTCCCGGTGGGAGAGCCTGGGAGGGGCTAGTACCTGCTGTAGAGACCCAGCTGCCCCCCCCCCCCCCCCCCGCCCTTTGCCCTGACCGGGGCTCACCATCAGGCATTCCAGGAGCTCGGACAGCTGGGAGAACCGGCAGCTGTGGGTGCCGCTGCTGAGGCTGAGGGCCTCCACCAGCATGAGGACGGCGGTGAGGAAGCTCTGCTTCAGGGTCTCGTTCTGGCGAGGGTGGGGCCAGGCCGGGAGGCATAGGCGGGGAGGGCGGGGGAGGGCAGGAGCCTCAGTCACACGGGGCAGCGGGCCCTGCCGGGGTGGGGGGAGGGGGCGGCCCGGGCGCTGGATGTACCCAGGAGCTGTAGCGGAAGAAGAAGATCATCCGAGACAAGATGCTGTCCACCCATGGGAGGATGCGGGCCTGGGCCTTGGCCGCCATCTGCCCGTAGGACAGGAGGATGGTGCTGCTGGCCCACTTCCACTGCAAGTCCTCCGAGGCCGGGCCCTGGGTGGGCAGGTGCGGAGCGTCAGGGCCCTCCCGGCGGGACCCTGCCCTGGGGGACCAGGGGCGGCAGGTGCCCGGGGCCCTAGCAGGGGGCTGGAGGCAGGGAGCTCTGAGGGGTGGCGGGCCTCAGTTTACCTCAGCAGGAAATAAGGGAAAATGTTTCCACCTGCGGGAGTTATCCGGGGCGCAGTGGCTGCCCTGGCCACCCGCGGGGGCACGAGGGTGACCTCTGGCCTCGTCTCGTGTGTCAGACAAGACTCAAGGTCAAGGAGCTACGGACAGACCCCAGCAGCCACCACGGCCACGCCGGGAGCTGTCCCAGAGCACTTCCCAGCACGGCTCATCTGAGCCCTGACAGCTGGCGAGGCAGGGAGGGGAAACCGAGGCACAGGGGGCCAGCCTGCAGGCTGGCGTAGAGGTGGGGCCACACGGGGGGCCGGGACGTGTGGTCCAAAGCTTGTGCAGGGGGCCCTGCAGGGAGGCTCAGACCTTTCTGGAGGGCGGGGCCCCAACCCCCGCCCCTTGTTGGGGGGCCCGTGACCCCAGTGACCCCAGAGCCAGCACCTTGGGGGAGAAGCTGTGGAGGCTGCACTTGATGGGGTCGCTCTGGCCGAAGTGCTCCAGGACGGCCCACGCGTCCTCCAGGTGGCGGGCTGCGGCCAGCCCCACCGTGAGGGCCATGCCCTAAGGAAGGGGCGGGGGAGGAGGGCCACCACGTGGGGTCCCGGGACAGGGCCTGGTCCCCTCACCGAGCTCGTGGAAACTGAGGCTCAGAAAGGGAGGGGCCTTGTCTCGGCGCCCAGGTGCCCACCCCCCACCCCGCACACTCTGGCACTCGCAATGCGGAGCCCAACCCCGTCGGGGTCCTCTCACGGGGTCTGGAGGGCGGAGGGGCGCAGGAGGGAGGCAGGACCCCCTGCAGGCCTGTGGGCCCCCTGTCCCCCCAGCTCTGAGCAGAAAGGAGCCGGGGGGGCAGAACCATGACGGCCCAGGAACTAACTAGATGTGTGTGACGGAAAAGGGGACCCGGGCTGCGATGTGCCCAGTCTGGGATGGGGCGGGGCCCGGCAGGGGACTCGGGTCCAGCTGAGCCTGCGGGCAGGGCCGGTCGGTCTGGGGGCAGGCCGGGGCCGGTCCTCACCTCCCTCTGCTTGGGCCACCGGTGGGAGGTCTCCAGGAGGGTCTGCAGGTGCCTCCTGACCGTCGAGCCGTCAGCCTCCGCTTGGAGGATCAGCCCGTAGAAGACGAACAGGAAGGCCTGGGGGAGGGGCAGCTGCCTGTCCGGAGTCCGACCCCGCCCTGTCCTTCCCCGGCCCCCTGGATGACCGGTAGCCGCCCGCTGAGGGACCACCCACAGCCGGCCTGGCGGGGGACTTTAGGGGTGGTCTTCAAGTCCGGCCCCCTCCCCCTCATTTCTCTTGGGCCCGGGCAGCAGGGCGGCGGCCGGGGCGGGGGGAGGCGGAGTGTGGCCCACCTTCTCGGGGGGCTGCTCCCGGTGGGTCTGGTCAGGCTTGGTGAGCGCCCACAGCAGCTCCTTGGACCAGACGTCCGAGTTCAGGAACGGGACCGCCTGGGCAGCTATCTGCGAGCAGGTGAGGGGGGGCAGGGCTGGAGCCTCCCTGGCGGGCCCCTCCCTGCCCCCACCACGCAGGGCCCTGACTCCTCATGGGCCTGCTGCCCCCTCCCCCCCCACCGTCTTCCGGGCCGGGAGGACCCCGAGCCCCTGGAGGTGACTTTGGGGGCAGGTGTGTTGTCGTTACGGCTCCCACGTCCTTGCAACAGGCGGGCTCGGAGCTTCTGGGTCTCCCGGGGTCAGCTTGGTCGTTTGCGGGTTTCCAGGGCGTTTGGCTGTTCTGTCTCCGCGGCCCGGGCCCCTGGCATCTCGCCCCGCCGTGGCCGTTCTGGGGGCGGGACTGTGGGCGCCGCCCGGTCCCCGCTGGGCAGTGGGCCCTGGGGCAGCGTCCTGTTTCTGGGATGGACCCCTTGGTGGCGGGGTGGGGGGGGCAGAGGGGGTGCGGCCCTTGGCCTGGCCGCCTGGTGGGAAGCCCCCACCTAGGGGTTCAGCCACTCCCCCTCGTTTGTCTCTTTACAGATGCCCTTTGACCTCTCCTCCAGTTTACTTCAGAATACAGAACACACTTCAATCAATCGATTAATTAATTAGCGTCTTAATCCTCCCCTGAGAATACGGCTTTTATTGCCCGAACTTCCTAAGCTCCCCGTGTGATTTCTCCTGTGACCCGCCGGTGCCTGGCAGCTGTGCTGCCCTCCAAATATTTGACGTTTTTCCAACACTGTTTTGGCTATTGATCTTTAATTTATATTCCGGGCCGAGCACGGACGCGGCTCGGCTGCGGTCCTTGCGCGTGTATCGAAACTACAGGGGGCCCCGCAGTGCCCGGGCCTCGGTGAGTGCCAGTGGAATCAATCTGGTTAATTAGGTCAGCCATCTACAGCCTGAGCGATTTCCCGTCTTATTTGTGTATTAATTACTTGTCTCGCCGCCGCCGCTGGTCTAATTTCCACTAGAGTACAGTTTAACCAGGACGGCGCTGCTGCCGCGGCCCCGTGACAGTGAACATGACACACCCTGAGCAAGCCCTGTATGGGGGGTTCTCCTGTAACCCTCACGACACACGCCTGAGCCAGGTACTTCCGTCCCCACTGGACGGACAGGCGAGGGAACCGGGGCACCGAGAGGCGGTGTAGCTCTGCGGTCACCCGGCTGCCGTCGGTTGAAGTTGGACTCCACCCAGGGTGAGCGGGGGTCCCCCGTCCCTCCTCCCAGCCTCACAGGCCCTCGTGTGGGTGGGTGGGCAGAGAGGGACCTGCACGGACACCAGGCCGGGGCTCTGGCCCCTTCTGTCCGCCCCAGCCCTCCCCCTCCCGCCCTGCTCAGAGCTCCATCCACCTCCGCGCCCTCTGGGGCCTCTTGGTTGTGGGCCCCACCCCAAGGCAGCATGGGAAGGGCCTTGTGTGTGCTGGGCACCATCCTTGGGCCAGCTACTCGGGGAGCAACGTTCAAATCCCAGATCCCCCTCCCCTCCCCAAGCCTATTGGCGCATCTGCAAAGTGGGGCTCCCCGCACCCCCACGTGTTGGTGTGCTGCCCCTGCCGCACTGGCTCCCTCCCTACCTTGCTCAGCTGCTCCTCCCAGCTCGCCTTGTCGGCCCGGCTGAGGGGTCCCTCTGTGGGGGACAGCAGTTGCTGGAGGCTGGCCTGGTGGCCACCGCCAGGGCTGAACCTCAGGCTCCACGTCCTCTGTCCCTTGGACCCTGGACCGAGTCGGGGTCCCTGCCTGTCTCAGCTCCAGGGTGGCAGTGAGCTCCGAGGACTGAGCTGTGGTTGGACTTGGGGTCCGGAGCCAGCCTGGAGCTGTGGCCCCATGGGCTGTGCTGTGTGACCTCGGGGGGCCTCAGGGGGCTCCCCAGTGGCCCTTGGGGGTGTGTGCTGGGGTCCCCACAAGGGGAGAAAATGAGGCTGAGAGAGGCGGGCATCACGAGACGGGACGCCCAGCCTCAGAGGGAGGGGCTGCTTCAGGGCCGACCCTGGGGATCTCAGAGGTCACTCAGGCACAGGGGGACCTGAGCCCAGCCTGCTGGTTCCAGGCAGGGCTGCAGAGCCGAGGTGGGCTGGGGCCTGCCTCCTCTCAGACCATAGTTCCAGCCCCGAGTGTGGCCTTTGAGACCACACTGTGTCCTGCACTGTCCCCAACCTCTGCTGACACCACCGACCAAGTCCTCCCTAAGGTCCCGAGGCGTATACACCATCCTCTCCTCAAATTCCTCCTCCTCCCCCCAGGCACAGCTCAGACTTGGCGGCCTCCTCTAGGAAGCCTTCCCTGATGGCCACCAGGGCAGCCCTGTGCCTTCCAGCTGAGCACTGGTGAGCTCAGCTCACGCCCGTGGATGGCTGAAACAGTGCCCAGTGAGAGCTGGCATCTGCCTTCCTGTGAGCTCCTAGTGGCAGGGAGCCCGGCATGGGCCGGGCCTCAGCTAGCGTTTCCGGTCTGCACTAGCCGAGGCCTCATCCTAGCGAGACCCTGACTTCAGGTGGCCCAGCTGGGCAGGGCCACCCTTTCACAGGGGTCTCAGCAGGGCCGGGGGACTGCAGGGAGCTTGGTGGGCAGGACTGCGCCCTCCCGATCTCTCTGACCTGCCCCACCCCTGCCTCGTTGGCCTGGGAGCAGAGGGCGGCCTGGGGTGTCCCAGAGCCGAGAGCAGGACGTACGTGGAGAGGTCAAGATGCCCATCACGTAGAGGAGGCTGCGGTGGGGGAAGACGCCCGTCAGGACCTCGGTCTCCAGGTGCCGGGCCACCTGCCGCCACGAGTGCCTGCAGACGGCCACCAGCAGGTTGCTGGCCGCGTCCTGGTATGCCTCTTTCAGGTCCTGTGGGCGGGAGGGGGGTGGACGCAAGAGCGTAAGAGCGGGCGCCCCTATTGAGCCCTGTGGCGCCCCACACGGGTCTCCGAGACTGGTGGGGGTGGGGGGAAGCGGCTGCAGGAGTGGACTGGGGCCAGGTGCCCTCCCTGCTGCGCACACCTGGTGGTCCCGCAGCTCCGGGGGCCCGGTGTCCGGAGGGGCCGAGGAGGTCTCTGAGCGGGGAGGCCGGGTATCCCCCAGGCACCTGATCGACCCCTGACCCCGCAGACAGCCCCTGGGCAGGGTTGGGGGAAGACCTCGGAGGTGGGAGCTATACAACCCAGGACCACAAACGCGGTGGAGCCCGAAACAAGTAGCTCGGAGGAGACAGAGGCCAAGCAGAGAGATGGAAACTTCCAGAGAAGCCGCCTTTAATATCCTCTGAGAGATAAGAGAAGATAATGCCTCTGCGAATGTATGAGCAGCGGGGCACGAGACAGGAGCCTTCCTGGAACGGACCGAGATGCCGCGCAAGTTAAAGGTGCGGAGGCACGGACGGGAAAGGCAATTAGGAGGCTGCGAAGATAAGGCCGCGCTTCGGAGGGCGGAACAGAGGGCGGGAGGTGGAGAAGGAGAGGAAGATAAGGACGCGAGGAGCCTTCGAAGGCGCCGTATCTGAGCCGCGGGGCCCCTGGGGCCCGGAACAGGGACACAAGACACTGTCCCCGACGAGTCCACGTCAGCCACTTCCCACGAAGCGAGGACGCAGGGCCGCCGGGCTCCGTGGCTAAAAGCAGCCCCAGAGTGAGGCCCACCGCTATGGCACGGCAGGGCATGCAGGGCAGAGAGAAGGTTCCAGAAGCCTGCCACAGAAAGGCAGGGTGAGGATAAAGGAGCAATGTTCACATTGGCTCTGGGGTCTGTGCAGCCGCATTGGCGGCGGGAGGACAATGGGGTGACCGTTGGGGACGCGTGTGGTCCAGGTGAGTAGCTCAGAGATTTCCCGACAGGCGTGGTCTCAAAGTCCTGCTTCCCACACACATGTTGTCAGGGAGCTCCTGGGCAGGTGTCTGCCTCAGGGGGGAGGCGACGGGGGCAGAGGGAGGCCTGGGGAGGAGGGGATGGCGTCCCAGACAGAGGTGGGCTCAGACTTCTGAGACATGCTTGGCCGCCTGCACCTGCCCTTCTCCGTGGGTGAGTCCCCCCAGACCAGCGCCAGGCCCCCACGGGAGTGCCGGCCCCGACCCGGCTGGGTTCGGTCCCCCGCACCGCCCAGACCTGCCGCAGGCTGCCCCGGGGGGCTCCTGTCCACCCTCGGTGGGGCTGCCTCCTGGCCCAGCCGGGTCTCGCCGCCCCTCCCCAGCTCTTCAATATTATGACCGTCAGTCTGTCGGTTACACATGGACGTCTTGCTCTTTTACCATGTGCCCCATTGACCTCACCACAGCGAGTGAAACCCCTTTTTTACAACTTAAAAAGAACTTGAGAAGAAAGACTATCGGAGGGTATGGACACCCTCGCTTTTCTGACGGGGCGACGCATAGGCCTCTTTGTGGGGAGCGAGGGATTCGTCACACCCGCGTCCGCCAGCTGGGCAGTGACCACGGGCAAGTCTCCTGGGCGTAGCCCCCGGCCCCTCCATCCTTGCGGGGCGTCAAGTCACGCCCATTCCTGCCTCGTGGGGTGCCAGGGCCTGGACCCCTGATGGTGACTGGTCAACACTCCCTGACCACAGCTGGGCATGTGCTTTTGGCTCCTCCAGCCGGGGCTGCCCCGGGCTGGTGGTCTGAGTGGGAGCCACAGGCCCCCAGGCCTGGAGCCGCCGCAGCTGAGACAGCTGGCCGGCCTGGGGCGGCCCCTGGGGTGACACTTGCGGCGGGGGCGATTGGTGGGTGGTCCAGGTCAGGACCTCTGCGTCTCTGTCAGGCGGGACTCTGAAGGCGGGCCACCCAACGCTGAGTGACAGCCCGGGGAGGGGGCGAGACTCGCAGAGACATGCAGAGGCTGGGGTGTGGGAAGCGCCGGTGGGAATGGTGAGGGAGGGGTGGGGAGGGGGTCCGGAGCCCGCTGCAGGGCGGGGGCCCGTGGGGGGAGTGTGCCGAGCGGCCTCGGACATCGGCTCTGCCGCCTACAGGGCCTGAGGCCAGACAACAGTGAGCTCTCTGGGCCTCACCGGCCTCGGCTGGGAAATGGGTGCGTGGGGTCGCCCCTCGGAGGGGCCAGTGGTAAGAAGATGGGAAAAGGGATGGGAGTCGCTTGGCCAGCCCAAGGCTGGGCCGTCCCAGCACCCTTGGACCCTGGGGCCGCTGCCTGCACCCCCTCCCCCTGGGGGCTGGGGAGAGGCCCACCGTGGACTTGGCCATGTTCTCCAGGGCCAGTTTGATGAAGGCCTTCTCCCAGCTCTCCTCCAGCGAGTCGCTGACCCCGATGACCATCTCCAGGACGTGGAACAGCCGCAGCTTGTGCCAGCTGGAGACCTGCGGGCGGCACAGTGGGCGGAGGCTCAGGGCCAGGGCTGGGTCGCCGCGAGAGCTTGTGGGGGTGGAGGTGGGGCCAGGGCCCGGGGGGAAGGTCCCGAGGGGTGCATTTGGCCATCTGGCCAGTAGCCGGTTAGCGCACACCTGCTACAAGCTCGTGCAGCCGTGAGCCGGTTTGGCAGAGACAGGCGAATAAAAGTTTGTCTCTATCCTCAGGGACTGCCATGGGGTTTCAGGAGTGTTCCATCGCTAAAGCCAGTTTATTTAGGGATTCCTGCGCTTCCTCATTCATCAGAACTCACACACGCCTTCCCCAGCAACCATCCACCCGAAGATCCGTCTCACCGACGATCCGGATCCATATATCCATGCGCCCACCTGCCCACCCACCATCCATCCACCCACCCACCTGCCCACCCACCATCCACCCACCACCCATCCATCCACCACCCACCCACCATCCATCCGCCCACCCACCATCCATCCACCATCCATCCACCCAGCTACCCACCACCCATCCATCCACACACCCACCCACCCACCCACCCACCATCCACCCATCCACATACCCACCATCCACCCATCCACACACCCATCCAGCTACCCACCACCCATCTCGGCCACTCAATGGCTCTGTGACTTAAGGCAAATCGCTGTCCTCCCCTAAGCCTCAGTCTCCTCATCTACGGGGGCCGTAACACCTGTCCTCAGGCCAGTCAACACGTGTCGGCCCCCTCCCCACCCCCCGCTCAGCCCTGTGGACACACGAGACCGACTCGCCCAGATCACGGAGCTGCTGTGTGGAGGAGCCGAGGTCTGAGCCCGCCTTGGGATCCAGCCCCACCCTGCCCCACGCCCCCCGCCCCCGAGAGCGGCCCGAGCAGCGCCCACCTCGGGGTTGTCCTTGAAGTAGTCGTGGATGGTTTCCAGCACCAGGCCGGGAGCCTCGTGGGCCATGCTCTTGATCTTCTTGACAATGGAGCTCAGGTGGGCGGAGTCCGAGCCGCTCAGGTCTCGCAGCATCTTGAAGCAGATTGCTAAAGCGCACGGTGAGGGCGTGTGAGGCAGGTGGGCTGCGCGGGCCGGGCGTGGGGAGAGGGGTCTGAAAGGGCGCACTGGGCACTGGGCGCGTTCCGGGGCCTCCTGGCCGTCCGGTCCCCTGGGGTCCAAGGTCCAAGCAGCACGATGCACTTGTGTTTCTGTCCGTTTGTCCATTCGGCCAGCTTTCATCCGTGCATCCATCCACTGTCATCCACCGACCCGCCGATCCACTGTCCATCCACCTCCACGTCCACACATTTGTGCATCCGTCCGTCTGTCCCTCCGCTCATCTGTCCGTCCTTACACGCATCCACCCGTCCAACCGTTAGTACATATATCCACTCGTCCACTCACCGATCCGCCCACCCAGTGATTTGTCCACCCACCCGTCATCCACCCACCTTCCTTCCCGTCCACAAACCCATCGTCCATCCCGCTCTCTCTCCACCGATTCGGCCCGCCGTCCAGCTAGGCAGCACTCAGTGCCGCCCACCCTGGGCAGTCCGAGGGCTGGGTGGGGGTCTCAGAGAGGAGTCAGGGCCCCGCTGTGTACTGGGCACTGGGAGGGTGGGGACAGGAGGTCCCGACTGCGAGGGAGGGGCAGGCAGGACTGGGGGTGGGGTGCGGCGGGGGGCGGTCACCTGTAGTGCAGGCCCTCTCCAGGAAGGCCCGGTGCTCCTGCGGCGCCAGGGCGGCCTGGCTGCTCTGCGACTTGCACAGCAGGATGGTGGTGGGGTGCGCCGCTCTGCCCCTGCGGGCGGGACTCTGCGGGGCCTTCCTGCAAGACAGGTCCCTCGAGGATTCCGAGATGTGGGAGGAGATTCTGAAACGGAAAGGGGTCCTGGGTGCCCACGCCTGGGCGCCAGGGACACTGAGAGCGCCCTGGTGGGGCCAGGCCGGGTCCCACCCTCTCAGGCGTCCGCCCTGGGGCGGGGCTGTGAGTCTTGTTAGTGGACTGACAGCCTGGGGGCGGGGCTTTGAGTCGTGCCAATTCTGAGGCACCATTGAGTCGGCCGGGCCGGACATGGTGGGTGGACTGGAGGGTCAGCGTAGGGCATCCAGCCTCCAGCTCTCGCCCAGACTTGCAGGAGGACCCAGGCTTCTCAGGACCACCTGAAGTGTCCGGCCACCACCCGTGCCTGCCAGGGCCTGGGGCAGAGGCCGGAGCACGTCCGGAGCAGGTGGGGGCCGCAGCACGTTAGAAGGAGCGTGTCTCAGTGTCTCACCCCTCCACGTGCTCCACTGCCACGCACGACATGTGTTGGGTCGCGCCACGCAAACCCCTCCCGTGGTTCCCCATTAAAAAACCCACGAGAACTAAAAAGTGAGTTCTTCGAAGTCCTGGCTGGCGTAGCTCAGTGGATTGAGCGTGGGCTGGGAACCAACGTGTCCCAGGTTCGATTCCCAGCCAGGGTACATGCCTGGGTTGCAGGCCATAACCCCCAGCAACAGCACATTGATGTTTCTCTCTCTCCCTATCTCCCTCCCTTCCCTCTCTAAAAATAAATAAATAAATGAAATCTTAAAAAAAAGTGAGTTCATCGAATCTGCAAGTATGGAGTCAGTGTGTAAAAATCAGTCCCGTTTCTATAAGCCAGCAATACGTAATTGGGGATTGAAATTCAAAAGGTACCATGTGGAGCAGCTCTAAACATGAAGACATATGCAGGCACGGACCCGACAGGTAATTGGAAGCTCTCTGTACTGAAAGTACAACATAACGATGGAGAGACTGAGAGGGCTCTAACGAGAGGAGACGCACCGTGGCCACGGATTGGAAGACTCAATATGTTGTTAAGATACCACTTTTCTCTAATTGTATCTGAATATTTACTATAATTCCAATTAAAACCCCAGCAGGATTTTGTGTGTGTGTGTGTGTGTGTGTGTGTGTAGTAATCAACAAGTTGTTCTTAAAATTTACACGGAAAAGTAACAAATGACTTCCAGCTCTGCGGCCAGGCTGGGGTAGGCGAGGCCATACTGTGTGACGGAAGCACAGAAACACAAATAAATGGAACAAAACACAGAGTCCGGAAAAGACCCGCCGGTCCGAGGCCGACGGACTTTGGATGAAAGTGCAGACACGGTTCACTCAGGGAGGGCACGCAAGTGGGGGGGGGCAATTAGTGGGCGCACGCACGCGGAACCTCCCGGTTCCGCCTCAAGCTGGGTGCGGAAACGAACTCAGAATCAACCATAGACCCGAGAGTGAAGCCTACAACTGTAAAACCTCCGGGAGAAAGTGCAGGAGGGGATCTGGGTGGTCTCGGAGGAGCAAAGGATTCTCAGATGCGCACCAAGAGACGGTCGGTTAAAGAAACGAGTCCTCGCACTGGGTTCACCCGCACGGAGAGCCTCTGCTTTCGGAACACAGGAGAGGCTATAACCGAGGAGACAGGCTGTGGACTCGGGGGAGGGTGTCTCCATGGACCCCACGTCCGGTGGGGGCCTCCGCCCAGAGTGCAGGGAGAGCAGTAACTCACCGCGGACCTGTCCACACTGGGTGGAAGACCGAACAGACGCCCCCCCCCCACCCCCCCCCCCCGGCCCCAGGAGATAACAAAATGGTGAATAAACAGCAACATGCTGGGCGCCCTTCCCCAAGGGGGAGACGGAGGAAAGGCGTGGGGCGGGGGTGGGGTGGGACCCGGTGACCCAGCAACCAGAACAGCGTCAGCCAGGGGAACGGGGGGGGGGGGGGGGGGGGGGACAGCCAGTGCCGCGGAGCCGGGCGCCTCCTGCCCTGCGTGGGGGAAGCCACGCGGTGCGGCCAGTAGGGGGCGCAGCTCGGTGCGTCCGAGGGAGCTGGACGTGCGCCCACCATCCCCCGCGGCTCTTCCACACCTGCGTGCTCACTCCAGAGCCACGGCAGCTGATGTTCACACCACACTCTGCCCACGCGCGCTTAGAACGGCGTTATCTGCAATGGCCCCGTGTGGGAGACGCCCGCGTGTCCTTCCAGTGGGAAGGGCATAAACCGCGTTCAGTGCGTGGGTACCGCTCGGCGCTAACAGGGACCGAGTGGCCGAGAAAGGCCGCCGCGCAGTGATTCCTCAGCGCGTTACTAGGGGGCAGGAACCTCCCCCGCGAAGCCCCGCAGCGCGGGGCAGGCTCGGCCCTCGCGGCCTTCATTCATCCCGGGGGTGCTGGTTCAGCGCCTGGTGTGCCGGCACCGCCCCGGGAACGGAACGCATGGAAACCCCTGCCCTCACAGCGCTGCCACTCTTGGGGGAGAGACGCCGAACAGACAGGGAGCTGCGCACCGTGTCAGCTGGGGACAGGGACGTGGGGGCAGTCACGGGGACTCGATGGACCAGCTGTGGGGGTCAGACTTGAAGAAGCCGGGCTCAGGGAGGTTGGCTGGGGACAAGCGCAGGGGGTGGCTGGCTGACGGAAGAAATGAGTGAGCGATGAATGAATGAAGGCCTTCCGGGAATAGTGCAGCTCCCCCAGCCTCCCTTCTCCTCCCTCCTCTCCACCTGCCCCCGTGGGGGTGGCCTCCCACCAGCCCCACGACCTGCGGGGACACGGAGAGGCCCCGTGAGCTGCCCCGGGGCCCACGGCCTCTGCAGGATGGTGCTGGCTCAGAGCTGGGCCCTGACCCCGAGGCTCACCCCTTGGAGAACGGGCCCTTCCTTCCACACGGGCCCGGCTGTCACCCACTCCGTGCCCCGCAGGGGCCTCTGCCGGGTCCACGCTGGCCACAGGCGCCACCGCCACCTGCTGGCTCGCCCCAGATCCGCACCCCTGCCCTCCCTCGACCAAGATGGAGTTGGTTTTAATAAAAGAAACAGCCAGAACACAGCCAGCTGCAGACGTGGCGAGGAGACAAGGGTGCACCAATCAGAACCAGGGAACCGGGGGGTCAAGGCTGCTCCCCAAACGGTGCCTGGGGAGGGGCTCGCAGGCCCCACTGACTCCAAGGCCGAGTCTGGGGGGCGGGGGCTGGGCGTCCCTGTGCCCCAGGAAGGGCACCCGCTAGCCTGGGGCTGAGGAGGCAGAGGAGGGTGGAGCTGCCCCTGGGGCCCCCAGGACTCTAGGGACACTGCTTCCTCCCTCCTAGCCGCCCTCCCCAGCTGCTGGTGGCTGCTGCCGGGCCCCTCCCTCCCCGGGGCCTGGGGGTCTGCCCTCCAGCCCCACAGGGAGGCTCTCCCCCCAGAGAGGGAGAGGCCAGGGCCCCTGTGGGAAGCGGGGCACCCGGGTCCCCTCCCGGGCTCCCACAGGCCCTGGCCTGGCGCTGGCTGACCTGGGGTTCTGGGACAGCGCCGATGACACGCTGTCGGCCGTGGAGTGGCTGCCTGCCTTTTCCGAACACTTCCGGTCCATGGTGGGGTCTGGTTAGGAGGTCCCGCAGGCCCTGTCCTTGTGCCCGGCAGGGTAGCCCTCTCTCTGGGCCGCCCCTGCCCGGCCCCGCCAGCCCTGACCTCACCCCTGAGGTCACAATGGTGCGGGCGTCCGGGGCAGCTTTCCAGGGACACTGCTGAAACTGGGCAGGGTGGTCTGGGCGCAGCCCGTGTGCACGTGCCCGCGCTCGTGTTCCCAGTGGGGCCTCGGACCTGACCTTCGGTCTCCGGTTCGCAGCTGGGCCCCAAGACCCCTGGGGCCGGCCCCCGCAGACACCGGGCCGCAGCCCCGGGAGACCCTGAGACAGAGTCCCGGCCAAGCTGGGCGGGGACTCCTGGCCTGAGAAACCCTGGGCCGGCCAGCGTGCGTCGTAGGCAGCAGGTTTGGGGCCATCGGTCCCACAGTGGTGGGCAACCAACCGCCACGTGTTCCGTGCCGGGCAGCGGCGGATTCGGGATTCGGTGTGGGCCGATGCGGCACTGCGGAGCGGAGCTGGGTCCAGAAGGCAGACCGGGGACCCCCGCATGGGTCCTTGTCACCGAACTCGGCTGTTGGAGGCCCTCGGGTGGGGCGAAGAGGGAGGAGGCGGCAGGAGCCCTGGGACCATCGGTGACGGGACCTGCTGATGCCCCAGCTCCTCGGGCGCCCCAGCCGCCCAGCCAGCCCCTGCACTGGAGGGGCCCTGGCCGCCGCGCTGCCCCTGGACTTGGGAGACAGCCGAGTGCCCGGGACGGGGGCCACGGTGGGAGAGTCTCAGAGACGACGGCAGGCACTGCCCACCCCCGACGGGGGCTTTAGGGCTGGCCCCCGGGCCTCCGACCCCGGCTCCGTTGCTGCTGGCCGGGCGGCCTGTCCAGGGCCCTGGCCCCTCTGCAGACGGGCCGGCGGTGCCCACCTCCCCCGGTGAGTGCAGGCGTTCATGCATTTCTGTGAGTGGTGCTCGGTGCGGGGCAGGGCCCGACCCCGCACAGCTGCCGGGCTCTCTGGGCAGCCGTCCCGCGTTGGGGCGGGGGGCGGCCTGACACTCCTTCCAGGCTGGTGGGCGGAGTCCGGCTTGGTTGGCGGGGGGGGGGGGGGGGGGGGGGCTGAGGCTGGTGGGGTCAGGGGAGAGTCAGGAGGGGGGCGTGTCTGTGGAGGCCCCACCAGGCCGCTGGCGCTGTCCTGCGCACGTTAACCGGAACCTCCCACCCTGACACCAGCCCAGCAGGTGGGGGCTGTGACTTCCCCCAGGCCCAGGGAGGGCGTCCTTCCCGGAGGGTGCGCTGGAATGGAGGGGTCAGCATGGAACCTGGCCCCCCTGGACACCCGCCCTCCCCATCCACCAGCACCCTGGAGGGCACCGAGCCGCCAGTCCACGGGTCCTGCCCGCAAGGAGGGTCCCTGGGGGGCCTGGCCCGGGTGAGCCAGAACAGGGGCACGGGCCGGGCCTCCTCTGTGAGAAGGGCCCCAGGCCCCCTCGAGTGTCCCTGGCAGGCATTCTGTCCAGAGGCCTGTGAGTGGGTGGGGCCCCCCGGTGAAGGTCATGGACAGTCCTTAGGTCTTCAGGAATTTGGGGGCTGGCAGTTACATGAGACCTGTTGACCCTGTCACCCCGCCCCTCCAGCTCCTCCCTCTGGGACCTGGCAGCCCGCTCCAGCCCTTCCTGTCGCTGGGACTCCCCCCACTTCCCCCGGCCCCTGTGCAGGGGCCGTGAGAGCACCCCCTGATGGGCCCCTGGGGTCGGTCAGGGTCCTGCCAGCCCACCCAGGCTCCCCTGCTGGGCCCACGAACCCTCGAGCCCCTGGCGCTGCTACAGGGGCCTTGGCTCATTGCCCTGGCCTGGGCCCTGAGCGGGCACCCTGCCCAGGACACCCCATCCTCCTGAGCTCCCCCTCCCTTCCCGCTCCTCTGCTCATCTTCCACAGGAGGAAGCGGGGAAAGAGGCAAAGTAAAGAGGCTTTCTCCTCCACTTTCTGAAAATGAGGTTTTAAAAATAACTGCAAGGCAGTGGCAGGAGGGATCACCTGGGAAGGGTGGGCTGCCCAGAGCGGGTCTGGCAGGGCCTCCGGCCCCTCCTCCTCCCTGGCGCCCCGGCCCCCCAGGCTGTGCCCTCCCTGCTCTCTCTGCCTGCCCTTGTCTGCCCCTCAGGGCGGCCGGAAGGGGAGCCGTGCAGTGTGTGTGTGTGGGGGGGGGTGCTGCAGAGCGTGGAGGTGACCGCGCCGCCGAGGGAGGAAGGCGAGCATGGCCCCGGCTGAGCTCCTGATGAGTCCCCCAGCTCCTTCTCCCGGCCCCCTGCTCGCCGCCGAGTCACGTGGCCTCCTGGGCGTCTCCTGGTCCTCGGGACCCTGTGCTTTTTCTACCTCCGGGTCTTTGCACCTCGGCCCCTCAGACCCCCCCCCCCCCCCCCACCTTCACGTGACGTGCAGCTGTCGCCCTCAGCCACAATGTTGTTCTCCCACCAGGCTGCCCCTGGCCACCCAGAGGTACTGAGGGGCCCTCTACCTGCCACTGTCACAGCCCCGCACTCTTTCCCCATCACAATTGGTGTTCCTTTTTTTTTTTTTTTTTTTGAGGCTTCATTTTTTTAATTGTTCTATTACAGTTGTCCAAATTTCCCCCCTTGGTCCTGCTCTGCCCGGCCCAGCCCCGCTCCCACAGTGCATCCCCACCCTGCTGTCCACGCCCGTGGGTCATCCATACGTGTTCCTCGGCTGGTCCCGTCCCCTTCCTTCCACCACTGTCCCCTCCCCTCCCCCGTCACTGTCGGTCCGGCCCTTGTGTCCACGCCTGGGGTTCTGTTCTCTTCACTAGGTTCCTCTGAGAGGTGAGACCGCACCTGACTGGCTCATTTCACTTGGCACAATGCTCTCCAGTTCCAGCTGCGTTGTCACAAAAGGTAGGAGCGCCTTCTTTCTTTTTTTGCTGCGTAGTGTTCCATTGTGTACATGTACCATAGTTTTTTTAAGCTGAAGTATGCTAATTTAGATAGACTGTTTCTTTTTTAAAAAGATTTTATTTATTTTTAGAGAGAGGGGAAGGGAGGGAGGAAGAGAAGGAGAGAAACATTAATGTGTGGTTGCCTCTTGTGCGCCCCCTACTGGGGACCTGGCCCACAACCAGGCACGTGCCCTGACTGGGAATCAAACCAGCGACCCTTTGGTTTGCAGCCTGCGCTCAATGCACTGAGCCACACCAGCCAGGGCTGCACCACAGTGTTTGGATCCACTCATTACTGATGGGCACTTGGGCTGTTTCCAGCCCTTGGCTGTTGTAAAGAGCGCTGCTGTGAACATGGGGGCGCACAGGTTCTCTGGAGCCGGTGATCCGGGGTTCTGAGCAGTTGGTGTTTCTTTCATTGGTTGGTCAACTTGCCTTTGCTTTACAGCTAGACTGTAAGCTCCCTGCGGGCGGGGGGGGGGGACCGGGAGCAGGCCATACCGGCCCCCACCCACATCGCACGGGCACTTACTGTTCCCGCAGTCCAATGGCAGCCCTGCTTTTCCTTGTCTTGGGGGCTCCCTGGCCACCGGCCGAAGGTGCCAGAGAAACAGCGCTCTTGGGAGCAGCGCTGACCCCATGACAGGTGGGTGGGCGACCGGCGACAGGAACGCCCAGTGGGATCGAGCCCCGGGGGCCCCCAGGTGACTGCTTGCTTGATGAATGACACCCTTCATCGGCCTCCTCCTGTCCCCCTGGGGATGCCTCCCAGCGGCCTCTTGTGCTCACACCACGGCCCCAGGGATACCCGGGTTCCAGTCCCCGGAACCTGTCATTGTTAGCTCACATGGCCGGGAAGGGCGTGGTGGCCGTGATTGAGTCAAGGGCCTTCAGATGGGGTGATGATTATCCCGGGTCACCTGGGTGGGCCCTGCGGGTCACCACAGGTGTCCCTGTGAGAGGGAGTTCCGATACCCGCAGAAGAGGAGGAGGTCGTGTGACCCCGGGGACAGAGACTGGGGTGACGTGGCTGCCAGCCCAGGGATGCCAGCAGCCGCCAGATACTGGGAGGGGCAGCAACGGGCCCTCTCCCAGAGCCTGTGGAGGGAGCGTGGCCCCGCTCACACCCCGACTTCAGCCCAGTGACACTGTTTTAAGCCACCCAGTGTGTGGTGACCCGGGGCAGCAGCCCTGAGAAATGAACAGAAGGGGTTTTGCAAAGCCCAAGCTAAGATAGCTGGGCCTGTCTACTCACTGAGGCAAACCGGAAGTCTTTCCTCCAAATGCAGGGCACCTGGCTGCCCAGGTGCGGACTACCCTTTCCCGCCTCCCTTGCAGCTAGGAGTGACCGTGTGACTAGATTCGCACACCCCACTTGGGATGTGAATTGCGCCATTTCCCCTGGTGTGTTAACCCTCTTCCCGGGGTCAGAGTGCAAAGTGGTGAGACTCCGTTCAACCCAGCCGGTAAACAGTTACCTTTCCGAGCCTCAGTTTCCCCGTCAATATGACTGAGCTGGAACCAGCTTACCTGAGATGAAAGGAGAAAAGTAGCCCTTGCTGGCATAGCTCAGTGGATTGAGTGCAGGCTGGGAATCAAAATGTCGCAGGTTCGATTCCCAGTCAGGGCACATGCCTGGGTTGTAGGCCATGGCCCCCAGCAACCGCACATTGATGTTTCTCTCTCTCTCTCTCTTTCTCCCTCCCTTCCCTCTCTAAAAATAAGTAAATAAAATCTTAAAAAAAAAAAAAAGTGACTGCCGTGGAGAAGGGATGGTATAACGTGACAAAACAGACGTCAACCTGGTCATAAAGGAACGCCCACACCCCCAGGCCCGGCCTCCTGGCCAGCTGGGACGGCCCCAGTCTTGTCTCACAGGGGCTGTGGGCCTGGCCTGGCACCCCCTCAGCCGTCCTCTGAAAGCCCTCGAGGTGTGTGGTAGGTTCACTCACAGGAAACGACAGAGGCGGCACGGGCGGTGGCCAGCATCCCCCTGCACCGCTGGGGCAGGCCGGAGGTTGTCCCCCCCACAGCTCCCTCCCCTGTACCCTTTCCCAGGCAGGGAGCAAGGCCTGTCTAGGACGTCAGGGGAGACTTTTGGGGGGAGGGGTTTCTGCCCCCAACCAGGGGTCTGGCCCAGACGGGCTCAGGCCTGCCTTTGCTGGGCTGCTAGGGAAGTAGAGAGACGGAGCAGGCTCCTCACCATGGCAACTGCACCTCCCCACCCACCCACTCACAGTGCCTTCCCAGGCCCCCGCCCGCACCCCAGGGGGTTTGAGGCCAGCCGTGTCTAACCCCTGTCCAGTGTGGAGATGCTGAGTGGGGCTGCTGAACCCTGGCATGCCTGTGGGGTGGGGGGGCTTTGGTCTGGAGGGGTGGCCAGCCCTGCCTCTATGCCACATGAGCACAGGACAGGGGCTATGGACACCAGAGCGACTTGAGTGAAGAGGGGAGGGGGCATGGGGGTCCATGGACTCGGGGGCGGGTGCAGGTGGGGGCAGTCTGTGAGTGGCGGGTGAGCTGCAGGGCGGTGGGGGGAGGGGCCTCTGCCCCTATTTACCTCCCCCACCCACTCCCTGGCTAGCCCAGCCCCCTGCCAGGTGGGGCCCCTTTAAACACAGGGTTCTTTCCTCCCCAGGAGGCCCCTCCCCCAGTCTCCTGGGCAGCCAGGTAAACAAGCCTGACCCCCAGCCTGCTGACATGGCTTCCCCCTCTTCAGGGGACCCCAGCAAAACAAGTCTGCCGCCGCCTCCTGTGCCTCTTCCAGGTGCGACACCGGGTGGGGGGAGGGGCGGAGGCGAGGGGGTGTTGGTGGCCTCTGGGGCTCTGAGACTGTGACCGGGCAGCAGCCCTCTTCCTGGGGGAGGGGGGTTCTGCCAAGGCCACACAGCGGCGGGCTGGGGGGGGCGGGGGGCCCCATCCTATGACACCCTGTCCTTCCTGCTCTAGTTGGGGTTACCTGCACTGCCGCCCCACCCCACCCAGGGGTCCTGCAGCCCTTGCACCCTGAGCCCCGAGGTGGGGCAGGGTCCCCCTCCCTCAGGGCTCCTTCCGGGCCATTCTCCGGCCCTGCTCCCCCACCCCGTCCGTCAGCCTGGGCCTTGCCTCCCCCCAGGCCAGGGGCCCCACCCCGCTCAGGCCCTCCTCAGCAGGGCTCCTGGGGGGCAGTTTCGAGCAAGTTCTCCCCCCCCCCCCCCGGGCCTGCCCCCCCCCCCCCCGCCCCTGTCTGCAGGGTCATCCCACCCTCCCGCACACCCTCCCGGCCTCTCTTCTCTTGTGTCAGCCTGGCAGCCCCCCAGCTCCCGCCCACTCCTCTCCTGGGCCACTGCGGCTGAGCAGAGCAGGGAGACTCCATCCACCCACCCACGCTGGTGGGGCCTGCCTGTGAGGCCGGGCCCTGTCCGACCCTGCGCCCCTGCGTGCCTCCTCTGTCCACCCTCTCACCGAGCCCTGCCCCTCCTCTCCCTCCCCGAGCTCAGCTGGGGGCCCGCCCCCCCCCCCCTCACTGGGAAACTACAGCCGTGGGAGGAGGATCCCCGTGGGTTTTGGGCCCCGCAGGCCCGGCCCACCTGCCCTCGTGCCCGCAGGTGCTGTCCGCCCCCACCTGCTCCCGCGGTGGTTCCTGCTCGCCTGCTCCTTCCCTCCCGGTCAGGGCCGTCCCCGGGCCCGCCCCCGCCCCCGCCCCCGCCCCCGCCCCCACCTGTCAGGGCCCTGGCCTCTTCACAGGGCCTCCGCCCCAGCACCGGGTGTGCTGCCACTCAGCCTGCCCGCTGACCCCGCTTCCCATTTAGCGCTGCAGTTGCTCTGCCCCCTGCACCGCAGAACTCAGAGAGGTTATTTATGCTCCCTGCCTCCCTCTGCTCTCAGCCCACTCGGGCCGGCCCTTCCTCGCAGGCAGCGGGCACTTCACTGAAGCAGCGCAGCCCGAGGCCAGTCTGCAGGCCTCGCTCGAGGACGTGGCCGCTGGCAGCTGGTGTCCAGGCCCTTCCCCCCTTGGGGCTCCTGGCCCCCCTCCTGCACCTCCGCCGTCTCCCCTCCTGCCCCTCACCCGGCGAGGGAGAGGGGCCTCTTCTCTCCTCACATCCCCGGGGATCTCGGGCCCCTTAAACACCAGCTCCCCAGAGCCCGTCCTGGCCTGCAGCCCCCACCCCGTGGGCAGGCCCGTGTTCAGCATCCCCAGAGCCCCTCCCCCGGCCCGTGTGAGGGCACCCACCGCCTTCCCGAGTTAGCCTCCTGGCCCCCACCCCCGACATGCTGCTCCGACCAGTCCCCGTCTCATCAGATGGGGCCTCTTTTCTTCCAGCTGCGGAGGCCCAAAGCCTCGGCGGCGGCGTCTCCCTCCTTCCTTCCCTCCTGCCGCGCCCGTGCTGCCGGCAGACCCTGCCGTTTCTACTACCTTCGAGGCAGATACAGAACCCCCAAGTACCTCTCCGCACCGCCCCCCGCCTTGCCAACAGCCCCTCTGCCCCGGATGGCCGCCCCCGCTGCCTCGTGGTCTCCCAGCTGCTGCCCTCGAGCCTCCGCCCGTCCGCTCCGCACCCCCACTCCCCTGGCTAGCTGCCAGTCGGAGGGCACCACTCCCCTCACGCACCCTGGGGCTCTCTCCTTGCCTCTGCAGGGTCCCCATGCACAGCGACCCTCTTCTCCTCGGCCCCCCCCACCCGCCGGCCCATCTGTCGGTGCTGCGCGTGAGGCCGGGCCAGCAGCCCCAGCGGAAGGGCCGCCCTGCCACTCTGCGGCCTCCTCCCCGAGGCCTCCTGATGGGAGGACAGGACGGGCTGCCCCGTGGGTGGAGGCACCACCCTTTAGCCCATCCCGGTGGGAGGCACCTGGGGGAGCCTTGGAGCTGTCCAGGGTGCTGGGAGCCGTGGGCCAGGGCCGCGGTTTGGGAGCTGTCCACGGTGCTGGACGCCACATGCCCGGTGGCTCGCTTTGGCCGTATCTGGGGGCTGAGCTAATAACAACACTTTCAGGCGATAAGGCCGGTTCGCCAATCCCTCCTCATTTGTGAGAGCGGCGGAACATGCTCGATCGCTCCCACTTTCTAGGAGGAGAAACTGAGGTGCAGGGGAGTTAAAGGACTAGTCCAGGTGTCCCGGGCAGAAAGTAGGGTCCATCCCAGGGGCACCAGCTCTTTGTCCTTGGGTGCAGGCGCAGGGCCTGAGTGTGGGGCTCCCGGCTCTGACGCCGGGCCCAGCTCCCGCCGGCACACGTGGTGCCCACGCGTGCCTGTGTGCGGGGGAGGGGAACGGTCATCGGGGCCCTGGCGCCGGGGGGCGTGGCCAGCTGGAAAGGGCTTGCCCAGCCAGGGTTCCAAGCCACCCTTGGGTGTGGGCACAGAGCCACTGCCGGAGCTGCTGCCGGGGGCTGTGGGTGGGCTTTGAAGGTGCAGAGACCCCCAAACCAGGGCAAAGTGCTGTGCTCACGTGCACACGACTTTCTGAGAGGGGCTCCCCTGATCCCACCAGACCCCCCCGCCCCGGACTCCGTGCACGGCTCCCTGTGAGGCCACAGGTCAGAGGCCTGGAGACGTCCATGCTTCTCCTTCGGCCTGCCCCCTGGGGAGGGGCCCCAGCGGAGACAGGGCCGACTCACCTTCCAACCTGACCCCTGTCGCCTGGGTCCTGGGGCAGCAGTGCCAGGCAGGGCACTGGACTCTCACCCTGGGGTCCTCCCCGCTCTGATGGGGAAGGGCTGGCATGGGGCCCCTCAGCCCTCACCCAGGAGAGTGCCCTTCCTGCTCTTGTCCCCACTCCATCCTGAGCGGCCCGGCCTCTGGGCGGGGCCCCCACGGTCCATTCTCCGCGCACCCGAGAATCAACTTCCGGTGCAGACAGGCTGGCCAGCCCCTCCCCCACTCAGCCCCGTTGGTGGGGTGCGCTTGTTCAGGAGGCCCCGCCCCGCCCAGCTGCCTGGGCTTCCTCCCCACGCGGAACTTCCCGCCCGCGTGACATTTAGTGGCAGATCCTCGGCCGTACCGCTCAGGGCCCGTCTGTCTGCAGGGTCCGCGGGTGGCCCCTCTGCAGTCTGAGGCTCGGCCGCGCGGGGGCGCTCTCCCTCTCCCGCATCACCCTGCCCGTCTGGCGCTCTGCCCGTGGCACGGCGGTCACTCGCCCTTGTCCCCCTGCCCGCCCCCCCAGGTCTGGCCCTGTCACAGGAGATCCGCTTCCCAGACATCTACGGCGGGGACACGCAGCTCTGGGAGGCGCACTTCCGCAGCA
Source organism: Phyllostomus discolor (assembly GCF_004126475.2). Taxonomy (NCBI): domain Eukaryota; kingdom Metazoa; phylum Chordata; class Mammalia; order Chiroptera; family Phyllostomidae; genus Phyllostomus; species Phyllostomus discolor. The sequence goes on from NC_040909.2 coordinate 137,648,791, forward strand.
TCGGGCGCGCCTACCGCGCGCTGGGCAAGGAGGACGACTTCACCATCCGCGTGCTCACGGAGGACTTCACGCTGCCCTTCCCGTTCGCCTGGCCCCCGGGGCCCGACCCCGCCGGCGGGCCGCTCTTCTACGACCCGCGTGACCGCACCGGCTTCGACTTCCTGCTGCGCGGCCCCGGCGCCCTGCCCCCCGCGCTGCTGCGGCCCCTGCACAGCACGGCGCAGGCGGCCCTGCGCAAGCGGCACCTGGAGCGCCTGGCACTGAGCTACGCGCAGGCGGGCGCCGCCCAGCGGCCGGGCCTCGTGTTCCCCGCGCCCGGGCCCACCGCCGGCACCACCGTCAGTGGGCCTGCACGGTCTGAATCCGCCACCCCCGGTGGGGGCACTCCAAGACTTGGCTAGCTCCCTGGTATCCCCCAGAAAGTTAATAAAGAATGCTTCTGCTTTTCCCGCCCCTCTGACACTCTTTGCTGGACACGCCTGGACAGGCATCCGGTCCCTGCTGGGCCCTGATCTCAGCTCCGCCCCCAGGCCAGGCTTGCTCCATGCTGGGGCAGGCAAGCCGCACCGACCTCAGATGGACAGTGAGCGAAGGGGCGAAGTCAGAGTGGCAGGCAGGACAGGGCTGCCAGAGGGAAGAGGACCTGGGAGAGGGGGGCGGTGGCCGGGCTGCCCCGCCCCCCGTGCCCGCCCTCAGGGGTCCTAACCAACCGCAGCCCCGGAGCGGGTGTGGGTGGCTCTCCCCACAGGTCGGACCCGAAGTCCTGGCTCCTCCCAGGAGCAGCTGGGGTCTGGTTCCTGGCGTGTCCGACTTCACGTGCACACCCGGGAGTTTTCCCATTTTCCATGGCGGAGGCCCTGGGACGGGGGAGATGTGGGAGGGTGGGTGGACAGAGGGGGGAAGGGCAACAGGCCAGCGCAGAGGGGGAGACAAGGAGCCGAGAGAACAGGGTCGGCAGGGGAGAGGCTGTGACAGCAAAGGGACCCCCGTGGTGCTGCCCCCCTGCCCCCTGCTGGCTCTGGGGGGGAGGGGGTGCCGCCCACCTCCCACTTCGGGGCCCAGAGCATTCCCTGAGTTAGGAACAGAGTGGGGGGGGGCTGGCCTCTGTCTAAGAGCATCCCCCTCTCCAGGGGACACGCCCCGGCAGAGGCCTGCCTGCCGTGGGCTGGTGGGCAGCAGACCCCTGGCTTCCTCCTCTGGCCTGCGCGCCGAGGGCCCGGGTCTCCTCCCGCTCGGGGCTCGGGGCTGGGTTCCAGGTGCGCCGGCACGGCGGGCGGCCTGGGGGGTGCGCTCTCCCTCCACGGAATGGGAGCTCTACTTCCCCCCTTTCCTTTTAATGCGAGGTTATTTATAGCTTCCTAGTCGTGGGCAGAAATGTTTTTCTCCAAAGTCTTGCTTGGAGAATCAGAGGCAGGAAATGCTCCCTCGGGGATGGGGGCGGGGGGAGGAGGCCTCGGGGCTCTGGGAGAGGGGTGTCCGGCCCCCCTCTTCCGCAGGTGGCCCCACAAGGCCCTTCACTCCCACTCCAGCCCCCCTCGCAGCCGCACACCCGCCCGTGCCCTGGCACGCAGATGCACGCCGTCCCCGTGTGGCGGTTGGTGTGTGAGCTGCAGGGGGACGACAGCGGTCAGGGGCCACTACACCTCGTGGTGTGTTCATGGCCCGGGGGCCCCAGAAGCTATCCCTCCACCCGGATTCACGCTCGGGAGGTTTACTTGGGAGACGTATATGTGGGTGGGGGGTGAGGAAGGGAAACAGCGGAGGGAAAGGAGCCAGTGACAGGTGTGACACACGTCATGGGTCCCCCGATGGGCAGCGGCAGGTCCCACCGGGGACCCTGGGCGACAGCGTGGCGCCCGCCGCAGACCTGCCGCACCCCAGGGACGAGGAAGTCTCCCAGGGACACTGGCTCCGGCGGGCCGCTTGCCCTGGGGGAGCTGGGTGCACACCTCTCCCGAGAGCAGAAGTGCAGAGCGGCCCTTTACGAACCTGCACGACAAGCAGGTGCAGCCGCCTCATGATCCTAGAGTGTCATGAGAATTTGGGGTTTATCTCTGGTGTGTTTTTAAGTAGAAATGTTTCTAGGAACGTGACCGGGATGTAACCTTGCTGGGCAGAGGGGAGGGGCACCCCAGGGTCCCCCTTCCATTCCGGGTGCAGGCAGGGCCCTGGGGAGGGGGCAGGGTGCTGAGGCTGGGCTCTCTCCACCTCGCGGCCCCCGCAGGCTTCCGAGGGCCCCAGAAAGCTGCATGCCCTTCAGTGTCAGAGGGGCTGACCCCCCAGTTTCCCAGGAATGGGGTCAGGGGTCAGGTGGGCCCCCCACCCCTGCTCCGGTTTCCTCGGAAACAGACTCTGAGGAGCAGTGAGGACGTTTAATTAATTGCAATTACAATCTTCAAAGGAAGCCAAGAGTTGAAAGTTGTTCCTAATTACTGTGTTAGGACGCCGGCCGCGCCTCAGGCTGGCTGTTAGAGTTCCTGATGGAGGACACATTGAGTTGCTCGGGGGCCGCTCTGCGTCCCTCCCCGTCAGACAAAGTCCTCGTCCGGCCGACACAGTCCAGGCTGCAGTGCATGACCGCGAGAGAGGGGCCCGGGGGAGGCCAAAGGCGGCGGCCAGGAGGAGGAGCCCAAGGCCCAGGCATCCGTCTGGGTGTACAGTGGAGGCCGGACGGCCAGAGCGGCTCCTTGCGGCCACCAGAGCGTCTCCTGGAGGTCACCAGAGTGGCCGGCCACGTCGTCCCTGTTCCTGCCTCCTGGCACTCCCTGGGCAGGCCTGTGTCCCCAGCCCCATGCGGTTGCGCGGTGACCGCTGGCCCGTGAGTCGTGGGCACCACGACATCTGTCACTTCTGGGCACCTGTTGTCAGAGCGAGGCCCTCGGGAGCCCTGTCCCCTCTGCCGTGGTGACCGAGACATTGGAGACAGTGCCCCCTTCATCGTCCTGACTCCCGGGGCCTGAGGGGCAAATGACCACGGTCGCCGTGGCCCTGGAGACTTCGCGCGTGCCCTCCTGCAGCGCAGCCTCACCTCTGCTGACCCTCGCGGGCCCCTGCGGGCAGGCAGGGCCGCGGCAGGGCAGCAGGACCGGTGCCCAGAAGGACAGGGCTCGCGGTGAGGGGGGAGTGTAGAACCAGGGAGGGGGGCCTCCTGAGTGCGGGGCCCGGCCGTCCCCCCGCTGTGGAGACCACGTGGGTGTGCGGCTCACGCTGAGCTGCTGCCCCTCTGTGCCTCAGTTTCCTCGAGTGCTGCCCAGGAGCCTTGAGGCCTGAACGAGGGGGGAGAAGCCTGTGGGCGTGCCCCGTTCCCCTTCCTTCCACGGGCTGACAGGCACCCCCCCCCTCCACCCCCGGCTGCCCTCCCGGCGGCTGCAGGTGAGAGGAAGTGGGTGCTAAGTGGGTGCTCCCAGGAAGGCTGCCGGAGGGGGCGGGTCTGAGCAGAACTCACAGGGAGAGGGGCTGGGAGGCGGGTGGCTGGGGGCAGGAGCCCAGGTGGAGGACGGACGTGGAGGGTCCGGGGGTCTCGCGTGGGGCCAGGACCTGCGTGGGGGGCTGCGGCCTGCCCCGTGGGTGGGTCGGGAGCAGAGACACGGCATGGCCTCACAGATGTTTTCGAACAGGCATTCGTATCGCCCCCCACCCCCCTGCCGAGGGGAGTTCAGTTCTCGGCTGACGAAGAAACCTCGCTCTTACGTACGAACCTCAGACGGGCGTCCGGCTGCCTGGCAGACGTCCCGTTTGTCTGCAGCCTTAACATTTCGGGGGGACAGGGGGGCAAGTTAGGAACAAATGTTTGGGAACGCTCCTCAGGGCTGTGGCGGGGGGCAAGGGAGGGGAGGCTGAGACGCACTGGTCGGGAGGCGCCCTCTGCTGCCGTGGGAGGAACCGGGCTGGGCCGGGTGCGAGGGGGCCGGGGGCTCGGGGCGGCTGCGCTGCAGGTGCCGCAGACCGGGTTGCGGTGGGCTGTCCTGGAGGCCGGACGGGAGCCCAGAGGGGCAGAGACGCCAGGGGCGCCCAGGGTTTGGCTGGAGCCGAGGGGGTGACCCTGGGGGTGGGGTGACCCCGGGGGTGGCATGGACCCTGCACGGGCGGCGGAGGCCTGCAGGCTCACGGGCGTGTTGGGGACCCAGCCTGGGCGCAGAAGGACAGGCGCGGTGGCGGCTCAGACACTTGGACGGCCGGGCGGAGGTGCAGGTGGAGCCCCGGGTGAGGCAGGCCCTCGGGCTTCTCGTCCGAGAAGTGGGCCCTGACGCCGGGCTCGCAGGCGGCCCCTCTCTGCCGGGCGGGGGCCGACCCCGGTGCTGGGCTGTTCCCGGCGCGCTGCGGCGAGCAGCGCTCTCCTGGCCCTGTAATTACTGAGCGCTAACGAGCCCTGAAATTAAATTAAGAGGAGGAGCTGACGCCGACATCCCTCCCCTCCCCGCCGCGGGAGAGCTGATGAAGATCTCGGGGACACACTGACGGCCGGCGGCCCCCCCTGGTTGCTGTGGGAGGAGGGTGGGGCCTCGGGTGCACAGGGTGTTCTGACACTCAGGTGTCCCCTGCGCTCACCGGACCCCAGGGACAGGGCGTGCCTGAGAGCACCCCCGACCAGGGGAGTCCCACCATTCCCTCTTTCCCCGGCTGGGGAAACTGAGGCAGGCTCCACTCGGGGCCTGGCTCAGGCCACAGGACTGGCCGAGTCCCCCCAGCCATCGAGCTCTGGGGCCTGGCGGCTCCAAGCACCCGAGTCCGCGGCAGGCGGGGCGTCCTCGGGGCGGCCTCTGTCCTCCGACCCTGGCCCTGTCCGCAGCCGCCCACCACGCTGGGCGGCAGCCCGTTCCCAGGCGGAGCGCTGGGAAGAGCCTCCAGGAGCCCCCGAGCTCCCCTTAGAGACGCGATTGTTCTGGACCCGCGGCTCCGCCACGGTCGCCCACCGCGCCCGGGCGCTTCCCAGTGCCTGCAGTCGCTCGGCATTAATCACGGCTAATTGCTAGTGGGAGCCGTTTGTGTCAAGAGCCATTATTCCCGGGAATAAAGCGAAATAAAAGACGGCTCCTTCCAGGACGCCGGCAGGAAGAGCGCCAGGCCCGGAAGCGGCCGCCCAGCCCCGGCGGCCCAGTCCGGGGGCTCCGGCCGGCCTGTGACAAATGGGGGCCCCCCCCGGCCCCCCCGAATGTTCAGAGAAATGAGCACATGGATCCTGCACACGCGTTTTTCTGAAGTTGTCGTGAGTTTCCTTGAAACCGAAGAGGGTGTTTTTTTCCCTTTCTCCTTTTTTTGGCAACAACAGCTGGGAATAAGTTGACACTTTCTAAAAACTGTCACATATTGCTCGGGGAGGGGCCAGGGAGGAGCCTAGCGCCCGCCAAGCCCTTGGGCCCTGATCTGAGCTCGCAGGCTGGGCGGGCGTCCTGGCTCTCTGGGGGTTTGTGGAGGGTGCCAGGGCACCCATGGGCCCGGGCAAGGTGGGTGGGCGCCACCCGGGGCTCCGGGGCCCGAGGGGCTGCCGGAGAGGGGTCTCTGCACGTTGCTCACTGTTACCTCTGTGTCTGAGTTTCCATTTTCATGGGAGCGTGGCTCCGATCCGTTTATTAACTGGAATATCTGGTGGTTATTTTCCTTTCATTGGGGTGTTGTGTCGACGTCTGCCCCTTCTGGCCGACACCCCCTGGGGAGAAGCCGGCGGCGGGGCTCCCAGGGCTCCGTGTGAGTGTGAGCGTGAGCGTGCCCCCGCTGGTGTCTGTGTCCGGGCACGGGTGTGTGTGTGTGCGCACCTGCCTAGGCACTCACCTGTGCTTGCCAGTGTGCATGTGTGTGTCTGTGCCAGCACACAGCACACATGTGTGCACGTGTGTTTGTGGATGTGTGTGCATGTGCGTCTGTGCACGGAGACACAGAGGCCTTTGCGGGCCCCTGGCCTGTCTCTCCCAGCAGCCCGCTGAGCTCGGTGACGGCAGGCCCATGTTACAGATGAGGAAACTGAGTCTGAGAGGGCAGAGGGGACCTGCTCGAGGCCCCCAAATGACAGCTACCCCAGCCTGGACATCTGTGCCCACACGGCCCGCTCAGAGGCGCAGAAGGCCATGCAGGGTGGGACAGGTGGGCGGGGCGGGCCGGACGAGGTGTTTGGGGCCCTTCCTGCCTCCTTCCACCTCCCCCCACCCCGTCCTGGCTGGCTGCTAGCCTCCCTGGACGGCCGGCCTGCCGGCCCTGGGGTGTGTCTGGCTCCCCCAGCCTCAGGCTCCACAATGGCCCCACTGTACACAGCGCCCAGTGGCAGCTCAGGAGGCCCTGCAGCTGATCCCCGATCCTGGGGTGTCCTGTGGGGACAGTGTGCAGAGCCCTTTTCCTGCGTCCCCCATGGTCCCACGAGGGAGTGGACCCCGCCCCACCCACAGAGCCAAGCCCTAGGAAGTGGCGACCCTTTTTGAATGTCCTGCAGCCCAGCTTCTCCCGTGTCCCTGTCTCATTGCTTGGTGAGGCTGCCCGGCTCCTTCCCTCTCATCACTCTCCACCCTCCCAGGAGACAGCCCGAGATTCCCACTGCGTCCGCGAGACTCAGGCTCACCCCAGGTGCCAGCTCATTGGCTACACCGTTCTGGCACGTTCGGGCAGATGTCCGAATGGCAGCCTCTGTTTCCCGGTCTGTAAGATGCAGCGAGACGTGTGTGGCTGCGGACTGGGGCCCCCAGAGGCCTGGGGACCCGGTGGGGACGCCAGTCTCACCGCCTGCTAGGAGTCTCCTGGCCTCCAGGAGTGTTGGGCCACCTCCGCCACGCTTCGGAGTCCCAGCGAAGGACCAGATGGTGTTTTGAGCATTTTAATAAGAGCTATTTGCAGTGTTGCTGCCATAAAAAAAATTCCTGCTTAATGAGCAAATGCATGTCGGTAGCAAGTTAAAGGCGCGTGGATGTTTTAAATATTATGTACGTCGTGTTCGTGTTAACAAACCTGATTTTTAATTACACCTTCCCTGCTGCCTGGCTAGGCTGTGGGTAGGGGAAGGGAGGAAAAAATCAGCCAAAACAAGTGTGGTTTGGCATCAGAAGCGACAGCCAGCTTCTCTGGACACCCCCCCTCCCCTTCGCAGACACCGCCCTGATGCACGGGCAGATGCGGGGGGGCCTTGGCGGGGGCTCTGGATGCTCCGCCCCGCCAGCCCGACCCGCTCTGTCCCAGGCTGCGCCCTGACCCCGGGCACCAATCCACCCTGGTTACTGCCTTAGCCCTCCTCCTGGCCACGGTATGAGCCCCGGTCCCAGCTGCGGACTGAGCCTAGATCACATTCACAGACTGAGCCCTGGGCCGTGTCTGGATGGCCTTGGACCCCTGCTGGTGTCTCCAGTGGGGATAAGCAGGGAGGCCCCAAGCCAGCAGGGGAGCCCGGGGGCCCCCTGAGAGAGCCTCGGAGGCCCCAGGGAGGTGGTGTGGGTGGGCTTTCTGCTGGTGGCTGAGAGAGGACCCCCAGCTCCCTGGACACCCACGTGTCTCCCCTCTGCAAACCCAGCTCCCCGCACTCAGGCCCACTTCCCAGAGTGCCCTGGGAACCCTGGGACCTGGTCGTCTCCAGGGGCCGCTCCAGAGGCCCACTTGTGCAGGTTCCCGACCCTCACCGTCCCAGGCAGGTCCTGTCTTCGCTGCCTTTCACAGACGATGCCCGGGTGGCTCTGGGAGGTGACGGGAGCCCCAGCATCGTGGCTGCTGTCGACACTTCTGGGGCTGGGGTGCTGGGCCAGGGGTGGGGCCCTCCCCGGGTGGGCCCCCAAGAGTAGCAGCTGCTGGGGGCCAGGCTAGTTGGGGCCTCAGGCCGGAGCTGTGCACAGGGGGAGGGGCCCATGGAGGTGACGGTCCCTGGCAGACAGGCCCTGTGGCCACCACCAGGGGTTAAAAGTCGTAGCAGCCATGCGGTGTGACCCTGCACCCTGAGTGTGTAAAGCGGGGCGATAATTTGCCAGCAGACCTCTTCTAAACGCTGGGCCCTGTGCCGGGAGGAGGGGGTCCAAGCGGAGGCCCCTGCTCTCGTGGAGCACCCACTGCAATGCATCAGTTCTCAAAGTGCGGCCCTCGGAACCCCAAGCAGGGTCCCCAGGTGCGTTCAGGGGACAACAGCAGCCACACGTCATCTGCCTCTTCTGTGTGACACCTGAGCGGAGGGGCGGCAGCGGGGACAGCAGGGAGTGACTGGGGTGGGCACAGGTTGGGGTGGTGGCAGCCTCCGCTCTGCTGGCCGTCACCGAGGGTCACCGAGCGTCACCGAGTGGCAGTGCCACCCGCCCGCAGAGCAGCCCCACCAGGGTCCCTGTCAGCGCTGCTGCCGTCCCGGGTCTCGGCCGAGTGCGCCCTGAGGGGGCTCTGCGGGGGTGGCGGCAGCAGGCGCAGCCGAGACTGTGCCGGGTGGGCCGACGCAGCGCCGTTGTTCCCAGTTACGAGCCCCACTCGTCGCTGTTGCGGGGAGAACCGCCACCCCGTGCTCCTCCCCGAGAACGGCCCCAGCTCTGCAGCTGGCCGTCTTTGGGCCCCTGTGTCGTGACCTCGGGGGGGCTGGCCGGCGAGGAGCGGAAGGGGGCAGGGGACAAGGCTCAGCCTCAGTGGCGCCCGTGCCGAGGCCCGGCTCTGCCCTGGGGGGCCTCCAGCTCTGGGGGCCTTTCCCCTCTCTCATCTGGAACAGGGGGGCACTCACACCTTCCTCGAGGGCAAGGGGGTGTTTGTGAGGGCCCCCGTATTGGCAGAGGTTCCGAAAATGACCGCAGCCGTCACTGGGAATGGCTGCTTTCTTGCACACCTTATGAAGTAAGCCCTAACATGTCTGTCTGGGGAAAACGGGGTTCAGAGAGGAAGCTGGCCTGGCCGGGTACTCCGTGAGCGGGGGTTGCAGTGAGGCCTGCTGGCCACCCGGTGCCCTCCCCTCCAGCTCTCCTCAGGCCCGGGGGGAGGGGGGCTCCCACACCCCTCCCCCAGCCCTGGTCTGCAGCTCAGGCCCCTGCAGAGCCGAGTTCTGGGGTGGCTCTCCCATCTTTGGGGGGGGCTCTGTGGCTGTTGTCATGGGAACGGCCTTCTCACGCCACGTGCTGCTGCCCTCGGAGGCCGGGGCCGGTGGACGGACGAGAGACTGGAGCCGGCCGCTCAGGGACGGGGAGGGGCAGGCTGCTCACCGCTGTCTCGCAGATGGGCGTGCCGTGGGCACCTGGCGGGGGCACGCGGTCACCTTGTGCCAGAGAGGAGCAGGGTGCAGTGCTGGGATTGGGTGAGGCCGGGCCGGGAAGGTGCAGCGAGGGGGCACCCTCCCCCTGGCACGCCGACAGGCCCGCTCTTGTCACCTTTGTCCCGAGTGAGTTCGTCAGAGCCCGCTGCCCTCCTGGAGGGTGGAGGGGGCCCCGCGTGGGGCGGCGACACGGGACCCATCGCTGCTGGCCGCCCCTCTGGTCTGCTCACGGCTGCCAGGGCTGGGACGAGGTGGGGCCGCTCACAGAGGGACCAGGACGCTCGTCCCCTTGCCACGTCGTCCTTAATCAGCCCACTCCAGGCGGCCGGGCAGCTAAAGCAGCCCCTTGGAGCGGCTCCCGGCCCCCCGGTGCCCTTTCGGAAGCCAACACGTTCAGAAGGAACGGCAACCCGTTCCGGTACTCTGGGCCGGAGGCCGAGCCGCCGAAAAAGTAAATTCTAATTAAAGTAGAAATTAATCCTCTCCCCCAGCTACCTGCTATCTGCTGCGGGATGAGCAAAGTTTTATGCTGCTAATTAATGTTATCGCTCTTTGGCTTTATTTACATAAGCAGATATAATTCACGTGGCTTTGGAGGAGCTGAAGGGGAAACAAAATTTTTTTTTCTTTACCTTAAAAGAATTAATTGCCTTGATCCCCTCTCTCTGTATTCTAATCACAGACCGGCAGCTCCCCTCTCTGCGTCCCCGCACCCCTGGGCTGGGGCTCCCTCTGATGAACTGGGCGCTCCTTCCGGGGGGTTGTGGGGGGCACAGAGCTGGGGAAGACGCAGAGGACGGCCGTGCACACGAGCCAGGCCTGGTGGACGGGGGGCGGGGGGCTGATTGGCACTTTCCAACATGGGCCGTGTTTACCACCCAGTTCAATAGGCTCGAAACACCACTGCGAAATCTCGAAAAGTTCCTGGCAGGTTTACACGTCGTATGGCTGGCGCTGGCGCTCGGCACGTTTTTTTGGAGAGGGCTGAGTCTGTGTGGTGACGCTCTCTGTGGCTTCCTTGGAGGGTCCAAGCCTGGGGTCCTTGGAGGTGGGGGAGCAGCTGAGACAGGCAGGTGGGGCAGGGGGATGGGTGTGGCCGAGGACCCCAGGGCCGCGCCCTCGCTGGAGGAAATGTGACCCAGAAACGCAGACGAGCTGCCTGTTGCCTGCTGACTCAGCCGGTGTCTCCCGGTGCGGGAGTGCAGGGAACCCTTGGGTGTTGGTCTGGCTTGGCCGGCACCCAGCACCGGGTTTCAGGGAAGCCCCTGGGTCCCCGGGCCAGAGTTCCCACACCTGTGACTGAAGGGGAGGCCCCCGTCCCGGAGGCCTGGGGGCTGGGGCAGGTGGCACACACCTGGGCAGGTGCTGCCCGGCCACGGGGCTCAGCAGCGGCCCGCCCTGAGTGGTCTCTGCATTCCTTCCCGGGGGGAGGCCTGACCCTGACCCTGACCCTGACCCTGACCCTGACCCCCAGCCAGTGGGTCTGGGATCGAGCACACCCATGATCTGAGGCCGGGGGTGGGGGCAGCAGGGGGGCTGGGAGAGGACCAGTTCCTTCCAGGGGAGAAAAGTGGCGTAGCTTCGAGAAACCACCTCCCCTGACTGTTGCCCCTCCCAGAGAGCAGCTGCGCGGAGTCGGAGCGGAGAGAGTCCCCCCCCCCCCCCCCCCCCCCCCCCCCCCCGCATTCTGCATGCCTTCCCCTCCGTGCGTGCGTGAGGGGAAGGAGTGATGCTGAGCAGGCAGTAATTACCCGAATTGAGGCGGAAATCAGTCCTGAAAGGGAGAGAAATGAAGAGGCCCTCGTCCTCCCTCTCCACCTGCGGCTCTGCCCCCCCCCCCCCCGGGACAAGGGTGCTCTCAGCTCCCGGCGGCCTGTGCCCTGCCGCTTCCCCTCCCGCCGCCCAGGAGCCCCCCTCCCCTGCCCCAGAGCCTGGACAAAACAGACTTTCACCTTCTTAGCACCACAAGATTGTAAAAAAAAAAAAAAAAAAGATCCTAAAGTAGTGGAGCCTTCATGCTTTCCTTCCCTTTTTAAACATCCTGCTGGTCTCCCTGTTGACTGAGGAAGGGCGTGGGGACACCGGTGGGTGCGCAGAGCAGAGAGCGGGCGCTCAGAGAACACCCCCCCACCCCCCGGCCCCGCCCGAGCCTGGCTCCGCCTCTCGGGACCAGCGCAGCAAACCGGGCAGCTCTGGGAACCGGAACCGCCGCACTTTGCTCGAAGAACCCCGTCAGCACTGAACAACCACCGACCCACCACACAGCGGTTTTCTTGCCGCCGGTCCCCGCACTATGGAAGCGGTTGACCTCCAGTGCGCGGTTCAGGGGCGCTGGCGGATTCACAGCTGTGCGCCCCCCTCGCCACACCCTCCCCGCGGAGAGGGAGACCCACGCCCCGCCCCCCGGCGCCCCGCCCATGTCCCCTGCGGGCCGCAGTCGGCGCGCTGCCTCTGGTGCGTCTGATCTGGTCCCTTTGCACACGCACAAACACGGACTCACAAACACGGACTCACAAACTTGTGGCCTCCGGCGTCTGGCTCCTCTCACTCAGCGCGAGGTGGCCCAGGCCCGTCCGCGGTAGCGTGTGTCGGCGCGCTGTTCCTTCTCCGCGGTCAGACGCTACGCGCTCCGGTGCATGCACCGACCACGCTGTCCCCCCGCGCCGCGGTGTCCGCCCGGACACTGGGGTGTTTCCGTCTTTGTCTGGAACGAGTGACGCCGCTGCGGACACTCGGGTGCAGAGGCGGTGAGGGCGCGGCGTTGCCGTCCTCTCGGCTCCGAGTCCGGCAGTGGGCTCGCCCGGCCTGGGCAGGCTGTGCCACCGCGGCGGCACCGGCCCGCCTCCCCACCGGCAGTGGGTGAGGCTCCAGCCCCGCCCTCTCCTCGCCCACATTTGCGGTCCTACTGGGTGTCGTCTGGCTGCGTGTCGACCATTTCTAAGCCAAACGCTGACAACCTTGTTGGACCCCAGCCCCCCTCTGAGGCTCAGGGAGGCAGAAGCGCTCCCCACCCCCCACACGCTGGGCTGCGGGGGGCTGTGGTCCTGTGACGGCTTCGCCCTGCGGGTCCAGTGCGCAGGGCCCGCGTGGGGTGACGTGTGGGGCGTCAGATAAACCCAGGAGCGAGTGAACGGCCGAACGTGTGCGCGCGCATCAGTGGAGGACTTGAACTTGCGTCGTGGCCCCCCGAGGCTGGAAGCAGAGGCGGGCAGACGGGGAAACTGAGGCACAAGGGCCCAAGCCGTGCTCTGGCCTGGGCAGAGCTGAGGCCCGACCCGGGGGGGGGGGGCTGGCCCTTCGGCAGGCACTGGGGCCCCCTGGCTGTGGTCCCGGGAAGCACACCCTGCGCCGGCCCGGCGCTGAGGCCAAGGTGCGCCGCCTGCTCTGGTTCGGTGGGTGGGGGCGGGGGGGCGGCAGGCGTTGGGGCCTGTGCTGGGATATTTTTTTTTAAACTTGAATTGTTTAGACCAGTTTCCAGTTCACAACGGAATTTGAGCAGAAGGCACAGAGGTTTCCCACGTGGCGCCCCCCACCCCCACACAGCCCCCCTCTGTCCCCCACCAGAGCGGGACCTTGGTTCCAACGCTGAGCCTGCACGGACGCGGCGTGGCCGCCGCGAGTCCGTGGTTCGCCCCAGGCCCCCTCCCCGGGGTGCACGGAGTCCGGTGGACTCGGACAGGGGCACAACGGCGAGTGTCCCTTGTCATTGAGTCGCACAGAGCGTTTCACGGCCCTGAGCGCCCCCGCCCCCGCCCCGGCACCTGCTGCCCCCGCACTGTCCCCGGGGTGTGGCCTTGTCAGGGCGCCGTGCAGCGGCACGCACACGGCGTGTGGTCTTTCCAGGCCGGCTTCTTGTGCTCGGCACCGTGCAGTGAGGGTTCGGCCCTCCGGGTCTTTTCCCCACGGGGCAGCTCATTTCCTTTCGGCGCCGAGTCACAGCCCGCGGTCTGCGCGGAGGACCGCAGCTCGCCCCCTCGCCCGCAGAGATCCCGCCGCCAGTTTTCACCGGGTGCCCCGCCCCCCGGGGCCAAGCCTGACTGTGCAGCCGACCTGGGGGGCCGGACCCGACGGGCCTCACGTGGATGCTTGCTGAGTGACTGATGGATGGAGCCGACGCCCGAGGGGGTTGCGGCCCGACCTCCAAACCCGCCCACCAGCAGGTGGAGGTGGGGCGGAGCTGCAGCCACTGGGGCCGCTGGACGCCAGGGCTGGGAGCTGGGGGGAGGCGCTCCCTCTGCCGAGCTCCCATCCCTTGTCTGAAGGTCGGGAACCGGGCAGCAGCTGCCCTGTGGGCCGGGGCCCCGAGGAGTGGCCGGCCGGCCCAGGCACTGCACGCAGGTGGTGCCTGATAAAGGCTGGACGCTCAGCGCCGCCCTGGGATGTGGTGTGGCCCCCCGGTGCCCTGTCGCCTTGCACGGCGCTGCAGGAGTGGTGGGCCGTGGGGCTGGGAAGGGCTCCGCAGCGGGGGTGGGCTGCCGGAGCAGCGGCTGGGGGTGGGGGTGGGGGGCAGCCGAGAGGCTCGGCAGCCCTCCAGAAAGTGACATTTGGAAGGAGGCGGGCCTGGGGCGCAGTTAACATTTGATTGCCAGGAGTGAGTGCTCCCGGGGGCCGCCTGACAGCCGGCAGCCCTCCCCCCGCCGCGGCGGTTGGCAGGGGTGTGCAGGCAGGGTTTAGGGGTTCAGAGGTGCACTTCCAGCTGGCGGCTGCCTTCTCCTGCACCCCCCAGGAGTGGGGGCGGGCCCGGGAGGGGGGCCTAATCTGGCCCTCTCTCCCACCCGCATCTCCGGACCCCTGGGCCAGATCGTCCGCCCTCACACTGAGTCGGGCTGACACCCCAGCCCCGACCCGGCCAGCTGTCACCCTAGCCTCCCCACGGGACGCCCCAGCCGCCTCCCTCCGAACCCTGCTGGCCTCTCCCGTGGGGCCCCAGGGCAGTCTGTGCCACTTCAAGGGGAGGGCCGGTGTGGCGACTGGGAATGGCAGGAGTGGCCCTGGGGACCGGCGCTCCTTCGGTGCTGATTCTGGGTGGGCAGCACGGCCCCGCCCCCATTGGTGGGGTGGCCCTGCCCAGCACCCCGGGGCCCCGCAGCTGTCCCTTCTCAGAGCGGCCCCTCACGGGGGCTGGGGGGGAGGCCGCTGCAGCCGCTGGGGCCCTGGCCCCTGGAGGGTCTCAGGGAGGGTCCCCCAGCCCTTCCTTTGTAGCTGGGGCTCCCGCAAGGACACGGGCTCGGACCTGTGCCTCGGTTTCCAGCTTCGAGAGGAACAGGATTGATTGCCTCGGGTCTGGGCTCCGGGCTGCTTGGCAGGAAGAGCCCTGCCCCCACCTCCGAGCACCAGGGGCCAGGCCTCGCCTGCCTCTCTGGTTTCCTCTTCCTGAGGGCCTCACCCGCCTGCGGTCCGGGGCTGGCTAGATGGCGCGCCCCCTGCCGTGTCTGCTGCCACCCCGGCCGCGGTCTCCACTTGGACCAGGGGCTGAGCCCGGGAGGGAGACACGTCTTGTCTTTGTGTCATGTCCCCTGGGGTCTGGTCTGGGTTGCCTCACCTCCAAAAGCCTCCTCCTGGGTGTCCCTGGCTTACCGCTGGTCCCCTCTGGCCCCTGTGGCCTCGGCCACAGGTTCGGCTCCAGGGCGTGTCCGGGAGAAGGTGGCGTGCTGCACGCACAGTCCTCTGTGGGGACCCACAGCGGGTCCAGAAGCTCCCGGGTCCCTCGGTGGCAGGCCTGTCCCCGCTGCAGCTGGCCCAGGTCAGCTAGGTGCGGTCAGCGCCTGGGTGGCCGCACCCTGAACTGCTGCGGTCCAGAAGCTAAGGGGGCGCCTTCCCGGGTCCCCCTCTGCAGCAGAACATTCCAGGTGTACGCTGTCCTGCCCGGCCCATCGGGGCTCCGCCTTCTGCTCAGGCCCAGGGGTGAGCTCCAGCCCAGGGCTTACTCCGCCCCCTGTGACTCACTGGGCCGCGGCCCAGCCCCAGCTGTCTTTGTCCGTCCGGTCCTGAGGGTCCGGTGCCGACCCAGAAACCAGGTGGGGCACGCTGGGGCGAGCGGGAGGCAGGTGTGGGGGGGAAGCGGGGTTTCTCAGCAGTGGTGCATGCAGGAAAGGAGAGTGCCCTGGGGGCGGGACCCGGGGGCCTCCCCTGCGTGTCACTGAGCCTGATACCTGAGTTAGGGGCGCAGGGCTAAAGGGGGACGGAGACGGCTGGGCTCGGCCACCCTGCTGGGAGGGCCTGCCCCCCACCCCCCAGCACGGCCGCTCCTCCTTGTGCCCAGGGCAGCCCTGGTGCCGGGTCCCTGCCCGCTTTCCCGCTGCAGGCTCCGGGCACCCTGGGGTCTGGGCCCTGCCCTGCCCACCTGAGCCCGCCCCTCCAGGCCCCTGGGCTGCTGCACTCTGGCCCTGCACCCACCCCTACCCCCACCCCCCGGCCAAGGGCTTCTCCACCTCCCCTTGCCCTCCCGTCTCCCGTGGGCTCCTGGAGGACTCCAGCGCCAGCCCTTGGCTTTGCAAGCCCCTCCCCCTGCGGGCCCCCCTGGAGAAGGCAGAGTCCCCCCACCCACTTCCTGTGTCCTTGTCAACACAGAGTCAGACCTAAGTGGGTTGCCATGTTCATTTCTGCCCTGACTCATTCTCCGATTTAACCGCATCGCATCTGGAGATGAGCCAGAGAGCGGCTCTGGGTTTTCCGTGCTCGAGGGGACCTGCCCGCGTTACTTGGAACGCGTGGCCGGCAGGTGGCAAAGAGCATCTGACTCTGAATCCAGGGCCGATGCCCCGGCCACTGCCCTAGCTGCCTCCCCTTCCCCTTCTCCCCTCTCACAGACGCCTCCTCCAGCGCCCACTCCCCGGACTCAGCCAGCTCCCGAGGGGTGGAGGGGACAGGGGTGCTCCGCTGGCCGACTGTCCCCCCAGGGAGGCCGAGGGACCTGGCTCGCCTGTCCCATGCTCTCCAGGACTCTGAGTTGTGAGCAGAGGGTGGAGCTGGCTGATCTCAGGGGCAGCCCCCAGGAGACGCAGTCATTTAGTCACTCAACAAACACACATTGAACTCTGGCTAAGAACCCTCAGCCGCCCTCCTGAGGCGAGCGGGCCTCTGCTTCCTGTTGTAGATGCCGTCTTGGTCCCCCCCAGTGTCTCCTTTGGTACCAGCACCTGTGCCTGCTCACTCATTTCTGATGGCATTTGAGGTTGCTGGACCACTGTGTGAGGGCACCGGAAGTGGATGGACAGATCAGGGGAAGCTTCCTGGAGCCAGTGGCCGTGAGGAGGTGGCTTGGAAACAGCCCGCTTGTGAGGGCAGAGGCTCCCTGGAGGCTGTGAGCTAGGCTCCCAGCTCTGTGGCCTCACTGCTGTCCTCTGTGGCGTGGGCACGACCCGCACTCAGCCCAGGGCCTTCCTGCTCTGAGGCGCTGTGACCCTGACCCTGACTTTCGGCAGGCGGGCTGACAGAGGGCCCTGGAAAGGACAGTGGAGGCGCTGGTCCTTATGTCTCTCTCGAGGGTGGATGCCGGGGCAGCGCACAGGGCTCAGCGACCTCTCGCAGGACAGCTGTGGACCACTGCACGCGCGGCCACCTGCAGCCACGTGCGCTCATGCGGGGTGAGGCTGGAGGCCGAGGACTGGCGTGGTTCCTGCCCCTCCCCCCGCCGTGCCAGGGGACGCCGACAGTGCTCTCCCTTCAGGCCCGCCCCGCTCGGAGGTCCCCATTTCTGGAAAGCCTTCTCAGAGCCCCCAGGGCGAGGCAAGCTGCTGCCTTCTGTACTGTGAGGAGCCTCAGAAAGGGCCGCGGCATTGCTCCCCCTTTGCAGTGTGACCTGGTGTCCAGTCTGGCCAAGGGGCCGGGGCGTCTGTCTGCCCTTGACTCTGGCCTTGACCCTTTGGCCTGCTTCGGGTGAGGGACACTAGCAGAAGGGGCCTGAGGAGTGTGTGAGCGGGGGGGGGGGAGCGTGCCCTGCCTTGCTGCTCCTGGGGACCCCGGGGCTGCCCCCGTGTGAGTGACATGGGGCCCCAGGCCTCCATGGCCCCCGAGGATGGCCAGCCGGATGCCGCGGAGTGAGTGAGGCCAGCTGTGCGCACAGGCGGGGGGGGGGGGTGCTCGGGGGCCCGGCTTGCACTGCCCCGGCTGAGCCCTGTGCCAGCGGCCCACCATGCCACGGCGAGCGGACAAACGACGGTCGTGTGAAGCGGCCCCATTCTGGGCCGCCGTTTCGCAGCAGCAGCCGGTGGCCGGCACACAGCCGGCACCTCATCACCCCCACACCGCCGCTCGGACGGCCCTCGCGGCAGCAACGCCACCCTGTCCGTGGGGGGTGGGCCAGGGCCCCGACTTCAGCGTCAGAAAGCCGCAGCTTCGAGCTCTGCACCTCGGGTCTCCGAGGCTCAGATGCAAAGCGGGGGTTAAGGACGTTCGGTCCCAGCTCCCTGGGCCGCTGCCGTGACTGAACTCCGAGGGCGGGGGGGGGGGGGGTGCTCTCAGAGCACGGAGAGCGCTCAGCAAGCAGGAGCGAGTGCCCTTTTGGCTTGGGCTGAGAGTGCCCCCGCCTGCACCCCCTGCACTCCTGTCCCCCCAGTCCCCCCGCCCTGCTGCGCGGCCCACGTGCCTGCGGGGCGCGGCGCGCCTGTTATTTCCGGGAATATTTATATTCATTGTTCAACTTGGCATTTATTGTTGGCGTTCCAAGAGCAGTCGAGCGAGATAAATGTCCCGTGTGCAGGACCCACGGGCAGCTCGCCTCCTCCTGCTGTGAATTCAGTTGTGTGTTGGGGCGGGGGTGGGGGGCGGCCACGGCGGGGGCGGGCTCTGCCGGGGAAGCCGCAAGCTGCTGCAGGGAGATAAAGCCCTTCGACCGGATGCGCTCGCGCCGCGCTGGGAGCCCTGGGCCCCGGCACTGCCCGCGCGCGGGCGACGGCGCCAGCCTGAGTGTCGACGCACGGCCCTGGGGCCCCTGAGGCGGCCCCCCCTGCCACCCGGCTCAGGTTCAACACCCTGCCCTGGACGCCGTTATCACCGCTCTTGTGACGTTATCTCTGGCCTCAGTGTCCCCTCCTGTCAGATGGGGTGACACCCTACTGCTTGCACGCGGCGGGTGGGTGCCCCATGAGTGTGGCCTGCCCCCTTCTCTGGTGGGCTCCGCCCCCTGTGCCGTGGGCTGTGCCATGCTGGTTGTACGGTGTCACAGGCGCCTCTTGCTCCCCGGGCTCTGTGCTGGGACCACGGCGGGGCCGGCCCACGACTGTCCTTCTAGGGACCAGGGACCCCCATTACAGTCTACAGTGGTGAATTCATTCTCCAGCTGAGGGAGCCGAGGCTCAGAGCGGTGAGGGGCCAGGCACGGTCAGCTCCTGGGTGGAGGGACCCACACCGGCACGGCCCTGCAAGATCTCGGGGACTTTATGGACCTTGCTCTGTTCTCATCAGAGGGAGTGTCTCCCATCCCTGTGGGATCTTATGTCAGCCTGAGCATGTACCGGTGTCTGAAGATAATGACGTAATCATGGATGTAGCCGGGGCCTTGAAGGGCGGGAAAGAGGGGCGTGTGTGAGCCTGCTAGTTTGATTCTGGGATGCTATTCCTGTCCCTCCCCAGCATCTTCCATTGTTCTGGCCCATCCCATACTACGCAGAAACCCTCTGTGGCCTATGGACAGGGTCCCCAAGAAAAGGTAATCTGCTTGCATGCCTCCAGGGACAGGAGGCGCACTACCTTACAGACAACGCACTGTCTTTGCATAACTCTGATCTGTGGACAGGTCTTTCCTTGGACTGAGCCAAGCCACAGTCTTCTCCCTGCCCCTGGCCCTGCCCACGGGGAACTTCAGGTGGTGAGCCTGCCCTGGGCTCTCCTCCGGGAGCCTCCCAGTGTCCCGCTGTCGTCCTGGTCACCTTCCTCCAGGCCTGCTCAGATGAGGACCTGGCCTCGCCCTCAGGGAGGCCCCTGGCTTCAGCAGAACCTTCCTTCACCCTCCCACGCCCTCAGGTCTGGGCTAGTGGTGCAGAAGAGGCCCTTGTGCACACACAGCAACACACGGACACGCATGGCACACACAGACACAGACACACATGTGCAAACACCTGGACATGGCACACATGGGCACACACAGGTGCACACACACCTCTGTGTGGAACACAGCTGTTGGCCCCGGAGGCCCGGGAGGAGGCCCCGAGTGTTTTAGGGGTGCCAGTCAGGTGTGCCATCCCCCAGCCTTTTCAACAAGGTTTTGGGGGGAGGGGTCCCTGCAGTTGCCTCTGCCCTTTCCCTGTATCCCTGCCTAGACATGGCCCTGCATGGACGCCACCACCTGTCCCAGCTGACTGTCACCTGCTGCTGGGCACTCCCGGGGACAGCAGGGGCCTCCCGCAAGCTCCAAGGTGGCTTTTCCAGGCTCCCCAACCAGCGCGGCTGGCCCCTGGGCCCCAGCCAAGCCGGGCTGGTGCGGGCTGGCAGCTGACGTGTTTATCTGCCCGGCGGCGGGGGTGAGCAGGCAGGCATGGCGGTAATTGGTACATTTTGTAAGCAATCATCTCCTGGCACCTTCTGCCATGGCATGTGGGCCGCCCGATCACGTTAATCACGGCCTGTGGCCGGTCCCGCTGCCTGACAGCTTCGTTTCTCTGCCCTGGGAGGTTGGAGCCGCTCTGGCCCTGAATGGTCTAATCTGTTATCCGCGGGCACATGGCTCTCCCCTGGCACGAGGACGGGGCTGGGGCCCGGCGGGCGGGCGCGTGGGCGGCCAGCCAGGCCCGGGAGGGTGGCAGAGATCTCGCCTTGGTTTATCCTCTGCAGAGCGCTGAGTCTATTTTGCCAGCTGAGAGAGAGGTGGGAGAGGCTGAGACCCCACAGAAGGGGGTGCAGCAAGAGGTGGGGGGGCTGACCCAGGGCCCTGGCTGTAGCCCCCTGCGGCCAGTGTGTGGGGCCCACCGTCAAATGAAAATCGAGGCCCAGTGTTAAAAAGCCACTGATAATTTCAAGAGGGTAACAGCTGAGCGCTGCACCAGCTGTGGGCCCGCTGACGCAGGGCACTGCGGGACTGCCCTGGCCACACACGCACGAAGCTGCCCCGTCCACGGCATTCACACATCCCGTGCGCACACACCCGTGCACACTCACGTGCGTGCACATGTACCCACACGCACACAGGGCACCGGGGAGTGCCTGGGGGTCACACAGAGCGACTCAGACTCAGGCTTCGCTTGCTCAGAGGCCACGGGCAGAGCCCTCTCTGCCTGGGCTGCCTGGCCTCCGGGAGGGCCCCGGGGCAGAGCCCGAGTCCCAGGCTGGGGTTCAGGCGAGCAGGTGTGGGCCGCCACTGGTGTTCTCAGCGGCTGAGGCGGCGGCCGACTGCGGGGACCAGAGCAGCAGGCTGCTCCACCCTTGACTCACGAGCGACCCCCAGCGTGCCGGTGTGAGCAATCCCTGCGTTTACCGTGTCGCACACTCACACGGCGCCCTCGGCACCCGCTGGGGCCCCCCCTTCGCAGGGGGCTGCCCCTCCCTGCCCGGTGCCCCCTCGAGGCTCCCTCAGACGGCGACATTCTGAGCGCGCATCGACCCGCCCACCCACACACTCATCCCTGCACCCGCCCTTCCGCCCACCTGTCCACTCACCACCTTCCCTCCCTCCCTCCCTCTGTGCGCCCATCCGTCAATTCTTTTATCTGCCCATCCATCCAACTTGTTAACCACACATAAAAGGCCTTTCAAAGTGAGAGGCAAGAAGCATTTATTCGAGATAAAAAAGAATAGCTATTAGGAACCAGCCGATGCAGGCAGAGGCCAGACGGTGTTCCGAGGAGGAGATGGGGCGAGGGGTGTGGATGGGACAGTGATGCCTGGAGGGACGGTGACGCCCACAGGAGGACGGCATTGCCCTCGGTGAAGACAGGGCGGCACAGGGAGGGGAGTCCGCACGGCGTGTTTAACTCTCGGGCCGGCGGCCCCGGCACCTGCCCTCTCGTCCTTGCAGACGGCTCCTCGGGGCAGGGTGCTGCCCCCGGTCATTCCGACGCCCCGAGGTTGGGGCGCGAGCGGTCAGGGCGGCCCCCCCGGGGCAGCGGCTCTGGCTCCATGTTTGAAGGGCTCTGTTCCTATTATTATTAATTATTATTATTATTATTACCACCACTACTACTGCTGCTGCTACAAACGACACTTCTGCGTACCCTCTACCCACCCACCCAACAGTCCTTCGTCTGCCCGTCCACTCCCAGCCCCCCCACCCTTGCACCCAGCCAGCGAACTCCCGTCCCTCCAGCAGGGCCTCCCAGGTCCCCTCTGTGCTGGTGCCTGGGCGCCCAAGGGCGAGCAGCCCACAGGTCTGAGCAGCCCACACATACAGTCTTCAGCGCCGGCTGTCAGAGGGGGCTGGGGTGCGGCTGGGGGGCCAGACCCCAGATCTGGTTGCTCACCGGTGTGAGGGGAACACGGGCCTGGCTGCCTGGGTTCAACCCCCGGCTCCTCCATCACCACGGTGTGACCTCAGGCAAATTACTCACCTTCTCTGAACCTCAATTTCCCCACCTGTAAATTAGGGAATTGCTACATTTATTGTGAGTTCACATCAGTTCACGAATGTCAGGTGCTTCATAGATGAAAGGCTCTTGGCGTTTCCTCTCGCTGGTGAAGCGCCTGGGGCCCTCTCCCTGAGCCGGCTGTGTCCCGGCGGCCCCCAAGGCGAGGTGAGGCCTGGCTGGTGTGCAACCCCTCCCCCTGAAAGCCATGGACAGCCTCCCCTTTGGGGCTGTGAAGGGGGCCCCGAGGAGCCAGGCTTTCTAAGGCCACAGCACCAGGCTCTGCTACAGTCTCAACAGGATATTGGTTTGTCACAGACACGCCGGCGGGGGCCCCCCGATCGGCACAGCTCGTGCCCCTGGAGAGGGAGGGGACAGATGTCTTCTGACCCTGCATGAAGGCCAGGCCCCAGGATGCGCTGTCCAGGCCCTCTG
This sequence comes from Phyllostomus discolor, assembly GCF_004126475.2. NCBI lineage: Eukaryota > Metazoa > Chordata > Mammalia > Chiroptera > Phyllostomidae > Phyllostomus > Phyllostomus discolor. The sequence continues at coordinate 137,670,901 of NC_040909.2, forward strand.
GACAGAGCTGGGGAGGGAGGGTGCTGGCCAGGTGAGGCGGGCTCGGAAGGAGGGGCATGTCAGTCGGGCACCGCGGACAGCGAGCGCGCCGTCCGTCAATCAGCACCGCGGACAGCACGCCACGCGCTAATCAGCACCGCGGGCCGCCGCGCCGCCTGTCAGTCAGCACCGCGGGCAGCGCCCGCCGGTCAGCACCGCGGACAGCGCGCCGAGCAGCGGGAACGCGCTGGGGACCGCAGCCCCGCGGCCTCAGGCCGGAGACTACATGGCGTAGTGGAAGCAGCCAGGGGCAGGGCCCGGTGCGCGAGCGGCTTGTGGGGCTTGCCGCAGGTGTGGAGGTGCTGGGCAGCCAGCTTCCTGTCAGATGACCACTGGGCGGGACGGGGCACCTCACAGCCCATCCGGGGCCCCCAAGCGCAGCTCTGCGGGAGCGAGGGGCGGGTATCCAGGGGCCGGTATCCAGGGCTAAGGGAGGGAGGTGGTGGGCACCCCAGCGCAGGGGCCTGTACAGGCAGCACGTGTTCCAGGGCAGCAGAGAGGGACTTTGCTGGTCGTGCACACCCCCACCCCAGGGCCACCGTGCCCCTGGTCCCCACGGCATGTCCAGCTCTCCGCCTGCGGTCCTGGAAGCCACGGGACCCTGGCCTGTATGGGGCAGCCGGTAGGACTGGGCACCCTCTCCCGGAGCCAGGCCCCCCCACCGTGGGGCAGGAGTGGGCAGGCTAATGTCCAGCCTCCAGTCTCCAGGGGCCACTTATGGGCCCTGGCCACACTCTGCTCGGGGCCGAGGGGCTCTCCTTGGCATCTCCCAGCAACTCTGCCCTGTACTGAGTGCCCTCCACCACTCCCTGGTGCCATGACCTGGGCACACGCAGCCCTGAACCACGGTGTCCTTGTCTGGGAACGAGATGGCACCTGGGGAAGTGCCCAGCCTGTGGCTGTCAGAATGTTCTGGAGCCACTGGTGGGGGGGGGGGGCGGTCCAAGGAGGAGGTGAGCGCAGCCTCTCAGAGCGAGCGCAGGGCCCTCCTGGCCACCACCCGCTGCCTTGGACCCCTGGCCGGAGGAGCGGGTCTCGAGGGGGGCAGGCCTGCCTGCTGGGCGGCTCGCTGCGCCCAGTGTGGAGTGGGGTGTGTGGGGAGATGGAGAGCAGTGTGACCACCATCCCAGCGACAGTGTGGCTGCAGTGGGGGCACCGAACCCGAGGGACTGTGTGCACCCTGGTAAGACAGGGGCTGAGGTTGTCCCCCTGCAGGACAGGGCTCGGGGGCTGCAGCTCTCCGAGCCACCTCTGGGAGGTGTGGTCCCTCCCTGGGGATCCTCGCTGCTCAGCTGAGGTCAAGTGCGTCACGTCGCAGGGTGACAGGGTCAGAGGGGGGGCAGGACCCCCGAAGGGGGCGGTCTGGGAGGTCATGGGGACAGCTGGACCGCCGATTTGGGGAGGGGCCAGTGGGGACGGACAAGGGAGGGAGCAGAGAGCGGGCTCGGTGCTGCCGGGGCTGGGGCAAACCTAGAAGGGACAGCCCGCTCTGCTCCTGGCTGCCGGGCCCAGGGCCAGCCCCCGCCTGACGAAGGTGCCGGGTGCTCCCTCCCTGCCAACGAGCTTTGGTTGGGGGGGACCCAGGAAGGGAAGAGCGTTCTCTTCCTCCTGCCACCCTTTCACCCGGGGCCACCTCCCGTGGGCTCTGCCAGCACAGCTCAGGGCCCAGGCCACGGTTTGGGGGGCACGCCGTCCCATGCCAGGCCAGGGCTGGGGGCCCTCCCCAGGCTGGCGCCCTCCCGGGTGTGGCCTCACGGGGCAGCTCGAGGACAGACTGTTCTAGTCTCTGTGTCCACGTCGCTCCAGGAGGGCAGAGTGCAGGCAGCACTTTCTGGGACCGGTCCGACCTGGGGTCTCCTCCGGTGGCCTCTCCCAGGGCCTGTGTTATGGGGCCAGAGTGCAGGGCCTGCTGCCGGGGAAGGTGGGTTTGCTCCTCCACCCTCTGCTGAAGCTGCGGCCCCAAGGGATGGTCTACGTCCCTGCCCTGCTCCGGTGGCCATGCCGGTGCCACCGTGGGGCCAGGAGACCCTTGGAAAGAAGCAGTGTGTGTGTGAGTTCCGTCCAGGCTGAGCCAGGAATGGAGGGAGCACGAGGCCTCCAGGGGCCCGTGTGTTGTAGTGGGGACTGGCGCCTCTTAAAGGGGTGGGTTGTGTGCTGTGAGGAGGCTGGGGCCGAGACCGCTGAGGCCCCCTGCCCCCACATCCTGGCGCTCACCCGTGGTCAGGCGTGGTGGCCCTTCTCATCCATAAAGGGGGTCTCGGCAGCTCCCTGGGTGACAAGAGTCGTTGGAAATGGAGAACCCCTCCCGGCGATGGTCAGTGGGCCCCGGAGACTCCGGGAAATAGTGCCCTGCTCTGACTGTGGGGGTGCTGGCCTCTTCCCCCTGCTTCTGGGGACCCTGGAGACGCACAGTGCCAGGTCCCCATGCCGAGGTCTGTGCTGGCCCGGAGGGAGGCCGGCGCGTGGGGGGCGGGGCGGGAGGAGGGAGCGGAACCAGCGGCGTGACTATCAGGGAGCTGGCTCTGGTCATAAACTTCAATCAATTTGAAACTCGTTTTTCTGGATATTAAGCTTCACTACCTGTGCGATCCCTCTGCTCCGAAGTGTGGGGGGAGGTGTCTGCGCCTGAGCACAGCCCCAGGACTGCCTGGCATGCGCTGGGCCAGGCTGCCCAGGGACCCCAAGGTCTCCCACGGGGGTGCTGGGGGCCGAGGTGGGCCCAGCTGGGGCCGGACGTCCTGGGTGAGGGCGCTGGCTCTGGGGTGCCCACTGGCCGGTGCGGCCTTGAGCCAGGCTGCTGGTGGGCGGGTCCTGGGAGCCCTGACAGGGCCTCCAGGGGGCCAGGCGGGCAGAGCCAGTGGCCCGGGTGGGGGTGGGGGTGTGTGCCCCGGTGTCTGCCCCCCCAGTGCCCCCTCGCCCCTCGGCAGGCGCTGGGGGCGGGGTCTCTTCCCACTTACAGACGGGGGAACGGAGGCCCCGAGAGGCTACACGGACATGAGCGGCAGGTTCGGGGTGCCCAGTGCGCCCACAGACAGACACACCGTGGATCATGCATGTCGGGGTCCCCCCTGCCCCACGGCCAGCGGGAGGGCTGCGGCCCCGTGTCTGGGAGCTCCCTTCACAGAGAGAGGAATAGTGTGGCCATTTTCGTCGCCCTCCCCCCCGCCCCCATGAACACCGGGGTCCCAGAGCCAGACCCCCAGGACCACACCTGGTTCTGTCTGTGGACACTTGATTGAATAGCAGTTGTTACTAAGAAAGCTGAGGGCGTCTGGGGTGCCCGCCGTGCCCTGGGCCCGGGAAATCCGCTTTCCCCACCTACCTCGGGTCCTCGCTCGTCCCACAAGGAAAGGAACGGTCACCACCACGACCAGGCGACTTCCTGAAGGGGCCAGCGCCACCGAGCAGCGGCGCTGGACTCGAACCCAGCTCCCCGGCAGGCAACGCCACACCACCTCTGAGGAGGCGCCGGAGTCCCTGGTGCCCGGGGTGGTCCTTGCACGTGAGCTCCCATCGCCAGCCTCGGTTGTCCCGTCGGCCGGGGTGGGGGTGTGCTGCCTGCCGGCCCCCATCTGCCCCTCTCGCCCCAGGCAGTGCCCGTCACCCAGAGCCCGTCCCGGCCCTGCCAGCCGCCTCCCGCCCCCTCCCAGCCCCCGGCCTGGCTGCCCGCCAAGGGCCACGCTCCCTTCTGGGAACAGCCGCTTTGGGCTCCCTCCAGGAACCAGCCCCCGGGGTGAGAAGAAGGCTCCGCTCTCGCTTCCAAAACCCCCGGCGCGCTCGCCCGGAGTCGTGGGCGGCAGATGGAAGCTGACAAGCCGAATAAATTAGGGCGCGATCGCTGGTGAGCAGACGTCACGTTGAACAGCCGGAGGCCCCGCTCGGAAGGCGCGCCGGGCTGCGCGTGGGGGCGGAGGGGTCTCTCCGCGGCCCACGACGGTGCTGGGACGCCAGGGTCTGGGCAAACCCCTCCCGGCTGTAGGGTCTCGGCCTTTCCCCCCCGCCGGGAGGGTCTGGGAGGGTCTGGGAGTCAGGGCCCCGGGCAGGGGGATGGGATGCAGGTGGTGGGCGAACAGGGGCACAGCACATGGAGCATGAACAGCTCTGTGACCCGCATTGGACTAAGGACGGGTAGTGGCCGGAGGGGCCGGGTCGTGATGGGGCGGGAGGCCTGGGCTGCGGGGTCCGAGCTGGGACCTGGGGAGACGGGAGTGGTCACCGGCCGTCGGCCGGAGGTGAGGAACGGGCAGCTCTCTGGCCTGGCCGCCGAGGGCCGGCACAGGGGTGGGGTTCGGGGCAGAGCATTGCCCCTCCTTGGGAGCCTGCTGTCTCCCTGGACACTGGTCCTCCTTACAGTGAATGCTCCCACATCTCCGAGAAGCAATTCCTATTAAGGTCGCCCAGAGGGTGCCGGGACCCAGGCCCACCCGGCTCTGAGGTGGAGCCCCCTCTGTGCCCCGGTCCTGGAGGCCCAGCCGAGGCTGGCGGTGAGTGTGGTTTGGGGCAGGCCGGGTTCCAGGGGCCCTCGGGACTCCTGGGGACTGGATGTCCTGGTGTGGACCCTGACCGACAGGGACTCTATGGATGGGGCCGGATCAGACCCTCCCAATCCCCCCCCCCCCACCAGAGAGAGGAGCCACACCTCCCATCTCCTCGCACCAGCAAACAGAGGCACCCGGCCGGTCTCAGGGCCTGGTCTAGCCCCGGTGCACGGCCACCCCACGTGGGGCTCTGGCTGTGCTCCCGACTGTGGAGTGGCTCTGGAGACCGCTCGCGGTTTTGCGAGAATCGTGATGAATCGGCTGAGAGTCCCACCAATGATTTGAACTCAATTACCAGGAAGGAGGAGAAGTGAGTCAGAGCTTTCCGAGCGAAATGGCAGGACGCTGTGCCGGGGCGGGGGGCGTGGGGGGGTGTTGGCAGCCCCTCTCCCCTGCCTCCTGGGGCCCCGGGGGGGGGGGAGGCTCCAGCTGGGACGGTGGGAGGGATGAGGCTGAGAGCCAGGAGATGCCGCTCGGAGGGCTGAGTTGGGCTGTGGGTCCCCCGAGCGGCCGGGAACGAATAGGGGGGTGGGAAGGTCTCGCTGACCCCAAATTTTCTTCCAGTTTTGTAGAATCTCCACCGGCAGAAAGGTGCTGGGGAGCAGGCCCTGCCAGCTCTTAAATGCTTTGAGACCCGGGTTTAGGGTCCTCACTGCTCCCACATCCTATTGGCTGAAGGAGGCCGGGGCCTGCCCCGCTCCCCGAGGTGGGGAACCGGACTCGGTGTCGTGAGGGCTTTGCACGGCGGTGAGCAGACACCCTTCGCTGACCCGAGAGACCCCCGCGGCCATGATTACATGTCAGGATGGTGGCCACGCAGAGCACCATGCGTCGGAAGCGTCCGAAGGGCCCCCTCCCACCTGTAATTACCTGGACATGCGGGAGTCGGTCTGCCACACACTCACCACATGGTACTGACACATAGGAGGTGCTCGGCTCACACTTGCTGAAGGAGCAGCCCAAGCCTCACCTCCTCCAGGAAGCCCTCCCCGATCATTCCCTCTGGCACAGAGTGGTTCAGAGCACAGGCCTCAGAGCCAGGCGGCCCAGTTCAAGTCCTGCCTTTGTCCTTCCCCAGCCCATCTGTGCCTTGGTTTCCTTGTCTGTAAAATGGGAATAAAACTGCAACCCCAGCTCGGCCGCATGCTGAGGGCCCCCCAGCGGTGCCCGGAGGTCACGGTTGGATGGGACTGGACACGGCTCACTGCAGGCCAGCCGTCCCCCCAAGATCCCCAAACGCCAGCCCGTGACTTCCTTCGTGCCTCCTGGTCCAGGGCTTCGGACCGGCGGTCCCTGGGGCGCCCCCGGCCCCACCTGCTCTGGGCCTGTCCCGAGGCTCTGTGACTCAGCGCTGTGACAGCACTCAGGTGCGAGAGAGTCATTTCCAGGCGTCCAGGGCTCTGGTTGATGACACGACTCATCTCTGCGGCCGGTCGCTCTGTTCCGTGACCGGGGCACGCTGTCCAGGCCGGGTGGAGAAGGGTCCGGAAGCTGGCTGCAGGGGGTGGAGGGGAGGGTGGCGGGGACGAGCCACCCCGTGGACGAATCTGGGGGCTGCTTGTGCCCAGCAGTCCAGGGCTCCCCCTCGGGCATAGCCTCTGGGGCTGCTGGGGGGTCCGGCCGCTGCAGGTGGAGAGGGCAGCCCCAGGGGGAGGGCGGTCGCCTGGACCGGGGTCCAGGCGAAGCTTCTCCGGTGGTGGGGGTCTGCACCCCCGAGTGGCACGTGTCTGTGAGGCCACGGGGTCACAGCCCCCTCCTCTACCTCCCCCAGCATCACTGCCTGCCCACTGGGGCTGGGGGCCGGTGGGCCTTCCCGGGTGAGGGAGGGGTCCCCCAGGACGTCAGGAGAGAGGGCAGCCGCTCAGGAGGGTGGCGACGCCGCTGCTGGGCGAGGCTGGGCCCTGGCTTCCGGGCAGAGCCAGGCGTCTCGCTCCCCTTGGGCACCCCTGGGGACCAGAGCCTGGCCGGGTCCCCCTTTCTCGCGCCCTCCCTCCCTGTCTGCCTCCGGCCGGCTCCCAGGCCTCAGCCCCCGGGAAAGCCTCCTGCTGACGTGTCCCGAGGGACTTGCCCAGAACCTTCTTCCGTGGCCCCCGGGCTTTCCTCCACAGGCTCCGCGCTCGCCTGCCCCCCAGCCCTGAGCCTGTTCCCTGTCTGAGCCGCCCCTGTGTCCACGGCTGAGGGTCCAGGGGTGCACCAGACTGGGGCCGTGGAGAGGCGGTTCCGACCCAGTTCTTCTGGGCCCTCGGGGCCACGGCGTCCTCCCCGGCCCGTCTCCTGGGGCCTGGCTCACTGTCCCCGGCCGGGGACCCTCCTCATCTGGGAGGCTGCGCCCCCTCACTGGACGCCTTCCCTCGCTGACCGAGGGACACAGGGGGACAGAGGGGGCCGCATGAGAGCCTCCCTGGCCCCCGCTCCCGTGGGGTGAGCCTGCCTGGGCGTCCCGCTCCTGCTCCTGCCCCACCCTGCCCCCTTTGCCCTCCTTCTCCCAAAAGCTCTCCCAAAGGAGCCCCCACCCCAGGAGCCCCAAGCCAGGGAGCTGGCTCGCATGCTGGGACCAGGAGTGGCTGGAGGAAGCGGGTCAGACAGGAGATGGCCGCATCGCCCGCTGATGGCCACACACCTCATCATTGGTCCCGGGAGGATGGTCCCCAGATACTGCCGCGGCATCCAGGGAGGGCCGGGTGCGGGAGCAGGAGGCCCGTGGGAGGGGGTCAGGGAGGACGCAGGGCCCTGGGTGGGGGCGTGCGGGAGGGGTCAAGGCTCCGAGGATTGTGCCATCGCACCGGCTGCTGTTGCTAAGAGCCGCTGACGCATCGGGGAGAGGAACGGCTGTCTCGGTCCGTTAATCACCCGCCTAAAGCCAGGTGTGAGGGTCGGAGGGCCTCCCCGGGAGGTGTGGAGGCAGATTCGCTTCCTGCGGCGGCCCCGGGGGGTTGGCGACGAGCACGGACTTCGCCGGGCGCAGGAGGGACGCTGGGGCTGGCGGCTTCTCAGGGCGTCTGTCCCCCCCTGGCCCGGGGCAGGGGCTGACAGGGAGGGAGTGGGCCCTGGGACTGGGGGACTGGGGGCTGGGGCTTCCCAGGGAGATGCGCTGAGAAGCCCGAGCGCCCCTTCTGGAAGAGTCCTCAGAGGCGGGCTTGCCCTCCGTGACACGTTCTAGCCTCTGGGCCGGACCAGACTGGAAGCCTCCAGCCCAAAGACTCTCGGGCCCCATACCTGCCGGGGCCACTGCGCAGCTGTGGGCTGGGGGACAGCCTGCCGCAGAGGTCGGGGACTCGAGGCTGCGCCCCGCCCCGTGAGCAGGGCCCTGGCGCAGGCACGGCCCCCTGCAGCAGAGGCCGAGGCCGCTCCTGCGCCTCTGGCCGTGGGCCTGGCTCCATGGCCCCGGCTGTGCGTGTGTGTGTCGGTTGGCTCGGCTAAGTGCACCTCCGTGTCCAGGCCAGGGCGGAGCCTCTCAGTGTGTGTCCGGTTCCTGGGCCCCCTCAGCCCCCCGCCTCTGGCCCTGCCTCCCGCCCCGCCTCCCTCCACCTGCCCAGGAGCCTCGGGCTTGGCTGCCTGCCCATGGAGACCGGCTTCTCTGTGGCACCAGCCCCTCTGGCGGAGCTCCCTGGGGCTCACACCTCCCGTTCCTCTCGCTCTTTCCCAAACCCGACTCCTGCCGGGAAGCCGCGCACCGCCGTGGCGGCCTCCCCTCCTGGGAGCTGGGGGCCCGGCACTTGCGTTGTCACGATGAAGGGGGTGTCGCCGCCTCTGCCGGGAACGGACCAGCCGCAGCGGTCGCTCTGGACTGGGAGTGGGCGGGCGGACGGAGAGGGGCGTGCAGGTGTCGGCCACCCCAGGGCCGTGTGGCCGTGGCTGTGGCCGTGCCTGGGAGCTGACCGAGGGCCCTGTGCACCAGGCCTGGGCCTCAGGGAGACGGCAGCGCGCCCGCCGAGGCTGCGGGTTGGGAGCTGGCTGCGACTCGGGGGCTGTGTTGGTGGCTGTGTCCCTGGGGAGTAAGTTTAAGAGAAAATGTTGCTGTTTCTCAGCAGTGGCGTCGCCACGTCTGCAAAGGCCCCCCCCCCCCCCCCCCCCCGCCGAGAACACTGCTTGGCTCGGGGCCAGGGGAGAGCCTCCGGGGAGAGGGGGCCCGCCTGGCCGGGGCTGCCCTGCCCGGCTCTGCCCGGCCGTGCCAGGACACCCGGCGAGTCTGCCCCTCCCTCTGGCCTCGGTTTCCCCCTCTGGTGTGTGTGGGGCCTGTGCAAAGCCTGTCCTGGCCCATGAAGCTGCTCCCACGCCCCCAACCCCCACCCCCCACAACTGCCCCTGGGGGAGGAAGGATGAGACATTTCCCTCCAGCTGATCTGGGGGCGGTGTGATTTGCATATGATTTGCATGAATATGCATGCCCACTTCATAAAGGCCCTGGCTCCAGGCATTTAAGAAAATTCCAGCAAACAGATCCAGGCGAAATGTTTGTGATGATCTGAAACCCCCGAAGGCAGCTTTGCTGGGGACGGTCCCTTCTGCGAGCCGTGTCCCCAGGCCCCCCCAGACTCTGAACTTGAGGGGAGTCTCTGAGAGAGAGTCCGGTCCCCCGGCCCGAAGTGTGCGGGGGCCCCCGGGGAGCCTCGGGGACGCCCCGAGGGACACCCAGTGGAGGAGGATGGTGAGGCGGGTGCTGGGCCCCAGGGTTGGGGTGCCCCAGGGAGCCCCCCACACACTCCCGTCCCTGCAGAACTCCTCACCCAGGAGCCCCAGAGGGGGAGGGGGTCGGCCCCTTAGTTCAAATCGAACTGCCTCGGGGTGGCCTCCCCGTGTCCCCCTCTGCCTCTGTGTCTGGAGCCCCTCATCGCCCCCGCCCATCCACCCCTTACCTGGCCAGGTTACCCCCAAAGGGCTCTCACATTCCACCTTTGAAGCCGATCGTACCACCCTCCCCAAAGCCAAATCCAAACAGAGCACAACCCGGATGCTCCGGCGGCTTCTCCCACTTTGGAGAAGGGACGGCACGCTCACCCACCAGCCTGCGAGCCTCCTCTGGGCTTCCGCCGCCCCCACGGGAGCCCCAGTGCCGGCCCCACTCCTCCCCACGCCCCAGTCCCGCTGCTTCTCCCTGGATGGGGCATTTGCACCCGCTGTTCCCCCAGCTGTCCCCCCGTAACCCCGCCCAGCAGTGCCCAGCTCAGCCCTTGCCCGGCTGGGTCAGACCCTCCCCCCCAGAGCTGCTCCCCTTGCTCTGACAGCTCTGATTCCTCCGCTTTGTGAGACCCCGGGTCCCCCCACCCCTGCTCGACAGAGAGCTCCACGGGGCCGGGCGCATGCCGGCGTGGCTCTCCCTGTGTTGGCACGTAGTAGGTGCTCAGTGAGTAAATGGACGGGTGGTGAGTGACTGCCTGCGGGACTCCTGCGTTGGTGTCAGACAGCCACACAGACGTGGGCCCCCTCACGCTGGGCTTGTGTCCCTCCTCCCAGGGAGGCCCCACTGTGTGGAGCACGCAGTAGGACCAGCCCTGGCAGGAAGGGAGCCTCTCCAGGCACTGCCCGCCCACCGACAGGAAACATGGCCACACCAGGAGCTTCCTGCCCTAGTCAGTGGGGGGCAGGGGGGGGGTTCGCTTGCAGAGGTTTTTGTTCTAAACTGTATTTGGCCCCCTGTCCTGTCTGCCAGTGACAGAGCCATGCTGGAGGATGACGCTGCTCCGAAGAGACCCCCGCCCTCACTGGGAGGGTGGCCGCAGGGCGCTGGCCTGGCGTGGGGGCTGGGGGGCTCACTGGGGGGCTCGCTGCGGGGCTTCTGGCTCCCGGTGGCTGGGCCGGCCGTGCGCAGCCACCACTGGGGACCCAGGGGCAGCCTTGGCTGCGGGCAGTGCTGTCAGCGTCTCGCCGGGGGGACGCAGAGCCAGGCCGGCTCCCTCCTCTGTCCAGCAAGTGGCCGTAAGGGAGTCCCAGGTGCCCCCTTGGTTCAGGGTGAGCGTGGGGCTCAGGGGAGGCCTGAGTCAATGCTCCGGCCCAAGAGCCTTTCCGGGAAGAGTGGGGGCGCCGGGGAAAGGAATAGCCAGGCCGCCAGCCCAGGCCTAGGTGAGCGGAAGGCCAGCGGCGGGGCAGGAGGGGAGAGCGGCTGGGCTGAGCCTGGGGCCCGGGGGTGGGGACCTGGCTAGAGCCATTCCGCTGCCGCCCCTGGGTGTCCGGCCTCGAGCACCTTTCAGAGGGTGGGGTGAGCCTTCAAGGTCAGGTGCGTGGGCCCTCCAGGAGGGGTGCTGGGAGCAGCCCCCCGATTCTGGTCTCCTGTCTCCGGGACTTGCCATCGTGGGGCCCGGGAGCAGCATCAGCAAATGGAAAGTGATGGCTAATGGCGGGAGTCTAGGTCAAGGTCACGATCAAGGTCAGGGGTTGGCGAGCCTTTCCTGTGAAGGTTTGAATAACAAATAGTTCCGGTTTTGTGGCATATATCAATACATGAGCATGACAGCGTCAATGGAACTTTATGCACGAGGACAGACAGTGGGCCGGATTTCACTAGCAGGCTGCAGGCGGCTGACCCATGGTCAGAGGGATCGGGAACTCCTTTGTACCTGCCCAAATCCTGGAGAAAAACACACACCGCCCTTAGGTAGCCTTGCCATGACCTTGTAAGTAGCATGGGCCAACTTCCCTCATGGGCAAACTCATCCTTGGGGTTGGGGGCGACACCAGGGAGGGCTTCTTGGAGGAGGTGCTGTCTGAACGGCCTGGAACTAGGAGAAGACACATTGCGGGCTGGAGGGGAGGGGTGCTGCAGGGGGGAGGCGGGCGAGCGGGAGGGGCCGCTGGCAGGCGCACAGCAGGCGGCCGGAGCCTCTGAGACCCTGACGGAGGGACGGGCGGGCTCCCAGCGCCGCCCACACGCTTCGGAGCAGCCGTGATTTAAGACGGCTGAGGCTCTTTTTAAGCGGGTGGTTTTCAGAGAAAAAGGAAGGTCACAGGGAGTCAGGACTTACACATCTTATCTTGTTCTCCGCTGCCCGCAATTCCCTCCGAACTCGGCAGGGCCTGTGGGTGTGCCGGCCGTGGGCGTGGACGCCGACCCCCAGCAACAATCTCAGGACTCACTCTCGCACACCCGGCTGGGCAGGGGTGCTGTTCTGTCCCTGGGGGTTGGCCGCAGGGGTGGGCGGGCGGGGGGGGGGGGCGGCCCCCGGCAGAGCCCAGGGGCTGAGAGCAGAAAACTCACACGGGGCGGGAGGAGGAGGAGGCACCGGGCCTGGGTGGGCGGGAGGCAGCTCTGCCCGGCACCTGCCAGTGGTCAGACTCTGTCCTGGCCCCAGCTGTGGTCAGGGCCAACCCCAGCACCCCTAGGCCCCTCCCTGCCCTGTTCCGTCTGCCTGGCCTCTTGCGGCTCACGCCACGCTTCCTCGCCCTCGGTTTCCTCGTCCCCAGCCGGCAAGGTGAGGCTGTCGGCTGCTCGATTCCTCGCGCCCAGAGCTGTGAGGGGCAGGCCCCGGGGGTGGGCGAGGCCCCGCCCTGCTGTGGTCTGCCGACCCCGAGGTGCAGGTAGAGACAAGGTCGGCGGGGTGGGGGAGGGCTGCCTCGTGGTAAGAAAGTCTCCACGGCCTGGCGGTGGCCCCAGAATTAGGTTCAGAGCCGCGGCTACCGCTGTCGGCAGGGAGTAGCATGTGGTCAGAGGCAGGGACGTGTTTTGTTCAGCAGGCCCTGTTTCCATTTTCCGGGTGCGTTTTATTGATTTCTGCACTGAAATAGTGCTCTCGGCGTTTCAAAATAGAAACCTGGGCGAAGGGATCCCAGACTTGGGATTTAAGTGGAAATTGACACGGCCCTTCACGAAATCCCCTGAAGGGCCGGGCTCTGGGCTCGCCGCGCCGGCCCGCGCCCACCCTCCCCACGCGCCTGCGGCCGTCTCGGCTCCCGCCTGGAAGAGGCGCTTGGACAGCGGCTGGCCCGGTGCTCTGCTGCGGGTGGGGCTCCCCTTCCTCTGTCGCTCCTCGGGGCGGGAGAGGCAGCCCCGGAGCCCCCGATGACCGGGAGCCGCCCAGGGAACCCACAGGGCTGGCCTGTCCCTCGTCTGGAGGGTCCTCTCCCCTGGTTGTCTGGGGCCAGGCAGCCACCGTGGGTCCCCTCCCTGCACCCCCTGCAGGTGCCTTGGTGAAGCCCCACCTTGGGGGGGCCACCTGGGCAGGGGAAGCTCCCCTCTGGGGTTCAGGGCCCACTGCTTCTTGTCCGAGGGGCTGTGTCCTGCTGGCATGGGGACTGGTCAGCCCCTCGGCTGCTGCCCCTGCGCTCTGCTCCCTCACCTGCCTCCCCACCTGCCCCGCCCCTGGAGGCTCCAGGCCTCCGCCCCTAACTGCAGGCTGGGCACCAGAACGAGCGAGCAAAGCAGAGGGGGTGTGGAAGGGGCAGCAGGGAGAGGCGGGTGCTGGAGGTGCCGGCCGGAGGGGGCAGCACCCAGGGCAGCGGCTGAGGCGGTGGGTGTGGGCGGGCACCAGCAGGGTGGAGGGGGGTGCTGGAGGGTGTGAGGTAGGTGCCCACCGCACCGGGTTCCCAGCTAGGGGGCAGCTGGGGTGCAGGGGCTGGGTGGAAGATAAGGCGTCTTTGGGGGCCCCTCCTGGGCCCCTCCAGGGTGCCCGTGGCCCCCACCCCGAGGGCAGGCCAGGGGCCGCCTCCCCCCACCCCAGCCCCTCATCAGAGGGCCCGCTCCTCCCGCTCTCGGCGCCGCCTGGAGGGTAATTAGCCCGTCAGCTGGGACGACGTTCTCCGAGCAGGTGCCAGCGAGAAGCTGGCTGTTCCGGAGCCGGAGTCGCACACATGCAGCGTCTTTTCTCCCCCTTTAATTCATAACGTCCCTGCTTTCTCCTCCCTGGCAGGCGCTCTCCCTCCAGCTGGGGCTGGGCGGGCGCATCACAAGGCCAGGCTTTGGTGGCTGCGGCCACGCGCCCCTGGGCCCCTCCCGCGCGCCCCAGCCAAGGGGGCTCGGTGCTAATTTTCACCCCCCCCCCCACTTCCTGAGCGATGACGTCATGCCAGCTGTGACCGTCCGACGGGGAGGTTTTGTGACTTGTCCAAGGTCGCGGGTGAGGAGGCCGCAGCGTGTCCCTGAGCCCTCGTTCCCAGAGCGGACCCCAAGGGAGGGCCCGGCCAGGCCCCCCAGGCCTCCCGACGGGCAGAGGGGCAGCGAGCTGGTGAAGGGGGCTGTTTTCCGCCCCTGCGTGCTGGGTCACCTGCTGTGTGACGAGAAAGCCCCCACAGGGCTCACGTGGGGTGAAGGTGGCGGGCCGAGCCAGCCGGGGAGGGGTGTCCTGCGGGCAGTCGGATCCATGACCCTGGGAATGGACCCTGAAGTCCGAACTCAGAGGGGTCTCTGGGTGGCCAAGCACGTGATACTGGAACCCCCCCACACACCAGGCCCCCACACGTGAGGACGGGGCGCAGCAACCGGCAGGCACATCCCGCCCTGGCCTGGAGCGCCACTCCATCTCCCGACCGCTCCTCGGGGCCGGACGCCCTCAGGGGGGTCCCACGCCCCCGGGGGCTGGCAGGTGCCCGGGAGGGGGCCGCACTGCGGGGCCGAGGCCTCCCTGGACTGTGCTGGACACCACGGCGGCAGAGGGGATGCCTTTCCCTCGGACGCCAGGGGCCGAGTTCCTGAGTGGGCTGCTTTGAGCCCACGGTTGAACCCACGGTTTCTAGCAACAGGAGCCTGCGTCTGGCCGCCCGGCCCGGCCCCCCCGCCGCCGTCCTGGCAGTCCCCCCAGCTCCTACCCCCACTGCTCCTGCTGCCATTTCGGAGCCGCGTGCGGCGCTGCCACAGGATAGGCCAGGGCCGCCGGGTCCCCGCTGCTGAGAACATGAGCTTTTCTCCCCGGCAGCGGGAGGTCTGACATCCTATTAGATCGGAGCAAGTGGCGTGGGCGGAACGGAGGCTCACGGGGCCACAGAGCGCTGGCCCGCCCGGGGGAGCAGAGCGGGGGAGCGTGGAAGGAGGGCCCGTCCTGTCCTGTCCCCCCACCGCTGGGTGCCCAGGCCTGCACTGGCTCCGCAGCCAGGGCGGGAGAGGGGCTGCCCTGGGGGGAGGGGTCGGCCTGAGCGCTGAGGGGCGGCACTGCCTCAGGCTCTGCCGTGTCCCTCGCACCCAGTCCTCCTGGCCTCTCCACCTCTCACCCCACACCCCAGGGGCAGGGCCAGGGCCAGGGCCAGGGCCAGGCGGGGCGGGCTGTGGCCACACCCCCTTCACAGGCCTCGGGGCCAGGAGCCAGTTTCGAAGCGGGGCCGGGAGGGCTGGGTGGCTGGGGAGGGTGGGGTGAGAGAAGGGTTCGTCCCCAAGCCACGCTTCGGGACTGGGTGCCCAGAGCCAGCCTCCCTCCTCCCTGCTCAGCTCCTCATGGTGAGCGGACAGGCGAAGGGGGCAAGGTGAGGTCAGTCCCCACCCCTGTGACCGGCAGGGGTGGGAGCCGGCTGAGGGACGGGGGGACTGGCGGCGGCCCAGGCTCCAGGGGTGACTGCCCGCCCCCTCCAGGCCGGGCCTCAGCCCCCGTGCCGGCCTGTTTCTGGCGCCTGACTCTTCCTCCATTCAACCCGGCAGGCATTCCCGGTCCCCTACGGGGGCTGGGTGACGGTCTCGGCCCTTGTGAATGGGGGGGAGGAAGCTGAGGCTGCGTGTGAGTGTGAACACGTCCCCAGCAGGAGGAGACAAAGGCCCAGGGAGCTGAGGCTCTGTCCCTCCCATGTGGAGTGGGGGGACCTTGGCGAGCTCGGCAGGAAGCAGGCCTTCGGCCGGCTCAGCAGTCCCTTCTGTCGCTTTTGCAAACTGGGGTGTGAGGTCCTGCTGAGGTCCAGCCACGCTGGACAGGCAGACGGGGTTCTGAGAAGCGGCTGGACCCACAGGCCCCCGTCCGGGTAAAACACAGCAGCCTGCCCAGGAAGTGGGCTCCGCGCCCCTCCAGACCCCAGCCGGTGTGGGGGTGCCTGGCCACTGCCCCGTGCTCACCAGCGGCCGGCAGGCGCGCTGCGGCCCAGACGCCCTGCGGACCGCGGCCACGGCGCCGGGGCTGGGGTGACCGTCTCTGCCTGGTTCACGTGTCCTCTCGTGCAGACGGTCACAGCCGACTCAGCCATCGGCTGGGCTGCCGTTCCCCGCCCCGGCCCTGCTGCGCCGTCCCGGCCTCCTGGTCTCCTCGGGGCTGGGACGGCCGGGTGCCGGACACCACCCCCTGGCCGAGTGCGTCTCTAGGGCACCACCACCCGCTGCCACTGCCCTCCCCTGTCCCTGCCCCCAGCCCCGGCGCCGTCTGCAGAGCAGGGCTCCGCAGCGAGAACATGGAGGACCAGACATTAATTTAATTAAGTTCATGCTCTAATTGTCTGGAGAAACTTCTTACGCACTGATATTAATTTACTTCCACTTAGGGCCAGTTACGCTAATTCAGATCCCCCTGAGGAGCTTAAAACACTGATGCAGCGAGCCCGATAGTGGGGCCGGGTGAGGGAGTCGGGGGGTGGGGGGGCGGACGAGGGCAGGCTGCGTCTGCGTGGGAAGTAGCCCCCCCACTTGCGGCCTCCAGCGGGGGAGGCGGGGCCGGGGCGAGGGGCGTGGCTCCTCCCTGTGGCCTTGACCTTGGCTGGAGGACAGCCACGGTCGCACCCCTCTCCTCCCAGTGTGTCGTCACTGCTGTACCCCAGGTTCACTCCTGGGGAGCTGCTCACCCTCCCCGGTGGCCACAACCCACAGTATGAGGGCCTCCCCCGTCCCCAGTGGCCCCAGGGCCAGGCCACCGACGGCTGAGGCTCACGCTCTGGAGGGAGGCTCATGGGGGAGTGCCTGTGGCGAGGAGCAGGGTGCACAGGTCACAGGGGCCCGGGAGTGTGACCCGCCGCTCCCCTCACTGCCATCAGTATCACTGTCACCGTCATCATCCCTGAGCCCCCTGGGTCCTCTCCTGGAGGAGCTGCCACATCTCCCCCGTGGCCTTCACCTCTGCCCCCGCCCATCTGGCCACCCCCCAGGGGGGCCCCATGCCCCTGATCCTCTGGGCGTCCAGGAGCTCAGATGCGATGGGCCCTGCACAGCATGAGGCTCTGGAGTCTGAGGGGCCACATCAGACCTTTCGGGACCCAAGGGCAGGGTGGTGCAGCCTGAAGTGACAACTGGGGGGGGCGGTGGGGACAGTGGGTGTGCCCCTCCCTCCATGCCCGCTCCCCGAGCAGGCTACACGCCCCATTCAGACAGCTGGCGTGACTGAGTGAGTGAGTGAGTGAGTGAAGGAGTGAAGGAGTGAGTGGATGAATGAATGAGTGAATGAGTGAGTGAAGGAGTGAGTGAATGAATGAGTGAAGGAGTGAAGGAGTGGATGAATGAATGAATGAGTGAATGAGTGAGTGAAGGAGTGGACGGTCTGGAGTGACCGGCGGAGGCTCTGTCCCATCCAGAGGAAACGGTGTGACCAGGGGCAGCTGGGGGCGGGTGGGCCTTGTGGGAATGTTCTAGGCTCCAGCCAGATGCCCGAGGTTCCACTCGCAGCCAAGTCGCCCGCCGACCTATGGCAGGTACCGGTGGCCTCTGGTTCCCACAGGGCTCGGCCGCTGCCTTGGGGGCCACGGGGCCCTGGGCCTCATGTAGGCCGAGCCTCTTCCGTCCGGGCAAGGCTGGCGAGGGGGCCTGAGTGCCAGGAGGGGCTGTGGGTGTGGTGGGGACTGAGCCCTTGTGCAGCCGGGGCCCCACGTGGGGGCAGATCCCCCAACCGGTGGAGGCGGCGGCAGGGCCAGCAGACAAGCTCCACGGGGCCCCTGTGGATGGATGGGCAGGTAGATGGATGGATGGATGATGGATGATGGATGGATGGATGGATGATGGATGATGGATGGATGGATGGGTGGGTGAATGAATGGATGGATGATGGATGGATGGGTGGATGGATGGGTGGGTGGACAAACAGGCCGGGGCCTCGTCCTCACGGGGCTCCTCGTGAGCTGTGTGGCTTTGGGCACCTCAGTCAACCTCTCTGGGCCTCTCGGGCCTCGAGTCAGTGTGGGCTGGGGGATGGGCCCCGCAGCCTTGACGCTGACCGCCACCCACGGGCAGGACGCGCCCTCCTCGGGGCCTCAGCCCGGGGACTGAGTGCTCCGCGTGGGGGCGGCTGGAGCGGTGCCCCTGCGCGCCAGCGGCTGTGACTCAGCCGCTGCTGACGGGGTAGGGCGTCGGGCCAGGGTGCCGGCCGCCCACAGCAGGCCTGCTGACAGCACATCCTGGGGCCCCGCTCCTGTCCTCACGGCCCCCACTCCCCTCCTGCCTCCCTGCCCACCCCGGGCCGCTCCGGGGGATCCTGGGCCAGGGCCGCCTTGGTCTCCGTCTCTCGTGGCACCGACAGGCAGACAGGTCCAGAGAGGGGGTCATGGGCGAGACGGCCCACACGGACACCCCATCCCAGGAAGCAGGCGCGGGGGGCAGAGTCCCGGTCACTTAGTTCTGCCTACAGCTGGGAGCGGGCCGGCGGCCCGGGGCTGGCCACGCTGCCCCGGGGCTGGGAAAGGGCTGGCCCTGGGCCTGGCTGCCAGGACAGGTAGGGGGGTTGGCGAGGGGACGGAGCCGGGGGAAGGGCTTCACCCCCATAGGAGACTGACTCTGCCTCCTTCTGTCTTCTGCTCTCCCAAGCTGCTCCACCAAGGCCACGACAGACAGTGCTTGGGGTCTTCTCCTGTCATATTTCTGTGTGTGCGGCCCTGGTGAAGTCAGAGCCAGGGCTGCACAGGTGGGTGCTCAGCTTGTGTTCTTGAGTGGGTGGGCCTGTGAGAGTGTGGGGGTGTGGGTGGGTGGGGGCCGCAGAGGCAAGTGTGTGGGTGGGTGTATGTGGGGGGTGGGTGTGCAGATACATGGATGGGTGAAAAGATATGGACAGATGGAAGGGTAGATGGCTGAGAAGATGGACAGGTGGATGGACGATGGATGGATGGATGGATGGGTGGGTGGATGGATGGGTGATGGGCAGATGGATGGATGGGTGATGGGCAGATGGATGGGTGGGTGGATGGATGGGTGGGTGGGTGGATGGATGGACAGGTGGACAGATGGACAGATGGGTAGGTGAATGAATGGATGGATGATGGATGGATGAATGGGTGGGTGGGTGGCCTCGTGGGAAGGTGAATGGGAAGACACACTGTTGGATGGGGGGATGGACAGGTGTGTGGGTGGGTGGGTGGGTGAAGAGGCAGGTGTTAGATGAACAGGTGTGTGTGGGTGGGTGGGTAGGTGGGCGGAAGGATGGGTGGACGAGTTGGTGGGAAGTGGATGAACAGATCAAGGTCAGTTTGTGGGAGGCTGGATGGCGGGGTGGGCCAATGGACTCCGGGTGGATGGGTGTGTGGTTTGGCAGGAGGGTGGGCAGGGAGGTGGGCCTCCATGTACCTGCGGGTGGATGGGAGTGGACGGGAGGCCAGAGGAGCGGGTGGAAGGGTGTGTGGACGGAAGAGTGGGTGGGGCGATGTGTGGGCGGGAGGCTGGCCGGCTGCACGAACTGCGGGCGAGGGCAAGAGGGAGGCCGGTGCCTGTCCGGTGCTGAAGCTTCGGGTGACCTCCCCCATCAGCAGTCAGGAATCTAGTGGGTCCAGCACTTGGCAGAGGCCCGGGACTGGCAGGTAGAGGTCCTGGGCGTCATCTCTGCCCGTCACTGTGTGACCTTGGGCAAGTCACTCACCCCCTCTGGTCTTCCGAGCACTGTCTGGAAACATTCCCGCTGCTGGTGTCCCGGTCTCCCCGCTTCGGTGGAGGTCCAGGGGTGTCCCATCCTTGCTGCCCTCTGCTCTCCGCCCCCCTCCCCGCTGCCTCAGACGCAGGGCCCTCCCGGGGGTGACAGCGCGGCGGGCCCGTGGCGGAGGCTCGGCAGGCGGCCAGCGGTGACGCCTTCTGGAGCGGGGCTGTCAGAGCCAGCTTCCTGGCCGGTGGACCTGGACAGGTGCCCGGCCGGTTTGGAGGCCGTCACTGAGGCTCCGCGGGAGGCCGTCTATCCAAGCGGCCGCTCGGGCTGAGGGCACGGCCCCCTCCGGGGCCCCAGACAGCCGCCATCTGGCAGTGGTGCCAGGCGGGGGCTAACGCCACGGTGTTCTTCTTACTCCGGTGAGGCTGGCCGGGCAGCGCCCACCCGAAACGCGGCAGGAGGCGGCGCCCGCCTGGCCTCCGCCCTGCCATCCCTCTCAGAGCCCCGGGATGTGCCGGAGCAGCAGGGTGTCACCGGGGCCAGGTGGAGAAAGGCAGAGGAAAGTGACATTTTCTCCATGACGACCATAGGACAGCGACACCTGCAGCGGCACTCCCGCTGTGGCCGGGGGGCTGGCAGTGTGGCCTGGGCTGGTGCCCTGAGGGTTGGGACTGACTGGTGTCCCCGGTACTGACCGCTGGGGTTTGGGGCCCTGCCAGTCTGACCTCCCCCTACCCCACCCCCCTTCCTGACGGCTGGGCAGCTTCCCGCCTCTGCTCGCTCCTCGGCGTGTCAGGGAGGACGTGCCCGCCTCCCCAGGTGGTCGTGAGGGCAGAACGAAGGAGGGCCTAGCAGGGGCCCGTGTGGCGCTGTGTCTCTTCCCCCCAGGCTGCGTGGGTGCTGCCCAGGGGCACGGGGGCCCTCCAGCCGGATCTGAGGGTCTGGGTCCTGTGACCCCAGCGTTTTGCTGGGCCCTGACCTGCCACCCAGGGTGGAGTGTGGCTGTCCCAGGCCCAGGGACCAGTGTGCTGATAAGAAGATTCGGGGACCAGGACACCAGGGCTCACGCCAGCTGAGTCCGGGGACCAGGCTGGGCTGCCCGGGGTGCTGCCCGGGGGAGGAAGGGCCAGCAGGACGAGGGGCACCGGGGACGAGGCGGAGGAGGCGAGGGGCCGCGGCAGGCGGGTGTCTCCCAGGGAGGCGGCTGAGGCCCCGGGCACCTCCCACCGACACAGAGCAGCCGCCCGGGCGTGGGGTCGGCCAGCCGAGCCCTGAGGCCGAGGCTGACCTCAGCTGGCTCTCAGGGCTGCGGGGCGGCCTCTCTGGGCCTCGGGGGCTGACCTGAGGTCCCTGGGGTCAGCAGAGGAGTGGCTGGGCTGGTGCATAGGCTCCAGGGGGGTCCTTGTGCCGGCGGCCTTGCTCCCTCCAGCCTCTGGGGGGCAGTGCTGGCCCGGCTACCTCCCCGTGGGCCAGCTTTGCCTGGGCTTCTGCTCGTGCTGCCATGCCTGGCTGAGCCCACAGGATGCCGCCTCCTGTCCTAACAGTGTGAGTGGGGGGCTCCCGACCCGCAGCCAGAGCACCCTGACGCCTGGGCCGGGCGGGCCTGTGGGCGGAGGGTGGAGCGGGCAGCCCCGGCAGGATGGACGAGAGGATTGCTCCCGTCTGAAGGAGCGGGATGCACGGAGGGCAGGGCCTGCATCCTGGGAGCTCCGAAGGCCCCTCACGGAATCATAAAAAGGGGTTCAGAGGGAGCCCCCCAGCCCAGGACGCTCAGCCACAGGCCGCAGCGTGGGCCGGCCCAACGCCCGCCGGCCGGGAGGGCGGCAGGACCCCGGTCCCTGCGAGTGAGCCCGTCCTCCGTGGGCTCTCTGTGTCGCCTGGTGCTCACTGCAGCTCCGGGGGGTGTGGGGGGGGCGTGCGGAGGGGAGTGCCCCCGCCTGTTTGCTGTCACAGGACAAACCCCCCGAATCTGGCAGCTTCGAGAAAGGGGTGAAAATCTCTGGTCGGGCCAGACTCCTTGGCCTGCTCCCAGGTCCCCCCCATCATCCACCTGCGTGTCCTGAGTTTCCTGAAGTTGCCGCCCGTGGAGTCCTGGCTCCGCCTCAGGTCCCGAGCTCGTCCTGCCCGAGGCTCACTTCCAAGCCCCTGCCTCCGCATCGGCCCTGCACGCCCCCCCCCCACCCTGACTCGGAAGTCCGCCGCCCCACCCTTGAGGGCCTCCCCCCCCACCCCCGGTCCCGCTCTCAGAAGTGGCGACTGACTATACAAAAGGGCCAGACCAGCTGTGATGATGGCACACGACCCCGCCCCCGGTTGTGGGGGAAGCAGAGAGAGCGGGAACCAACTCAATGGGGCCCCTCCCGCATTGCGGGTACCGGCCCCTGCGCCCCGGCCTCGCCGCACGGCGGCTCAGAGGCAAACCCCGCACCTAGCCTCGTCTCACTCCACCTCCTTCACTAGGCGCCGGTCAAACACTAGATTCTCTCGAAAACATGGCCGTGATGTCACTGTCGCCCGTGAAATGGGGTCCGAGTGGCCCCTTTTCTGACTTGGGGGCCTCTGGCTCTGTGGGTGCCCTCCCGGTCCTTCGTCCGCCGCACGCAGCTGCAGCCTGAGACGCGGGCTGTGCGCCCGGGGGCGCGCCCCGACCCCGGGATCTCGTTGGTCGAATCCCTCCGCTGCGCTTCCGTGCCCGGCGGCTGGGCCTGAGCTGGCTGGAACCCGTGTTGTGGTCGGTGACATTTCAGGTTTGGTCTCGTGGGTGAACGCGCAGCTGGAACGCCCACGACCTCCGTCCACGGGCCCAGGAGCGGCGGCGAGCCGGCGGCTCCGCTCTCCTCCACGAAGACCACTTTTACCGAAAGCGAAGCGTGAAAGGCTGGCCTCCCGCTCCTCGCCCGGCTGCCTCCCAGGCGCCCTGCCAGCACCCCGGCTGTCTCTCCAGACCCTTCCCGCCGAGAGCAGGCGCGAGGCCCCGCGCGCAGCTCACTGGTCCTTTTCCCCCTGAAACAAGTCGGGCCCGTGGGACGCGGTGGTCTGCGGCGTGCGCGCGCACTCGCCCTGGTGAGCTGTGCGGGCCTCCATGCCGCCCCCGAGAGCCGCTCCAGCCGCGGCGCTTCCGCGTCTCGGAAAGGCGGGGCTTTGGGAACCCCGCACCCCTCCGCCGCCGGAAGGAGAGACAACGGGGTCGTCTTCCACGTGTTGCCCGGGTTCAGATCCCCCCGATTAAGTCGTGGAGGGTCTCTACACGATTCTCACTAAAGTCGCTTTCAAAGTAAGACCCACACGAGCCGCAGCTCGGTGGCCCAGGTGCCCGAGTGCACGGCTGCCCCTCCACCGTGTCTGCGCGCGCGCGCTCTCTCTCTCTCTCTCTGAGCAATCCAAGTGTTGAGGGAGACTTGTCCCCTGCCCTTGGGAGCTGGGGCCTGCCTGGGGTCCTGGGGTCACTGCCCCGCCCCTGTGGCCCCCAGATGGGCGGACCCGCGTCAGGGTGTCCATCATGAGGCCTGGGCAGCGTCTGCCAGCCTCTCTCCCGGGTGGCGTTCGTGGCTGTCGGCCACCGTCCCTGCGCCGTCCGCCCACCAGGGAGACGCGGCTCCGCGCTGATAACACCGGTCCCTCCGTCTGAGCTGGCCGTCTCCGCCGAGTCCCCCCGCGGGAGGAGCCTCTGCCCGACAGCTGTGGGTACTGGGGCCGGGTGCGGAGAGGGCCAGGCGTCGTCGGAGTCTGCCCGGGTCTCTCCCTGGGTCCTCTCGTTCTCATTTCCTCTGGAGCACCCGCCCCCATCACCTTCAACTCAGGAATCCGGACACATTTGATCAGTTCCAATTTGCTGATATTTAGATTTCGCGCCTTAGGTTTGTGGAACCCCCTTCTGCTTGATCCCCGAGTGCTTTTGTGTGACCCCAGAGCCTCCCAGCAGGCCCTGGCCCTCCGGTCTGCGCTGGTCCCGGCTCGCAGCCCCCCGGCCCCCACGCCTCCAGCCGGCCATGTCTCCAGGGAGCCCAGGGTCCTGTGAGGGGGGGGGGGGGGGCTCCGGAAGCTGGAAAACCCTTTGTCCCTGGGTGGGTCTTCCTTTCTGAGCCGTTCCAGACAGCCTACCAAGTGTTATTTTTACAGGTTAAAAACGCAAGTCAGATTCAGGCTGACAGGATTTTATTTAATGACTTTGAATCTCCTTTCACACTGACAAACTTCGCTCCTAATGGCATCCCCATAATTATGTGTGTGTTTACCTTTGTACAAACACGGTTTCAAAGTAACAATACCAGCGTTATTAGTAACAGCGTGGTTGCTGAGACGCACCAGACGCGTGTCTCTTTGTTGCCCGGAGGGTGCGGCCCTCTGTCACGCGCTGTCAAACCCTGTTTCAGACTCTCCTCCGGCGGCTCCTTCCCGCGGCACAGCGCTAACCACTGAACACGGCGCGGGGTTCGCCGGTCTGGCTTTGCCTCTCGTTTTCAGTGGCTGCTGTGTTGAAGCCTTAGTTCTGTTGTGAAGTCACCCAGAGTGTTGGCTGGTGTGTTCAGGGAGGTGCCCCGTCCGTGCCCGCCCCCCCTACCCCCCCAACCCTGTTTTGGGCCTCTCCCTGAGCTGTGGACCTTTTCTTCTCCACCGTTCGCTCTGAACTCCCACTGCTCCCTGTGTGCCCATGCGGACGGCCGAGCACCGCCCGGCCCCTGTGGGTCTGGGGCTCCTTCTCTGGGACAACTGGTCCTGCCTCTTACTCCACACCTGAGGGCGGGTGTGGCCATGCCCCCACGCCCCCGCATCACAGGTGGGATTAAGTATCTGTCACAGGGATGGAGGAAGGTTGTTCAGGAGGTGCAGGGGGGTCCTGAAGCCCGCCCACTGCCCCCGGTCAGGCAAGGAAGGTTCCAGAGACAAGAGCGCCTGGGCAGAGGCGTGCACGGTGGCTGGGGACCCTGTGCTGGTCTCAGGCATGCGCTGGGCTCCACGGCACAGCGGGAGGGCTTGGGAGTCTGGGGGCTGCCGGCAGGAGCAGGGAGGTAGAGGGACTGCAGCCGGGGTGCAGGACTTGGGTGCCCCTGGGGACCCACGCTCTGTGGGTGACTGGGTCACCCACGTGGGGGAGGGACGGCAGTCTTTGCTTTCTCCAAGTCACCAGCCCGAGGGGCTGGGAGTCCACGGAAGATGCGGCCAGTGGGCACCGAGGGATCCGGAAACCCACCTCACCGGTGTGCGGACGCCGGGCCGTCTCGGTGGGTGCCGGGTGGAAGGCCCAGAGGAGGTTGGGGAGCTCGCTGGGGGAGGAGCCCCTCGGGGAGCCCCCGGCTCCTCAGCTGGCAGACCAGAGGAGCCTCTGCCAGCCCCCGGGGACTTGCCTTGTACACCTGCTCCTGTGTACAAACACCCCATTACGCCTGATTACAAACCATTAGTGCAATTAGGTTAGCCCCTCTCCCCCCTCCGGGGCGAGCCAGCTGTGTTGGGGGCCAGGGACAGAATAGCAAACAGCTTCCCGTGGAGGCTGCATCCACTTGTGAGGATCTGAGAGCCCCTCCACTTGGCCTAGGGAGCCGGGGCTCGGGACTGACCCAGGGGGTGGGGGCGGGGGCGGAACGGCCCCGGGCGAGGGCTGCAGCCTGGGCCTGACTTGGCATTCGGCCGACCACTGCCCGCCCCGGGAGGGCCGTCCGCCCGTGCGCTGCGGCCGCGTCTGCGCCTGGCATCCCCCTGCCTGCATGCACCGCCTCTTTCATCTCAGCCTGCAGCCCGCAGCCGCCTTTCAAGCCCCAGTGCTGGGTCACCTCTGGCCCCGTCACCTCCGGGGAAGCCCGAGTCAGAGACGCCCCACGGGCCACGCTCCTGACCCTCCTGGCGGAGCGCAGACTCGGCCGGGGGACTTGAAAGGGCCGTGGGGGCGGCGCACTCGGCTGGGAGGAAGGGGAGCGCTGCCGGCTGTCTGTTCGGAGAGCCGGGAGTGGGTGTGCACTTCCTGGGGCCGCTGCCCGCCCGCCCCGGCCCGCCCCGCCCCGCCCTGCCCGCGGGCGGATGGCTCCGCTCTCCCTGCCCGCCCCCTCCGGAGCTCACTGCCTGGCGGCACTTGCACGGCCCCGGCTGCCCAATTCGGGGTCTCGTGCTCTCCCAAATTTCAGCTCCCCCGACGCTGGGCGCATCTGTTGGGTGCTGGGGTCCGGTTGCTCTAGCCTGGCTGGTGTTCAGGGTGCAGCTGCCGTGTTCAAGTTCATGCACAAACTTGAACTTGGTCGTGGCCCCTGGGGACGGATGGCCAATAGGCAGGTACTCCTCCCCGGTTCTGTGTCTTTGGGCTCTGCAGCGTGACCCGGCTCCTTCTCCCACCCAGGGGTGGCTGTGCTCCCAGGGCTGTGTGCCCGGGGCTGGTGGCTCGGGGGACGTGGGACTTTCCGGGGTACAACTGGGGAGCCCCAAGCAAACGGAGGGGAGCTCTTCATTCCGTTTGTTCCCCGTCCCTTGGGCCGAGTCGGCCGGCTAACACGGCATGGCCAGTGGGCACCGGTTCCCAAAACCCCCCAAACCCCTGGTCTGGTAGCGCCTGCTGGTCCCCTTGGCGGAGACCCTCCCTCCAGCTCACTCCCAGTCTCGTGGGACAGCTCGGCCTGGGCCAGCGGACCTGCCCCGAGTCCGGCTGGGGCGGGACCGGACACCTGCGGCCTCGTCCCTAAACGCTGCGTCGCTCCTGCTGCGTGAGGCGGGCCGCACTCTGGGGTGGTCCGCGGTGCAGCCAGCGCAGACGCACGCACGCACAGTGCACGCTGCTTTCCCCTCGCCGAGCTGGGTGTGTGCTGCAGACACGCCCCGTGTGCGGAGCGCAGCTGCCACCAAAGTGACTTTTAAAGTGTACGCCGTGGTTCTGCGGGAAGGGGGTCCCCGCCAGCACAGAGTGGCGGGGACAGAGGGCAGCGGGTCCCCTTCAGGTCAGTGGCACAGATGCACACCCCCGAGGGCAGCTCTGCTTTGCCGCTGCTGCGTTGCATTCTTGAGTCTGGAGCAAGGCCCCCGGAGTTCATTTTGCACGGGGAGGGCCCGTCGGTGAGGAAGCCGGTTCCAGCCCCCAGGCCTCCTGGGAGGTGGCCGAGAGCTGGGCCGGCCCGGGGGTGGGGGGCCTGCAGGGCCTGGAGCATCGGGCGGGAGCTGGCTCCTAGCAGAGCCCGGAGCCCCGGGAGCAGGTCAGCAGTGGGCTGGTGTGCGTGCCAGACCATTCTCGTGGCCCGTTGGGCTGTGAGCCCGGCGGTGGGTGCGTGTGTGGCCACACCCAGACGAGGGGCACCCCTGAGGTCCGGCCGAGGCCCCTCCTCCACCCCTCAGCCCCAGGCAGGTGCCCGTGCCCGGCCCTCGGGGACCCCTGGGGCCTCTCCGTCCCGGGCCCAGGTCCAGACACCCGCGGTGCTGAGGAGCAGAGGCCCCGGGCTGACCTTGCCTCGAGCGGGAAGGTGAGCCGGGCGAACAGACGGTCACTTCCAAAATAGAGCTGAGTCTCCCGACACCTGGTGATTAATGTGGGGAGAGGAGAGCTATTTCGGGGCCGGCAAAGGAGCGGCGTCTTCCTTTCCCAGCGTCTGCTGAACTTTTCACTCCGGCGTGGCTGGAGGGGGAGGGGCCGGGGCAGCCGCGGACGGGGCCGGCGGCCGGGGCAGGGGGCTGGATGCGCCACACGCCACTCGGGCCACCCAAGCGCAGCGTGACCCAGCGCCCACCGTGGGCAGCGCTCTGTCTGGTTGGAGGTGACCCTGAGGTCCTCTCACATGGATGGAACATCCCACACAGCGGCCGAGAGGAAAAGTCCTGAGTCCGGCCACCCTGTCCCGGACACGTGTGTCCTCAGCCTCCCGCACCCTGGGCGGCCCGGGGAGAGGAGGGCCCCGCGAGGCCCCTGCTCGTGGGCAGACGCGCCCCTCCCCGGCCCCTCCCCCGCTGGTGTCTCTGCTGGCTCTGGGTGTCGGGGCGCTGGGTCGGGGGTCGCATGGTTCGCGGGAGCAGAGCAGTGGTTCCCTCCCAGGCTCCGTGCGCTCGTGGCCTGGACTGCGGGGCTGGGCCCTCCCGGGGGCGTCCAGGTGCCCGGGCGGGGCGGGAGCGGCAGGCGAAGAGATACCGTTTCACCGCCCCCTTCCTTGGGTGTCGGCTGGGAAGCGCACATTACGTTTCTTTATTAAAACTGTTCATCACATACCACGCAGATAGGAGAGGGACCGGAAGAGGAGACAAGAGTTTGGAGGACGGAGCCGTTCCGAGGGTGGATCAGAACATCGCCTTCAGGCGAACCCCGGGCAGAATCGCATGGTGGGGGGCTTCCCGTGCCTCAGTTTCCCCACAGCGCTCAGTCTGCGGAAGGCCCAGAACCAGGAGTCTGTGGATCCTGGAAGCCGTGGACGCGCCCCAGGCCTCTCCGGGACTCGGGCCCCCCTTCAAGGCTTATGTGCGTTCGCCCATGAGCTCTCCCGACTGCCTCTGAGGCAGGGGCCAGGGCCATCCTCCCCCTACGGATGAGGAAACCACCACAGCCCGGAGAGGCTGCGCTGCTGTCCGGTGTCACATGGCAGGCGAGAAGCAGAGCCGGTTTTGACCCCAGGGAGCCGGGGCCCGAGTCACCTGCTGGCTCCTGAGGCGAGCAGCGGCCCCAGGTCCTGGCACAGGCCCTCGGCAAGCCCGCCCTCACCGCCCTTCTGTGGGGCGTGTGCTGTGGTTTCTGCCTCACGGGCGGAGGGACTGGGTGACACCAGCGATGAGACTCCGCTGTGACGCACGGTGCATGGAGTCTCCAGGTGCGGGCCGTCTCTGGGTTCCACCTGGGGCCCACCTGGGTTCCACGGGGCTGCAGACACATGGCAGCCGGCGCCGGCTTCACCGGGGGAGGTCCGTTCTGTGCTCCCTCTAGGGAGGAGCTCTGTGGGGTCTTGAGAAGAGGGGGCCCTCCAATGCCGGGCGGCGTGGGCCATCGGGGCTGAGTGGGCGCTTCAGCGGAGGAGGGGGCGGTCGCTGAGTCCCCCACCCTGCCCGTCTCTCTATCCAGTTGCTCCTCGGCTGGCGGAGGTGCGTCGTGGCGGTGCCCTGCCATCTCGGGTCTGTCTGCTTCTTCCTTCCCTGCGCTCCGTTTTCTCTGCCCGCGGCTCGTGCGCACTCAGGGCTGGTGCATGTGCTCGGGGGACCGACACTTTAGTCACTGTGTGACCTCTCTCTCTCCCTCCCTCCCTCTCTCCCTCTCTCTCTCTCCCTCTCTCTCTCTCTCTCTCGGGCTGAGGGCTCCTTAGCTGGTAGGGACGCAGCACACACCCTGACCTCCTGTCGGCCGATGTCTGCGGGGGACGCCTCTTCCTGCCGTTTCCCCTCGACCCGCCTGCGCCCCTGTGTTTGAGGTGAGTGCCCTGTGGGCCTCGGAGAGCGAGAGCCAGGTCTCGCTCCGCCCACTCCGTTAGCCTCTGTCTCTCAACAGGCACCTGTTGGCTGCTCACATCTACTGGGGTCGCGGGGGTGTCACAGCCTGGAACGGGCTACCGCTCTTGGCTTTTGTTCCCTGTTCCTTCTCCCCGGCTTCTGTCCCTCTCTCTTCCCCCGCCCCGCCTGCCGGTGGGCTGCTGGAGCAGGCTCTTTGGAGTGCCCCGGGGCCTGCCCGTGGTGTTCCCGGGCGCGCCTGTGTGTCTGCACACGGCCGCTTTCCGCAGTGGCTGCTGCTCTGTCCCTGACTCACTGCGCCACACTCCCGGTCCCTCTTGCACCGGCTCCAGCCCAGTGGGGACACCTGCTTCCCTGTCCCTGCTACCGCGTTCCCTGACTGATAACGTGATGGCCCAGGACGGTTTCCGTCCCTCCACCCAGGGCCTCGGTGGCCGTCGACCCTCGTCGGGAGACCCAGCGGGAGAAGGGGCAGGTGCTGCGTTTGGCCGCCTCGGCCCCCTTCCTGCCGCCCCCCCCCCCCGCCTCCTTCCTGGGGTGGCTCCGTCCCTCGTGGCTTCTGCTCCGGCCAGAGACCCGGCCCCAGCCGCCCTGGAAGCGCCGGTCTGCTCTCGGCGGGACAAGCCCCGTGGTCTCCCTCCACCTGAGAACGTCTCCGTTTCCCGCACGGGCTGCACGGATGTCTTCCTGCCTCCTGGCTCCGGGCTGACAGCTCTTCCCTCTCAGTCTGTGAAACCCACTGTGTCATTCCCTCCCGCCCCCCCCCCCCCCCCCCCCCCCCGCCGAGCTCTGGCGCGAGGCTCGCTGTCACTCTCGTCGCCTCCCTCCCCCTCCCCCTCCCCCCCGGGTGACGGGCTGTTTTTCTCCAGCTGTTTCGAGGTAGTTTTCTCTCTTTTTCCCCCAGTTTGCAGAAGTTTGAGGGTGACGTGCGTTTGTATGGATTTGCTTGGGCTTTTCCTGACTGCATTTGCATGCCGATGTCTCGCCTCATTCTAGAAGTTTCCAGCCATCGGTTTTTGAGGTGCAGTGTCCACTCCGTGTGTCCGCCTCTCCCTCACGCATCTCCGAGGACGGGGACCTCCCTGCGGCTGTAGTCCCGCGGGGGCTTGAGGCTCTGCTCGCTCCTCAGGGAGCTGTCTCCGTCTCTGTGTCGTCCGGATTGGGGATCCCCCTCGCTCTGCCTCTGAGCTTGCGGAGCCCCCCACCCCCTCGGCCCCTCCATCTGGGCGGAGCTCACCCCCCGAGCTGCGGCGAAGAGTGTCGGCGGCGACTGCAGGTGCCGGCCTGGGCCGCGCTCTGGTTTATCTCCAGCCCCTGTTTCCGGGCGGACAGGCCTCCGCGCCCGTGCGCCTGCTGCGCGTCGTCTGTGGTTTCTCTGGGGCACGTTTCCCGGCGGCTGCTTGGGACTCTGGCCGGGAGATCGCGGCCTGGCTGTCGCCTTGGCGTCGGCGTCTGCTGGTCGTCTCCTGTCCTCCGGCGTGAGGTCTTCTGGTTCTTGGCCTGGCATGTCGAGGGCTGCGGCGGGCACCCCGGGTCCCAGCGAGCCCTGTTTCCGCTGACCTCCGACCCTGCTCCGGTAGCAGAGGGCCGGGCTGGGTCCTCAGTCCCCGGGCGGGCGGGCGGTAGTTGTCCTGGTTCCTCTTCCGGACTCTGTTGGCATCCGGGGTGGGGGGGGGCCTCCTCCTGATGGCCGGCGGGGGTGAAAGTTCAGGCCCCTCACGTGGTGCCTGCTGACGCTGCCCCTCGGGGACGGACACCCTGGCTCCCTGCCAGCCTTCTCCGACGCGCCTCAGATGGGAGCGCACAGCAGGTGCCTGCTGCCCGCACGCCGGCCCCTCGCCTGGCCCCGCCGCGCCTCGGCAGACGCGTGGGGCTGGCCCGGACCGTCCTTCACTCGGGGACCCGTGCAAAGGGCAGGCGGCGGGTCCTCGTGTCCGCAGTGGTAAGGTCAGACCCCAGCGCCCCGCTGTCTAGGCCCCCGTTACGCCCGCCGCTCTGGTCAGCCAGGCCGCGCTGCAGAGTCCGGGCAGTGGGACTCATGAATATTTCATCGTGAAATTATTTTTTTTGAAGATTTTATTTATTTATTTTTAGAGAGGGAAGGGAGGGAGACAGAGAGAGAGAAACATCAATGTGTGGTTGCTGGGGGCCGTGGCCTGCAACCCAGGCATGTGCCCTGACTGGGAATAGAACCTGTGATGCTTTGGTTCAAAGCCCGCGCTCCATCCACTGAGCTACGCCAGCCAGGGCTCATCGTGAAATTCCTGAGAAGGGCTGCTGCCCGGGCCGCTCCATAGCCAGTGCTTCCCTCTCGGCGTGGCACGCCGTCACCCCCCGCCACCACCCCCCCATCAACAGCGGGAGTTCCGCGGGGCCCTTCACCGCTCAGCAGCTGCGGCGGCCCACAGAGAAGATCACAGCGGCTGACGTCTGTCCCGCGTGTCCGCTCACGGCTGCTGTCGCAGGCACTAGCCCGACTGAGCGCCCAGGAGACAGGGCCGCCGGCGCGCGGAGTGAGTGAGTTTCACCGGTGGAAAGGATGGCATGGACGTCCCCCCCTGCCCCCCGTCTCGGGGGGAGCCAGGAAGCCCCGCCCACTCTGCTTCTGCCTCCCCAGTCCCTTGCCCGCACTCGAAGAGGGAGCTTCCCGGAGCCCCGGGCCTCCCACCTGAAGCCTCCGGGGCCCACCCGGGTCCTCGCACGAGACCCCGCTGCAGTCGAGAAGGCCTCTGACCCGCGTCGCTCTGTGCTCAGCCCGCAGCTCGGAGCCAGGTGCTCCCGGTGCCTCCGTGTCCCCTCTTTACACACGGGAAGGCACGTCTCCTCCGTGAGCTGCCTGTGGGGTGAGCAGCGCACGCAGGCACGGCCAGGGGCTGTCAGCCCCACTCTCAGGGCGAAGGCTTGAATGCACCTGGAGGCTGAGAGGCCGGCAGGGGGAGTGGCCAGGGAGCAGCCTGGGTAGTCTGGGCAGCCTGGGCGTGGGGCAAGCTGAGAATGTGTCTCAGTGGCTGTGCCTGGGGCTGGACCCAGTGCCTGGGGCAGAGTGGCCCGTCACTGGCTGCCTGCTGAGCTCCTGGTGGCTCGTAGGGTGGCCCCCTGCACAGGGTCCTCGACCTGCTCCCGTCTCTGGGCCCTGAGCTCTGGGGCCCGGGGCAGAGGGGTAAGGGTCCCGTGGGGCCAGCATGCCTGGGCACGGAGGGCAGGGCCTGGCCTGGTGTGGGGAGCGGGGTTCCAAGTAAGGTCATGGCGCCGTGTCAGCTGCAGCTCCGAGTTTTCTGGGTGTGACGCCCCCAGTCAGATCTGCGTCTCACCGCATCCCAACCAGCCCGTGGGCCCTTTCGTCTGAGAGCCCGCCGTCCACGGGGGCTGGGTGGTCTCAGTCCCGGGCCAGAGATGAACCCCCTGTTTGTCGCTCATGACTCTTGCGCCCTCCCGTGACTCCGGCTGCCGCCCCCGGTGCGCGTGTGCCTGTGTGTGAGTGTGCGCCCGTGTGCATGTGGAAGCACATACGTGCCTACGTGTGCCTGTTTGCACGCACATGTGTGCACATGTGTGCACGTGTGTGTGTGTATCGTATGTCTCCTCTGAGAGTGTGAACCCCGGGACAGTCCCGATCAGGACTGCTGCTTGGTGCCCTCCCTGCGACCCCACACCCTGCGGGAGCCCCAGGTGTCTGTCTCGTAAAAAGTCCCGAGAGAAAACCAGACCAAGGCTCGGGCAGTCGACGCACCGAGAGGGACTGGAGCCAGCCCGCAGACATGTGGACCTGCCTCGCCTCCACCTGTAACCGGCCGTGAGGCGTCTCTGCTTTATCGCTCTCCCGCTCGAAGGGGGGAGGGGCTGGCGAGGTTCGGGGAGCAGGCTCCCCCCACCCTGGTCACACGCTCAGGGTCAGCGCGTCACTTGGCCTGGCCGGCCTGTGCCGCAGGACATTTAACAACGTGCACGCCCTGTGGCCCAGCGCCCCAGCGCCCCCTTCCGGGCTGTGTCATGAGGAAATCATTGGGCGCGAGCTGGCGGGCTCTGTACGTGATCAGCCGTGGTCTGTGCAGGGCTGGACTGCAGTAAATGCCCGTCGGCAGGGGGGCAGGGAAACGAACCCCGGCACACCCCAGGGTGGGCTGCAGGCGGCGGGGTGACGCCGAGGGCTCCAGGTTGTTGGCGTGCAAAGTCGTCCGTGGGGGACGGGGCCGTCCCCGGCGGGGGGCCCTGTGCAGAGCCCCCCTCGCCCCAGCTCTGCCTCATGGCAGCGCTCCCCGCCTCTCCAGGGAGCAGGAGCGGCAGCGGGCACGACGCTGGAAACCCATCCACTCGCGGCTCCGGGGCCGAGTTGCCCGTCATCGGCCTCCGGCTCCGCATTCCTGCAGGTATTGTCTCCGTTTGTTATCGGGTGCGCTTTCCCAATCAGTGCTTATTACTTTAATAACCGTAAACACCGCACTTTTATATTTTAAGTGGTTCTCCTGTGCCCGGCGCTGACGGCAGGGCCCGTCTCCAGAGTGCCCCCCTGACTCGCCATAAAGGGGGGACGCGGTTTCCTGCAGGTCCGCGTCCCCGTCGGGCTGGACGCTGAGCGGGAGGCGTTGGCAGAGACGCGCTCGCAGACCCCTCGGGGGAAGTCACGCTTCTCGCGGGCGTGTCCTGGAGCGGGGCGGCTCAGGGTGGCCTGCCCGAGGCCGCACGGCAGAGAGGCTGGCCTCGAGGAAGGAGGGCCGTGTGGGCCTGGGCACGTGCAGGTGGGCGTGGTCCCTCCCGGGACGTGGAGTGATGGTCACTGTTGACTGGAGGCTTCTGGACCAGCCGGGAAATGGGGCCGAGGGGGGTCACAGCCGAGGGGGTGTGAGGGTGTCCGAGGGGTCACTGCTGGGTCTGGGGGTTCTGGAGGTGGATGGAGGCAGAGACCCGGCCCTGAGAAGTGTGGGTGAGTGGGAACAAGCTCCGAGTCCCGGACCAGGGCCACCCACATCCTCCAGTGGGACACGGGGGTCAGCCCTGCTGGACCTGCCTCCTGGGGCGGTGGTGGGGAGGCCGCCGGCAGGGCAAAGGGCCGTCCTGGGGCACAGTGTGAGCGCGGCGCCGAGCGTGGGTCTGGGACCGGCGCTGCCCGGTGGACAGTGAACGCCAGGCATTCTCGGGCGCTGCGCCAAGTGGCTTAGTGCACATCGGTTGGTTAATCCCGCACAGCGCCGTGAGGCGGACACGGCGGCCGCAGCTGCTTTGCAAATGAGCAAACGGGGGCCTGAGAGGTCCAGAGACTGGCCCGTAGCCACACAGCCCGTCGGAAGGAGCTGCGGACAGAACGTCGGGTCTCCACGGTCCGGAAGCCCTGACCCACGGAGACGGAGGCCGGGGAGGTCGTGAGGGCGGGCCCCACGACGGCGTTGGTGGTCCGGTACAGAGAGACAGAGGCCCGCATGCCTCCGGGTCTGGCCCCCTTTCTCTTATCAGGACATCAGAGCTTTTTCTGGGTTGCCTTCGTCGATGTAGCTCACTGTGGGTGTTAAAAATAAACGTTTAACTTTAGAATGGCTTCAGATGTCCCGAAAAAGCTCCTGCAGGCCCCGCACCCAGCGCCTGCTGCGTTCCCATCTCGGGCGGCGGCGGCGCCTGCGTCACCGCTGACGAGCCAGGATCGCCCCCCCACCGCCCGACCCCCGTTAGCAGCGGGCACGTTCCCCGGACGCCCCAGCCCTTGCCTGGCGGCGGCCCTCGGCTCCGGGATCAGGCGTCCTCGGGGGCGGCCGTGCCTCCCACGGCCCTGGTCTTCGACGGCCCGGCCGGCCCCACGGAGGCCCGATGTTCTGCCGAGCCGGGCTGAGGTTGTTCTCACGGCTCCTCGGGGATTCCGTGTTTCCAGGAGGGGGAGCGCTCAGTGAGGTGTCCTTCCCGCTCTGTCCAGAGCTCATGGGTGGGGAACACAGACACACACACAGCCCCTCGGAGCCGCTGCCCCAGGGGGACCTCCCTGACCCCTCGAGCCCCGACCTCAGGGCGTGGGAATGACCGGGGGCAGCACCCTGCCCCGAGGAGCCGTCTGCAGGGACAGGAGCCCAGGTGCCGGGGCCTCGGGCCCGAGAGTTAAACACGCCCCGTGGACTCCCCCTCCCTGTGCCGCCCTGTCTGCACTGTCCTCCTGTGGGCGTCACCGTCCCTCCCCGTCCCATCCGCACCCCTCGCCCCGTCTCCTCCTTAGAACACGGAACACCGTCTGGGCCTCTGCCTGCCTCAGTGCGTCCCGACAACAGCCCCTCTCTTTCATCTCGAATGACTGCTCGCTGCCTCTCACTGGGGAAGACCTCCCGGGTGTGGGCTCACCCGTCCCCTCCACGTGACTCGGCCGTGCCGACCCTGGCCGTGGCCCCTGGCTGACGCAGTGTCCTCGGTTCTGGCAGGAAGTGGCCGCGCAGCCCACGTCTAACGAGTGGGGGGCGCTGCTCCCCCCGGGGTGGGGGTGAAGAATCTCCGCAAACTGTTGGAGCTCCGGGGCCAGAGCTCCACCTGCCGTCCTCCGTGTGCGTCTCCCGTCCCGTGTCTCCATCAGCAGGGCCGGGAGGGCGAGGCCGTTGCTCCCTGGGTTGTGACCCACTTTGTAGTTTCGTGGCGGAAACCGCCGGTGCTCCCAGTCGGCGTCCCTTTGACACACCCCGTCTCCGAGTCGCTCCCTCCCCCCTTCCTGCAGGGACAGGCGCTCACCTGGTCGCGCAGGGGCCCTGCCCCAGCTCCGGCGCCAGCCGCTTCCCCCGTGGTCCTGGAGACTCGGCAGGGGCCGAGGTCCGGGGTGGTGTGCCCGTGGCCCTGGTGTCCTTGTCCCTAGTCCCTCCGGGCTGACAGGGGCAGGAAATGGGGGCACGCGTGCTGACCCGTGTACGTGCGGGCATCTATAAACACTTCATGCATGTGCGTACTCACGTGTGTCTGCACTGAAGCCGACTCAGGCTCACACCGACGTCTCGGGCTCTCCCCCGTCACGTGTGTCCCCACAGTCTGTCCCCCCCATCCCCCGCCTACCGGCAACTTCCGGAGCAGCCGTGAGGGACCCGCTTCTCTGCCTGCTGTCCAGCCACTGACCGGTCGGTCAGCCCCGTCCACGTGTGCAGCAGGGTCAGGACGGCTGGCCACACCCCGCGGGAAACCCTGCCACCCATGGGAGCCTGGTGTGCTGTGACGCCCCTCTGGTTCCGTCCCACAGACGCCAGGCGTTTCTAGGGGTCGTAGGTCAGCCCCTTGCCCCGCCCACTTCTCCCTTTGGGTTTCTGACCGCGGATCTCTGCCCTGGTGGCTGCCGTCCTCCCCGGTGTCCCTGTCCTCAGGGCTCAGTGGAAGGGACCCCGCCCGTCTCAGGCCGCCTCCGGCCGCTCTCGACCCCAGCACTGTCCTCTTCCGCGGCGGCAGGGGTCCCCACCCTGGGGGTCTCCCTCCCACTTCTCTGGCTGCTGCCCCTGGGGCCCCGGGGCTGGTAACGGGTGACGGGGGCCGGATGGTGACCCGGAGGCCGTGGGGATGGCCAGGCTGCCAGTCACACAGAGCCACCCAAGTGCAAGGACAAGGCGCATGAGTCCGTTCCCAGGGGCTCCGGGGCTCAGCTGGGGTTCGGGGTTTGGGTTTCAGGCTTCGGGTGCAGAGGAGCCGGCAGCTCCGGTTCGAGCCAGCAGCTCGGGGACGTGGCTTCACTGTCCGGCGGAGAGCCTGCTCCCTCCAGCTGCGTCTGGAACTCGTTGTGGGGGGGTAAGGCAAGGCCTTGGCTTCTGCCACATCTCAGGGCCCCGAGCACCCCCCCGCCATGCCCCGCATACACGCTGGGCAGCTGCTCTGGGCCCCCTGGACCCTCGTCCTTCACGTCCCCTTCGTGGGGCGTCCAGGTCCCTCTGTGTCAGGGAGGCGGGGAGGGAGGGAGCGCTGCAGCACGCCAGGGATTTCGCTGGAACCTTCCTCCAGGGTCGCCCCATTAAATCCCCGAGTGATCCTGTGTAGCAGTCGTCCATTCGGTCACTCACTGGGGCGGATATACCAGTGCCTACTGTGTGCCAGGCGCCAGGAGCACAGCCACGAGGCAGCTCTCTGGCTGCGGAGCCCGCCACCGCCTGCCAAGGACAGTTGGCCGCCGGACAAGCCGAGAAGTAGAACAGTGACAGAGAAAAACCAGGGAGGGCTGGGGACGGCCCTTCTCAGAAGGCGAACTTGAGAACGACCTGGAAGGTGAGAGCGCAGGCAGCGTGCCCGGGGCAGGGTGCCCAACGGCTCCGAGCCCCTCCTTCCTCCACGCGGGAGGCGGGGGACGGTTACTTGGCACCAGGTCCAGCTGAGGCATCATAAATGGGTCACCTACTGGAAAGCCGGGGCCTCCATGGGCCAGGACCCCCATCCGCCAGGCCTGCCGCTCCCTGGGCACGGAGCGGGGGCACGGTGGTGGTGGCACTGAGGTCAGCGCCACTGGAGTTATCCCTGGGACCAAGTGCCTTCCCCCTACCCCCTCCATCTCCTGATGTCCTCGCTGTGGTCACGAGGAGGTGTGGTGATGACCGCCTGCCCCAGGTGTCCCACGGACAGCGCCCAGGATGCAGGCGGGACCGGGGCGGCACACGGCGGCCACCGTGCAAAGGGCGGGAGCTCTGCGCCCCGTGGGCTGGCGTGTGGCCTTCTCAGAAGCTCTTCCGTCCTGTGGCCACGAGACCTCGCTCCATCCAGAGCTCCGGCAGCCAGGACTTCGTGAAGCCCGAGCCCCTCCCCCGTCGCACGGCCACCCCGCCGTGGTCACAGGTGATGTGAGAGCTCCCAGGGGCCCGGCTGGGCCCTTGTAAGTGTCAGGCTGGAGCCTGCGGACGGCCCCTGGCTCCTTGGCGCCTCCGGACCCGGACAGCCTGGGGGTGCGCTGAGCCCCCACCCCCTGGGTTGGGCTCCGCACAGCTCGAGCCAGACCCCCGGGGGGCGGGGAGGCGCGAGGCAGGGCCCCCCCCATGGTGTCTCCTGCAGCCGGGCCCGGATCGGCCGCTGCTGGCACCTGTCCCCACCCTGAGAGTGGATCACCGCCCGCCCGGCCGGCCAGCGCGGCAGGAGAGGCAGGCGCTCTAATCACCCAGTGTCCTGCGCGATTAGCTGGGAGATTGATGGGCCGGGCGCGCCCCTGCACCTGGTGCTCCGCTCAGAAGCCCATGAGCCTGCTGGAGCGCAGCCCCCCGCCCCGAGCCCCTCAGCTCCTGCCACTCAGGCTTCTCCCGCGCATCCTGTCCAGGCCAGGGCCTCCATCCAGACACCAGGCAGTGGGCCCGAGCCCCTCCGGTCCCCTGCAGGGCCCCGCAGGCGGGGGGCCCCGTCCCAGCGCCCCCTCCAGCCAGCCTCCAGCCCTCCGCCATGCAGGCGCTCCCCGCCTCTGCCCCCCCGCCGGAGCCCAGGTTTTGGTCCTTTGGCTTCTGTCCCCTGGTGGGCTCCGTGGGGACAACGGAGATGAGGAGGGGGAGGGGCCGGGTCCCAGCAGCACCCTCACCACACACTGAACAGGGCCTTCAGAGTCTGAAAAGCATGGTGGGGCGAGGCGGCCACTCAGCCCTGGCCTCGCATCCTAGAGGAGGGTAGCCCAGGCCGGAGGGCGCCACGCCGGCCAGGCCCCGGGCTCCGTCCCCTCCCCGGCCCCGCCACCCTGGGGGAGAAATGATGGGCTGTGGCTAAGGCCGCCCCGCCCTCGGCCCACCCATGACACTCACCCCGCCCCCCCTTGCTCACTTGGCCCCCACCGCTGCTCCCGGGACAACCCAGGGGCCGGCCCGTGCCTGGGCCGGTGTCCCAGAGCCACCAGGCCGGCCCTGGGTGACCGTGGGAGGCTCTTGGGCCCTCGGTGCCCCTGCGTATTCCTTTACAACACGGGCAACGGTGCCACCTTGCGCATGAGGGGCTTCCCAGCGTCCAGTGGGGAACCATCCTAAAGCCACCAGGGCAGTGCCTGGCCCAGGCCTCGCTCAGGCGCCCCTTGGGGAGGGGGGTCCAGAGGGGCAGGGGATGGGAACCCTTGGGGGAGGGGCAGGCAAGTGGGGAAGCACCCGTGGGGACGCCAGGCTCCCAGGACAGAGCTGCCTGAAGGTGGCGTTGTGCCCACACCTGCCGCAGGAGTGGGGGGGGGGGGCCGGGGGTGTTTCTGAGGTCCTCTTCTCTCGGGCCCGCTTGTGAGCATTTCAGTGATTTTAGCTCATTTGTTTCTCGGGAAGTCAATGTGCAGCCCAGGGGGCATTCCAGCTGCTGCTTGGGAGACGTTGCGGGGGGGGGGGGGGCAGCACCTGCCCAGGCCAGGGGCAGGGGAGCAGGCGAGCAGGGCCCCCGAGCGGCCGGGCGGGCTTCGGGGGTGGGGAGCCCCCTCCTCTGGGGAGGGCAGGGGGCTCAGCCCCACCGCGGCCTGCTCACGGAACTCACTTCCGTCAGGATTAGCGTTAAGCGTATTAAAAATAAATCGGGACCGAAAAGCGAGAATTAAGTAAAATTTAATATTCATCATGCCTCAGGAGAAGGAAGATTTCCTAAGTTTAGAACTAATACAAGGAATCGGGAGAGGAAATATGGACAGATTTGACTGCATAAAAATGGAAATCTTCTGCATGTCAAAATTAAACCACCAAATAAAAAGGCAAAAAAATTATATATATGGCCTGGGAACTATATTTGCAGCAAACATGACAGACAAAGGCTTAATTTCTTTATTAAATAAAGAACTCACGCGAATATTTGGGGAGACATGGAAAACGCACGTGATGTCAAGTTCAGATTCCTCCCCCCCCCCAATTTTTTTTGCGAGAGGGACGGGGCTATTAAAGTGGTGGGGGAACAGCCGCGGGCTTCCGCCGGAGGGGGCGCGGGCCCGGGGACCTCGGTGCTGACGGAGACTCCTAGGGAGGGCCACGATTCACACATTTTTGTCGCCTCTCCCCATTTTTCTATTTTTTCAGCCTTTAAGGAGCATGTTTCACCTAAAAGGCATGTGCGGTATGAGGCAATGGGTATCTTGATCTATTATTATAATTATTAGAGGCGGCGGCAACAGCCGGCGCTGCCGAGTGGTTGCTAGGCAGGGAGGCGCGCGTGGCTGGGGGGGGGCAAAGCACTTCCCAGCCACCGTCTCCTCCGCCGCCCCCACGCCCACGGGAGGCAGGGACCACTGTCCCCATTTTGGAGCTCTGAGCCTCAGAGAGGGCAAGGACTCTAGCCCGGACGGCCCAGCTCGGCTGTGGAGGCGGGACCCTGGGCCGGCGAGGACCGGCTGCAGGAGCCTCGGGGGGCCGGGGGTGGGGGGGGCGGGGCAGCGGGGCGTCTGGTCCTCAGGGCGTGGCCGCGCCAGGAGCCCAGACCCGGGGAGGAGTCAGCAGGAGGCATGCGCGTGCTAAGTGCGTACTAGAACGTGAAAGCGCGGCCGCAGTGCTTAGACTGGTGGGCTGAGAATCCCTCAACCTGACACGCTGGGGGGAATAACAGAACGGAGGCAGCAAGGCTCGCGGCAGCGGAACTCCGCTCCTGTTCGGTGCCCCTCGGCACAGAGCGCTGTGACCCGGGAGGCATCCCCAGGTGGGCTGTCCGGGGTCCTTGGAGACTTCAGATGGACACGGATGGAAAGGCTCCAAACAGAAAGCCCAGTGCGGACACCGGAGGACACAGGCGGGCCGTGTCCCCCAGCCTGCCCGCTCTGCCCTGGACTTAGGGACGCAAACCACCTGGCCTGTGGTGGCAAGCGGCTCATCTGGGACCCTGGAGGCCTTCCTGGGGGAGGCGCTGGTGTCTGTCTCCGAGCCTGGGAAGTGAGGGGGCTGCAGGAAGGGAGGGCAGAGGGGACCTGGTTTACTGGGCAGCGTTACGGCTGCCCGGGTGGGCACCCCCCGGGAGGCTGAGCAGGGAGGGCCGAGGCAGGCGGGTCCTGAGGGCCAGAAGTGGTCACTCTGCCCGGGCCCTCAGCTCCTGGAAGACAGAGGTGGCAGGAGGCCCCGAATGTGGCTTCGAAAATCTTGCATCTTTGGGGGGCTCATGGGAAAGAGCCAGCTGGGGGGGCCTGCTGGGGGAGAAAGTACACCCCGACTTTCCCCGTTTTCTTGACACCCCCCCCAAGGAGCTACGCCCGTGCCCATTCCACAGAGGAGAAAACCGAGGGGCCGGGAGACACAGAGCAGACGCCCCGCAGCTTCCCCGGCCCCCACCCCTGTGGCCGAGACGCGGCTCCTCGCCTGGCCCCGAGCCCACGTTCCACTGCGACCTCCAGGTCAGTGTGTCCGGTGAGGGGGACCGGTGGGGGCTGCCTCCTCCTCCTGCAAGGCCCGGGCCTCCTGAGGGCTCCTCCTGGCCTGGCCTGCTGCTGCTCTCGGGACAGCCACAGGCCCCCAGCGCCCTGACGGGCAGGGGCAGGGCACCCAGGGCAGGGGCACAGCCAGGTCGGTCGAGCCTGGTGTTCGAAGCC
This sequence comes from Phyllostomus discolor, assembly GCF_004126475.2. Classification (NCBI taxonomy): domain Eukaryota; kingdom Metazoa; phylum Chordata; class Mammalia; order Chiroptera; family Phyllostomidae; genus Phyllostomus; species Phyllostomus discolor. Next base: position 137,711,955 of record NC_040909.2, read on the forward strand.
TGAGCCCACCCCCTGCATGCGGGGCGGCTCCGTGAGTGCTGTCTGCACAAGCAGTTCCAGCGAACAGGGGTGTTCAGCTGGGGGGGTCCTCGGTGCCAGCTCCCCTGACTGCATGTCAGATGGACACAAGCAGCTGTCCCGTGTCCCCGGAGTCTCAGGCCAGCTCAGCACACGCCGCTCACCTCTGGTTCATCTGGGTTCCCCGCCCAGACGCGCCCCCGAGCTCCAACCCCACTGCTCCCAGGTTTCACGGCGACGCCTCCATTTAAGTCAAATCAGGCCCATTTGCTTTCAATTCTGTTCTATTGGATTCATTCCGTTCAATTGGATTTCTCTGCTGTGATCCGGCTAAACTCAATTTACCTCGATCGTCCCCCCCCCAGGCTTTAGACGTGACCTGATCCTGGCCAATAATTTAATGTCAGCCAGTTTTCCCGTGTGACCCAAGACCCCTGAACTGCCCTGGGGCCGCACCGGCTAGTCAGTCCCCAGCGCCCTCGCCCATGGGGACCGTCTCAGTTCCAGCCTCCCTGTGTCTCCGGGGTGACAGAGAGCTTCCCTTTTGGAGGATGATCTGGAAGGCAGAGACGCATGCACGACGCTTGCTTTGGGCGGGGCCGTGGCCAGCCCGTCACATCACGCTCTCACCGCAGCCCTGGGGTACAGGCATTGGTGCCACGCGATCAGGGTCCCCACGGGAGAGCGGGGGAGGAGGAGGCGCACAGAGCTGAGGTCCCCATCCAGTGTCCACGGCCTTGAACCTGGGCCCCTTGACCTCTGCGTGAGAAAAGAATGCCAAGCGAGTCGGTGAATTCGTTCAAGGATGTGAAGACATCGTCACGTGCTCATCACTGTCCCGGGCCGGGGGACGCGGTGGCGAGGGCAGCAGCCGTGTTCCAGCCCCGTGCACCTGGGCCCAGGGAGGGAGGGACGTCCTGAGCCTTGGGTGGTGTCCCCGGCTTGGGTGGGGGCCAGATGGTCAGGGGAGGGCGTTGCATCCAGCCGGCGCTGGGTAGATGCTGCCGGGTGAGGGAACAAGGGAGCCAGGGCCTTCATCGGGTGTCAGGGGAGGGCTGTCACCCCGCCCCAGGTCCCTGCTCGGGCCCGGAGCCCCACGGTCCTGCCCGAGAGTCAACAGAGTGGCCGGTGTCACCGCCCCTGGTCACGGACCTCGTCCAGGGCAGCTTCCCTGGTCGCTTTTCCCCGCACTTTCTCCCCGGCTTCTTGTCCTGCCCGCCCCTCAGCGGGTCTCGGTGCTTGATACCGGCCTGGCCACCAAGGCTTCAGCCACCACGGAGAGGCCCTCCTGTCGTCCTGGAGTCGCCGGCTCTGGCCGTGCTGGGCAAAGACCGACGCCCTGTGGCCATCACCTCGTGTTTGCCTTCGGGGTGACCGTCTGGTCCTTCGGGGGCCCCGGGGCCTCGGCGGTGGGACACACGTGCTGAGAGGTGACAGCCGGGGCTCGGAGGTCAGTGAAGTATAAATAGACACGACCTTTGGGTGATGGAGAGAAAGCCTGGGGACACCCACGATTCAGAGCCCAAGGGGCGCTCTGGGACCCCCACTTCCATCTTCCAGCCCCCCCTCGAGCACTCTGCTGCCCCCTGCTGCCCCGCGTGTTGCACCGGTCCCCCAGCACCGAGGCCCCGGCACTTCAGCACCGCGTCTCTGCGGACAGCGCCCCAGAGCGGAGTCTGTTGTCCCTCCCGGTCCCCTGCCTCCGCCGTCCTCCAGGGGGCGTTTGTTTGGTGGGGAGTCCACCGAAGGCGCTGCTGGGGACCACCGAGGTGTCCTGCAGAAAGGCGGTGGGTGGCCCTTCAGAGATGGGCGGAGCTGGATTCAAACCACCCCCTGGGGCTGCCGGGACGCGGACCCAGGCCCCTGCCCGTCACACGGGGTGGCTCCGAGGGGCTTGAGCAGGGACCTTTGTCGGGAGCCTGACCAGTGGCAGAGCTGCGGCTTCTGTTCGCCCTTCCTCCTGAGGACGTCCGGTTTCCCAGGGATTCCCGGCGCCTGGGCGGGTGGTCGGGGGCAGGGTGGGGGGCGCCTCCTGCAGGCTGCGCACTCCGGCCCTCGGAGCTCTGCTGCGGCGTCTCCCAGGCCTGTCGGGGGGTGAGGGGCCGCAACGGTGCCCCGACCCACGGGCGTCTGTGTGTTTGACGTGTGACTCCAGGAGCAGAGATGTAAAGTCACAAGGCAGTGTGGCGGGACCCTGGGGACATCGGGAGGGCCCTGGGCCTGACCTGTAGCCGCCTCCCCTGCTGGGCCCGGCCGGGGTCTCCTGAGAGCAGGCCCCCTCACCTCGAGAGGGGTGAGGCCAGACCATACATGCGGAGCACCGCGTAGCCATGAGCGAGGCTGCCGATCCCCCGGGGCTGGCACAGTCAGCTCAGAATGCTGCCTCGCCCCCTGCCCCGGCCCCTGGGTGGGGGAGACCCCCCCTTACCCATGGCCTTCGCCTCCCGCGCTAAGGATCTATGATGCGTGGTTACCACCTGTGCTGGTTTCCCAGGTGGCACGCTGGCATGTCGGGCCACACGTTCCACAGCCCTGGTGATGTGGGCTCCCCGGGAGGGCTCACGGCGATTTCCTCCTGGGAGCCCCCTCTCCACTGCGCCTGTCTCCAGACCACACTGGGGGAGGCTTGTCCCACCCCGGCAGACCATTGCCAACCCACCTGTTCCAAGGGGGCAGCCAGGGGCGCCCGAGCCCAGCGTGCCTCTCCCCGCTCCCACCCCGGCAGCTCTGCTCCAAATGCCGGCTCTCGCGCCCGCCTCCGCGCTGCTCTCTGGAGTTGCCAGACACCCTGCCCCCACCCTGCCTGCAGGCAGGCTCCGTGTCACCTCCTGTGGCAAGGGGGGGGGGCTCGCGGAGAGCCTGTCCCCACTGCCGGGCCACGTGCTGGTACCAGCGAGAGTGACAGAGCTAATTTCCCAAACACCATCTGAGCCGAGTGCATTTTGATGAGAATGATGTTTTTTTCAAATTTTAAATTAGAAATTACATTTTTTTTTCTGTGCCAAAATAAAGACGAGAACTCAGAGGAGTCTGTTTTGAGAAGGGGCTGGGAACGGGGGAATGTGTCTGACAGACTCCGTGTTGAGCAAACAGACCGGGGCGCCAACTGTGTGCCTGGGGCCCGGCCCGGGCGGCGCCGGGGTCCTCTGCTCGCGGCTGCGGCGTGCGTGGGCAGTGGGGGGTGGGGGGACGGCACCCGCGCCCAGTCCCCGCCCAGCCTCCTGCTTGCTGCGTGCACGGAACTGTCCAGGGCGTGGGGCTCTGTCTCCTCCTGCGAAGAGGGCTCGGCCGTCTCCTTTCAGAGGGACCCTGGAGGCACGAGTGAACCTCAGTGTCACTCCTGCCCTCGGCCGGCCCTTCAGCCTGTACAGAGGCCCGGGACCGGGTGGCAGGGGCTGTGACACTCCCATCAGCAGCCCCCACGCCCAGAACTTTCTCTCGGGCCCTGGAGGCCCCGGGCTGCACGCTGCCTGCCGTGTGGAGTTTGTCGGGGTGGGGCTCAGCCCCGTCCTCCTGCGCAGTGTCTTCGAGAGACCTGCTCCAGGCTGTCACCACACTCTGCAGTCGGGGAAACTGAGACCCAGGAGCCTGACCGAGGCCCTGCAGAGGACTGCCTGGCAAAGGGTCCCCTCCCTGCACAGGGTCCGTTGAGGTAGGGCCAAGGGGTGTCAGTGAGGGCAGGAGGTGGCGGCCACCCCTGCCTGGACATGTGGTCTCACTCCTGAGAAGGTGTGTGAGCCCCCTGCTCCCGCTCCACCTGCCCAGGAGCTGCTCCTCCATAAAAATGCTGCTTCAGACGTTAGGACCCGCCCACCACTTTGTCCTGGGGGTCTGGCCCCCCTCCACCGATTCAGAGCTTGGCCTGGCAGGACGTGCTGCCACGCACTCACCCACTGAAGGCTCCGCAAGGCTGACGGACAGCGGGCGTCCCCGAGGTGCCCACCCCTCCCCGAAAACATTCTCATTTGCATTATCTGCTGGGGTTGCGGCCGCTGTGCAGCCTTAGTTTCAAAACGGCAACACGACAGGACAGAAGGCCGCAGCCACGCCCCCATGTGTGGGGCCCGGGCCCCCCGGCCGCGGCAGTGCACTTCTGCTCTCCCCTGGACCCCGGGCGTCTGGGGGCAGGCCCGGCTACCAGTCTGGATGAGTCTTTTGCTGAGTGCGCAGGGTGCGGGGACCCAGAGGTGGCCTGTTGGGAGGGGCAGGGGCCGCCAGCGCCATGGCCGGATGCCCGAGGGGCTGGAGCTGAGCTCTCCGTCCCAGGGGCGCCCTCCGACCGCAGTCTGGGGGCCTCACTGCCCCGGCTGGGGCCGAGCCCGGGGACCTGTGGGCACGGGCCACCCAGCCCCCCTTCACCGGCCCATGAGGGGGCCGCTCCTGGAGTGACCACGGCTTCCCCTCCGGAACCGTGGGCTCTTGGTGGGCCTTCAGGCCCGGGCCGTGGCATTTTAAGAATCTGAGAATCCGTGCCGCTGCTCAGAACGAAAGGGAAGGAGCCCTGCGTCCACGCAGCCCCTGGACGTGCGCGAGGGCAGCACGCTGGGTGGGAGGGGCCAGTCTCAGGGCTTCGAGCTGTGGCTTTTTCTGACGACACAGTCGTGGAGACGGAGGACACGCGGGGGTGGCCGGGGTCAGGGCGGGGTGGGGCCTGGGCAGCTAGCGATGGGCTGCAGCGCAGCCTCGGGGGGCGGGTCCTGTGATGGCGTCCACAGGACCACGCACGCACGGGCACGAGCACGCATGGACACGCTGGGACGCAGGTGCGCGCGCGCGCACGTACAGGTACACACAGGTGCTCGCACAGCCGCCGGAGGACACACCCGCCCAGGGCACGCCTGCTCTTCCCTGCACAGACAAGTGCGCTGGACCAGGGGCGGGCGCCGGGCGCCTGCGGGTCGCCCCCGTCACTGTCCCGGTTTCGGTGGTGAATGCCAGCTCTGGGGCCGGCTCGGTGACGGGTGCCTAGGACACCTCTGCACTATTTTTGCAACTTCCCGAGTCTAATTATCTCAAAACAAACATTTATGGCGTTTAAGTGAGACTAACAGCGGGAAGGAGAGGAGGCGGGGCTGAGCGGGGGAGGGCGCCGGGAAGGGAGGAAGCGTGGGGGAGCCTAGGACGGGAGGGCGGAGAGGTAGGGGACCCAGCCCACGCATGTGGTGTGCGCCCCTGGGTGCCAGGTCCCCTTCCTCGTTTACGCTGGGTGTGCGTTTGCTCCCAGGTGCGGCTGTAGCCAATGCGCACAAATGGAGGGCTTCTAACAAGAGCCTCCTCTCCCACAGTCCCCGGGGGGCTCGGTGTCGCAGGGCTGTGCCCCCTCCAAGGCCCTGGGGGTGGGGCCTTCCCATCTCCTCCAGGAGGAGGCCCCACGGCCTCAGGGCCACTTCCAGGCAGGAGATGGAGGCCCGCACCCGGCAGCCGGCAGGCTCCATATGCCTCTCTCTCCATACTCCGTACTCCCTAAGGCCTGGCGGAAAGCCTGCCTCCTCCAGGAGGTCTTCCTGCTGCCTCCCATGGGCCCTGGGTCAGGCCTCCCACCTTGCTCGCCCTGGTGTTGGGACAACGACCTCATGCTGGCTGCGGGGGCAGGGCAGCAAAGCGTTGGGGGCAGGCGACTGACAGGACCCAGGGCATCTCTGAAGGAGATGTGGTGCCTCCCACCATTTGCCGTGGCCGTTTGCCTGGGTGGCCTGGCCGAGGCTTCGGTGTGCTGGAGGGGAGGGGGCCCTGCTTCCAGTGACCCTTGACCTCCCGGGCTCCGAAGGAAGCAAAGGGACGGGTGTAAGGAGTGAGCTCTGACCGGGTTGTAGGATGAGGAAGCTGAAGTGCCTTTGTCACTGGTCCCAAGGGACTCGGCCAGCCCCTGAGCCTCACCCAGGGCTCCCCCAGATCCCTGGGCTCCCTGCACCCCCAGGGTGCCCCCCGGCCTGGCCAGCACCCTCCTGGGCTCTGGAGAGACAGCTCTTAATGAACACCCAGGGGTCCTGCCAGGCCCTGGAGCACCCCCGAGCCCAAGAGGGAGCCCTGCTATTTCTGGGGGCCCCAGGCACTCAGTAGCCCCGATGCCCACACTGCCCGGCTCTGTGCCTGCCCGGGGCAGCCCTGCAGGTGCGAGATGTGCCGGCGTCCAGTGCAGGGGCAGGAAGTACCCCCTCTCCCTCAGCCAGCCCACGCCCAGCCTGAGAGGAGTGGGGTGAGAGCCACCTCCGTCTGCACATGGAGCTGATGAGGCAATGGAGTCCCCACCCCTTGTCCTCCCGGGGCCTCCCGGGTCCCGGGGTCTGACCATCAGAATGTGGTTTTCGGACCGGGGCCTCTGCCAGGGAGGGGGCTGGGCGGGGCCCGTGCGGGGCAAGCATGCTGGTCTGAGCGTGCTCGAGGTTCCTGTTCGTATAAATAGGCTTTAAAATTTAATAAAAAAAACATACCAATTATAAAAGCTATTTACCCAGCCCAATCAATCACGGGCTTTGGCGTGTTTATGCCCAAACACCTGATTTCAGCTCATAAGTCACTTTTAGGCCCTCTTTAGCGCCCAACGACCCACACGAGCTGGCAGCACGGTTACAAGTGATAGGGCCTGTCTTCCATGTCCTTCACCGCCCCCGCCTCGTGCTCTGCAGCCCACGAAGTCAGGTGTTGCCTCGAGGGAAGCCAGGATCCAGGGTCAGGAAGGACTGAGAGTCCCTGGCCTCCTACCCGGAGCCCCCTCCTCCTCTGCAGGCAAGAGGGCCAGACCTCACCTCCTCCAGGGTGCCTTTCCAGCCCACACCGATCTGTGGCATTCTTCCCTTCCCCCAAGTATCGCTCAGCCTCTCTACACCACCGGTTTCTTACGGCAACCCGAATGCCACAGTAACTACCTTGTTGGCTTGGAGATGCATCCTGGAATTCACAATGTGATGGCTGGAGCTGACGCAGCCTCATTGGGCTACAACTAAAAGCTCACAGGGTTGGGTGACACATGACAGTCAGGCAAAGGGAGTCTTTCCCACTGCTCCCAAAATATGGGGTCCTCAGTGCCTTCTGAGGTGGGAGCGCATGCACCGTGCCGGGACGGGGGCCCTGCTCTGCACAGAGGGCAGCGTTGGTCTGCAGCCCTCCGTGGCCTCATCCCTAACAGGTGTCGTGAGATGCCTCCACTGCGGGCCTCTGGGAGGGTTCAGACCCTGGGTGTGGGCTGCAGGGGCGGCGCCCACCACTCGGTCCAGCTCACGACTGCTCAGCCAGTCACCTGCGCGTGGCCTGCTGGGTACCAAGAGCTAGGCTAAACCTCTCACACATTTTTGTCTGCTTCATCCTTCCCAGTTCACATTGGAATCTTCACAGAAAGCATTGCAAACATTTCCCGTTTCACCATTAGCCACAGGTGGAGTCAGTGGCAAGTCACGGAGACTCGGAAGAGCAGGGGCCCAGATCGGAAAGAAGCACATTTCTCCCTTTCCCACAATGCCTGGAGGCTGACTTCCCAGAGTGCACTGATGAGGTAGCTCCACGGGAATCTCAGGGAGCTCTCGTCCTTCAGAGCTCCTTTTGTCTTGGCGGTCCCTCAGGCATGGCCTCTATCCCCAAAGCTGCTTCATGGTGCAAAAAGGATGCTGCAGCTCCAACCATCACATCTGCCCTTCAGGGGCCAGGAAGGGAGAGGCAAGGTGTGAGTGGCAGCTGATGGTTAGAGTGCATCCCTGAAGCTGTCCTGTGACACTTCTGTTCACATTTCATTGGCCTGAGTTTTAGTCACACAGTTATACTTAGCTGCAAGGGAAGCTGGGATATGTAGTCTTTTGCTTCCAAGCCTGGGTACCCAGCTGAACATTCTGTTCAAGAAAGGAGAGAGGGGGCCTTGTAGGACAACGGGCCATCTCTGGCATGCCAAAGCTTGGTCTGCTCTTAGTAAAATTTTACCAGTTTATCCAGAGAAGCTTGTCCTTAGTGTAAGGCAGGGTTTCTTAACCTGGACACTATTAATATCTGGGGCTGGATACGTCCTTGGTGGTGGTGGTGGTGGGGGCGTGCCCCAAGCACCGCCAGCCACTTGGCAGCTTCCCTGGCCTCTACCCACAGACGCCGGTGGCGACCTGATTCAGCCTTAAGCAGGGGGAAATTCGGGTGCCAGCGGCAACATGGACGAACTTGGAGGACCCCGCGCTCAGTGAAGGCAGCCACACGCAGAAGGACAATGCCATCTGGTTTCCACGCACGTGAGGGACCCGGAGCAGTGAGATGTGCGGGAACTGAGAGAGGGGCGGTGGGTGCCAGGCCCCGGGGGAGGGAGCGGGTGCTGTCACTCACGGGTCGTATGGGTTTGGTGCGCGCAGAGTGTCCGTTTTACAAGATGAAATAACGGGGGTGGGGGGGGGGGGGGGGGGGGGGGGGGGTGGGGATGCATCCAGAACCACCACACCGCACACTTCAGAGCGGCTCAGGTGGCGATCTCTGTTACGCGTACGTTGCCACAGGAAAACACAGGAAGAAATGCCATGGGCACGTGGGCACCTCCTGGAGGCCCAGTCCAGCAGCACGCCTCCCCCACCCCCACCCCGGCCCTGGCCAGCCTGGTCGTGCAGAGTGCCAGGCACCGGGAAAGCCTGGAGCCCAGCGGTGGCCTCTTCTGGGGGCTGTCAGGGGACAGTGGACTCGTTGCCGGAGCCACGCTCCCAGATGACCCGGGACGTGAGGTCCCAGCATCAGCACACACTCCACACCAGGGCGTCCGGACCAGGGAGACCCGCACACTCGTCAGAGTGGAAGGGGGCAGGGCGCTTTGAGATGCGGACCACTGACGTACAAGCCCCCGCGGGGGCGGGGGGCAGGTGGGACTGCACAGAAATGGGGAGACCCCGCCTTCTGCACGCAAATCAGGCAAGGGCGAGTGGGAAAAGCATTCTCAGCCCACACGGTGCCTGCACAGTGAATCACGTCCGTGGGTAAAGAGCCCACAGAAAGTCACAAGCAGCTGGCACCACCGCGAGCAGATGACTGGTCAAAGTAATCCCCGAGTACGGCTGGGAAACGAACGCGGGGAGCGAGCCCTCCCTCACCGGCAGTAAAAGGAGACACGCATTAAGGCAAAGTGCCCCTTCTCGCTAATAAGGGGAGCAGACATTAGAATGCTGACGCCCGCGGGGCGCCGTAGGGCCGAGGCCGCGTGCGCAGCGCGCGGGGCGCCGCCGGGCCGCCGGGAGCGGACAGTTGCGGCACGAGCCACGTGCTTAACTGCAGCTCGCTGCCACCCACAAGTTAATTTCTCGGATGCCATCCTAAGGAAGTAATCCTAAATATAAAAGCAGATATTTTTAGCAAAATAATTAGAAGCAACCTAAGTGTTTGAACATGGGGGACGTTTCAGTAAACTGGTTTATCCAGTTGAAAGAATATTGCCGTCATTAAAAATAATGTTTGCTAAGTGTGTTCGTGGGGCGGGTGGGGGGGGGGGGGGGCGCTCGCGGGGAGCCACCGCCAGGCAGGCGATGCGGTGCCGAACGAGCCCACGATGTAAGCACACGCGCCGCCACGTTCAGGGGGGCCGCGAGGAAGAGCGCGCTGACACAGAGGGTGGGACGGACAGACCGGCCGCAACGCCCGGCCCCTGGCGGTCTCCGGGCGCCGCGCTCGTGGGCGGAGCTTCGTTGATTGGGCTCTTTGTTCTTGCGCACGTCTTCCCTTAGTCGGTCCTGCGGCCTTTTCCTAAGACACGAATTTTGCAAAAGCCTGGCTAACCCCGAAAGAAATGCCCTGCGGTCGGGGACGGCTGCGTGGCCCAGGATGACTGCGGGGCGTCGGATCTGTGAAAACTAAATCACAGCGAAGGGAGGGAGTGGCGCGGGTGCCAACAGGCGCCCGTCTCCTCGCCCCCGCAGCCGGGGGATGCCCTCCTTGGTCGGTCGGTGGTGTGGGCCGGCAGGTGTGAGCCGGCAGGTGTGAGCTCACTCTCCTGCACACCCAGGGAGGCGCGAGGCGTTCACCGCTGGGGAAAGAGGGGCAGCTCACAGGCCTGGCAAGGGCCTCGGGGCTGCACCTCTCCGCCGGGGGAGGGCCTGGGGCCGGTTTGCGGTCTCGGCGCAGCCAGGCCGCATGCTAGGGACACCGAAGCTCTTTGGGGCTTCCGTCTCCCCAGTGTTCTCCGTCCCCTCTGGGCCTTCAGGCCCCACTTAATCATTATCTGTGTCCGGGTTTGGGTGAGGAGGCCCAGGGTCCCCCTGTCTTTCATGCTGCCTGAGGGGTGTGGGGGCTGCTTGGCCCTCACTGCTCAGAAGCCCGGGGCAGTGGACCGGTCGGCGGCGGTCTGGCAGGCGCAAGGGACGCCAGGGTACTCCACAGGCCAACAAAAGGGCCCGGGGCCACCCCAGGAATCCTGGGGCTCCCCATGGGCATGGCGTAGCGAGGAGCCCAAGACAGTCTCTGGAGGCCGAGGTTCCCAGGGACGCCCCACCCTGAGGGCCACTCCCCATATCCGTGGCCTGGCCCTGTGGAGCTGGGCCCCCCACGTAGCCCTGGAGCAGGAGCAGGACCTGCGTGCCCCTCCTGCTGCTGTGACCATGTGTGCCCGGCCGCCCCCGGGTTGGCCACAGAGGGCTGCAGTGCTCCCTCCCACCATCAAAACCCCCACTGCGTGGGACACTGCTGGCTGGGGCCGGGGGCAGGGTCCTGTCCATTTTCCTGACCTCTGACCTCACAGCTGCTCTGGGCCACCCTGCCCCCCACCCCGGAGGGGATGTCCAGCCTCCAGTGAAACCGTCTGTGCCCGTGGCCCTGAGGTCTCTGTCCCTGTGGCCCCTGGGCCCCTGGCGGTCTCCTCTCAGCCCAGGAGTCGAAGCGAGAAGCAGGCGGGGGTGGGCCGGAGCCTCTGCTCACTCGAGGGCTTACTTGCTGTTTGCCTGCTTATTAAGATAAACATTTGTTTGGGCTTTAGGGCTTCAAGGGCTCTCGCTGGGTTTCCGCTGGTGTGAGGCCAGGCTGGGGAGGGCGGGGAGGGGGGAGCGCCCGGCCTCTGCCGCGGATCGCGGGGGTCCGAGTGGGCCCTGTGCTCCTCCTCCCTGCCCTCCACACATCCGTTTGGGGGTTCCGTCCAAATTCACTGGGCAGCTGTTCTGTCAGGGCCGGCGGGCGCCCGACGGAGAGGATGAGCCGGGGGGCGCAGTGGGGGTGGGCCAGGTGCGGACCCCGACCCTGCCTTTTAGAGGCCGCGCCACCAAGACTCGGTTTCCCCGGAGGACCCACTAGGAGGCCCAGCCCCTGCAGTTGGTGCTGGAGGGGCTTTACCACGGCGCCGCTGCTGCCCGGGCGCGGGGCCTGTAACTCGGCTTTTCTTCCCGGGTGGGGGAGGTGTCGCGTGCCCGGTGGAGACCCGGGCCCCTTCGGTTTGCGCCCCTCCCACCCTCAGCCCTCCGCCTGTGAGGGCGCGGTCCCTGTGCCAGCGACCCAACGCCACTCGAGCCCAGGTACCGCCGAGAAGGCTTCTGTGGATGCACCTGGCGCGCGGTCAGCTGATTGAAGTGCCGCTGACCCTGTAGGAGCCGGGTGGGCGGGCGGGCGGGACCCCCCCCCCGCCCCCACCATCAGTTAATGGACCGAGGGCAAAGCTGCGTTTTCCCCGAGAGACGTGAGGCCCTGCCTCTCTCCGCAGCTGCTGGTACGCCCGGCCTTCCTGCCCGCCTGCCAGACAGCTCTCAGGCCTGCCAGTGCCCGCCTCCACGGGGCAGCCCCGCCTCCACGGGGCCAGTGCCCGCCTCCACAGGGCCACCCCGAGGAGAGATCTCAGACACACACGCCCCAGCGTCCCGGTGTCCAGGGGCCTGCCTGCTGCTCAGATTCACAGGACAGCACGTCGGCTGGGGGCCTTTGATTGCCAAGGCCAAGTGGCGGCCATGCCGCCTTCTTCCAAACCCCACCGGACACTCAACAGCAAAGGTGCTGGCAAGTGCCGTCTAGCCCCGAGCCTGGTGGAGGAGAAGTTACTGCAGACACAGGCACCTAAAACAGCACACGGGGCTTCTCTCCCCACCTCTGTGGGCCAGGAGCCGGCCCGGCTCACCTGGGTCCTCTGCTCGCGGCCCCACCCACCGGGCAGCAGCCTTGCCTGGGGCTCAGGGGCCTGTGGCTGTGGTGGGAGTTGACCCCTCCAGGCTGTGGAGCTCATGGAATGCTCCTTTGGGGTCAGCCTGAGAGACTGTGCCTCTTGAAGTCCCCAAGCTCAGGCGCACCTGCACCCCGCCGGAGGTGGGCTTCTGATCCTGGTGGGCCCACCTGGCGGGGGTCTCCCTTTGGCTCAGCTGCAAACCAGACTGACGGGAGGTTTTCACTCCGTCTGTGAGTTCTGCCCCTTTGCTGCGTCACAGGAGTTCAGGTTGACGCCTGTCCTGTTTGTGTGCTTCGAACACACTGAGGGGAGGGGGGCACCCCTGGAGCTCCTCATGCCCAGAGAAGGGGGGTTCGGTGACCAGGAGGCCTGCTTGCGCTGGCCCGGGAGAAGGGGGAGCCTGGGGCAGGGACAGCCTCTTCCTTCTCACCGTCTCACCAGGCCGAGGGAAAGCCCTGCAGGTGTTTGCGGAAGGCTTTAAATAAGAGAGAGTGCTTCGGCCCCGGGTGTCAGGAAGGGGCCGCTGCTGGCTGGCGAGAAGGAAGGGGAGGGAGCGGGGGCGGTGCACCTGCCCCTGACGAGCAGCTCCTTCCCGCGTGCACGCGGCAACGTCACACACAGCGAAACAGCGGAACGACCCTGCTTCCCGCAGCAGAGGCCGTGCCGCCCAGCAGCACAGCCTCGGCCCTCCGCCGGGTACCCGCACCTCCGACCTCCGGCGAGGCCGGTGGCTGGGGGGGGTCCGGTGGACTGGGGGTGCCCGGTCCCCAGGGCTTCCTCCCAGACCCTGTCACGCCTTCCCCTCTCCCCCCAGAAGCCACCTGAGTCACTGCAGAGCTGAAATGCAGGCACCCGCCCCACCTGCCTCCTGTATACAGAGCCTCGAGCAGGGAGACAATGACAGGTCAGCCCGCAGCCCCAGCATGAGGGGCTCCCGGTGCCTGCCGCTGTCCCCCTTGCCACCCAGCTCCCCCGCCGCCCCATGATGTGAGCCTCCGGGAGCACTCACCATAGCCCGTGCCCCAGCCCTGCTGCGAGGAGGGGGGGGAACAGGTGGAAGCCCCACCTGGGCTCAGTGACACCTCATCAAAACCCCTGCCACTTGGCCTCCACTTCCTGGTCCAGGAGAAAGACCACCAGACCCGTGGGTACTGCTGCAGTTTGGCTGGGGGTGGAGGGGCGTGGTTTGACAGGCCCTCCTTCTCAGGGTGGGGGAGGGGGTCCCTCGGCCACCACAGCACAGGACACACGGATGCTGAGTCACGTGGCCTGGGCCAGGCCCAGGCCGGGAGCTGAGGGAGGACCCAGACAGGCTGTCTTTGAAGGGGAAGCTTCCGCGCTCAAGGCCGGCACTCGCCCTGGGGAGCCCAAGGTCAGGAGCAGGGCCAGGGTGGTGCTCACTGCCCATCCGCAGGGCTGCCGGGCACCTCCAGGCTCAGGGGGCTGAGGGGCTGTTCCCGTGTGCTCCCCTTGGTCCTGAGAAACCAAAGAAGTATCATCTCCAAGACGACCCCAAGCCCCAAAGCAACGTGCTAGCCACCACCCACCCAGGCCCGGCCCCAGCCCGGCCCCAGCACCTCCTGGGTGTGCACCGCGGCTCCCCGCACCAAGGAAAGGGGCTGAAACCTGCCTCACGGCCGGGCTGAGCTGGGGCGGGGCGAGGACCAGGGGAAGAGCAGCCCACCGGCCTCCCGAGTGTTTTGCAGAAAGTGCGTTTGCAAACCAGCAGGGGCCGTGTCGGGCGGGATGGTCGAGCAGCTGGAGTCGGAGGCTGTTTCTGAGCCGTCAAGGCGTGTCAGCCCCTGCAGTGGCCCGGCCCACTTGTTTAAAACGGGTTATCTGCAATGGAGGAGCCTGGTGTGTGCATGGGGGGGGGGGGGGGGGGGTTGGTGCCTGAGCCCGCGCCATCCGGCCTGGGACTGGGGGTGCTGGAAATCAGGGGAGCCCGCAGAAGAGCAGCAGGTGCACAGAGCGTGCCGAGAGAGCTGGGTCTGGGGGTCCCAGGGCAGAGCCCGACGGGGCCCGGGGCGGCCTCTCATGCAGAGCAGCGGAGCCCCGGTGGCCCAGCCTCTGCCGTTCCCGGCACCCTGTGCGGTCTGTCTGAGTGCCCACAGTGACCCTCCCTGCTGGCCCCAAACCCCTCCCCGGGGCCCCTGGGCAGAGCACAAGTCCCTGGAGAACTCTCCTGCCCCAACCCCGGCTCTCAGGACAAGGGCCTGCTCCGTGTGGCCCCTCTCTGCCTCTGTCCACGCCCCTCGCTGCCCGGAACACAGGCCGGGACCCTCCACCTGCTCAGTGGCTGGTCCTCCAGGCCAGCGCGTGGGCGAGCAGCTTTTCCCGGCCCCTCCGGACAGGCCTGGCGCCCCTCCTCCCCACCACAGCTCAGTGCCCCTGCCCTCCTGGCAGTGCCCAGGGGGATGGGAGTGTCACCCGCTCCTCCACGGAGAGTTCCCCGGGGCCATGACGGGCGTCCTTCCTCTCTGCCCTTCTCGGCGCCGGGCGGGTCCCGGGAGCTGGCACAGGAGGGAGGCCGAGGGGGAGGGGACCCTTGTGCAGCGCCTTCTGTCCTGTGGGCTTCCCAGAGGGCGGGGCCGGGTGCAGCTGGCTTCAGGGCGGACTCTTCCGCCCCCTCACCCCTCCCCCGCCCCGTGCCGGGCCCTGAGGTCCTGCAGGGACCCTGAGGGAACACTGGCGTTTCCCACCCTCAAGACCAGGGGCTGGCTAGGCGCCCCTGGGCCCCCCAGCCCGAGATCCCTTCTATTTATAACGCCAGCCCTGCGGTGGCGACAGCTGCCCAACCCGGGGTGGGCTGGGAAATAAAACCGTGAAACAGAATTTATTCTTTCCAGCCCTCTCATCAAACCTCACCTTAGAACACGCTCTCTCGGAGGCAGGGGGGCCTTCAGCCCCCTCCCCGGGGCAGGCTCTCGGGCGCCACCGCTGGTCCAGCAGCCTCCGTGGGCCAGGGAGGGTCCTGGCCCATCTCTCAGAACCCCTTCGGCCTGGACCGGGGGCTCGCTGGTCCCCGTGGCTTTGTGGGAGCTGGGCTTGTGGGCAGCCAGAGCAGGGGCTTGGGCCGCTGGAGGTGCTGCCTGTTCCGGTCACTCCATGCCCGGGCTCTGCCAGCAGCCGCGCCCCACCCAGCAATGCCCTGCTCCGTCCTCCAGGGCTCAACGCCCGGCCTCCTGCAGGCTCCGACAGCCGAGCCCAGCGGGCTCCGGGGTGCCGTCCTCGGCCCCGGCCCACCTGACCCCCGGCCCCGGGCTTGCCCCAGCACACAGCGGGCATGTAGCAGGGATCCAGCAAAGGCCCACCAGGAGATTGGGGGCACCGAGCAGGCCCCGAGCCAGGCTGGGGAGGCCGTGGCGGGCACTGCCCTCCTCCTGCCCGCTAGCGTGGGTCCCAGGTCTGCGGACAAGGCGGGGGTGGGAGCACAGGAGGCCTCAGGAAGGGGCCTGCCAGCCCTCGTGGGACAGGTGACCTCTTCCTCTCTAATGAGCCCCGCGGGCAGGCCCATCCCGCCGCCTGTCTCCCCCTTCCATCCCCCGTCTCCCAGGGGCCTCTCCCTGCGGGGGCCGGAGGCCGGAAGCCCTGCCTAGCCCCGCGCGGCCATTCCCACAGCCCTTTGTCAAGTCGCCGCAGGGCCGCTCTGCTCTCCCCCCATTCCTGGCCTCGGGGGCTCTGTGCCCCCGGCCCAGCTGCAGCAGGGCCTGAGCGCAGGGCTGAGGCGTGGCAGTCCCCCGACAATTGTTCTGCTGAACGCCCCCTCCCCAGTCCTTGGAGCCGCGCCAGCCTTGAATGCAGACGGAGGAGCTGCCAGCCACCCACACAGCCTGCTCCTTGGCAAGTATTTTTAGATCGAGGGCTCTAATATTTCCCCTGACAGGGGAGGGGGCCCGGGAGGGCCCAAGAGGGGACCTGGGTGTGCGGCCGGGCCCTGCAAGAGCCTCCCCAGACGCAGAGCCTCCCGGCCCGACCTCACGGGCAGGCCCTCGGTCCTGTCCCCCTGAGCTGCAGGGGCTGCTCCACCCTGCAGGGGGGTTCCTGCTCAGGAGAGTGCTTGGGCCCACCTGCCCCCAAGGGGTAACAGAGCGCCACTCTTCTGGCCCCAGGCCACTTGGCGGGGATGTCCAGAGTCTCCATGGACACGGTGTCCCTTCTGCTGCCCTGCAGGGTTGGGGTGGTGGGGGCAGGGCCAGCCAGGGGGCTGGAGGGAGCCCCAGGCTTTCAGGACCCTGGACAGGGGCGCACGCGGCTGCAACCTGGAGCGGCCCCTCGCCCGGCGACGCCCACGCCTGGTTTACAAACCACCCTGAGCGGGAGGGACCTCGAACAGCGCCGCCCCCGGGGCCACTGCAGACCCGGGGAGTCAGAACCCCGCCCCCCCCCCCCCCCCGCAAGGGGCCAACGCTTGGATTTTTAAGTTTTATTTTTAACTACACACGTGATTTTCATGTGCACTCCTCCCTGGAGGTACAGAACTTGCTGGTGACGACGATACCAATAAAAGTCAACAACAGCAGCAACAGCAGCAATAATAACAACGCTGTGCAGCGCGAGGGCTGGGAACCACCACTCCGGTCTCTCCTGACCCCGCGCGCTCCAGCCGGACCCACAAGCCCCGAGAGCTCCGCCCCCTGTGGTCCGCGAGCCAGTCCCGCCCGCCCACGCCTGCCCTTTCCCGAGCCCGAGGTGAGGGCCCAGGCATGCGCGCCAGCCAGGCCCCGCGAGCTGGGTCCTCCCACTGCCCACACCAGCCGCTGTGATGCAGCCGGTCACTGGCCCAGGTGGGCGTGGAGCCCTAGGGCCTAATGGGGGCGATCCATAAACTGCGGGGCGTGGGGCGGGACTGGCCCTTCACCCCTTCCTCGGGCCGTGGGTCCTTCACTGACCCACAGGCATCTGCCCGGCCCCCCAGCGTGCCCGGCGCGGTGGCTCGGGGAGCCCTCGGGGCCGGGAAACCGCATTTTCTGAGGAGGCCGATGGGAAGGCGAGGCCGGGGGCGGGAGGCGCGGAGGCGGGAGATGCGGCGGCAGAGCGCGGCCCGCAGTGCAGGGTGTTGGGGATCCTTCTGCAGTCGAGATCTCCGAAGTGACACATTTGTCAAAATTATGGCCCAATTAGGCAGCGATAACCGGTGTGTGCGGCTGCGGCGCGTGTAATCGCTGGTAATATCACTTAGCGAGGTGCAGCTGAGCGCCGAGGTGAGGCTGGCGTGGGGGCGGGAGGCGGGGCGAGTATTTCTCTATCTGAGGGCTCGTGGCGAGGGCGGGGCTGGCGAGTCCCCGCCCCCGTGCGGGCTGCAGGGACCCGCAGGCCCCGACCGTGCCCACGCGGGCCCGTGCTTGTTTTCAGAGGGGGTGGCAGGGGTGACGGGCACCCGTCCTGACTGTCTGACGGTCTGACCCTGGCCCATCCCTCCACCACCTCTGGGCCCTTCCAGCTCCCCCGGGGGTCTCCCGGCTCCTCACCCACTCACTGGTCAGCTCCATCCCTCCTGGGGCGTCTCCCCCCTCTCCCTCTGCTCCCCACGGGGTGTGCCGCTGCCCTCTCCCCTCCCCCACTCTGGGTCCGGCCTCACTTTCTCACGCAACTCAGCCCTCAGCACCCTTGCCCACCCCCCACCCCCGGAGCCTCGTAGACCCCGGCACCCAGGCCTGGAGCCCACTGTGTCCCAAGGTGACCCCCGCTCAGCTGCCCACCGGTCGTCTCGGGAGGCCAGCGCCCCTGACTTCAGGCTGATGCTGGGTGGTGCCCCTGGGGAGCCAGGTGAGGGACGGTGGCCCCCAGAGTGAGTCCTGGGGTCCCTCACAGCTGGGGCGGCGCCCCTGGGTGCAGCGGGGAGGGGCCAGCAGGGTGGAGGCTGCAGGCCTGGGGCGGGCAGAGCTTCCTACCCGCAGGGCTGGCCCGGCCCTCGGTCGGTCTCCGGGTGGGCCCTGCCTGGGGGTCCGCAGGCGCACAGAGCCCCCTGCCCTGGGAAGAAGCAGGGGTCAGCCTGCAGACGCTTTCGACAACCGCCAGGCAGGAGGCGCTGTGGGCTTCACAGCCACGCGGCGTCGGTCACGGTGCCTCGGGTCGGCGGCCGCCCAGTGAGTGCTGCCCCGACACGTGTGGGGGAGCCGGCAGGAGCCTCGGACGCAGGTGGGCGTTTGGCCAGCTCGGTCCCGCGGCTGCTGGACACCGGCTCCCTCGGGACCACGCGCGCCCCGCAGACCCCCTCCTGCTCGTCAGCCACCCCCGTTCTCCTGACGCGGAGGCTGCAGCGCCCGCAGCTGCCTCCCCCGACCTCCGGCGCCGTGAGTGTGGGCCGGGGCACAGCCCACGTTTCTCAGGCCCTCCTCCTGTTCCGGAGGATTTGTGACCTGTCACCCCAGGGCAGCCGGGAGATCTGGGGGTGCACGGGAGGAGGCCTCCTCGCTCCTTTCCCCAGTGAAGCCTGTGGGCGGGGCCTGCCCAGGGAGGGGCGGAGCTGCAGGGGCCTGGGCGGGCCCTCCGCTGCTGGCTGGGCAGTGGGCAGTGCAGTGAGGGGGCCGGGTCAGCGAGTCCGCGTTAGCCGGGAGCCATCACGCAGATGTGGCCATGATGGGGGGCGGTACAAATCGGAGGTGCTTTGGGCCAGACACGCTGGGGCAGGCGCTGTGGGGGGGACTGGGGTGCGGGATGGGGCAGCACCACAGCCTGCCTGGGGGCTCCTGGAGGGACCGGCCCAGGCCCTCTCAGCCTCCCCCAGCCCCAGCTGGGGGAGACCACCACGTGGGGCTGAACACGGGGGCTCTGGAGGTCACTGGCCTTGACCGGGCAGACACAGGGCAGGGTGGGGACCGGCACCACCGTGACCCATCCTGTCTGCCCCTGTGCACAGCCCAGGCCCCTCGGCGCCTGTCCCTCCATGAGGTGGCCCGCACAGACCCCAGGATCTTAGGGGGAGCCCCGCCCCAGGCCTGGGTGTGCCCCAGATGGCCCCGTGCCACCGCTGGGTGCTCAGTGTGTTCTGCATGTGACACGGTGGCCAGCAGCACACGGGGTCCCTGTCGGGCCTGCCTGACCCCTGCACACTGGCAGTGTCGGGTTCAGATGGACCACGGCAGGCAGGATGGCTCTCCCAGGGGCTGGGGACAGAGCCCCGAGCTGGGCTCAGGAGGGTGGGCTGGGGGCAACAGCGTGGGGAGAGCCTCAGAGGCCTGCTGGAGCAGCAGTGGGTGGACCGGGCGGCGGCTGTGGGCACTTGCTTATGGCGGGGCGACCGGGAGCCTGGTGCTGGGCCTCACCTCCCACGCACGCACGCTGGTGGCAGGCAGGCGCCCGGGCCTCCCCGCGGCCTGTCAATCCCCCGGGGCCCGCGGGCCCAGCGGCCCAGCAGAGCTGTCTGGCCTGGTGTGAAAATGAAGATTGATCGTCGCGGGAGGCGGCGGGGCTCCGCGAAGCCAGCCGGGAGTTGCGGGGACCCAGAGGTTCATTATTATTTTAAGTGTTACTCAGCTGCTTTATTGAATTCTCCAAGTCAGGAGAAATTCTGGCGAGATAAGAAGTTGACATTTTCAGCCGCAGCAGCGGCAGCAGCGAGAGCGGCGAGAGCTGCTCGGGCGTGAGGACAGGGTGGTGCTGGCTTGGGGGGGGGGTGGCTCGGCCTGCGGCCTCACACCCACACCCACGGCCACTCAGAGGCCCGGAGTTGCTGCCAGCTGGGCTTGGAGAGTGACCGTCAGGCTGTCCAAGGGTTGTCTGTCCTCCCCTCACCCTCCTGTCCTCTCTCTCTCTCCTCCCTGCCTTCCGCACCTACTATGTGCCAGGCCTGGGGTCCAGGCTCGCTGAAGACACAACCCTTCCTCTCAGCTTGCTTAGGTTGGGGGTGACACCACGACCTGCAGAGGGGCACAGGGGCACTGGAGCTCCGGGAGGGGCCTCTGGCCTGGGCACTGAGAGCGATGGTGGCGGGTGTCCCTGCCCCGCAAGGAGCTTGGCAGTTGGGGGGGGGGGGGCGGGTGACGCTGCTGCTGCTGCTGGTGATGTGATGTGAGGGTGGTGATGGTGGTGATGGTGGTGGTGGTGGTGGTGATGATGGTGGTGGTGATAACAGTGGTGATGATGTTGGTGATGATGGTGGTGGTGGTGGTGATGATGGTGGTGGTGATGGTGATGATGTTGGTGATGATGGTGGTGATGGTGGTGATGATGATGGTGATGGTGGTGATGGTGGTGATAACAGTGGTGATGATGTTGGTGATGATGGTGGTGGTGGTGGTGATGATGGTGATGATGATGGTGATGGTGGTGGTGGTGATGATGATGGTGATGATGATGGTGATGGTGGTGATGGTGATGCTGCTGCTGGTGATGGTGATGGTGATGGTGGTAGTGATGGTGGTGATGATAATAGTGGTGATGGTGAGTGATGATGAGACATCAGTTTACCTGGTTCTCAGAACAGGCCTATGAAGCCGGCCCCATTAAAGGCCACATTTCACAGGTGAGGAAACTGAGGCACATGGGAGCTAAATCATGCGCGCCCGGTCACGGACACTGAGTGGCTAAGACCAGTGTCCCCTGTGGGCGGTGCGCTCATTACCACACCGTGCAGCTGTGGCCACGGGGGAGGTCCTGGCGCCCCGGCTGGCTCTCACCAGGAGAAGGGGTCGGCTCTGCCTGGGGGCGATCAGGGAAGGCCTCTTGGCCTTTGCCAGGTGGCGTTTGCTAGGCCTTGAGGTTAGATGGGAATTCGTCAGGAAGAGCAGGACAAGAACATCCCATCATGTCACAGGGTGTGAGACAGGGGTGCCGGGTGGTGGTTTGGTGGGAGGTGAGCCCTGAGAAAGTGGGGGAGACCTGGAACTCAGGGCACTGCACCCCGGAAGACCAGGGGGTCCTGCTGGGGGTCTTGGGAGCAGGGAGCAGGCCGTGAGCCGGCACTGGTGGGCTCCCCTGGCTGGAGCCGCCGTGCTCAGGTGCGTGACTGGGGAGGAAGGGCTTGCTCAGGGGGCTCTGGCGAAGTGTCCTGAAGGTCCTGGTGTCTGACCGTGTGCCAAGGGGGCTGCCGGGTGGCCAGGGTGGGGCCGGCCTCACAGGCGAGACGAGGGGGACCTCAGCAGGGCTCTAAACTGCAGAGCTGCCCCCCAGGTGGAATGGGGACCACTGGAAGCTGCAGAGGGCATGCAGGAGCGGGGTCCACATACCGACCCTCCAGGGATGGTGCTGGGAGACGTGGGTGGGGAGCGGTGGCGCCCCCTTCTGACGGCGACCTCAGCCAGGTGTGGCACACCAGGCGGACACTGCTGCCTCCGTGGGCCCCCAAGCCGCACCCCCGCCCCGGTCAGAAAAGCCTCGGCAGAGCCAGCAGCCCTGGGTCTGGCCCTGGGGCCCGGGGCCAGCCTGCAGCAGCCTCTGTGCCCCGGCCTCTCATCCTAACACGGTCTCCTGGGTCCACAGTCCGGCTGCCTCGGGGCCGAGCCAGCTCAGTGCTGTCGGCCACACTGTGAGAGCCGCTCCTTCCTTCAACGGGGGGTGTCGCCTCGATTTTCCTGGGGCCAGACGCCCCAGCTTTTTCTCAACCTCGCATCATCCCCGATTGTCTCCAGACCTCAGCGTGTCCATCTGTGGAATGGGACGTTTACCCAAGCCTGGGGTTCTCTCGGAGGCCGCAGAGGAGGAGCCATGCCCACAGCACGGATGAGCTTATGGAGGTCCCACCGGGGGTGCCCGTCCCCCCAGACCCTGCAAGGGGCCCAGAGAGCTCAGTCTGGGAGGCGGGGGCCGAGAGGGTGCATTAAAAACGATCCCCGGCTCCCCAGACAGAAGGGGATATCAACGTGGTTATTTTTAGCATTATTAAAATAAGTCTGTTTTGCTCCTTTTCTGGGCTCCTCTCCCCGGCTCAATCTCCTTCCAGATCGAATGTGTGCGCCCGTGTCCGGCCGCGGCGCCAGGGGAGCGCGCAGCAATCAAAATGTTAATGAGACCCTGATTGTGTCTCCCGACGCCTGCTCCTCCGGGCCCCCACCCGCCCCAAACGTCGCCGGGTCTTCACAGAGCCCCGGGGGGCCGCACAGGCATCCTTCCGAAATGAGACCGCAGCTCAGTGCTCCATGGAAACGGCCTCTGGGAAGGCCGGGGAGCCCGGGGCACGGGTGCGGGTGTAGCCGGGGGTCCTGGCTCTGCTCCTCGGCTGCCCGGCGCTCCCAGGCCGGGTGCGGGCCAGTCTGTCCGCCGGGGCAAGGTGGGCAAGCAGTGTCCACGGCACTCGCCTGCCCCGCCGGGGCCAGGGTCCCCCAGGCACAGAGCCCCATGTGTCGGATGATGGGGGGAGTGGCCCCCACCGGGGCGGGCAGCATGCTTCGGGGCCCCCAGGAAGACCCCGGGTCTCACAGGCTCTGTCACTTTGAGCGGTGCCACCGGGGCCAGTGACACACAGCCTCACGGGCTTCCTCCTCTTCCTGTGGGACACAGGGCGACAAGGATGCTGCCTGAGGCGCCTCAAGCTCCGAGACAGTGTGTGTGGGGGGGGGGGGGGCCTCCCCGGCCCCCAGGGGGCGGCGGTCCACCTCGAGTGTTAGTGCTTTGTTCAAACCAAAAGCTTGTAGCCCCCAGACTCCCTGCCAGCTCCTGTTGCTGCCTTCCCTGAGGTGCTTGGCGCTCCCCACACCCACAGCTTTGAGGGGGCCCTTGGGACCGTCCCCAGCAGAGCCAGCACGGCTCTGTTGGCTGGCGCCTGTGCACTGCTGCCCATCGAAGCTGTGAGCCTCCCGCCCTGACCGTCCGCTGGCCTGGCCGAGGTCCAGCCTGGGCCCCGGGGAGCTGGCGGCACTTCCCCTCTGTGCCACAGAACACCCCCGCACCCTGGGGACACCCCTGAGGACACCCCCACGCTGCTCTGGACCCTGGAGCCACAAGGACAGCTCCAGGGGCACAGCTCCAGAGTTGGGCTGACTTTTGTGTCTGGTTCCTGGGTGGGGTCCCCCCTCCGTGCCCCGAACCCCCTGCACTCACCCGGTGGCCTGTGTCTCTCTCCCATCAGGTCCAAAACCAGCTCTGCCCGAGTCCTGTCCCGCTGGGCCCCTCCCGGTACCCGTCAGCCCCGGGCCCACGGGTCCGCGCTCCCGCCAGCCACACCGGGGCTCTCCTCTCCAGGTGGTCTGGGACCCGCGACTCCTTCCTTCTTCCCACCCACCCCCACCGGCAACGTGTCCCCTTCAGTTTTCCGGATGTTCACGGGCCCCTGCGAGCCGTCAGTCCTGCGTTCACCCCTCCCTGCCCCCTCCCCCCGCCCACTGGCCGGGGAGCCGCCGCGCCTGCCTCCTCGCCGCCGGGCAGCGGCCCAGCCTGGGAGCCAGCGGGCGGGTGAGCGGGTGGGACGGGCGTTCCGGACCCGCAGCAGGGCCTCCTCACGGCAGGGGGCTCGGGGTTTGCCGCACGCCGACCTCCGGGGCCGCTCTGATGTCCAGGCCCTTCCAGGCCTCCCTCCCGCCTCCCCCGCCCGGGCGGCCTCCTGCCCCTGCTCCGGGCCTAGCCTTGGGGAGACTCCCTCACCCCTGGACCCCTGCCCCACCCATTGGGCCCACCCCATCACCCTGTTGCGCCTGTGGGGCTCCTCCCGCATGCGCCACAGAGACCCCGGGGCCTAGACAGAGTCCCTCCCGCCCAGGGAGGTGGGGGAGCTTCACCCTCTGCTTACTTCACCGGCCGGCCAGTTCCGCTGGGACACCCACCCCTTCCCCCAGCAGCCCCCAGCCCCTTTCGGAGAGGCAGGCCTTGGTGGCAGGGGTGCTGTGGCCCGGAGTCGGAGTGTGGCACACACTCCCCGTCTGTGCGCCCCGCATGCAGACGGCTGCTGTGCTCCTACTACGTGCCAGGCCACAGCCCAGCCAGCCGCAGCACCCCCCTCCCCACCAGCCCCCGTTAGAGCTGGATGCCGACAGGGGCCGGAGACCCATCCCCGGGGGGTGTTCTGTGGGGGGCATCCCGCCTCGGTCTGCTGCCACTCGGGGCCCACCCTGTCCCTGGGCGCAGCCACGTGAGGATGGTAACTTTCGGTGGCCGGGCAGCGGGGACTCACCCTCTGTGGCCTGGCTCCGTCTCAGCCGTTAGGGCCTCAGTGGCTCTCCGGGGCTGCGGGCACGGCCACCTCTCCCTTGAGACACGGCAGGTCCTGCCGCCGCCGCTGCCCGGCCTCTGTGGGGGGGCGGGGCCGGCCGCATCTCCCCCGACTCCCTGAGCAGCGGGGACGAGGCAGGAGGCAGGCCCTCCAGGTGACGCGGTCCTCCTGCCCCCGTCACCCTCTGTCCCCCGGACACAGGTCGTGGGACAGCCCCCACTGGAGGCCCTGAGTGAGCACGGCCCCCCCGCCCCGGCCTGGGACTTCTGGCCCTGGCCCCTCACGGGGTTCGTACCCGAGTCCTCGGTGCCGGTGACACGTGACTCAGAGAGCAGAGGCGCCACAAGGCGAGGCGGCGAGGGGACTGTGTCCGCCACCCACCACCCCTGTGTCCGCACACCCGGCGGCCCTGAGTGTGTCCCCTCCGTCCAGGAGCGCAGGCCCAGGGCCGCCCTTCAGCGAGGCCTGCCGGCCGGCCGCCCCACACACTCCTCCGGCCTCTGCGTGTGGCCGGGCCTCCCCGGGGCTTGGGTTTCGGGGCTCTCCCGGTGGCGTCACCCTGCAGCTGTCCCTCCGGGGCCCCAGGGGCTCCCGGGTCCCGGGCCCCAGCGCCCCGCACCCAGCAGGTGCTCACTGAACACTCGCTGGGTGGGCGGGCACAGGCTGGGGCGGTGCAGGCGGAGGGTCCCTTCCCGCCTCCTCACCTGGGGCCCTGTGCTCCCCAAGTCACCTGTCACTGGCTCCGGGGACACTGAGTACACGAGAAGAGGCGGGGCCGGGCAGGCTGGCTCTGGAGGCGCCATGAGCAGCGAAGAGAAGCCAGGCCCCAGCAGGATGGACACTGATGCGACGGAGCAGGGAGGCCAGCCCAGCAGGGCGCGGGGGGCTCGGGTGTGGATGGGCCGGCCGGCGGCTGCACAGCTGGGACGGGGACCTGGGGTGCAGGGGGGCTCCGGTGCCACAGGCCGGGGTGCTGGCCTCCCCTCTCCCCACTGTGGGGCCGTGCGCAGCCCCCCCTCTGGGCTTGGTCTCCCCTTCTACCCAGTGAGGACCCTGTGCACAGCCCCTGGGGCCCCTCCCCAGGGCTGACACTTCCCTGTTGTGACAAGGAGCCTTCTTGGCCCTCCCCAGGTGTCCTCCCCCGGGCCAGGTGCTTGGTGGCACCATGCCCGGCCCTCCCCCGGGGGCCAACTGCCCTCTGGGGCTCGGTCAGGTGAGGGGGCTCTGTGGGCGGGTGTTCCTGGGTTTGGGGGGCCTGTCCTTCCTTTCAGCAAACGACCCTGAGCGCCTACTGTGTGCAGGGCCTTGGCCTGACCTGCCCAGCACCAGGCACTCGTGGTGTCTGCAGGTGGGGTGACCTTGGGGCGGAGAAAGCCCTTCTGTCCCCGCCCACCCAGGCCCTGAGCACTGCAGCCCCGCCCCAGTGCGTAGTAGGGATCCTGGAAATGGCCCTTAATTGGGTGGAACGGAGAGCAAGTGTTCTCATTTCGCTGAGGGGTTGCCATGGTGACTTCCCTCTCACCGCCGCCACTTGCTCCCAGCCTCCAGGGAACAGCGTCCCCCCCCCCCCACCCCGGCTCAGTGGGGTCTCTGTTATCAGCAGGAGGCCCCGTCACCCTGGGGGGACCCCAGCCTGTCAAAAGAGCGCCTGGCCCCGAGTGAATGTGGCAGGCCCCTCCCCAGCAGGGCCCCCAGTGGGACGGAGGGCACCTTGGGGAGCTGAGCCCCCAGCTCCGTGGAGGTGACTCCTCATCACAAAAGGGACTCCGAAGGCTGGGGGTGCCTGGGGGTCGGGACCGGGCAGCGTGGTGCCCAGAGTCACAGACCAGAGTGGAAGGGCCCAGCAGAGCCGGCCTGGTCCCCAGCGGGGACCCAGTCCTCCCCCTGAAACAGTGCCCTTCCCCCCTGTGGCTAACAGGCTGGGGCCCGGGTGGCAGCCGCCTCACGCCTGTCCTGTGGCCCCTCCCCCTTACCGGGAGGCCAGTCCAGGGCCCTCGCCATCTCTTCTGAGCACCACGCGTGTGCATGCAGGTGTGAGTGTGCCCACGCACGTGGCAGGCACACGTCTGCACGCCCAGGTGGGAGCACCGCCGTGACCCTGCGGCTTGGAAAGGCTGCCCTCATTCACTCGTTCACTCGGGGTTCGAGAGGGGAGGCCAGGCTGGGCTCCAAGAAGCCCCCAGGGGCACGGGGTGGGGGTGGGGCGGGGGCCAGGCCTGTGCTGGGCTTGGGGACTGCAGTCAAGGGCCCAGCAGATGGGGGACCTCGGGGCTCCCACTGGTGCCCAAGTCTGGGGGCACCCGTGCTGAACCACTGACGGCACCAGTGACCACCCAGTTACAGCCATCCGGGGGGGTCCCCTGTGTGTGAGTGTCAGGTGTGCGGGTGGTGCTGGTGGGCGGGCCTGAGCCCCGGACCCGACCCTGCACCCCCCACCCTGCATCCTCTGCCCTCTTGGCTCCGGTCAGGACCCCGGGAACCGGCCTTCTGGCGGGCGCCCCCTGCGGCGCCCCTCACCTCAGGACCTCTCGGAGCCCGCACCCCCGGGGTCCCCGGCTGGGCCCCACCGGAGTGACCCCGCCCACGCCTCCCCCGGCCAGCCTGAGGCTTCTGTCTCCCGGCAAATGTCAGCGAGGAAGCGAGCGCTCCCGGAAGGCCGTGTCTCCCGGAACGCCGTGTCTCCAGGAACGCCGTGTCTCCCGGTGACTTGCTAGATCACGGACAGTTCCGTGAGCGGAGGGAGTGGGGAGGGCAGGCCATCTGGCCGGCTCACCTGGTGCACTGGGTGGCCGGGGTTCCGCCGGCTGGTGTGGGCGCATGGAAGTGTCTCCTCGGGTGGGGGGGGGCCCGTGCTGCAGGCCCAGCGTCGGGCCCGGGCGAGAACAACGCTCTCATGTCCGGTGTGCGTCAAGCCCGGGACGGCCCCGGGTTCGGGGTGTCTGCCACCTCTGGGGGGTGGGTTGTGGGCAGGAGACGCCTGACAGGGGGTCACAGCCTTCTGGGGAGCCGGTCCCCCGCCTCCAGGCTCGGCAGCAGCCACCTCGTCATCGCTTGGGCCGTGACACGGAGCGGGCGCTGCGGGAGGCGGATCGGCTGTTTAGCTGTGTGTCCTCGGGCAAGTTACTTCACCCCTCTGTGCCCTTTCCTCATCTGTAGGCCTCCCCCTCCCCCCGGGAGTGTGGCCGGGCTGGGGGGTGATTGAGAAGAAGTGGCGGTCAGGGCCCCAGGACCCTGAAACCAGAGGCGCATGGGGGCTCGTCCCTGCTCAGGGAATGGGCCGGGCCTCAGTGCTCCCATCTGCGTATTGGGGCGGACCTGGACCCCACGTCTGCAGCCCGTGCCCCTCTGTGGCGGGACCGTAGGAACCCACGGCCTCGTTGGCCCCGGGGGTCTGAGCGGCTCCCACGTTGTCCCCGCCCCAGCCTGGCCCTGGCAGGCCTCCCGCCTGCCGCTCGCGGAGGCAGAGGGCAAAGCTGCTGACACCGAGTTCTTCTTACAGTGCATTTTATTGATCACGCTGTTACAGTTGTCCCGATTTCCCCCTTTGTCCCCTCCGCCTGCTGCTCCCCCTCCCTCCAGCATCCCCCCCTCAGTTCACGCCCACGGGCCGTACACACAGGTTCTTCGGCTTCTCCATCTCCCACACTCTTCTCACCCTCCCCCTGTCTGTTTTGTGGCTACCATGCATGCCTCTTATTCCCTGCACCTTTCCCCTGTGCTCCTCCTTAGCAGAACCAAAGGGATGGAGATGTTTGGAGGGCTGATATGAACTTCCCAGAGCTCCGACCCCTCTCCCTGGGGGAGGCGTGCCCTGGCTCCCCGGGAAGGCAGAGGGTGGTTGTAACAAAGCGGCCTCTTGGGGCCCGGATCGCTGTCTCCGCAGGCAGCCACAGCCGCAGCCGCAGCCAGGAGGCCGGAGTCCCTGTCCACCGCCCTCCCCGGTGCCCTGCCCCGCCTGCAGGCCGTCATCTTGTTTAGAAGATACTTTGTTGCTTTTGGTCATTTTGGGTTTGTAAGAGCTGAGGTCTGAGCCTGCGTTTCCTGCCTGCCCACGCCCCCACTGGACACAGCAGGAGCGAGACCCCTGGACCTGGCAGCCAGGGCCCACTAGCCAGGCCAGCCTCCCCTGCCCTCAGCCGGAGCACAGACGGTCCCCCACTGCTGGCCGGTCCCTGACCGGTCCTGGGCAGGGGGGCAACATGCTCAGGCCAGAGGGGCCTCAGTTCCCAGAGCTGAGCCAGCTTGGGTTCCGAGGACAGGGCAGGGGCACCTGGGCACCAGGTGCTGCACAGAGCTCCTGAGGGGACCCGGCCCCCGCCTCAGTTTCCCTGCTGGCCCTCCAACTGTCTCCGGGCACCGAAGCTGGCCCATGGCCCGGGCCGTATTGCAAACGCACTGGCGGGCTAAGGCCTCGGGCAAATCACCCCTGTGTCTGGGCCTCGGCTTCCCGGTCCATAAAACTGGCCTAAGTTTTCCCAGCACAGCTGCAGAACTGGGGTGGCGACCCCCTGGGATCATGTGCTGTGTCCCCATCTCACGGGGGAGGGTGACATGGGGTGAGGATGGCGTGTGCAGGTCTGAGGCCCTGCCAATTGTCAGGGGTACCGCTGGGATCTCGGGGTGCCTGGGAGCTCCCTATGCCCCGACAGCTGCACCCTGGGGAAGGAATCGCCTGCCTGCACAGAGAGGTCTCCCGGCTTTCCTGAGGTCACACAGCTCATTTCAAAGGCCTTTAGGGTGCACACAGTCTTTCCCCCAGTGTTACAGGTGAAGAGATTTGCCCAAAGCCGCCTGGGCTGGGTGGGCCAGCACCCCCATGACCCCCACTGGCCCCCTCACCCCCCTGCCTGCGCTCAGCCCTGCGGCGGGTCCCGGTGGTGCAGTGCCGGCTCCGGCTCCCAGGGGGCGCTGAGGCCCCGCGCTGGCGGGCTCCGGCCGGGCCGCGAAGCCCCGCCCTCGGATGTGCGCGCTCGCTGGAGCAGTGCGTGTTTTCCAATCAATAGAGGATGCTCAGTCCCTGAGACGTCGCCGCCAGAGCCTTCACACATCTGCATCGGAAGGGTTCCAAATGAAAAGTCTTTTCCTGTTGGGGGAAAATGCAAAAGGAGAAAGGGAGACTTTGCCTGACAGCTTAGGAAATTTTCCACTTCCCAGCACTTGAAGGGAGTGTTTGCGCTTCTCGTGCCCAATTACCCAGGCTGCAAAAGGCGCGGGTGGGCTCCGGGGCGCCGCGCGCGCTATTGATCCGGCGGAGGGATCCGCAGGGGCCCGTGGGCGGCCAGGCAGCAGGTGCCGCCCACGGGCCTGGGAGACGGGTCTGGCCCAGCCCAGCCCTCCACGCAGACTTGACCTTGGAAAACCCACCTGAGCAGGCAGCAGCCGGGTCCCAGCTCTAACGCGGCCTCCTTAGGTCTGCATCGCAGGGACAGGCAACCCCTTTTATCTAAAACTGGAGAGCCCGCCGATAGCTGATCGACACTGCTGCACTTCTCTGGTGTCTCCAGAGTGCCTCTGAGGCCGGCACTTCCCGGTCGGGCCCGGCCTGTGGGCGTGGGGGATGAGCCTTCACCGTGGGGCGGGTGCCCGGTGCTCGGGGCTGGTCCTTCGCAAGGCCCAGTCCCGCCCCCAGCACCCGGCTTCCCTGAGGGGCTGCAGAGGGCAGGGGGTGCAGGAGGCCAGGCCTGGCTCCGGGGCCTGGAGTCCAGTGAGGACATCTGCTGTGGTCTCTCCCCACCCCGGCTGGTGGGATCATAGTGTCACTTTCCTGGTTGGCTGCTCAGTGGATTCAGGAAGCGAGAGGGGTCAGCAGGGGGCCGGGGCCCACAGGGCCTGGGCGCGGGTGGGACCCCCTGCAGCCTGGGGGACGGAGCGGGTGTGGAGTGCCCCTGGGCCCCGGAGACCCCTTTATTCGTCTCTCACGTGCAGAACGGAGCTCGCAGCCTCTCCGGTGCTCCCACAGCCCTCCCTCAAGGTCCCGGTCCCAGGGGACGGGCCTCGGGCTGTCCTGCAGCCCACAGCCCCTCCTGGCCTTTGCTCTGTGGCTCCGCCCATGGGCCCAGCCACCACCCTGTCCTCCGGTTTTTCCCACTGCGTCGTCTCTCCTCTGCACCCCAGCAGCTGCCTCCCAGGCCCGGCTGCCATCTCCCCTCACTGGGGACCCAGCAGCCCCTGATCCGTGTCATCTGGTCCCTTTGCCATGCCGACACCCAAGGCCATCTCTTAAAGACATAAACTGGATCACGTCACCTCGTTGTGACGTGCCAAGCCCACCTCCTGCCCCGGCCGCCGGCCCCCCACCCTCCGGTTCAGCGGGCGCGTCCACCCTGCGTGGCCTGGGCTCTCGCTGCTTCATTCCCTCCTGTGCCCGAGGTCTGCTAGAGCTGGCAGGTCCCTGGTGGTCGGTCACAGTGGCCGGCTGATGAGTGGGCTGGCTCTGGGCGGGGCCAGCGGCCCCTACCGGCCAGGTGGGACGCAGCCCGTCGGGACTGGAGGCAGCGGAGGGCAGAGGCTGCAGGAGGCCCAGCGGGAGAGCTGCACAGCCTGGGCTCCCGAGAGCCCCCCATGCAGGCCCAGGGACGAGGCCACGGCAGCGGGCCCTGCTCTGGGGTGGCCTGTGGGTCGCACCCCA
Organism: Phyllostomus discolor; assembly: GCF_004126475.2. Classification (NCBI taxonomy): domain Eukaryota; kingdom Metazoa; phylum Chordata; class Mammalia; order Chiroptera; family Phyllostomidae; genus Phyllostomus; species Phyllostomus discolor. Next base: position 137,742,768 of record NC_040909.2, read on the forward strand.
GAAGGCTGTCTTCCAGCTCTGGCTGACCGGCATGGTCTCAAAGCACTGGACCTAGGGCTGGACCACTGGGGCCAATCCCTGCTTTGATTCTTCAAGCTGCGTGGCCAGGGTAAGTGCCCCAGCTTTGCCCACCGGTAAAAGGCCACAGTGCCCCTGGCTGGGGCGGGTGCCAGCTAGTGAGGTGCTGGGCGCGGAGGGAGCTCGCCTGGCCTGTTTCAGGGAGGGCTGGCGGCGGGCAGGCCAGGGTGGGCTTGCTCTGTCATCCCAGGGAGGGCTCAGCCAGCAGGGACGGAGGGGACAGAGGGAGGACCGTGAGGTCCTCTGCTCTCAGGGAGAATGAGGAGTATGGTGGTCCCTCCCCACTTCCCAAGCTGGCGAGCCCCATGGCCTCAGCACCCCGTCGGCCACCCACACTGGGTGGCACCCATCCCCAGCATGTCTGTCCTCTCTCAGGGCCCCAGCTCTGTCCCCAGGGTCATGATGTCTTCCGGCCACCGTCCTCCCTGCCCCACTCCCACCCCAGCGCCCCCCCGCCAGCCTGCCCTCAGCCTTCCAGTCCAGCAGGCCTGGGCACGGGCCTTGCACGCACCTCGGCCAAGCCTGAGTTCCCAGGGTGAGTGAGGGACCCCCCGGGCCTTCTCTCTTCAGGATGCCAGCCCCTGCCCTGGGAGCCAGCTGCGCGCTCCCTGCTGGCCCAGCCCTGCCCACCAGCCTGGCCAAGGAGTGGGGCAACCCCCCAACACCCTCTTTCCCCTAAGGAACCCCCTGCCCGAGCGGAGCCACCGGCACAGGGGGGAGCTCCCAGTGAGTCAGGGTGCGTGAGAAGCAAGTGAACTTCTAGGGTTCTCGAGGGAGCCGGGGGACTCATCTCTGTTGGGGTGTCTTCTCAAGAGTCGGGGGACTCAGTTTGTCCCTCTGCAGCAGGGGACAGTGAGGTTGATCTCAGCCCCCATGTGGGAGTCAGGGCCCCGCTTTCCGTAGCCCCTCCCCCAAGTGTCCTTCCAGCCCTGGCCTCACCCCCCTTCGCCCCACCCCTCTGCCCTGGTCCTGCATTGGCCCCGTGTCCTCGATGCCCTGGGAGCAGAGGGAAGCGTGGCGCCTGTATCTGCCCAAATCGGCCCGCCACGGGCCCAGGTGTCTGGGGCCCTAGAGCGTGACCTTGAAGCAGCCGGCTGTCCTCTCCCGGTCTCCAGGCTGGCAGGCTGCGTGCGGCTCTGAGTTGAAATGACTCCCCCTCCCTGCTCCGTCCTCCCTCCCCTCTTCCTCCTCTTCCTTCCTCCCCTCCGCGCTCCCCCCCTGCTTCCTCCTCCAGCCCAGAGCCGGGCTCCGGCATTTCCTCAGGGGATGACTCACACAGGAGCCTCCCACCCGCACCGCCAGCCTCCCGGATCTTCGGGGAGAGGGCTGCCAGGGAGCGGGTCTCCGCGTTCGGAGGCTCGGAGGCGTGGGGCCTGTGACAGGCCGCCAGTCATGCTCCCGTGGGCAGCGAGATCTCTGGCTCTCCCCAGGGCCCTCGGAGGGCGTCCAGGCCTGTCTTCCCGTCCCGACAGGCTGTTTGACCCGGGCTGGTCCCTGCTCCTGCCCACGCACCAGGGCCCAGCGGGCCCCTCGGCACACCCCACCCGCGCTCCGAACTGCGCGCCTCGTTCTGAGCCCCGGGAGCACCCTGGAGGGGGCAGCCTGGGTGGGGGGGTGGGCGGGAGCTCTGTGAGACCACTGGGGGGCCGCGGGGGAGTCAGGTGGACAGCGGAGGTGCAGGGCACCTCGGGAGCTCTGGCCAGTGCTGGACACCCTGTTCTGGGTGCCCACCTGCTGCTGTTCCCCACCCCCTCACTTATCTCTTCTGGAACATGTGACCTAAGCCTCAGCCAATCACAGTAGCCCATTCCCATGGCTGCAGGGATTGGTTGAGAAATGGGCGCATGACCCACTGAGAGCCAATGGGAGAAGGAGCGCTGGCTGGGCCTGGGGGCGGGGCTGCCGGGTCCTTTTTCTCTAGAGCCCGACCCGGAGCCCCGGCCACAGCGCCCCCAAGAGCAGTGGCCGGTCTCACCTGGCCGACTGGGACCTGGGGCCAGCGGGCCTTGTTTCTGGCGGCTCTCCGGGATCAGTGCCTTCGTGCACATTATCCCCTTTAATTTTGGTGATGGTTTTGCAGGGAGGGGACGGTCACCTGCTCTACGGCGTGAGAAAGCAGGGTCCGAGGGCCTTCCGAGCCCTCTGCCTCCCCTCCCGGCCCCACCTGGGTCTCAGAGTGGAGGTGTGTCCCCTCCGGGGGCCGGGGGCCCGGGGCTGGGGGCTGGGGGCTGACGCCCAGCGGCCCAGCGCGCCTGCGGCACCAGCCCGACCTCCGCCGCCCAGGGAGGCAGGCGAGGGAGAGGTGGGGATGGCCGTCCGTCCGCTCTGCTGGGTCGCATTCCTCACCAGACTCGCTGCGTGGAAAAGCTCCCCGCTGATCCTCCTGCCGCATCTGCAGAGGGGTGGGGCTGCGAGGCGAGGCAGGACAGGCGATTTGCATATTTATGAGATCTTTTCCATCTTCCCCAGGCCCCCTGTGCACTAAGAAATGTCACATTGCATTTTAGGCTGGGGATCTGTGTTCCGGGAGTGACAGCTCAAGTCGCCGCTCCCTGGCGGTGATGAGCTGCCTCGGCCTGGGTTTATATCCCACCCCAGACCCACTGCAACTGGCTGCGAACCCATGGGAGGGTCACGGGACCTCCCTGGGCCTCCACTTCCCCAGGTATAAAGTGAGGACAGGCAATACCTGCCCAGTGATCCCCCACCTGGCACGCCCATGTCCTTGTGGTCCTTCTTGCATGGGCCCTCTGACTTGCTTCTAAGCGAGGGACCACCAGCACGTCCTGGGGGGCAGCCTGCGGCCAGCGACCAGCGAGGGGCCCAGGCCCTGGTCCAGCAGCCCGCAGGGGCTTGTCCTTCCCCTGCTGCACCCGAGGGCCCGGAGCAGCCTTCCCGGCGGGGCCTGCAGGTGGCTGAGCTGCAGCTGCTGGGGGGCCCGGAGCCGGGGCCCAGGGAGGTCCGCCGGAGCCCTGGCCACAGGGAGAATTCAGAGGTTGCAGTTTCGAGTCCTACGTTTCAGGCTAAGTTGTTACACGGCAGCAGGTGACTGGTATGAGGTCCTTCTCTTAGGGTCACCCTGGAGATGGACGGAGGCTGTGAGTGTGCGTGTGTCGGGGACAGGGCTCATGCTTCGAAGGGGCCCAGGAGAGGTGCCGGCCCTGTCTGTCAGTCAGGTGAGGGTGCGTGTGGGCTGGCTCCTCCTCTCCGACCCCGGGCAGGGAGCAGCGCCCGCCGGGCCCGCAGCGGGTGCTTGCTCAGCCTCAGGAATCCTGAATGGCAGGCGGGCCTCAGGGCGAGTTAGCTTGGGCCTCCCAGTGCCCTGGGTGTTGCACGCCCACCCAGTGCGACACCCATGGGTCTGGGCAGGTTGGCTTCCTGCTCGAGTCCCACGCTTGGCCCTGGGCCTTGGACAGAGACCCTCCTGGGGGCCCACGCCGGCCTCTCCCGCTGGTGTCTCTGCTCAGCTCTGCTCACTGCTGCCGTCGCCTCCGGAAGGGCCTCTCCCTGGTGAGTGGGGCGGGGAGCCGCTCACCCCTAGGCTTGTTCCTGGCTGCGCCCCGCAATGTGGGGGCCACGCCCAGGGACACTTCGTGAGGGGCTGTGAACATGGCAGCTGCTCGGGGCATAGTTGGGGCAAGAACACCTGGGCAGTTGGTCTAGAATTCCAGTCGAAACTGGGGTGATTGGATCTGAAGGTGGTAAAGAGCTCACTGAAAATGGCCCTTGCTTCCTGCTGGTGCCCTGGACGGTTCCCTTCCCGGTCTCTTCGCTGTTCGAGACCCCACCACCCCCCTTGACAGGGCAGACATAGTGATCGAGTTTGGCCGACAGGTCCTACCCCTCCTGGCTGCTAATCCATGGTGGAACCGGCTCCTTGTCAGGCTGGCCTGGTCACCGAGGGACAGGCACGGGCCGATGGGCAGACATGGGGACTCGCCCCACCGGGACACGCCCCACGGGAAGCAGGCCAGACTCTGCCCTTCCTGGCTTTCCTGGGAGACTGACACTGTGGACGTGGGGGGTCAGCAGGGACCCAAGACCAGGGCTTGCTCCCAGCCTGGGGGAGGCCTGGGGCCCCCCAGCTGAGGGGGGCTGTGCACGACAGCACCGTCCACCAGAGCGTCCTGGGACGACGGGGGACCCTCCCTGAGCCATCATCCCCTTCAGCCACCCGGGGCCGCGTGTGGCTGCTGAGCACCGGACGCGGGGCTCGGGGGCGGGAGACCTGAGTGTGTCGGCTTCATTCGCTGCCTCTCCCTTCACCCTGAGGTGAGCGGCGGGCGTCTGCGCCCTACACCGGGCCCCGAGGGCTCGGAACGAGCAGCGGGGGTGGGGGGGGTCCTTTGGGCCGCTCATTCTCCCCGTCTGGGATCAGACCAGGAAAGCACACTGAAGCTGACCTTGAAAAAGGAGTTCATGCAGAGAGAGGAGAGCCCCGCCGGGCTGCGAGGCGTCGGGAGGGCTGTGGGAGGCGCGGGGCGTCAGAGCCGTGCCATCCGTCCGAGAGACCCCTCGGAGGGGAGGGGCGGGTGCGGAGGCGTCCCTGTTCCTAACTGTTCACCCGCAGACCCGTGGGCCCTCGAGGGAGGAGCGGCCACGACGGTGCCCGCGGCCCCGTCCCTCCCGTCTGTGGTGGCCGGCTCTGCCCTGCCTCGCACGCGCTGGCGCTGACGTAGCTTCCAAGGCCGAGGCAGGCGAGGGTCCTCTGGATGCACACAGCCCCTCCCCGAAGTGGCGCTTGGGCAGGGTCTGGCGCCGGCGTGGACGGCCCCGGGTGGGGGGGGGTGCAGGGAGGCCTGTGCACAGGGGGACCTGCCAGTGCGACCCTGTGACGGGCTGTCGGAGCAGAAGCGGCCCCCGGCCACAGAGACGTGTGGGTGCTGCCCCGAGGAAGCCGCCGGCGGGCCGTGGCGGAACCGCCGCTGCTACCAGGGGCTTCAGCACAAAGTGCGTCATTTAGTTTTGAAAACAGCCTGGGGGAGGCTCTCGTGATCCCCCGTCCCGTGGGAAAGCGGGGGCTCGAGGAGGTGGTTCGGGGCTGCTCGGGTCACGCCGGACGGCCCGGGGCACGTGTTAGGGCATCACTGAAGGTCGGCGGCTGCTGCAGGGCCAGCGAACGAACAGACAGATGACCGGGTCTGGAAGGGACCCCGGCCCGGGCTCAGTCCTTCCGCCCGGAGCCCCAGGGAGGCCGGACCCCGGGGCACCTCGGGGGGCCTGGCCGATTACATGCTATCGCTTATCTATTGTCTATCACCTGCCACGTGTGTGTGAGTGTTTATCTGTTTAGGTAGCCATCCACCCACCCACACACCGATCACGCTGTAGCACACGCCGCACTGTCTTATATGATGCGCATCTCCGGGGTTTCTGTCTGGTTGTACATATTCATTTCAGCTTGTGTCTTTCCTGCCGCCCCCGTCGCTCTAACTCCTTCTTCGTTAGAACCGCGTCTTCATTGGCGTCTTTGAGTGACGTGAGCACACGGCCCGAGGGGACAGAGGAGGCGCCTGGGCTCCGCGTGGAGCGGCCCTCGCCCAGGGCCGCCCGGGCAGGAAGTGCAGACCGAGGCCTGGCCCCGGGCCCCGCCCCCCGCCCGCCCCCTGCAGTGGGCGCCCAGACCGGAGTCTCACAGGGAGGCGGGCCCTTCACGGAACTGCTCCTGCAACAGCTGAGCTGCTGCTGCCCGCAGGGGTGAAGGGAGCGGTGGGCTGGGGTGGGGCCCTGCCCGCTGCCTGGGGTCCTCAGCCCCGCTTGCTTGCCCGTGGTTCTGCCTTTGGCCCCGGGCTGGCTCCTGCAGCAGAGGAGGGGCCGGGGCCTTCAGCCTGGGCGGGCTCCCCCCCAGCCCCGCCTGTGCCCACAGGCTCCCTCCCCGCAGCCAGTGGGAAATGCCCTGCAGCCCCTCCTCCGGGTGGTCCCGGGAGCCCTGGACCCTGCAGTCGGGTTGGGGACGCTGGGGACAGCTCCTGCCTCCCCAGCCCCCTCCCCCCTCTCTCGGCTGCCCTTCTCCGGCTCCGGCCCGGGGATCAGACCCACAGCCGCTGCCTCCTTTGTCTCCGGGTGCAGGTGGCATCTGGGGGGCAGCAGGGCCAGCTTCGTCCTCGGCACGTGGCTCGGGCAGCCTCAGAGGCGGGGAAGGGGCGCAGGGCCCGACGCCCCGGCCGCCCCGGCCGCCCGGAACAACGATGTGGGGACTGTTCCTAAGTGAGTCTCGCGCCGCCAGCCCCAGTGCGAGACGCCGCTGGCCCTTTGATGCGTAATTGCTGCTCGCTGCCTGCCGCCATTCAAAGCCGGGAGAGAGAGCCTCCTCATTTGATCCTGGGAAGGAGGCAGCCAGCCCTCTGCGCCCACGGGCGGCGGCCTTCTCTGAGATCACAGCGGCGGGCGGCAATTAGGCCCGGCCCGGGGACCGGCCGCAGTCACGGAGCAGTCGCTGCGGAGCGTGAGGTCAGCAGCCGCGCTGGACGGCAGCAGGGAAGCCCCTCCTGGCGGGACGCCCCGATCGCCCCGTGGTGTTCGTGTGTCGGGGGGCTGACCAGGGCGGGCTCTCTGCCGACCCGGACCTGCACTCGGGCAGGGGCCCTCCTGTGGCTCCGAATGCCACCCACGGCCCTCCGGCCCTCCGCGCTGCTGCGGCCTCAGGGCCGCTGGCAGGTGGGACCTCGGTGTGCCCACGATGCAGTCCCCTCCTACTCCCGCTGCTTCTGGCCCTCCCCGCCTCCCTGCCTTCGGAGGCCCCTGCTGCCCTGGAGCACTCCCGTGGGCCTGGGGGCCGCAGGGCCGCCCTGAGGGGCTGCGCCAGGCCACCCCCCGCCCCCACCCGCCCCATTACATTCTGTAATGCGACGTCCAGCCCCGCCCCCCGCCCCTGCAAAGGCGGCAGTGAACAAGCAAACCCCAATCAGGTGAGAGCACCTGGGGCCTGGGGCCCGGTGCCCGAGGGAGCCAGGGAGTGGGAGGAGGTGGGTGAGGGGACCCTGCGGGGGGACAGGACCCCTGCTGCCACCACGGCGCCTGGCTCTGGGGACAGGGGAGGCGCGGAGAAACCAGGGAGAGAGAGAAGAAAGAGGAAGACAACACAAGCAAGACCCGACCTGTGCACCTGCGGAGCGGATTCTGAACGTGCAAGCTGTGGCAAGGGAAGGCAGCTCAGGGGCCCGGGCAGCGCTGGGCCGAGGCGGGGGGCTCCGTCCTGGCCCTGGAGACTGACCACGACAGGGGCTGGGGTCCTCGAGGGCAGCACGGGGGTGTGGAGAGGATGGGGGGTGTGGTGACGGAGGAAACGCGGGAGGAGACCCGAGGGTGGCCCCGTGTGTCCGGCTCGCCTGTGGGGGAAGGCAGGGACGGAGGGCGGGGTTTCGGTGGAGGGACGGAGGGCTGCTTTATGCTTTGGGGGGCTGGCTCTCTGCCTCACTCCCGACATTTCCTTCAGACAGAGAGGTCTGACGACACGGGGGAAGCACCTGAGCCTGCCCTTGACCTTCCTCCCAGACGGCTCCCCTTTGCCCTCCTGTGCAGTGAGTCTCAGCTGGCGGCCGGGCAGGCGGCTGGTCCTCTCGGGGCAGCGCCGCCGTGACTGGGGCTCCCGGTGCCCCTGCCCAGGCAGCTGCCCGCCGGGGGTCTCGGCCTGCTCCCCCTCCACCCCGACCTCTCTCAGCACCAGGTGGCCGTCTGGCTTGTGTAACCAGAGTCCCCGAAAAATGGCAGCGATGGGAGCGTGAGTTCAGCCCCGACAACACTGATTTTGCCGAAGAGCCCGAGGAAGACTCTGGAATGGTGTCTTTAGGCCGCTGCACAGGCTAGTGGAGGCACGGTTCTCACGGAGAAAATGGGCGGGAAGCGGGAAAGAAGCAGGACCAAAGGATTGAGTGTGACCACACAAAAACCCCGGGTGGGGACCAAGGGACCGCCCTCAGAGCTGACGTGCACAGGGGGACATAAACCTCAGAAGCAACGAACTGAGTGCCCGGACTCAGGCGTCCCCTGGCGCCGCGCCCCAGGGATGAGGGGACAGACGAGGGAGAGCCGTCGGTGGGGCTGGGGCGGCGCTGGGGACTGGCCCACGGACAGGAACCGGGAGCAGAAATCTCCGCAGGTGCAGTCCGCTGGCTGAGAGTTTCCCGGAGGTGAAGACCCACATTCGTCCCCAGGTGAGACGTGCCCTCCCGGAAACGGAGCCACGTAAACCAGGGAGCCCGAGCGTGGCTCCCCACCCCGGTCAGCGAGCCGGGGTGGGCCGTCCGCCGTCCACCGGGAGACTCGGCCTCTGAGAAAGGCGAGGTCCCGGGAGGGAGCCGCTCACCTCTCCCCCAGGGGGCAGCAGGAGGGCACAGGACAGCTCTCTCGGTCGGTGTTAAAGAACCAAAGCGGGCCTGGTCAAAGGGGAAATGGGGAGGGAAGTTAGAAAGCCTTTTGAACCGCTTGAACGTAAAAGACACGATGTATCAGAATCTGGGGGCTCGGGAGGAAGTTCCCGCAACAACCACCTCAGAGAGAACAGGGAAGGCCCGAGCTCAGCGAGTCCGGTGAGGCCTGGGCGGGCAGGACCAGGAGGGGGCGGGGAGTGAGCCAAGCCCCAAGTACAGGGAACAGATGACACCATAGATGTGGGACCGCAGATCGGCGGCGCGGGGCGTATAAAAACGGCAGAGGAAACCGGTAAAGCCAACAGCCAGTTCTTGGAGGAGAGGAGTCCAGTTCACAAACCTCTAACCAGACTCATCGGGAGAACATGAGGGAGGACAATAAATCACAATGCCGGGGTTTTCAAAAGCTGCTTTCACTACAGATTGTACAGATAATGAGACAATAAAAATGGCATATCATGGACCCATTTTTACCAGTAAATCTGACAACCCAGATGAAATGGACAAACTCCTTGAAAAACCCAAACTCAAGAAGAAATGGATAAACTTGAATCGCTCCATATTTATTTAAAAAATTGAATGTGTGGTTGAGAACGTTCTCACCACGAAACTGTGATCTGGAGGGGCCTCACCGGTCAGTTCTACCCAGAATGACACTCGTGCACAAACTCTCCTGTCGCCCTGGGGAGAAGGGATTGGCTTCCTGCCGTGGACGGAAGCCCCTCTCCCCATTCACACGGTAAAACCCGCCCCAGGTGACGGTGTTTGGAGGGGAGCCCTCTGGGAAATGGCCGTGACGTGGGAGTGGGTCCCTCACGACAGGGACCCCACAAAGACCCCTTACAGCGACCCCCTGTGCTATGTGGGGACCCCCCATGACCCATCCGTGAGCCGGGAAGCGGGCCCTCGCAGACACCGAATCAGTGGGTGCCTTGGCCGTGGGCTCGCGGCCTCCAGCTCTGTGGGAAATAAGCTCCTGCTGTTCATAAGCCCCCACCCCCACCCCCCAAGCCTCTGCTGCCTGTTACAGCCGCTCAAACAGGCGGAGACGCTTCCCAACCCATTCTGTGAGGCCAGCGGTGTCCCGACACCAAACCCAGACGAAGCTACTGCGGAAACAGAAACTACAGACCCGCAGCTCGTAGGTGCGTGCGTGCGGGCGCAGGCTCTGAAGGTGACTGTCCCGACAGGCAACAAAGGGCAGTGCGCTGTGGTCCCGTGGAGACGACCCGCCAGGAACGCAGGGCTGGTTTCACTCGATCTGCTGTGCCAACAAACACGAGAGGAAAGTCCTACAACCATCCCACTAGCGCCGGACAGAAAAAGTATTCGACGAAGCCCAACACTCATGTACGATAAAAACTGTCCACAGATAAGGAACCGAAGGGCGCCTCTCCGGCCGTATGAAGGCGTTTGTGAAAGACTCGCAGCGAACGTCTTTCCTGGCTGTGAGAGAGCGTTCTCTCCGAGAGATGAGGAGGGCGCGGTGACACTCTCGTGTCCGCTGCTGAACACGGCGGCTCGAGCTCAGGAGGGCTCCGTGACACGCAGTGAAGGAGCGAGAGATGGGGAGACGGGAGCGGGCGGCCCGCTCACCGAGCGCCCCCCTCACCGAGCGCCCCGTGCCGTCTGCAAGAGCGAGGCCAAGCCGGGCGCCCCTGCGGGCGCTGGCGGTACCCGGGCTCCGCGAGGGTGCAGAGCACACGCTGGATGTACGAAACCGTTGTGTTCCTGGGTGTCAGAACGGAGCCCTCGGAAGCTGGGTGTAACGATACCGTTCACAATGGCACCAACAGGAGATAGATGGTTAGGAACAAATCCGATACAAGGCAGGAGTGACTGAATTCTGAAAAACGAGGAAATGTGGCTGAACGAAGCAGAGCATGTAAATCAAATGGGGAGACGTGCCCTGTGCCCAGGCCAGGCACCCCGATAGTGTGGAGGTGTCAGTCCTCTCAGCGCTGATCTACAGAATCGACGACATCCAAGCACTTTGTGTAAAACAGGAATCGGCCGACTGATCCCGAGATCCCTAGGGACGTGTGAAGGCCCGAGGGCCACCAGAACTGCTTAGAAAAACGACACTGGACGGCTGACACCGTAGGGTCTCAATGCTCATCGTACAGCTACAGCAGTGGGGACAGTGTGTCGCTGGCCCTGAGGCGGACGTGGATCAGGGGAGCAGAAGGTGCCGTCCAAAACCAGCCCCCCCCATACACGGGCTAACGGTCTCCAACAAAGGTACAAGGCAGTTCAGCGGGGACAGAGCCACCTGTACAGCAAGGAGTGCCGAGACAGTTCCACATCCACACGCCAGAAAAAGAGAAGCTCCGATCGGTCCCTGGTTCCGAGTGTGAAAAGGAACTGCGGACGGACCGGGGGCCTGGCCCCACACCAGCACAGCTGGGTCTGAAGGAGCCCGGGAGGGAGCCTTCCTTCGGGCGGAGACCTCTCGGTGACGCCGCCACCGCCCACGCGGCAGAAGGACCGAGTGGACGCCATCGAGGTGTTAGACACGCCTCTCCCAAAGGCACTCTCAGGAGGACGGAGCCCACGCCATCGACGGAAAACAATTGTTCCCACGTCACATATTCGTGGACAAGGGACCGGCACCCGAAATACGTGACGAACTCTCAAAACCGCACGAGACGGCAAAGATGAGCGGAAGCGTGAACAGACGCGTCCATGGAGGTGAGCGGACAGCACGGAAGCCCGTGGGCGGTTGTTGGCAGCGTCGGTCACTAGGGAAGCGTGAGCTAGCCCCCCGCCCCCCCGAGACTCCCTCCCCGAGGCCAACGGGAGAAAGACCACCACGCAGAGCGTCCGTGAGGGTGGGGAGCCGCCGGCCCCTTTCCAGCCCTGGGGGGAGGGCGGGGGTGGGCCGGCAGGACCACCGAGGCCCGGGGGTTTGGTGGGCTCCTGAGGTGAGACGTGCAGCTGCTGTGCGGCCCAGCCCTTGCCCCCGAGAGGAGAAGGGCCCGGGGCTCAGCCAGGGCCGGCAGGTGAATGAACGCTCACGGCAGCTTTGCATCCGGGAGCCCCACACCGAAGACGGCGCGGTTGCCCGCCCGCGGTGAACGGACGGACACTCACCGGCCCATCCCCCGTCTGACGGAGTGGGACTCGGCGGCAGGGGGAGTGGGGCCTCGACACCAGTGGGCCCGTGGGTGAGTCTCGGCCTCGTCCTGGCCACCGTGCGGGGGGGAGGCGGGCGTCGGGGGAAGGCTGGGGCTCGCCGGGGCAGCTCGCGGAGCAGAGTGCACGCGGTGGCCGATACACGGGTGGTCGCCGGCACATCGGTCTCCAGAACAGAAGGAACACCCACACGTCGGTGAGAAGACAGAGGAACCTTACAGGAGAGTGGGCAAAGAGCTGGCGCAGCCAGTCCCCAAACGAGGAACAAAGTGGCGGATGGATGTAGAAGCAGCAGCCCGTGTCCCCGCCGCTGAGAAAGACAGCGGTGAGCCCACGGAGATGCGTTTCACGCCGGTGGGTCGGCCAAGCCGGGGGTCGGCCTGAAGTGGGCGATGTGGGGGTGTGGGGCGGGGGTCTCGGGCCGGGTCCCTGGGGACCTCGGACCTCCCAGCTGGGGAGCGAGGGTGTCGGTGAAGCCCCTCGCGGTGTACGCCCAGCAAGGCTGCTTCTAGAGAATTCCTCACGACAGGCAGAGAGCGCTGTGCACGGAAGGGTCCCCGCAGCATCTCCCGGGGGTGCCACACACAGCCACCTGTCCGTCGCTGGAGGACGGGGGGGCGGTCTGTCCAAGGCCTGGGGCAGGGCAGTCACATGGAGCCAGGACCCACCTCAGCGACGTGGAGGGTGCTCCGGGGCCGGGAGGGGCCGCGCCGGCCGCAGCACGGCGCTCAGAGCGACTCGCTATTTACGAGAAGTTTAAGGCCCTGCAGAAGAACGTTCTGGGTTGTTTATGGGAACGTAAAGACGCAGTGAAAGCAGACGAGGCCAGGGAATGATCGACATCCTGTATCCCGCTGGCTGTTATCTCGGGAAGGGGATGGCGGGGGCGGAAGGTGACGGAGGCTGGCCACAGCCACCTCTGCCGTGACGGTCGGCTTCAGGCGTCCCCAGGAGGCCAGGCCTCTGGACCGGGGCCTGCAGCCGCAGCAGTCTGGGGCGGGGCCTAGATGGGGACGCAGGGGCAGGGAGGGGCTCCAGGGGCGGTGGCTGCGGGTGGGGGTGGGAGGCTGGACGCCTCGGGCACGCTCAGAGGACACCCAAGGGCAGCACTGAAGTGTCCCCGAGGGCTCGGGTTTAGTCTCAAGGCCAAAGGGCAAGGTAGGTGGAAGAGGGAGGGGGAGGAGAGGGATCCTCAGGGGAGGGGCAGAGCTGTGTGAGCCCAGCGGGCCGCTGACCCATCCGGCCTGTGGGGCTCCTGCTCCCGCACGGCCGGCCCCCTGGGCTCCATCGGGGACACAGCCCTGGGACTCCCTCCGCCCCTCCGGGCAGAGCTGTGTCCGCTGGCGGACCGGTTCCAGGGCCTGCCGGGGGGGCCTCCAGGAGGCAGCGGCCCCTTCCCTCCTGTCTCCCTTCTCTGTGTGAGGCGGGGGCACTGGGCACAGTCCCAGGTTCAATCCCCACCTCTGTCCGGCACGCTGCTCTGGGCCGTGGAGCTCCAGCCCCTCCCCCGGTGAGTAGGGCCGCAGGTGCGGCCCCGAGATGGTCACGCCAGAGTGGCTGGGGGCTGACCGGCTTCTGGGAACCGGGCAACGCTGAATCCCGTCTCCGAGCCACGTGCCCCGGTCACCCAGCCCGGGTCAGCCCCAGCGGACCCGGACAGGGGGACGTCAGCTGAGCGCCCCGCCCCGACAGGAGGACGTCAGCTGAGCGCCCCGCCCCCACAGGAGGACGTCAGCTGGGCGCCCCGCCCCCACAGGAGGACGTCAGCTGAGCGCCCCGCCCCCTCCCGGCCCCTCCTTGGTGTTGACTGCGGGTGCCCGAGGCCCGGCGGCCGTGGGGATGCTGCAGGGGGGTGTGAGCGTGGGCCGACACGCACGGCAGGCCAGCCGGAGGGCTCCTCGGCCACCTCCCTCGTGCGTCTCCGTGGCCACGAGACACGGGGCTGGGGCAGGGCGCCCGGCCCCTCTGCGACCCCACCTGAGCCCCCCCCCCCCCACTCGTGTGACGCGGGGCGCTCCTGGAAACCGCCGCGGCGGCCAGCGGAGCTGAGATGGGCCCTCCTGACCGCCCGGGGGCCCGACCCCGCGGGGCGCGCTTTTCCTCCGAGCTGCTGCTGGGCTCTGACCTGTTGATGCAGCTCGTTACGGCCCCGGCCGCCCTGCCCGGCCGCAGCGCCAGCACAGTGACCACGGGAACCCGCTCATCATTGGCTGGGGACGGCTGTGAGGCCGCGCCGCTCGAGGCCGCCACCCCTCCCCAGCCACCGAGGGCGGCGGGCTCCAGGCACATCTGGAGACGGTACGCTTGGAGGTCGGCGTTCACAGGGCAGCGAGTGTCCTCTGGTGACCTGGCCCCGCAGCCGGTGGCCCCACCTGGGTCTACGGGGAAGCCCCTCCGTGCTGCCCGTGTCCCCGGGCCCCGCACTCCACGGGGCTCTCACCACGTGCCCGGCACACTCTGTCCATTCAGTCTTTGTCACCACCCTAAGAAGCAGGCGCTGCCCCATTTTGTAGCACCCCCCTGCAAGACTGGACCCCTGGCCGGGGTGCCCAAACACTAGCCTGTGCCCCCGTGGCCATCCCCACCCTGACCCCTGGGGATGGTCAGGGGAGGTCAAGCTCCGGGCGGCGTGGGGCAAAAACACCCCCTTGGCGACCAACCACACAGCTGGCAGACGTCCGAGGGGAGGCAGGGCCGGGAGTGAAAAGGTTAGAGACACCGTGTGTCCCACCCGTGGGCGGGCACCCCACCGCCGTCATCACTGGTACCCCCGCAGCTGCCCCCTTTGCACGGCGGGGGTGGCCCACTGCATCCTGGGCCACGGCACCAGACCCAGAGGGGCTTAGGGTTACCAACTGTTCCGGGGAGTGGCCGCAGGGCCCCTTTCCTCCGGGCTCTGAGTGCCAGCCTCGTGGCCCTGCCAGGCCCCCCCCCCCCGCCGTGCCCACGGAGTTCCCGCTCCCTCCCCTTCCTCCCCGCCGGCTTCCTCGCCTGACGGCAAGCTGACGAGCATGACAGACACGCCTGGATGTGTCTACGCCTTGTCGGGAGGTGTGGGGCCGCATTACACGGAGCAGATGATTCACTGAAAGGCAAGGCCACCGCACCCTCTGCAGCTGACAAATGGGGAAACTGAGGCTCACAGCTCGGCGCAGGGGCAGGGCCTCGAGCCCGGGGTCCGGGCCCGAGTCCAGGGTCCACGCAGAGGCCACGCCAACGGCCCTCACCTTATGTTGGGATGAGACACGGAAGGGAAGGAGTTAAGCAGCCGGGCTGCCACCCCCAAAGCAATTAATTACAGAATGGGAGAGGTGGCCCAGACAATTACGTCCTGGACAAAGGAGACGGGGAGGCGAGGGCAGGGGCTCCGGGGCCTCGCGCTGAGAGATTAATAAGCGGTTGGCATTTGGCTGGCTTGCCAAGACTCTGTCTGGCAGCTCTGCCATCCGGACCCACTCTGCTGCCCCTGGGAAATCTGGGCACAGGTCACCGTTGCCGTGGTTACCCGGGCCATGACCACGCCCAGACACAGGCTGGGGCGGGATGGGCCCTGGGGACGCCCCCTTGTCCAAGCAGGCAGGGGCAGGTGGCCGCCCGCCCAGCCTGGGCATGGGGTCTTGGGCTCTCGGATTTCCAGAGGGTCCCAGCCCCAGCCCCTGCCGTCTTGTGGTGGGAAAAGCCACCAGCCTGGGCTTGGGACCCGGTTTTGCCACTTACGGGCTGGGGACCTGGGACAAACAGGGCTCTCGTCTCCTTCACCAGGGAGGGCACTGGCACTGGGCTGCCTGGCCCTGCGGGGTCGAACGACAGCAGGTACGAGGAGGCCTCGGTGTGGCGTCTGGGGAGGGGCAAAGGCGCACAGTCCGTTTCCTCTCCGGGCCTCCGCAGCCCGGGCCGCCCGCCAGCGCCTGAGTTCCCCACCCCTGGGCCTGCCCGCCACCACCTGGCCGCCCACCAGCAGCTGCCCATCCAGGGCCAGCAGGGCCCTGGGCACAGCCCTCCTGCATCGGCCCCGAGGCCCCGCCAGATCCCAGGCAGGCTCCACCTCCCCGTTCCTTCACCCTCCTTGTCTCAGACACCTCGTCAGGGGCAGGGACGCCCCACGGAGCAGGGGCCGGGTCTGGCCGGAGAGGGCTGGGGCGGTGCCTTTGTTCATTCACTCACTCGCCCCCTCATCCACCCCTCGAGCAGCCCTGGGGCCCGGGCCGGCTGGTCGGCCCTGTTGCCCCGATGGACCCGTCCAGCCGGCCTGAACCCTGTCTCCTTGGAGCTTATGTCTGAGACAGAGACAAGCACCTCGGAGGCTGACGTGTGACGGTTGCATTTTGGGTGAGGGGTGCTCTGAGGACAAGTGGGGGACGGTGACGACAGCCTCTCTGCTCACCGCCGGGTCCCCGTGGGGAGGGAGGACGGGGGCAGGCAGCTGGGTGGGGGGTGGGGGGGAAGGGGGCGACACCCAAGCTGGGCGGGGCCGGGTCATTCCCCGCCTGATGGGGCCACGCGAGATCCGGTGGCCTCTCAGAGCCGCGATGCCCCTGAGAGGCAGGCCTCTGCTGGGTGAGTGGGAGGGTGGGGCGGAGGGACGCCCTGCCAGGGCGAGACCGCTGCCCACCAGTCCCTGAGGCTCCGGGGCTGAGGCCCCTCCGGGAGCTGGGGCCGGAGGCCAAGAGTCCCAAGGAGAAGCAGGTCCCGACGCAGTGGGGGTCAGCAGGCCCCCCGTTGTCCCATCCCCGCAGGCAGCCCGAGGGCCCTTCACTGCTGCCGGGCATGAGGGGCGCAGCTGCAGGGGTTCCTGCAGACGCCACAGCCCAGCTGCCCCTCTGTGCGTCCGGCCCAGGCCCGGGCCACAGCTGCAAGGAAGCCCACCCACTGGACACAGAGGGGAGGGCAGAGGCCCAGGAGACGGCCGGCCGGGAAACACAGGGTGAGGGGCTGCTTCTCCGAGGGCCCAAGCCTGTACTCGAGCCCCTTAAAGCTGCGCAGGTGGGCGCCCGGGTCAGTAGGCCTGCTGGTCCCCAGCGGTCATTCCTTGGAAGCCTCCCTGGGCTTCTGTCCCCTGCATGGACGGGCTGGGCAGCTCGGCCTCAGAGAGAGAGACACAGACAGAGAGAGAGAAAGAGAGAGGACGCCCACCCTGAGTTCCCCCACTGCCTTTCTTTCACTGGGCCCCAGAAGGGGGCGAGGTCAGTTCCTTGGGGGTTCAGTGAGGGAAGGTGCAGGGTGCTGGGGGCTGTTCCCCGTTTCCACCCCCCTCCCTCCCTTGCACAGAGCTGTGGTCGTGTCAGCGGGGGGCCTGAGAGGTGCCCGCCAGGAGGACAGCACACACCCAGCTCTTCCCCAGCTGGGAGCTGGGGGGACGGTCCAGGGTCCCGGCTGCGGAGACCCTGGAGGAAGGCCCGGGGGGCAGCCTCTGCAGAGCCCCGTCCGCAGCCCCAGCAGACCCACTCGTCACGGGCTCTGTGAACAGCGCGAGTTCTGGTAGTGGCGCCCAGGCCTGGGGTCCTGGCCGGGGGGGCACCCCCGTCTCCAGGGCCAGGCCGCCCCCACAGGGCCTGCAGCAGCCCCGCGGCCCCCCAGCTGGCCCCTGTGGGAGAGAAGCAGGTCCACAGCAGAGGGAGTGGTTAGTCGAACACCTGCCCGTGCCCTCCCCGGGGGGTCCAGCCCTGGCCTCTCGGGCCCCAGAGGAGCAGCAGCCCCACTTGTTTCCTGAGCCGCCTCCTCGCCCCGCGCTCGCGTGCGGGGGCGGCGGGAGGGGGAGGCTGCCATTCACGCCGCTGCTCCTATCTCCAAGCCACAGCTGCAGCCGGGCGGGGATCCTTCACGCAGGATGGCAAGGCCGGGGAAGGCTGCGGGCAGACGCCTCCAATTCTTCCCTTCCTCCCCGGCCCCGCCCCCTCGCTGGCCCAGCTTTTGTTCAATTAGGGGACAGAGAAAGTTGTGACAGTGACTTGGGTATCCCCTGCGGGATACCGTGGAAGCAGGGAATTAATCCCAGGCCAGCAAGTCCCCCCCTAGCCCCCCACGCAGCCCCTCCCGCCATAGCGGTTCTGCTTGCGGGTTCGCACAGCTGCAGAGAGCGGACCTGGGGCCGGGAGTGGGGGAAGGGTGGGAGCGGGGAGGCCTGGCCTCCCAGAGCCGCACTGGAAGGTGAGAGAACGGCCACATGCTCGCTCCTGGGCAGTGAGCCTGGCCCCTTCCTGGAGGCCGGGAGGAGGGACCACACACAGGGTCCCACTGCATGCCCACCCGCAGGCTGCGGCTGCTCGGGGTCTGCACGGGGCTGAGGGAGGAGCTGGGAACGGATGCAGGGGCAGCGAGAGCTGGGCAGTCGAGCTGGACTGAGAGATCTGTTCCTTTGTTTATTCATTCGCCCATCATCTGTCCATTCATGATCTGTCCATCACCCATCATCCATCCGTCCATCCGTCTATCCGTCCATCCTTCCACCATCCACCCACCAGCCCCCCCCCCCCCCCCCCCCCGTCCATCCCACACCTGCTCACCCAAGGAGAGGCAGCTAGGGCACAAGGCCCGATGCCCAGACAGACAGGCACGGCCCCTGCCCACTCACTGGCCACCCCAGCCCCAGAGGCCAGCACCAACGTGACAGCGGACACGTGTGGGTGTGCGCTGCTCCCTGGGGCCCAGGACCTGACACTCCGTGGTCGGGGCCGGTGGGCTAACATCCCAGGCCTCCCTGTTCTTGTCGCTGCTGTGGGGACCCTGGGAGCACCCACCCTGGGGGTGCGGGTGGGATGAGGGTCAAACTGGAGCCGGAAAGCGCTGGACCAGGGTCTGGTGATGACGACGGTAGCTATCGTCATGGTTACATGCACGTGAGAAGGCTCCAGCATCCCCCTGAGGCCTCTGGAGCCGCCATGGCCCCACCCTTCTCCCCCGGTCACTCACTGCATCCTGCGTGGGGTGAGGAGGAGCCCTGGGCGTGGCCCTCCCCTCTGAGCAGGCTCCCCGCCCCCAGCAGGTGTCTGGGCAGTGCCCACCTGGAGCACAGAGTAGGGGGTGTGGTACTCCGTGTCCTCATCCCGTGGGGCACCGTCCCTGCTCACAGTGGGGGTGGGGGCCCTTCTCCTGACACAAGGTGCACACGGGCACCTCCCACCGCACTCTGCTCCCCACCTGCCTGCACCTGTGCCCACTCGCTCGCTCGCACGGCCGCTCTCCAGGTGTCGGCGCTCAGCCTGGTGACCTGCAGCCCCACCCCTCGCGGGTCTTCGTCTTGTGGGGGTGGGAGACCAGCTTCCATGGGGTGATGCTTGGACCCAGAACCACACAGCGGACTTGGGGGTGGGGCGGTGGGGAGCGGGGGCGGGCCTTCAGGAGAGCCTGAGTTTTGAGCTGGCTTCGCTGGCGGGTCTCCCCTGGAGAGGCAGCAGGGAGAGGGGGACGCCGGCCAGAGGCCCCCGCCCGGCCAGCGTGGGGCGGGTTGGACTGGGAGCCCGGGAACTTTGAGAGGCCGCTCCGAGGAGGGAGGGCAGAGTGGGAGGCCCAGGCCCCTGGCTTGGAGAGGCAGTCAGGATTCTCCCTTCCCAGTGTGTGGTCAGTCCCTGTGGGTTGTCAAGTTCACGGTTCTTCCAGCCCCAAAGCCAGGAGGGGCCGAGGGAGGGGCAGGCCTGCGGCTGGAGCCCTTGGATCCGACCCGCTCTGTGCGCCGTCAGCCTGTGGCCTGGGCCGGGGAGCCCCGGGCCCCAGTGTCCCCCTCATTGGTGAGCCAGGGTCGGACTGGAGGGGTCAGACTGGAGGGGTCGTTCCTGCCCGGAAATTCGGTGCCTTTGCCAGGGTCCTGGGACCTCAGGCCTGGCCTCGTGACCCTGAGACCTCCGGCTCCCCTCTGGCCCTCCCGGCCTCAGGGCGGCGGCTGTGTGTGCAGACAGCCTTCTCCGTGGCATCGCTGACTCCGAGGTGACTTCACGTGCTGGTCACTGACCGCCCGTCTGTGTACTGTGGACATGCCAGCCCTGCTCGTCCCCCCGTGTCCTCTCGGGGCCCCCCGGCACCCCCACCTGGACTGCTGTAGTTGCTGGGAACAGACCACCCCCACAGGCAGCGGCCTACAGCCCTGGACAGCCCGGTGTCCCAGGCTGGTCGGGCTCAGCCTCGCAGGAGGTCACGGCACAGCCACCGGCCACCGGCCCCCGAGTGGGCAGAGGGGATCCCCGAGAGAGGCTGGATGGGGTGGGGTGGGGAGGGGCCTGCTGCCCGGCCAGCGGCCTCCCGCAGCGGTGGCCACTTTCCAGCCGGAGTCCTAAGTCCCGTTTTCCTGGTTTAAAACCGCCCCCTTGGATCGCCAGCCGCTGAAAGGGAAAAACTGAGAGGGGAAAGGAAAATCAATTTGCACAGCGAGGAGGAGCAAGCCCACTGGGCCGCTGCCCTTTGAGGAGCCGGCGGGAGGTCCGCAGAGCTGGCTCTGGGCTGCGTCGGCGCCTCCCCAGGACTGGGGGGGGGGGCTCTCCCTCAGCCCTGCTGGCCGCTTTCGCCTCCAGGAGGCGTGAGCCGGAGTCCCACCCCTGGCGGTCCTCGCTGGGCCTGAGTTTCATCCTCTGACAATCAGAACGTGATTGGACAGACGCCCTAGGAGCGTGGTCCAGGCTCAGGCCGGCAGAGGGGAGCCCAGCCAGCACGTGCGGCCCGGTGCCTGCTGTGAGGACAGGCAGGTGGGATGGGGTGTGGATGTGAGTGACATTCCTGTGTGAGCACGTGAGTTGTGCCAGTGTGCATGCAGATGTGTGTGAGTGTGGGAGTGTGCGAGTGTGGAGTGTGTGCGTCCCCACAGGGCTGGCCTCGGTGGTTGTGCTGCTGTGGAGGAAGAAGCTGGGGGAAGGCCCTGGGTGTGGGGTCCCCTGCAGAGGCCCCACAGCAGCGCCCAGGCGACCTCAGTGTTCCCTTCCAGGAGCAGAGCTCGGGGTGTCCAGGGGGGTGGAGCAGCACGCCCGAGGAGGAACCCCCCCCCCCCGGGGAGTCTGCAGACCCAGGCCGCCCCGAGGGCCGCCCCGCCGGGCTTCCGTCTTCCCTGAGCTCTGGCTCTGTCACCCGCCCCCGTAGTCCTGCCAAAACCAAACCCTGACACTCGCAGACCCGGCTCCGAGCAGGCCTGAGTCCTGCCTGGTTTCTGAGCCGGGCAGCACTGCCCCTGAGAGCTCCCTGCACCTGCCCACCCGCCCCCTCGCTGCCCTCAGAGTGGCAGCTGGAGCAGAGCCGACAGCCTGAGCTCCTGGGCAGGCAGGTCAGCTCACCTCCAGGAAGGCGGGCTTCCCGCAGAGCTGGACACAGTGAGCCTCCCGCCTCCAGAGGCATTCAAGCGGGAGGAAGGGCCGCCTGTGCAGGGAGTCTGAGCAATGTGTCTTCGTTTCTTTCTTTTTTTTTTTTTTTTAATATTTTATTTATTTATTTTTAGAGAGGGAAGGGAGTGAGAAAGAGAGAGAGAGAGAGAGAGAGAAACATCAATGTGCGGTTGCTGGGGGTCATGGCCTGCAACCCAGGCATGTACCCTGACTGGGAATCGAACCTGCGACACTTTGGTTCGCAGCCCGAGCTCAATCCACTGAGCTAGGCCAGCCAGGCGTTTCTTTTTTAATCGAGGTTATTAGGGTGGGTTGAATGGTTTCCCTCCAAATACGTGCACGCGCTAACCCTGGGGACATGCAACGCAGCCCTCACCCGGAGAAGGGGCCTCTGCGGATGTGATGGAGCTAAGGGGCTTGAGATGCGAATGGTGTGGACGAGTGTCCTTGAGAGAGACCCAGAGGAGAGGAGGGGTTGGAGTGACGCGGCCACAGCTATGCTGCCCCGGAAGCTACCAGCAGACCAGCCTTGGAAGGCCACACAGTCCCCCCAGCTCCGACCTGGGGCTCCGACGCTGGCCCTCCGGGAGTGAGAGCACAGAACTGTGCATCGGAGCCCGCCCCGTCGGGGGGCAGGGGCCCGGCAGCCCCGGAGATCTCACGGAGACTCCCGCACTGTCTGTCACGGGGGGCGGGGTCTGGGAAGCGGCCCCAGGCCCGTAGTCGCACACGGCCCCTCCCCCCCACATGTTTTCATCTCCGGCGCGATCGTTGTGTCGCCTCGTGGTTCCCAGTGCCAGGCCTCACCCATCGACTTCCGCCACGGAGGGCGGGGGCCGCCTGCCAGCCCCGCATGGATGACGCCGTTTCTGCGGATTGATACTGCAAACACCCCTCGAAGCTGGGCCCGAATGAGGTTTCTTTTCCTCCTCCTGCACCGACGCCTGCTTTTCCCTGGAGCTAACACCGGTCTTATTTTTTCATTTGCTTAGTTTCCTGTACACTTAGCACTAACTCCATCTCAAAGGCGCCCCCAGCTGCGCAAACACGGGGCGCGGGCGCACACCAGGCGGCCGCGGGCCCCGGTCTCTGCAGAACCGCTCTCCCTGCGCGTCTCCCGCAGCCGGGCCTGCCCCCCCGCGGGCTCTCTGGCCTCCTCGGACTTGGGAGGAGGCTGGTGCGAGGAGCAAACTCCGGACGGGCTGCGCCGGGGGCGCCCCTGAGCCTCCCTGGGATACGCCTTGATTCCACCCTCACAGGAAGTCGGTGACCGGGCAGCCCGGGCTGGAGTGGAACCGGGATCCCTCCCCGTGCCGGCCTATCCCGTCCTTTCCCCGCCCCCAGCCTCGCTGCTGATGGACGGGGACTTTTGACCGCTTGATCCTTAGTCCCGAGCGTGCGTGTCTGTTTCTGGGCTTTGCGTGGGGTGGGACCGCTCCCCGGGGTGCCCTGGCGTCCTGTCTTTTGATCCCAGGAGGCTGGTCGGATTCCTGGAAAGACATTCCCGGTGCCCCCACCCGCCCAGCTCGGGATGGCTCTCAGGGGCTGAGCGAAAACGTCCACACAGGCCTCGCCCTGCTCCGCCTCCAGCCGTGCTGGCGTCCAGGGCCCACGTGGTCGCGTTGGCCTCCTGCAGAAGGCAAACCGCCAGTCTTCCGTTGGGCGCAGTGCGGCCATCGCCCCGCCCCTCAGAAGTGGGAAAGGACCCCCGGGGATCTGAGGGTCCCGGGAGAAACCTTGTGGCTGGCGCTGGCCCGCTGCAGCCGGTCCTCAGCCCTGCGCTGAGACCCAGCTTTGGGTGGAGGGCGGGACCTCCATGAAAAACCGCGCGCCCCTGTGCGACATCGCTCATCCATCTCCACACTCATTCCGGAATCCTGCACTTCGCACAGCTGTCCGGTGAGCCTAAAACTGCTCTAAAAAAATATAAAGTCTATTAAAATATGTGATTTTCTTAAAAATGGCAGATTTCTTCCAAATGTCCTATTTCCTTTTCTCCCATATGCAGTTGGGTAGCGATTTAATTCCCTTGTAACCAGAGCAGGGACGGCGGGGAGGGGCGGAGGCCTCGGGGACAAGTCTCCGCTCGGCAGCAGCGGTGCTCAGGACACCCGGGAATGCCCCTGCATTTCCTTCGGGGCCCGACCTGCCTGAGCCCGCGTGTGGCGAACGGGAGGAGAATTCTGCTTCTCCGGCCCAAACCTCCCTGTGCAGTCTTCTCTCCCAATAGTCCCAGTGGGTGGGAAGGAGAGGCCGCACAGTTCTTGAGTTTCATCCGTTTCCTGTCCCCCAGGGGGAGGGCAGAGAGGTGACTTGTGCACAAGCCGTAGGGCTGGTCTGCTGACTCGGAGCCTGGAGCGCAGAGCCTGGGACGGTGCCCTCCAGAGCCTGGGGTGAAAGGGGAGGGCGAGGAGCAAGCCCCACCCCCTGGCAGAGCCCCCGCTCCAGGCCAGGGCTCCCCGGACCCCCCAGGCAGTCCCCCTGGGCCAAACCAGAGACCCGACTTGCAAATTCCCCAGCAGGTGTCCCAGGCTGCCGGTGACGAGCGGCAGCTGCACGCCATGAAAATCGGTGACTCCCGTGTGCACTCTCGGCCGGCAGGGGCAGTGGCAGGGGCAGGCATCCTTCCGCAGCTCCCCTCCTGGCCTCCAAGGCCATTCCTGACCCCCCGCAGGGTCCTGGGGTCCCCAGCCCTCCCAAAGCCACGCTCCCTGCAGTGCCTCGATGTCTGCACGGCTCGTCGCTGTCTGCTAGTCTGTCCGCCTCCTGTGAGGCCGGCAGGCCCAGAGCAGAAACGCTGTCTTTGGTTCTTCCCGTTCCTGAGGGGTCAGCACCCAGCACACGGCAGGTCCCTGGTTCATTCCCTGTCACTGTGGGACATGCGGCCCCCTGCTCAGCGGCTCGAGACACGCAGAGTGTGGCCAGGCTCCCGGGCCACCCGGCTGGACCTCTGCCCGGGGACTCCCAGGCCACAGCCAAGGGGTCCCGTCAGAGGCTCCAGGGTGTCGGTGGGGTGGCACTCGTACCCGAGGCTCGGCTGGGGAGGGTGTTGGCCGGGTTCGGTTCCCTGTGGGTGTAGGACGGAGGGCCTCAGGCTCGCGCTGGCTGTCGGCCCGAGGTCCCCCCGCAGAGCCACTCACCTCGTCAAAGCCGGCGGGTGGGCGAGAGGCCACGAGCAAGACCAGACCTGGAGCCCGTGTCACACGAGCACAGAGACAATACCCGCCATTTCTGCCGTCTGCCGGGTTAGGTAAGTCCGGCAGGACACGAGGGCCAGTGGACGGGGACCGCGGGCCCAGTGACCGTCTGCCAGCCCTCTCCGATGTGGACACCGGGCGAACCCGCCTGTAGCGGAGGCTGCCTGAGGAAGGGAGGCGGCCCCGGGTGCAGGGAGAGGAGCCCTGGCCCCGGCCCTGGAGTGGACCCGTCTGTCCTCCACAGCCAGCCCCTCGGGGGGACAGGCGGCACAGACACGGGCCACGGTGCCGGCCTGTGGGCAGCTCTGCCGGGGCGTGCGGGGCACGGCTCCTTCTGGGAGTGGGACAGATCGCCGAGTGGGGACTGGAAGGCCTGACCGCCAGCTGCGCGGGGCGTGAGGGTGGGGCCCGGGAGGGGGCAGGGCCCGGGAGGGGGTGGCGCTGGAATTATGTTCTGCTGAGCTGAGGCTGGCTCTGAGCGGGCTGGCGGGCAGAGAAGGGTCCAGAACGTGCATGTGGGGACGTTAGCCACCGGGCGGGGCTGCCCGAGGCTGCACGGCCGGACAGCTGGGACTCCTGACCCTGGGGAATGTCCCACCCCGTGCAGTGTGTTCGTGGCCCTGGGCCTCCTCAGAGCAGGCGGTTTCAGGCTGAGGCACACTCAGCACCCCGGGGTGGGTGTCTCCTGGGCCTTGGGGAGCCCTGGAGGGCCGGGGGCTGTCAGTCACAGTGGGTGGAAAGTGCCTTCCCCCTGGGTCAGATCGGGCGCCCGGGGCTAACACCACCAGCCATCAGCCCCGGTCCCGGAAGCACAGGGACCCGCGCAGGTGCGCCGACAGCCGCCCCGCACCGAGCCAGAGGGGGGCTGCAGGGTCCCCTCCCCCGCTGACCCCGGATTACAGGGTCTCCGTGGTTGCTGACAGATGTCGCAAGCCTGGGCTTTTACTGAGCTAAGATGCCAGGCTCCTAAGACAGTGTCAGAGACGAGATTTACTTATTTTACGCCCAACGTAATCAGAGTAAAATTTGAGAGGTGACTTCTAAGAGCCTGAGCTTCTGAAAGGAGGCATCCTTAAAATTCTAGCTCCCTAAGCTGATTTGGGGGGAGATTTGATGATTCCACGCTTCTGAAAGCCCACGCCTCCGAGAGCCCCACGTTCTGTGATGCCGCGTCTCCGGCGGGCCCGGCGTGGCCGAGCGCGGCTGGGCGGTGAATGGCGCGGCGCCGCGGCTGCGGCGGTTAATCTCCCCTTTGAGGGGCTTTGATGAGCTCGGGAGGAAGGCGGCGCGGGCTCCCAGCGCAGCTGCCTCAATCAAAGGGGGATTTTGCTGAGCTCCGGGGATTTGAAGGCCCCGGGGAGCAGCTAATAGCAGCTGCTCTCTGGAAGGCGATGGGGATCTGCAGGAGGAGAGACGGGCGCTAATACGGGGAGGTGTGAACGCCTGTGGTCTCAGCCGCGGGGGGAGCCCCTCCGCCGGGCCTCCCCGGACGAGTGTGCACGCACACCTCGCACTAGGCCCCAGGATCCCTCTCCCAGGACACCCCTGGGGCCCACCGTGACGGTCCTTCAGACGGTGGCCTGCCCGCGGCAGATGGAGAGCTGGGTGGCGGCTGCACCCCCCAAGGGGCGCCCCCTCACCCGGCTGTGTGTGCACCCCCTTGCACGGGGCTTGACGGGAGCCGGCCCTCGGCGTTACTGCGGGGCGTGGCGGCCGGTGGGAGATGTGCGGGGGGCACACCGGGTGACTGCCGCAGTGGGGACGGAACCGTTCCCCGGGCCTGGACTTACCGGGGCGCGTCCGGGCTAGAGAGGTGGCCGCACGCCGGGACCCCGGTGCTTTCCACACAGGCATTCATTCATTCGCTCACTCGTTCACTCATGCACTCATTCCTTCATTCAGGCACCCGTCCATGCATTCCCTGGTGCATTCCTTCCTTCCTTCCTTCCTTCCTTCCTTCCTTCCTTCATGCATCCATCCATGTATTCCCTCCTGCACACATTCTATGAAACAGGGATGCACCCGGGGCCTGAGCACAGGCTGGGGGACCGGATGGGCCTGCCAGGCTGGCAGAGCTGGGCCCGTTTGGGGCCAGAGCTGTGTGCGCACAGGAGGTGGAGAGGGGGCTGAGGGGAGTGGGTGGGAACAGAGCGAGAAGCAGCCGGGCCTCTGCAGGCGGAGAAGCTCCCGGCCTGCGGCCTGGGGGCCAGGGGCAGACTGCAGGCCGAGTGGAGACCGGACGGGGGTGGAGCCTGGGGGCAGCGCTCCCCCAGGAGACGGGTAAGGGGGTGTCCCAGGGCCAGGGGAAGGGTTTGTAGCTGGTCGTGTCTCCCGGATGTGCCTCCGGGAGCACGGACCCTGGGACTGGACCCTGGAGGGTGACCTGGGGGTGAAGTCAGGGGTCGGACATCAGGGGCACAGGGGGCCACAGGGCTGTGGGGCCGGCAGTCTGCACGTCTTGGCCCACCGTGTCCCCTGCCCGATGCTGCGGTGGGCCCCACTGGGGCCGCGTCACGAGAGGCCACTCGCCCCAGGACGTGCAGCTCAGCAGGGCGCCGAAGTCAGACCTGCTGTGCTCACCGCCCCGGAAACCGCCCCTTCCCACGGAAAGGCCAGGGCGGCCTTCCCGGAGCTTCCCCAGCCCCGGGGGCGGCGGGAGGAACCTGGGCCTGGCGCCGGGGCCCCAAGTGCCTCCGAGCTCCAGGTGCTGGGGCCAGGGAGAGGAGGGGCGGCTGGATCGCAGGGTCCTTCCCCGACAGCTTCGCCTGGGTCTGGCCGCTGCAGGCGTTCGGACGGGCGTCAGAGCTGACGCAGGCCGCAGCCCTAAGCCTGGTGGCACCAGTTTCCCTGTCCCGGTCCCCACCGCCACTGCCACTGCAGCGCCAACAGCCCAGCGAGGCTGTTGCCGTCACCGCCTCCCCCGACCACCAGGCAGGGGAGCCCGCAGCCGCACAAGCCGAGTGCCGGGGCCAGAGGCAGAGGCTCTGAGGAGCATCCTGCCTGCGCTCTCGCCCCCCCACCCCCAGCCCCCAACAGGTGCAGCAGGGGCACTCCTGGAGGTCCCGCCCTGGCCGCCCGCAGGGGGCCCCCCGCTGGCCGAGCCCGCCCCTGGGGAACCTGTTAGGGGCTGGGAGACCTCCGGGCTCTCCCGCCTCATCAGCTCCCCCGCGGGTTCCCCCGGGGACGGGGCCCAGGGCCCATCGGCAGCCCCAGTGGGAGCTGCAGACGGCAGGGGCGGGTGCTGTGCTATTTCTGCTTTTCAATAAAACCAACATTAAATTTCTCTTTAACGAAGCACCGGGCGCCACTGAGAGCAATTAGTATCACATCAGGGACCCAGCGGTGGCTTTGCCGCGGCCCCGGCTGACCCGGCGCTCCCGCAGCCACTGAGGGGAGGGGCGGGGCCCGGCCGGCGCTGCTGGGGCCGGTGGGGGGAGGGCCTCCACCCGCGCAGCCTGCGCCCTGGACCTGCTGGTCCTTCCCCAAAGCAGCGTGCTGTGGCCAGGAGCAACGAGGGTGCAGAGTGTGACCCGGACTCGGGGCTCAGCCCATGCTCAGCGGCCAGCAGTAAGCCAGTGACCAGAGACAGGGCTCAGCCTGTGTCTCTCCAACTTGCCCTCCAGCCCCAGGCCCTGCCGGGCTGCAGCCCACCGGCCTCCTCCGTGACCCCTGAGCTCGCCAAACCCTTCCCGGTCTGGGGGCCCCTGGCAGCAACTTCTGTCCGCCTGAAAGAAAAGATTTTCCAAAGCACCGGACCGTCCTCTTCTGTTCTTGGCTCACACGGCAGGTCCTGTCCCCACCACAGCACCCCGTTTTCCTCTTTGGACACTCGTGCTCGGCTGACCACAGAAATGCCCCCTGAACATCTGGGCAAACAGCAGAGGAGGGGGTCCGGACCCTGGGAATGGGGTCGGCAGAGGGGGGTGGGCACCATGGCCGGGGCTCACTTCCCGCCCCCCCTCCCTCTGTTGCTGTCCTCTGAGTACCAGCAGGGAAGTGGGCCCTGAGGGGTGGCCGAGAGGGCCTGCACGGGCCAGGCTGGAGGCTCCCACAGGAAGCAGCCCCCAGGGCCGTCCCATCCCGTGGGAGGGACAGGGAGGCCGCGTGCCCCGGGTGGGAGCAAGCGTGGCTTAGGAGGCAGAGCCCTGGGCCGTCCGCCTTCCCCAGCCAGCCCCCTGCGCCGCAGCCCTGGCCCCACCGGCCTGGGACTCCGTCTGTGCCTGGGTCCCGCCGACCCCGGACCCTCAGCGACCACTTTTCATTTCAAAACATGTAAAAGTGACAGACACCCGGTACGTGTAAAGGTCCGAGCCGTAACATAATTGACCCGCTTGAGTGCCACCGAAGGGAAGTGGTGTGAGCGGCCCACCGTGCCGGCTCCCAGTTTCTCTGCGGCGACAAAGGAGCGACCGGCTGCTGGAGCCCACGCCTTCCTCTCGCTCCCCAGGCCGGCCTGGTGGCACAGCGCGGCACTGCCCTGCACCGACGCTCTCGTCACTTATTTTCCTTCACACTTGTTAGCGGGTCCCGGAGACCTCCCCACGCTGGCAGGCCCGGTTTGCTCCTTCTAACTGCCGCCCGGTATTTCGTGGCGGAATGACCAGCGTTTCCCCGTTTCCCCGATCAGAGACCATTTCTCGGGCGACAATTCGCTTCTGTGAATCCTGCTCCGTGAACAAGCTCAGTGCGCGTGCGTGGGGTTGGCGGCGGGGAGCCACCCACAAGTGGCTCTGCCGGGTCCCTTGGGGGCACGAGTGAGGTCAGCTTCTGTGGGGATCGCCAGGTGTTCGCCGAAGTGGCCGTGGCCATCTGCCCGCCCACGGGCGCTGTGTGAGAGTCCCTGTGTCTCCGAGTTCTGGCCACAGCCGGTGTCGTCAGCTCGGCACCCTGTCACCGACAGGTGTGAAACCGCTCCCCCGGTCACCGCCTCCACCCGCCGCCCGGGTTCCCCCCCCACGAGCCACGCGTCCCTGTCCTTCGCCATGCTGACCGGAGTGTCTGTGTCAGCGTCTCCTGACTCGTGTGTGTGTGTGTGTGTGTGTGTGTGGGTTGTCCCGTCCCCACCACGACGCAGTAACGACGCTCTCCCGGGCGGTGAAAACCTGTGTTACCGCGTCGCCTCGCACGCCCGGTCCGTCTGGAACTGAGGCTTGGGTTTGTGGTGAGGCAGACGCCCGGTTCTATCTCACCTCTGTTGGTCACTGTTAATGGCACCAGGGCTTTTCAACACAGGCTGATCTCGGGCGGGGGGGGGCCGGTGAGCCCTGAGAATCATGAGGAGGATCCACACAGTGTTGTGTGTGTGCGTGCGTGTGTCTGTGTGTGTGCGTGAGTGTGCGCATGCACTTTCCTGCAGACGGTCCGCAGGCCTCCCCGGATGCCCCCGGCTGCCCCTGGCCCCCAATGTTGGACCAGCCGCAGCGCTCGGAGCCACTGGCCGGAGGTGGGGGGCAGGGCGGCTGCCGTCCCCTCTCTCTTTCATCCTCTTTACCACGTTCAAGGCTGATTTTTCATGAAGTTATTGTAGCAGTGGTGTGATGCACGGTTACACTGGCGTTTTTTTCTTTTCTCTTTTTTTGAATTGTTGTTCAGGTAAGTTGTCCCCATTTCCCGCCCATTGCTCTCCCCTGTCCTGCCCCCCACCCCTCTCCCACAGGCAGTCCTCCCCCCACTGTCTTCGTCCATGGGTCTGTGTACACGGTCCTTGGGGCTGCTGCCCCTCCCCACCACGGCCCCGCCCACCGTCACCTCCGCCAGGCCCCGTCACCTCCCACCGCCCCCATCACCCGCGGAGAGGGCGCGCAGCTCAGACCGGCCCGTGGGCCGGCACCCGGGTGCTGCTGTCCGCACAGACCCCCCAGCCTCCCGGGCTGTGCCCCGGCTCTGTCCCCAGAGCCCGCGTGGGACCTGCGCCCGGGCAATGCGGGGTGGGCGGGAGGGCGTCTCACAGTCTCTGCGGGGTTTTGTGGCGGGGGGGGGGGGGAGGCAGAGGTGGCTCCGAGCGTGGAGACCGCCGCCGGGAACCGTTGCGGAGAGATCTGAAGCCCAGCGCACCGGGAGAAGCGGGAACACTGTGTGTGCGAGGCGCTCTGAGCAACCCCGGCGTGGGCGGCGCCGTTCAGAGGGAGAACAAAAGGAGTTCTGACCGTGGCTGGTCACGGCGGTGGGAGGTGGCGTGCGGGAGTGGGTGCGAGTCCCCGGGGAGGCAGGGCCCCGGGCCGGGGAGAGGCCTCTGGCACACGCATTCCAGGATGATCGCGGGTGATGGCACGGTGTGGGCGCGCGTCTGAGGGAGGCGGACAGCCGGGCCGCCGGCAACAGCTTTAGCAAAGGGACAGGGACAGGGACAGGGAGCCTCCTGGGCAGGGACGACGCGGCAGGGGGCCCTCCCGGAACCAGGGACAGAACGTACCCCCATAAATGGGCTTCCCCTGCCCCCAGAGACGCTGTTGGAGGGATCAGGTCCTTCAGGGAAGCATCTGGAGATGCTGCCTCTGGTGACTAATGCCACCCCGGGTCCCCAGGGGGCGGCAGCTGCCACCTCCTCAGCGGAGCGTGTCCGTAATGGCTCTGTTAGAGGGGATAAGCGTGATTATGTCCATTTTGGAAATGGGGAGAGTGGCTTCCCGTGACTCCGAGAGCCGGTCCCTGGGGGCGGTCCTCCCTCTCCTGGCCCCCCCGGGGGGTGCCCTGCCTGCTCCCTGTCGGCGTGGAGACTCCCCCGCACCCGGCGTCCCCCCAACCAGGTGGAGGTGACGCCGTGGAGACCTGGCGCCTCCCAGCCCAGAGACCTCTCCGCAGGCTCGGCTCCTAACCCCCCCACCCCGACACCATCCTTCCTCAGGGTGCGCCCACCAGCCTCGGCCCACCGTCCAGAGGCCGCCCCACCGAAGCCCTGACTCCGGGGGCATTTCCTGTGTTCTGTGTGGCCCAGGCCCCCGGCTTCCATGCACGGTGAGGTGAGCTTCTCTCCCAGGCCCGCACGCTGGGGGTCTGCGTCTCCGCCCACCGCCTCCGGCCGCTGGGTCGGCGTAGAGGGTGGGGTCGGACTCGGCGGGGGACTGGAGCCCTGACGGGAGGCAGGGGTGGGGGGCGCTTGGATTGACTGAGTGAGTCACGGGGCAGCTGGTGAGGAGTCCAGCCTTTGTTCGGCCGAGCGCACTTGGTCTCGGCGGGGGGTGGGGGGGGTCCTGAGCTCGCGTGGACAGCGAGCCGAGCTGGGCGGCCTGACCCGGACCGCGCTGCGCGGGCGGGGCGGCAGCGTCCTCGGCGCCCCCGAGGCCGCGGGGCTGGAGAGGCCTCTGGGGCACACGCTGCCCTCCGCAGCGGTTCCCGCCCTGCCCGCTGGACGGCTCCCGAGAGTGGGCCCTCCCGGGCCGGAGACTCGGGCAGAACAGAGAGAGATCCGGACGCGCCTCTGAGCAAACTGCCTGGGGGGCGTTTGCCGACAGAGCCACAGAAGGACAGGCTGGACGCTGCCTCGGTCCAGCGGGGCTCCGGTCACCGGACACCCCCGGCTGAGCGGCGAGTGCTGCGGCCACGTCCGCTCTCACAGTTCTGGGGGCGGGAAGCCTGGATGCGGGTGCTGTGGGTCAGTAGGTGCCGAACCCGCTCTGGGCTCCCTCCGTGTCCTCGAAGGGAGGAAGGGACCACGGGGCTCTGGGCCTCTCTCCTGAGGACACGAACCCCGTTATGAGGGCTCCCCACTCCTGACCCCTCCAGGCCCTTGACCGCGTCACTCCCAGAGGCCCCGTCTCTAAGCTCCACCCCCTGGGGGCAGTCACTCCTACACGTCCCAGCAATGCTGGGCTGTGCAAAAGGCACGATGCGATGTAACAATGTTGGCCCGGGGGTAGAGTGACCTTTAGACTTGAACTTTGGGTCTGAGCTTTCTCCCCCACCCCCACCCCATTTTTATGTGGGCGATCAATTTCACCAGGTGCGCGGCTGCTTTAAAGGGAACCGGGGCTGAAGCGCCAGCCGCCTCCTCTCTCTAGGGAGGCTGCAGGGAAGATGCCATCGCTGCCTGCCTCCCTGTACTCCCGTGGGGCCTGGGCACAGCATTCCAACAGCAAAGCTGGGAAAACCCCCACGTCACCTCTCCCAGCTCACCTGGATGGTAGGGCCTGAGGGGGTCGCCTTAGATGTCCCCGGGGCCAGAGCAGGGCAGACCCCTCCCTGGTGCGGCCCCACCTCGCGGGCTGTGGGGTGACAGAGTGCCACATGGCAGTCTGGCTGCGAATGGCAGTGGCTGCTGGGTCTTCCTGCCCTGTTATGGGAAGATCATTTGTCCTGCGGTCCTGGATCCACAGCTCCCCTAATCCCTGCCCCCCGCCTTCCTGGTGGTCCCCGTGCGCCCCCAGAATCAGCACCATAAACTTCTCTGGTGCACCAGTGAGCAAGACCACGCTCACCAAACCCTCACCAGTGGCGTTTCCGTCACTGCTGCCAGGCATCTCGGCAGATGACGGCACACACTCTGAGATCCACTCCCCAGTGGGCAGTGTCTCCAGTGGGTGCTCCCGTCCACAGACGCACAGCTGCGGAGTCTGGGGCCAGCTGCGGAGAGGCAGGCGGCCCAGCACCCGGCCCCCCCAGCCCCTCCCCCTGTTCCCGGGATTGACCCCGTAGCCTGGGCTGCCCGGTCCGCAGTTTTGTGCCGGAAAATCCGTGGTCACCGTGACTTCAAACATTTCTCCTCTGTTCTTCCCCCTCTGCCTGGGCTTCCACTGCACCCACGTGACGTCTTTCCACGTCCTCCCACGGGTTTCGGGCGTGTCCTTTCCTTTGCTCTTTTAAAGATTCCGCTTCTTTGCAACTTCAGCCTGGAGAGTCCCCGCCACCCGTCTTCAGGATCAGTGATTCTGTCTCCGGCCGTGTC
This sequence comes from Phyllostomus discolor, assembly GCF_004126475.2. NCBI lineage: Eukaryota > Metazoa > Chordata > Mammalia > Chiroptera > Phyllostomidae > Phyllostomus > Phyllostomus discolor. Next base: position 137,775,727 of record NC_040909.2, read on the forward strand.
CAGTCCGCCAACGAGCCCGTCACGGGCGTCTCTGTCTCCGCCGCCGCCTCGGGGGTTTTATTTCCAGCATTTCCTTTCTCTTCTGCCTCCGAGTCCCCCCCCCCCCCGCCCCCCGCCTGCCTGCATCGCCCATCTGTTCTTTTATGCTGTCTACTTTTTCCATTAGAGCCCTTCACATATTAATTATAGTTATTTTAAATTCCCCGCATGATAATTCTCACATCTGTGTCACGTCTGAGACGGGTCCTGATGGCTTCTTTGTTTACTCAGATGCGCGTTTCCTCGCTTCTTGGCGCGCGCTGTGACGCGCCGCGGACAGCCGGGCCAGCGGCGTTGGGCTCAGGGGCGAGGGGGTTGCGTCCGTCTGGTGAAGGGCTGGGCGGCGCCTGACGCTTAGGCGGAGTCCAGGCCCCGGAGGTCGGGTGGGCGTGGACTCCTTAGCCCCGCCCCTTGACCTCAACGAGGAACAGTATTCACTCGGCCACTGGTGAGCCGAGGCCCCGCCCTTTCCCATCCAGGGGCTCACGGGCAAAGGGAGGGAAAGAGGGCTTCTCGGGCCCCAGTGAATCCTGGCCGGCTGCGTTGGGGGGCTGCGTGGGAAAACAACCCCCTTCTCGGGTGGGAGGAGGAGGCGGGCCCAAGCTTTCCCGTGGGGGTGGGCCCCTCTGCTGAGCCACTGGAGGTTGTGTGGGAACCGCTCAGGGAGAGCAGGGGAGTGGGAGGGGGGTCTCATTGAACTTGCGAGGAAATTGGGTGTGGACGGCGAGAACTGGCACATGGCGGGGCTCGCGGGGTGAAGGGAGCCCCCTCTGCCCACCACGCGCGCACAGAGCCTGTTCTGTTTCCTACGGCACCCCCGGAGCCTGGCACCGAGCAGACGCCGACCCGTAGCCGTGAAGTCAGCCAGGAGTCGGGTAGGACTGGACCGCAGCCAATCAAAGCTCCAGAAGCAGAAGGGGGCGTGGCCCCCGCGCCCCACCCCACAGCGGGTGGGCGGGCATCTCGGACTCTGCCAGGAGAGCAGGACAAGGTGCGGGGGGCGGGGGGGCCTCGGAACGCTCCCTCGGCCGCGGCCGCCCCCAGCTAAGCCCCCCACTCCCGCCCGCTCCCCCAGGCCTCCACGGCTCACAGCCCTTCCTGCGCGGCCCTTTCTAACACGCTCCGCCCGGGGAGGAAGACGCACGCGCGCTGTGCGCGACCGTTCTGCTGGGCGGGCCCAGCTGCGAGGTTCCCGCGGTCCGAGCCGCAAACGGGTGCCGAGAGCGGAGAGGTCTGGCCAGGCAGCGTGGAGACGCCTCAGCAGGGCCCTGGGTCCGCCACTCTCCCCGCGACCCCAGGGGCCTGGTAGCGGGCCGTGGGACAGCCACCATTCGGGGTCCTTGGCCGCTTGTTTCCTGCGGAGTCAGGGGCCTCCCTTCCAGCCGGCCTTCACCCTGTGACCCGGGCAAAGTGCTTCTCCTCTCGGGCCCCAGTCCCTCCCTCCCGGACACGGGAGTCCTCAGCGGCCCACGAGCCACGGGGGATGGCGCCACAGTGCCTTCCTCCCAGCCCGTCCCCCTGGGCGTAGAGGAGGGGCGCCGGCACCCCTGCTGGACCCCCCCCCCCCCCAGCTGGGTCCCGGCCGCCGGAGTCCACTGCGCCCCGCAGGGGCTCGGCCCACCCAGCGGGGGTCTGAGCGCGGGCGGCGTCTCCAGCGGCTCCTCCCGGTCAGCGGGCGCGGAGCGCTCGCTCGCTGCCATTACGGATTCATGAAGCGTCTGCCGGAATTAGTAAATCCCTTTCATTTACTTTCATTTAGCAGAAAACGTTTAATAGCTGCCACATGAAGTTTGCAAATCGCGCTGCATCTGAGGCTGATTAATAAAACACCACGGAAAATACATCAGTCATCCCCGGGTCTAAATTAGTGCTGCTTTCTACTGGAATCATCCTCTTTGGCAAGGCTGGGGTGGTCTCCCCGCCGCCCCCCGCCCCCACCCCGCTCCTTCTCCTCCGTCCCGTTTTCTCCTCCCTCCCCATCTCTGCCGCCCAGACGCTCTGTTAGGGAAGCCAAGGGGGAGAGGAGGAGGCCGCTGGTGGAGGCTGCTTATCCCCCCGCCCCGGGCCGTGGGGGCTGGGACACCCGTCTCCTCTCTTCGCCACCGCCCGCCCCTGCCCGCCCAGCGCCAGCACACGGCGGGGGGCCCAGCGCTGGAAGGAGGCGTCGGCCCCCACCCTGCAGCAGGAGGCGGTCGCCTGCCTTGCACGGCGCTCGCAGGCTGAACGGAGCTAAAATCCGTAAAACGAGGAAGCAGCGTCAGGCGCTGGGTCTGGGCAATTTGTAAGTGTTGTTCTGTGTGATTATCAGTCGCCCTGGGGGGCCTAGGGGTGGTGAGCCAGTGCCCACGTGACTGACGAGGCGGGCAGCAGGGCCAGGAACTTGCAGCCCTGCGGCAGGCACCTCCGGGGGTCTTCCGATCACTCCTTCTGTTTCACCGAGGGCGGGAGTGGGGGAGGGCAGGCCCACGCTGCTCAGGGGCTGGAGTCCGGGGCTCCCCCTCCTCGGAACTCATCACTTGGGGTGCTAACGGAGGGCCCCTGTGCCCAGGAGGTGCCAGGTGTGCAGAGATGAACAGGGGGCCTTGCCCTGGCCCTCCGCCTGCAGGAGGGCACCTGGGAGTCGGCCCCAGAGCCAGCGGCTCCATGGAGGTGCCCGGCGTCCCGCTCGGTGAAGCTCAGGCTCCTCCCGCAGTGACGTCCTGGCACAGAGACCAGGGGCGCGCCGTGAGCACGAGGAAAACACATTTTTGGCGGACCCCCTCCTTCTGGCCAAGGGACCGCATCGCCGCAAGCCTCGGGGCCTTGTTCTGCAGGGGAGACAGTGGTGCGTGGCCTGCCCTCCTGAGGGCACTTCGTGAGGATCGGGGCTGGGAAGGTGGCCCGTGAGGGGCCTGGAGAAGAGTCCCACACGCACACACACATGGGCAGTGGGGCAGCCCGGCCAACCCTGCAAGGGCTGGCGGTCCGCCCGGCCTTGGGGGCTGCGGGCCCCCAGGGCCACGCGGCAGGCACCCAGCTGCCGCCCACGGCGCAGCTGGCAGCACATCCGGAGCCCTAATTGGCAGCAGATTTTGCGTTCTCCCCAGATTGCACGCCCATTAGCAGCGGAGTCTGGCCCTGGTGGAGGTGTTAAGGCGTGACTCGCCTGAGCTGGTGGGAATTAGGACTGGGTCCCGGAGGCGGCGGGGGCTGCCTAACGAGCTGGGGAACTCAGCGGGCCCTCTCCTTGCCCCCACCCGCCAGGCAAGCGTTCTCCTTGGAATCCCGTCCCTCCCGTGGAGGCAGCCCTGCCTGGTACCATCTGCTGGGGCCCGTGGCCACGAGGACGTGCCCCAGTGGCGCCTAGAAGTCCCCAAAGATGGAGAGCGTCTTTCTGGACCGGTACCACGTGAGCACCGCCTCGGTCCCTGTGCTGCAGCCTGGACGTCCCTCCCCACGGGGGCTTCCCCGCCCCGATAATCTAGGCACTCACCCCCCTGTGCTGCGTCCACCATGTGCTTCCTCCCTCGCGGGCTTGAGTGCCTGTCACTCTTGCCTCGGACTGTCCTCTGTGAAGGGATGGCCTGGCTGGTCTACTCCGTATTCCCTGCACCTGGCCTGGGGTTCGCACCTTGGCCAGGGCTCAGCAAGGCTTCAGTGAGTTGTTGGACGAGGGCTAGCTATCACCCAGGGTCCAAACCTGCCACAAACCCGGACTGTGTTCATGGTGACACCGGGCAGCAGGGCGGGCCTCTGAGCGAGCCCCAGCCCCGCAGGTGGGAACACCAGAGGGGACCCTGCCCAGAGGCACAGCCCCTCCTGCAAAGAACAACCCCACGGCAGGGCGGGAACGCTGGGATCAGTTAGACGGATCCAACCGCGGGCAGCGCCCCCTGGGTGGGCCCCCGGATTCCGGATCACTCCAAGCACCCCAGGAGCCCCCCCCCCCCCCCCGTGAACGAGCAGAGCCCTCTGTCACCACTCCGTCTTTGCGAACTGGTGTCCCTGGTCCCGGGCCCTCATGTCACAAGCCTCTCCTGCGAACGCTGGCATCTCGGCGCCAGCAGGGCAGAGAGAGATGCATCGGTGCGAGTCCCTGCCCCGCAGGCACTCACAGTTTGGTCTGGAAGGGAGCCGTGCGCCCAGATAATTAGGGTGTGTGTGATGGATGTGCGAAGGAGGCGCACGCTGGGCTGTGGGGACGCTTCGTGCGGGCCTCGCCGGGGAGGTGGCGTTGGTGCCAGATTCTGGTATGAGTGAGGCTCACACCCGCAGCCCGGGGCAGGGGGGCAGGGAAGGGTGAGGTATGCAGGGGCTCAGAGCCATGGCGGGGGTGGGGGTGGTTGGGGGGCAATCACTGGTTTCCTGGGACTGGGGACTGAGCCACTGGAGACGGAGTGTCAGGCGCGGCAGCTAGAGAGGTGGGCCGGGGTCAGATGCAAAGGGCTCTGGACACCTTGCTGCAGTTCTTTGACCTTGACCTGCGACCATGGGGCGGTGTTAAGGGGCTTTCTTTTAGACCAGGGGAACGGGCTGACGCGGTTTGCGTTGGAGGAAGATACCCCTGCAGCGCTTCCCGTGGGCCGTGCACCCCGTCTCACCACCGAGGCTCGGGGGCTGTGGCGCCTGAGCAGCGGCCCCAGGTGGCCCCAGCGGCCCCAGGCGACCACAGGAAGTACGCCCCGGACAAGGGCGGGGCCTCAGGTTCCTCGCCTCTGAAACCAGCGCCGACTCTGCCCACCTCACAGAGCCACTGGGAGGGTCTGGGGGCAGGAGGCTGGGGGCAGTATTCTCGGCTGTGTTTGGCTGTACGGATGTAAGGGGTCATCGTTTCTGCTTTATGGAAACGGAGCTCTCCATTGGTCAGAGGCAGACGGGTCCGTGAGCAGGGCTTGGCATTCTGGACCGGAGTGGAGCTCGGCAGTCGCCCACGCCAACCTCCCTCCACCCGCAGGACAGGCGGCCAAAGCCCAGAGGACCCCTCCTCCGCCACCTCACGCTCCTACCGTCACCCGGTCCACGGCAGAGGAAGACGGCCCACCCGACCGGCTCAAGTCCTTGGCGCCAGGGTCCTGCCAGTCTGGGACCAGGGCTCTGTCCGGGGTGCTGACACAGGGCGGGGGCCTCCGGGCAGGGCTCTGTCCAAGGTGCTGACCCGGGGCCACACAGCCAGGACAGGCCCGCTACCCAGCGCGGGCTCCCGGGGAGACCCAGAGCGCTGTCCAGGGTCCTGCCCCCTTCTCGTGTTCTTCCCACACTTTCGAGGAGAATTTGCGAGCAGCCCAACTGGCAGGAACACTCCACTGCTGAGCGCATTAACCAGAGGAAGCATCGCAACCCTCGGCCGCTCCGAACTGCCTCTTCCCCAGGAGATTTACAACGCGCAGACGCCATCCTCGGAGCCAAGGGCGTGGAGCAGGGGGCTCGTGCGCTCCAACAGCAACCGGGAGCGCGCGGGAGGGCTCCAGGCACCTTGGGTCTTAATCCCGGCCCGCGTGTGGACTTGCCTCTCCCGGCGCATCATGTATCAGACCTGCCCCGCCCTCCCCGCGCTTTACTTCCATGGCGGCTCCGACAGGGAGAGGAAATGAATGCCGTTCCGGCGGCTGCAGCTGCTGCCCAGAATCTACAAGCACCGCCGCCCAAGGAGGAGGGCGGGCGGGCGCCGGCTTTGGCTCTGACTCTGTTATAAGGGGGGGGGGGGGGTCAGACTTTCACGGAGCAAGGGCTGGAGGGCGACCGGCGCCCGCTCAGCCGCTGAGATGTGCCGATTCTTCACCCCACTCACTCGTCAGAGCGTGGCCAGCCCCCAGGCTGCGCCCGCGCCCTGCCCGCACCACAAACACAGCTGCGGGTCTGGAAGCCTTTCCTCTTGCAGCCCCCTCTCTCCGGGACTCTGCTCCACTCTGCTGTGCATCTTTAGGACGTGCCTTTTCCTGAGGTTTCTGTCCCCAAAGCACGCCTGCGGTTGATGCCAACGTTGCAGATCAGTAGTTTTGAAACGGAACCAGGCACTTGGACTTGCTGTCTCCCAGCTCCTTCTCTGGTAAAACGAGGACATTGATGTCCACCTCCTCGGTTGTGGGGAAGGTGTTGTGCGTAAACCATACTCTCCTCTGCCTGGCATCACCACGGGTGCTCCAGAAACGGGTTCCTTTGTCTTTCTCTCCCGAGTCATCGAGTTCATTACACAATCCCTGTTAATGTGTGCACTTAGCAACCCATTGGCACGTTCCCCCTGGTCTTTTGTGTTTCCCCCCCAGAGAGGAGTTGATTCCTTTAAGGCGAGGGCCTGGATAGTGGTGGCCTTTTCAGATCCCAGGAATGACACCAGGGGAGGGAGGAGCCTGCCATTCGGCCTACTCGCAGAGCCAAGGCAGGGCACCGAGAACCTGGAAAACCATTCATTTTCATCTGGCTAATGACGCCTTCCCTGCTGAGACAATGCTTCCTCTCGCTTCTCCAACTTTGCCGAGAACTGGAGGCTGAGGAAAGCCACCTTCTCCAGCTGGAGTGGAATGCAGTTGACTAATTTATAAGCCCAGGCTGTTGTCTGGGCTGGAGTTTGTGTCCTTTGAAGATGTCAGAAAGTAATGAAATGAGGCTTTCCGCTCCCAGCCCACACTAATCATTTCGGTGCCGTGGGGACACAGGAGACAGATTGCTGGTTCCCTGCCTGGCGATGGGCAAGTGAGAGGGTCTCTGATCAGGAGTCAGCCGGCAAGTCTTCTAATTTGGGTCTTGCCACAGTTCGGGGTTTGACCTTGAGCAAGTCCCAGCTCTTCTGTGGACCACACTCGGTGTCCCCACTCCCAATGCCACCCCCTCTGCCTCCCACTGACACTCCAGATTTTACGCCGACCGAGTCCTGTTTCCTGCCTGGTACTTGTCTCTCGGTCTCTCCTGCCAGCCTTTGTCCCTCCCAGCGTGGCTGCCGCCCAACCTCAGGTCTGGGCCATCGTTTACCTGCGCTGCCCGAAGTCTCCCAGACGGTGCCCATCTGTCCCGGATCTCTCAGCTCTGGTCCATGCCCCGCACCACTTCCTGGGCAATAATTCATAAAATGCAACCTGGCCAGATCCCTTTGCTGTGTCAAATCTTCCATTACTCCTTGTCGCCTAAGAATAAACCCATAGCTCCTTTTTCCTACATGCAAGTGCCCTCCCAATCCGCCCCAGACTTCTTTATCTCCAGCTCGTCTCCACACTACCCCTTGTGTGCTGTGTCCTAAGGGCCTGTGACTTGTGTTTCTACAGGAACCCTCCGAGGCCTCTATTAACACCACCCATTTCTCCTTTTCCCGGTGTGGCCCCAGACTCGAGCTGAAGTGCTACTTTCTCTTCAGAGCCTCTCTGGGTATTTTCAGACTACTCTTCACACTCCCTCCAGAGAGCTTTTCCCAGCAATAAGTGTTCCCACGTGGTCCCCGGAAGTCTGGCCCGATGAACCAACCCTCCGGGAAGGGCGGTCGGCTGGCGCCCTGCCACACCCCCCGTGACCTGCCACGCCCCGTGCACCTGGGTCTTCTTCGCACACCCGGAGCCACCATGGCGCCCGAGCGGGCGTGCAGCCATCCCCGGCACCACTGGGGCTTTGGGCAGAAATTCACTCCTTGGCAGGACGTCGCCTGTAGCATATGCTGCTCAGGATGGTCAGCCACACTCTGACGTTTCCCAACACTCCCGACAGCTGTGCTCCCCGACAAGGCTGCCGCTGCGAACAAATCACCCTCTCTCACAGGGAGGGTCGCCTCCCCCCCTCCCTGCCTTCTCACCTGCAGACTCCCCGTCCTCGCAGTGCCGGAAGGACTCGCTCCCTCACGTCCAGACCTGGCCTCGCCCGTGTCCACCCCCGGCGCACACACGTCATGGAGAGGATGGAATCCAAGCTCCTCAGCTCAGTCGGCACATGTGCTCTCTCCTGGCCTCATTCCAGCACCGCCCCCCAAGCCCCGGCTCGTGTCCCCCCTCCCCCCAGGAGCCCCTCAGACGGTCCCACTGTCCCTCCCGGGGCGCCAGAACCAGCAGTGGGCCCGTTCACAACCCGGGCCCTGACGCAGCGCCTTCAGGGGGGGCGGAGGGGAGACCTCCCCCTACACCCCGCTCTGAAGAACCCCAGCGTATCCCCTGGACCCAGTGAAATTTCACTCCATTTTAATACTTTTCTCCGAACCAAACTTTAATTTTATTCTTATCAAGAGAACACATGTCTGCGGTTTTACAAAGCTTATAATGAGAACAGAAGCCACTTGCTCTAATCCTGGCTGCTCTCCGCTCTCGGTGGGGTGGAGGGGGTACCTGCTCCCCACTTCTCTGGTTTCCGGGAGAAACATTCTTCCCAGGGATGCGCCCGGCCCTTACCCACTCCAGGATGGGCAAGGGGCCTGATCTGTGGCCAGAGCCATCGCTGCGCCTTGGACCAAATGGACTGAATCACTCCTGAGGGTCTCGGGTGTGGAGGACGCGGCTTGCCCTTCCTTCTTGGCACGGGCGACCGGGGAAGGCCTTGCTTTGCAGAGCCGGACGCGTCTGTGGCAGGTGGTCCTCAGTGTAGGCCGTGGGGCAGCCCAGTGACAAGGGAGCAGCAAACCGTTTTAGCTCCCACGCCAAACGACCCCGTGCCACGGAGCCTGCGTTAGTAACAAAGGAGGCTGACTCCCCGCCCGCCGGCGCCTTTGTGGTGTTCTTTCGCCGATCCGGAACTTGACCGAGGACGGACTATGTTCGGTCGACTTCCCTCGGGGGTCTGACCCAGGCCCGGTCCCCCAAGAAGCCGCCTCCTCCTCCATGTCTGTCGCTCCCGGTGCTCTGCTCCGTGTTTCCAAGCCGCGGGCCTCCTCCGCTCGGCCTGGGCTCTGCTCTCCGAGGTCCGGCCTCCCGACTCCCCACGGCAGAAGGTAGGGAGACGGCCCCTTCGCTCCCACGCCTGCGCGCGCCTCCCCCCGCCCCCCGCCCTTGCAGAGCAGCTCATCAACATGCATCCACGCGCAAGGCTGCGCAGCCGCTGAGTCGTGTCTATTCAGATGCATTTTTGTTTTTCCGGGAGTCGATAATTACCAAATTATTTAATTTACGTCTGTGCACATCCCCATTTAGCCGGGCGTTCTGGCAGAGATGCGCCCTTCCCAACGCGCCCGAACCGCGCTGGGAGATCCACCGGCGCACTCGCTTCCCCCGAGCCGCTCCTCTGGAACCCGCTCGCCCCCGGCTCCCCTGGGGCAGGTCTGCCCCCCAGACCGCTGTCCCCAGAGTCCCCTGCTTCGTCTCCCTGGGGAGTCCCTC